>NC_090941.1:873133507-874383507 GCF_040938575.1 Ambystoma mexicanum
TTCCAGCGGTGCGCTGGAAGTTCCACACGCGAATGTCCTGGCTACATGTATCTTGGGGTGCGCGGGAAGTTCCACATGCGAATGTCCTGGGTACGTGTATTTCGGGGTGTGTGGGAAGTTTCACACGCGATATCAGCAGGGTACGTGTATTCCAGGGGTGCGCGGGAAGTTCCACACGCGAATGTCCTGGCTACGTGTATCTTGGGGTGCGCGGGAAGTTCCACACTCGAATGTCCTGGGTACGTGTATTTCGGGGTGCGCGGGAAGTTTCACACGTGATATCAGCAGGGTACGTGTATATCAGGGGTGCGTGGGAAGTTCCACACGTGAATGTCCTGGGTACGTGTATCTTGGGGTGCGCGGGAAGTTTCACATGCGATATCAGCAGGGTATGTGTATATCAGGGGTGCGCTGGAAGTTCCACACGCGAATGTCCTGGGTATGTGTATCTAGGGGTTTGCGGGAAGTTTGACACACGACATCAGCAGGGTACGTGTATTTCAGGGGTGCGCTGGAAGTTCCACACGCGAATGTCCTGGGTACGTGTATCTTGGGGTGCGCAGGAAGTTTCACACGCGACATCAGCAGGGTACGTGTATTTCAGGGGTGCGCTGGAAGTTCCACACGCGAATGTCCTGGGTACGTGTATCTTGGGGTGCGCGGGAAGTTTCACACACGACATCAGCAGGGTACGTGTATTTCAGGGGTTCCGTGGAGTACTACACGTGAATTGGCCGTTTGGGTCCTCCCAGGTGTTCGCTCCACAACCTCCACGGCCCCTGCAGGCAGCCTACACCACGGGGGACTAGCCTGCACCCCCACTCATCCCCCTGCACCCCCACCCCCCAACACTGTGGGGCACCTGCCAGCAGGCCCCCACTCATGTCCAACTCATGTCTCCCATTAACCCCACCCCCGAGCACTGTGGTGCACCCTCCACCAGGCCCCAACTCATGTTCCCCAGCACCCCCACTCCCAGCACTGTGGGGCACCCTCCACCAGGCCCCAACTCATGTTCCCCTGCACCCCACCCCCAGCACTGTGGGGCACCTGCCAGCAGGCCCCCACTCATGTTCCCCTGCACCCCCACCCCCCAGCACTGTGGGGCACCTGCCAGCAGGCCCCCACTCATGTTCCCCTGCAACCCCACCCCCAGCACTGTGGGGCACCCTCCACCAGTCCCCAACTCATGTTCCCCTGCACCCCCACCTCCAGCACTGTGGGGCACCTGCCAGCAGGCCCCCACTCATGTCCAACTCATGTTCCCCTGCACCCCCACCCCCCAGCACTGTGGGGCACCCTCCACCAGGCCCCAACTCATGTTCCCCTGCACCCCCACCCCCCAGCACTGTGGGGCACCTGCCAGCAGGCCCCCACTCATGTCCAACTCATGTTCCCCTGCACCCCCACGCCCCAGCACTGTGGTGCACCCTCCACCAGGCCCCAACTCATGTTCCCCTGCACCCCCACCCCCCAGCACTGTGGTGCACCCCCCACCAGGCCCCAACTCATGTTCCCCAGCCAACATGTCATCACAATCTAGATCCCTGGTCCCTATGGTCAGCCTCCAAATGCAAAACACCCACCCGAGTATTGCATCCACCAATTGCAAGTTTGGAAATGAACACATGTCCCTCACATACACCCAATGGGTGTCAGTGAATCTCAAAACCCATATCATGATATGCATGAAACCAATGAGATGATAATACACATTGAAGTTTGATAAAAAAAATATGTATTAAAGGAAACATAAATTGAATCAAAAATAAACAAACAGAAATGGGAATGTAAAAAAATAAAAAGAAGCATGTCCGTGAAAAAATGCAAAACCAAAAATCATAATCCAAAGGAATGGTGTCCAAAGTCACAGTCCAAAAAAGAAAATCCAATGGAAAATTATAATTAAAAGCCATTGCTCCATGGGTAAATTGTAAAATAAAAAGAAAATCCAACAGTGAACTATGTACAGATGAACAAGCCAGGGTCCATGATCCCAACAAAAGAAATGAAACCTATCTAACAACACTACCTAATAAAAAAAAACTATATACAAAAATGTGGCCCATTGTCAAAAAGGTCCAAAAAAAATGCAAAAACAAAGGAAACCTAACACTAACTACAGAACTATGTACAAGGGCAGCGGGCTAGTCCGACGGCTCACTTTTGGATGTTCCGGGCCAGGGCATCATCGAACTCCTGCTCAATTTCCCGGAGGCGGTCCTCCTCCATGGCCCCGAGGGTCCGCAGGGCCGTCGACGTGTCCACCTCCAACCCCCTGCGGATTGCCTCGAGGCACTCGGCCCGCCTCAGGGCCCTCCGCAGGGAGTTCTCCGCCCTGACCATCGTGAGCCGTGCCTCTTCCACCCGCTGCCGCTCCACATCTATGGCGTGGCCCAACCGCTGCCACACGGAAGACACTTTCTGTCCTGGGTCCTCCTGCCCTCCGGCCGATGCCTGCCCCTCCGATGTCGAAGGCCCCGAGCCTTCATGGCTCCCACCACGTTGCTGCTTCTGCTGTGCCTCTGCCCGTGCACTGCCTCCTGCTGCCTGCACATCCTCCGCTGGCTGGGGTGCAGTCGTTGATGTGGCCACCCCTGCTGGACGTCCGACTCCCGACTGTGGCAGGGATGCCTCCTCCACCAGCCTGGCCGCACCGTCAGAGGCAACTCCACAGGGCACCCAGGTGACTGATGGGTGGAAAGATGGCACGGAGGATGACTGGCGCAAAGGGGGTTCAGTTGAGGAGGGGGTCGCAGCAAGCCCCATCAAACGGAGGAATCCGGCCTGGGTGACCTGTCCCAGTAGGCTGACGCGGTCAACGAGCCATTCGAGATGACGGGCAGTCTCCTCATGAAAAGACTGCAGGTCACCTCGCATGGCCCGTTGACGCAACGCCACACCAGTCAGGACAGGCTTAACCCGGACCCGGATAGCCACGTCCGCAGGCAGAGGAAGGCCAGTTGTCGTGAGCTCATCCCCTGCATGAAAACAGGTCTGGACGTAGGCATCCCTGCTGGTGCAAGATGATGCAGGGACAGGATTGCACACAGGCACCTCTGCGGCAGCCTGTGCTGCCTCCTGTCCCTGGTACTGCACTGCACAACTAGCACCAGTGGAATCCCCACCTCCAGACCCTGTCTCTGTTGCTTGCATGGCCTCCTCCTCCACCAAACCCCCACCAACATGGATGACTCTGTGCCATCTTCCCCCGTTGGGCCCTGTGGGGTTCCAGCTGCCCCTTCTGCTGCCGAGGAGTCCAACTCCAACCTCCACCTCTTGGGCCTCCCCCCGGCAGCTGTGGCCTGGGACGCGGCACCGGACTCCTCACTCCCCAACGAGATCACAACCTGGGAGGGGAGCCGGGCCTTGTGTCTCAGGCTGGCGGCGGGATCCCCGCTGCTGTGCTCCACAGCACCTTCTCCGCCCTCTTCATCAGTTGACGCTGCAGACAGGGAGAAATAAAACACAGGCATCAGGGCACTGTACAATGGACACATAAACACATGACAGTTGTACATGAGTGGCATTGGCAAACCTCAGACATGCCATCACAATCCCCAACACACATGTCATTTCAACTCGCACACATGAGCCATACCACAGCCATATTGCAACTGCCAGCACCATCCATACACATGCAACAGCATGAGCAGGCAAAGCTGAGCCAGGCATCACATGCAACACAGGAAGTGCACTACACATGTACACACACCACCACACTTGCATGCATGTGTACACCTCTGCCAAGTGTCGCAGTGTTCAGATGGGGATCCATGTCACATCTGCCAATCAGGCTTCCACATCCCGCTGTCACATGCATCCATGTTGCATCACTGTTGCACCCTTGTCAAATACACACAAATGCACATGCACACAGTGCTGATACATGCAGCTGAAAACAACATACATGCGTGACATTACGAACATGTCTACTTACATACACATTCATCCAAACATGTGTGCACACACAACTGCATTTGGCATGCAAGCCTACACACACAAGCACCATCCATGTCTCACACATTACAACCCTCGCATGTGTTAGCCTCACGGCCCTGTACACCCCCACCCATACTCGACCCCATACAAACAGATGTGCAACCTGCACACTACTGAAACATCACCACACGCACAGCTCACAATCAGGATGCATGTACACTTACCGCTCGACTCCAGACGGGTCTGCCTCTCAAGGGCCTGGACGTGGAGCGCTGGGGATATGCGTTCCAGGACCCTCATCTGATCTTCCGACAAGTGGCCCCGCTGCCTTCAAGAGGCGCCGGGCCTTGTTCAGGGTCCTGGACCTGAAGTCCTCCCAGGGCTTCTTGACATGTTGGAAGTCGCGGACTGCCACCCCCTCCGCGTTGATGGCAGTCACGATGTCCGTCCAGATCCGAGTCCGTCCTTCCTTGTTGGTGCGGGAACTTCCGAAGAGGGCATCATACTGCCCCAGGACTTGCTCCACCAGGACACCAACTTCCCTGGCACTGAAGCTGGTGCCCCTCTGCCTCTCTGGCCGGGGGTTGTCAGTGGTGGCAGATGTTGCAGTGCCCGACATGACAACCCCAGAGGCAGGAGTGGGTGGGCAACTGGGTCCTGGGGCTGGGCTGTGGAGCGATGGAATCCCAGTTGGGAGTCTTCGGTTCCAGCAGGTGTGGTCACAGCAACAGCACCCCTGGCTCATGTGCAGGCAGCAAATGGCAGGGCACGTGGGTAGCAGGCAGTCAGGCAGCAGCAGATGGCAGGTGGGAGCGTGCTCGGGGCTCTGGGGGGCAGTAGTTCGGCCTTCTGGGAAGGAGCGTGGTCTTTCGTGTGCTTACGCGTGGCCAGCTTGATACGGAGTGATTTGGCACGTAAAAATTCTGCACGTCAGCGTGTAATTCGAGGAAAGGCACTTAGCGCGTAAGCGCTTCTACACGCATACGCAATTTCATTGGACAGAAGGCCCCTCAAGCGCAAGCGCCCCTGTGACGTGACGTGCTCAGGCGAGCATGGGCATTTCAGTGCGCGTGAAAAACTGCACGTCTGCGTGTAATCCGAGGAAAGGGACCATGACCGTAAGTGACGTGACGCCCGCGGGCGTTTCCCTCAGCACGGGTTAAAGGTGAGCGGGACCAGCAGTTCGCTGTACGTGCCTTTCGTGGAGACCGACATGTGTTGCTGCTTCCTGTTGTTTCACGCGCCATCACAATTTCACAGCTTTCAAGGACGTATCTCTTCTTTTGGCAGGGGTATTGGCTACGCGTGTTCTTATGCATCGCGCTAGTCAAACGGTGAGTCGCACACACTCTTTTTCCCACTGCGGGTGCCCCTGTGTATCGCACCCATTTTCGATGTCATAGTAGCCTGCGCGTCCCACGCATACGGGTTATTCGTGTTACTGGGTGCCACTGCGTACTGCGGGAGGTTGAATCCACGCACGTAGGCTGCAGGGTTGTGTGCACGGTTTTACTGCAGTTTGGGGTGCCTGAGCGTTGCGTGACCCGTCACTACATCACTGGGGTCGCATACAGCCTTGAAGGTGCAGGGGGGCTGTTAACATCTTGCTTCCAACCCCCTTCACCCCAATTGCCTAGGTCAATTATGGTGTACACCTCCCATTGGCACCACTCCATCTGTGCCGGCACTACTACATCTGTGCCATGGTTGGGAGGCCGCCAAAGGTGAAGGGCGCCTCAGCTGGGCATCCTCCTCGTGGCGGGCGTGGTCGGGGACGTGGCCGTGGTGACCAGGGAGTAGGGGGACTCCAGGATGTCCAGGGCGGCCACAGAGGGGGAAGAGGCAGGGGTGCGCCACTTGAGCACAATGTTGTGCCATATGTCGGTGCAGTCATGTCACCACCCCCTGTGGTTCCGGGGGATGCAGCTGCTGCATCTGGCACTGGCGCCCGTGTGACCCGGTAGTCTGTTCCATCGACTGTCACGGGCCCAAGGGTAGTGGTAGCTGCAGGTGCAGCTGTGGACACCGCCACCCAGGCTCAGCGTCTGCCAGCGCAGGCTGCGTTGGCACTTGAGGAGCCCTTGGTAGATCTCCAACAGGCCAGGAGGGAAACCATTGGGGCAGGCCGGGCTGCTCAGACCAAGACACGTGTCCCTGGGGCAGTCATGTCATCTGCTGCCCCGAACAGCCGGGTGTTGGCAAGTGCAGGGGCAGATGTGAGTCTGCCAACCAGGACTGTTGTGGTCAATGACCCTGCCACAGCTGATGTTGCTGCGCAGGTTCCATTAGAGGGCACCCAGCTGCCACTGACACATGTCAGGCCTTTGGTCGTCCCTCCACCTGCCACTCCCTTGGCTCAATCCACCGAACCCACTGGCCATACTGGTCAGGGCGGCATTAGCCAGCTAGGGTCTGCGCCACAGTCCAAGAGGAGGAAGGTTGCACCTGCACAGGCTGGGACCCCACACACAGCCACGACCTCCTGCACGTCGAGGAAGAAGCCTTTCTGCAAGCAGGAACTGGACTTCCTTGTGGACTACGTGCGGGGCCACAGCCGTGACATGCTAGTGGGTGCCAATAGTCAGACTATGGCTGCCCAACGTGACACCCACTGGAAGCATGTTGCGGAACATGTCAGTTCATTCGGCCATGAGGTGCGCACGGCGCAAGAGTGCAAAAAGCATTGGAATGACATCAAACACAGCACTAAGGCTAAGCGTGCCTCTAATTACAACTTTACTCTGGTGACTGGCGGTGGGCCTGCACCAGAGGAGGAAGTGCTCACTCCGCATGAGGCACTCGTTGCGGAGTTCATACCACCTGAATTGGTCGAAGGAGTGGGAGAGATGCTGGACTTTGATGCCCAGTCCAGTGAGTGTTGATGCGTGTTTGTTGAGGACGTGTGTGTTTCACTTGTGGGATGTGTTGTGCATGATTGCCACTACATGTGACGTGTACATGGTTCTGATGTGTAAGTAACGCAATGCTTCCGTGATGCATGTCTCCTCTGCCTGCATGCAGGGACTCCATGTAGGCATGCTCCCTTGCCCCTCCTCCGCCACTCTGCACCCCAGTTCCACCTTTGCACTGGTCTGCTTCAATCTTGCCAATGTGTACTTTCTTGTTCAATCGTCCTGTGTAGATGCTAACTTCCAGAGTAGAATCTGCCAGACATATGCCGTGTGGTACAGCCTTAGTACTTGATGCAGGGTATCTCACTTGTACTGTGCATAGGTCAGATGTTCCGCAGGGACATGAGTGCCCATTCATGCTCCATGTGCATTGCACGCATGCCCCTATGTGTCCTTGACTGGATGATCCCTGTAATACAATTCCTTGGTTACATACATTGCCTGACATCTCATCAGCCTTCCCATGTCAACTGTGGCTCAGTCCTGCGTTGCACACATGTTTAGGGTCTGACAATCTGTGTGGCTCACAGGCCTCAGCCTGTTCAATGGCCAATGACTCTGTCCAACTGTTGTTGTGTCTTCTTCACACATGGGCGGCAGCCAGAGTTTTCATCATGTGTCCTGCGTACTGTCCCAGCATCATTTGCAGTGTTGTCACTTGAATCACATTAAGCTGTTGATGCCAGTCAACACTGCCTGTCAATACACAGGTGTATGGTCAGCCTTTTGATACCATGCTAGGAATCCCTGCTTTGGTACTGGGGTGGAGGGGTGCTTGGCTTCTAGATGTGGTACACATTGAATGCACAATGCACGTGATGTCTGAATTTGACATTGCACTGCCTTCACATTTCCTGGCACACACCATGGAGTCCTTGTACATGTAGGTAGTGCGTGACGTACACATTTTCTGCACTGCATAGACCCAATTCCATGGAAACTGCCACCTTTCAACAGGTCTGATCACAGAAGCAATTCAAAGTTGACCCAGCATGCATGCCAGGTTATATGTGTCACATGTCTGCCTGATGCGTTTGCTGTTGGTGTGTGTGTGTGTTGTGTGCTTCTGACATGTGTAGTGACCTTTTTTCTCTCTATTTTTCAGGTGATGACGCAATGTAGGCGGAGGATGGTGTTGTCATGCCAGACACAGGGTTGTTACCACTACATCAACCCGGCACTAGTGGGGGTGGTGGGGTGGTATGCCACGAAAACCCCCAAGTGCTACAGTCCATCTTGCCTCTGGCTGCCTATGAGTCCAGCCTTGATGACAACTCTGACGTCCATGTTGAGTTGGATGAGCATCAAGTCCATGTGTCAGGGGTGAGTGATTCTGATGTGGACACTTCTCTGTCTGCGACACCTGCACTGAGGGATCAGACAGTCTTGGTTCCTCTGCCTGTGGTGGATCAGAACGCAGGGTCACCCTCCACACCAGTCACTGATGTGCCTGGGACATCACGTCGAAGGGGGCATGTAGTCGTGCAGCCGCGGGCGGTGCCAACACAGCGAGGACCCCCGGTCCTTGGGTCCCGCGGGGGTCAAGCCCAGCAACGCGGTCGCCACGTGCAACCGCAGTATACTGAGTGGGAGCAAGACATGACTGCCAATTCAGAACGGCAGGGTGCAGCAATGGAGAACATCACTGAGAGCATGGAGCGTGTGGCCCGATCTGTGCTCCCCCCTGCTAGGCAGGTGCTTCTCCAGCAGCAGGCGGCACGGTCCACGGCCCGCTCGCTCAGGCTGGGCATGGCAGCCTCAGACAGGGCATGCCAGGCTGAAATGTCATCTCTGCGTCAAGCAATTGCTGCTCACGCAGAGGCGCACATGGATGCCCTGAGGGAGGAGTATGCTTCCCTCAAATCCACTCTGGGTGTCCTTATGATGTCCCAGAGGCAGCGGGCAGAGGAGCGGTTTGCACAGCTTGAGCGTACCATCTCGGCTGAGCTACAGGCTTGCCGGGAGGTGCAGCGGTTGTCTAGCCAGGCCTTGCAGGAGGAACTCTGTGTTACACGTGCTACCTTGCAAGAGGAAGCACGTGTATCACGTGAGGTTCTGCATGCAGACCTATGTCACATCGCCACACAGAACCAGGCTCACCCGTCTGGCAGACTTGCTGCCGACGAGGGGCAAGCTGTGGCTAGGCGTGGCCAGGCTACTGTTCCACGTCCTCCTCTCCAGGATGAGCTAGACTCGGACGACCATCTATCTCCCACATAGGTCGTGCTGTGCAGGCGTTGAGCCCATAGAGGTTTTTTTTTGGCTCACCATCATCGCATGTGGATGTTGAGCAGCACCCTGTACCTGCCCACTCCTGGGTGCCACCCCTCCCCCCGGGTCGTATGTGGCCATTTTTGATTTTTCTTTAGTTTAGTTAGTTAAGTTTCTGTTTGATAGTTAGTTTAATTAGGTAATGTAGGTTTCCATAGTTAGTGTAATTAGTTAATATAGTTTAAAATTGCTTGTCTATTGTGCTTTCATGTGACGGTGCAGTGCTTTGTTGCTTTTGAAGGCATCCGCTGTCTGTTCCAGCTGGGCCCTTCAGGCTTGTCTTGTGTATGTGTTTGCTGCTTGGGGTCCTTGACTCACATATGCCACTCCTGCCTCCCTTATCCATGGGCTCGCAAGGATGGTTTGGTGTCAAAACCTTTTACACAAGGGCTTTGGACTGTCATATCTGTGGCATGTCTGGTGCTGTGTGACTTGTGTTGACACCCCTAGTGGGGATGATTTTGGTGTTATTGTCCACTGTTCAGCTTTTGCTAGATGGGGTGTTTCATGATTAATGTGTACATTCATTGCTATGCATTGTGTAGTATGTTTCTTATCTTTACTGTACACGTGCTTGTTGCAATTCATGCTGTAGATAGTGTTCCACACCTTGGATGTGAAAGACGGACTGATGGTGTGATTTATGATGTGGCTCTCTAACATGGTCAAGTAATGAGATGCCTGAAGAGACACACACAGATGACTTTGAAGCATTAATCATGTGTTTCATGCCCTTTCTGCAGGGGGATGAGCCTCCAGAGCACCTTTGCCAGCAGGCATGGCCCATTGGAGGACGGAATTCTGGACACGTTTGTTGGTGCCCACATGCACATGTGCGCACAAGCAGAGGCACAGGGATTGCAGACCTACATCCTAGAACTGCTGACGTGTTCCAAGGAACTCCAGGCAAGGTGAGCAGCACAGGGGGCCACAACACAGCAAAGCTTGCACCAGGCGAGTTGCACATGCAGGCTTAGTCACAGCACTGAGGGTGAGCTTGGACGAATATTGGTGTTGAAGCACACAATGCAGCTCATATGTGTTGGTAGACTGATGGCTGTTGATTGTAAGGTTGTCTGGGACACCTGCAGGGGCAGTGGCACATACCCTCCGGTACACCAAGGTCCATCGAGGCACTTGTATCAACCATGTAGCCTTCCGAGACATGGAAAGGGGCAGCTCACAGGGACATACAGCAAGGGACATACTCGGGTGCAGTGCATTTCATTTCCATGTACATTATGATAAATGCACTGCCAACTTTGTTTCGGTCATGGTGGTACACAACTTGCTCTGAAGTCCTGGCTTGCTATATGGGTATGTCTGCTTACCCAGGGAACATTGCATGTTGTGTGAATTGTGACACATTGGTGTTCCATTTGCCACGCACCCACCGGCGGCTGACTTACTACATTGACTGTGTATGACCCATCACAGGGGTAAAGTTATATATGGGTACGAAGCATCTACACCAGATTGTCTGTTTGTAGAGTAGTTTGTTGCTATGGGGCATGTTTGGTGGTGTGTTTTTGTGTAATTGGCACGTACAGGTTGTTGACAGTGGCTCTCTTTGCAGCATTGCAGTGTTCCTGTAGCCGGACCTGAGAGGGCGCAGGCAGGAGGCCAGGACTCAAAACCAGAGCTAAGTGTCTTGTTGTTTTTCTTTCAAACTGCTCTGCATAGGCTTGCTGGAGGTGCACTAATGCATGGATGAATGTGTAATTGAATTTGGTATGTTTTTCCCGCTAATCACCTGGAATCCTATGCAATTTTGAACCCTGTACCCTCAACCCGGTGTTCCTGCTTCCCGTACCTATCCAAGCAACGTTCCCTAACCCTCTTTCGCCGCTGGGGTTGCGGATGCCTGTGTAAGCCCCAAACTTGCAGGCACCAAAACCCTAGAGGGGGTGGTTGGTTCGTGCCACTCCTAAGCCTGGACTACAGAAGGCCATAACAATGATGTCCAAGTTTGTTTGGATTGTGTATGTGTTCATGCAGGTAGTACATTTTCGTGCATTCCCTACTTTCATGTGTCATTCCTCCTTCACTCTCCTGCCACTCATTTCAGTTATCCAGTGTGCCAACACCTGTCCCGACTGCATATCCCTGACCCTCCTTCCCCACCAGGGTCTCAGGGGCCTGTGTGAGGTTGACCTTGCAGGCACCCGGGACACGGTGGGGGTGGTTGTTTCGTGACACTCCCTCGCCTGTACACGGGACCTGTGACAGTACACATCCGTTCATGGTGCATCATTCTATGTTATGTACCACACATGGTTCACATCCTGTTGTGACATTGTTTTACTGTGCTACCTTGGTTGTTGCATCATTGTGGTAGTACTTGGCCTTTGTGAGGTACTGCTACGTCAAGTCATCTACTGGAGGGTGTTCTGGTTCGTTTTCATGCCTTGGATTTAGTGATTTTGGCAATGAGTGTGGATTCTGAGGGTGCAGGCACGTTTTACACACAAGGTGGGAGATGGTGACGAAGGGGAAAGGTGATCCTGTGGCCAGGTGGAATTGAGGGTTGAAGGCTCCATGACCCAGGTGCAGTTGTTCAGTGGGTCATGGTCATTTGTGAGGGAGGGGGGGGGTGTTGTTGATAGTTGCCTTGCCCTGCAGTGTGATGGGAACCCTGACATTGTAATGGTGGTATCCTATGTACATGTTGTGTTCTGCTGATCAATTCCTGTTCATGTGTTGTGGTTACCTTTCAGGTGCGAGGGGATAGTTGTGGTTTGACATGCTGTGGTGTACACATGGTGAATGTTCACATGTGATGTGTAGAGAACACGGATGGTCACTTGATTGCACATGCATATGTTGAGTGCATGTCCTTGCTGACCCACACACTTGCACTCTGATGCACTACATGTACTACCACCCTTGCATATCCACATGTACACTGTTTGCCTTCTGGTGCCCACAGAGTCCCTTCAGCACATGTTCTGTGACCAATTATGGATCATGTACATGCCTAATTTGCTTTTTGATGTGGTCTGTCGCTTAGATGTGATGCTCGGGGTGTGCATCACACACAATGGCTGTTCACTGTGCTGTGCGCTGAGCAGTGTGTTGCAGGAGTAGGACACAGCACACAGAAGCTGCAGTGTTGATTTTTCAATGCACAATGTGCATGTAGACAGGCATTCATTGTTATGTTACGTCTACAACTCTTGTAATGCATTTGGAAATGATTTATTTTGGGTGGGAGGTTGTTCGTCAGTCATTTCATCTGATTCCAGGTCAGGCATCATTGTCTGATGTCACTGTACATTTTGGACATGGCAATGTGTGCCTTATTGTTACTGTGTTGGTGTATGGGTATTGCTTACCATGTCATGTTATGGTTTGGGAGGGTTTGAGTGACATAACAGTGATGGCCATGGCCTGTTTTGCAGGTGTGTGTGATTCACACCTTGCATGTCAGGGTCATCCGCTTCTCAAAGCAACTAGCTGGGGGTAGATCTCTCTCCACGGCAGGGCCCTCCCTCTGGAACAGCCTTCCTGCCTCACTGGAACTTGAGGAGAACCATCTCCGGTTCGGGAAGCACCTCAAGACCTTCCTCTTTGCTTCTGCTTTCTCTTTGCCTCTCCCTTGCTAAATTCTTCACTGGAACTGCACTGGATCTGCAACTGGGCCACTCTCTCCGACCTCGGTCCCTGGCCCAGCCACTCTCCACTTGCACTGCCTCCCTGGCAACCCCTGCACTGCGGTACTGTCTCTCTATCCCTACAGCCCCCCCTTCCCAGCACTTGTCTGCACTTACCTTTGCAGTTGACACCAGCTGGCCTATGTATTTGTTTTTTGGTCTACTTACCCTGTACTGCACTCCCCCCCTCCCCTTCCCCTTGCACTTTTCCCTTCCCCCTACCCCTGCACTTGCACAATCTAAATGACACCTGGCCTAGTAGTACCGTTGTCTGTCTTCCCTTGTTCCCCCCTCCCTGCCTCATTGCACCTTGAAATACTTGTGTATAGGCCATATCATGTCATGTCATATGTGTGCCTTTTGGTCACACAGGATAGCTTGTGTTTAAGAAGCTAGGGATGCAGACAATGTGGCACTTCCATGGCAACTATCTCAGGGTGGTAGGGTTGTGACAGTTGACTGTCTCTTTGTCATCATCAATTGTCACCTCGTATGTGCCAGACCTGTGTGCACTCCACAGGGGTGGGAGTTTAGGTGAAAAATGTGGCCACAAGCTGGGTCCGGGCTTCCTCGCCACATGCCCTGTCCCCTCCCATGGGCAGCGCCTGTGCCTGTGGTTGGGGATGTGGGGGCACCAACATGTCCACCGGGACGCCCTGCCATGTTGCAACCTTGTGCAGGACACATGCTGCCACAATGATCCTGCACACTACTGGTGGTGCATAGAGTAGCTGCCCCCCAGAGCGGTCAAGGGAGCGGAAACGTGACTTGAGCACTCCGAATGTGCGCTCCACTATGGCCCTGGTTGCAATATGGGCGGCGTTGTATCTTACCTGGGGTGGTGTGGTGGGGTTCCGGATTGGCGTCATCATGTGGTTGCTCAGAGGGTAGGCACTGTCCCCTGGGGAGGTGTAAATGGTTGTGATTATTGGGGTTTGTTTATTTGTGTGTGTGTGTGTGACATGCATGCATGTGCAAGGGCATTTGTACTCACCTAGGAGCCATGTATCGCCATGCTGCCCTGCTTCCAGGGCCCGGCTCAGGGCGGACATTCTGTATATGAAACTGTCATGGGTGGAGCCAGGGTAGTTTGCATAGATAGAGGTGATGATTCCCTTTGCATCGCATACCACCTGTACATTGATGGAATGCCAGTGCTTGCGGTTTCGGTAGATGTGCTCAGTGGCCCTAGGTGGACGTAGGGCCACATGGGTGCAATCTATGGCACCGAGCACTTTGGGGAAGTGTGCCACCATGAAAAAATCCAGGATAACGGCCCGCCTTTCTGCGGGTTTCTGGGAATGTATATGTGCCTGCGGACTGAGGGGCGCGCTGTCATGATTGCCAGTACCTGGTGTAGGCAGCGTGACTGCATGGCCTGTGAGACCCCCCCCCACTATGGCAGTAGTCCTCTGAAATGACCCAGTGGCCAAATAATGCAGGACATTGAGCAGCTTCTCCAAGGGGCTCATTGCTTGGGAACAAAGGGTGGGGGATGTAAGGTCATCTTCCCACTCCCTGACCAGGTCTAGGATGATGTGGGGTGGAAACCTATACCTGCCATAGACCTGGTCGTCAGGCATCCCAAAAAGGCTTTTCCGTGGTGCGAAAATGCGTGCCCTGGCTATTCTCCTGCTCCTGTGGTGTCCCACGATCAGTGCTGCGACAAATGGGGCATTCATCGTAGCTGTATATACGTGTTTGTTGTTTGCGCGCACTTTTATACTGTGCGCGGGGACGCTTCCGCCTGCCTTCGTGTGGCGGACGCGTTGATGCCTGTGTGCGTCTTTTGCCGTGCGCAGGTTTCCCGTATTGAAATCCATGAATACGGGTTGTTCGCGTGCGTGTGGGCGTTCCGTGTAGTTCCCTGCAGTACTTCCCCAGTTACGCCTTCTTTTTCACGCGTTATTCCCCATTCCGCGTGTTACGCCCACTGTTCCGCCAACTTTGGTTGTGTGCGCCGCGCTATGTGCGCTTTTGCCGTGTATGCCTGCGTGCGCCATGGCTGGATTGGGCGCACGGACAGCGGGAAACACGCGCAGCGTCTTCCTTGAATCGCACACGTGCGCGTGCGCTGCGTTTCTCGCGCTTGCGCTACGTTGCGCCTGCTTGCGCTGGTATTTTGGGCGCACGTTTGCTCCATGAATCGACCCCTTAATGTCATCTCCAGCTCAGCTGTCTGGTAACAGAACATTTGGTGTTATATAATCTTGGTTCCTTTGAAGCTGGTAGCTATCCATGTACATCTGCTGAGAATGCTGGTTGCCATGGTGCAAGTTCTTTGAGGTTTCCTATAGCCACATATTTATATGGTGTTGCCCAGTTGAGTGCATTCAGCCACTTTCAATCACTAGAGCCATATTCAAAGTCTCTGAAGAAGTGATCGCATCTCCCTGGAAGGACCTCACAGCTGGCAGATTTGATTATGAGGAAAGTTGACCACTGCCTGCACTTCTCTGAGCATGTTCTTTTCATTTAGAAGTTTCTCTTCCTCTGCAAGGCATTTTTCCCAGAACAAATGTACAACAGTTGGTCCTTTTGGTTCATGCAGTGTAATAAGATGTTGTGGTCCATCCTCTGAGCATGGTTCATTTCCCTGGAGAAAGCCATCCTGCCTCCAGAAGTTGTTGGAGGAGGAATATCATTTGGCTGTCCAGGTCATTTTGATGGCCTTAATCACAAATTCAGCCTCCAAAAACCATTTTACTCCCCATATTTTCCTACTCTAGATGTCACTTTAAACAGCAAAGAATTTTATTTGCAATCAATCTCCTGTCAAATATTAACTTTTAACACACAGTAGATTCGATTTTCTAATCTTAATTCTAAATCATGTAAAGAAAATAAACATGAACAATACAAGCCCAGTTCCATTTTTGCTTTACTTTTTACGCCTGTTCTCCCTTTAATAAAAGGTTGCTGAATACTCTCAAGTGATTGAAAATATTTCTTTTTTGTGTCTTGTCCTTTACTTTGGAAAAATATTCTGGTTGTAGATGGGCTGCTACCATCCCACATTTCCTCGCACATGCCATTTCCAGATGCTGTGTGCAGGTTGCAGCTGACCTGTTATTTATACAGAATTTGGTTTTGTATTGTTTAACATTAATTAGTACCCGGCACGCGTGGCTGAACAGGAATACTGTGTGGTGATTGGCTCATTTGCGAGCCATACCACACGGTATTCCCGTCCACGCCGTGCGTGCCGGCTACTCTGTTCCCGGCGAGGGGCGTGGCAGCCCCTCAGGCACTGAGGAGGCTCGAAACGGGGCAATCCCCGCTCTGAGCCTCCCCATGGCTGGAGGCTTCCTTCGTCCCCCGCCGGGGACTCAGGTAAGATTTTTTTTTTCCCAAGCCTTTCCTCCCTCCTCCTTCCTCCCTCCCCACCCCACTTACCTTCTATCCCGCGGTCTCCGGCGGGGGACGATGGAAACCTCCAGCCGTGTGGAGAGCCGGAGCGGTGCCATCCCCGCTCCAAGCTCCACATGTCTGGAGGCTTCCATCGACCCCTGCCGGAGACCGCGGTACATTTTTTTTTTCTTCCTCCCCATGCCCTCCCTTCTGCCCTCCCGACCCCACTTACCTTCTTTTTTCTTCTGGTCTTGGAAGCCTTTTTGTTTTTTTTCTGTTCCGAAACGTGTTTCAGAACAGAATAAAATGCCATTAGCACCCCGATCCAACGGGCCGGGATACTAATGGCAATAAGACCCATCACATGATAGTTCAGTGCAAAACCTTTAGAAAATCAAGAAGCGTAACATACAATTATTGGATTTCTAAGAATTTTGGATTTAATGGATTGTTGGGTGAAAGATTTTGGGGATAATTTAAACCACCCAACTTTCAAGAGATTCTGCAGTCCAGTGAACTTTACTCTTTCTTCCTGTGAATTGAAAGGAAGTTTGAGATCCAGGGAGGGGTCATCAGTTAGGACCGTGTGCAGGAGGGGGGTAGTTTCCAGTCATTCCACTTTAAGATGCCTAACTGCCCTACTGGGGGTTGGCAGGCGTTTAGAGGACAGTAGTGGACAGTAGAGCATTTAACAAATGTTTTTTGCTGTGTGTACATTTGCACTGAAAAAAGAAATATAAATTGATTTTACACACTTATTCTCTTGTGGGGTTTAGAGAATTCATGAGAGCGGTGGGGAAGTAGTTCGGATATTTCTTTAGGGGGAGAGGTGGCGTGTTTGTATCCCTAAATGTTGCTTGTAAATATTCGTAAATCAATGAATCTTTAAATCAGTGGCCTAGGAATTTTGATGAGACACAGATTTGGGTTAGAGCATTGTAAACAGGTATTTATATGAGGGATCCACTGGGCAACCTGTTCAGTTTCTTGCACTGGGGACTTGTCATGTAAAACACTGCAAGTCCATCACATACCTTTCTAATTTTCCAATTGGGGATGCACATTTATCTGATATCCATTCATTCATGAAAGCATTTTAGTGTTTATAGAACCAAGCCCATCTGATAAACACACATAACAGATGTTTGACTTTAATGGTCACAGAGGTGCATTCCAGAAATAATCTCAAAGCCTCTGCATTGAGATGCAAAAGATCTATTATTTGCTTTCAACCAATAAGTTTCATCTGAGATCTGGAATGATCAATATTTCAGGTGATCTTGCCAATCACTGATCATGCCACACAGCATTACTGCTCGTCCACCAGAACCCCGGTGCATCCCCAACCCATCCCTTTAACTCTGCTACCACTATATCCTCCTACCTGGTTGCTTCATATATATACCAAGCTGTGTCTTCCCAGCTAGGTTTGTGCTTTGTAATTCCCAAACATACTTTTTTTTTTATTTAGTCCATTTCAGTTATTACAAGTTTCCACACAGCTGTTAAGAAAAAGAAAATGTAACAGATACAACTGTGGCTAGATAACATACACTGTATACAATGGAAGAGACCAGAGAAGCAATAATAAAACATCATCCATTCATCCTATTACAGGAAATGTATACAATCTAACTAAAACATAACCATTAGTACCCGGCGAGAGAAAATCAGAATGCAACAAGCATTTTGATTGGCTCTCGGCAGGTCATTACCCGGCCGAGAATCCTTCGATTCTCAGCCGGGATTCCAGCCGCCTTGTCCTCGGCGGGGGCGTGGCAGCCCCTCAGCCAATGAGGAGGCTCAAAGCGGGGCCATCCCCACTCCGAGCCTCCCCACGACTGAGAAGCTGCCTTCACCCCCGCCGGGGACTCGGGTAAGCTTTTTCTTTTTCCTTCCCTCCCTACCTCCCTCCTCCCCACCCCACTTACCTTTTTGCTCCTGCATCCCCGCTGGGCAACGATAGCAAGCTTCAATAGTGTGGAGACTCAGAGCGGGCCATCCCCGCTCCGCGCCTCCACACGGCTGGCGGCTTCCATCGTCCCCCAGCTCGGACGCAGGTACGTTTTTTTTTTTTTCTTCTTCCCCTCCCTCCCCTCCACCCTCCCAACCCCACTTACCTTCTGCTTCTTTTTTTTTCTTTTTTATTTTCGGGATCGGACACGCTGGGAACACTTGTGTTCCCAGTGCATCCGCTCCTGATGGCCGCCATGGAAAGGGAAAACGGACTCCGTTTCCCTTTCCCGGCGGCCATTTTTTCATTTTTTTTTTCTGTTTCGAAACGCACCGAAACAGAAAAAAAAATGCCATTAGCACCCCGATCCAACGGGGCCGGGGTGCTAATGGCAATAAGAGCCTCGGCGGCGGGCCAATACCGCCGCAGGTAATGCCCGGGGGCTTTGTTAACTATGGACATTACCTGGGGCGGTATTGGCCCGCTGCCTCGGGTCTTATTGACACAATAATCTAACATTATGCTGGCACATTCAGCATTTCTAATTTATCATCAACCACCAGCCATACCATAGTGACTGCTACTGTAAGCGAAGCTCGATGGCCCAAGACACAATGCAGCCAAAATGTATCAATTTTAATGGTGATCAAGCTGTCCACGTGCTTCTTAAAATACCTCACATATGTCCCTTTCATGGCACAACAACTCGTGAGAACGTGAAACTCGCTGTTTTTAGGTTTCCATCATTTCCACATAATCTACACCCTGCCATGTCGTTCAGTGTAGCTGGGAGTTGAAGCAGATGAGGGTATCCCTTGAAGAACATCGTCGGACTCTGAGGCAGTGTCCTGACAGAGACAGGCCGAGATGCACCTAGATGCAGGCAGGGAGCTGGCGAGGCAAGTGTGAGCTGAACTTCTGAAATGCAAAGAGCTCAGAAATCATTTGGGGGGGTGAGTATAAATAGACCAACAATTAATTAGCCTCCCACAGGCTAATTGGCAAGATGTCAGACCAGACACGAAGGGTATAACTTCCTTAATCTTTTATTGTACTGAAAGATTAATGCAGCAGCCAGATTCAAAACCTCCTCCACAAGGGCTACAAGATCCTCTCCAAGCCCAGGCTTAATAGGCCCAGAGGGGTATTGGCCCTGATCTTTCCTGAGCCGATCCCTGCTTCCATCATCCCCACTCAGACTAAGTCCACCTTTGAATGCCTGGTCTGCAGGGTCTCTATCTCTCCTGGCCAGTATCTCTCTACTGGCCACCTGGTCAGGTCACCCTCTTCCTCTCTGACTGGACTGATGTCACATCCTCTCTTCTTTCATCTACCTCCCAGCTTCTCCTCCTTATGGATCTCAACATCCACCAGGACTCCCGAGACTCATCGGGACTTTTTTGCAACCTATACAACTCTCTTTCCCTCTCCATTCTACCCTTTGGTGCGACACACTCTGCCAGCCACAACTTGGATGCTCTCATCTCTTCAGACATCCCCCTCCCTAATCCTCCCTAATCCTCCCACTACTTCCCTTTCCTGGACTGAACACTTTCTTCTTTCTTCTCACTTGAAGCGTTCTGTTCCCTTGACAAAGGCCCACCTGGCCCTGTCACCTTCCTTCATGGTCATTCAACCTATGAAGTGAGTGCCAGTCGCTGCCCTTTCCTCCACTTTCTCTCCCCACCTACTCATGCAGCTGACTCACATCCTGCACAGACCTTTCCAACCTTCACCTTTCCATCTCTAACACTCTACATATCCTTGGCCCCGTTATAAGGATCCACCTGAAACCTGCCACCAAGTCCAACCAAGTCCAATTCCTGCAATTACTTCAATCTGTCCACTCTGAAACACAAGTGCAGAGTAGCTGAATGGAAGTGGGGAGTTTTGGGTGCACCCTCTGACAAACTGGCCTGCCACCTGCTCCAAAGGCAATACAGACTCTCCATCTTATCTAAGAAGATGGTCCATATTCAAGCCTGCATCACTGCAATCTCTAAGAACTCAGCAAACCTTTTGAAATCTGCAAAGAGCTGGCCAATCCTACTGCAGTTTTGACCTCTTCTGCACCTTGCCAGGCACACTGCATGGCTCTGGCTTCTCATTTCACCACTAAAACCCCGGACATCCTGTCCACACTCACCTCCTCTTCTCTCTCTCTCTCTCCACCTCTCGCAGGCCTTCCTTCTCTGCTCCTCTCCTCTCCTTCTACTCTCACTCTCTCCTGTAACACCTGTAGATTTTTTTAGACAAGCCCGATCTATGAAAGTCTCATCCAAACAGGTGATCCCCTGCTCCTCTTGAACCATTAAGGACAACATTGGTTGTCTCGCTCCGGTTACGGCTGATATCTGTAATCATTCCTTTGGCACTGAATCTTTCCCCTCTCTTCTCAAGCACTCCCTTATGCACCCCCTACTAAAAGAGTCTTCTGCTGACCCCTCCTTTCCAGAAAACTATCACCGGATCTCTATCACTCCTTTCCTGGGCAAACTCCTGGAGAGGTTGGCTATCTCACAGCTAACCCTCCACACTGAATCTTTTGGTTGTTTCCATGACCATCACTCTGGCTTTAGAGCCATCATACACATGGAAACTACACTCCTGAACACCTGTGAAAGTATGCTCTCTAATATGGATTCTAGCTCTCCCTCTTTCCACATTCTCCTCAACCTTCCCTCTGCATTTGACAGGGTCAATGACAACATCCTGATTACTCGTCTCTGTGAGACTCTTGGCATCACAGTATGGCTGACCTTCTCCTCCTGGACCAACCTTCCCAGGTTCAGCTTGGGTCCTTTCTCTCCACCACCTCTCTCTCCACATGTGGTTTTCCCCAGGGCTCTATCCTCTCCCCCTGGTTCTTCAATGTCTATCTGGCCCCTTTAACCCCCCTGATCTCTACCTTTTCCTCTAATTTTCCTCTAATTTTCAGTGTTATGTGGATGACACACAGCTCTCTGTCAGGCTACCCGCAGCCACCTCCTCCTCATTCATCCCTAATTGTCTATCCATCATTCAAGCATGGTGCACCTCTAATCATCTCTGCCTTAATTCCAACAAGACTGAGATCCTTCTCATTGGTACCCAGGATCCTGCTTTTCCTTTCTAACCCTGGGCACTCTCCTTGGGCCCTCTGCCCTCACCCTTTTGTGAGGCAAAAAACCTTGGGGTTATCTTCGATTTTGCTCCATCCTTCTCTCCACATATCATAGACTTTGCCAAGAAGGTCCAATTCCAGCTGTTCCTCCTTTGAAGAATTCTACCTTTTCTCACGTTCCCCCAGAAGCTCATTGTCTCCAGAGCCCTGGTTCTCTCTAGGCTGGATTACTGCAATAACATGTTTCACAATCTACCAACCTCTACTCTTTGCCCTCTTCAACTCATCCAGAACAGGACTGTGATACTAATCCTTGGCCTCAAGCACAGGGACTGCATCTTTCTTGCCCTTAAATCCCTCCACTGGCTCCCGGTGGCTGCAAGCATCAAGTTTAAGACACTCAGCATCATCCAAAAGGCTTTCTGGGGCCGTAGCCCTCCGTACCTTCAACTCTCTCTTCTTAAGTACCTTTCTCCTATAGCCCTTCACTCATCTACCTCTAACTCTCTCGGTATGAGTCGCTTCTCCAAGCAGATAATGGTTTGTAGATTTCTCTCCTACGCAGGTGCCTCCCTCTGGAATGGCTTCCCTGCCTCTCTCCACATTGAGCCAGATCTCCTTATGTTCCAGAAGCTCCTCAAACCTCATGTTTCTCCTCTTCTTTCTGACTCTCTCTCCCCTGCTAACTTCCCTTGCTCCTGCTCTATCTGCTGACTGGTTGATCTGTGTCCTCTGAGTATTACAGGACACCAGGTCCCATCCGCTGACCAGTCCCTCTGCACTTGAAGCATGGCCCAACTTGCACTGCCACCTGGCTAACCTTGCACTACTGGGCTGGGATTGCCCCCTGTACTCATTGCACTTAACTCAGGGCCCTGCTGCTCTGGGTGCACTTCTCCCTGTACCCTCCCTTCAGCACTTCTTCAAAGCATTTGCTCGATCTCCATGACACAAGCCCTAGTAAGATCGTTGTCTGTCCTCCCTTTGTTCCCCCTCCCATTGTCTTGTCACGCCCTGACACACTTGTGTATATAGGAGCATAATAAATAACAAATCAATCAATCATTCAATCTAGGTTAAGCAAGGGGAAGGTGAATAACCAAGATAAACTGAATTCCTAATCCTTTTATATTGTGCGCCTGACAAATGAGTACTGGGGAGGGTCTCATAGTCTAAAAAGGAAAATGCATATGTTTGAAATACAATGAGGAAATGAAACATATATTTCATAAATTTTTCCTTATACTTGTGCCAATGAGAAATGTTGTATTGCAGGTACATTCATGACTAACAAATGGTCTAATTGTGTGGTGTGTCTCTTGCTGTTGAGTCTGAATATATAAAAAAAAAACACTAATCTTGAAAGTGTGTTGTGGTCATTATTGTGTCTAGATTTTATCTGTGTGTCTGCATATAGAGGTACATGTGCATTATAGATGGAAAGTACAGTATGAAGTCTGATGTCATCTAACTATGGACCCGAGATTAAATAAGAGTGGCAGAAAAGGCAATGGACACCTATGAATTTGAACATTTGTAAAATGTTGATGCAGGCATCCATTCTGTGCGAATTCCTTTCCGTGAACTAAAAGCCTCTTGGCAGAATTCAATAGAATTCTGAATATCAAATGGACTTTTCTCTATATCATTTCAATAATTCCCCCAAAACCAAGATGGTGCCACCGGATCTTGGATAAACTATTTGGTGTTATAGAAATGACATTTTGATCATGGTAACCGGGCATGGTTTAGGTATTGCAGATGCTGTTTTATGTGCACAGACTATTGCGGTAATTCAATTCTTTCCTGAGGTTGGATCTCGCCAATTCTCCCAATGTAATTAACCTTTGTCGGATGCTACATTTCCCAGGGATATCTAGGTGCAGGATTTGAAAACTGTGTGCACGGTATGCTAATGTCCACCTGATCTCTATCATCTGTGACTTTTTAATCATTTACTGTAGAGATGTTTACTGTGCTAATGAGGGAGGATTTCAGATGTGTCTTGACAAATGGCCTGCTTTATTTTTCAGTGCGGCTGATTAACTATTGTGGTGCATGGGAAGGGGGTGAAGTGTGTAACTGAACAGGAAAGGCTGCACAGCATTGTGGATCTTATAATAACAGGTTGCTCTATGTGTTTTCATCTGGGTCTGGCATGTCTCAGTGGACACCTGTGGCATTTGTTTATTATGCGTAAAGGTAAGCAGCCGCGGGTTGGGTTTATGCTTCCGTGGTGATTTTCCCGATGGCGCCAGTGCATGAAAACCTATTATGGTTTTGTTCTTTCCCACTCTCTTGGACCATTGGAGCGTCACTGTGTTAGGTTAAATTGTGCAGGTCAAATTTATGGAAGAAAGGTTTTATCATCCTGCATGCTCTATGTTCCAATTATTTGCACCCAGCTGTAAAATGTATGTTCTATTTTTAAAATTGAGCTTATAGTACTTGCACAACTACTGTTTTCATAGGTCATTTTAAAATATATTTGATATATTCTATACGCAGAACTTCAAGCAATAAAGGCCTCTTTAGTGTCCTTCGTTGGGGGCACAATCCCCAGTTGTCATCTCTTCTCGTATATACGGGAGAGGGTGGGGGGGCTTGATAGGAGGGCTTCACTTCAAATCGCCTGTTCTGTGTGCTCACCTTATACATGCAAAGTGTTGCATTACAGAAGGATAATCGACTTGTGGAATGCTTTGCTCCCAAGAAGCAGAGAACAGGATTCCATCACATTTTTATGGGTGCAGTGAGCTGCTGCCTTGAATACATGCCCCTCAATTCCCTGGCCAGAATCACGCCAACATGATAATCATATGGGTGACTGGGCATGAACGGGAACTCACTGGCAATGGTGAGATGACCTGAACTGTAAAAGTCACCACCGGCTAATGGCCTACGATCCTTTTTGCTGTCTTGTGTGCGAGCAGTGACTGCCACATGAGAGGAGAACCAGAGCAAATGATGGTTGGACTTGGACGTAAGATGGCAATAGCTGTCAGATAGGAATGTCTGGCTACAAAAGCTAGGGCAGAATTACAAGCAAACACAGATGGAACCGAGGCTGCGGGTTTCACATGATTAAGTGGGCATTGCTCACCGCAAAAGGGGGTAGAGAGCTGCTGACAGAAACACTAGCACAGAACACGTGAAGGCTGCATCGAAGGCTATAGCATTTCTACGAGACTGGTTCAAGAAGGGCCTTTGACAAAACCGAAATCACACCAAAATTGACAAATTCAGAAGCAACAAGAGAAGCCCGTGTGCTATATCAGCAGAGCAGACACGTCATTCCGCCACGCCATTATGAGCCACAGGAAACACTATATTTACCCGACAATGTCCTCTCCTGTGGAGACGCCACCCATTCAACAACTACATTTGCCTTTAAATGAGTGGTTTGTTATGGGCAGCCTTTGCCATTCCAGTGAGATGCCTTTGCCACCTGCTGCGCCCTCGCCTCGCCCAAGAATTGAAAGGTACACTGAAGTGCAGGTGTGCTTGTCATACACGTGGCACATGCAGTGTGATCCCAAGGTCAGTTTGGAGTGATATCTGCTGTGCTTTGAGCACAGTGCTCACTGCAAAAAAATTGTGGATTCTCCTCCTCACTGCTGAGGAGATTTGAGCATCAACTAGGCACTCGTTTATCATAGAAATGAGTACTACCTGCCATGCAAACATAAGTTCATTTTATGCACCACCATTAGAATTCCCCTTAGTACGGACAAGAGGTGAGATGTCACCGATGTTTTGGATGCCATTGTTTGTCTTGTTTGGGCAATACTTTTCTTGGGTCACCATCATTTCCTTCTCCCCAGCAGCTATGTTGCCTAATGTTGGAGCTTGCTGGACTCCTTGGCACACAATGATGCCTGTCTGATCAAAATGACTGCGCAATCACTGTGATCCTAGTCTGCCAACTGTACCAGGAGGAGACCCAACAGTCTAATGGATTGTTATGCCCACCCCTTTTGACCCTGTTCACATTAGAGCTGCAGTCCCAGTAGCATGGATGAGTTTTGCTGATGCTTTAGTAAAATATTCGGATTGCATTGCGCTGCTTGGCAGATCTTCAATAGGAGACCAACTTCCTCCTGGGACAACCCATGAAGTACATGACGGATTGTGTGCCTAACTTCATACCCATTTCACACTTCTCCTCGCTCTCTGTATATGGTTCAGTACTGCTTTAATGCCTTATAGATACCTATGCTGGAATGCGGTTCATATGCAACATGCAAGGAAGAGATCTTCAATTACATCCTGTCAGTCAGCGTCCATTAGTGTTGGCATGAGCCACTCCAGACAACAGTTCTTAAGTTAGGCCGCTGGCGACGATACCTTCTCATGTATTTCCTACTTCTCATCATCTGATGCTTCACCAGAAGATGCATATGGTGGCATACAATCATAAGCTGCCCAACACATCTAGGAAACGGTGTCTGTACAAATAGATAACTATGACTCTCTTATTAGGTCTTCATCCGTAGTTTCCAGTTTTTTTTTCCCGCACTGGCACTGTGACAAATAGACATCTATCCTGCAGAAGTGCAATTGTGAGTAGATGCTAAACTGCATCTTCAGCCCTCACACTTCTACAAAGCATGAGTGAACCCAATCATAAAGGTAATAAAACAGAGACAATTGAACGATAAACATCCTTTGCCTTTTGTGGTGATGTGGGCTGAGGGAAGGCTATGTTCTCAAAAGGGGTGTGAATGCAAAATAAAATGATCCAAAACAGTGAAACATAACAGTAAAAAAGAAAGGAGAATCAAAAAGGAATGCACAATCAAGGTTCTTTAAAAATGTATGTACGCTTTAATTAAGCACACCATTTGCAATAATAATGAAAGAGAAAACATTACAAATCCCACCCCTGTAGAGAAAACCCACAACTTGCAAGATAGCAAGCAGGCAATAAAAAACATATTGTTCTTTGAAAGGGATATTTTCTTCTAGCAAAAAGGATTAAACTGACCTAGCCAGTCTCTAGATCACATATATGAACCCAGGGGACAGTTATCAGATGATAATACCTTTAAAGTGTTTATTTACTTACAAAAGTTGATACAGCACTATAGCACTTTTATCCAAAGAGCTCGACAACATTTTTAAACCAACAGAACAAAAGAATGTAGGATAAAAAAGCATGATGAACAAGATGATTTCCTTGAGGATTATGGGAAATGTAAAGATGGAGTTTCAAGCACTTTTTGAATAGATAAAGAGTTGCAGACGAGCAAATAAGAAGAGGCAGAGACTTCCAAAGAAATTGGGCAAGAAATTGGAAAGAACAAAACTGAGAAGAGGCACAAGGAGGTTGTAGGACAGCGGGACAGAAAGACGACACTGAGAGGCAGAACATAAATCGCTAGAAGGAGAGTATAAGTAAATCAGGGCACAAAGACATGGAGGTGCCAAGGCATTAATAGATTTGAAGACCAGACTCAAGAATTGGAACTCGAGACGCTGTTTGATTGGGTTTCATTGAAGCTGAGCCAGATAAAAGGAGATACTGGCTAACCAGGGAACACAAAACATGATATGAACTGAGGAGTAAAGTATAGAACACAGTGGAAAGAGACCATATTTAGGCAAGCCAACATAGAGGGAACAGCCATAATTAAGATATAATAAGACAGAAGGTCTGAAGAAAAGTTTCAGTAGAGGGAAAGGGTAGACGGGGGCCTTGGCAGTTCAAAAATGGCAAACCTGGCAGCTCATTGCTGTTAAGTTGTTTGATTCCATTTGAAATGCTATGGGCACTTAAGTCTAGTTGCAAACAGATGTTGAGGTGGGGTTGAACTGAAATATGCTGTGGTTCAAAGCAATGCTTGAGCAATGTGGTTCTTGGAGATTACAAGGTTTCATTTGATGTTTGAGGTTCGATGGTGGACGGGCTAGTGTCAGAATGTGCAAGGGGAGGTTTGACACAGTGCTCGAAGGATGTAGTTCGGGAAGAACACCAGGATTGATTAGAAAGTTGACTCAATGGGCAACAAAGTGGCTGGAGATTTGAACAGCGGTTCAAGCAATGGAGGTGCAGCGTTGCTTCTTGCTCAAGCTAAAGAAATTATGTGTTTCAGTTGCTGTGTTTCTGCGGCAAACTGGTTTGAATGTGTGGTACTGCAGTATAAAAAAGGTAGCCAAGTGTCAAAGGAAGCTCCAGAGGGTCCAGTTGGTTCAAAATAATATAGGACTAGCCCAAATCACAGCTAGCAGTGGTTTGATGGTGAAAGAGCAGTAGTCCTGGCTGCATTGGCTCTGATAAGATGTGACTCTCGCACCAAGATCTGAGGGGCAAGAT
Organism: Ambystoma mexicanum; assembly: GCF_040938575.1. Classification (NCBI taxonomy): domain Eukaryota; kingdom Metazoa; phylum Chordata; class Amphibia; order Caudata; family Ambystomatidae; genus Ambystoma; species Ambystoma mexicanum. Next base: position 873,161,010 of record NC_090941.1, read on the forward strand.
TAGTAAATGGTCGTAGGCTCCCAAACAAAAGGGAGCTGTCATATACCTTCCGGTGTCTTTCTGCATGGTGAGGTCCTAGGTGGCAGTGTGGCTTGCAGAGGTGCAGGTCTTTCTCGAGCAGCAGGTCACCCCCAACGTGCTGTGGTGAGTTTTAGGGGACAGATCATACCTCTGCCTTGAACACCCTATCTTCATCCGCCAACTGGAGGACTTTGGAAAAGACTACTCTCCCAACAGGGCCCACATGAAATCTTTTTCAAGGCTTGAAGTCCAGAAATGATTCAAAACATGATTGGGAACCCCTTCCTTTAAAGGCAAGGGTCTACAGGTGATTGGAAGAAAGGCATCCTGCATTTAAAAAAAATGTCTTATGTAACTATATTTGGCTACAATGTAAGCCTTTCACACTAAACATGCCATTGCATATAATACAGCACACAATTATTATACAACACAAATAAAATACATTTCATAAAATACTATAACAAAACAAAATAGAAAACCTCATAATAATAACCCAAATTCTGATGAAGGCATATGCACCTGGAATTATTAATCAGCAGGTTATAAATCAAGCAGCTTTTTAGCCCTAAGCCGAACATGATACGCAGCAGCCATGATGACCATGGAGTCAGCCCCATGATTTGTTCAAAATTGATCAAAATTGATCAAAATTGACCAAAATTGATCAGTACCAAAGCTAGCAAATCTAATAAAGGCTTTCCAATGTTCAGTCTGAAGTGTAGGACAGACTGTCAATAAATGTCTGGCAGTTTCAATGCCGCTACCACACAGGCAGCACACTGGATCTTCTAATGGGATCCCGCCAAGCCCTTCTATACTCTAGCACTGGCAGAATATTAGAATGCAAGCTTGTTATAAAGTGTATCAGTGGAGGGTTACATAGTTTAGTTAAGTAATTATTTGAGGGACTGGCAAATGAGCCTTGATGAGTGCAGATGTTGAACCTTCTCTTCTCAGCAAGTGCAGATAACAACTGAATACGGTCCCATTCTCAAGCCTTAGTTTTTATATTTTGCAGGAATATCCCCACTTCATTTACACTGGGAAGGGCCAAAACAATGTTATCAAGATGTTCTTATGGTACTAAGCAGGTCATCTAATGACTGGTTGGCTAACTTCAGTCAAGCATGTTCCAAAGTCAAGCCTAATAATGATCCTTTAGAGGCTGCCAACAGTTTAACTTTGAAGTGGAATTTACGTCTTACCAGTCTCCATAAGGAAGAGAGTAATTGGAGAATCAGCTCCAATCTCAGTACTTTAACTGGAAGAGAACGCGGCATAACAAGGATTGATCACAATATCTTTGCCTCCAGTTTGTCTAGCCACTTAATCAATTCCTCAGATGAAAACTCTAAAGCATAGAGAATACTGTGAACACTACATTTGGTAAACACCGCTAACAAGGCTTCAATTGACTGACTGCCATATTTAAGTATCACGCTTTTTATAGCCAGCCAATTGCCTAGAAAATTAGAGAGCAGAGCCTCAGCATAAAACAAGGTAGTAGGTAAATTCCTTATGGGTTGACCCAGGTCCTTATACACCTTGACCTTCTCTAAATTCTTGCCCCCCATATACCAGTCAAAACTAGAATGACAAGATATTTTTATGCTGACTAACATAACTTTAGTCTTGGTCATATTCATTTTCAGGCCATTCAATTAGGCATAAGAATATAAGGCATCCAATGAGGTTTGTAAAAAAAATCGGGGTCTGATCCAGCAGCACAGTGTCATCTGTATAGGCATATCATGCAGTAGCCAGGCCTCCAAATCTAGGAGTAAAACTACGTACTTGCTGTAAGGCCAGGTCTACATCTGTCCCAGTCTACGTCTGAATAAAAAGGAGGGTAGCCAAAACGCATCCTCCTTTTAAACCAATGTTAGTGGGTTGAGGCTCCGAGGTGTTCTCCTCCTGTGACAGTCTTACTGTTTCACTACAGAGCTATTTAATGAAGTACAGAAGAATAGGGTTGATTCCCCATCACTCTAGTTTAGCCCAAAATTTAACATGTGAGACACTGTCACAGGCTGAACAATAATCTATGTAGCAAGGGTATGAATTAAGATCTGCATTTTGATATGTGTCTACCATTATGGACTGTAGCCCCCATATACTAAACCTTGTGCTGCAGCCCATTCTGAATCCTGCCTGCTGCAGACTCAAAAGATGGTTTGTTGTGCTACACCTGGTAAGCCTGTGCAGTAGGATTGAGGCAAAAAATGTTCCCACAGGAATCTAACATTGCTAGCAAATGAAAATGTTCAGCTATAGCCGTGTGACTTTTTGTATGGACCAGTATCAGAAGGGAATGTTGCCAACTGGGAGCGATCTTCCCTGTGCTAATAATACAAGACAAAAGTTCCCCAAGCAACCAAGCCCAAAACTGAGGGTCTTTCTTAATCACGGCATTGGCCAGGCCATCTGGTACAGGCACCCTCAAAGCCTCATTAATCAAACTAAATTGGGTATACTTGAGTGCAAAAGGTCCAATCTGCTGACAGGGTCTAATGATATATCCCAATACTAATCAGAAATAAAGGTTATCCACACTTCCTCAGATATCCCACAGATCTCATTTGCTAGCTTGTCCAACTTAAATGAATGAAGCAAGTGCCAACACTTTCTAGTGTCATGAGTTCTAATAAGATATTGTAACATTTTCCAATTTGATGAATTAAGTTGGAATGTATGGCTACATACCCAATTTTTGTATTGTGTGGTCAGGTATGTAAACTGGGCACCTTTGTCAAACTGCGATAAACCTTTGTCCTCTTAACTTTACTCTTGGCATAGAGCAGAGTTCTTTACTTTTTAGATATTGCAATGCAATTCGAAGCATTATTTTTAGGTGCTGGCACAGGTAGTATAGCTCAGTGGCAATGTGCTTGTCTTGGAAGAAAGACGACCCAGAGCAACATAGGTTCAAATCCTGGGTTTGTGCTTAGAAACCTCTTCGATATGAAGTGCGTTATAAAAAAACAATGATAATAGATATGTGCATAACCGTTTATCTAAGATAGTTAGGCCAAAGGTTTTCCATCATTTTCCCCTTGTCCCTGTTCCATTGACTTTGAAACAATAGCTCCACAAGAGAGTGACCACCAGTAGAAAGTGAAAAGTTAGCACTAAAAAGGTTTGCCTCCGTCCAGCGAATCCTGTTCCCTTTTAAATTTATGGCAACCTTCATTCAGCCTGCATTTCACCTCAGGGACATATTAGATTTAAAGGTGACCTTAAGCTTAACTAAAACATAGTCAATACAACTTTGGGTGCGGCCATTCCTCCAAGTGACATATGGAGATGTGGCCATAGGACTGAGCACATGCATGTCATTCTCTATAAGTGCTTCCAACCATAATTGTCCTCTGTTGGAAGACTGAGAGCCAGCTAATACACCATCTGATAATCCCCAATGAGGTATTTCCCCTTCATCCACCCTCTGAGCACATACAGCGTTAAAACCACCCATCAAAATAAGCCCACCCTGAGGGTTTTGTTGAAACCAACCCAGTAAAATGTCTGATATTGGCCAGCATAAGATTATATGTCAACAGGTCCCCAGGCGATCATACAGTGTAATCACCAGAGTCTGCTTGCCTCTTTTGGGGAAAATTGGAGAGCATTGAGCATAACAGATTTGGGTGGGTTCTTGCCCCTGCATATGCCATTAATGATAAACAGGATCTGGCGCCAATGCAGAGGCCACCTTTCGGACGGCTGCCTTCTGAGGGCTGTACCAATGAGAAAAAAGTTGTATAACCATCCAGATCAAATTCAGACGGGATCCAAGTCTCTTGTGAACAGAAAAGTGTGGCCTGTTGAAAGGCCTCAAGCCCTCCAGTTGTATGCAGAAATGAACGGTGGATGTGGAGGTGTAGCGATCATTTCCAAATCCGCCCTAAGCCTTAGACCAACCGACACAGTCGCATTCACATCCTGCGAGTTACTCACAACCAAACTACAAACCTCCCCCACAACCACGATCACCATCCACCTCATATATAGACCCCCAGGCCCCCTTTGGGACCTTCGAAGAAGACATCACATCCCTCTTCACTGAAATTTCCAAACCAACAGCACAAATCATGATCCTCGGAGACTTCAACTTCGGCTACCAAGACCCAAACGATGCACATGCTGCATCCCTAGCCAATGTCTTAACCAATCATGGTCTCACTCAACTCATTGTACTCCCCACCCACCAAAAAGGCAGAACCCTTGATTGGGTAGCAACCCACAATTGCAACACAACCTGCAAAGACCCCCAACCTCTGGCATGGATATATCACCACATGATCCCCCTTGAGGTTAACACCAATCAGGTACTGCCCAATAAGCACCCCATAGCACCAGCATGCCCCACCAGGAATAAACGCAACATCACTGCTGAAGCCCTACTACCACTGGTCTTACCTACCCTCAATGCTCTCCCAGCTAACGCTGACTTAAACCTGCTGATCGACACCTTCAATGATTCCGTGGCCAGAGCAATGGACACCGTTGCCCCCTTGAAAATACGCAAAGTTAAACCCAAAGCTCATCTGAACTCGTGGTACACCCCTGAGCTCAAACTACTCAGGAAAGAGAAAGCCAAGGCTCACCACACCTGGAAGACTAACCCCACTGCGGAAAACAAATCCAACCTCACTAACTTATCCTCACTTTACAAAAGCGAGATAATCCAGACCAAAAAAGATACATACAACACCAGGATCACTCAGGCAGGATCCTCCACTAAAGAATTATTCAAAATTCTGAAGGAACTAGAAAACCCTATTTCACCTCCGGAAACCTGCCTGAAAGACAAATCCTGGTGCACCAACATCCAGAACGCCCTCAACAATAAAATTTTAGGACTCCAAACTAAAATCAAAGACAAACGGCAACAACTCTTCAACAATAATGTCACCAACCTTAGCCTACCCACACCTAACAACACTAGTGCAGGCTTTTCGTTCAAAAAGTCACCATCCCGGAAGTTCATAAAATCATCACCTCCCTGAAACCCTCTAACTGTAAAGGAGACAGCTGCCCGGCTCAGATCATAAAAGATGCAGCCAGAGAGCTCTCCCCCTTCATCACCAAACTCATCAACCTATCCTTCACCAATAGCTCTATCCCCAGCAACTTAAAACAATCATGGGTTCTCCCTCTCCTGAAAAAACAATCCCTCGACCCGGCCACGCCCACAAACTACAGGCCCATCACCACAGTCCCCTTCCTACTGAAAATTCTGGACAGAGTCGCCTACATCCAAATTCAGGAATACCTAGAATCCAGCCAACTGCTAGGAATACATCAATCTGGCTTCAGACCTCAACACAGAACTGAAACCGCCCTTGTTGATCTCAAAAGCCAGATTGATGAAATTAAAGACAAAGGTAATGCCGCAATCCTACTCCTCCTAGACCTCTCAACGGCCTTTGACCTGGTCAGCCATGAAGTCCTCTGTAATCACCTTGCCACCGCAGCCCACTTCTCCTCCCCTGCCATCACATGGATACAATCCTTCCTGGCAAACAGAACCATACGAGTCTTTTCCACTACAGCTGCAGCAAACCCCATCCCCATCACATGCAGGGTCCCACAAGGTTCCTGTGTATCCCCCACTTTGTACAACATATTTACAAAGCCTCTATTTCACCAACTGGACCATCTGGGTGTCACCTACACAAACTACGCAGATGACACCCAGATACTCCTCACTATCTCTGGTAATTACCAAGAAGACCCCGCCCGGATCAACAAAATATTCTCCATCATTCAGGCATGGATGGCCTCCCATGGTTTCTGCCTGAATGATGAGAAGACAGAGCTCCTAATCGTCGGCTCCCCCAACACTCTAACTAAACTTGACCCTAGCATAATAACATCACCATCGATGGTCATTCCATTCCCATAGCCAAAAGCGTAAAAACCCTTGGTTTCTATCTAGATGCCAACACCAACCTTAGCAAACACACCAATATGACCGCCTCAGCCGCTGCCTATACCGGCAAGCTCATTAGGGCCAGCAGACCCTTCCTATCACCCAACAGCTGCCTCACCCTTGCCAGGGCCCTAATATAATCCAAACTGGATTACTGTAACAGCCTGTACCTAGGTGCTAATCAATCCGTACTCAACAAATTGCAGGTAATACAAAATAACGCCTTGCGCGCAGCCCTTAACATTCCCAGACAAGAGCATATCTCTGCTACTAGGAAAGCCTGCAAATGGCTATCAATACGCCAAAAAATTGATCTAAAAACCATCTGCCTCACGTACAAAGCCCTCAATCACCTAGCACCACCTTATCTAGCTAATAAACTCACCCTGAAACCTGCCACCAGATTCACCAGATCCTCCAACACTCTTTGCCTATTAGTGCCCAGGTTCCACCTAAAAAGAGCTGGAGGGGTAAGCTTCACAGTGCTTGTCCCCCAACTCTGGAACTCCCTACCGCTTAACATCAAAACTGTCGAATCCTTCCAGATCTTTAGGAAGCAGGTCATCAGCTGGCTGCTAAACAAAGAATAACACCACTAACTCTAGACCCGTGCGGTAACTGGCTTAGACACTGTATTTATTCTGAAAATTGTATATTGTACGTACTGCATATGTTCTGTTTATTGACCACTGTATATATATGTATATATTATTAACTTGTACGAAGTATGCAACACAAAGATACTTCTCAACGCTGTAACCAAATTCTTAAGCGCCCTTCTACCTCTGGGTTTGGAGCGCCATACAAATAAAATAAACAAACAAACAAACAAACAAACAAACGGTAACCTCTTGTGTTCCATGAAAGCAAAGACAAAACCTCTTCAGATGAACTTGCCGGTCAAGGCTGCAGGAACATGGTAACCCATGTGCCTTACAGCCTAGGCTCAGGCTTTGTGTATCTTAAAGAGCTTTAATGTAAAGGAGGTTCAACATTGGATTCACTGGAGTAGGTTTCACTGAGGCCCAGATTTCCACTTTCATCCCCCTTATCCTATAATGATTGAGCGGGTGAGGCTAGTATATGCTTGGCTTGAAAGAGCCATGAGCAAGCCTGCTTTAACGGTGCAATTCCTGTTCTTGGAACAAGTGTACTTTGTCTTCTTGCATCACATCCAACATGCTTTGTGGTAAAGAGTGGTGGAGAAGACAAGAGATAAAGAGAGAAAACAAGATGGTGGAACCTTCCTCCTGCTGGTCTGAGCTTGTTCTGTCTACAGTAAACCCGCCCCTACCTTTGTCAATAGCATCAAAAGTATTATTGGTATGCAGCACCCTGTTGTGAGATTAGTCTTTTTGTAAAGTGTATACCCTTTGATTCCTGTTCCCAGACAACTTCCTGTGGGGTGACTGCATTCCTGGCAAGGCTGTTACCTGCCATCAGAAAGGATCGAAGAGAGGAACCCCCAGGGCTACACTCTTGCAGGGAGCAGCATAGTCAGCCTGGCTGGGGGAATACACTTAGCCCTTCCACAGCTGAGCTGGGCTCACAGGGCTGACACATGTGTAATATCAAATTGATGTGTGTTGGATACGTATGAGAGATGTTAGCCACTATACCTCAAACTCAGGTATGGTTTATGTTTGCAGTTTAATGTGCCACCAGGATAACACTCTCATAGTATGTGTTAGTATGTGTTTTTTTTGGAACAGAGGTGCATATCCATAATGTAACCCCTGTGCTGCAGAGACTGTCATTCAACTGTCAAATGGGTCCCTGTGTCCTCTGAAACGGCCCTGTGACACTGGAGAGAAGGCGCTGCATATCAGGCTCCTAAACTTGCAGGTCACAGGTGTACACTATGCTGTTGGCACAGAGTTTATAAAAGGGGAATCTGATTAGCAGATTACCCTTTCAGAGCCCAAAACACCTACATCATTAATACAAATCAAAAATGTCAGGGCTTCTACGTTCTTGTCAGATGGCAATTCCTCACAGTTACAGTGACATGATATGCAGCTGTATTTCTTGGGCGAGTACCAACATTCCAGCTTGCTGAAGGCTAGCATTTGTGGAACCCTCTCTTAACAGGTGTTCTGCCTTGTTGCATCTCATAATATTTTATGGTGGTCTAGGCTTGCTGCTGTCATCTGTATCAGTGTTTGAAGTGTTTTGTCCTGTGGCACTCATGGTCTACCTGGCAATGACTGAAGTAACTTTTTGATGCCATTGGCAAAGAGGGGCCTGTTCATGTGCCATGTCCATTGCTGATTGGCAAGTATTCATGGTGGGCAGTTACGCACACGTGTAATGGTCGCTTGAACAAGACTTTACATAGAAAGTGTTCAGTGGTGTCAATGGTTATGTGCCTTCTGAGGGTCCAGGCCAATGGTCTCTGTAGGCTTGCAGGGTTTCCTTGATGAGTTAGGGATATGGTGACATTTGTCTGTGACCCAGATAGCATGCCCGTGTGCTTGCTATAGGTAGATGCAGGCAGGTGGCATTGATGTTGCTTGCAGGGTGCATGCCCTAGTTGTCCATAAATGGGTCTGTAACACAGATTCAGCTGGTTAAGCATCATGCCTACTTGCAGATCAATGGCACACATTATGGGCGTGCAAATAAGAGTATGGCATGTATTTTCAGTAATGGGAAGTGCATTGGAGAGTCTCGCACAGCTTCGGTGCAAAGAGTGGTGACTGTTAGTATGTGGCCTCCTGGGCTGGCAGTGCCAATGTGCACTGCATTGCAGTCCATCACCCTCCAGTGCTGTCGATTACTCAATGCATGTGCAGGAGTACAGTGGATGACGCCGGTCTCAAGGAAGGGAATGTCGTGCTTTGTATGTGACCAGTGTTTTTGTGTTGTAGTTCTATCTATGTGTACTCCCTTTGGTTGGTGGCATTCATCATATTGTTGGGGCAATTACCGTATTTGGGGTTTTGTGAAGGGACATTGCAAGTCTTTATATATTCGTGGAAACGTGATGATAGGTGTGGCCAGATTGTATAATCACCTTGATGTTTGAAGCGAAGCCCTACGTTCGTGGGGTGTCTGCATCAATTCCTTTGATGGCTTTTTTCCTCTAGTGACGAAGGTGCAGTCTTCGTGTTTTTCAGCGTCCTTGTAGGTGCTTGATTCAAAAAAAGCCTTTCGTCAATCGGGTCATATATGTTCAACAGACGTCCACAGTATTTTTGTATTTGTGACAAAACATAAAGGCAATCTTATTGAATTAGTAGTATGCAATGCAAAATGTTAGCTCAACTTAATGGCATGCGTGTGCTGTTTCCTCGTGCATCTCATAATATGTGTTGCTTCTCAAGGCACTCATACGATGCATACCGAGTGGCACATTGCCAGAGAGAGCAGGCAATATACTGCCTCTGTAATGGGCCTCCTGTTCCCCTCCAGCTGTCAAAGACACTTTGCAGAATGTCTAATGTTTGAAATAACTGATTTTCTACCTCACAGGATGCAGGAACACATTCTGATATTTGTTCAGTTAAAAAGCCATACATGCCATCAAAGGAAATATCCGCCATGCATGCCAGCAATGGAGACAGCCACCATACATGCCAGCAATGGAGATTTCCATCATACATGCCAGCAATGGAGACAGCCACCATACATGCCAGTAATAGAGATAGCCACCATGCATGCCAGCAATGGAGACATCACCCATACATGCAGGCAAATGAGACATCCATCATACATGCCGAAAATGGAGACATCCACTGTACATGCCAGGAATGGAGACAGCCACCGTCCATGCCACCAATGGAGACATCTATCATACATACCAGCAATGGAGACAGCTACCATACATGCCAGCAATGGAGAAAGCCACCATACGTGTCAGCAATGGAAACATCCACCGTACATGCCAGCAATGGAGACATCCACCATACATGTCAGCAATGCAGACAGCCACCCTACATGCCAGCAATGGAGACATCCACCATACGTGCTAGCAATAGAGACATCCACCACATGTGCCAGCAGTGGGGACATCCACCATACATGCCAGCAATGGAGACATCCACTGTACGTGCCAGCAATGGAGACATTCACCATGCATGACAGCAATGGAGACAGCCACCACATGCCAGAAATGGAGACAGCCACCATACATGCCAGCAATGGAGACATCCACTGTACATGCCAGCAATCGAGACAGCCACCATAGATGCCAGCAATTGAGACATCCATCATACGTGCCAGCAATGGAGACATCCCCCATACGTGCCAGCAATGGAAACATCCACCATACATGCCAGCAATGGAGACAGCCAACATACATGTCAGCAATTGAGACATCCCCGATATGTGCCAGCAATGGAGACATCACCATACATGCCAGCAATGGACACATTCACCATACGTGCCTGCAATGGAGACATCCACCATACATGCCAGCAATGGAGACATCCACCATACATGACAGCAATGTAGTAAGTAACCATGAAGGTGTATGGTGCACTTAGTTGTGCTGGAAGTAGGGGTGATTTAGGGGGTGCAGTATCTCCATGGATCTTCCAGGAAGTTTACTGCTGAAAGCATGGACGGAAAATGTTCTGGGGCAGCAGTTTATTTTACTGTGACGGATGCGGGTGGCAGACAAGGTCCAGAAGCTGTTTTCCTTTGGGTGATCTCAGAGGTTAACAGATTAAATGTTGGTCTTTGACGTTTTTAAACGTGGTCTTATTCTTCTTGTTCATCTCTACCTTTCCTTTGATTTCCAGCACAGCATGTGTGTCTGCATAATTGTGTTTAGATTATTTTCTAACACTAGAGAATATTTGAAAGCCATTTGCTCTTACCGAGTCTAATGTTTAAGATTTAGGAAGTGTTTTGTAAAATATGTACATGTTTATTCCCTATTCCTCGGTTCGTATTGCCTTTAATGAATGCCTTTCATCTGCACAATTGTTTCTAAAATGCATAATCCGGGTCCAACTGAGACAAAACATAGGTACGATCACAAACGAAACCTGTGCTCTTAAATGTGCATTTTTCTTAGATTGTGTGGAAGATTATACGTTTTAAATCAAATTGTGCCAATAACAATGATAAATATTTAGCAGCTGCAGTGGGCGCTCATTCAAAATGGCACACATTTGACTCTTAAAAGTAGCACATACAAAGGTGTCAGTCCCTTCGATGGTATGCATAACAGAGTATACTGGCAGTTGTGAGTCTGAGCAGAGAGGGCAAAGATGGACTGGGCATGCAGTCTGAAACCACTTTCCACCTTCCTGGCAATTATATTAATCGTTGGAAGGCAACGTGAGGAGCTTTCACCACCACAATGGAGACCATTAATATTAGAGAATTGTTACTGCTGAAAGTAAATGTACCCCAAAAATGCAATGTTAACACCTCAATAAGAGTCAGTACTGGACACACCCCAGGAGGGAATGAGACCAGGACCATGTGAGGGTGAAGATAAAAGTAAAGTTTATCCAAAACCAAATAGGGCCAGCAGAGAACACTGCAAACTCTGAGAGCGCTCTGCCAGACAATAGAAAAACATTCATATATATCACAGAATAACGTCATCAATGATGTAAACTATAGGGGCACATAATTGTGGGGATTGGTTGGTGAAGACTAGATACTATGTAATCTTTACGTCCGGCACTCCAGGATTGTGGGAGGTCCACCTGATGCCAGTGCACGGTGCACGGGTCAGCTGGGCTCTTCGGGGTGAAGTGCGGGGTTGGATAATGTCCAAGCTGTTACAATGTATGCTACATAGCTGTTGCCCCTGTGGCCACACATACCTTGACCATCACATGAGAGATATATTACTAAACATTTGACCTGATCAATAAAATTGAGAATACATGGGTCCAGGTGCCTAACCTATTCACAAGATTATTTTGTCTCGTTCATCATCCATTCTGTTAGATATCATAAGACAATCATGTATTGTTTGTTATCGTGCAGAGAATATATCGTCATACATGGGGTCGGGGGTCTTGGGTGAGCTAGAGTGGCACACTGATGAGGGGCTTATTGCCATATTTCTTTAACTAGAATCTGGGGGGTGCAAGACAAGTTCATTGTGGCATCATAAGTCAGGAGGCTGAGGGGAGGGTAGATACTTTGTACATGCACAGCGGAAGGGTGAGAGGTTACTTTTGTAGCATCAAAGCATCAGTGGGAACAAGGGCCTTCAGCCGTCAGCCCAGCATGAGGGGGAGGATGGTGGGGGATGAGTGTGCGGCACTACAAGGCAGAGAGAGAGGGCCCTGAGGCCTGTTGAGCTGGGTCCTGTTCATTTTGTGGGGTTATGTGTGAATCATTAGGATGAGGTAAAATTAGATAATTGTGGCTGTAAATACATTGAATAATAAACAAGCTTCTAATTACAATAGTATACATATGAGAAAGGTATTTTTAGTTGAACACATTTGTGAACCTACATAACATTAAAAAACATTGAACATCTGGATCTTATACTTTGCATTATATCGAATAAGTAAATTGGCATATCATACATCAGTGTGAGTTTCTGGCAAAGGAAAATATTCAACCAACAGCATGGGCCTAGACACATAAACCATAGCTACATGCACAGTGAAAATAGGTAACAATCGTCTTGTTTTGTTTCATGAAATAAGCCCCTGGTACACAACTACCGAAGGGGATTTATAGCCTTCACAGAGAGATTATCACTGTGGGTTAAACAGTATGGCACACAGACGTGGGGTACATATCTGTTACTTCAAAAAGAGGAACGAGTTTGGGGGGTTATCCAAAGCATGTGTCATAAATGTAGGGTCTGCAAGGGGACAGGAAATGCTTGTTGAGATGGATTGTTTTTCCCAAACCCAAGCTTTTGCCCGGTCAATCGCAGGTCAGTGATGGACTGCGGAAGGCGAAAGATACAGTGTTTGTCTTGTAGCTTGTTCGCGCCTAGTTTCCCGTGAGAACAGACACACTGCAGGGACACAGAAGGGAGGAGGGTGGTGGAAGTAACTGGCCCAGTGTGCATGATCTCAAGGGGTGAGCTGCAGTCCTGCAGGCTGCTTTAGCTCATGAGGCCTGTTTTATCATGCACAAAATGGAGTCGAAGTGTGGTACAAAATGCAGTCTCGGGTCAGCCTTCTGGCTGAGTATTGCATCAATATGGATCATCCCGCAGCCATCCCGCATCCCTGGCCACAGGCAAATGGGTGGCCGTTGGACAAACATAATCTGCACACAGCTTAGATGGGAGGGGGTCTCAAAGACCTTTCCTCCCATATATTCCCCCCATTTGTTACTTAAGTGACGAAAATTGTAGTTCACCCAGCCTTTTACACTCCTCGTCCTAGGCCATTGCCTCGCTCCATGGAAGTGTTCCTTTTTGTGGCATCCATGCTCTGCATACTGCCCAGAGGCTCTCCCCAGCCCTGGCATACTCATCTGGAGTACAAGTCATGTAAATACATCCCCCATCTCCCTCCAGGTCCACCCACACCTCATCATACCACTCTAACTCAAGGGCTCTTTTATTGTGCTGTGATACAATCTGTCTACAATGTACCCATCGTTGTTTATGGCTGTTAGTCTGTATTTTGGTCCTGAGTCATCCCCTGTTTGTACCTGTGCCTCGTGTGTCATCTGTGCCACTCCTTTTGCATTGCCCATTGTCACCATCATCATTGCATCTGCGCAACACCTAAAACCTAATTGGCACACGCAAAAAATCAAAAGCAGGAAAACGATGGTGGGAATTAAAAGTTTGACAGCCATCCCAAGCCAGGAAGGTACCCACGAAAACATGTTGTCAAACCAGGTGCTGGCCTGCCAACCTCCTTCTTCCTTCATATACTCGCCAAGGTTGTATATGGCTGCTATTACGCGCAACAAGGTTCCATTGTCCGTGTCTGCAGAAGGTAAGAATGTGCATCATGCACTCCTGATTTTTCGCCAAACACCTCCATCCATGGCTGTCAATAGGTCTAGGACGTACCTGTTCTGCATAGTCATCAGTCGTAGGGCCCTTAGCTCCACCTTGATCACGTTAAATCCTTCTTCTGTGTCGTTGGCCAGTTGGATCAGCTCCCAGCGGGTTATCTGAAGCCATTTTGTGTTTGCCCACGCCTGAATACTTGGGACGAGGGAGGCAAAGAATGTTTCAGCGGAGTTGAACAGTTGTAATATGTCTGGAATTTGAGCCAAGAGTTCTGAGGATGCCCTGAGATATAGTTTGACTACCTTCTTTTTCTTGATGCTGTGCTTAGCATGTTTTCCTTGGATAGGGCATAGATGGGGGCTTCTTCAGTTGGTTGCAGAGGACCTGGATCGTTGGTGGCCGGCAGGCTTTTCTCCCCATGGATATGGCTTTCAGGTATCACCATCAGAGCGGAATGCAGCATTGCCAGAGAGCATGTGCCCCTCCATTACTGTGGAGGGTGCAGGTACGCCTGTTTGCCAGAAACCCAGTAAAATGAGTGTTTTGTTACAGTTCTTGTTTATGCCCATGTTTATCTTTCCCTCTCCATGGAAGCACAGTTCGTGGGATATGTCTTTCTGCAGCTTGAATGGTTTTTCAAGGGCCGTGACCCACATCCGTTTTGTGATGTGTTGAGTCCATATCGGGCGCCCGTTTTTGGATCCATTGCAATTTTTATTCGTCTGCCAGCCTCGTAGTGCCTCTGCCTTGCAAGTTATCTGCTCATTTTGCCACTTATTGTCTGAATATAATATTCCTTTTATAACTAGAAAGGGTTCTTTCAGGCATATTACTTCTTTAGGTTCTGAGTAGCACATCTTTTATTTTGCAGCCTTTGAAAAGAGACAGTGTGTGATTGAAAAGTATGTTTTATTCTGCATAGTGCAAGATGAAGGAGACACTGTGCATCTGCAACAGGCAACTCTTGTGCTAAAAGTACTTTAGGAGCATGGGGTATTAGAGAGCACACATAACAGCTCTCATTAGTTGTCTGCTTTGCAGTAGAACTCATGTCTGGGTACCTCATGTCTGGGTACCATTTATTAGACTGGTATGGGTGCTGTGGATCTTCTATTGTATCTAATCCTAACCCGTGGTATTCATCATATGTTCTCTGTTCCGCCCCCCCATTTCCGTCTTCTATTACTTCCTGGGCGCCCTTGAGCTTTTCTTTCAGCCAGCTGCATTAAGGGCGCTCCACCTGCCCCCCTTTTCCCACTCGTCATATAGGGCCATGAACCTCTCCGCAGTTTTTTCATCATCATTCACCACGTGTTTAGGGATGACTTCATATTGTTCAGTTGTGCAAAGTGTAAGTGATACAGTTGGGCTAGACTCATCATATGGCCAGGGTAATTCAGAGGGGTCTGGGTCATTCATATCATAAACATTAAATGGGGTAGTGGGGTGTACTGATACAATAGTGTTGGCTGTGCTGTGTGCGTGCTGTGTGCTATTTCTCTGCGTCCCGTGTTCCCAGATAAGTTTGACCCCATCCCATATGAGGTGTGTTCCCTTTTTTACTAAGTTAGTCCTATTTCCCCCCTCATTTAGATCAATAGATATAAATGCTATGGCCCAGTATACTACCAAACCAAACAACATTGAAAAGAATATCACTGCGCAAAAGCAAAGTCCACACTCGTAAATATATTTCCTCAAGTTAAAACCACTATTTCCATTTCTATCTATTCTAACATTGTTGACATCGGGGGGCCTCTCCGTTGCCATGGTTGCTCCTACAGATTGAGACATAAAGGCGCATTATGCAAACACATATATGAATATTTTGTTAGTCATCTATCTTTTCGTTGTATGTACATTTCTCTTCGTTTTAAGCAATGTTAATATTAATTTCAATTTCTTTCATCAATTTCATTATACATTCTAAATCAACAAGAGGGAATCAATTCCTTGTACTGCGATTCTCTTAGTGTTGACACCTGCAACATATGTTTTTATTTACAATTTTCTCTTACACATATTGCATCAGTTCTCTTATTTTCCTTTTATGGTTGTATCAACTCTTCTGACCTGTCGGTCTCTGAATCTGGTGCTACACTGTCATATGCTTTTCGTACGTTGGTCAGATGTATCCATATCTCAGCCCTTTTACTTTCACAGCTGCATGTGTGCAATACACCACTTCATACGGGCTGTGAAATCTTGGTGTATTCCACCGACGTACAAAACTTCTTGCATATTCCATCTCTCCTGGCATAAACTGACCTGTGAGGCTATCTGAGGCTGGTGTTACCGTATCATTTGCTGCCTCTTGTGTGAATAGGGGTGCTAGCTGTCTTGCAATCATATGCTCAGCTTTGGTGAGCTTTTTCAAATACTCATGAAACTCTTCTCCTAGAACTATTGCACTTCTGTGTGCATCTGATACCCTTCGTAGTGGTGAGTGTGCTGTGTGCATGTGTCTCCTTATCACTATCTTGTGGGGGGACACATGGTGGTCCTTGCTGTCTTGATTCCTTAATTCAAACAGAGCCAGGGGAAAACAATATACCCAAATATTTTTCAGAGTTTAACATATGGGGTCATTACGAGATGGGAGGTAGCCATGGTGCTATTAGCATCATGGCTGCCTCCCATACCGTGTCCAAGTCCGGTCTTGTTCAATGGGGACTTACTGGCGCATTCCGACCCTGGAGGGACCGGTAAGTCCCCATTGAACAAACCATTCCCCATTCGCATTTGAGCACCCATAGGGCTCAATGGGAATGGGGAAGGTGCTAATAACGGACTCGCGACTAGCAAGGCCATTATTAGTGCCCTGGTCCCTTAGTGGGATCCGTAAGGGACGTGTGGTCAGACCACACATTCCTTATGGTTCCTGCTAAGGGACCTCAGAATTGGGTGGTAAGGGATTACCGGCACCGGTCTCCTTACCGGTGCCCGGTATCCCTTACTGCCCAACTTGGAATGAGTCCCATAGTTTGGATAGTCTGCTCTTAAGGAGTCAGTTTATTTTTATCAACAATGCCATTTGATTGCGGGTAATAAATCGTGCATAGTTTGTGAGTAATTCCTATCATTGCTGTTACTTCTTTGAACAAATCATTAACAAAATGCGTTCCATTTTTGGAGCGTATTACATCACATATTCCCCAGCATAGAAACACTTCCCCCACTAAGAACTCGACTGCACACTTCGAATCTGGGTGGGCGCAGGGACCTGCTTCTACCCACCTTGAAAATGGACACACTAATACTATCACATACCGAGACCCATTGCATCTTTCGCCCATATTAGCGTAATCTATGTGTAGCTCTCTAAATGGTCCAATTGGTTTAGGCAGTGTTCCTCGCAGTGTTCTTAGTGTCATTCCTGAATTTTATATTTGGCATGTAGTGCATTCTATTGCCAATTGGATATTTGCTCTTGTAATCCTGGTATGAACCAGTTTTCCTGAATTTCTGCTGCTATTTGTTGTTTGGCATTGTGAGCAGGGAAATGAAGCTGTTGGAAAGCCAATTGTATTAGTTTCTCGGTCATTACTACCTTATGTGGGTTGTTTTGTCACCAAAGAAGATCAGTGGATGACTGGCTACACCCTCTTTTTTCCCATAACACTTTTGCCTCTGCTGGCGCTTCTTGCTGTAACTCTAATATTTGAGATACTGGCATGGAGTTGTATCCCTCCCTCTGCTCTTCTTCTACTTGCTTTTGTAAGATGTACTCACCGGTTGTTTCCTTAGTTAGATAGGAAGCTTCTCCGGATGCTGCCGCATTACCTAATGAGATGACGTCATCCCTGTTTGTATGGGCCTGGCATTTCACCAATGCCAAAATCGTTGACTCTTTTAAGGCTTGTATTAGTTCTGCTAATATTACGGCGTGTTGCACTGGGGATCCATCTGCTCTCCGAAATCCCCTCCTCCGCCAGCATGCCAATCCTCCATGTACTGTTGTTGTCATGTATGCAGAGTCAGTGTATATTGTTACTGCACATCACTTTGCTGTATGTAATGCTTCAATTAGTGCCACTAATTTGGCTGCCTGTGCTGAGAAATGGGCGGGCAATCTTTTGTTCACTATTATATCATATTCACCTTCTTCTAGTGGTACCACTACCACCCCTATGTGTTTTTCTCCTGTCTCAGAATTAAATGATGCTGACCCATCTATGAAATATACCTCTCCTTCAGTCAATGCCTCCTCACTGGCCGTGGGCATATCATCATCTTCCCCTCTGTATGTGGCACAATCATGTGTTTGCATATCTTCCACTGTGCATGCCTCTGTGAGGAATGTGGCTGGGTTTACTGGTTTACACCTTACTATATGTATGTTTGCACTTGATAGTATTATCTCGTATGCTGTGGCTCTCTGTGTTGTCAATGTACTCGTGGATCTTTCTAGTATTGCAAATAGTGAATGCTGCACGTAGAATGTCACGGAGCATCCCATCACAATCGTTGCACTCTTTTCACAGCTGTGGCTGCGAGAGCTTGTTCGCAAGCGAAGTGTCCCTGCATCACTGCGTCTCGTGTACCACTGTAGTACGCCAGAGGCTTGTGACCTGTTGGGAATTTTGTGTAGATTTGGGACCTAGCGGTATTTTCTTACCGCCAAAAACAAAAATAGTTTAGTAATAACCACTCCTTGTATTTAGAGTGGGTTTGGTATTATAGTGGTACAGTGGCTATGCATTATTTCAGTACACAGATACATTTGGTTGGAATACATTTCGTTGTGGTATAGTGATGAGCATACTTTCTTTGTTTTATTTGTGGCCCCAAAATACAAAACCCCTTTCTTTTGTTTAGACTGTTCTTGTGATCTCTAGAGGCCTCAGGCTTCTACATTATTCAATAACATGTCATTTTCATATGGACTGCCACTTATGACTGTTATCACTGATGTATCTACACCAGTGAGCTATGCTTCCATAAAGTATTCACAATAACATGTGGTATTATCACTAATTTATTTACATTAGTGAGATTATGTTTCCATGGAGTATTCACAATAACATGTGGTATTAGAACTAATTTATTTACATTAGTGACATTATATTTCCAGAGGCCTCTCTCTCTGCTGACTCATGTACGTCCAGCAGACTATTGTGTTATGTTCCACTCAGAAGACACACACATACATATACACTGAGTGGAACCACGCACACAGCTATTTATAATTGCTCATGACATTACTTTATCTACATAGGCAGTTTGGCACATATATTACCTAACAACCTCCTCTTTTATTATGTGATATGGGCTAAATGCACCAGAGAAAGACAGAAGCAAAAAAAAAATGTACACTGGTTATGATTTATACCAGTTTCATTTCAAAATCATACATTACCAGCTTTGCTAGGCAGTCTTTTCTAGAATAAACACAAGAGAAACAATTGCAAAAATACAAGGCATTTCATTAAATTCTTTGCAACAATAAAAACAACAGTACATCAATTGACTTGCGTTTAGATGGCAACATTAGAATGTGGCATATAAACACGGTGACTCCCCAATAGTGACTATCGCTACACTGCCTGCCTAATAATAAATCATTTGTCCGTCACAGCAAACGCACTCCTTTCGTATATTTACCAGCTATTTGTAGCTCCCCCACATGCAATCTCCTGGCTGGTCGCCTCCGATAAGTGGCTCAGGGTCTTCTTTTTAAAGCACCCAGCGAGAACATGCAGTTCCAATCTGCAATCTTTTGTTCTCAAGCCGGTGTTAATTGACTGGACACTCCAGTCTCCGAAGGTCATCAGTGCACTGGAACAACGCTTTCCAGCAGTCCAGCCAGGCAACCCCACAGCAACTCCAGCCAAGTCTTCACTGAAACTCTGCAAAATGTCCACTGCCTTTCTCCCTCCCCGAGATGCTCCAAGAAACCTCTGTTAGAGCCCCTAACGTGACGTATACCCAATCAAAGTCCATCATGTCATACCCTCCTTCTTCAAACAATAGCTCAATTTTACATTAAGAAACTGTATCAACTGATTTCCTGCTATTCACATTTTTGCTTCCTGCAAAGACCATGAACAGAGCAAAGAGAGAAGAAAAAAAAATCTGCATACCCGTTTAAAATGAATCTCAGCCTGCCTCATTTTGTACATGGAGAACACATTATAATATTAAGAAGTTAGAATCGTGTTAGTATTTGTTAATTACATTAATTAATTATCTAATGTGTCTCCTGCAATAGAGGCATTTCAGGTGAGAAAAGAAAAAATAAAATGGTATGCTTTTAAACTAATTATTGAGAACAAATGATGTGTTTTTACAATGTGTAACCTGTCTTCATTTACATGTCCATATGTTACACTGGCAACACATGACTTGCTGTACCACATTATAGTAATACATTGATCCCATGCAGTGGTGCTGCGCTCCCAAAACACGCTAAATAATACCACAGACCCAATGATGATTTTTTTGTCAGTACTGCTGTCATGAGTGTTCATCACAATGTGAAAATAAATAGAATTTGCGGTCATAGTCTGGGTTTGCTAGGACAGGTGCCGTTGATATCAGTTTTTTCTCGTCTAAGGGGGTACTGTTTTAATCGGGGCAATGATGCCCCCGGTTTGAGTTTTGTTTTTAGTGGTGTCACTTCACGCAGCAATCCTACATCATGTGGGCCTGTTGTCCATAATTCCTGTGGCACCAGTTGCATGTCATCATTAACAAAGGTAGGTTGTGTGCCCACCACCGCCATAAGCTGTACAGGGTCTTTTCTGAATCATTATGTCACAGGGGATTGCTATCTCCATTATTTGGTCTCCATCACTGTCTGAGTCAGTGAAGAGCTCCTCATCAGATAAATCTTGCAGGGGTATGTTGGCATTGATACACAATACTATTCGCCATTCACATCCATGTATGTCTACACTGATCACTGCTATCCTTTGTGCGGATACCTGCACCCCATGCAAATGTAGGGACATCTCTGTTCCTGGCATTATTTAAGGGCGTGCTACAGGGCGGAACACACATTCTGCTGGAACTCTCCATTCTTGACGTTTCAGTTCAGGTACAACCCGCACCAGTGTCTTTAGCCCTTGAATGAACATGGGTCAACTGGTATCCGATGCACCTCCAGTGCCGTGGCTCGTGTGAGTATTACCAGCATTGCTTGCATTGCTCAGATCCCCGGGATAGAACACACTATCCCTCTTTCTGTAAAGGAAATGGTCACATTGAGTTTACTAAGGAGGTCCCTCCCCAGCAAATTTATGGGTAATACTTCATAATACAATAGGTGTGCTTGCACTGTTTTTCCACCCACTGTTACATCCAACGCTTCTGTGTATGGAACCTCGACCACCACCCCAGAGAACCCCTGCATCTCCATTTTAAGATTAGATAACGGAAACCTGCCTTCATGTAGGCATGAATTTTCTGCCCCCGAATCTACAGTAAAAATTAACTTTTTGTTTCCTTTCTCCGCCCCACCAGTGGCTCCTCAGCGGAGTTGTGGGTTGTTGATAGTACTGGACATGAAAGTGCTCTATGTGGGCTGTCCTATGCTGAATATCTAGTATTTCCCTTATTATCAAAAACATTGCCTGATACAAATGCCAGTCCTCCAAAGGGCGTAGGGGAACCATTTGCCTTTGTGGCGAAGGGGTCACCTCGAACCAGGGCCATATATTCTCAGGACTGTGGGTGTTGTTGTACATTTTGTGGGGGTGCTCGGCGATCATCTGTGTATCTCTGATTGGCATGCTCTTCACTCCTTCCACCACCCATTGGCAGCCCATGCGGGCTCCCTGGGTGGGGATGGCCATACTGTTGTTCATTTTGATAATTGTTCATGGGGCGGCTTCAACACTCCCTTGAGAAATGCCCCCACCTCCCACAGTCTCAGCAATTCCCTTGTCCTACTCTGGGACCCTGACCTCCATACCCTCTGTACCCGTATCCACCACCTCTTGACCCTCTGTGCCCACTTCTTGCTCCTCGGGTGCTCCTTCCTTGCCATAGTGGCCCTCCATATTGTTCCTCGAAATTCCACTGCTCCTGTCCATTTCCTGCCCAGTTTGCTGCCATTCTGCCTTGTATTGCTACTGACCCTTCCGCCTCCTCTTGTCCTCTTTCTGTGGGGAGGGCGGCTACTGCTGCTGTGACCTTCACTAGTTTTGTCTAAATTAATTTAGCCCCGTCTGCCAGTCTCTTCTGTACTATCTCTCTTTCTCTTTCTTTGATTCTTTTGCAATGACGTACTATAATGCTCAGTATTTCTGGCCAGCCTTTGGCTTCTATCCCAGCTATTTGATAAAGAGCCTTCTGAACTTCTTTCGGGAGGCCTCTTTTGATTATGAAGTAGAACAGGGGGTGAATTGGCCCCAAGCCGTGCCTGTCTCTGCCCTCCACATCTCCTGCACCCGTAAAATGAAGGCCATTGCATCCTCCTCCTCACCCATTGTGCACTGCTTTAGAGACTGTAAATCTGGTGTGTCAGGGAAAGTGTCTCTTAGTGCATTCAATACCCTTGCTCTAACTGTGTTAAATGATGCTCCATCATGGCGGTCACAGTCTAGTGTTATTCCAGGGAAACCTGCCTTTGCCCAAACCCTGTCAGCTTGATCACCTATTGCGGACACTAATAAACTTTTAACACTGCTTATTGCCAAGGGCACCCGGCAGTGTTTTTCTCAAATGCCTATATCTATTTACATGCCCCTCCTGAAAGCGGGGACAACAATTTTAGTAAATTTGCCTTATCCATTTGGGCCCAGGGTATGTAAATAGGTCTTCCTCCCCCCCTGTGTATCAGTGGCAATTGCAACTTGCTTTTGGCTATCTTCCCGGTACTCACCTTTGTTCCCTTTTTCCCTAATATTGCCATTCGCCCCATTCTGTTTCTCAATCTCCCATTCCACTCTTCCTCCATCAGCCTTCCCAAAGGTGTCTGTTCTATCCCTGCAGGTACCCAACCTGCTACGTTCTTTGAGCTTCCTTTCTTCTTGTTCTTGCTCTTCTATGTCGCACCAAAATTCTTCCTCTCTGTCTGATGCCATGCCCCCTCCTTCTGCCCCCCTCGTTTGTTTCATGACCTATCTCTATTATTCCCATTGGTGTGTCATTTATCCGGAACAGTATTCCGCCTTTTTCCACCCTTCCTCGGTGGACCTGTGAAGTGTCTGGGACATTTGTGTCTGTTCTGTTCTATAGGTCCCAGACCCCCCTTGTTCACATATATCTCTCAATCGGGATAGTTCAGTTCAGGCCATTGTTAATAATTCTGTCCCCAATGCTCCTTCCTTCACCTTATGAGCTCTGCGTTACAGATAATGCTCTTCACAATACCACAATACTTTATGCCTCTGTATACCAATTCTGTGTCACAATATTCAATGTTTCTCCACTTTGTCACACATACTATGACAATGTATGTAAAACAGAAATACAATATTTATTCTGTCACCACTGGTCCGTGTACACCATGCGCAACAAACACAATAAGACAATCACATGACAATACCCAGAAAATATATCAAATGCAACATTTAACATAAATCCTCCCTGACTGTCTTCTTTTACCCCTGCCGTTTGCCCCTTGATAGTTGTATGTACTTTTCTGTTTCTGTCCACTCTACATTTCCCCTCTGCCCAAAGGAAAAAGAATAAAGCATTTCTAAATTGTGCTACTCATAGCCTCCCTTTACATGAGACTCCTACTTATTCCACTTATTTTCTCTTTTTACTTCCAGCACTAGTTGAGATAGCACTATGCAGCGCCGTCTTCCACCTCCTCGCAGAGCTAGGTTCCCGTATTCCTCTTTCACCTCGTAATCTCCTTAACTTGTCCTAATGGCCATATGCAAAAAAGAATAGGAAAGAATAGATTTAAGCCCACAAGACCCCTTCTTAGCTGTATTACCCTTTACCCTCCTTTAGTCCCCCTTCGCTTGATCTGACTTCATACGTTTCACTTATATCCCTCCTCTAGCTTCTTTTAGCGTCGCTCGCACTTGATACGGTCTGTCCAGGCACTGCTGCGCACTCAGCCCCCAGCTCTAGTGAGCGGTGCGGTGGGTTTTGCAAAGTGGCACCCATACCCTCTCGGCCTACTGTGTGCGCACGTCCAATTTGCCTTAGGCAGGCAGCTCTCTTGAGGGGGCACGCCCTGGGTCTCTGCTGTGGCCGGGGACATCTCGTGCCAAAAGGGACAAAAAGAACGCGTTGGGGTCACCACTTGAAAGTGAGCGTCCACCGAAAATGCAATAACTCCCCAATAAGAGTCAGTAATGGACACACCCCAGGAGGGAATGAGACCAGGACCAAGTGTGGGTGAAGATAAAAGTAAAGTTTATCCGAAACCAAATAGGGCAAGCAGAGAACTCTGCAAAATCCGAGAGCGCTCTGCCAGACAATAGAAAAACATTAATATTTATTACAGAATAACGTCATCAATGATGTAAACTATAGGGGGCACATATATTGTGGTGATTGGTTGGTGAAGACTAGATACTATGCCATCTTTATGTCCGGTGGTCTAGGATTGGCGGAGGTCCACGTGGTGCCAGTTCAGGGTGCACAGGTCAGATGGGCTCTTCGGGGGTGGAGTGCAGGGTCAGATGATGTCTGAGCTTTTACAATTTATGCTACATAGCTGTTGCCCTTGTAGCCACACATACCTTGACCATTACCTATCTAGTTTAACACATGAGAGATATATTACTAAACATTTGACCTGAACAATAAAAGTGAGAATACATGGGACCAGGTGCCTAACGTACTCACAAGATTTTGTTGTCTTATTCATCATCCATTCCCCATCAAATTAGACAATTATTTATTGCATGTTATTGTGCAGAGAATATATCATCACACCTCGGGTCGGGGGTCTTGGGTGAGCTAGGGTGGCACGCTGATGAAGGGCTTATTGCCATATTTCTTTAACCAGAGTCTGGGGGGTCAGAGGGCTGAGGGGATCGTTGATACTTGGTGCAAGCTCAGCAGAAGTGTGAGAGGTTACTTTTGTAGCATCAGAGCATCAGTGAGAACAAGGGCCTGCAGCCGTCAGCCCAGCATGAGGGGGGAGGATGGTGGGGGCTGAGTGTGTGGCGCTGCAAGGTAGAGAGAGAGGGCCCTGAGGCCTGTTGAACTGTATCCTGTTCACTTTGTGGGGTTATGTGTGAATCATTAGGATGAGGTAAAACTATATCATTGTGGCTGTAAGTACATTGAATAATAAACCATCTTCTAATTACAATAGTATACATTTGAGAAAGGTATTTTTAGTTGAACACATTTGTGAACCTACATAATATTAAAAAACCATTGAGCATCTGGATCTTATGCCTTGCATTATATTGAATAAGTAAATTGGCATATCATACATCAGTGTGAGCTTCTGGCAAAGGAAAGTGGTCAACCAACAGCTTGGGCCTAGACATATAAACCATAGCTTCATGCGCAGTGAAAATAGGTAATGATCATCTTGTTTCGTTTCATAAAATCAGCCCCTTGGTACACAACTACAGAAGGGGATTTATATCCTTCACAGAGTGATTAGCACTGTGGGTGAAACAGGATGGCACACAGACGTGAGGTTTGTATATGTTACTTCAAAAGGAGTTACAAGGTTGGGGGGTTATCCAAAGCATGTGTCATAAATGTAGGGTCTGCAAGGGGACAGGACATGTTTGTTGAGATGGGTTGTTTTTCCAAACCCAAGCTTTTGCCCTGTCAATCGCAGGTCAGTGATGGACTGCGGAAGGCGAAAGATACAGGGGGTCATTCCGAGTTGGGCGGCAAGGTTTTACGGGCACCGGTAAGGATGCCAGTGCCGGCAAAACCCTCACCGCCCTATTCCGAGGTCCCTTAGCGGGTCCCAGCAGGAAGGGCTGGTCTGACCAGCCGTTCTTTGCGGGACCCGTTAATGGACCTTGGAGCTTATAACGGGCCTGCAATTTGCAGGCCCATTATTAGCGCCTTCCCAATTCCCATTGAGCCCTATGGGGGCTCAAATGGTATTGGGGAATGGTTTACTGAATGGCCTTACCGGGTCCGCATAGGTCGAATGTCCCGGTAAGTCCCATTTAGTGAGACCGGACCCGGACCCAGGTTTGGAGGCAGCCCTACCTCCAAACTCATAATGACCCCCACAGTCTTTGTCTTGTAGCTTGTTCGCGCCTAGCTTCCCGTGTGTTAAGGATTTCAATCAGGCAGTAGACCTTGGTCTCAGCCTAGTATGCAGTGCGCAAATGAAATACTTATTTTATTGCGTCTATAGGTTCAATATTCTGAGTGATATATCACTCATATCATACCCTTTCTCAAAATACCCCCAGGTCACAATGGACCAGGAATCAGGCTGGTTGGTAAAGGTAATATTCATGTATTTATTTAAAATTCAAATCAAATCAAACATATGTTTTAATATATGCGGCAGCAATCACTAACATGGTGACAATCCAAATAAAAAGGTATGTAAAAATGTATGTAAGGCAGTTAAATTCACTTTTAGCAACACAGAAGGAATATACAGAGAAAAGAACCATTTTTGCTTGTTTGGAAGGTAGCACTTGAGTTAAGATTTCCCCCTGCAAATTTCTCAACTCACATATAAGCAATTCTACAGAGCTGGTATTCAGTAATAAAGATCAGTCAAAGAATTTTAGATATAACCATCCCTCCCCAAAAAACAAAGAAAAACGGGTTGGAAATCTTACACTTTTTAAATGACATTCGAAAATGGCTGCGTGAAACAATGCATGTGTGGAAAAGTCCTTAAATCAATAAAAATCTCTATGGGAGCAACATGGGAAAGATACTAACAATCATAAGCTATAGTATCAGCAAAATTACACACTTTGGCCCTCATTACGACCCTGGCGGTAATTTGTGGACATTACCGGCATGGCGCAATCAACGTGTCCGTGCTGGCCATATTGCGCTAAAAGTGGCACATTATGACCTCTCGGGCACGAGCATTGCGCCATGCCGGTAATGTAACAACCGTCATGGCGGTAAAGCACTAAAAACGCCACTTACCGGCATCTTATGCCGTGCAAATAGCGCGTCCGCCACCTCAGCCATCCATATCAACGATCACCGCCATTAGCGGTGACCACAAATAAGCGGATCCGGAAGTTGCGTCAGCGCACAGGAACGGGAAAGAGCACAGCGGCCATCTTCAAAAACACAATCCATTGCCATCCGCCACAACCAGTGGACACCTGACCCCCACAACCTCGGCAAGCCTTCCTCTACCTCAATCCTTCACCACAATGCCAAAAGTTGTCAAAAAAAGTGGAGAGCGGCTGCAGCAGGAGCGCTTCTCTAAGGAAGAGCTGAACATGTTGGCCGACACACTTCAGGAACACGCAGATGTGGTGTTCTCCACTGAGATGACAAGGCCAGCAATAGCCCGTAAGAAGGCCATATGGGCCATGGTTGCACAGAGGGTAAGTGCAGTTGGCACTACACCCCGCAATGCACGACAGTGCAGGAAGAGGTGGGATGACCTTCGGCTCTGCGTAAGGATCATTCTTTCTGCCAACAGGAACCTGGCCATGGAAACTGGTGGAGGAGCACGGTCCCCAATAAAAATGCAGCCATGAGAGGAGACATGTGCCGCACTCATTGGCACCAAATGCATCGAGGGGGTCGGAGACATGGATAGAGGAGCCCCAACCTCATGTGACGCAGGTAGGTGCCTCAAATCCAGCCATGCCAAAGTCACTGAAGTCCACTTTGATGGGAATTGCAATGAAGCCTGACAGGGTTAACACAATACATCTGCACAATACTGCCAACAGGCAGTTCTGACCTCCACCTTGTACACATGCAGTATGCACACCCTTCCCATAGCCACACACATGCCTCCATGCTTATACCACCTGCAAGTATGTCACTGCCTCCAACGTGCAACATGTAGAAATCAAATTGAATGCAGCCATCACAATGCCTGCTCAAAGTCCACAGAGGCATCATTAACCCTTTCCCCCCTTTGCTCCACCACAGGCTCTCATTCGGACAGTGATGAGGAAGACACTGCCATCACACCTGCAAAGAAAGCCAGGCCCGATGTCCCCACACAACAACCCTCCACCTCTGCTGTAAAACACAAAATCCCTCAGAAGGCAAAATCATCGGTGACAAAACAGGCCGGAGCACAGATGTCAACCAGGCCAAGCACCATGGTTGCACCAGCATCAGACACCCAGCAAGTGTTGCCCACCGAAGGCACTGGTTCTGCCGGAAGCAGCACAATGGCCGAGACTGCTGCCACCGCAGGTGGCTCGGACGAAGATGCAGGGAATGCAGATGTATTTGTAGGTCCCCCCACTGGCCACCTTCATTCCCCCTACCTGTCCCCATGCAGCCTGCACGATGAAGCCATACAGGGTCAATCCCCTGATAACTCTTGGCCAGCCATTCCATCCCCAGTTGAAATTGTGCAGGAGGGGAGCAGCACATTCGGCACGCCACTGGCATCCTCGTCGGCCCAGAGAAACCAGGAATCAATGGAACAGATAATCCAGCGGCAACAACAACTGTCCTCACTGAGGAACCAGCATGTGGCCGAATGTGGGAGTGCTAGGGCCGAAATGCAAAAATGTGCTGATACAGTGAAGGCGGCAATAGAATCCTCAACCAAGGACATATGTACGGAATTAGCCGCGGTGCGGCACATGCTCACAAACCTTGTTCAGGTTCTGAGGGACATGCATCCTTGTGAGGGGCCAAGTACCTCCTCGGCTGCCAGTTCTGCCCCATCCAGCCCCGTCCGCAGATCTGCCAGGAACCTGCGGTGTACAGGCAGGGGTGCCCCGGGTGCAGGGAGGGGGGGGCAATAGAGTCCGCCCAGTGGGACAATCCCACATGATGCATCCACACACTTTTGTGGGAAGTTGAGGGGGGAGGGCGGATGGGGTGTGTTGGGGAGTTGAGGGGGGTGGGGGGAGGGTGGATGGGGTGTGTTGGGGACTTGAGGGGGGAGGGGTGATGGGGTGTTTTGGGGAATTGAGGGGGGAGGGCGGATGGGGTGTGTTAGGGACTTGAGGGGGTAGGGGGGAGGGGGTGTGTTCATTCAAATCACAATTTCAATACACTTTTTGGTTATGCACAAATCACATGTGTGGACATTGCTCATTGTGTACATGTGCTTTATTGGTGAACAGTCCACAGTGTGCATGTCCCAGACACACACAGTGCCCCAAGTGCCATCTCCATGTGACACCCACCGTCCATGTGTGCTAGAAGCATTGGTTAATGAGAGTCTGACGCATGGCACGTCCCTCCTGTGCATCGCTTCCTCCCTGAGGTGCTGCCCCATCCCCACCCTCCTCATCCTCATCGTCAGGTGGTTGCAGTTCAGCGTCAGGGGGCAGGGGCACATTCCGTCTGATGCACATATTGTGTAGCATTACACATGCCATGACGATCTTTGCCACCTTCTCATGGCCGTACAGGAGTGCCCCACCAGACCTGCTGAGGCAGCGAAACCGTGCCTTCAAGAGGCCAAATGTCTGCTCAATCACCACACTGGTTCGTGTATGTGCACGATTAAAGTCCTCCTCATGCCGGTTCTGTGGGTTCCGGACTGGAGTAAGGAGCCACCTCTTCAAGGGATAGCCTGCATCACCTGTATGTGGGCAACAATGTATGTGTCAGTCATGACATCAGATTTCAAATCAAGACGTGACACCATGGCATGCATTCATCTCTTACTTTGAACCCCATTTCCATGCACGAATGGAGTCACACGATGTGACTGCTAAATGTGTATTCCTCTTATGGACTGTTTTGCATGCCTTCAACCACTGTATGCAGGGGGGTCCAGTACCTTATGAGTGCCCATTCACTGTGTTAGTACATAGCGGTTGTTTTGGTGATCTGGCCGATGTCCATGTGTTATCAATGCTCTCATCATGGCACCATTGCTGTCAGCCTCATGATGACCTCACTGAGCACTTCAAATGTTGTTATGCAATTCATTTGGGCCTTTGTGGCCATGTATTGGTGTTTTGATGTTCATGTCCGTCATGTGGCTCCTTTGTGCGCAGTTATGGTGGACTGCCCTTCCAGTTGATGGTGTTTGGTGCCGTGTATTGGCTGAAGTCATTGCATGTAGGTGCATTTCTTTGAGGTGGATGCGGTCTGATTTTGTAAAGTGCACATGCATTTGGTTGGGTCATAGTTGGGACACATCTTCATTCACATGGTGGGGCTGCCTACATCTGGCATTATGTGGTCAGGTGGACTGCTTTAGGGTATGAGCTGGCTCCATTACCTCTGCTACTCGCAGCCACATGAAGTATGCATCCTTCCCCCCCCTGCCAGCCAGATGAAGTATGCATCCTTCCCCCTCCTGTCAGCCAGATGAAGTATGCATCCCCCCCTGTCAGCCAAATGAAGTATGCATCCTTCCCCCCCCTGTCAGCCAGATGAAGTATGCATCCCCCCCCCTGTCAGCCACATGAAGTATGCATCCTTCCCCCCTGTCAGCCAGATGAGGTATGCATTCCCCCCTATCAGCCAGATGAAGTATGCATCCTCCCCCCCTGTCAGCCACATGAAGTATGCATCCTTCCCCCCCTGTCAGCCAGATGAAGTATGCATCCTTCCCCCCCTGTCAGCCAGATGAAGTATGCACCCCCACCCTGTCAGCCAGATGAAGTATGCATCCTTCCCCCCCTGTCAGCCAGGTAAAGCATGAATTGGTATGTCAATCACCTATCCACTTCACAATTCCATGGCCATGACATGAGACTCACCAAGTAGCCAGGATCTCGGCCCTGCATGTCGCTCCATGTAGCGTGGTATTGTGGAGTTCCGCAGGACCATTGAATCTGGGTTGATCCGGGGTATAGGGCACAACAATGTGTGAAGATCCTGTTTGAGTCACATACCATTTGTACGTTGATTGAGTGGTATTGCTTACGGTTGTGGTAAGCTACCTCCATGGCATGTGGGACCACCAATTCCACATGGGTACAGTCGATGGCACCAATGCAACCAGGTATGCCGTCCAGTGCATGGAAACCCACTTTGGTATTTGCCATCTCCTGGGCAGTCCGTGGTAAGGTAATGTAGTTGTCTGTGTGCTTGAGGAGGGCATTGAGCACTTGGTTCAGCGTACGTGAGAATAATGGTTGTGAAATGCCATGCAAATGCCCCACTGTGTGCTGGTAGGTGCCTGTGGCCAGGAAGTGGAGCACGGACACTACCTTCAGTAGGGGGGGGATGGCGGTGGGTGTTTCAATCATGCTGACGATGTCGTTGTGTATCATGTCCACGATGGCGGTGATGGTGTCCCGGTCCAAACGGTACAGGGTGTAGATCTGCTCAGCAGTGAGGTTGAATGGACTGGCTCTGATGCGTGGGATTACCAGGCTGCCTGCCTGGTAGCACTGGCTGTGCTGGTGGGGCTTGCTGGCTCTGCCTTGCCCTCCTTCTCCTCCTGCATTTCCTGTGTGCTGCCTGTTGTTGTAGTAGTTGTTGCTGTAGCGCTTCCATTGCAATCAGGTCCTCCAGCCCCAACATTGCTAGTCGTATTGGAATCATTGTGGCGTGTGGGAAGGGGTGGGGTGTGCGCCTTTTGTACTTGGCCAGTCTGTATTGACTCCACCTGTGCTGATTGTGTGCACCTGTGACAGCTGGTAACACTGCACATGGCCATTTACGGGTGGTCCGCCATGGCGTTATTAGCACCATGGCGGTAAGGTATTTTATGGCCTTCGCAAGGGCGTTAAGAGCATGTCCGCTCGACTCGTGATGTTCCCCAATTTGCACCATGCTGCTATTTCCGGCATGGGGGGTTGCGTGCCCGCGCCCTTGGTGCTGTTAGCGACACCGTTAACTACAGCGCCGCTAATTGCACTTCCTCAGATCATAATAGGACCTAGCGGACCGCCAGGGTAGTAATGAGAAGTTTGGAAATACTTGAAATAGAAAATCACATGTGTAAAATTTTGCAGAAATGCGAATTCCCGCCTATAATTCACTAAATGGTTATTAAGAAAAACTGGTGTTTTTGGATGCATTTATTGTGTTGGGATGTAGCTACAGGTCTTATGTTTAAGTCAGAGTTGAAATGAAGTCTATGGGCCTCATTACGACCCTGGCGGAAGACCATGGTGCTATTAGCACCATGGTCCATCGGTAAGTTACCGACTCCGCCATGGAGAAAGGGGGAATTACCACCCCATTACAAGGTTGTCGGGGCGGTAATTCCCCCTTCCTCCATGGCCCTTCCCCATTCCCATTTTTGCCCCATAGGGCTCAATGGGAATGGGGAAGGTGCTAAGTACGGTGCCACAAATTGCAGCACCGTAATTAGCACCAATGTTCCTTTGCGGGTCCCTACTTTAATGGTTGGTCTACACCAGCCGTTAAGGTCGGGTCCCGCAAAGGGATCTCTTAATTAGGCGCTAATAGGTTAACGGCGCTGCAGCCTTTTACGGCGCCGTTAACCCATTAGCGCCTGGGTCGTATCTCTTAAATTGAGGAAGTTATGCAATGTTGAATGAGAGGTGTTTTTAGGAAAATAGAGCAGAGAAAAACAGAAAATTGGTTTTAAAATGACAGGTTAATTTTACTTAAACTAGATGGCTAAGAAAAGAGAAGGCCATCTGTGAATCTCCACAGTTTAACGGCCATTGTAACCCTTTATGTGGCAGATACCCAGTTTTCTTTATGGAAATTACTTTATTTAATCAAAATCACTAATGGCTTATGTTCTAGTAAAACAAAAATTAAGAGAAAATCGGTGCTAACACTAGGAATTACAGACAGGGTTGCAAGAATGGTTCTGACAATATTAAAGGTTCTTAAGGTAAAGATAGGATGATTTATAGATTGGGATAGGACAAGGCAAGGCAAAATATGCTATGGTTTACTATGATTCCTATTAATACATACAGTCCACTTTAATTTAAGATTTTGTACCGTCAAGGGTTCTGGTCATCACAAGGATCGGGTCTAACGAAGGACAGCAGGGCACATCTGGTGGAATAGGATCCGCTCAGTGGTTCTGGTCACCAGGACTGGCACCTCAGACTGGAGACTGCACTGGACTGCACTGGTTACTGGAGACCAGAGATCAGTGGGATGGTGAGTTTGGAGCAGGCAAGCATTTAGTGGTAGCATGCCAGACTGGATCAAAATGTTTCCCTTAAGTTTTGGGATGGTTTCAGAATTTGGGCCTAGCTGAAGTCAGGAAATCAGTCCCTGTGTGTTGTGAGGTTCCCTTATTTATCATGCCAAATGACATCACTTAAGTTTATGGTAGGGGCAGACTTACTACCCACACCCACAATGCTATGATTGGTCAAAGGCACAGTGTCCGCCTTGCTTTTTGCTGATTGGATGACAGAAAAAGGATGCCATGTTTATGGGATGGTTTTTACAATGACTAGAACCTCCTCTAGCCACTGGGACCAAAATCTAACTTTCCCACAAATACATATTTATGTAGTTATGCCCTCTAAGAAAGCCAGATACATAAGTTACATATTTTGTGGGTCACATTACAATCCAACTCCCAAGTCGGTGGGACCTGGTTTAGTCTTTCTGTTGAATTTTGGCAAGTTTAACCATGAAATGTTTGGCCTAACATTTCCCAATTCTGTACATAAATGCACAATTACCCCTAGTACATGTGCCCACAATGTTATGTTTGCAACATTAATAGTTTCTGCGCAATCGGCATTCTTTATAACTTATGTTCCTTACGCAGTAAGAAATTCTACCAGGTTTTCAAATGAATAGCATACATGCTTTAGTCAGCACTAGTTCTTCCCTTGAGTGCTGGAGTTGTTTGCAGCATGACTAAATGTATCCAGTATTTGTTTATAGTCTTTCTCTGGACAGCTGTTTCCTGATACTTGTTGCAAAGAAATAGCTGTATTTTTCCTGTGGAATATGAAAACAAGGGTTCTTGGGTTGCTTTTTCATAGATACATTTTGCAGGAGCTGTCATTCCAATGAGGCCCGGTTCTTCTGAGCCACACTGGATGATCCTGGGCATTGCAGGGCCCTTTAATCTCAATGATTCAGTAGAAATGAATGGCTCTGGCACCAAAAACAGCACTTTTTAAGATTAGGAAAATGTCATTTTAAAAGGCATTTTTGGGTTTTCAGCACAATGATGCTGTATCTTTCACTTTGCTCCATGTCGACTGTGGCAGAGTCCATTGGCATGCCCCTGCAGTGAGAACTCTGTTTTCACCCCCCCACCCCCCTGAACTGTGTGTGGCAGGGTGTGCAGCTTTTTTTCTGGTTGTGACACAAACACAGTTTTAAAGATTATGGCACGCACAGGAGTGAGCGTGGTCGTTTTGGGCTGTTTCCTTCACCATTGCAGTAAAGTGATGTAGTGAGGCACATTGGAATGGGTCAAATATCCCACACGTGAGAACAGACCCGCTGCAGGTACACAGAAGGGAGGAAGGTGGGGGAAGTCATTGGCCCAGTGTGCACAATCTCAAGGGGAGAGCTGCAATCCTGCAGGCTGCTTTAGCTCATGAGGACTGTTTTTTCATGTACAAAATGGAGTCAGAGTGTCGTGCAAAATGGAGTCTGGGGTCAGCCTTTTGGCTGAGTATTGCATCCATATGGATCGTCCCACAGACATCCCGCAACCTTGGCCACAGGTGCATGGGTGGCCATTGGACAAACATAATCTGCACACGAGCTAGAATGGAGGGGAGGGGGTCTCAAAGACCTTTCCTCCCATGCACTTCTCAGCAGTATTACAACAAAAGTCATTCCAAAAACAATTCAGAAATATTGATCTGCTTCAATGGAGTAGTGCCAGCAAGACTTACATACTTTTTTATTGAGGCAGTAGGTACACTTCTCAGAAGTGTTGCTGTACTTGCAACAGCAGTATATTGACATTTGTTGGATGTCTCAAATTATTAGCTGGGTGATAAGTGTGAAAAGTGGCCATAACTGTTAGAGTCCCAAAAGATGGCAAGTAAATCCGCCAACGGAATTAGCCTTGGCTCAATTACTGCAGAAAACTAGCAAAATGAGCCAGGGCGGAATTACCACCAAAAATCAAAATGGTAATACTGCCATATTACAAGTGGAAATACTGCTAAAATACCACCAAAAATTGATGATAATGCCACCAAAAACACAGTGCAGTTGCCTGCACCAAAAAGCTGAAGGTTAAAACATTCAAGTGATGGAAGTTAACTCACAGGAGCCCATGTTTGCTGCCCAAAGGTTATTTAAGTCTCACTCCTTCATCAAACACACTTTCAAGCAACATACAACTACAATGAGACATGAACTATGGCATTCCCAACCTGGTACTGTTCATCAAGCTACATCATCTTAATCTGATGTCCTTCCTCCATTTTGGTGCCGAAAGCACATTCCACCAGACTCTTGCAATGCTGCTTGGCATGTCCCGGACAACATTCTCTAAATTGCTAGGCCAAGTGTTGGATGAGCTCATAGGGCATTCCCATCAGCACATTTCCCTGCCGACCAACCAGGCACAGGTGCATGCTGCAAAGGCAATTCTTTACATCATTATCCAATTCTCAAATGTCATAGCAGCTCTGGACTGAATGCATTTGCCATTAATGCCCCCCATGCAGTGTATCAGACACATCAGAGTCCCAAACAGTATCAGTCCATGAACATCCAGATGAATGTGATTCAGCTCTCCCCATCAGCCATGGCTGTGCCCGATATCGAGGTTTCACACATGATTCCGTAGTCCAGAGAAACAACTCCCTCCCAGCTTACATGAACACACACAGAGAACAGCAGACTGGGTTTTGGGTAAATAGTCTGTATATGATTTGGCACAGACTCACACATGGGGACAGACATGAGAACACATGTGAGGAAAATACAAACCCCATGCCTACACCAAGATGTAAGAAAAAGGACATAGGCCATTACCCACCTTCCGTTGGCCACAGATTTACAAATACTCTGTAGGCTATCATGGCATGCATGAAACCAGGCACATGATTCCTCAAAACAAACAATGTCCCTGTCAAATCCAACAAGCCATTCCCAGCAATGCATGTGGATATGCCAGAAAATGCTCTGGCCGCATTGCCTTAGTATCCCCTTCATGGGTGATACCCAAACAGACAGAAACCTTTGGTCAAGAATATGCACTCGCCTGCTTTTGCCCATTTAAAGCAACTTAACCCTCATCCATCCCCAGTGAAGCAAAATGGTCTCATCCACAAATGCATGGAAGCACACAAAGGCCAAAAGCAGAATAGTAAAAGTAACAAGCAAGTTGAAAACCAAAAGTCATTTTCAACACTGTCCTTTTCACCTGTTGTAAGTGACTCAGGATATCTGCAGTTACTGTGGCTGATGACACCTGATAAGCACCGTGGTACACTACAAGAGGGCCAGAACATGCATTGAGTGCACATTTGGGCTGCTAAAGGGAAGGTTCTGGTGCCTCCACCAGACAGGTGAGGCACTCATGACAAGGCCAGTAAAAGTAGGACAATTTGTCGTCACATGTGCAATGCTGCTTAACATTTGCATACAGCAGAACATTCTGATGCCCCCAGATGAGGACAATGCACCCTCTGGCTCTGATGATGAATGATTTGCAAGTGACAAAAGGGAACCACGGGATAGACATGGGGAGGTGAGAGAGATGCATAGTCAGGACCTAATGGAAAACTACTTTTAAATCCAAACATGTGCACCTGTCACTGTACTGTAATCAAGCACTGATTTCACGTGTATCACTGAAATTAAATGTCCACTAGACATATTGACGGTAGTCCAAAGGGATTTATTTTAAATTTACACATTTTCATCCCGAAACACCAATTCCTCCTACCACCCTCATCTCCAACACCAATTCGCTACCACCATTCTCATCCCAGCACCAATTCACTTCCACTACCCTCGTCCCCAACACCAATTGCCTCCCACCACCCAAATCTGCAGACACTATGACAGAGATATGCCAATGGCTACTCTGGCCCACAATTGCCATATTCTGGTGTAGGTGGTGGAGTGCGAGACATTATCCTCTGTGATCTCTGTACCAGAGTGTCGGTGGGAGTGGCAGAGATGGAACTGGTTAGATTCCACCTGATGTGCTTAAGTGTGAGCGTGATGGCCTTCAGGACTGTCTTGTTTCTTTTTGACATGTCCTCTGTCAGCTCCCACAACCATTGCCCAATCAAAGTGATGGAAGCTGTGCCATCAGCTATGCACCTGCCCTGCCTT
Organism: Ambystoma mexicanum; assembly: GCF_040938575.1. NCBI lineage: Eukaryota > Metazoa > Chordata > Amphibia > Caudata > Ambystomatidae > Ambystoma > Ambystoma mexicanum. The sequence goes on from NC_090941.1 coordinate 873,198,074, forward strand.
TGCATGGAATTGATCATGCACCTCAATGTCCAATGCACCGCATCCCTCATGGCCTGCGAATGGCTCATATGTTCCTTGGCTATCCTCTCCATTCGCTCGTGCCACACTCAATCACATTGTGCCTTTCCCTTTTTCTGTTCAGAGTGATCGGGGGTACCAAGTGTGATGGTTTGGGGCTTTGCTCCCTTCCTGATGGATGCACATTATGTACAGGTGTGCCATCCACATCATTCATGGTGTCAGAGAGCGCCTCATAATGCCGCTGCAGCGCAGAGCCAATAGACAAGGGTGAGGGAGTGTTGCGGAAACGGAAAAGGATGGGATGGGGAGAGGAGTCTAGTGGGTAAATGTTCCTGCTGTCCGTGACTGGGGAAATTGTCATGGTGGCAGTAACAGGTGCTGTATGTGCAGTGGTGGTAACTGCAACAGCCACTTGCTGGACAGTAGTGGTTTTGGCCATTGCAGTGGTTTCATCATTTCGCCAATGTATGTTGTGGGGATGGTGCTGGCGGTCTGTGCCACAGGGTCTGTGGATTGTATTGTGCTGTTTACCACAAGGGATGTGTATGGATGACTTGCCTGCAGATTTCTGCCAAATTGCAGATCCCTGACCTGCATTCTTTGTTTTTTGGCCAGAGGATGACACTAGGGTGGAGATGCCAGATGCTGCAGAGGATGTACTAGGGCCCTCATCTGGAGAGATGTAGAATGATCTCCCTTCACATGTTCCTTACTGGATTAACTATTCAATACATTCATCCTCATTGTTAGTGACTGGTTGTCACTTGTTTGGTACTGTGTGTTGATGTTACACATGGGCTGTCTGTGAGTAGTATCTTGCCCTACATGCACATTTACGCTGCAGCAATGGTTTGATGTGTTTGACGTGTGTTTAATGAACAGGTGGGTCCGTGCACATTTTGACAGGGTCATGGTCTTTGTGCACACAATGCATGTGGGCATTCTGCAGGCCAAATCTGAATCTTTGGAATGTTTCGCCAGAATTTTCTTGGGACTTTTCATGTTGTGCCCCCTGATTGTTATGTGTTTCATCTTGCACCCTTGTGGGAGCTGCTTATTGGCAATGCCATTTGGTTTGTCTGACAGACATGAGATGCCAATATGGTATGCAAGTTGTGCTGACTGCCATGGTGTGGTAGTCAGGAATCCTTGTATTTTGGTTGACATCTGTATGAGGGAGTCGAGGCAAGGTTACTGGGTGGGATTGCAGACCTTGTGGACACACCAGGTAAAATGACACACCATGTAAAATATAACTTTTGAGCATGTGCTGTCATCATTTGCAAACATAATGTTGAAGTGTATAGGTATGGCCTTCCTACAGGACTCATTGCTGGGGCCACTCGATTAATTGCAAACATTGTGCATGTGAAATGGTGGCTACAGTGTATGGCTTTCCATTGTATAAGGGTTATGTAATTGGCAATTGAATTGGTTATACATTTACTCACCATGGTGTACAGGATTTCAGACACCCACCTCGGCCACGCCTAGCCATGACGAAGTTGGAGTGGACAGTCATCTCCTCTGGTGATGACCTTATGGGGATCAACTCTGTCAGTGGCTTTTGTGTTCCTGTGGTGCTTTGCCAGCAATGAGCATACCAGAGTAGGTCTGCAATCCAGGAGTGGTGTGCCGCCAACCACCTCTGCCTTAATGCCAATAAGCCAGAGATCCTCCTCATCAGCACTCCTGCACCTTCCTTTCCTGTCACTCTCTGGCAGGCCTCCCTTGGCCCTCTCTCTGCTCCCACGTGTGAAGCTAATAACCTCAAATTACCAACTGCACCTCCTAAGAGGTATTCTTCCTTTCCTCTCCTTCCCTCAGAAGCTCACTGTCTTTAGAGCTCTGGATCACTCCAAGCCGGACTTTTGCAGCAGCCTCTTTCTAAATCTACCTACTATTACTCCCGCCCTCTGCAAATGATCCAGAACAGGACTGCAAGACTTGTCATTGGCCTCAAGCCCAGGGATCATATCTCTCCAGCCCCAAAATCTCTTCACTGGCTTCTGGTGACTGCAAGGATTAAGTTCAAGACCCTTTGTATTGTCCATAAGGCCCTCTGAGGCCTGGGTCCGCAATACCTTCAACTCTCCCTTTGAAATACCTTCCTACTCGAGCTCTTCGCTCTTCCACTTCCAACTCCCTCAGGGTTAGTCGCTTCTCCAAGCAACAAGTTGTGGGTAGATCTCTTTCTTCGGCTGGGACCTCCCTTTGGAACAGCCTCCCTGCATCTCTGAAACTTGAGGAGAACCATATTTGGTTCCAGTGTTAACTCAAGACCTTCCTCTTTGCCTTCTCTCTTCCTCTCCCCTGCTGACTCGGCACTGGGCACCTGGCTACCCTATGTTATCATACCTGCACTGCCTCCTGGCGACCCTTGCACTTGGGTCTGTATCTGTAACCTTACAGTCCCCTTGCTGAACTTATTGGACACCTGCTGTCTGTGCCTTATTCTTTCACTTGCCACCTGCTGGTCACACTACCTGCTTGTTGTTTTTGTTCACGTGTTCAGCACTTCCCACCCTTCCCCTGCCCTTGCACTCTGCCCCTTTCCCATGCATGTGTGTGTTCTCAATGTCACTGGGCCTAGTAAGATAACTGTCTTGTCCTCCCTTGTATCCCTTCCTTACCTTGTTGCACCCTGAAACACTTGTCTATGGGTGCGATATATATAAATAAAATATCCTATCCTATCATGTCATGTCTCTGGAGGATAGCTCGGGGACAACGCCTTGGAAGCAAGATGACACAAAGCAACACAGGTTCGATCCCCGGCCGCGCTTAGAAACTTCTGGGTATTAAGTGCGTTATAAATAACCCTTCATATCATATCATATCATACCCTGGCTTCGAGTTTGTTACACAACTTTTTGATTTCCTCAGTCTCTGAGTCCCATCCCGACTGCCGCCACCTGGTCCCGCATTTACTTCCAGATGGCAGTCTTTCTCTTGTGTGATGTCTTTTTGCTCTGGGCCCCATATTGTTTTCCACCTGGGTTGTTATGTACAATGTTTAGGAGGATCCTACCTGGATGTGTCACTCATTAAAATTGACAGTGTGCCCTATACCCCCATTCCACTGCACGAAATGGAGGCGTTCCAAGCATTCCCACAGGACAGAACATCTATTTTTAGCAGGACTGCTATACTTTTTATATAATAGTCTTGTACTTTTCGATATGTATGCTACCCTTAAAGGAGCAGAGTAATCGCTATTCTGCATAGCTGCTATATTTTCTTTTTGATAATTTCATTCACCAGCCCTTCTCGGTAGAGCTACTTTACTTTTATAGCTGCATTACTGGGACTTTTTAAGTCCAAGTATTTAATTTGCATGACACGTGAACTCTTTGTGATCCTCCTGAGATGGTGAGGGAACAGTGCTATGGTGCACAAACCACATGTTTCTCAGACTGTGCATGCCTGTCATTCGGCTGGCACTAGCTCACCTGTACAGGACATTAAGAAATACACCTTTCCCACTCAGGGATTACTGTGGCATATAATAGCGAGAACAGAGCTATATCCTCTAAACCCTCTATGTCCTCAGTGTGGGGCCCCGCATTTGGGCTGACCCATCAAGGGTTGTGGTTCTCCCAACAATGGTCGGATAGGAACCTAGAAAGGGCATGCCAGCTATTCAAGGAGGAGGGGGGATTTTGAGGCTTATCGTGGAGTATTGGGAGATGATGTGGGCTCTATGTTCGACTACCTAAGAACTAAGGGCACCTTCACACATCAAAGATAGGTTGACTACATAGCTTGGAACCTGAACCGGTCTGAGAAAATATTTGACCCCTAAACTACATGGGAGGGTATCCTGTTGAGTATTTACGGGGCCCTGGTTACTGCCAATATGACAGAGAGAGACACACGTTTAAGAGGTACTGGGTTGAACTTGTGGGAGGGAGATAAGGCATGAGGAGTGGACAAAGATTTTCAGGGTGACCTTTCATGGTAGGAAAGATAGAGAATATTTGGAGAAGTTGATAGCAATGGTTAATGGCTACACAGGGTCCTTTTGGGAGGAATTGGGTACACTGGTAAGTAGGTGGGAGATGTGGGCTATGTGTAGCCTTGTTGAAAGGGTTTTGTCAAAAATGTCAATATAGTAGCAATATTCAGGGAGAGCCAATCCCAGAAAGTTCATCATGCTCTTTAAATGTTATACCTGAGACTCTGCACATCTCTGTTGGTGACACAGTTCGATTCGGAATCACTCGAAAATAAATCGGGGGAGTTGGGAGGTGGGGTGAATGTTGTGTTATTTCGGATTACAATATTTTACTGCTGTTGTTTATAATAACATTAAAATGTAAATAAAAGCATGTTATTTTGTCGTATCTCCTGCCTGTAATAAGAGAATTTATGTGATCACTGCGCCGCGCGTAATTCCACTGATTGAAAATGTCGACTACAATTATGGCACGGCACAGTGATCAGATAGATCACTGTTGCCCACCTGCCCCTGTCCACAATTCTCGAACCTGCACCCCCCACCCCCGCTTACATTTACTGCAGCGCACTTCTGTGTGCACTGGCCAGCGCATTCACCTCCAGCTCACAGCTGGAGGTGAACAGGGAATTGGGTGTAGTGTAAATGCAGCGGTCATATCATGACCACTGCATTTTCCAACGCAGTGCAACACTTCATGACCCCCACTATCATTAACAGTACTCATGTTTGGCAGTAATGACAGTAATGGCATGTATTTACCAATATATAACTGCCAAACGCATAATGAGACAAATGTCTCTCACAATGATTCAGGGTCTTGAAATGGTCTTGTTCCTTTTGACTTTACAATCAATTACCCTGATCAATATCTTCAGTGTGCAGTTTTCCTGGGCTTCCAGAACAATTGTAAGTTGAGTATGAAGTTTATGGCCTCAGTGGTCAACAGTTCCCAGTCTTTAGGAAAGATTGAAGAACTCCTCCAAGCGGTTGAGGAGGTGATTGTACATCAACTTTTGCGTGCCACAGGTTTAAGAGTTGTGCTCAAGGACATCACTATGTTCTGGACAGCTCCCTGCTCTAGGGCCTATGTCCCCAGGATACCCTCTGTCTAACCCAGTTCATGGTATGTTTCTTCTTCCTGGTGAGATCACACTATCTCGCACCTCCCCCAAACTGACTTTATATTCTGCCCTGAACTGACCAGGACCACCATATCTTCTCTGATTTTTTTTTCTAGGGTTAGCTGTTCTCCTCCCACTTCAACTGGTATAGTATAAATCCCTTCTCTCTCTGCCACTTATCTTTAAAGCTCCCATCTCCTTCCCCCATATGGACGGTCACCCACAAGTTGGCATTTCTACTCCAATAACCCTACAGTCTCCCTCTCTAGATGGTATAATTTCTACTTCAGTCTCCTCACAAAGTTCCCCGTTCTGTAAACTTCTCCCTCCAACCTCCTTGCTTCACTCTTTCCAATATCTCCCAACTTTCTCTTGTAATCGGGTGGTCTGGTTCCTCCACCTCCTAACAACTTGTTTCCCTCTGAAGACAACTGTGTTGTCCTCCACTCAGGAGTCTCCCTTCAACCTCCATCTCCCTCCACCTGTTCTCCTTATAACACTCCTCTGTCTTACCATTCTCGCCTAGCTCTGTAAGAGGATTCAATTCAACACTACAGCTAAGTCAATGCCTAGTCTGGGATACTGAATGGAAACCCTTATTGATATATCTTTACGTCCAGTTCATGCGTTCTGGATGGCTACCCCTATATAACACCCCTCTCTTGGAATCCCCCTGACCCCACTGAGCCAAGAAGTAGTTCTGTTTTGCAAGTTTAAAGGGTTTATTTGATAATTTAAACAATAGATATATATATATCACACTTTATAATAAATTAGTAATTGAATATCACACTTAATCTGAGCAGTAATCAATAATGGATAGTCCGGCACTAGCACACTTCTTTATAATCAATGATGAGTGGTTATAGGATGGATAAGATAGCAACAATACTTTTATGGTTTCAAATGGATGCAAGGTGGAATGAAATTGCAGTACATAAATACTCAATATGATTTCAACAAAACAATGTAATCACTTTTCTCTGGCAATCCACTCCCCCCTTTATGCAATGCAAGGAAATGGAAGGGAAGCACACAGTTCTCAGAAATGCATTCAAATTTAATTCAGTCCACCCCAGCAAGCTTAGACTACAGAAGTTTGAAACACAGGCCCAAAATGCTTTTATATGTGCTGGCAATGAAGTGAAAAATATGCTAAAATGCTTTTAATTCCCTCTATAGGTTCAGGGTGAGTGGTATCTAGTTAATATTAGTCCAGGCTCACTCTAGCAATGATGCAGGGATGGTTCTTAAGAGGCAAACAAATTTTTAGCAAGGAAAGCAAGGAAGCTGCTGTTTTCACACGTGGCTGGATTTTTAACCAAATCGCAAATCGCGGTAAAATTTGCGAGTGCGAGAATCGTGATTACGGCAAAGGTATGAGGAGTAGGAAGTCTAGGCTTGTTGAAAAGTTGAGATTCTAAGCTTCCAGAGGAAAGTTAAACCAAGTTCCTAGCCCAAACGGTTCCAGAGATACGGACGATTAAATAAAGGTAGTTTTTTGGATTTGAAATTTTAAAAGTTCAAAGCGACAGGTTACAGCTTGCAGATAGAAAATGACAGGTGACAGCTTTGCAAATGACAGGTGACAGTTAGGAGGCAGTTCTGGTTAGATTTAAATAGATCGAATTATATTATTTTAACTAAGAGATTGGTTCTGCACAGTTCTGCTAGGTACTCACAATATATTTAGAAATAGGCCTCGCCACGGATCTGGTCAGGTTTTGGACTGGACTCCAGTCTGGTCTCGGCACTTCACAGTGATCTGGGTCAGCTCTCTGGTTCTGCTAACAGCGGTCTGGGTCAGCTCTGCTCTGCCGGTCTAGCCTCTCTGGATTCTGGATACTGCTCTGCTTTCTAGGTACTGCTACAGGTTCTGGAGATTGATGGATTTGAAGTCTTGATCTCTGGATGTGAAGTTGTCGATCAGCATGCTCCTCAGCAAATGGAATTGAATGCCCCTATCTGTCCTGACTGTCTGCTTTTATGTGTTTTGAAAGTGGGTGGAGAGGCTAGCTTTCTAGGCCCTACCCCTCTCCACTTGTCATTGGCCACTTCCTCTTCCCCTTGATTGGGGGAATGAAATGAAGTGTCATCATGATGAGGTCTGTTTATGATACAGAGAACCCACCCCTGTCAACTTTACCCACAATCTATATTTGACCTAAAGACATATTTCATAGATACACAGTGGTTTGAAATTACATACACACATCATGCATTTACTGATGGTAGCCCCTGTTCCAATTCTGTCGTTTCTAGGAGCTTGGGTTCAAAAATGGCAACATATTTCACTTTTTGGTCGGGTTACCAATATTGGATTTGTCCCCGCATTTACACAAATGTTCGCAAAGCATGTGGGCATTAGGTGGTGGAGTGTCAGATTTTTAACATACATACATTTTGAGTAATGTCCTCTTTTCCGCTAAAAACCCCCCTGAACATACCACCGGGTCCTAACACGTCTTCAAATGTGCACAGAAAAATCACAAGAATAATGATATCCCTTATAAAATTTTCACAAGTCCGCTCTATGAATGACCCATCTTTTTAGATTTATGTTCTGGCCCCAAAGGGGTGTGGTTTCCCCCCAGCACAAGGTTGAATTTCTGGTTTTTCCAGTTCTGCCAAGCCAGCTTGCTCTCACAGGCAGTGCTCCTCCCCTTTCCTTCCAGGAGGAAGCCACTTTTACGACCCCCCCCCCCCCAATAAAACATTTGCCTGAGTCAGGACAGGGCTTTGTTCAATTTCCTGCAGAGCCCAGGTAATTCAATCAGAGAAGTGTCATATCTCTTTTGGTGAGAACAGCAAAAGGCAGCTAGGCCTGGGAACACAGCTGTTGTGCAAGTCTCAACTCCTGTCGGGGGTAGCTGGTGGGCAAAATTCAGTTCCTTAAACCAGGCCCCAGCTAATGTCACTTCTAGTTACCCAGTTTTCTGCATTCAAATAAACTAACAATTTTTACACATGCAGCTAGAATGCTGATTCTAAGTTCAAAACTATGACATTTTAACAGTGACAAACTATGTGGCAGTCACAAGTCTGTCCCTCAGTTTATTTACACATTTCGATTTTTGGTAATTTTAAATCCAGTTTCAGTTTAAGCCGCTGCAGACCTGCAGAGCTCAGCCAGTCTTGTTATAAACCTTCAAGTCACTTCAGAATATAACTTTACATTGTATCCACCTCTTAGTAAGTCTTTCTTTGGCCTGCTTTGGGTTCATTTATTCAGTTTTACACAAATGTCTGGTGTTGTTTTAAAAAGCCGGCTTTCTGATAGTGGTGAGTACTGGTAATGCAACCATTTTTGGGATTTAAGAAATGAATTCCCCACAGTTCTAGGTTGCTTTTGGCAATCAGCATTGCCATTCCCAATGGTTTCAGGCTACTGTGTGGGTAGTCCAATGGTGGTTTTAGGCAGTGCCCTTCTGTGCCCATAACATCGGCAAAAATGGGTGGCAGCCTATTCTTCATGCATTTCCCTGGGCATTTTCTGGGAAGCTCTGGCCATCATGATGTTTTCAATGCCAGTACTGCACAGTTTTTGTGGTAGGGCTCGGATGCATGGGTAAAAACATCCCACAAGCCCCCCTCTTGCGATGGACATTCTGTTTCACTGATGGAACTCGCAAGATCTGGGATGTTTCCCTCATCTTCTTCCGGTAGATGGCACAGTTCTGCATCTTTTCCTCCATCCGGTACTGATCGATCGGTTCTCCTCGCCGGTCCTGATGGGAAGATTGGGCGGTACCCCGGGCACCTTGCGTCTCTGCTCCCGGTCTCCGGATCGTCCTCCCTGGCCAGTCTCAAGGTTTTCTTTCTCCTAGGACGACAAAGGAAGAGCGGCAATACCTATTCATAGACATTTTTCCCCCACCGTTGATATAGTGGGGTGGCATATATATTTTAGAATTCAACAGATATGAACATTAAGAGACAGGAACACATAAACTTGAGAAACACAGAATTTGATAGGCTATATGTAGGATCTTTTAGGGTTGGAATTGAATTACTCTGGAGCGGTACCCTCTGGGATTACTGAGGACTCCTCCAGTTGCTGCAAAGTGTGCCTGGGATGGCAACACTTCAACTGGTTTATGTGGACCCACTTGTCTTCCCCCTCTGCCAAACCGCCTTTGGGGATGCGTATCTTGTAGGCCACAGGGGAGATCTTGTCTATAATCTCAAAGGGTCCCTTCCATGTAGGCAAGAATTTTCGCTGTTTTGCCTGGTTTCTTTGGAAGTTGTATAAATAGACCCGGTCCCCCACCTGATATTCCTTCCTGGAAGTTTTCAGGTCATAGTGGGTCTTCATACTCTCAGCTGATCTTTCTAGATTCCGCTGAGCATAGGCAAAAGCATGTTGAAGGTGTTTCCTTAAATTCTCCACATACTCATGAGTTGTGGAGGCATTTATGAGTGTCTGCTCTTGGGTCCTGTAGAGCAAATGCTGCGGAAGCACCATCTTGCGTCCAGTCCTCAACTCAAATGGTGACATTTTGGTTGCAGATGAAGGGGTAGATCTGATGGCCATTAGGACCAGAGGTAATTGGATATCCCAACTTGGCCCAGAATCTGCCACAAACTTCTTTAATATGCTCACAATGGTTTGGTAATATATCTCTCTACTGCCCCAGAAGAAGCTGGCCGGTAAGCAATATGCAACTTCCTTTTGACCCCCAGTATCTCCCACATCTTTGTCATTACTTCACTGGTGAAGTGGCTACCTCTGTCTGACTCAATCCTTTGAGGTAGGCCAAAACGGGAAAAGATGTGGTTAATCATCAGGGCTGCTGCTGTTTCTGCCTTGCAGTTTGGGGCTGGGAGACATTCCACCCACTTGGTAAACAAGCATGTAACGGTCAACATGTACTTGTTTCCTCTAGTCGAGCGAATCACAGGGCCTACAAAGTCGATTTGCAAATCTGACCATGGCAGTGTCATTCCCCTCTTTTGGAGAGGTGCCCAGTGTGTGAGGGATGTTGGCTGAAATTGTGCACACACAAGACACCCCTTCAAGTATTGGTCAAGGTCCTGCCCCATGTGTGGCCAGTATGCAACCTCTCTTAAGATTTCAAGTGTTGTGTGAAACCCCCTATGACCGGCGGTGGCCGCATCATGGGCGTGACTTAACATCAGGCTTCGGAATGAGGTAGGAACCACCCACTGATCGTGGCCAGCTTTGGATTTCCTTACCAGCAAACCGTCTTGGATTTGGAACATTTTTGGACATTTCATCAACACTCTTAGGTCCTCTTTCCCAATGTAATCGGTATCCGTCAGGGGAAAGTTCTCAGGGTCCTCAAGGTGTTGGTAAAATTTACCAATTATTGGATCCCCCTTCTGAGCGGTAATCAAATCAGCATCAGGGGTCTCCTTGCTCTATTGGGCAGTTGAAAGATCATTGTGAGCATTTGTCTGGGACCTAGTGATAGCAGTGACCTGGATTTCCCCCAACAGGGACTCTATTTCTATTAGATTCCCTTGGATGGCCCCGGTTTTGGCCAGCTGATCAGCTAAGTCATTTCCAGTTTTGTCTGGTCCCTCTACTTTGGAATGACCCTTGATCTTTTTCCAGTAGATGGTCATCCCATTCGATGTGACCAGATCATCAATGTTTTGGATTAACTTGCCATGTTTCAAGGGTTTGTTATTAGCACATAACATGCCTCTGGTTTTCCAATTAACCAGGTGCTACACGAACCCGTTCCGTACATAATCCGAATCTGTGATTATGACCAGTTCGTGGAGTTGATGCTGGACAGCAGTGAGGATGGCCTGATGCACAGCCATCAATTCTGCCACCTGACTACTTCGGGGACCAATTTTGTATCCAGCGGAGGGTTCTGGGAACTCCTTCACCCATGCATTCCCTACACCAGCCACCAGTTCTTTCTCCCCGTCGTTGTCAACATGGTACGAGCATCCATCCACATAGACAGTGGGCATTCCCTCACACTTGTCCTCTTCAAAGACTTTGTGTGGGGAATTAAGGTATGCCTCCGTGTTGTCCTTGATTTTTAGACTTTCGTCCTCGAGACAGTTTTCTCTGGCAAAATCATGCAAGTCAGCCAGACCTTGCGCGAGGGGACTCTTCTTGTTTTGGCCATATCTGACCTCCACAGGAAAGCCTTGCATTGACAGAATCCAGGAAGTAATTCAGGAATTACTCACATTTCCGGCCCGGATTCTGTCACTTTGGAGATATTGCAGAGGCTGGTGTGGAGTCTCCACTATGATGTGTTCCCCATGGATAAACGGGCAGTAATTCTTCAATGCCCACACCGTTGCCAGGAGTGCCTTCTCACAATCGTTGAATTTTTCCTTCACAGAGGATAAAGTTTTGCTCGCATAGGAGATTACATTATTGACCTTGTCATGCTTTTGGTATAATACTGCCGTCAAGCACGTATTAGAGAACCCTGTCTCCAGGAAGAAATCCTTGTTTCTGACAGGGTAAGCTAGGCAAGGCGCTTGTGAGAGGCTTCTCTTGAGTTGTTTTACCGCCTCGGCTTGTTCTGGACCCCATTCCCACTTGACCCACCCCTTCAGGAGATGAATCAGGGGTCTGGTGATCTCTGCGTAGCCCTCAATGAACTTTCTGCTGTAATTAGTCAGTCCAAGGAGGCTCCTTAGTTCCCGCAGAGTTGCGGGGTCTTTCAGTTTCTGAAGTGCTTCCACTTTCTTCTCCTGGGGACAGAGACCCTGAGGAGTAATCTCATGCCCCAAGAAATTAACACGGGTTCTACACCACTGTGCTTTCTGAAAGGAAAGTTTTGCTCCGGCGGCCCTCAACTGCGTCAGAACATAACGGATCTCCGCTATGTGTTCCTCCGCAGATGAACTTTTGATGAGGACATCATCTACATAAGCCAGGTTACCCCGTGCACCCAGGTCGGGCATGGCCTTGTGTAGGAAAATGTTGAATTCATTGCCGGAGTTGAGGTATCCGAAGGGAGTCCGGGTCCATGTATACTGCTGGCCCCCAAAGGTAAAAGCCAGCTTGTATTGGTCCTCCCTACTGACCGGCACGGTCCAGTATCCATTGGTCAGGTCTATTGCAATGAATACCTGTGACCCCTGGATCTGGGCCAGCCCTTGGTCAATGTAGGGCAGAGGCCATCGGGAAGTATGGACCCGTTTGTTGAGCTCCCTCAGGTCGGCACAGAGTCTCCACTGGCCGTTTGGCTTCAATATTCCCAGCACCGGATTATTGAAGGTGCTGTGTATTGGACGGATTATTCCCTGGGACTCAAGGTTCTTAATTATTTCAGTAAGGGACTCCATTGATGCGAGAGGCAAGCGATATTGCTTCACAAACACTGAAGTCATGCCAGGGTCCGTGGGGATTGTTGTTGTGTGGATGTCGGTGCGGCCACAGTCATATGAGTCTACCGCAAAGAGATCTTGGAAATCCAAGAAAACTTGTTTCAACTTTTGCTTCTGTTCCAGAGTCACACAGGCATCAGCTAGGGTGACTCTCTCTTCCACCATCTGCCTGAAGCCTGGAAAGACTTCTGGTTTGGCTATCTCAGCGGCCTCCTCCAGCTGGGTGGAGAAGTCCCTGGTCAGAGTGCTGATTTGGACTGGAGGCCTCAGGTGGAAAAGGCAACCCTCATGGACCTGGAAAATCACCTCATCCCTCCTGAAGTCACAAGTCACATCTTCCTTACCATAGGGGCAGGAAGTGTACACCAGGAAGTTCCCCCCATGCCGGGTGAAAATCCTGTCTGGTGTTGTATTGGCCTCACTGTCACTGTCAAAACAGTCCTTGGGGATTGGTCCTAACAGTTCATGTCCTAAATCGATAGAAAAATGTCGGTCATCAACCGCCATTCCAATAATGGTGCCTGCGGCTAGAGTAATACTCTTTAAGTCGCTGTTATCCACCTCTATTAGAATGGCGTCATGTTCTATGTTGACTAATAGAGTTGGGTTTACCCCCAACCCTTGCTGTTGGAGAGAAGCATTTAGATGTATATAAGCTTCAGGGTTTTTCAAATGTTGTCCTCTTTTAACTTTCACTTCCAGGGAGAATTGTCGGGTCCTTTCTGGGATGGTGACTTCCTCTTTAATCTGAATTTCAACTGCATAAGGTAGCAATTGAGCTGACCTAAATGCTTTTTCTGGATCATCAAAGCCCATGGGATTATCCGCTAATCGGGACCAAGCTTTGAAGTTCATTAGGTCCAAACTAATGGCAAAGCGATTGAGAATGTCACTGCCTAAGTAAAAGGCGGCAGTGACGTCTCGCACGACCCAACAATTATGGACTATGCTCTTGTTGCCAATGGAGAATTTGAGCATACAACTGCTTGGCAGGAGCTGTTTGGAATTAGGTGCTTCCAGGTCCATTTCCCATTTGTCTATCAGTTTGAATGTGGGAATGGCTGGATCTTTTGGGAGTTGGCGGAACATGGCTTCACTGATGAAGCTCTTACCGTTGTTCACACACACTCGAGCGAGAACAGAGTCCTTCCCATCATTTAACTGAACAGGGATGAACAACTGCTCTCCAATTTGCTGAATATCAGCCAGGCCCTGAGCTGATTTCACATCTTTCTGAACTATAGGAGTGGGAGTTTCTGATTGTGGATTGGTAAAGAATTTCAGGGTGTTTCCTTCCAGTGTGGAATACCACCTTAAACTGGAAGGAAGGTTGATTTTCAGAAATAGAGAGGACCCCCCATCACCAGTCTGTTGTCCTACTGCTATTACTGTCACGTCGGGAGTTTGGTTGTTCTGGAAGTGAAATTCTACTTGGTCAGATTTTTGTTCAACCATGTGGCAGGTGCTGTTTAAACTAACATGGTTGACACTCTGTTTTAATTTTATTGGTCGGCTAGTCTGGGTCCAGAGGACCTTGTTTACACAATCTATTAGTGGTGACAACCTTCTCAGGAGGTCATTCCCTAGTAAACAAGGGGTGCCCTCTGGAGTCACTACTATGACCGGGTGTTTCAACTTGTGTCGCCCAATTTTAATGTCCAAATCTGCCGTCCCCTCGACGGGAATTTCCTTCCCGTCAAAGTTCTGGAGTTGTCCAGGAAGTGAGGTGAGAGGAATTTGGTAATTCCCACCCCTTCCTGCATTCATTTCATCAAAGGCCCTTCTGGACAGAAGGGTAGCTTTAGATCCCGTGTCCACCAGCGCTGAAATCGTACCCTGCCCCTGTACTTGTACCGGGCATAATATCTTCCCTCCTTCTCCTCAAGGGGGCACAGATAATGCACATTTTTGGACAACTGGTGGGCTAACTTTCTGGTTTTGGACATTGCAAGAGAAGAAATTTGGGCAGACTTCTGTGGAGAGCCTTGGGAATCTGAAAGAAAAGTTGGCAACTGGAGATCAGAGCCATTGTGGGTTCCCCTGGTTCTGGTTCTGGGCCGCCTCCCCCTTCTTGGAGGCAGTCACCAGGATGGGTTTAAACCAGGGGATTTTGGTATTGTGGGTTTTGGGATGAGATGATGGGCGGCGGTAGCTCAGTCTCCATATCTCCCCAGTCTGAATTGGCATCCCTTGGGACCCATTTTTCCTTGGGAGGAGTTCCCCCATCTCTGAAGGAGAAGGTCCTTTCCCCAGGATCCTCTGGGGATCCCTCTCCTTCAAATTGGAAGATCTGTATTTCTTCCACAAAACGGGTCTGTTTGGGTCCTTTGTTTCTCCTACCCCCCTCTGCTCCTTGGGAGGCAGGCTTTCAGGGGTAGGAGATTTTGTTTCCGGTTCCTGGTTTTCCAGGGGCTGTTTACAAGTTGGGAAGGAAGCTTCCTCCAAGGCTTTACACCCCGCTTCCCCTTGTGCCTCCTCCCTGGGAACCGGTGTGTTATCGGGGTGCTGCCCCCATCATTGTTCTGGAGCACCAGGTCCAGAGTTTGGGGCATTCTGCGGTGGCATGCTCATCTGAGGGTTCTGTTGAGCCCTCAGTATGTGACCCAGATCCCGTGCCATATTTTGGACCTGGCGCTCTAACTGGGAAACCCGCTCAGGCTGATACAGGGCTCTAGTTCTCCCCTGGGCTGATCCCGGGAAGGGTAGCTATCCCTTCTCTGGTAGTACCCCTGGTTGGGAAGATTTTGGTACCCCTCCACCCTTGGCATCCCCTCTCCCGGATTAGGTTGTCTGGGCTCAGGGAATTGGGGAAAGAAGGATGGATGATTTTGGGGCTGGAAATTGGGTGGATACCTGGGGAAAAAGTTCTGCCCAGGATTTGGAGAATTTCTGCCCTCCTTGGGGAAGTTAGGAGGGAAGTTCCCCGGGTCAGGTGCTTGGCTGGATCCCCCCCCTTGGGCTGGAGGAGTCCACACATAACCCAGGATTGGTCTGTTTCCCTTGTAACGGGGACTTACATAGTCAGGAGAGCGAGGGACCTCATTTGTGGGACTACCTCTTTCACTCCCTGTCTGTGACTGGCCCGAGGACCTTCTGGGCCTAGCATTATTAGGTGCAGGTAGGTTTTTAGGCCCCCCCATCTCCAAATCCAAAACGGGGGTGACCTTTACCTCTGCCACCTTGGCAGCAGCAGGGGTGCTGTTGGTTTTGGCATTTTTCTGCTGGTTTTTGTTTTCCACCGGTTTCTGCACCTCGTAGATGCGGGTGGCTTGTTCAATGACCCATTCTAAAGATCTTTTCTCATGAAAATCTCTCACGAGCTGGGTCATTATGTATTTGGGCAAGGCATGGAAAAAAGTATTAACAAATTCTCTGCTGTCTGTGCGCACCCTTCTGGTGGTCTGCGCAAAGGCACGTTTCAGTTCTTGCACGAATTCTTGTGGGGCCTGATCCTCCCCACATTGCAAATTGTAGGCTGCCTTGCGAGCCTCTTGAGGATTTCTGTGAACAGAAAAATGTTTCAAGATGGCCGCCTTATAAGTGGACCATCTTAAATGATTTTGGTCCTCCAGCCCCGCAAAGAAACTGGAGTATTCTGGTGAGAAGGTCCACTTTACATATTGGATACAGCTTTGGCTGTCCTTCAAATGAAAAGTCTCCATCATTTGCTCATAGAGCTCCAAGTGTTCCCAAACAGAGTATTTGGCGTTCTTATGATAAGGCGTGATGACACTCCTGATTGCCTTAATCTGTTTCAATGGGTCCTTAAGCAAGGCCCTTTTTGCCTTATTGGCCTTTTTGGTTCGGGTAACCCTGGTCCATTCATCCTCTGACTCAGAGGCACTGCTCCCAGAGGTTCCTGTCTGATCTTCCAGGTTTTCCCGGATTCTGCGAGCCTGGGAATGGCTGGCAGAATGTGGGGACCTGGTCTCCTGTGTCCTGCGCCGTTCAGAGGAGTCTTCAGATTCCTCCTTGCTGCCAGGATTTGATGGGTACCCCCCCCCCACTGACCAACTGGGCAGAAGTTTTCAGGATGCCCTTAATGGGCCTATTCTCCTGGGGTTCCCCACTAAATTGCACTGTGCTTGGGTGCCCATACCCGGATGCCCGCCCATCCTTTCCTGGGAGATACTGGCCTATGAGCCCCATGCTTCTGGCTGGATAGTAATCTGCCATCCCTGTGGCCCAGTGCTCATGTGCGCCAGGGGACAGGGGGGTGGCAGAGTCCAGGGATTGAGAGAGATAAATGCCTCTGGTACTAGGGCTCCTGAGGTTATGCTCAGGAGTTTCCCTTTCCCAGCGAACCTGGTCTCTATCCGCCCCTGCTCCCTGTTGCAGTGCAAGAGCCTGTGCCTTCAGTTCCTCAGTTAAGGCCTTACTAGACTCTATCAGTCTCTCCTGCATCGCTACCTGTTGTTGGAGCCTATCATTGTGCTGGCAGAGAGCCTCATTCTCTCTCTGCGTTTCCTGATTGGTCCTGGAGCACTGGGCCAGTCTTTGCTGCAGGAGGGTTACCTCCTGAGCTGTGTCCCTATTGGCCTGCTCCTTTCTTGCCAGAGCATCCTCCACCTTCCTGGTGTGCTCTAACAAGTTCTGGTGTTCTTTTTTGGAGGTCACCCAGTCCCTGGAGGGCCAGGTGATTTTCTTCCATTTTCCTTTTTAAGTGGCAGACTTCCTGGCCTAAGGTGTCCCTTTCCTGACTAAGAGCCTGCATCTGTGCCGCCAGGTCGTCCCTTTACCTTTGGAAGGCACCAGTTTTCTGGCGCTCCTGGTCAAACTCTGCCTGGGTATCCAGGTCTTTCAAAATCAGTTTATTGCTCTCTGCCTTCTCCCTATCTAGGTGGCTTTGCAGGGTGACTACCTGCTCAGCACATGCCCTATTGAAGTCTAACTGTTGCTCCAGCTTTTTCTGGCTCTGCAGTAGGGAGTCCAAACCTTCTTGGTACTCCTTCTGCAAGGCCAGAAATCTGGTATCCTGGTCCGCCTTTTCCTGTTGCAGCACATCCATATCCTCCTTTATTTTAGTGATGTACCGTCTGCTGTCATTTTCTGACTCCTGGCTCCTGAGCAGCCTCTGCTCAGAAGAGTCGAGATCAGATTGGGCCTTCTGTAATGCCAGCAGTTGCCTACTCGCCAGATCTTGGCCTTCAGCACATTTGTCCTGCATGGCTCCCATATGTAAATATAAATATGCCGCTACCCTGGCAATCTTGTGGTGCTCATCCTTGGCCTTCGGGGCCATGTATAGTTCACTCAGGGCCACATGTAGGGGACCCTGATCTCCCCATATATCTGACCCTGTTTCAGTGACCTGTTGCGCGATTGCCTGCAATCGACCGTTTGGTCCTGATGAGTCCACTCACCTCTCACAAATAGCTTATGTAAGAAGTGTTCTCTGGCTATTTTCATATCTACCAAGATCGTCATTCTAGAGATTGGTCTCTGTCCTGACTTACAGAAGTTTGTATTTTATTTTTGCAAAACAGACCTTTTCCTTAGAGCGTTCCTTTGAGGAGTGCTTTACAGCGTAACACGGCGTGGTGATCCACGGGATATGTGTATGTGGTCAGCTGGCACGCTGATTAATCTGCACAAGTGATAGATCTAACCCAATCGTCCGGCTCGAGCCCCCAATTTGTAAGAGGATTCAATTCAACACTACAGCTAAGTCAATGCCTAGTCTGGGATACTGAATGGAAACCCTTATTGATATATCTTTACGTCCAGTTCATGCGTTCTGGATGACTACCCCTATATAACACCCCTCTCTTGGAATCCCCCTGACCCCACTGAGCCAAGAAGTCGTTCTGTTTTGCAAGTTTAAAGGGTTTTTTCGATAATTTAAACAATAGATGTATATATCACACTTTATAATAAATTAATAATTGAATATCACACTTAATCTGAGCAGTAATCAATAATGGATAGTCCGGCACTAGCACACTTCTTTATAATCAATGATGAGTGGTTATAGGATGGATAAGATAGCAACAATACTTTTATGGTTTCAAATGGATGCAAGGTGGAATGAAATTGCAGTACATAAATACTCAATATGATTTCAACAAAACAATGTAATCACTTTTCTCTGGCAATCCACTCCCCCCTTTATGCAATGCAAGGAAATGGAAGGAAAGCACACAGTTCTCAGAAATGCAATCAAATGTAATTCAGTCCTCCCCAGCAAGCTTAGACTACAGAAGTTTGAAACACAGGCCCAAAATGCTTTGATATGTGCTGGCAATGAAGTGAAAAATATGCTAAAATGCTTTTAATTCCCTCTAGAGGTTCAGGGTGAGTGGTATCTAGTTAATATTAGTTCAGGCTCACTCTAGCAATGATGCAGTGATGGTTCTTAAGAGGCAAACGAATTTTTAGCAAGGAAAGCAAGGAAGCTGCTGTTTTCACACGTGGCTGGATTTTTAACCAAATCGCAAATCGCGGTAAAATTCGCGAGTGCGAGAATCGTGATTATGGCAAAAGTATGAGGAGTAGGAAGTCGGTTCTAGGCTTGTTGAAAAGTTGAGATTCTAAGCTTTCAGAGGAAAGTTAAACCAAGTTCCTTTCCTAGCCCAAACGGTTCCAGAGATACGGACAATTAAATAAAGGTAGTTTTTTGGATTTGAAATTTTAAAAGTTCAAAGCGACAGGTTACAGCTTGCAGATAGAAAATGACAGGTGACAGCTTTGCAAATGACAGGTGACAGTTAGGAGGCAGTTCTGGTTAGATTAAAATAGATTGAATTATATTATTTTAACTAAGAGATTGGTTCTGCACAGTTCTGCTAGGTACTCACAATATATTTAGAAATAGACCTCGCTACGGATCTGGTCAGGTTTTGGACTGGACTCCGGTCTGGTCTCGGCACTTCACAGTGATCTGGGTCAGCTCTCTGGTTCTGCTAACAGTGGTCTGGGTCAGCTCTGCTCTGCCGGTCTAGCCTCTCTGGATTCTGGATACTGCTCTGCTTTCTAGGTACTGCTACAGGTTCTGGAGATTGATGGATTTGAAGTCTGGATCTCTGGATGTGAAGTTGTCGATCAGCATGCTCCGCAGCAAATGGAATTGAATGTCCCTATCTGTCCTGACTGTCTGCTTTTATGTGTTTTGAAAGTGGGTGGAGAGGCTAGCTTTCTAGGCCCTACCCCTCTCCACTTGTCATTGGCCACTTCCTCCTCTTCCCCTTGATTGGGGGAATGAAATAAAGTGTCATCATGATGAGGTCTGTTTATGATACAGAGAACCCACCCCTGTCAACTTTACACACAATCTATATTTGACCTAAAGACATATTTCATAGATACACAGTGGTTTGAAATTACATACACACATCATGCATTTACTGATGGTAGCCCCTGTTCCAATTCTGTCGTTTCTAGGAGCTTGGGTTCAAAAATGGCAACATATTTCACTTTTTGGTCAGGTTACCAATATTGGATTTGTCCCCGCATTTACACAAATGTTCGCAATGCATGTGGGCATTAGGTGGTGGAGTGTCAAATTTTTAACATACATACATTTTGAGTAATATCCTCTTTTCCGCTAAAAACCCCCCTGAACATACCACCGGGTCCTAACACGTCTTCAAATGTGCACAGAAAAATCACAAGAATAATGATATCACTTATAAAATGTTCACAAGTCCGCTCTATGAATGATCCATCTTTTTAGATTTATGTTCTGGCCCCAAAGGGTTGTGGTTTCCCCCCAGCACAAGGTTGAATTTCTGGTTTTTCCAGTTCTGCCAAGCCAGCTTGCTCTCACAGGCAGTGCTCCTCCCCTTTCCTTCCAGGAGGAAGCCACTTTTACGACCCCCCCCCAATAAAACATTTGCCTGAGTCAGGACAGGGCTTTGTTCAATTTCCTGCAGATCCCAGGTAATTCAATCAGAGAAGTGTCATATCCCTTTTGGTGGGAACAGCAAAAGGCAGCTAGGCCTGGGAACACAGCTGTTGTGCAAGTCTCAACTCCTGTCGGGGGTAGCTGGTGGGCAATATTCAGTTCCTTAAGCCAGGCCCCAGCTAATGTCACTTCTAGTTACCCAGTTTTCTGCATTCAAATAAACTAACAATTTTTACACATGCAGCTAGAATGCTGATTCTATGTTCAAAACTATGACATTTTAACAGTGACAAACTATGTGGCAGTCACAAGTCTGTCCCTCAGTTTATTTACACATTTCGATTTTTGGTCATTTTAAATCCAGTTTCAGTTTAAGCCGCTGCAGACCTGCAGAGCTCAGCCAGTCTTGTTATAAACCTTCAAGTCACTTCAGAATATAACTTTACATTGTATCCACCTCTTAGTAAGTCTTTCTTTGGCCTGCTTTGGGTTCATTTATTCAGTTTTACACAAATGTCTGGTGTTGTTTTAAAACGCCGGCTTTCTGATAGTGGTGAGTACTGGTAATGCAACCATTTTTGGGATTTAAGAAATGAATTCCCCACAGTTTTAGGTTGCTTTTGGCAATCAGCATTGCCATTCCCAATGGTTTCAGGCTACTGTGTGGGTAGTCCAATGGTGGTTTTAGGCAGTGCCCTTCTGTGCCCATAACATCGGCAAAAATGGGTGGCAGCCTATTCTTCATGCATTTCCCTGGGCATTTTCTGGGAAGCTCTGGCCATCATGATGTTTTCAATGCCAGTACTGCACAGTTTTTGTGGTAGGGCTCGGATGCATGGGTAAAAACATCCCACAGCTCCTTCCTCCATCTCGTACTCAAAACACCCACAATGATAGACCACAGTGCCGGACTGAAATTGTTGTCTTTTATGACATGGTCTCTCCTCCCATAGGTTGGTGCTTAATAATATTGTTAACAACAGTGCACAGATTAATATGCTTTTCTGTGGTTGGGGGATCTGCTGTTTGTCATGTGGGTTGGAAGGGAGGTGGACAAAGGTTGCAAGAAGGTCTGCAACCAACCTGGATTCCAGAATGCCCCTGAACAAGTGTGGAGTCCCCCTAACTCCCCTCGGGAGCCCTGCTGTCATTGACTGTATTGGTCTGGGACCTTCTACTCTTCTAACATGTGAATCTGGAGTTATGCAACATCACGGCAAGCATAGGGGAATCTATCTGTTACATTTAAACTTCATATGTTAAGGGAGCTTTTAAACATATAATTCCTGGAATCTTGGCATTGTGAAGTTGGCTTGTTTCTTTTCTTGTGCATTCTGCATAAATCTTTTCCTCTTTGTTTGAGCATGCTTTTGTAAGCTATAAGGGTTTCTGCAGGATGCTTGAATGTGAATCTTAATGTGAAATGGTTCCTGCAACATCATTGTCGAAGGAAAATGTGTGGTTCCTCAATCCTCAACGACTTTGACATGTTGCAACACTGTCCCCTTATAGGAGAATCTTCCTTTCCAATGCTAGATGTTTAGGTCTATACAATGTTCTTTACAAGCTCGCTAAGTGTATTTACTTTTTCACAAGGAGTTTCTCTAAGGGTTCAGGGCTATCTTAAGAGGAAGGGATACACCTGAAACCACGTCAGTTAAGGACAGCATCTAAAGTTGGTGGGAGGAGAAATGAGACGGTACAATCTAATAAGGGTCAAGATAAATACCATAGCTGTGATCAGTGAGAAGGTATCCTGCGGACCATGGCCACAGAAAAGAATAATGGCCAGCAGTTTGGGAACCCACTAAGCCCAAGTACAAACCTGTGGTGAGCAATACCATTTGAAAGAGGAGATGCATTTACCCCCAACTCCCCTGGAGGTTACTGAAGTGTTTTTCAAGTGCAGGCTGTGTGGGCCACTGATGCCTTGATCTTCGCACTCAACCAACAAGGGTTCATGGAACCAATGAGACCTGCACCGCTGAAGAAGTAGGCCAAAGTTAGTGAACGGAAAGTCAAACATCATATGATTGATTACTTTTAGAACATAAAACTTTGGATGACATGATAATAATAACAATTAACTGTGACATTTATTTTACTTATTTATTTTAATTTTTACATGTGTATAGTGCACAAATAGCCC
The DNA here is from genome assembly GCF_040938575.1 of Ambystoma mexicanum. NCBI lineage: Eukaryota > Metazoa > Chordata > Amphibia > Caudata > Ambystomatidae > Ambystoma > Ambystoma mexicanum. Next base: position 873,220,498 of record NC_090941.1, read on the forward strand.
TTGGGCATCGTGGCGCTGTTACTTGAAGGGAACTTAGTTGCAGGGAAGGTACAGGTGGGTTATACATTTACATGTTGTACATTAATACATTGTTGAGCATAGGTTATAATTACACTTGCAGGTTAACAAATGATGCAGTATGCAGTCAAGTCAAGAGATATCTTCTGGTTAAGTACATAATTCACATTTGAAATCGTGTACATGTTATAATGTTATATTTACTGTATACTTATTAGTACTTACTTAGTGACTGTAAATTCTAAGCGCTGAGTTCTGAAGTGCTACCAAGAGATTTGGCTAAGTTTGACCCAGTATCAGCTCCTAACAGAAGCTAAGCACACCAATTACATCCCTCCCGTCTGGGAGCTATGCATGCACAAGCACAAAACCAACTGTTTGGCAAGAATTTGTAGATCACTTTACAAATTTTCTTCCCACAGAAGCATAGGTAATATATGAAATGGTGAATATTTCAAATCAGGTACGTGGCTGACAGGACCAAATAATCTCTTTCCAGCAGGAGATTCCACTAGGAGATAGTCTGATGGGAACCAATTTAAAGACTCACTGTACATCTGGCTGCTCCAGAGAAATAGGCTTGGGAAGCAATGACATTTTGGAATGTGCTAATTCAAATCAAGTTACATTTCGTTTCTAGGCACCATGCCTTTACCAATTGTGACTGTACAATGGTTTTCCTTAATTCAAATAACACACCATAAGCAATATCCTGTGCAGTGTCTCTGGCTCGAAATGATTACACCATCTTGAATGCTTGGGATGATTTTGAGGAATATTTCAGCAGAATATCTGATCCAAATGCATTTACCCAGGCCTTAGATGAGGAACATTCAGAGCTGAAGCAAAGAAGCAAGTGTTATTTTAACAAATGTGAGACTGTTCAATCAGTTGATGGCTGAAGCAAATTGGCATGAATATAAGAAAAACACACCATTATTTTACTTGGGCTTGAGCAAGGATTCAAAAAGGGGTTAAACCCAATGAGTGTCAAGGCCTGATAAATCGTGTTTGGTGCTTGGTAGAGCTCAAGGGGGAAAGTCAAATGTGATCATGACCCTGTTCATGTCATGTTTATCTTGAGTGTCCCTCCGATCTCAAAGACCCAGCTCAGAACATAGAGCTGGGATTTCCAGATGTATCCCTCATAAATATTGGTGCTGTCAGGAGGCTCCCAAGTTTCAGAGAAAATGAAAAACAGTGCATCTCTGTATTTTAGTGGTGAAAGGCACTTCTTTAAGCCATGTCCATTCTGGTCCTCTACTGGTAAAAATGAAATGGAGCCCAAGATACAGACCTTTTCATGAATTGGCCAACACTCTTCAAATTGCAGCTCCTCTAGCAATCACAAGTGAGAAAATGTTTTTAGATTTAACATTTGAGGTTTCTTGCCTTGACAATTCTAGGGTTATGGGGCAGGTTAGGGACTTAAGATATGCAGATATTCTAGGAAGTCCAAGAATTAAGAATTTCAATCTGTTCAATTTGATTTTCATTATTCATGATTTTTCTTAAAGTTTGTACACTGTGACAACTACTCTGTTCTTAGTCTTCTGGCACACTTTAAATGTTAGATCAAGCAGCTGCATACATATCTTGTTGATAACTAAAAAGCATTCTGCAATTGGCAAACCATTTTCCAAAACATGTGAGTAGGACAGAATACATGCCTCAGTGGCACGGAAATCACAGGGCTATATTTCCTGTAATGTGGCACTCACTTATCTTCATGACTTTGTTTCAAACCTAGAGGAGATGCACACCAAATACAATTAGCCTCTCATTGATTTGTTCATTTCTCTACTCAAAGCAGTTAAAGTAAAATAAAACACATATGGATACTGAATATGACAGATAATGAATGTGACATATAAGATCAGTATAGCCATAGACTTTGCTTTTAGTACTCTCCATGAACTTGATATTGTATTTAGTGGCATGTTAACTGCTAATGCTGTTGGTGACATATCCCTTAAGAAGGGGTGTTGTCAGGCTCAGACATCCCTGTTCCACATTCATTGAAATCAGGGGTCCTTCACCGTTATATGTAATCCCTTGATGCATGCCCAGGCTCCCCTCAAAGGGTTGAATGCATCCAGAATATACATGCCCTTTGGAAATGTTGCTGGTGTTTCCAAGTTCATCTTATAGCTAGATGATAAAAGGGGAGGATGTTCCACCCAGCCACCGATATTTTTAGAGTCACAGCAAATCCACAGTTGACATCAGTCAAACTCTCATTTGCAAAATTAGAATAAGGGCTTGGAAACAGATTCATCGTATTGTATACCTAAATGTATCAAATCATCACTTACACACAGCTCAAAGCTGTGGATTCTGGGCGATCAGTCGGTTGGCCTGGGCTTGTCATAATTTGCAGCAAGTTGCCATTCTCCCTTTAAGTTTGAACAATTGCAGGTTTCACCTCTCACAGACACCTCCATTCTTACCTAATCAGTATACCCAAACATCCCACTTATTGCTGTAACCAGACCCTTAGCTTTGAAGGAACATGCAGGCTCAATATCATTAGGAAAAGAAGTAAGGCTGTGCTTTCAGAATCCTATGAGAAAAAAGAAAACACCTACAAAACTCAGAGGGGGTGAAATATATCCACTTGATGAGAGAAAGCCTAATTCACAATTTCTCATAACAGTTACGCACAGTCTCATTTGCAGGAAACCCACATTTACCGAGAAACATAAAGAGGGAAACATTACCTGCAGGATTCTCAAAGTAAGGCCCACTACTGTCAGACCATTCCACAAATGTTCAAACTTGCAAATTATGCCTATGCAAAGTCTCAGTCAGCAGTTCAGTATTAGAAGGGTTTGGTCAAAATGGGTGCGAGAACCATGATGAGACATTGACAAATACGCAATCCCAAAGGAAAGGACATAAACATACCTACCCGATCACAGTTGTGGAAAGGCCGTCTCCAGGCATGGTGGTAAAATCCTTCATTATCTGCAAGCATGTGGGTGATTAAAGAAGGAGTAAGAGAGAACTGCGAGTTTAAGGAGATTCCTGTCACTGCCTTCTCATAACTGGACACATGGATAACCGCAAACAGTCTAAAACTCAACCGGAACAATACAGAGATGATGCTCTGTAGAACTACAGGTTCTAACTCCACCACAATCCAATGGCCTGGGAAGATGGGATCCTGTCCAAACCTGTCAACCATTGTAAGACATTTTGGAAATAAAATGGACAACACCCTCAATGTTAATCGACAGGTCAAAGCCATAAGCATCATCTATTTTTCCCAGCTGCGCCTGATACACCACATCTAACTTACTTAACAATCACCCACAGGGCCATGGGCATAATTTCTCTAATACTATCCAAACTTGACTGTGCAAAGAGCCTCTATCTCGGACAGATAAACTAATGGAGACACCTCAAAGAGTTCAAAATAAAGCAGCAAGACTACATCTCAAAATTAAGTGATTTGAAGCACTAGACCAGCATTATGCACTTTCCACTGGCTACTGTTAAGGGTTGGAAATGAGAGACTGACACAAAGCTGTAACATGTTCTATTGTGAGACATCTTTATTAATATAAATGGGTTGTATAACGTCCTATCTGTCCCTATCCTAAAGAATTGCTCTACTTAGTGAACTAAAACGAAAGGTCAATCTGTTTCTCGTCGTTCTTGTGTGCAAAAAATACTAATCTGACCCACTAGAAATGAAGAACTAAAGGTGTAAGAAAATGCATCTGACTTTGGTTTGGCAAAAAACATTCACGGTTAAAGCAGGTAGATAAATCCAACAATTCTCCTGGATATCTCAGGTAGAACCACGCAAGTGTATTTTTCAAACAACAGTTCCTTAAAGATTGCAAATGTTTCTCTTATACATGGTTCAGGAGGTTTATCCGCAAACAATAAGTTCCATATGATTAAGCTCTTCCTATGTTTATTTGCTCAACTTAAAGGGGTCTTATTCACAATGAGATGTCCCATGTAGGGTTCTCTTCAACCTCTAAGAGGACCACCTGATGAATTTGTCCATCAGAAACCCTTGTGTGAGCTCTTATCACTATGTATACCTTTCTGCCAGGTATTTTAATTTCAACAGGAAAATCATCTAGTTCAATTTCACCACTTGCTTGTTTTCTTAGAGTCTCTGGTATATTTGTTTTACCACTTGATTTGCAAAGTAAGTAAGTATGTTTCTTTATGTGACTTTAATTGAACTTCCAGGTACAGCCCCTGCCAGAAATCCTATATTAGGTTCATCAGATCCCCTGGTATACTTTTATGCCAGGTATCTTCCCACAATTTTAACATGCTTATTTACCTTTAGCTTGCCTGGTGTTTTGACTGCTAGGACATTCTTTCATCTGATACTTAGATCCCTTGATATACTCTCCTGCCAGGAATGTTGCTACAATGTCTTAGTCTTTTGAGTTTGTATTCAGCCTATAGCAGCTTTTGGCGGTTCTCCTATTAGTTTTCTTATGTTGATTTTATTTGAAGAACATTTTATATTTGGCTGTGTGTATTCTGCATGGTTCGGACTCAATGACCTGAGGCTGACCAGGACTATGGAATTAACTGTATTGAGCTTGAGAGTCCATGTTTTATGCACTTACACACTCTCCTAGTGTACTTTCCTTGTATTTTCAAAAAAATAACATGTATCATTGTTGTGTTAATCACCTCAGCGTTTATTGGTTGAATTGACTTCATGCAGCTTGAATTAACTTCATCCAGGTATAGGTTTGCTTGTATTCAAGCATTGAATCAACTTCATTCATTTAGTTACCATGTAACATCTTTTTTCTTGATTCAAAACCAATGTCAATTGGCATCACTGTTGTTTGCTGTGTCTTTGTCGTATTTTAGTTTTTGTATTCTTGCACACAAATTTGCCTATTTTTGCTTCCCAAATCCTTATTATGCATGAATGTATGCATTTGTAATATCCTGTGTATACATTGACTTATTTTTGCTACCCAACACTTGTTTCCCCGTTTTATGTGTGACGGTTCTTCAAGTGGTGCAATTTTACTTATGTGATGTTTGATTTGGTGTTTTTATGAATAGCTAGAATTCCTAAAAAATAAACAAAACTATTCATTTACTTGCAATATGACTTTTTAGCTTTTTCTATGTACTGACTTGAATATTTGTCACTTACTTGCTAATCTGTTTTCTTTTCTATCTTTATTATTATAGACTGTGAGACATGTGTTTTTCTAGGGATATAGAATAGTATAGACCCTTGATCATTTTCTAAAGCTTTAACATTGCATGCATGACATTATCACAAAGCCTAATTTGTTCTTAAGTACATGCTACTAGATTATATTGGTATTCAAATTGCATTTTTGCTATTTATAAGGATAGTGCAGTGGCTTACCTGTGTATCTTTGGCTCCCTTTCTTCAACTTTTTTTGCTTGCAGTATGTCTGCTGTGAATTTGTTTCAAATTGGCCTCTTTTGTGGTGCACAATGATGTTGTACATTCTATACATGATGACGTCATGTGTTATGCATTCTATTGGGGCCATCTTACTTTGGGAAATTCTATTGTTTATCTGTCATTGAGCCATGATGTTTCTCTTATATTCATAGATGCTGTATTGGCTCTTTTTTGGATTATTTGGTCTTTTCTTACCTGACCCGTTATGTTTATATCTTTTACACATTTTATAAAAAATAAGGAAATATTATTGTTTAGATACTTTCTATTTTTGCTTTCCCAAGCGTGTATTTCTGAGGCTTATTGGATGTTTCATCAGAGGCTGAATTGTTACTAACTATGTGTATGATATTTTAGCTCTAATATATGACAGGTGTGATATATAATGTTTTTGCAAGTGGGAACTTCATTGCAAAATTACTATCATGATATCAATTGAATATAGCAGCAAAATAATATAAATAGTTTTAAATGATGCAACTCAAACAACCTTATAAACATTGTTAAATACATATATCCATTTTTAAAGAAAATGATACATCTCAGACCGCAGTGACAGGTGTCCATAGTGCAAATCCAGTATGCCTCTTGTTTCCTAAGTATAGTTTCAAGATTTTCTCCTCTTTGTGGCTGTTTTACTTTTTCAATTCCATAGTATTTGAGTTGTTGAATTTGTTGGATAGAGTTATTTTCTTGAAAATGTACTGCAATGGGCGATCTTACGTCTTGTTGAGTAATTGACCTTATGTGCTCTCCTATCCATGGTTTAAGTTTCATGATGGTATTTCCTATGTAAAGTTTCTGGCAGACACATTCTATTCTGCATATGACATATTTGCTATTGCAATTAATTAATTCTCCTATTGGTACATCAATGCCATTGGATTTTGAGATATTTTTATAGCGTTGTCTGAGTATTGGCACATATGGCAGTGTCCACATTTATGGGTGGTTGTAACCACATTGTTGGTTTCTCAATTTTATGGTGTTTTGCTTGATGAAAGTGTGACGAGCTCAGCATCTGTTTCAGATTTTCTGTTGTTCGAAAAGTGATACTTGGTTGGTTGTCCAATATCTTTGACATATCCGGATCTGCTTGTAGTATGTTCCAATTCTTGTTCAAAATGTGTTTGATAGTTTGGTTGTTGGTGCTGTATGTCATTATGAATCTAACTTTATCTGTTTTTTTTTTTTTGTAAGAGGTCTGTTCTTGGTCAAGATGTCTTGAGCTGTATCCTCTTTGTTTGAATTTTGTTATAGTATTTGCAGCATGTTTTTCAAATTCATGTTCAGTGGTACAGTTTCTTTTAACTCTTAGCAATTCTCCATACAGTATATGTTTTATGACGTGGTGCGGATGATTACTTGATGCATGAAAAATGCTATTGACCGCTGTAGGTTTGGTAAAAATAGTGGGATGCATGGTTATCTTGTATATATAGATATAGATCCAAGGAAACTATTTTGGTTTGACTATATTGTATGGTTAGTTTCAAATTAAACATGTTGTTGTTGAGATGGCTGTGGTAGTCCTGTAGTTCTTCTTGGTTCCATTCCAAATTATTATGATGTCATCTATTTATCTGCCCCAGAAGACAGCCTTATTGTGCGTTGTGAAGGTAGTGTGTTGCCACGCGTGTTGTGTCTCATAGTGGCCCATATAGAGATTGGCGTAGAGGGCACAACCTTTGCATCTATCGCTGTTCCCTGGGTTTGTTTGTACAATTGTTCATTGAAACAAAAAATGTTATTAGTTAAGGTGAAATTGAGCATTTCCAAAATAATCTGGTTTTGTTGTTGAAAAGATATTGATCTCATCCTTAGAAAGGGATATGCAAATCTCAACTTGTTACATAAGCACCATACAATTAACCCTTTCCAGCCTGAATTACCTATAACAAATGATAGTGAAAATGTAATATATGTATATGATGGCGACCAACCAACTGTAGAGGCATTTGCAACACCAGACAATCATTTACAGACAACTTCTGATCCTACCTCAAATGTTGATTTCATGTACGCCATGTCCAAAGCTACCACACTAGTTACTCCTCCAAATGCGCATATATTGGAAGCATAATAATAATCAGGAGGAAATGTTGAACACAGGTATTTTTCCCATTTATTTTCAGAATGCTATGTATGCCCATAATGGCCTAGGGGGGAAAGGGAGGAGGAAAGGGGAATACAACAGCACAAATATGATGCTTATCATGGACTGGGATTAGATGAAAGTGAAGGTCCGCCACCCAGAACAGTCCAACAAATGGTACTCAGATATGAGCACCACTGGCAAGCAAGCTCCCAATGAAAGCTGTTATGTGCGTTCACTGATCCCACATGCATCAAGAACACCGAAGGTTTTAGTGCCACAAGAAACTCTAAATGGAAGGCCAGTGTCTCCTTCATCTTGCACTGTGTAGAATCCGAAGTACCTTCCAGGCACACACAGTAAAATTACAACTACTCCCTCCTGATGAAAAATTATGCAAAAAGAAGCCAGAAGGTGCTACATGTTTCAAGGAGCTTTTTCTTTTTTAAATTAAAGGGACAATGTTCACTGAAAGCAAGTGGCATGTCGCAACAGTGATGTGCAAGGCTGAAGCACTATGCGAACAGACAGACGAAAGACTGAAATGCATGGAAGACACATGCACTGAAACCTGGTCGAAACACATCACAAAGCTCACTTGGGTCACAGCTCTCGAGAAACAAACCAAAATACAGCATGAAGAAACATTTCGAGAAGAAGTAAAAGTGGCCTTAAGATCAAACAAACATTGCAATAGAACACTTGTCATCCCTGATATGCAAAAACAAACTCCTGCTTTGATGACAATTTGGTTCATAATGTGCTGCCCGCGTATTGTTTGGCAGAGTGCTCTCAGGGCAGCAGAGTTCTCTGCGTGCATATCTTTATTGAAATAAAAATGTATTCAACTTGCAATCTATCTCCTGGTCTCATTCCCTGTTGGGGTGCGTCCTTTTATTTGGTATATTTTGTATCATGTTGGGACCAGGCGCCTCCAATACATGAATTTTGTACAAAGTGTTTCATTTAACAGTTAGTGAAGGCACAGCTTCACTTCAAGTATGCAACCATGGGGGTAATTCATGGAATAAAGGTGCACCGAAATAACTGGCGCAAGCACGCGCAAGCGTGAAAAAGCCAGCGCATGCGTGCGAATCGCACGCGTGTGATTCATGGAAGGCCCTGCGCATGTATTTCCTGGGATGTGTGCCAAATACGTGCATGGCGCACATCAGCACACACGTCACTTCCACAACCCGAATGCTGTGCGCGATGCACACAGCGAAAGCACACAACGTCAGTGCACACATCAAAAAGAGGGCAGAACAAGGGGCGGAACACAAACGGAATGGGGAACAATGCATGAAAATAAGGGCGTAACTGGGGTAGTACTGCTGGGAAGTACACAGAACGCCCACACGCACGCAAACTACATGTATTCATGGAATCGAATAGGGAAAACCTGTGCACGTCAAAACATACGCACACGCTCAATTACATACGTAGCATAAAAGTGCGTGCAAACAACAAACCAGCATATACAGCTACGATGAATGTCCCGTTCATCACAGCAGTGATCGTGGGACACAGCATGAGGAGGAGAATAGCCAGGCCCCGCATTTTTTTGGCCAGGACCAGCCTTTTTGGGATGCCTGCTGATGACCAGGTCTATGGCAGGTATAGGTTTCCACCTCATATCATCCTAGAGCTGGTCAGGGAGTGGGAAGATGAACTCACATCACCCACCCTGTGCTCCCAAGCAATAAGACCCTTGGAGAAGCTGTTCAATGTACTGGATTATTGGACCACTGGGTCACTTCAGCGGACAACTGCCATAGTGGGTGGTGTCTTACAGCCCACGCAGTCACATTGCCTACACCAGGTGTTGGCAATCATCACTGCGCGTCCCTCAGTTCGCAGGCACATATACATGCCCAGAACCCCCACAGAAAGGCAGGCCGTGGTCCTGGACCTCATACAGGGTAGCACACTTATCCAAAGTGCTTGGTGCCATAGATTGCACCCATGTGGCCCTACGTCCACCTAGGGCCATTGAGACATCTATCGAAACCGCAAGCACTGGCATTCCATCAACGTGCAGGTGGTATGTGTTGCCAAGGTAATCATCACCTCTGTCTATGAAAACTATCCTGGGTCCACCCAGGATAGTTTCATATTCAGAATGTCTGCCCTGAGCCAGGCCCTGGAAGCTGGGAAGTATGGTGACACATGGCTCCTAGGTGAGTACAAATGCCTGTGCACATGGATGCATGTCACACACAGACAAATACACAAGCCCAACTAATGACAACCATTATCACCTTACCAGGGGACAGTGCCTACCCTCTGAGCACCTACATGATGATGCCCATACGGAACCCCACCACACCACCCCAGGTAAGATACAACGCAGCCCATATTGCAACCGTGGCCATAGTGGAGCGCACATTCGGAGTGCTCAAGTCACGCTTCTGCTCCCCTGACCGCTCTGGTGGACAGTTACTATATGCACCCCCAGTGGTATGCAGGATCATTGTGGCAACATGTGTCCTGCACAACGTTGCAACATGGCCCGCTACGCATGGGAGGGGAAAGGGCATGTGGCAAGGCAGCCCGTACCCAGCTTGTGGCCACATTTTTCACCTAAACTCGAACCCCTGCAGAATACGCACAGGCCTGGCACATACCAGGTCACACTCGAGGATGACAAAGGGACAGTTAACTGTCACAACCTTACCACCCTGAGAATGTGTCCATGGAAGTGCCACATTGTGTGCATCCCTAGCTGATTAAATACAACTAATTCCATGTGACCAAAGGGAACACATGCAAAGTGCTTCCTCCCCTTGCTAAACAGGGCATGAAAGTACTGGTATGCCACCCAAACCCTCCCAACACCCCTGAACCCATCTGCCACACCACATCATGGTATGCAACGGCAGAACATCAAACCATATGCACAACACATGACACAATATGAGAAATGTAAATAGGCAGCAGACAATTATACCTGACATGGAAACTGAAGAGATTACTGACCAAAACCTCACACCATGAACACAGTGGCACAAATGCATGCCACCAATGGTGCAACCAACAAAAGTCAGAATACCTTTTGCCATGCAGATTGTACAATTGCAAATTGGCATATCAAACACCGCTCACTAGACAGCACAGTGAGTGTGCATTGCATTGGCGAAAACCCTTCAGCATCAGTTGAAAAAATGGCATTCTTCCAAATAGTACCCTGTCATGCATGTACACGATCAATGACTCAGAAGTGAACATGGATTGTCGTGACACAGCATGCTTCAGAAGGCAATCTGGGTGCACACGTGTGCATGGTGTCACTGGAGTTGGGGGCGCTGCCTAAGTGTATTTGTCATTAGGGACATGTATTGAATACATGCATATGAGATGAAGTGTGTGCCAGTGTCCCGCACACAGCGCATGTGATCATAGGACTTAAGGACCCCCCTGTGTTAAACCACACCCATTCCCTGACACCTCACATAAAGCACAACATTGCATCAGCCATTGACCAGCAGAACATATCATGTACAGAGTACCCCACATCAACAATGCCAGACAGTAACCCATTACTGAATCATAGAAATTCATAATACGACCTACACACAAAGTTCATCAAAGCACATCAATGAAGGAGTGAATAAGGGAGAAGAACAGTACATTCCTACATGTCCTTCAAAGAGTCCACAATGTGATAATGTACTGTAAAATCAAAGTACATATTACAAGTGCCTGGAACAATAAGGGAGAGTCTAGGGAGGGAATGTCTGATGACAAAACTAGCATCAACATTCCTGTGCCTGACAGCAATAGTTGCTGTGCAGGAGTCACATTAGGAGGTGAGTGAGGGAAGAGGAGGGAAGAGGTGAGGAGAGTAACAAAATAAGTGACAAACTGTGGTAGGTTGACAAAGAATCAAGATAGTGCTGGGGAGGGGTAGAAGAAACAGAGAAGGGAATGGGTGAACAGCCGACCTGTAATCAGTGGTGGAGGGACAAATGATAAAAGTAACTCGCAAAATTCTACTAAAAAATTTGAAGGTGGGGTGTGGAAGGATGGAGGCAGAAGGGCAGAAGGGCAAATGTCTGCAAAGAACAAGTGCCTACGTATCACCATGGCTGATGGTAATTGGGGTAGTGGTGGAAAATGACAGCCAGAGTACAATGAGGAGGGTAAAGGGTGGTGGAGAGGGAGAAGGAGGAGAAAAAGAGGGGGCCAAGCTCAAAATGCATAATGGGGAAGATGGTGAAAGAAAGAGCACACAGGGGCAGAGGGAAACCAGACAGTGCAGAAGAGTAGGGGATGTGATGATGAAGGGGGGGACAGAGGGACACTGACAGGGGCAGGGAAGACAGGGGGGCAATCAAGTGACTCAGAAGGCTGGTGGACAGGTCTAGATAGGGCCTCCTTTGTGGGCTTTTGGTAGTGGTGGCAGGCTCTAGCATCCTGGTTGGCCGGATTGTCACAAGGGCCAAGTGCAACAAGTAGGAGGGGGGAGCAGGTCCTGGACACAAACAGTACAATCAAATCAAGAACAATGTAGTCATACCAAAAATGGCACATCAAAATGCCAGCCAGGGCTACAAGATGGCCAAAGTGGTGCTAGCAAGGAATGGGTGGTTGTTGAAATACATGGTGACATGGGTAACTCAGTGTGCAGCCTTCCTGTGGCATATCAAAATCACTGGAAGGAAACTGTCCCAATTCAACATTTTCAGCACATGGACCCCTCCCACCATCAGTGTGTCCTACACAGCCAAAGGGTGCATGGTACCACCTACAGCAGGAAGTGCATTAACATAGACAGTCAATACATAACAAACATCTCAAGCAACATGATGAAATGCACAGTCAGCATATTACTCACCAAATTGAAGTGCAGACATGCATTGGAGAAAACATCCGGAATACCCACTTGGGGTGTACACAAGTAGAACTGCAGGCTGGCAACAGAAATGATGGAAGCCCAATGCTCATGTGTGATATGCTGTTGACCGAGCCATCATTACGAGCCCATGGAAAGGGGAAGCAGGAGTAGCATATGTGTCAGGACCCCAAACAAAACACATACACAAGGCAAGTCTGAATGGGCCCAGCTGGAACACACAGTGGATGCCTTCCGATGCCACAAAGCACCACACTGTCAAATGTATGCACAATAGACAAAAGAAAAGTGAAAAAAATAAAAAATCTGCAGGAAATACAAATAAAATCAAATAATCAATTAAAAACAATTAGTAATTAAAAAAAGAAAATAAAGAATTCTTAAAAAATAAAAAATAAAAAAAGATAAATCATTGTAAAAGAACATCAAAATAAAGTAAAAATAAAAAACATTGAAAAACACATACTTACCCCAAACCATACAATTTTGATGAAAAATCAAAAATATTTGCATAAAAAACTGCTGGAAATATAATTAAAAAATTGCAGGAAAAAGAAAAAAAATCCAAAATGGCCATATATAACACAGTGGTGGGCAGGCAACCAGGAGGGGGGAGGTACAGGGTGCACCTCAACACCCACATGTGCAGATTTTGAGATAAAAAAAATAAAAACTCACTGGGCTCAGCGCCTGCACCAGAAGGTGTACATGGCACAGTTGACTCAACACGCCTAGCTGCACCTTGCCCCTCAATGGCAGCAAGAATGCGGGTCTGGTAAGCCAGGTCCTGGCTGGCAATGAGACTGAGGTCAGCATGCATTACCTCACATGTCTCACATGCTTCCTCCTGCAAGGACTGACGTGTGAGACGGAGTTCTGCCTGCATGGCCTCACATGACAATGGAGCGATTCCCAGCTTGCATGGAGTTCAGCTGAGATAGTTTCTTTCAAGCGGTCCCATCCTGTCTTCTGTCCGCCTGCTCTCATCCATCATGAGGTCATCCAGAGTAGATCGGAGGGCTTGGTGTTCCACCCTCAGGGCCTCATGTGTGCCTCTGCTTGAGCATTAAGTGCTGCACGCACAGCCACCAGTTCAGCCCGGTGCGTCTTGTCAGACTCCACCATGCCCAGCCTGAGTGAGCAATACGTGGACTGTGTAGCCCGCTGCTGGAGGATAATTTGCCTTAGAGAGGGGAGGATGGAATGGGCCACACTTTCCATACCTTGAGCAATCATCTCAACTGCTCCCTCCTGTTGCTGTGCTATGGCAATCATGGAACACTCCCACTCAGTTGACCCCGCTGGGCCCGAGGTCCTTGCTGGGTTGGTGCCACCCGCGGCTGCAGGACTGCATCCCTCCGTCGACCTGATGCCCCAGGAACATGGCCAACTGGTGTTGAGTGTGACTGTGCACCCGTAACCACCACAGGTGGACATTCTGACCCTGCCAGGCCCCCTACTGCAGGTGTCACGGACAGAAGATCATCCAACACAGGATCACTTTCCGGCGATGACACGTCATAATGCAGATCCGGCTCAACATAGTGGTCAAAGGATACATCAGAGCCAGACTCAGCGTCAGCTCTGGATACGATGGCCTGGAGCACCTGTGGGTTCTCGTGGGCTGCCACCCCACAACCACCACTGGTGCCTGGTTGGTCATGTAAACTGACCACCGTGTCTGGGATGACATCTTCATCCTCTGCCGCCAATGCGTCATCACCTGCAACATAAACAAAAGAAACAAGGACAGGCATGTCAGTAGCACATACCACACACATACAGTTCACAACATTGACAGCCAAAAAATGAAACAGCCATGTCACAGGCAATTCAAACCCCAACATGTATCCAGTGGCATTGCAATGCAAGGCCATCCCAAAATCAGAAAAGGATGTGTGCAACACGTGAAGGTAACACATGTATTGCATATTGCACATCACCTGCATCACACACAACCTCTAGCAGGCATATATCCAATGTCAAAATGGGAGATGGGAACAAAGAAATGGCACCTAGCATAAACATGTGTGAACACACAAATATACACAGCTAGACATCTAACCAAACACACCATGATACATGTAACATGCATGTTCATGTTCAGCAACCAACTAACATCAACTATGCACAGTACATGTGTCACAGGAGGCACCTACGCTAGTGCCTTTAAATACAGTGGAAGGAGGGACATGGGTACATACATGTCAGGTCAACATCACACAGCAGCATTGTGTTTGCATGTTGAAGGGCTTAACTTGACACACAAGTGGGTGTGTGCGGTGCAGTGCATGTGTAGCCCCTCAACTTACAACATCAACACGTACTTAGTGATGACAATATTCAAACATGATGGCAGTGTAACGGCAATTGCAGCCATCATGTGCAAATGGCATGCACCATGTAGCATGGTTTCTGTGAAACACCCACCCTCTGGGCAATAGTAGGGAGACACTGCATGGCAATGACATGTTCCACACAGAACTGTGCATTGCCAGATAGTGTAGGCGTGCATCTATTGCATTTTGACATTCAAATGTCACTACAGCCGATGAGAAGTGTACATGATGGAGGAGAGGTGAGGAACCATCCATAGTACATTCATGCATGTAGAATACAACACCAGTTGAAAAGAGGCAGTGGGCCTGTAACAGGTGGAGCCATGTGCATGATACAGATGTGTACAGCCTAAAGTTGTGCGTGATGACACACAGACCTACAGTGAGCATGACATGGCTGTCCAAATGAGATGACACTTGGATCATCCTGGACAAATAAGGACACCTAGGGGCATATATGAAATGCACATGGAACATGGTTGTGCACATATGTGCATGGGGAGCCACTGGCATCAGCACAGTCAGAGTGAGACACACTGCACTAAGGACAAAGGATGTGTATGACATGATATGACATCTCATCAAGATTTCACTCGTACACAAGTGGCTCAGAACGCAAACAAGCAAAGGGAGGGGAACAAGGGAGAAAAGGAATTCAAAACAACTGTCATACTGGGCACAGTGACATTGAGAACACACAAGTGCATGGAGAAGGGATAAAGGTTTGAGGACCCAGGAAGGGGGAGAAGGGGAACGTGCCAAACAGAGGAGAACAAAGAAGGAAAATGAAGTTCAATAATAGAATAGACATTCAAAAAGTGGTAGTGCAGCCAGCAAGTGGCAAATGCAAGATGATTTGGACAGGGAAAATGTGATGAGTGCAGATGAAGAGTGCTGGACTATATGGGTACATACACTGGACCCATTGATATGGGAGGCCTGTAGGCAGTGCAGCAGAGAGGCAGGGTGAGCAGGTACCTGGCCCGATCGACAGAGTGTGTGCAGGGGCACAGTGCCAACAGAGGAAACTTTTGAGCTGGGGAGAAGAAGGGCTAATGCAGGAGCAAGTAGGAAGGTGTTGAGGTGCTTCCAGAACCAGAGATATTTTTCCTTAAGTTTCAACGTGGCCAGTGGCTGTTGCAATGGGAGCTCCCAGCCGTACACACAGGTCTGCTCCTACTTTATTTATTCAAATAACAACTGACCTTGAGAGAGTGTGAGGTAGAGGAGCAAAGGACTCAAGAGGGGAGGAATTGGTACAGGGATTGTTGAAGGTATTCTCCACCCAGTCCCAAACAATCCCTGTGCACAATGCAGAGGGTCTGAAGTATCATCTTTGCATCCAAGGATAGCCAATGAAGGGATTACAGAGCTGGAAAGATAGGATCCCAGGGTTTGAGGCCAAGGACAAGTCTTGCAGTCCTGTACGGGATTGGTTGTAGAGGCCGGAGTGTGGAGGCAGGTTGAATATTGAAAGAGACTGTCACAGTACTCCAACCTTGAGTAAGCCAGAGCTTGAGAGACTGTGAGCATGTAGGGGAATGATAGGAAAGGCACAGTACCCTTGAGGAGGTGAAGCAAGAAGTTAATCCATCTCAAGATATGTCACAAATGTGTGTGTACAAGGAATGTGTTGAGTCAAAGGTGACCCTGAGGTTGTTGGCCATGCAGGGCTGGCCAGAGATTAACGGCAAAGGATGGCGAAGGTGTATCGATGAGGAGGATGTCAGTCTTGCTGGCATTCAGAAAGAGACTGTTGGTATTACACCAAAAGCAAATGGCAATGAGGCTATCAGAAATAAGGGAGGGATAAGAGATGGCCAAGGGCAGTCAGGAAATGAGTTGGTTGTCATCAGCATAGTACTGGAAGTCATACAAGAACCTGATAATGCAGTAGTCAAGCGCTTCCAGGTGCTCTTCGTAAATTGAGGCAGACAGGTCAGACCCCTGGTGAACAACACAGGTGTAGAGGGAGATCGAAGATAGGAAAGAGCCAAATTGTAGCTGGGCGGGTCACACATGCCAAACACACATGTCATTGAGTTACACGCATCAATACCCATCACCAGTCACCAGAGACATGGAGTAATTGGAGGCACGCTTTTGCTTAGCACTGCGTCTGAGGTCATTCCAGCGCTTGTAGCAGTCCTGAGCTGTGCGCACCTGGAATCCCATGGCTGTCACACCATCTGCAACATGCTGCCAGTGGACCCAATGCTGGTGATGCGTTGTATGGCACTGTGGGCCTACAAACATATTGTGTTGGTGTTCCGACACATAGTCCACAAGGAAGTCTAGTTCCTGCTTGCAGAAAGGCTTCTTCCTTGACGTGCTGGAGGGCAGATCCGTGTCTGGGGTCCCTGCCTCTTGTGCAGGAGCACGCTTCCTCCTTTTGGCTGGTGGTACTAAGTGGGAAATGTGGCCCTGATCAGTAGGGGCAGTGGCGCTGGTGGACAGGACCAAGGCACTGGGTGTTGGTATGAGGACAGAAGAGCTAACTTGGGTTTGGCTCACTGCTGGGGAGGTGTTGGCTGAATCTGCACATGTAGTTACCACCACCCAGCTGCTTGGGGCAGCAGATGTCATGACTGCCCCAGATACGCGTGCCACAGTCACAGCTACAGTGGACACATATGACCCCAAACTCCTGACAAGATTGAAATTGTCCGAGGAGTCCTCGTCACACAACGTAACATGCACTGCCTGACCCAGAGCCCTGCAGCTACCACCACCGGTGGGCACGTGACAGCAGATGTAAATTGCTGTTGGGTGATATGGGCGCCAGGTTGTGATGCAACAGCTGCATCACCAGGAGCCACAGGGGGTGGTGGCATGTCTGCACCAGCACGTGGCTGGGCATCTTTCCCAGAGTGGCACACCTGCCTCTCCTCCCCCTGTAGCCACCCTGGCCACTCTGGAATCCCCATCCTCCCTGGTGTCCGCGCCCACGTGCCCGACCACGTCCAGCCCTGGGAGGACGCCCAGCTTTGCCGCCCTTAGCCTTTGGTGGCCTCCCAACCATGGCACAGATGGAAAATAGTCTATGGGAGGTTCACTCAACAATTGTCCTGGGCAATTAGCTAGAAGGGGGCAGGGTACTTGATGGAATAGGTACTCCAGTGCCCCTGCAAGTCTGTCTGTGACCCCTGGGGAAAAATGACGGGTCACACAACGCTCAGGCACCCGAAAAAAGAAAAAAGAAAAATGTAAAAATTTACAAAATATAAAACAAGAAAGTGAAAAAACTGTGCACGCGACCCCGGTAGCCCCCGTGCGTGGATTTTACCTCCAGCAATACGGTGTGGCACCAAGGAACACAAAAAACACATACGCCTGGAACACGTAAACTACTATGACCTCCAAAACGGTACACGATGTACAGGGGGGAACCACAGTGGGAAAAATAGCGTACGCGACTCACTGCCTGCCTTGCGTGGAAGAAAAAAAAACACCCCACCAAAAGAAGAGGTATGGACTTCAGACGCTGTGAAGTGATTGCGTGTGAATCCAGCAGAGTAAACGCATGCGTCGGTCTCCACAAACAGCACGTACAGTGCTCTGCTGGCCTGCGCTCACATTTAACCTGTGCTGAAGGCAACTCGCGCGCGCATAACGTGACTTACGTGCTAAGGCCCTTTCCTCCAATTACTCGCATTCACACGCGCAATTTTTTGATACGTGCGGATGCACCTGTGCTGAGGGAAATGCCCATGCGTGTTACGTCACAGACGCGATTATGCGCTAAGTCCGTTTCCTCCAATTATACGTACTCACACATGCACGTGATTTTTTGGCACGTGCAGATGCACCCGTGCTGAGGGAAATGCCCGTGCATGTCACGTCACAGTCCTTTCCTCGAATTACACGCTGACGTGCAATAGCCCTTAAATAAACAGAACCCATCTAAATCATGTTTTCATAGAGTAGCCCTCATATGTTCACTAGGCACTGTAAAAAGTGAATTTGTAAACAGAAAACTGGGGCTAGTTTTCACAAGTACATGTGTGAGTTCAAATGATATTGGGGAGTGTGATGCCATCTGTGAAGTTTGACACTGCCACTCATGTGCAACTGTCATGTGTGTATCCGACCATTGTACAGTGCCCTGATGCCTGTGTTCTGTCTCTCCCTGTCTGCAGTATCGACTGATGAAGAGGGTGGAGATGGTGCTGTGGAGCACAGAGGCAAGGATCCCACCGGCAGCCGGAGAAGCAAGGCCCAGTTCTCCTCCCACGTTGTCATCTCTTCCGGGAGTGAGGCGTCTGGTGCCGCGTCCATGGCCGCTGCTGCTGAGGGAAGGTCCAAGAGGCAGAGGTTGGAGGTGGACTCCTCGGCAGCAGTCGGGGCAGCTGAGTCCCCACAGGGGCCTGTGGAGGAAGATGGCATGGAGTCATCGAGGTTGGTGGGGAGTTTGGTTGAGGAGGAGACCGTCGAAGTCCCACGCACAGGGCCTAGAGGGGGGCATTCCACTGATGCTGGTGGTGCAGTACAGGGGCAGGGACAGGAGGCAGCACAGGCCGCTGCGGAGGTGCCTGTGTGTAATTCTGTCCCCGATCCTGTGACTGCATCATCCCACACCAGCAGAGGTGCCTTCATCCAGACCCATTTTCAGGGAGGGAATGCGCGAACAATAACTTGAATCCTCTCCCTGCGGACCAGGCAATCCGTGACCGGATTGAGCCTGTCCTAGCTGGGGTTGCGATGCGTCAACGGGGTATTCGGGATGACATGCAGAGTTCTCGTGTGGACAATGCACATCATTTTGAATACCTCATTCACCACGTCACCCTACTAGGACAGGTCGCCAGCACAGGGTTCCTGTGCGTGCTGGATCTCCTAGTGACCCCCCTCCTCAACTGACCCCCCCTACGTACCAGTCGTCCTCCGTGCCATCTTCCTGCCCAAGTATCACCTGGGTGCCCTGTGGAGCTGCCCCTGACCCAGCGGCCAGACTGGTGGAGGACACATCACTGCCACAGTCGGGAGTCGGTGGTCCAGCAGGGGTGGCCACCCCAACAACTGGACCCCAGCAAGAGGAGGACGTGCAGGCCTCGATAAGCAGGGCACAAGCACAGCAGCAGCAGGCTCAGGGAGGGAGCGATGCTGGCTCGGGCCTTCAACATCACAGGGGCAGGAATCGGCTAGTTGGCAGGAGGACCCTGGTTTGGGAGTGTCTTCCGTGTGGCAGCGGTTGGGCCAGCGGATAGATGCAGAGCGACGGCGGGCAGAGGAGGCACAGCTCACTATGGTCAGGGCAGAGAACTCCATGCGCAGGGCATTGAGGTGGGCTGAGTGCCTCGAGGCCACTCGCAGGTAGTTGGAGGATTCCATGACTGCATCCCGGTGAGACCTCAAGGCCAGGGAAGAAGCTTGAATCTGGGACATCGGCGTGGAGGTCGATGATACCCTGGCCCGGAATATCAACAAGTGAGCCGTTCGACTTGCCTGCCACCTTTGTACATAGTTATTTAGTGTTAGGTTTCCTTTGTTTTTTCTTTTATTTTTAGTTAATGGACTTTGCTCCACTTCATGTATATAGTTTTTAATTCATAGGACATTTTGTAAGGTTTCATTTGTTTTTGGGATCATGGACCCTTTGGACTTGGATTATATATAGTTGGAGACTTGTACATACTATCTTTTTTGACATTCTCCATGGATCAATGGTTTTCTATTTTTTGGATTTTTTTTTCATGTTGTCATTGGCGATGGACCACTTTTCTTTTTTTGTGCTGTGGATTTTCAGGTTTTTTTGGTAATGTCTGAGATTGTTTATTAATTTTCAAGTTTGATTTTATTCATGTTATTTCATTACGTTTGTGATACATTTATTCTGACTTCATGATTGGTGTTGTGTACTATCATTGTTTTTGTGCATGTCTCAATGACCATGCCTCAGTCATGTGTTGCCACTGTGTGGCTCTGTTGTGCATTTATGCATGGGCATGGTGGTTCTTTTAAGACTGTCATGGCATGGGTAATTTGGGAGTGGGTGCAGTGGATGGTTGCATGCTTTTACTGGGGGAAGGGGGATTTGCATTGGCATTAGGGCCATGGGTCTGTTTTTGTGGGACATGTTGTTTGGTGGGCCATGTGTCGGGGCCTGCTGGTAGGTGCTCATCAATGAGGGTGGGTGGGAGGTGGGGGACATGAGTCGGGCCCTGTTGGCAGGTGACCGTCAATGGGGATGGGTGGGGGGTGTGGGGAGACATGAGTCGGGGCCTGCTGGCAGGTGCCCATCAATGGGGTGGGTGGTGGGTGTGGAGGGGGACATGAGTCGGGGCCTGCTGGCAGGTGCCCATCAATGGGGGTGGGTGGGGGGTGTGGGTGGGGGACATGTGTCAGTGCTCCCAAGTGCATGGTGCCATGTGGGCTACCTGTGCGGCATGGTCTGGGGTGATGGGCTACCCGCGGGGCATGGGGAGGTGGGCACACCCAGGAGACTACACTCTGCCAATTCACATGTGAAAGTCCATGCGCACCCTGTAATACAAGTAGGCCAGCTTGCGCTAGCGAAATTGCATGTGAATGTCCACGTGCACCCCCGGAATACACGTACGCCAGCAAAATTGCGTGTAAAACTCCACGCGCACCCCCGGAATACACGTAGACCAGCGAAATCACCTGTGACAGTCCACGCGCACCCCTCAGAATATGCGTACCACGCTTGCGATAGCAAAATCACATGTCAAAGTCCACGCGTACCCCCCGGAATACACATAGGCCAGAGAAATCACATGTGAAAGTCCATGTGCACCCCTCGGAATACACGCAGACAGCCCATCACCCCTGGGCATGCCCCACAGGCAAACCATCACTCCAGTCCATGGGCCACAGGCAGCCCATCACCCCTGGGCATGCCCCGCAGGCAGGCCACACCACAGGGTGGACTTTTGCCATGCATTTTACCTGACACAGCGGGGTACGTGTGCTGCCAGGGGTGAGCGTGGACTTTCACACGCAATTTTGCTGGTGTATGTGTATTCTGGGGGTGCGCATGGACTTTCATACACAATTGTGCTGGCGTGCGTGTATTCTGGGGATTTTCGTGGACTGTCAAATGCGATTTCGCTAGCACAAGCGGGGTACGCGTATTCCGAGGGGTGCGTGTGGATTTTCACACGTGATTTCGCTGGTCTACATGTATTCTGGGATGCGCGTGGTGTTTTACACGTGATTTCGCTGGCATACATGTATTTTGGGGGTGCGCGTGGACTTTCACACATGATTTTGCTAGCGTGAGTGAGGTACGCGTATTCCGAAGGGTGCGCGTGGACTTTCACACGCAATTTCGATGGCCTACGTGTATTCCGGGGGTGCGCGTGGAGTTTTACAGGGGTGCGCTTGGAGTTTTACACGCGGTTTAGCTGGAGCAAGTGGGGTACGTGTATTCCAGGGGTATGCATGGAGTTTTACACACGATTTCGCTGGTGCGAGCGGGGTACGTGTATTCCGGGGGTGCGAATGGAGTTTTACACGCAATTTCACTGACGCGAGTGGGGTACATGTATTCCGGAGGTGCGCGTGGAGTTTTACACGCAATTTCACTGGCGCGAGTGAGGTACGTGTATTCTGAGGGTGCGCATGGACTTTCACACGTGATTTTGCTAGTGCGAGCAGGGTACACGTATTCCGAGGGGTGTGCGTGGATATTCACATGTGATTTTGCTGGGCTACATGTTTTCCGGGGGTGCACGTGGAATTTTACACACAATTTTGCTGGCGTGCGTGTATTCTGGGTGTTTTCGTGGAATTTCACACGCAATTTCACTAACACGAGCGGGGTACACATATTCCGAGGGGTGCGCTTGGACTTTCACACGTGATTTTGCTGGCCTACGTGTATTGTGGGGTGCACGTGGTGTTTTACATGTGAATTCGCTGGCATACGTGTATTCCGGGGGAGCAAGTGGACATTCACACACGATTTCGCAAGCGTGAGCGGGGTACACGTATTCCGAGGGGTGCGCGTGGACTTTCACACGCAATTTCGCTGGCCTACATGTATTCTGGGGGTGCGCCTGGAGTTTTACAGTGGTGCGCGTGGAGTTTTACACGCGATTTCGCTGGAGCGAGCGGGGTACGTGTATTCCAGGGGTATGTGTGGAGTTTTACATGCGATTTCGCTGGCGCGAGTGGGGTATGTGTATTCCGGGGGTGCATATCGAGTTTTACACACGATTTCGCTGACGCAAGCAGGGTACATGTATTCCGGGGGTGCGCGTGGAGTTTTCACGCGATTTCACTGGCGCGAGTGGGGTACGTGTAATTTAAGGAGTGACCCATAATACATTTTAAGTGTGTGGCTTTGTGCAAGGGTTGACCCTTTCCAATTTTTCAAGGTGCAGTTTCGGAAAAAGCAAGGACGTTTTACTATTTTTCAAGCAATGATTTTCATTCAAGGGATGACCTTTAATTTTTCAAGTTACGGTTTTCATACATCGGATTACCCCTAAGTGTGGCTTTCATACAAGGGATAACCTATAACAACTTTTATGGCACAGTTTTCATGGAAAGGGTGATCCCTAACAATTTTTACCAAATGCAGCTTTTGTACAAGGAATGACACTAAATAGTTTTTCAAGACACACCTTTCATACAAGGGAAGAGCCAGAATAAATATCAAGGCAACGCTTCACTCAAATGATTGCCCTTAACAACTTTTCAAGGTGTAGCTTTTAAAAAAGAGATGACCCATAGCACTGTTTTAAGGTCCAACTTTCATGCAAGAGATCACCCTTAACAATTTTTAAGGTGCATATTTCGCTAATGTATGATCCTTAACAATGTTTTAAGGCTTGGCTTTGCTACAAGCGATGATCCTTAATTTTTCAAAGTGTGTCAATCATACATGGGATGACATTTTACAGTTTGCAAGGCATAGTTTTAGTTCAAGAGATGATCCTTAACAATTGTTCAAGGTGTGGCGTTGGTACAAAAAATGTCCCTAAGCAATGTTTCAAGTTACAGGTCAACTACAATCATTGAACCTTCATTTTTTATGGCATGACCTTTGTACAAGAGATGATTCTTTCCACATGTTCAAGGCCTGGGTGTGTACATGGATTGACCCCCAAGAAATGTTCGGGACAGAGCCTTTTCGATGAGGGATGGCCCTTAACAATTTTACATGGCATTGGTACAAGTGATGAGCCCAGTTGGGACCTATATCCAGATCCCTAGAATATCTGAATACTCAAGCCATACATTGGGTTTCTTTCTGGCCCTCAGAAAATATGCTGTAAATGTGTCTCACTCAAGGTAGTCACTGGAATGTTTATCTGAGACAAGCAGCCACGCTACGCCAAAAGTGTAAGGAAAGAGGATATAGTCCATCCGTGATCTCTGGAATTGAAGAGAAAGTGTCCACCATCAAGAGGGACACTCTGCTCATTCCCAAAAATCGTACAAAAAATGACTGTATGGTATACGTGACCACATATTCAGCTTGAAGCAAGAAATTTAGGAGTATCATCCAAAGAAATTGGCCAATGCTACAAATGGACCCACAAACACAATCACTCTTCCAACAGCCTCCCATCTTCGCATACAGAACTAGTAGGTCCTTGAGAAGTAGCCTGATCAGAGACGAAACCCCTGTGGATCAGACGATTTCAACAAACTTTAAAGGGACTCAACCGTGTTTCAATTGTCAACATTTCAGTAACATCTTGCCAGGAAACATTATTTCACATCCACATACAGGTAAACCCATTACACTCAAATATTCATGCACCTGTGATTCTACCAATGTCGTTTATGCATTAAAATGTCCTTGTGAATTTTACTATGTAGGGATTACCACAAGCAAGGCCAAATTGAGATGGACAGAGCATAAATCCAACATACGGACAAAAAATCTCAGATCACCAGTAGCAATGCATTTTATTGAATCAAGGCATTCCATTGATCAAATTAAATGTATGATCTTGAAACAAGTGAAGGTGGGACTGAGAGGGGGAGATGTCCATAAGAAATTACAAAGGGAGATCATGTGGATCGATTTGTTGGACTGTCTTAGCCCGAGGGGTATGAATTGCGAGTTTGAACTCATGTGCTTCTTATAATGTGATTGATTTCAAAATGCTGAATTGAAGTGGTAACTGTAGACTCTGTTGACACCTTCAATCAATGTAATTTACTGCACACTGACATTCGCTTGAATACCCCCAGCAAGGTTGTTAAGCCAGAATGGGAACGGTTTACAAACCGACAGTCATGTATGCATATACTGATGATGCTTACAATGTACACTCTAGGGCATGCAGCTCTTAAAGTATAGTACTTATTCCGCACATTCCTCACGCTTTTGATTGCAAGAGACACTATATTTGCACAATAATGCACTACCTACCTTATGACCCAGGATAGGCTAGAGAGATACTGTCTCAGGGGTTTCAGCTGGGCTCTCATTACCAAGCGGGAGGGAGGGCACCACACAGTTTACTTTAACTGTTGGGCCCCTCCTCTCGCTACCTAAGTTGAATATTAATTCTGCATACCTAGAATTCTTGACTCATCTCAATACTACATCCTTTACACACTATTACAGCGTCCCTATAACCTGTTGGTGTACCTCTGCAGAGTCCCGGACTATCGATATGTTAGACACTAACAAATGCCCTTCTATACATTTTGGAACTGCTCTGAATTAAGTTTTGGTCCACATGAGACCATATATATACAAATCACTTTGCCTGTCACAATGACTGATGCAGGCTTCTGTCCCGCTGCTCTAGTGCGGGGAATGAAATTGTGACGCTCATGCACGTCACTCCCATGGCAACCGTAGTTGCTACTCCACGGCCTTGCCACGGGTGTTTACGAACTAGATGCTTGCATTTTATGGTTCACCTCATTACAGCTAACTTGCTGTGGATATATACTTATGAATCTTTACTTGCCAATAGTATGTAGATTATTCGAGAGGCAGCTGCAGTGTGCAGACGTTGAAGTCCCACACCAAGATGGCACCTTTGTGGGAAAGCGCATGCGCGGCGTCCTTGATGACCATTTACACGGAACAGTAGCGAGCAGCTCGTCTTGGTGACGGGCTGCTCAGCTCCTGCTCTGTGTCGGAACTGCAAGGTAAGCAGGGGGGTCTTGGTTGGCCTGCCCTCTCTCTGGCAATAGATGCACACATTGACAGATGTTTATGTCACCTCTAAAAGCCGCTTGATACATACTGGTATAATCTTGACATATTATCTTCCCGCTTCTAAATATAGGTTTATGCCGTGTATGCACAAGTTTCACATTACCTCAAATAGCTTTTTGCTATGCACTGCTATTTTTTAGGCATAGCGTCTTTTTGAATCTAGCTACAGGCCTTTTCCTTGTATGTTTGAGTTCCATGTTACCTCCAATAACCGATTACTTTGAAACAATATCTGCCCACATTTAATTACATGCTTCTGCCTGTGTGTACACGTTTTCTGACACCACGATCGTGAGTGTACCTAAGTATCAGGTCATGACCCGTGTTCCCTCTACCTACAGATATCCTCTTGGGAGTCTCTTACCCATATCTACACGCCACTACCACTTCGTTGTTTGGGAACCAGGAGTTGTTCTCCAGAGCAAATTAGTTCTTTTGTCTACTTCTAAGGTCAGTGTGTGCTACAATTCTTTACTCTACTTCGACTACCCCTGATTCCAAGTGAACTAATTAGGACAATCTGATTACTTGTAGGACTTATCCAGAGAAATCATCTAGAACATAAAGTAAAAGTTAAACACGCCCTGCCCTGAAGATGGATTAAATTAATCTGAAACGCGTTGGCAACCACCACCAAATAGGTGTTTTTTTCAATGCTGATGACTATTTGAGCAGCATATATTGTAGTGCTCGGAACAAAATGAAATGTTATGTGATATGACGGAATATCAACATTTGTATAATTTTTCAAGGTGCATTTGAGCGCTTATCACAGCTCAACCGTGTTGTTGTTTTCTATAATTTTCCACTGTACATATTGTTGTCTGAATTTGTATCCCACACTGGGTATCTAACAGTGTGTTGAACATTGATTTTTGTGATATAACAATACAAGAATATAATTGTTTACCTGCCTTGAGTCAGTTTGGTGTTTTTTAGCCAAATTCCTGCAGGGGTGCAGGAACATGTGAACATAGAAATGTGTTTTTGAACTATTGTTGGCTGATGAAAGAAGAAAAAAGAAAAAAGACAAATGACTTGGAATACTCTTCTATGAATAAGACTAAATACTGCCACCTATTTTTGGGCAATCTGACTCCCGTTTGGATTTTTTGAACCCTAATAGGTCGTGAAACTATTTCTGGGATTATTTCCCATTAGGAGTGCAATACTGGGTTACCGGTGGGAAACGCCTGGTGCTTGTTTTTTGTTTCATTTTTTGGATCCTGAGTGGCCTTGTGATCTTCCCAGCTGCACCAGAAACATCTTTTACATACATTACCTACAAGTCTCCTTAGTTTATACCTATTACTAGAACACTTGGCGTTATGGTTGTGCCTCCCATTCCCTAATGCTCCTCAGAAACAAGTAATCACAAAATGATAACTGTTAAAAATGGTAACAATACAAACAATATCAGCCATTATTACAGTGCGTAGAGACGGGGAGAATCCAGCAGTATCTGCTGTTTAATTTGGGATTATTCTTGCATTTGCTGATGTAGTAACTGTTTTGTGGGTTTATTATTGTTTTTCTTAAGGGAGGGATAAAATCTTAGGAAGGAAAACTTGGAGAAAAAACTATGGGAATTGTTCTTTGAGCCTGGGTCAGGTCAATCTGCCATGTGGCAGCATGAAAGTGCTTCAGTTGTGTCACCCTGGCCACTCACTGCTTCCTTCCACACTACTGCATGGCAATTGGCTAACCTGTGAAAACAAATCCCAGGACAGCTGGTGCACCCTGCATGCTTCTGGGGTGATGAAGTGCAGTCAGGGTACTGTGGGCCTCTCCTTTTGTGACTAGGAGTGGTAGGTGTGGCTGCTACAGAGAATCCTGCCGAGACATTGAAATGATCTTTCCTACTTAAGTGCCTGAAAATGTTGTGATGGAAAATTGGTGGATCTTTCAGCAAGCTACCACTTTCTAACAAAGGTTGCAAACCACTTTTGATGCCTTTTTGTTTGGGGTTGCTCTGGAGCAGCACTGATGTTTCTTCATAACCCCTGACTTTGAACAACTTTTTGGACCCACCTTCCCTGATGTTTGGGATTGTAGGATTATTTAGGGTGTTTTGGGAGCATAGCACCAATACACAGAATCAATGTATAGTGTGTTTTTGGAGTGCATCGCCACTGCATGAGATCAATGTATAGTGTGTTTTTGGAGTGCAACGCCACTGCATGGGATCAAGGTATTGCTATGATGCAATTGTTTCAAGCCATGTGTTGCCAGTGTAGCATATGGACATGTAAATGAAGACAGGCTACACAGGTCAAAAACAAACCATATTCTCATTTTAAAAGCACATTTTTTCCTTCTCCTCTGTTGCAGGAGACATATTAGATAATTAATGAACTAATACAACTAACAAATACTAATCACTAATAATAATCAAATAACACCATAATGTGTTCTGAGGCAGAAAAGACAGGCTCATTTTAAACGTGCATCCCGATTTTCTTTTCTTTTTGCTTCTCTCTGTGCTCTGTCCACAGTATTTGCAGGAAGCAAAAACTCGAATAAGCAGGAAATCAGTTTTGTTACAGTTGCTTGCTGCAAAAGTAAGCCATTGTTTTAAAAAGGAGGGTAGGACATGATAGAATTTTATTGGTTGAATGCCATCATGTAGGCGGTAACAGAGGTCTCTTGAAGAATCTCGGAGAGAAGGAAAGGGAGAAGACATTTTGCACAGCTCGGAGAAAGACTTGGCTGGTGTGGCTGGGGAGTTTCCTGATTGAGAAGAAGGTCCCAGTGCACTACTGCACAGGTTGGGAAATTCCAGTCAATAAACCCTGGCTTGAGTGACGGCAGATGCACGTCCTCGCTGAGGTGATTTAAGAGGGGGCAATGAGCCATTTCCAGAAGGCGACCAGCCTGAGGAATTTGCATGCAGAACAAGTTCGGTAAATATCTTGCAGAGTGCGGGGGCGGCGTGTGTATGCAAAACCTATTTAGGCAGAGTGGAAGAGGAAATTCCTGGATTTAATCAACATGCCTAATGTTGCAAATTGAGTGTTCTCTTGCTGTATTCCTTTTCATTTTGTTACAGATAAAGTAAAGTGAATATTTCTACTGCTGTGAAACTTCCAGTTATTTGTGTAAAAAGGGTAAGATGGTGTTGAAATGAAATTGTTTATAATACACTAAAATATCTGAAAACTGACGGGTAGTGTGTTTTTATTTTATTTTTTTCTTTTCTTGGTGCATCTATCATTATAGCACTGGTAATATGGGAAGATTTTAGACAGTGCATTTGTCAATTTTCATGTAGATAAAACAGAAAGAACAAGGTAGCTAAAAATCAGACTTGGCAGTGAAATAGCTGTGTGCCTGGTTCCACTCAGTGTATATGTGTGTGTGACCTTTGAGTGGGACATAATGAAATAGTCTGCTGGAGGTAAATGAGTCAGCAGAAAGAGAGACTTTTGGATATAGCTCACTAATGTAAATAAATTAGTGATATACCACATGTTTAACTCGCTGGTGTAGATAAATCAGTGAGAACAGCACAAGGTGGCATTCCATATGAAATTGTGGTGTTTCTGAAATGTAGGCCTGAGGTCTCTCTAGTGATCACACGTACAATCTAAACAAAAATAAAGGGATCTGGATGTTGGGGCCACAAATAAAACAAAGAAATCATGCCCACAAGTGAAAATGCACACCAACTAAATATATCTGTGTACTGAAATAATGCTCACCACTATACTACCATAATACCAACCCAATCTAAATGTAAGGAGTGATTATTGCTAAATTACTTTAATTTGTGGCGGTAAGAAAATACCGTTAGGCCCCAAATCTACACAAAATACCCAACAGGATCTTCCTTGCTTCCTCAGAACAGGTATTGTTGGTTGAGGCTTCTGCACTTCAGCAGCCTGAGGTGTTGGTTGTTGCTGCTGTTCCTGACCTGAAGTCTCCTGGGCTGGGGCAGTCACAGATTATCATTTTATAATGTATACCCTGCATCTCCGGCTGGCCTCTGTGTTCCTTGCCCTGTCTCCATTTTGTCTAAAATGGAAAATTCCACACTTCGCACACACACAGCAGAGCTCCTTCATTCTTCCTGCTCTCCCTTCTTTCCCACTCTATCACCAATAGCAAGAACAGGAAACGTAATATGGCTCTACGCAATAGTTTCCCGTGGTTGGAAAAGGATTATGCTGATTCAAATCAAAATATGTCTATTGCCCAAAAAAGGTTTCATCTAGTTCGAGGAATGTGTGTCCTGATGGCTCAAAGTGTATTGAGCTGATTTGAGATGCTTGTGAGTCAAATCACATGTGTACTGGTTTAGCTCTATTTCAATCACAAGACATGTGCATGGAAACGTGAAAGGCTTGAGGCGAGTTAAAACATGATTTGGATTTCTCAAGCCTGCATTCAAGTGCAGCAGTTCAATGCTCGCTCATCCGTAGTTACCAATTGAAAAGTGGAGGCCCTCATTACGAGCATGCCAGTCCGTTAACAACTGTGCTCGTAAGCCTACCGGCACCATTGTTATCAGACCGGTGTACTCCAAGTCTGCGGGCGGTTGCCACCCACCCGCCCGCCATGCATGACATGGCGGGCGGGACGGCACCCGCCTGCAGACTTTCTGGGATTCACCAGCAACGTTATTAACGGTGCCGGTGCTTCCATCATCCCCATTGAGTCCGATGGGACTCAAAAGGAATGGGGATAATATAATAATAAAATGCACCAGTCTGGCAGCAGCCTGCCGGTTTTACCAGCACTGTAAACTGTGTATTTTTCACTATATAAATCTGGTGTATTATTTGGGGGTGACTATTGATATACATATTTTTCATTGCCATCCTTCCTCTTACACTTGAGTTAAGCCTGACTGTTCTGCTACAGGCATAATTTGGGAATCAGGTCTTTCCTTTGGTTGGAGGCTTGTTATGGGTCCAAAGGCCTCACCAGACAGATATAGAAACATTTCCCTTAGAACTACATTTCTGATAATGCGCCTGGTTCACAGTGGAAAATGTTGAACCACAAATGAAACAGGGACCTCTACAGACCTCACAATGTAGTCTTACCTAAGCAACCACCACAGGGGCAGCTGCAGCACAGCTGGCTCATTCAGAAAAGGCAGGGGAGGTTGCCAGCCATTGGGAAGGGTAATGATTTGCTTTGTACTTCTGTTTCCTCACCTTTGCTTATCATCAGATATATATCTAGGATCAACAGCAAGGGTGAATGCACTCCTTCCTTTCCACTCTTTGACGCTTTCGTGGAAGGAGGCATAATGAAAAAACAGTGAAAGCTCTTTCACTTTTATGCTGGCATCATAAGTACACTTTCTGACATGCCGTAGACCTTTTCTTGATCTTTACTTTTCAACATAATAGTTATGCTGTACTTCAACCAGACTTACAAAATTAACCAGACATTTTCTTTGACAACAGCACCAATTCAGGCACTGTCACCTCCAACCATTATGTTCCACACACTGGGCCTCATCAAGATTTTCCTGGTAGTTCTGTGGTATTTCCTGCCACCAAAATCGAATACTGTTGCTGCCACTTTGTCCCGTGGGTTTAGCAGGGGATCACAAATAGGGGGCATTGCAGTATAAGGCCCAATTTTCGGTGTCCATAAGACACCATATGGTACTTCCGCCACAGTAATTCCATCAAAAATTGGTGGTAGGCTGTCA
The DNA here is from genome assembly GCF_040938575.1 of Ambystoma mexicanum. Taxonomy (NCBI): domain Eukaryota; kingdom Metazoa; phylum Chordata; class Amphibia; order Caudata; family Ambystomatidae; genus Ambystoma; species Ambystoma mexicanum. The sequence goes on from NC_090941.1 coordinate 873,252,068, forward strand.
GATTTACCTCCCGCTTTTGCTGGAGGTACATCCTCCACCCCAATGGCGATCTCGTAGTTCGGCAGTGTGGGAATGCAGCGGGAATGTGGCAGTAACAGAATTACTTCTGCCTTCCCGCTGATTGTTTCTACACCACCGACCTTGCAATGCGGCCCACTGTCTACCTGAAATCCTCTCGAGCAATCTGCAACGTATATTGGACTCCAACCTGAATGTTAATTTCTGAAGTTCTTCTTAAACAAGGCAGCTTTTTGGTCAATCTACCTCTGACACACAAGGTTTCTTACTATGCATCCCAATTACCATACATTTTACTGGATGATTCACGAGTATATACATGAGGTAACCTGTGTTGCTTACGGATTTAAAGTGCCATATTATTATATATGTTCAAAACCATTGCTAGAACGTGTGGACCCTTTACCCTTAATACGTGTTTCAGTACTTTAGACATGTTTGTGGAAATCAGGGGAAAAATGTCCTTAGAACTAGATAGTGTTCAATTATTATTAAGATGAGGAGTATGGCTTGAGAGATGATGTTTGGCATGCATTCATGAAAGATTACAATTATAAACACACCCAATTCAGAAGAGTATTCTATGTCACACATTATCTTAAATAAGTGCTTAAAGTATAATTGTTTTGAAATGAAGTTGATATCTGTTTAAAGGGAGGTCAGTTCAGGAAATCGAATTGTAGCATGATGTGATGTGGTATGATATACGTCATTTATAACATGCCTGTACACAAGTGTTTCTAGGCACGACAAATGAAGGAAGTCAGAGGGAGGACAATACAAACAATCTTACTAGTTCTTGTGTCATTCAGATCGTGCAAGTGCAAGAACGAGAAGTGCAAGGAGAAGTGTGAGGGAGAGGGGAGGGGAAAGCAGGGTAGCAATGCTCTGGGGAGAGCAAGGAGAACAAGGGAATTTAGGGTTACAGTTACAGCCCATAAATGTATGGCAGGCCTGGCGCAAGTGCAAGGGCGACTGACCAAGAAAGAGCCTGGTACCCACTGAGACTCTGAGAGTCGCCAAGCCACCAGTCAGTACTTCAGACAGGTAGGTCAGCAGAGGAGGGAGAGAGAAACAGCAGAGAAGTAGAGGACATTTGTGAGCTGCTTCCGGTACTTCAGGTGGCCTGGCTCAAGTTTGAGAGGGACAGGGAGGCCATTCCAGAGGGAGGCACCTGCAGAGGAGAGAGATCTACCCCCCCACACTCTGCCTGGAGAAGCAGCTAACCCTTAGAGAGTTGGAGGTAACTGAGCGAAGGGCTCAAGAACGAAGATATTTTGGAAGGGAGTGTTTGATGTATTTATTTATTTATTTATTTGTTTGTTTGTTTATTTATTTATTTATTTATACCGCGCACCACTGACCCAAGGGCTTAAGGCCGCCGACATACAAACAAATAAGAAAACAATTTACACAGAATCATAAACAGGGGCAGCAAAAAAGAATGAACAGATAAAACAGTTACAAAGGGGCCAGGTATTAGTCAAAATTCTTAGATTGTTAGATGAGGATGAGTCTTGCATTTCTGCAACCTTGTTCAAAAACATGGGGAGATTGCTAGCCCCACAGCCGATAATAATACAGTCAGTGTTATCAATGCAGCACCAATTGTCAATCGTGATTCTACGCAAGACTTTCAGGTCCTTGGTTCTAGCACAGCTGCACCCTAATTTAGAATTAAGCCAGAATAACACTTTATTCTTTAAAGATTCCCTGGATTCTGGAAAGCTCGACTTGGCCACGTTGGTAATGATGAAGTTCCTGGAATCCATAGCAAAACTGCTTAAGTCTGGGTCCAAAATCCTGGCCATAGATCCCTTCCTCTGTCGGATATCCTTAAGCATGTAGTGCAGTCCCAAGCCCCAGAAAGCCTTGTGAACAATGAAAAGGGTTTTGAGCTTGATCCTTGCAGCCACCGGGAACCAGTGAAGAGATTTCAGGGCTGGAGACATACGGTACCTAGGCTTGAGGCCAAGGATAAATCATGCAGTCCTGTTCTGGATTATTTGCAGAGGGCAGAGAGTAAGGCAGATTGAGAAAGAGGCTGTTGCAGTAGTCCAGCCTAGAAACAACCAGGGCTCCAGAGACAGTGAGCATCTGGGGGAAAGTGAGAAAGGGAAGAGTCCCTTTGAGGAGATGCAGCTGGCAGTGGGACTTCTTGGCAACGTCCGAGATATGAGGAGAGAAAGAGAGAGTGGAGTCGAAGATGACAGTATAGTTTTTTCCCTCGCACAAACGCGAAGGAAGAGGGCCCAAGACTGGTGCCCAGAATGAGAGAGGGAAAGCAGGGGCAGGGGTCCCAATGAGAAGGATCTCTGTCTTCCTCACAGTAAGGCAAAGATCATTGGCGGTGCACCAATCCACGGATAGACAGTCAGGAATGTGCGAGAGAGGAGATCAGGATGAGGGGAGCCTGAAGGAAAGCTGAGTGTCATCTGCATAACACTGAAAGTTAGAGGAGAAGGTAGAGATCAGGTCAGCCAAAGGAGCCTAGTAGAGGTTGAAAAACAAGGTTGAAAAGATAGACGCCCTGCGGAACACCACAGGTATCGAGGGAGGTGGCAGAGAGAAAGGAACCAAGTTGAACCTGGGAGGGGCGGACTAAGAGGATGGAGGTCAACCACTCCAGGTCCTGATCCGTGATGCCCAGGTTCTCACGCAGTCAAAAGCAGAGGCGAGATCAAGGAGGATGAGGACAGAGGGAATTCTGTAATCAAGGTTAGAGAGCAGATCTTCATGGGTGCTCAGCAGAGCAGTTTCCGTGCTCCTGGCAGCTCTGAAGCCAGACTGATGGTAATGGAGACAACTAATAGACTCAGGGCCCTATTCTCATCCAGGTGTTAAGTACCGAAAAGCATGTTAAAAGGCTTAATGACCTTTTCGGTACTTAAGACATATTCTGAAGGTGGCGCATTCCTCTGAAGTCCGAAGGAATGTGCCACTTTTGGAATATATGTGGCGGTTGCTGGGATGGGTTGGAAACCAACCTAGTATCCGCCACATTCGTAAACTGGCTTTTTGGAAGCCTATTCTTGTGGTACTCAGTCAGTTTAATATGTGCGCTAAACTAGCGCACATACACAGTACCCTTTTGGTGCCGTTAAACTGGAGGATGCCACAAGAAGCCTTGTTTGGTGCAAATGAAAGTGTTCATATACACTCGTGTGTTGTACATGGACACTTTCATGTACACCAAAACGAGCAGCTGCAACATTGCATCCTACAACGTTGAAGCTGCTTGCTTTAAATGAAAGTGTTCATATACACCGCACGGGTGTATATGAACACTTTCATTTACAGGTGTATATGAACACTTTCCCATACACCAAAGTAAGCAGCTTCAACATCCTACAATGTTGAAGCTGCTCACTTTGGTGTATAGGAACGTGTTCATCTGTGTTCTCCACAGCATTTTTGTAAAATAACAAATATATCATAATTTTCCAAAAATGCTGCCGAGATTGGATTGCATCGTTTATACTGAAAACAGGCACAATCCTCACAGATCACTGTCGTGCTATTGAGAATAGTAGTGGAGCCTGGGCGTCCTCTTTTGGTGCAGTGAATTGTGCTGTTTAGCACCTTTACTGCGCCAAGTTGAGAATAGGGCCCTCAGTGTGGAGAGTAGGCTGGGAGATGGCAGCTTTTCCAAGAGTTTGCCAGGAAAGGGGTGATGGAGAATAGGCAATAGTTTGCCAGGCAGGTAGGACAGGCAGCATCATTTCTACTTTCTTCTCTTGCAATGAACTAAATATCTCAAGTACTGATATGTAACATACCTGTAGGACAGCTACAATAATGTTGTTTCTAGGATTACTACACTTAATCAGATGGTTTTACAGAGTGACTTAATATGTCTTAAAAAGCCCTTAGTGATCCATTGCTTGTGTTATCTTTGAATAAATGATTGACTCTGTTTTTTATCAATAGTTAGACATGTTGAGGTCACATCTGCTGAATGTGTGTTTCTTGCTATAGATACTAGAGCTCCAGAATGAAGTGTCAGTTTTCTGGTTGACACATGTCTGATACTGTATTGCATTGTTTCAATGAATGTGTTACTTTTAACATCCAAAATATTCGTCTTCGTTTTTGGAATGAATAAGACATTATTTTAATGCATCTCGTATTATTTTGTATTTTTGAATTTCATATGCATCCATATTTTTGTGCAGACTGCACACACATCTAAGCTTTAATATGCATTCCACATCCAGAGACACCATTCTTTAACTAATCTGCATTAATTAATATGCCAGGATCCCACATACAGAACAATCAGTTAAAATATCTCTGTCAATTATAAACATGATTAGCCCACTTTAATACAAGCATTACATTAAAATGATGTATATGTTAATCGAGGCACTGAATAATGAAAGGAGATGATGATTCCATTTCACAAACAAAGGCGACATTGGGAAAAGAAACACAACGAGTTGAAAATACACTGCTTTTAATACTCCACTGTCTTAATTAAAATGTGGAGGATCTTGTTCAGTTTCATAATTTAAACATGAAAATATGCCATCTACCAAATTTGTTAGTCTGTAGAAACTAAAGCAAATTTTGCTAAACCAAACTAGCGTAAAATGCACATGGAGACTGCTATCCAAGTGAAAGCCCTCAGTCTCTTGCATGGATGATGGAGAATGTGATTTTCAGTCTTGGTATCAGCTGACTTTTAAACTTGCTTGGTGACTACTATTCTTCTATGAAAATATTGACTGATCAACGGATTGAAAAACAAGGACCACTTAGGAACATTTTTACTGTTCTTACAACGTAGACTCCTTTTTCTATGATTTCATTCATCAAAGAATTAGTTGGTTTTATAGCTTGGAAATAAACAGGCACAACTGAAATCGAAGTAGTTAGATATATAGAAGTACTGGGCCAGATTTACAAAAGTGTTTTATGGTGTTGCAATCCCATTGGAAAACACTTTCTAAATCAGGCCCACTGTGCTTGAAACATCTGGTTCTCTGAACAAACTCTGTGGTCAGGCTTATTTCTGTTAGGGCTGTAATAATAATAGTAATAATAATATTAATAATAATAATAATCATCATCATCATAACAGTAATATGAAACAACAAATAATAATTGTTTCTTAATACATTGCTGTACTCTGGAAATTCTAGTTTCAAAGCTCTTGGTTACAGGTGTTTTCAATTACCTTCATTATTATCCATATTTATGGTACTTCAGTTCTTCACCTTCACATGTGTTATTGTAGTTAAGCTTAGACACATTTTAGAAAGCATCGCAAAGCCTTCTACAATCAAAGTAGAAGCAACAATGTAATGATGTTGAGTATTATAAGTAGAGGTTAGAGCTGGGGTGTGTGTAATACGTTTTGTAGCTAGTATTAATGATTGGTGTTGTGTTTGGGTTGTGGCAGGCAGATCGTAAACAATGTTATATTAAAGTTTTTGGTAGCAGCTGAAAAGGAAGCTGATGTGTCCAGTAGTGTGATAGGGTAAGGGTCGTGTTGTAGTTACATGAGGGCAATGTGCTCCATGAGCAAGAGTTCAGCCATTTTGGAGCAGGCCCCGTTAAAAACTGTAGCCTTTGGTAGTTAGAGAATTGGGTCATTGTATGGAGCATTTGCTCTGTTCATTTAATCAGAATGTGTGTACCCATCCTCTAGCAAATGATCAAACAACCAAGGTTAAGAAGAAAGGAGAAGTGCTGCACTGATAGGAAGCTAATTGTGTCTAAGCAGTGCACAGGAGCTGGGTACAGAATGTTGGTCTTAAGATGTTTAGATTAGTGCTGCAGCCCTGAAGGACGAATCTTATGAGAACAGTGCCTAGTATCAGGTACTGCCTGGTGGTCGAGCTAGAATTTGAGTAATACTGCTCCCATTGAGAAGCAGCCAGTCCCTTTGAACTACGGGTATCTGAACACTCAGAGCAAATAAATATGAGAAATTCATCCCCAAGAACAGTGCATCGATTGTGTTTTTATAATGATCCTTGCTCCTGAAAGAGATAGAATAGGATACCTGCAAGGGGTGAGTGAGCGTGTTCTCAGATAGGAGTTGCAAGAGGTGATGCCAAAGGAATACAGCTGCAATGTCAGAGAAATAATTTGGGAGTGCCAAATTGTCTGGTCTCATCAGGAAGACATTGGGCCTCATTATGACCCTGGAGGACCGCTGTGCCTGTAATACAGGCACGGCTGCCGCCAGAGTCGTTTTTTTTCTGGCACCCTGGAATGGGAAATTACCAAGGTATTACAACTCCGGAGGACCCGGTAATTGCCCATTCCAGGGTGCCAGAAAAAATTCTTACGCATTCCCATTTGAGCCCCATAGGTGCCGGTGCATGCGGCATGCTGTGCTGGTGGGTGCCGCTCTGCCTGCTGGCGGGCAGAAAGGCACGCGCAAGCACAACTCATAGTTTGCCAGTCCGGGAACTACAGTACCGGCAAGCTTACCGGTACCATAGTTCCCAGAAAGGCAAACTTGTAATGAGGCCCATTGTACTACCAGGTGGCATTGACCTCATTATTCACACTAGATTCCTGATTGAGTCCTCTCAGGGGTATGCACATCATGAGTTGTCTAAAGTTGTCTTCACCAATAAGGAGAGTACATTATTGTAGCAATGTACCTGATTATAATAAACCAATCATATCGCAGTGCTCTTTGATGACTGCGCAATTAGGTTATCTTGCATGTAATAAAACTTGTTTTTTCTTGCAAGCCATGCACTCATTATTGACCTCCTTCGGAGTGATTTGTTATCGATTAATTTTTGGGTCTGCTTTATACTTCAAAGGATGAAGGCATGAGTCGGAGTGGAGAAGTATCAAGCATGTGTCTGAGTGGTAGCTCCTCATCACAGATGTTCACACTATTTGAAGGAGCGAAAGTGATGCACGGTTGGAGAAAACAAATACCTTAATTAGGGGCAATATTTTCACATGTTACATATTTGAAGAAATTGTCCACTCCTCCTTCAGATGAAGCCACATTTTCATCCGAACAAACTCATTTTTATGGTCTCCACATGAATATCTGATAATTAACATGTACGCAATTACAATTAGCTAGAACACCTGCTTCTCCTCGTGAATATGTGTGTCTTGATACACAACAGATATTATAAAAGTAGGGTTTTACTTCTCAATCAGGAATCAGAAAGAAATAGCAATAGACATATTACCCATATCCAGATAGAACCACAACAGAACAGGGCAGGATTTGATTTGTTAAATATGAGAGAGGCAATCTTCTGAGCATGAACAAGGCCAAATAGCCACTCCGGTGGGATGTTGTCAAATCAGAAGAACATAGAATGACATTGTTTCTCTCCATGCCATATCCATATGGTCCTGCTCACAAGGGAAGTCCAGTACTGAAATGTCAAGCAATTCTGCTCTGGGCAAAAGTGCAAATAGCAACTACTGTAACATGATTGTACCTTTTGGGTACCACCAGTGAGGAGCAGCTGATGAGTAGCATCTCTCTCGGCAGATATAAAAAGTGGTCCTTGTCTGTAGAATGTGAAATCCTGCACAATTGAAGATTTTACAAAAGTGTAAGTCCCTTCTAAAGTGAATGAACAAAACAAACAAAAAAAAAATCCTGTTCTATGGGATGAACCCGACTCAGGATTGTTGTCTCAAAAATACATTTTACAGCTCTGTGCCATACATGGGGAGAAATAGCAAGCCGTTCTCTGCTGCGCATCAGATCCAACAGCAAGCATAGATGAATGTTTCTGCCTTTAGCACAATGCACTGAGATTACCCTAGACACTTAAATTAAAATGTAACATTTTTATCATTTATCAAAAAAGGTGAAGCCGTTCTTCCTAGACTGAATGCGACCAGCAGATTGAGTTAACCTACATGCTTACACATGCTTACAAATGCACTTAAATTCAACATTTATTAAGTAACAAGTGTGCCTGGCTCTTGAAAGTGAAATATATGTTGTGAAGCATCCATTAATGGAGTCTCTTTAGGCCCACTGGAATGGAATTCTTGCTCATCAAGACAATCTTAATAATCTTTGCCAGAGAAAATCATTTAGGCTGCTACTTCATGTTCCTTGTAAGTAAACTCAGCCCTGCTCCATATCCCCCAATTGTTATCATCTGATTGTGCACACATGACATTGATCAGAATCATCCCAAGATCAGGTGAAATAGCAGATGTTCATGACTGGGAGTTTAGGAGTTCACAAATATTGAAGGCAGATCTGTTTAACATAGGAAATCAACACAACTATGCCATCCTTCATTTCTCTGTGCGGTTGAAGTGAATTGTTGGAAATCAGGAGGCCCAAGACCATGTTCTTCTCCCAAACGTCAAATGCTTGGCTAAACCATGTTGAATCCTTAGCTCAAAAAAGATGGGGAAATCAGAAAAGAAACTAAAAACACATTTGTCCAAACCTGCTGCTACACCACATATGAGGTTTTGGCAGTCCTCTGACTTGTGTTCTTTTGGAGAGTGCTTTCAGATCAAAAGTGCTGTTGGCTTGCTGTTACCTGCTGGGGACTATGCTACTCATGAACTTTACTTGCCTAAAGTTAATTGCTCACTTAGAGTGTGACCCAGGAAGCCCCACTCCCTACAACTCTGAACTGCTATTTAACCGGGCCGCCCCCCACATTTGCATGCATGCATTAAGTGCCCTTTGAAGTGCTGTTGGCTTGCTGTTACCTACTGGGGACCCTGCTACTGATGAACTGTGCTTGCCTAAAGTTAATTGCCTATTTAGGTCTGTGTAAACCGGAATACAAACGTCATCTTAGTACCATGTCTTCCACCTTTAGATGTTGCTTATTCTTATTGTATATCTTATATTTCCCTTATTTTCCCATCTGCAGAGTTTGATCCAGGAAGCCCCGCCCCATACAACCTGGAACTGCTATTTAACTGGGCGACCGTGCGCATTTGTGCGTGCGCATTTGGAAGTGCCCTTTGAAGTGCTGTTGGCTGTTCGCTGTGTCGCTATCAGCGTCAGCCATCAGCCCTCTGGCACTATTTGTAATTCCTACTGGGAGCTTTCCTGTGATTTAGGGCCCAACCATAAACCCTTTTGTTGCTTCTATCGGTAAGCTGGGTTATCACTGTTCCCTCTTTGCTGTTTGTAAACTTGCGCATCTGCTGTATGTAAGTGTGGGTGTGTTCCAAAACAGCAGCTATTCTACTGATTGATATTGAGATTACTGTTTCATGCATATCTTTTTCCAACATTCAAATTGTATTTGACTTTTCGCTTTGTTGTGGTGATGTCAGAGTTTGTATACTATCCTGTAGAGTAGGAGCCAAAAGCGTCCACCGGATGTCCCACCCCAGTTCTACCTGTATGTTGAGAAGCAGAGATAGTGACATCGGCAACATGAGCAGCCTTTGAAGCAAAGTACCCATTAAGGAAGCCGTGTTTAATGTATCCACAAAGAGCGAAAAACCTCCTGGGGAAGATCCCTGAAGAACGAGAGAAAATGAATGAAAGAACAGACTGGTGTCGGCACATGATATAAAGTGACATGCAGAGAAGAGATGACAGTGGAGAACGTAAAGGGAACCTATGGAACCTAATGACGAAGTGAAGAAATCGAGTAACTTGTTATGTGAAAAATGAAGGTTACACATGTGAAAAGCACGGAAAAACAAGCAAGTCATTTTACAATTGTATACAGCCATTAACGCAAGCAGATTAAATGATCATAAGAAGCTAGCTATACATAGTATATAGATTGCAGGCAGTGCTGGCATGGTGTATGTGAAGCATAAGAAACTCCAAGGTATATATAAGCATAGGAAATCTGGATGTTCCATGTCATGTTTTAGCAAACTGGGATTCCAAGGACATAAAGCCTCTACGTGTGTCACAGTTGATAACCGATAGCTAAGAAGCAAGAGAGAATCAAGGAGGCTTGGCTGGCCGAGTGACAAGAAAAGCCAGGGCAGTTAAGAACCAGTTATCTATTCAAACGATTCAATTAATGAAAGAGATGAGCCAAGCTTCTGCAAAGGTGCAGCCAATGGACAATGAGTGCCAAGTTTTATTTGTTCTAAAACCATCTAACATTAAATTGAAGCTTGAAACATGGTCTCTAGACATTTGACCAAGACGAAAATAGACTCAAGCCGATGATACTGAGACAAACAGATGCAAATATACCTATACTTCCTAATATTCTCAGGAGTTTGAAGACTGCAAGGCCATGTTCAAAGGCTAATTGACTGGCAGAGAGTAAGAGTGATGAGGGAAGTCAGGCTTATTGGAAGGGAAGCTATGGTCAAGATCAGCCCACCAACACCTGGAATGGCAGCTTGTGCACTACTAGAAAGTGGAATATTCCAGAAGGGTATATGCGTGCCAACAAATTATAGGGGCCCACGTAGTAAGGAGCCCTATAGTTTGAGAACCAATTGATTGTTGTGTAATTTGTGATGATGTAGATGACTTGCACTGGAGGAGGGCTTAGATGCCCACCTGACAGTAGAGACCCAATCACAACGACAACCCCCATAGAAAGTATACATAGATGTTCTTTGTTACCCTATCACAACCCCACATAAGTTTTTACACTTTGTCATGTAGTATGACATCAATGATGATGAGTTTTTAGTATAGAAGTGTGTTCTTTATGAAATTGCTTCAAGATTATGTTGTGTAACATCTGCTGATGTACTAGATAATTGTTATTAAAACAGCGTACACCTTGCCAACTTCTTGAGTCAACCTTATTATTAATGTTTGAGTAATTTCTGCATTCCCAATCTCCCCATAAGTTCACCACCTTGTCTTAAAGAGCCCCTTATACGGGTTAAATTCCTACCTCACGTGTCTTGCATGTAGAACCGGAATATCTCTAATTTTCTTCATAGGTAAGCATTTCCAGTCACGTCAGTAATCTGCTCTGTAAAGCGTACTCCCTGTGATTTGTCACTTAAAACGCCCAAGCACTTAGTGCTCTGTGCTCTGTGCTCTGTGCCTTGTATGTATGTAGTTGTGGGTGTCTTAGTGAAACTGCTGAATATCGTTCGACTTTCCATTCTTTTGAGATAGCTGAGTCGAGTCGAGTGTTAACTTGTTTCATTGGTTGACGTGTCACCACACATCTAAAATACTGTCTATACAAGAGTCGTCCGATGATGGCTGTTTGGCTGTATTGGGTAACCTAGGCAGTGATGACCGGCCTTGTGCTCTGAATGAGACAAAGCTTCTGAGACATGGCAGGCATATTTGTTCCCTAAAAGTATTCACCAGAGCTACTTCTGCTCTAAAAACTAGAAAAATGCCATCCAAAAATAAATACTACAAAGACAATACATGAAGAGAATGCTGACCAGGAAATCGTGGAGGAGCCAACTACATAGTTAGGATGTTTAGGTTCAAATTGTATTCAACGGGTCATCTCTGGACCCACACTGTCATTGCCTGATGCAATGGTGGTGGAAACATCTCCAACTTTTGTGGGGCCTGCGCCTATAATAAATACCTCTAAAATGAATACTGGGCAAATTGCTGCTGATGCCCAGGATGGTACTGTCAGTTCAAATACTAATGTGGTTTACTTTGACTGTGAACGTGACTGAGGTGGGACATTTCTTGCCATCCAATGTAACTACTACTGTAATGGTACACAATAGTGCCCTAATGCCCATGGGTGCATTACGATTTTTTTTCCCGAATTGGACATATTTACAGAGATCCCTGAGGTCGAACATATTGGTGATTTAATGGACACCTCTTCACCATCTTGTATCAATACTATCAACCTTCTACTCTTTTATGAAACCTCCACCTTCCCAAATATACAAGTAGAAATTTCTGCGACTGATAATCTGAATCTGCACGAGCTGTCCATGCCCCATATAGATTGTGGGAGTGAGATGAAAAAGCCTCTAGCTGCTTCTATGGATGCACCAATCGATCAAGATGTGAATGACCTTAGTACCACATGCATGTCTTCTAATGACATGTTTATGGCTTTCGAATGTCTGTTAACAACTCTTATTGCAAAATGTGAGAATATGGAAAATAAATTAGACACTCAATCAATACAGCTCCATAAGAGTATCAACCGGTCAAGGAAAACCATGAGAGAGCAGTGCTGTAAAAGAGATATCTGGCTATGCTCCTAGGATTTTCCAATCTACAATTGATAGTCAACTGATAAGAGTGTCCATTTTATTACCAATGAGTTTGGAGCTACATTACCAATTAAACGTTCAACTACTAAATGTAAAGCGAAGCCTGTATCTCAATCTTTTATGTATGCCAAAAGAGCAAAAATACATAAGAATGCCTGTATCCCTCCTGTGCATAGTATACCTGGGATTATTTCCATTTCTACTGATGAAACTAGTGATAAACATATAGTATCATCCAACAAAGTGAATGGGGCAGCATTTGTAGCAATTAATTGTTCCCAGACTGCTACCAGTGCTGTGGGCTCTGTAGAATCGGTACTCATTACTTCTAAGATTGGACCACATCAATAGTTCCTCTGGTTGCGCCTCAGTTAATACACATTTTAAGTACTACTTCTTCTACTGAAAAAGGAGGACAAACTACCCTAACTTATCTTTGGACACCCCTGTCCCGGTTACTTCATCTTTTCCATTGTTCCAGAGGCTTCACATATGAAAGCCTTACAACTTCGACATGTTTCCAAAGATGAGTATCTTCCACTGCAATATAGATCAGCAGTTGTTAACATATTTCATACTGTCGATGCACTGCGAGTAATCCAGTCTAATGAAATCAAAATAGTCGATCAGATTGAACATGTTGCTATCAGTGTCTCGAACATATGGTTCAAATCTGACACAACACAGGCAATATCTTGAGGTATGAGTCTGTGCTGTACAGACTGGGATATACTTGTAATATTGTATATATCCCGCTAACTTAGGCCATGCAAGCCTAATCCCATCTCTCTGAGCACTAAGAAGGATTGCGTAAGCTCCCAAATATCTGCTACCCCAACTCTGAGTGTAGGGACACATGCATCACTTACACCAAACAGGATCCCTAAAACCGCTTCTGTTAGTTTAACTGCAATCGGAGATATGTGTCCTCTGACAATCTGTTTAGAACCTCCCAAAGGTACCCAGATATCAGAGAGAATTGATCCTTATGAGGGGTATTGGCAATAGCTTCCGGTCGCCTTTAAACCTCATTGTCATTGTGATGACAGTAATATTCTATGCTCTTGGAACACATAGGGGTTTTCTCATCTCTTTGGTGCAGATGGCCTTTGGTCTGTTCCAGACTTGTTTGCTGTTATCACTCTCCAGGAAACATGGTGTACTGAAAACATCCACTTAGATGGCCAACATACATTGCAGAAACTAGCCATAAATGGACCATGTGGCAGGCCGAATGGTGGTCTCCTGATCTCGGTTAGACACCCTGGGCCTATTTCTGAGTGGCCTGGAGCAAAAGCTTCGGTTCAGGTTGTTATAAATATATATGCAGAGATGTCTATCATTTTGTTTAATATCTATGATCCCCCTAATGGTATAGCTACCAAATGTAATACAGCAACAGTGAGTATCTTGGAAGCTAGTTCCCAAAATGTCCCTGTTTGGCTAATGGGTGATTTTAATGCAGATATTAATATTAGTGATAATGTTTTTAATGTGGGTTTGAAATCTGCACATGTAAGAAAGAGTACATCTAAGCATCAAGGTCAGATATGGGCTACCCTTTTGAAATCATATGGGCTTGTATGTCTAAAGGGGTTCTGTGCTGGGGATGCCTTGTGTGCATTCACTCGAGTGAGTGGGAAGTGCGCCTCCACCATAGTTTATGTTTTTGTAAATCAGTGTGGCTTATCTATGGTTAAAGATATGGCAATCCTATCCAGAGTGGAAAGTGACCATCTCCCACTGTATATTCTTTTTCAATCTCCTGAGACTAAAATGCAACCAAGTCAATATGACTTGAGCAGTGATATTTTTACACAAGAGTGAACATTGAATCCAATGGAATCCCCATCATTTAGATAAAGGCTATGAGGTGGCGGTCGTCTTTTGCCAACTTTTATTATGTAATTCTCAGGGTTTATGATCAAGTCCCCAACAACCATTGCTGAATCCTTCTCACTAATGATTAGGTGTGTTAAGGAGCAAATACAAAGGCAAAGACAGTACAAAAGCCCACATGAGTGCTGCAGCAAAGCATTCACAAAGTGTATAAACTATTATCCAGAGATCACTTCAGCCAAAAAACAACTGAGAGCTGTTATTAAGGAATGTGTTTATGCTTATGTGGGTATTTATAGTGCTGATATAATTAATGTCCAAATTAAATGTGTCAAAAAAGTTACAATACCTGGGTAAAAGAACATAAAGCCCTTACCGAAAAAAAACAATGGTTACACATAGCTGCCTTGGGAAAATCTTATGATAACATTGAAATATGGAGGATAATAAGAGCATCCTCAAAAAGAGAAATACCTATAAATGGTGTCCCTAAGATACTATGGGTTGAGCACATAAAATCCACCTTGGGAGCCACTAATTCTTAGGATAAGGAGTTGGTGATATCTCACGCAATATGGGCTTGTAAAACATCAATACTTGATATTGTATTAATTATTGAGCGTCTTAACCACTCTCGGGCCGCAGGCACTGATGGTATATGCAATGGTTTGATTAAAAGGTCCCCTGATCTATGGAACAACACCTTATATCTATTATTCACAGACATTGGCACAACAGGTAGACTCCCGGATACGTGGGTGGAGAGCGGTATCCTACCAATTTATAAAAAGGGATCCCGTGGCTGTCCTTCAAATGATCGTAGCAAAACAAAAGAGTTGATGGCTGGAAGGTTTAGAATAAATCTTGACCTCTGGCATTGCTCTGGGCAACCCTCCAGACCATCGTTCTTCGCCTGCCAAGCCATTACAAAAGGGGAAAAACCATATGCAAATCAGGCTTGGTCCCACCCCCAAAGGGGTAGTCCAGCCCGAACTGCTAGGTCACATCCCTTTTGCACGAGACCACAAGCATCCCCAGACATGTTTCAGCCTTGTTGGGCGTCATCAGTGAGGAGTAGCTTGGGTCTCTAGGCCCAGCAGGCAAGGGACCCACGTCTGGGCATACCCTTCCCACTCGGGGTGACAATAGCAAAACAAAAGAGTTGATGGCTGGAAGGTTTAGAATAAATCTTGACCTCTGGCATTGCTCTGGGCAACCCTCCAGACCATCGTTCTTCGCCTGCCAAGCCATTACAAAAGGGGAAAAACCATATGCAAATCAGGCTTGGTCCCACCCCCAAAGGGGTAGTCCAGCCCAAACTGCTAGGTCACATCCCTTTTGCACGAGACCACAAGCATCCCCAGACATGTTTCAGCCTTGTTGGGCGTCATCAGTGAGGAGTAGCTTGGGTCTCTAGGCCCAGCAGGCAAGGGACCCACGTCTGGGCATACCCTTCCCACTCGGGGTGACAATAGCAAAACAAAAGAGTTGATGGCTGGAAGGTTTAGAATAAATCTTGACCTCTGGCATTGCTCTGGGCAACCCTCCAGACCATCGTTCTTCGCCTGCCAAGCCATTACAAAAGGGGAAAAACCATATGCAAATCAGGCTTGGTCCCACCCCCAAAGGGGTAGTCCAGCCCGAACTGCTAGGTCACAGCCCTTTTGCACGAGACCACAAGCATCCCCAGACATGTTTCAGCCTTGTTGGGCGTCATCAGTGAGGAGTAGCTTGGGTCTCTAGGCCCAGCAGGTATTCTGGCTATGCTGGATATTCCAGCTAAGATTTTTGCAAAAGTAATACTCGCTGAACTGACATAGTGGATGAATGCCAAGATGATTTTGTGCCCAAACCACACTGGTTTTCGGCCTAAATCATTGACATCTCACAACATCCTTATCTTAGTATCTGCGGTTGAATACTCAAGGCCGAGAAGAGAGACCGCTGTATATTGTGCTTTTATCGACTTTAGTGCCGTATTCAACACTGTGTTGAGGAATATATTGTGGGAGAAACTAGTGGCATGAAAGATTACGCCTGGTTTATTGAGAATGAATATGCTGCTCCATCGAGATACAAGTGTAACAGTGCACTTGGATGGGGCTTGGACATTGTCTACTGCTATAACCACCTGCAGCGGAGTGAAGCAGGGCTGTATTGTTGCAGCTACATCATTTAATCTTTACTTGGCCGATTTGAACAGAGCTTTCAACAAGATAATTCACTGCCCTGTTAAAGTAGGCACTGAACTTTTAAGTTGGCTTGCCTATGCTGATGATCTTGTACTGTTGGCTCATACACCCAAAGGACTTCCGTCCATGATTGTTGCACTTGACTTTTATGCATCACAAAATGGGTTAGGAAAAACAGAAAGGTGATGGCTGGAAGGTTTTGAATTCATCATAACCACGGGCAGAGCTCTGGCCAAACCTCCAGTCCAAAGTTTTTCAGCCTGCCAAGCCATTACAGAAGGGGAAAAACCATATGCAAATCATGCTTCATCCTACCCCAAAAGGGGCAGTCCAGCCCGAACTGTAAAGTAACATCCCTTCTGCATGAGACCACAAGCATCCCCAGACATGTTTCGGCCTTGTTGGGCATCATCAGTGAGGAGTAGCTTGCGTCTCTAGGCCTGGCATACTCGGGACCCTCGTCTGGGTTTACCCGTCCCACTCGGGGTGACCTTTGCAAAACAGAAAGGTGATGGCTGGAAGGTTTTGAATTAATCATAACCACAGACAGAGCTCTGGGAACCCTGCAGACCATCGTTTTTCAACCTCCCAAGCCATTACAGAAGGGGAAAAATCATATGCAAATCAGGCTTGGTCCTACCCCAAAAGTTGTAGTCCTGTCCGAACTGCTAGGTACTATTCCTTCTGCACGAGACCACAAGCATCCCTAGACATGTTTCAGCCTTGTTGGGCATCATCAGTGAGGAGTAGCTTGGGTCTCTAGGCCCAGCAGACAAAATGGGTTGAAAATTAATATTGCTAAAATTAAGATCATGATATTCCCTGCTAAGAAAAGGTTGATATTTAGCCCAACATGGTTAATGGATACTACTAAATTCGAATGAGTTAATACCTATAAATATCTTGGGCTTTTTATAGATGATTCCCTAAAATGGAACACTGATTGGCATGAAACTAAGATTAAATGTATGGTAATGGCGAACACAATTGGTGCATTTATCGGTATGAATGGTGGATTATCTGTCAACGCTATTCTGTTACTGTGCACATCAAAAATCTTGCCTGTGATGACGTGTGGATTCAAAATTTTGGGCCACACTTATGGTGCCGAACTAATCAGATTTGAGATGAACATTTTAAGTAAATTATTGATAATGCCTATTGAATTGAAACACTATTGAATTCCTGTTTTTAGAATTTGATCTTATAGGGATAATGTCAACCTATATCTCCAGAACTTTTAGGTGTTGGCTACATTTACGGGTACTCAATAATGGTACGGATACTATGAAATATATTCAGGCCTTTCTTCATCTTGAGAACTGTAAAACATCGGGGACTTTGGGTAAGATAACAACTTTGTATACTCGATGGCAGGCTGGCTTGAACCTAACTGTCACATCTGGTTCTATACAGGAGATAAAACAAAGGCTGAAATTGAAGTTAATTAACTGTAGCCATAAAAACCACTCAGTACAGTTATCTATGAAATCTAATTGGGGCCCCTTTATAAGCTATAGAACTGACCAAACTATCAGACCTTCCTATATCACGGCATTCCCTAAAAGTTGTATCATAAGACGGTATCTTCTTTTAAAATGTAATGTCTGAGATGTATTGGAGATTAAGGGTGGGAAAACAAGGGTCCCGGGTGCTGAACGCAAATGTAGGCTATGTTGTGAAGATGTCTTAGAAACAATTGAACATATCATCATTACATGTGTCAGTCTTGTTGCCCAATCCTCACTTTTGAGCAAAATGGGAGGCCTTCCAACATAATGCCTTAGAGTGGATTACTTCCCCCAGCTTCTTGTAGCATGATTTCCAGGCCATAAATGGGCTGATTTAAGAATAGTTTTTTCTTTGTGAAACTCAACTTTGGGATTTTGCATTGTACATTAGTACATAAAAAAAAAATCTGTTTTAACAGAATTCACTGTGATGGGATTAGTCCATGAAGGCTTTTTTTAATATCTTGGCAAGTTTTATGAAAAATCCTATCACAGCTCTTCATGAGGTTATGTCCAGATCACACATACCCCTTGAACATCCCACTTCGGGCTAGTGAACATGTAATAGATTAATTGACGGAATATCATGAAAGGGCACCAAATGTGATCAAAGCTATTTCCATAATGGCCTCGGATGCATAGGCAATCATTTTATCTGCATAGCGTCATCATAATCGCTGTGTTATCATTTTAATTGATGCAACAGATACAAATAACTCAGCTAAAGGTCCAACAAATATGATCCTACAAATATGATCCTACAAGGTGATAAGACATGCCAATATAACATAACAGCTGCCATGGGATTGCAATACATTGATAGTTTCACAATCGTATTACATGATCACTACAATATAAAGCACTGTCCTTAACAATTCCTAACATGATTTATTGAAGGTCTCACTGTTGACTCCTATAATTTACTGGTGCTAGAATAAATAATCACCAAGAAGGTAATATATATCAGAACTTTACGATAACAGGTTTTTGGTGATACTGGTGAAACCCATGTTTAAATGGCTTTAGACCGGCTATTAACTATTGACAACAGACTATTACATTACACATTTGAGAATTTTGAGATGTCTGCAATTATTTATTAGCACCCTTGGCGGGGGAGCCAGCCCATCAGGAAGCTAGGAATGTGGGCTGAATCTCCCAATATTAGCCTGTGTATCAAGCCACCTGATGGCTGCATCCCCCACCCACAACCTTTCCCCTTCCCTGGACCTCTTTTAAAGCAATCCCCCATCCCCACTTACCTCATTGCCACTTTGTCATCCTCTCTGTGGGGCCGCCGTATGGACCCCTCTTCCCTTTCCATGGTGGCTATCTTTCAACAATCTTTTCATTCCATGAATGGGATGCCGCAATGCGACCCGTTCACAGAGCGAAAATACTTTAAATTTACCCTGTCCCAGCCCATGCAATGGGTGCTAATGGTGTTAAGCACACGTTTGAAGGGCTGCAATGCATGCTAACATCCTGAGGCCCTCATTATAATAGCCCCTGCTTCACTTGGGCCTTTAACATGGGCTGCAGGGCTTTTACCACATGTTCCAGCCCTTGGAATGTGTGCTTAATGCCATAATAATACCCTGATATACTCCAAGTTCAAAGCTAGTGAAGGCCCTCGAAACTGCAATTAAGAGCTTAACCAAAACTGATAATAGGAGACACCTGAAAAGATTATAAATATCCACAGTCAACCCGCCAGGACAGGGAGCCATGGCAACTGCCTTACTTCATGTTTTTTCAATTACACATTCAACCTCACTATGTCCTTGTTGACATCTCTCTATTTCTAATCTGACAAACTATGGGGAAATAAGGAAATAAACACATAATCAATTTGATTTAGGTGATTAGGAATCTACAAGAGCTAAAGGGTAGCCCGGTGGATGCCCATTTTGAAGTGGATAATGAATGGTGCCAGAAGATTCAGGATAGTTTTGCTTAGAAAATTAAACAGCACCAACAATGCATAGCTGACAACTCATTTTACTGCAATCTTGTGGTAAACTAACGTCTCCTGTTTCCCTGCCAAATGTTTCAGTGCCCTATCGCTTCTCCTTTTGGGAGGTATCGAAGGAAAGGTTCGGGACACTTTGCTTAAGATGAAACCAGCTTTGTGTAAAGGGGATAGCTTCCCTGCTTCGCTGTTTCAAGAGTTTCTGAGCTGCCTTGTCCTTTACCGGGTCTTCATAGCTAAGACTTAGAAAGGGTGAATGAAGTCTTTGGTGCTATACAATCTTGGATGGTTACTAACGCCTTGGCTTTAAATAACAAGAAAACAGAACTGCTTATTCTAGGCACTCCAACAAAGTCACACTATCTTGATTTATTTTGTAACAGTTTTATTATTGCGGGAAGTATTATCAAGGATTCCGACTCAGTACACTCATTGGGGATCTATTTTGACACCCACTTATCTTTTAAAAATCATGTCCTATATCTTAAGTCTTTCTGCTCTTATTTCATTCAATTGTTGTGGCCGATCCATCCATTCCTTTCTATCTCACAGGTCTATGATTGTGGCAGCTATTATTAACACCAAATTGGATTACTTCTAGTTGGAACCTCTCAGGCAAATGTTAAAAGTCTTCAGGTGATTCAGAATGGAGCTGTCTGTGCCATTTATGGTATTGGTCACCAGCTCCATGTCTCGGAAGCCATAAGGAAACTGCACTTGCTGCCCATTAGTCAAAGAATCAGGTTTAAAGGCACCACCTTAGTGTTTAGATGCTTGATTGTCTCTCAGCCAGAGTTTCAAGTGTTCCTATAAGGGGAACCCTTTGCTCCAATAAAGATACTTGTCAACAGTAACCTTGAGTCATCCTGAAAAAGATTGGAGGCTGTAGCTTCCATGCCTGGGCTAGAGTCCTTTTAACACGTTCCTTCTGTTCTGAAGGGTTGTGTATTGAGTGGCCAGTTAAAAAACAATAAAAAACATACCTCTTTGATCTGGGTACAGGATACATTTTTTTTCTTCAGTCTGACCATATCATTTTGCCAAGTTGTTTGCCCTATAGGGCTCAATGGGAATGGGGATGGAGCTAATAACAGGCCTGTTAATAACGAGCCCGTTATTATCTCCTTGGTCCACTTGGGGGACCCGCAAAGGAAGTCTGGTCTGACCAGACGTTCTGAGCGGGTCCCGCAACGGAACCTCGTAATAGTGCGGAATGGGTTTACCGGCACCAGCACCATTACCAGTGCCGATAAACCCATTCCGCCAACCTCATAATGAGGCCCTATGTCTGAATTTGTATTGCCTTCCATGAAGCAATATATTGACTGAGTCATAAAAATAATGTCTATGGGAGACATAATTCAATTTGCATTGAAATGATTGAAATATGGATATACATTTTGTTTTAACCTGTGATCAGGGGATACAGAGAGCACTTGGTTGGTTCAAGGGAAACTTTTAACCCTGTGGTTAACACCACTACCACACTTATTTTGGCATTAACGCAAGTACCACTAAATTTCCTGTGTCACAAAATTATAGGTTTTAGCAGCGGAATTACTGCACAGCAATTTAGCTTGTTGCTGGAGGTAAATCCTCCACTTTTCCCCAACAAATTTGCAGACAAACAGGACAAACACATCACACAGCGACATAGACACATTCCATCACATACTATGACACAATCACACAGAATGCACATAGCAGCCTGACTACACATGTGACACCATCAAGAACGTGTAGCTCCCACATCCAGCAAACAAGCTGCACACTAGGAAAAAGACGCATCCCTGGTCACATGAAGGTCACAACACCTGCACACACACCCAACCAACTCAGTACATATGAGCAACACTACAAAACAGAATGACGCAAACAGACGAATCACAATGAAGTGTCTCCACCCCCTTGACAACCAATAAATACCAAATTCAAGTGCCCCCCCTTCACTGTTTAGGTTGTGGTGTCAAGCAGGATGAAAGCTGCAAAGCAGTTTGACTGGAAGATGAACTTAAGCGAAGGTGAGGTGGACCTGTTGAGATCATCCACAGCTAGCAGACCAGCATGCTCCAGATGCCTGGACACCACACCACACCGGGGAAGAGAAAACTATGAGCCTGGTCGCGGAGGAGGTGTGTACTGGCCAACAAGGCACAGCGACAGGCACAGATGTCAGTAATGAGCACATCATATTTGCTCACCCACCCACATCTGCATCTCAGGCACCCACTATCACTTGCACATTCTATGCAACTGGCTCAAAGGCAACACAGCATGTACGCGCACAAGCCATTGCCCATATCCATTGTAAGTAAACCACATCATCCTGTGACACAAAAGACATGCCATAGCACACAATGGCCCTCATTACAACACCAGTGGTAACCAATGGCGCTATTAGCACCATGGTTGCTGCCGGTATTGTAACAAGTCCGCCATGGTGCAATGGGAAATTATCACCACATTCCAAGGTTGGCGGGGCGGTAATTCCCCATGCACCATTGGCCCTTCCCCATTCCCAATTTTGGCTCATAGGGCTCAATGTGAATGGGGAAGCCGGTAATTACGGGACTGCAAATTGCTAGTCCAGACCAGCCGTTAATGTCGGGAGCCGCAAAGGGACCTCGTAATTAGGTGCTAAGGGGTTAACGGCGCTGCAGCCTTTTATGGCCAACACACTCAGACACAACTGACAGTGAGCCCCCTGGGTGGATGCAATGCCAATTATGGCAGGCATACACACCAGTGGACAATGTCTGCTGCATGACACTCATCAAGGACAGGTGAAGCTTGATGCCATGAATCATAACCACCCATAGCACATGCAGATACATGTGAGTTACAGTGTATCACACAGGCACCCCTTTATGTACAATGCATTACATTCCTGACTGAGATGATCAATGGGTTATTATCGTGTGGACAGCTCTCCTAGGAAATAGCACTGTCCTGTCTGTTCAATGTGTACAACATCAACTGCTGCCTTCCAGTAGCGGTGGGACATACAGTTGGTAGATGGACATGTACAACTTGAAGGTATTAACTAACATTCCACTATTATTCTACTCAATATTTGTGCATCCCCAGCAATTGCAGTAGGTACTATTTCTGCAGTGAGATGTTCAACATTTCCAAGGTACCCTCTCATACCCCTCCCATGTTTGGCCTTAAGCCTCGAACACCACAGACAGAGGCAGCCCCTTTTTCAAACTGAGGTTATGCGATATGTACACCACAAGTTATTACAGCCATCTCCTCGGTTTCCAGAACCCCCAAATACTTTTCTATTCCCTCAAAATAATTAACATGCTTGTTTTGTTAGAGAGTATGCAGGCTCAAATCTCCTGGCAAATTCTTTCCCTGGCATACTGTTCATTGTGCTCAAGCAGGTGGTGCGATCACCCTGCCACTAATGACCACTGACTTGGATAACTGCCAACACTTCCAAACGTTTTACAGTAGCCCCAAATTATTTTCTGTTCCACATAGCAATTCAACTGAATTTCTGTGCATGAGGTCACCCGATCAAACAAGCTGGCACAGCGTACATTCCTCCCCTAACCATCTGCCCATGTTAGGGAGAATTCTCTGTTTAGGCTGAATTTCCTAACCTAGTGAGTCCCCCGGCAGCTTTGCTGGACTTCTGGAGTTTGTTTTTTCCATCCTGCCAAGAGTGAGACTCTTTTTCTCCCACTATTGGACATGTATGTGTGTAATTCCTTTGAATGTCAATGTGTTCTATGGGCTATGGGGTCTTTTACTCCATAGGGTCTCATATGTTTTTCTATGTGTGTTACACTGCACCCTATGTGCCGTAACACTGGGGCGTCCTAGCGGACCTCCACCATAGACTCCATACCCGGGGACTGACTACTGTCTCCCCGGGCATGTAAAGTCACCATTGGCTTTACTAGACCCAAATTTACCAACAGGACTAGTACAAACCATCTTATTGTGGACGTACTAGTAGGGGTAATTCGATTACTCATGGACCTGTTACTCGAGGGGGCACTGTCCCGTCCCCCCTCGTCGAGTTTTGGCTGGTGGCAGTGGAAACTACTTGTTATGTTCGACCCCGAACATAACCCTATGGGATTCGTCCCATTGTTGGAGATTGATACTTTTTCTCGTTAATCCCTAACGTACCACCAATCTACTTTTCTTAAATAGGTTTATCGGATGGTATTTTCTGCCAGAACTCGGTTTGTAAAATGGCGTCTGTGTTCGTCTCTGTGACTCCTAAACCAAAGGTTGAGCCCTTTGTTCAACTTTTGGCGGGCTCTGTACAGAGACCCTCCAAAGTGGTGCCATTCTGTCTGGGTTACCACAGGGGTGTGGAAGAGGGTTTAGGCACCCTGGACCGAGTTGCCTTGCCAACTCCGGTCGCACTCTGGAGTGATTGGCCCAAGTGGTGAGCTGGGACTGGATCTTCAGAAGTCGCCACAGGACCTAAGAATCCGACGAGGGTAACGCTGAGCCGACCTGCAACGACGACACCTCCGGTGGAGCCCTGCTGAGCCGACTCACCACTTCCCAACGACAGAGGAGATCTCCCTGCCGGAGAGTCTCTTCCCCTGGCTGGTGGGAACAACCAGCCCCCTTTGCTTTTTATTCGCCTCAGGACGCAGTGGTCGTATTGCCCGTGCAGAGCACCTCGGCAACCGGATAGCCACTACCCCTGTACCGTGACCAAAAGGTGGTGCCTTGTGACGGAGCACTCCGCGGCTGGTCTCTTCCCTGGTAGTGCACCGGACTTCACTTTTCTTCGACGAGGAGAACCTCTCTACTCGTGGCAAAGACCTGACGTGCATCCACCACCAGGAACCACTGCCCCCGCCGGAGCTGCCCTCCACAACAAGGTACCGTGTCCGCCTGGCTTCCCTTTCGATCGGATTGAGTGAGGTGTCTTAATCCTCTCCTTTCCGTTGGGTCGCCTCCAAGCTTTTCTCATTTATTGTTCTGAACTGGTTCCATCTGCCGGTAACAATTTGCTACAAAGACTTGAATGCATCTCCGCTAGAGACTTTTTGGGACATCACGCCTTGCCTCTCTCCGAGTGGGCATGGCACCTCAACTTTATGATCTATTGTGATTCTTGCCTTCTTGCCGTGCATTTTACCCGCGAAGTATTGAACTGCGTTGATTTCGTAACCTGCCTATCTTTTTCTCTCCCGTCCTAACTAATATTCGAGTGTCATCTAGGTTGAGGTATACACCTCTGTCTGAAAATAAGTGGTAACGGTAGAACCTAGAGTTGTCGAGATATTGCTAGGGGGATTGATCGTTTTCTTCTTCGTAGAGTAATTGTGTTTGATTTGTTTGCCGTGATAGTGCCATAGTGTTTTTCATAGATGTTCCGTTATAAATAAATACCTTAATATCTTTACACTAAGCCTCGTTGCATGTTTGCTTGTCTTGCTGTGAAGAATTGCCCTATTTTGTATACTCCACATACTGCTCAACTTTTCTTGAGAGAAGTCTGACTGCTCAGCCACATCTACCAAGTGAATCTGTATGGTGCAGACTGCTACCAAGTGGGTTCACCGCCAAACGCCTGTAGTCCTAAATCTTTTGCAGTGGTCCCAGAGGGAACTGCACAGGTTTCCGCCTAACAGCTTAATATGCTCAAGCACGTGGAGTGCTCTGACACACAGTCAATCAAACTGGCACTAAGGCCAAACACCTTTGATCACCACCACAACATCCCAAACATGTTCCATATACCTCTACATTATTTTCTGTTTCCCCAAAACAATTCCACTTCTTGTTTTGTGTTTGAGTTTGCTTGTTGAAGAAATCTGGTGCAATGTAAATTCCTCCTGCGCAGTGTTCTCAAGCATGTGGTGTTTTGTGTGATGCTGCCAATAAACCTGCCACTAATGCATGCCACCTGTGATCACCGCCAGCAAATCCAACAATTTTTCTGGCACACCAAATTCTTTTCTGTTGCCCTAAAACATTTCAAATGTGTGTTGTATATATGAGTGTGCCCTTTCAAACAAGTTGGCCCAACGCTAATTGACAGCTGGTGTGTTTTATCACACAGACAATAAACCTTCCAAGAATACCCCACCACTTGTGATAACATCCATCAGCTCCAAAACATATTTTCTATACCCCAAAAACAATTCAACTGCTTATTTACGGTCTGAGGACATCAATTCGAACAAGCTGGCGTAGCACACATTCCTCCCCTGGCCTACTGCTCAGTGTGCTTTCAGCAGTACCTGTGTTAAGCCACACAACAAATCATCCTGTCAGTAATACCCACCACCTGTGATCACAACATTAGTTAGTAGCCCCAATGTATTCATAGTCCTATATGAATGCACACATTTAAAGATGTATTGTAATCAGTGTAATTTGTGATGTCATCTTTGATGTCCTGGGTGTTAGTCTTAGCAGTGCATGGTGGTGGTGCATGCTATGGTTGCTTAGCTTACCATAACTGCCGAATTTCAGGGGGTTTTTGGTTTTACTTGGAACCAAAACGTCCCTTTAACAAAGTTTTTTTCACTGAATTTCATAGGTTTTTAGTAGCGCAACTTAACCATAATGTCCCTTTAATAAAGTTTTTTTTACTAAATTTCATAGGTTTTTAGTAGAGCAACTTAACCATAACGTTCCTGTAACAAAGTTTTTTCACTGAATCTACATATGTAGATAATGTAAATTTGATAAATGTTTACTAGGATGCCATTAGTTTATAAACATATAACATAGAACATACTGAACCCCCTACCTGTGCTAATGCGTCTGATATCCTCGGACCATGAGCCTGTTCGAGAATGGACTCGGACAACATCAACACTATCCAAAAACTCAGGGGGGATAATACATTGTTATATCATCCAAAAAAAACACTAAACATGTTCAAAAAGCAGCACATAAATGAATTACATTCAATAATAAAGTAGTGAAACTGTGTATGTAAGACACTAACAGTCCAATTACATAGCATATGCAACATGGTGGAATATACTAAAACACAATAAATATGCCTCCAACAGAATTACCTCACAGAAATTGCAGAGCAAAAATCAACAGGACACCTACGCAGCGGTAACAAATAAACTTAGCAAGAAACTAGTGATTACACTACATGTATTGTATATATTTATAAAATTTCTGTATTAGGTACACTAAAACTCTTTTTTTTTTTTTTTAACTCAGAAATATCTAGTACTTTGGAATGGCTGGAAGAACGTTTTCCTCGGGATCAAATGAATGAAGACAGTGATACTTGTCGGGGGGAAATTCTGCCGGGGTCGGCCGGGCCGTCCGCAGACCTCCGGGCAGGGAGGCCCCAACTCCTCCCGTATATCCCAAAAGAGATAGAGTATGAGACACACGCAAGAAGCAAGGTGATTCTGCTGTTTATTAGACAAAACGGCAGGGATGGGTCAAGGATCGTACGCGTCCGTCCTGACACACACACAATCGTGGGGCTCGCAGGCCCTTTTTACCTTAGTATGACGCGCTACTTGCGTCACCTTAGAAAG
The DNA here is from genome assembly GCF_040938575.1 of Ambystoma mexicanum. Classification (NCBI taxonomy): domain Eukaryota; kingdom Metazoa; phylum Chordata; class Amphibia; order Caudata; family Ambystomatidae; genus Ambystoma; species Ambystoma mexicanum. The sequence goes on from NC_090941.1 coordinate 873,279,231, forward strand.
TTAGCAAAAAACCTATCTCCACTCTGGATTGGTTACTCGAGTGGTAGGGTTAGTATAGCATACGTATAGAGAACGGTATTAGTGGTTGAGGGTTAGTCAGGTGATATACTTGGGTTGCCCCTTCAGTTTGATACATGAAAATTGTTACATGAAGACCCCTGGGGATTGGTCAATGCTAATGGCGTCAGTGATAAAAGCCCCATGTTCTGATTGGTCCGCTCGCGAGCCTCCCAGTCTGGGACCATCGCTGTTCCCAGCTCGCGGTGTACCTGTCATTTGCAACAATGTTTCATTATGGGTAGGTGCAGACAATGTGAGGATTTATTCATATGCTGGAAGGCCGACTACTCCCACTGTCGCAGATGTCCATTGAGTCTTTTAATTGTATCTGCCTGTGTCTTGAAACGTGGGATTCAGGCGTCTCTTTCCCCTGGCTTTGGCATCCTGTCAGGTTTGGCTTGGTCACGTGAGGTGGGACTGTGTTTGAGACAGAATTCTGCACAATTAATATTGTTTTTCCCACTGTGTGCCTGGTTTAGTTTGCAGGTGCGACCTTGACGTCGGCTCGCGGCGTGCGAGATTGCAACATTGTACCCTTAGCTGTGTGCTTTCGCCGGGCTCATTCTGCAGGGTCAGCAACTGAGCTCTTGCTCATTTAATGTTCATGGAAGCTTTTGCTTGCGGCCTACTTGGGCCTAGTGCATCAGTGTAGCTCCAGCCAAAATAGTACATCCAACTATAATCTTCAGTCCATCCGACAGCCAAGATGGCATCCATGACCATAATATTGAAAACCAGCTCTCATCCTTTTTCACACCTTTACTTTCATCCATCATTTTGGAGTGCATCTGGGCCAATTGTGAAACTGCTTCTAATAAATAAAATAAATAAATAAATAAATAAATAGTGTACCATTGTCAGCATCGTTGGCAGGGTTGAATGTGCAGCATGATTGTCCTATCTTTGCGCAAACTCCTCCTTCCATTGCTGTGAGGAGGTCCAGTACATATCTGTTCTGAAGTGCTACCATCCTCACAGCTCGCAGTTCCTCTTTTATTGCTTTGAATCCGTTTACTGTGGAATTAATAGTCATCATTAGTTCCCATCGAGTTATCTGGAGCCACTTTGCGTTTGCGTAAGCCTGCATTCCTGGATGTATTATTGAGGAAAAGAACATTGCTGCTCTGCTGAATAGTCTGTGTTCTGGCGGAATTGAAGTGAGTGCTGTTTCCGACCTTCCCCATAGGTAATTTCCTGTCAGAGGTTCTCCTTGTCTTTTCTTTCTATTCAGGACAGTATTATTGCCGTTGTTTTTGTTCTCTGGCCCCTTCTGAGGTTGTACAGATCTCTTCTTCCTCTTGTTCCCTTCATCCATTTTGGGGAAGTTAGCCACATTGACATGTTTCTTGGGTACCACTAGTGATGGTACATTAATATGCACCTTTGTGCATATACCATTCCACAGAGGGGGCAGCGTGTGGTATGCTTTTTCTCCACAGGCCCAGTAATGGTCCATTATTACTGCTGTTCCTGCTCCCACCTCAGGTAACTCCATCACGCTTGCACAGTTGGTGGTGTATCCTACGCCCACCTCTCCTTTATGTTGGTAGCACACCTTAGGCGCAGTTAGCGGCAGTATTGTTATTGGGTCTTCATCCTTCTCTATCCACGTGAGCATGGGTACGTACTTGACCCAAGTCATCCAACACCTATGGTTGTGTCTCTCAATAGTTGAAATATTTTCTCTTGTTACCATGTTGCTTCCAACCACTCCTATGTCCCATTTGTTGTCCATGTACACCTTCCCTGTTATTGTCACCAGTGGTCTTTCCCAACATCCTTGTTTACCAGGAACTTCAGTGGCGTACAATCACATGGTAGGTACTGTAGTGTTACTTTCTTTGTTTCTCCTTTTTCAGGGCCACTTGTTATTATCTGAATGCTTCAGCATGTAAACTGCTCTTGTGGTAACTCAAATAAGTCTTGAGGAAGTTGTTTTCATATGGATATTTATCTCGTGTTTTCCACACCAGCTGCAGCACTGTTCTTTGAAATCTTCCTTTCGTCTGGAACAGTGCCAGGTATATTATACATCGTGCTACCTTTTCATCTATTTCCATGGCAACGAATGTTCGAGAAGCGCTCATGGCGTATGGGATCAATGAGCAAACGTAGCAGCTGTCCTCTGTTGTCTGCTTACCTATGTGGGTCATGTGTTGGTACCATATGTTGTTTGAGATGTGTGCTGAATCTTGTATGTAGTTGTCAATACCTTCAATACCTTTATTATCTGAGTATGTGCTGCGTTTAACTCTACTTCCCTTGTGTGGGATTTTACTAGTATCACCTGACGTAACACTTGTTGCAGCTGGGGGTGGGGGTGCATTAGGTTTGGGTACAGCAATAATATTGATAGCATAGCTGTACTGCCATACAGAGGCAGCCAAGAAACCGGTGATCATTAAAATCCCTATCAACTTTATTACATATGCTAATTTCACCGGCATTTTGCTCTTACCTTGCTGCAGTCCGGCAGCTTATTCTTGCGACGTTAAAGTTGCCCGCCTGAAAATTCTCAATATGCTTGTTATTAATGTTAGTTATTGTTTATTAAGCTCTCCCTATCAAATAGTCATTCAGTGCCCAGGCGAAGAGCTGTTCCCTCGCCAATCTAAGCGATCTGTCTCTTAGGGCAGGCAAGTATGGTTGGAGGTGGGGCATTGAATGCTCTATGGCCAAGAGGAATGTTGTGTAGTAGACACGTACCCTCCTTCTTTTCAGGTACGTTGGCCTTTTTATTTCATATACAAATTGGTGTGACAATTCTTCTGGGTAGTTATCATCTGAGGGTACCATCTACTCCTGGGCAATGAATTTGTTATTTATCTACCTTTTTAGCAGTACAATAATAAGCTGTACCTGCATGTGCGAGAGAAAAGAAAGAGAACATTCAAGTGTTTACATGTGTATATGTGCAAGACAGTGTCCTCCAGTTCAGTTATTACTGCAGTGGGTAGGGGGAAATGGGCAGAGGGTTTGGGCTCAACTGGCGGAAGTCTCTTTACTCTTTGATCGTGTGACCATGGCGTGGGCGGTATGGGGATCACCCCTTTCTTTTCTGGTAGTTGTCTCTGGGGAATCTGGGGGGTGGCATGGTATGGGGACACTTTGGCCGTTAGTTGTGGTAGAAGTCTCTTCCTCCGTTGGTGACGCTGTTATAGTTCTTCCAGTGGCCCTGTCGGTGGCGCTGGGGCGGGTCTGGGGTTTGTAGATCTTTACGTCATGTAGGTGATTCCAGGCACGTTTGTCTTGTAGCTTTACTGCTCTTGTTGATACCTCCTCTACCAGATGAGGGCCAGTGAAGCGTGGGCTGTTCCACTTTCTGTTGAAATTGCATAGTAGTACGTGGTCACCTTTAGCAACTTTGCACAGTCTTTCCTTTTCCATTTCTTTATCCGCGTCTTCTTGTTGGTCGCTGTTAGACCCGCTCCGCGTGCGCTCGAGCTGTTGAGACACAAACACTACACTAGTAATCAAAGAAGACACATATTGGTACATTTCATCACCAAGAACAGTTGCAGTATTCTCGTGATCTGTGAATGCTCTTGATGTTGGCGTTAGGGGAAGGCGCATTTGACGTCCGGTAATCACCTCGTGAGGAGTGAGGTGTTGGTCGGAACCTGGTCTATTCCTTAGCTCAAATAGGGCTAGTGGAAGGCAATACAACCAACTCTTCTTTGTTGTTTGCTGTATTTTTGCAATTGCCTCCTTTAGTAGACCATTCAGGCGTTCGCATATAACGTTGGCCTGTGGGTGATATGCACATGCAAATTTATTTTGATGTTCAGTAAGGATGTGATGTGCTGGAACATTTTGTTTGCGAAATGAGGGCCATTATCTGACCGCAGTACCTCGCACACTCCCCACCTGGGGAAGACCTCCCTTACTAGGAATTTAGCTGCTCTGAATGCATCTGGGTGTGAACAGGGCCCTGCTTCAATCCACCTGAGAATGGGCATACTACTACAATCATATACCTATTTCCTTGACATACGTTGATCATATCAACATAGTCAATATGGAGATGTCGGAAGGATCCCTCTGGCCGGGGTATAGTACCTTTTATCACCTTCAGCGTGTGACCGGCTGTGAACTGTTGGCATGTGAGACAATTGCTGATAAAATTTGACACATGGGAATTTAACTCGGGGCAGAACCAATCTTCTCTAATTCGTGCTGCAATTACTTCATTGCCTGTGTGGGCTGGGTGGTGTAGTTGGCTGAGGGCGGTGTTCAATAGTGCTAGTGGCATTACAATCTTTCCAGTGTTACCCTGGCGCCATAGTGCGTCAGTTGGTGACATTGTGCATCCTCTTTTTACCCATGTTTCTTTTTCTGCCATTGGTGCAGCCGCTTGTAGCTCCATTATCTGTGTGGCTGGGAGATGGGTGTACCCTTCTCTTAACAACATTTCTTTAGCCATTCCCCTCCCTCTCCCTCTCTCTGACTCTGGGGGGTTCCATATCTCACCAAAATATGCAGCATACTTCGCATGTGCGTCTGCTGCTGCATTCCCTCTCGAAATGTGGTCTTCACCATTAGTGTGTGCGGTACATTTGACCAAAGCTAATTCTTGGGGGTCATTTATTACTTCAGCCAATAAGAGAGCATGTTGCACTGGAGTGCCGTCAGCTCTCCTAAACCCTCTTCTTCTCCATTTCGACAGCCCTGAGTGGGCAGTGGACGTAACATATGCGCTGTCAGAATATATGGTCACTCGTTTGTCAAAGCTTTCCTGTAACGCCAAGATCAGTGCGACCAACTCCGCTGCTTGGGCAGAGTAATGCTGTGGTAGTTGTACACATTTCATTGCCACACACACCGGTACCTCCATCATTTTTACCACCGCTGCCCCAGTCCTCCTTCGGCCATCCCTTTGGTCAATTGTTGATGACTCATCAATGAACAGTAGCTCACCACCCTCTAGTGCGTTCTCTTCAACCTTTCTAGTACATGAATACATTTCAGTTATTTGTGTACAATCGTGTGCATAATATCCTTCCTCAATTACTTCTGCTAAAAACCTTGCAGGGTTGACCGTGCTACATCTAACAATTGATAGTTCAGCTCTAGATAAGATGATCTCATAGCCTGATGCCCTTTGCGTGGTTAGGGTGGACTTAGGTTTATTCAATATAGCAAATAGTGCATGTTCCACAAATAGCGTGGTTGGGCACCCCATGGTGATCGCTGACGCTTTCTCTACCGCAAAAGCAGCTGCGGCGAGACCTTGTTCGCAAGGGAAATGACCTAACATCACAGGATCTAAGTGGCCGCTGTAAAATGCAACTGGTTTGTAGCCCATGCTTGTTTTTTGAGCCAACACTGCTTTCATTACTGCTGAGTCGCAATGTGAAAATATAAAGAATTGTCGCTCATAGTCTGGGGTTGCCAGTACCGGAGCAGTTGATTTCGCATCTTTTAGTTCATCGAAAGCCTCATCCATTTCCATGGTCCACCCCAACTTTTTCTCCCCTTTGTTAGCTTCCTTTAACGCCTCAAGCAGGGTTCCTATGTATGAGCTGTAATCAAATACCCATGCTCTACAGTAGTTACACAAACCTAGGAATTGTTGCAGCTCCCTCACTGTTTGTGGCACTGGTGTTTTTGAAATGGCCTGTGCCCTTTGTGGTGCAATCTTTCTTCCATGTTGGGATATCAGCTGACCAATGTAAAGTACCTGTTCCTGACAGTACTGTAACTTTTCCATGTCTACCTTGTAACCTTTTTCAGCCAATATTGTCAGCATCTTTAATGAGTCCTCTCTGCATGTTTTTTCGTTTGTGCTGCAAATTATTATGTCATCGACATACTGCAACACTGTGCTTTCTACTGCAATGTTACCCAAATCCATCTGTATTACTCTGTTGAATATTGAGGGTGATTCGCAGTACCCTTGTGGCAATCTGGTGTGTTTCCACTTTGTGTTTCTGTAAGTAAAGCTTGTCAGATCTTGTGAGTCTGGGTGCAATGGTATTGAGAAAAAAGCATTTTTAAGGTCGATCACTGTAAATCGTGATGCTTCTGCTGGAATGCCACACAATATCATGGCCAGGTTTGCGGCTATGGGGTATTCTGCTTCCACTATGTTGTTTAAGGGCCTGAGGTCCTGTATGAAGCGCCACGACCCTCCCTTAGCCTTGCACACTGGGTATACAGCCGTGTTACATGGTGATTCTGAGGGGACCAATATGCCATTATTTATAAGGGCCGTTATTGTTTCATATATACCTTCATCTGCCTCTTTTGATAGTGGGTACTGTTTCACTCTGGGGAGTATTGCACCTTTTTTCAATTTTATCCTTACTCCCCCTATACTTTTTATGCACCCCACGTCGTAGGGGCTGGTAGTCCATAATGATGTGGGTACTTTTGACATATCCTCCTTAAAGAAGGGAACTGGGGTGGATGTGGGAGCCTCAAGCGCCATCGCCATTTTCTGTGCCACTTGTTTGTACGCTACTCTTAGCCATATTTCCACACTCATCATAAACATCATTTCACCTTCCTCCTTTTCTTCTGAGAACAGTTCCTCATCTGACACCTGGGTGAGTCTACATCCCTCTGCTAGTGCTATCACTGACCTCTATGCTCTTCCTTCTCTGTCCTGGGCATGCACCGCAATGTAATCAGCTGTTGCTATAATGCTTTCTGTGTCCACTAAAATCACCTTTCCTTCTTGTTCATTTGCTGGTGTTTCTGGTCTGAACAAATAGGCTGCTGGCCTCCTCCAGATCTTTCCTTCTATCCCTGGCATCCATGCAAATGCCATGTCTGTCCCGTACTGGAATAGTTCACCATCTACTGGCTCAGCCCTAATCGCTGTCTGTCCGCAGTATGCTTGCATGATTTGTCGTGCTGTGAGCATGTCAATTCCTGGAGTAGAGCAAATTATGCCGTCCAGTGTAAAGGAGATCGTCATATTCAACCTGTTCATGATGTCTCTCCCCAGTATATTTACTGGTGAGGCACTAGAATATACGAGTGGAACTGACATGTCGTAATCCCCTATTGATAAGGGAATGTTATCAGTAAAGGGAACCAACCCTCTAGCCCCAGAGAATCCTTGGGTGTTCATGGCTTCGCCTGACATCTTAAATTTACCTTCCCTTATGCAAGACCGGGTCGCCCCGGTGTCAACAAGGAATGATAATTTTTTGTCACCTATCGTTACCTCTATGCATGGTTCCTCCGCACTATTAGGGGTTACTGACAGGATGGGACACACCAAGGCCGTCTGTGGGCTGTCCTATTGAGGGTACAACGATTGACCGTTTCCTGTGTAAGGGTTGTGTCCTAGTACTGTCACCCTACCCAGTTGTGTTTGTTGTGCTTGGGGTTGTTGTACTGTCGCTACCTGTTGTTGTGGCAGTGAAAATGCCTGTGGCTGTTGTGTTACTAGTTGTTGCTGTTCATTTCCCTGTTGCAACGTCTGTTGTTGCTGTATCTCCTCCTGTTCCTGTGTGGGCCTTAGTTGTCCCTGCTCGCTCCATGATGGTGTTCCTGGTCTTACTCTACACGTGCGTGACATGTGTCCTACTAATCCAAAACTCCAACACATCGGTGGTTCCCTACTCTGCCATGGGAAGCCTCCTGTGTTGTCCTGGTATACTGGTTGCCCGGTGGGGTAGGAATTTCTAAGTCCTCCCACCTGTTGTTGTGTGTTATATCCGTATCCTCTCCCTCTCATTATTCCTCCTCTTCCCCTGTTGTAATTATAATACCCAGCTCCTGGCATTGAGTATCCTCCTCCCATGTTGGTCGTGTATGGTTGGAGTGGCGGCACCTGTGGTGTTATAGTCTGTGAGGATGGTACTTGGGAGGGATCTTGTGCAGCCACTACTTGTGTGGGGCTTTGGGTCATTGTTGTAGGTGTAGTTATTAGTGCCCCTTCCATTGTGTATTTAGTAAGTTTTTTCTGTGCTAGTTTAGCCTCTTCCATTTTCCTGTCCTCCTCCTTTTGTTTCATTTTACCTTGCCATGTCCTACAATGATGTACTATTGTCAGTTGTATTTCTGGCCATGCTTTTGCTTCCATTCCCACCACTTTCTTCAGTTGTTTTTGAACTCCTTCTGGGAGCCCTTGTACTAGTATATGATAGAATATTGCTGGTGTTTTGTCCCATTGTTCTCTAGTTTCCATGCGCCACTTCTCTTGAATTTCCTGGATATAATCAACAGGATCTTCGTTCTCACACATCTTGCGTGAGGTAATTGCTCCTATGTCTGATGTGTCTGGGTACTGTACCCTTAGTGCCTGCCATAGTGCATGTCTGCAGTTTGCGAATGGTGCCCCATCGTGCGAAGTGTTGGTTATTGTTACCCCAGTGAATCCCGCTCTCTTCCAAATGTCATCCACTGCATCCCCTAATATAGATATTAGAAGGCCCTTTACATCCCCCACTGCCAGTTTCTGTCCTGCGGTGTGTTTTTCCATCTCATATATCCATTTACCTGCACCTCCACTTAATGATGGGAGCCTGCACTTTATATTTTCTTTGTCTGTATGCTTCCAAGGGACGTATTGTGGTCTGACCCCTCCCCTCTCCAGAAGTGGCATTAAGTTGTGTCTCGTTATATCCCTTGGGTTCCATAAAATTGAGTCCCCACACCCCTCCTCTTCTTCCGTCTCTCTTACATCGTCAATGTCGTTCGTAGTTCCCCTGCTCGTAACTCTTTCTTCTCCATTTTTTCCCCTTCTGTCATCATTTCCTGTATTTAATGTGGGCGTGTGTATTCGTTCTTCCTGCCTGCGTCTAGGGAGGTCTCTAAGCCTACTTACATAGGGTGTCATTTCGTTTGTGAAGGGCGCGAGTTTGGTTGTGCATAGTGAGCGTGAGGTGGTTGACCATGTAGGGTGGGATGGTGGCGGTGTGGCTTCAAGTGTCTGTCTTTCCGCTATTCCCTGCTCTTCCTCCCCACTTCTCTCCAGTTCATCCCTTCTCATACAGATCCATGGTGAGTCTGTATTGGTCCGGGTGGTGTATAGTTTATCTAGGCTTTCCCTGTCACTATTTCTTCCTTCCTTCTCCATTCCTTCCTCTTCCTCACTACAAAAGTCATCTGTATGTGGCGGCCCCCACTCTGTCTTTCTCCCCTTGATCGTTACTGTTTTTAAGTCTATTAGGTCCGTGTCTCCCTTTTCTCCTTTACCAACCACTCCCCTTTGTGCTGATGTTGTGGCTACTTCTGTATCTCTATATACATGCCTCCTTACTTCACTCTCCCCTCTCCTATCTTCTCTTTCCCCTTCATTTCTCTCCTCCATCTCTCTACCAATTTCCTCCCTTTTCCTTTTTAATTCCTCCATTACTTCACTACTCATCTTTCCCAATACCCTTTCATCCTCTTTCTTCCTTTTCCATCTCACCCTCTCCCGTTCTAATATACTCTCTATCACCCTTCCTTCTTCGTATTTCCTAGTCGATTCTGATAGTAATCTCTTCTTCCACATTGCCATTTCCTTTTCTTTCTCTTCTTCTTCCTTTTTCCTCTCTCGTAGTACTGCTCTTGATACCCTTTCTGCTGCTGCTTTTACCCTTTCGGCTTCTCTCCTTTGCTCCTCAGTTTGTTCCCTTATTCTTTCCAACTCATTCCTACCTTCTTTCCTTTCCCTTGCTCTCTCTTTTTCTTCCCTCTCGAGCTGTTTGATTAGTTCATTCTGCTCATCCCTTAGCTCTGCTAGTCGTTCCTCCAAAATCTCTTCCTTTTGTCGTATCAGCTCTTCCCCCCTCATGTCACTCTCCCTGGTATTATCCTCGTCCATTTTCCTCACTACCTCCCTCTCTTCTCCTGTTAGTGTACCTTGTAATTTTAATAGTATCTGCGCAGCTACCCACCCATCATGTCCTATTTCCTCAGTTTGTTCTTCTCTAGTCCTCCCCTCCCCCTCTGGCATCTTCCTATAGGCTGATCCCGTCGTACTAGTCCGCCCCCCTCCCTTGTGGACACCTGTCACTGCATATGGTGGCGGGCTGTATGTCGGGTTCGAGTACCCCTCAGCCGCCCTTAGTTGTTCTCTTCCTATTTCTCCTAGTTCTCTTAAAGGGTACAACCCCCCTCCCTCTGTTTTCACTACCTTTGCTAGGGTTATATCGTCGCTCTGTTCCTTTTTTATTTCATTTTCTTTTGGGTTGTCATTCTTTTCTCCTCCCTCTTGTCCGTTCCCCGTGTTCTTTGGGCCTTCACTCTCCTTCTCCCCATTCTCTCCTTCCTCCTTGATCTCTTTTTCTTCCGGTGTTCCCCCCACAGTGAACATTCCATTTGGTCCTGGTCGGGACCCCTGGAACATCCTCCATAAGTTAAACAATTCCACGTGGTGTGTCAACTTCTTCCCCTTGTATGTGTTATGCAGATGGTTTAATAGTGAATGTTGGGTCTATGGATCAAAGCTACCGTTAGGCGGCCATGGTGTTGTCATTTTGTTGTCCGTCCCCTGTGTCCATTCTATGCTATATTTGATCAGTTTCTCCCTATGGGGTGACAGTGTTTTACATATGTGTTGTAGTGGGGTAGTGAGGGTGTTCCCCCACCCTCCCGATCCTGCCCCGTATGACATAGTAGCGCTCCACTCGTTATCTTTCCCCTATCTGGTAGTTATTACTTTACCAACACTTACGATAAACAGCCTTATACCTTTACCTGGCCCCGTAAGTTTGGGGACTTGCGATAGTCCGCTGAGGAAAATTATTAAAATATAGTATTTACATTTGTATATTCTTTTCTTTCTTTTCTTCCTTTACAGAACACCCTTACGGCCCCCTGCGGCCGAGGCGCATGTAGCCCCCTGCGGCTGCGTACCCCTTTTGACGTTATTATATAGTCGTCCTATTTTCATTTGCTCCTCCTCCCTCTTCTACACTTGCCGTGGCCGGCGTTCTCCGTGTGCAGCCACGTCCCCCATTTCGCCTTCCCCCCGATCAACTCATCACCGTTTATCTCCGTTTCCACTCCCTTACCAGAATTCTCTTCCCCACCACTCTCAGAAAGAAAGATGCCTTGTGCTCGGGATATCCTATGAAAGCCCTACTGGTGACGTCACCGACCTCTTCAAGTTACTGGTAAGTTCTAAATATCTAAATACACTTGCACCCTACCCCCGTTAACCCCACAGCTGTCTTCCTGTCACGCCTGGAACAAGGTAATCAACAATATATAATCGGACTGCTCACGCTGCGTCGCCTCGCGTGTGATACGCCCCTCGACAGGAGGGCTTAACCAGCCAATTATCTTCCGTATTGGGCAACTAGCTAGCTACCGCCTACAGGGAAACGTCATCTACCTATCGAGTTTCTTGCACGAACAATAGGGATCCTCATCTACTCATTGATCAATAAATGCCAAATCGTAGGAAACCGCGCACACACACACCCTTACACGTAGTCGCGACCCAGGCCAATCAGTGTCTACGAGCGGCCGCATGTGATGTTTTCGTGCTCCACCCCCCTCTCTCGCGTAACGTAGCCGACTGCTCTCGCACTCGTTCGGCTACCATTCATTTCGTTGCCGACACTAAATTGTCAAACCTTCGCCGCGCACCTGTGCAACACCTCCCACCTCCCTATTTAATTCCTCCCCACTCCCTCACAATTTCACATTGCTTGTTGTGCGTGGCATGCTCACCAAGTTCTCTTGATGCTGGGCCGCTCGACTGCGTGCACCCCTCCAAGCGGCTCGCCACCTCCCCTCGTCTGGACCACGTCTGGACACCCGCCAACCGCGGGCGGGATACTTCTCAACCGGCTCCCGACGGCCAATATCCGGATTGCGCTGTCCGGCCTTCTCGCAGTTCCGCGATGGTCCTGTAGTCCTCAGAAGGGGGCAGCGGCAGAGGGGGCCGCGCCGCCGGACCTCCTTGCAACGGGAGTACCTGGAAAAATAAAAATAAAAAGCAGATCTTAAACAGATCTCAGCAGTGCCTCCAACTTGTCGGGGGGAAATTCTGCCGGGGTCGGCCGGGCCGTCCGCAGACCTCCGGGCAGGGAGGCCCCAACTCCTCCCGTATATCCCAAAAGAGATAGAGTATGAGACACACGCAAGAAGCAAGGTGATTCTGCTGTTTATTAGACAAAACAGCAGGGATGGGTCAAGGATCGTACGCGTCCGTCCTGACACACACACAATCGTGGGGCTCGCAGGCCCTTTTTACCTTAGTATGAGCGCTACTTGCGTCACCTTAGAAAGTTAGCAAAAAACCTATCTCCACTCTGGATTGGTTACTCGAGTGGTAGGGTTAGTGTAGCATACGTATAGAGAACGGTATTAGTGGTTGAGGGTTAGTCAGGTGATATACTTGGGTTGTCCCTTCAGTTTGATACATGAAAATTGTTACATGAAGACCCCTGGGGATTGGTCAATGCTAATGGCGTCAGTGATAAAAGCCCCATGTTCTGATTGGTCCGCTCGCGAGCCTCCCAGTCTGGGACCATCGCTGTTCCCAGCTCGCGGTGTACCTGTCATTTGCAACAATGTTTCACTATGGGTAGGTGCAGACAATGTGAGGATTTATTCATATGCTGGAAGGCCGACTACTCCCACTGTCGCAGATGTCCATTGAGTCTTTTAATTGTATCTGCCTGTGTCTTGAAACGTGGGATTCAGGCGTCTCTTTCCCCTGGCTTTGGCATCCTGTCAGGTTTGGCTTGGTCACGTGAGGTGGGACCGTGTTTGAGACAGAATTCTGCACAATTAATATTGTTTTTCCCACTGTGTGCCTGGTTTAGTTTGTAGGTGCGACCTTGACGTCGGCTCGCGGCGTGCGAGATTGCAACATTGTACCCTTAGCTGTGTGCTTTCGCCGGGCTCATTCTGCAGGGTCAGCAACTGAGCTCTTGCTCATTTAATGTTCATGGAAGCTTTTGCTTGCGGCCTACTTGGGCCTAGTGCATAGGTGGAACCGTTGGTGCACTGCGCTTTAGGTTACGGTATCATATTGCTCTATCCCCAGTATTGTGTCTTCGTTATATTCTTCATTATGGTACATGGTTCTAGAAGAAGCGTGAGCAAGCCTTTTTAAATAAGTTCATTATGCGTCTTGCGTTTCTGCATTTTGAGATCCTATGTGGAAAATAATAAAGATGCACGTCCGTGGGTGTGTCCGTCGCCTACGTCATAGCACTGAGTATGTTCTTCTTGTGGATTGGTGTGGGAGTGTCCGGTGTGTATGTTTTGCACAGGCGTGCTGACCGTTGGCTGGGTCGTCATGGCATCTCTAACGATGTGTTGGTTTAGTCGAGTTGATCTATGCCGCAGGTGTCGGCATGGGCAGGTCGGGCTGCTGGGCAGGTGGGTGGGCACATCCGTATGTTCCTGTACCAGGGTATTTGGTCGTCTGGTAGATAGGCAAACTCGTCTCGTGGCGGGTGTCTAGGTCGTGATCCTCTAGGCCAAGCGCGAGAGGGGATTGGCGAGAGCTTGTTCTTCCAGTCTCCCACTTCAATACTAATGGTAGACACTGCACTTCTCTATATAAGCCAATTGATAACCTTAATGCTTTTTGTTTACTTAACAATTTCTTATTCTTTAACATACCATACAGACATAAAAAATAATATACCAAGGGAAACGTTAGAAATTCCTAATCGAATGGAGATAAACATGGATCTGGTAGTGAAATATCCCATTCTTACAAAAAAACTTTGTGGAGGACCACATAAAAGAAAAAAATAAATATCACTGTCCCACATATACCTGTACCCATGCTACATGTCCCAGCTAACTATCCCCAAAAACTCCTCAGCAAGAAAAACGTTATGACGAGACTTCATTCCCTTCTTCCCCTACCATCCATCATGTCCAAATCCCTAATTCCCCTGTTTTTGTATCAGTTTCTGCTTCCCTCTCTCTTTCATAATTGTTATACTTTTATACAATAATAAAATATTAAGTGTGTTGTTAGTATATTCCTTTGTGTCTTTTTAAAAAAAAAAAGGCAGTTAGGGTGTCCAGGGACAGCGCGGCTGTCCGGGATGTCCTCAATTAACAGAAATGGGGGTGTCCTAAGGACACTATACCTGTTCGTATTGTTGTCAATTAAAATGGAGGTGTCCTTAGGACACACAAGATGTCTGCCTGTCCGCAATTAACCAAAATGGGGGTGTCCTAAGGACATTATACCTGTTCGCACTGTCCTCAATCAAGATGGAAGTGTCCTTAGAACACACAAGATATCCGCCTGTCCGTAATTAACCAAAATGGTGGTGTCCTAAGGACACTATACCTGTTCGAATTGGCCGTAGTCAAAATGGGGGTGTCCGCATAACACTAAAGACTTCTGCATGTATGCAGCTATGCAAAATAAAGTGTCCTAACATTCCCCCTGTTCGCATTGTCCATAACCAGAATGAATATGTCTGTAGAACACATAGCCCGTCCGCCTGTCCTCAAAGGTTTGACGTGCATTTGTTTTGTTCGGGGACCTGAACAGTGTCCATAGAAAACCGGTACACATGCGTAGCACACCGTTGTTCCTACCAACATCGTGCCTGTCTGCAACTGTCTGCCACATGTGTGCTGCACTTTTAATTAATTCCGGGACTGGAACACTGTAGAACACCCGCACGCATGCGTAGAACAGACCCTGTGCATTTGGTGTTCTATGGACAGCTGTCCCATTCGCCAACGTGTCCTCGATGTCATCATGTGACTGCTCCCACGCTAAGTGTAGTGAACACTGTCTGGGCCCTAAAAAGGTTTTTTTATTTCAGCAATCCAAGGTATTTTCCTCGGAAAGTTCACCCTTGCACATGTCCCACGCTATGGAGATCTGCATACTTTTTTTGATTTATTTTAGCCCTTTCTTGGTCTTTGAAATGTTCGGGGGCAGCACGGGTGTCCGCAAAGCCTGCCCCAACACCCCTCTAAAAAGCCACACCAAAGAGCTGCTCCTTATTCTGATTTGGGTTTCCAGGACAGAAACTGCTCGTTGTTGCATTGCGCAGCTCTTGCTCTTTGAAACAGCTGTCCTGATGGCATCCATGGCTGCTGCTGGTGCTACTGCGGTCTCACCACCATCCACACTGCCTCCACCACCAAAAACTCCCAGAGGGCCTGCAGAGGGGAACAGGCATCAGGATACAGAGGAGAGTGATTAAGAGGATGAAGAGGATGAGGTAGTGGAAGTCCCTACTACTAGTTCTCACCCTGAATCTTGGGTGTGGAGGTTATTTACCACCGTTGATGGAGTACTGAAAGCACGTGCACACAAGGTGACCTGGAAACAGTGCAAGATGGTGCTGAGTCGTGGGAAACCGGGTTTGTACAGCTATGGTACTACCTCAATGAAGCGACACATAAAATCATTCCATGGTGGGGCTATTTGTGAGGTTGTACCTTGCGATAAACGTAGTAGGTTGAACTCCCCTTCAGCATCCTCCACTTCCACTCCTGCCACCACAAGAGACACTCCTGTGGGGCAGCACATCCCGCCAGCTGCATCGCAGGCCATACATGATGCTGTTGATCCTTACCTTTCAAAGGTCATAGTATTGTGCATGTACTGCGACACAGTACTCTGCAGGGGGGGAGACCCTTTGAAGTGCTTTCGAGACTGTGGTCAAGGAGCATGAGAAGAACTGCTACCTACCTGAGTAAGGCCCACCCTGCATCTTCCTCTCTCCACCTGCCCTTTCTTATCCCCGTGGTTGGTGTCCCTTCCTTCACCTCCTTTCCTTTCCGTTCGTTTCCTTTCCTTTCCTTTCCTTGTGTGCCATGTTTACAAAAAACATTATAAAAGGCTCTTTTCAGAGCCGCCTTTCACAGTTCAAAAAGAGAAGTGTCAATGAAACGCGCAGGGCCCTGTGCATTCTTAGAGGTCTGCGGACTGTCCACAGACCTCTAAATTCTTTGCGGTTCTGCCCTTTCACAACCATTGCATTTTTCACTGGGAGGAAGTGGTTGCTCTGAAAAGAGCCTTTTTGTGGTGTTTTTTGTGTTTCGAAAACTTCAAATGGAGAACACCTAATGCAAAATGGATTGTTGTAATTCCAAAAACGTTGCAATGCATTTTGTATATTTCGCTGAAAAATCTGATTGCCGGCATAAGTAACATGTACTCCATCTCTGCGAAAAATGTGTGTACTATGAAACATAATGTTTTCATTGTGAGAAGAGGACATACAAACATCTCTCAAACAGGCACAGACAGCCTTGTTAACATTGTTCCTTGCTTTCTCCATTTGTGGACCAAATGAAGAAGAATGCAGCCCCATTTGTCTCTGCGCAATACGGGAAAAAATTACTCTGGAGTTTGGATACTTGCCCATGACTTTCCCAAGTCCTTCTTTCATTGCACATTCCAGACACATGTCCTAAACTGTTCATTCCACAATGAATAATAATAATAATGTCTTGATGACACTGTGTCACCAAAGTAGCACAAAGAGGTACCACATCCAGCCACTTAATTCCACGCACTCCATGCCAGTGCACTTCCACATGAGGGAATCCAAGATGTACAGCCACTCCACAGTGATCTGCATGCACCTCCAACCAATTTATCCACAAATCTCCCAAAATCCAGACAATCTGCTTTCTAAAACACAAAGCCATAGCTATCTCCTCTCCTCTCAGGAAAAATACTTTCTAACAAACTCTATGCTCACACATCACACCCAGTAAACCCTAATGACCAATCCCTTGCTGTGCTACATCTCATTTGCATCCCTCTCAACCTCAAAAAATCCTGTATGTAATACGGGCTGTCCGCGGACAACCACGGTGTCCGCGGACATATCATAATATCTGAGCATGGGGAATTAAAATTGAAATAGTGTGCCCGATTTCCCCTTTGAAGTTGGCTCTAAAAAGTGCCTTTTTTTTGCAGATGCTTCAGAAACACCTTTTATATTGTATGTTTGTTTTTTTCTCCTTATTTTCCACCAAAAATCTTCACATTACCTTCTCCAAAGCAATCCTTATGTTTGAAAACAACATAGCATTTCCCATAAAAGATAAAGACATGCCATCTTCTTCAAAGTAATGAACATTATCAGAGTCAATTTTGTCATTCTTGCAAAAGAACATGCCAGCTCTAAGCATAAAAGCAAACATGCCTTGGTTGATTAAACACCTACCAATATTTTCCTGAGGACAAAAAACAGAACTATTGTCCCATATTGCCCTAGGTACCAAACCAGAAAAAATTACCTTGGCATTTGGAAGTAGTTAAATTACTGCCTGAACCAAGTTTTCTAGATCTTTTAACAAAGTAGGGGCACTGACATTGCCCAAATGCAAAGCACCACAGTGCAGGACATCCACATGTGGACTGTCAACCCTAGCCATATCTTGACAAACTTTTACCATTGCCTGCAAATTGAAACCAGACACTGTGCTCCACACCATCTTCACTCCTTTTACATCAAAATTGTTTCCCACATTCATACATTTTGCATACTCCTCCAAAGCATTCACAAACATATCTCCAAGCATCACCACCCTGACTTTCTCCACCTCCGCCATCTTCACTACACACAGTTTCTCTCAATACGAAGCAGAACTTAAACACCAGATTGGCTAATCCTCAAAATACACTCCCATTTCATACCGGATGTGGCATGTCCTATCTGCGAACAGCCGCACTGTCCATGGAGCACGTAAGTAACACTGGTACAGTCCTTCTACCCTTTCCACTTCACTCTCTCCACCATTCCCTCATTGGTTACTGTTAAGCAGTCACACAACCATCCACTAATCACATGCAAGACCTTAACATCCAACTCCATCATCACAATTCAGCACTTTAGATGTACTGTTGATCACTCCGAGTACAATTGCGCTGTGACTGCAAAGCACCTACAGCAACTACTAGTAAACTCTCCAACATTTTTACTTGCAGATTCATGCTCATCCACATGCATGAATGCAAAGTACAGGTATGAATATTTTTTGCACAGTACATCATAAATGCCAACATTCCGACCCACCTTGGAGGGAGATTTCCTCTAAAAATCGGGAGACAACATTTGTGTCATAAGAATGCATTGGGCAAAGATGTATTTTTGCAGGAGAACGTGAAAAAAATAACAATAATTTTCACTGCAAAATCGGGAGTCTCCCACCAAAATCGGGAGGATTGGCATGTATGGTACATGTACATCTCTTGTATAAATGCATCTAAACAGAGTAACTGCCACTTACCCTGTGCAACCTGTAAAACAAGCTGACTGCCATTTCTCCCATCTGCTATGATCAAGTGTCACTTGCAAAGTTGTCTGCTCTCCACATTTTTATTTAACCATATTATTAACTGCAATGTGCAAACTGTTATTTTCTTCATTCATTCTATCATTTCTGTAACCACTGCCACGTATTTAACCACATTTCAACAATGATAGCATTTAATGCATTATAGTGCATAAGATGTACATACAATTTCCTTTCTATACATTCTGCATATTTTACATACATTCTATCATTTCAACTTCATTTGCAAGTGACTATATTAGTAATCAGACACAACACACACAGATATGAGAAATAACAGTATAATTATGGAAAAGGCTTTCTAGTGTCTTATAAAATTCCACGCAGCCAGGATGAGTACATGCATCTTTATTTATGCACACATATAGCCAATATCATTTGAAAGGCTCCCAACTGAAACAACACCACTGCCTCTACAACTGTTCTTCCAATCTAGACAGCTCTCTCATTCCAGCTGGTTGCCCATTCCGTTCTAGATTTCACAAAAGCATTCAACTATGCACAGGTGCAGTCATATCTATCACATCATATACAACTATGTACAGGGTTATAAAGCAAGACATACATCATCTCCCCCTTCCCTTCAGTCTGCAACACAAGCACCAGGTCTTTCCTTGCAACCCTTACTTTATTTCAGACTCTCCCATCTCAAAGCACCACAGAATCACCCAGTACTTTAGTAAACATCTACTGAGTAATAAACCGCTGACCCCATCAAATCCTTCTGGTTTATTTCCCACACCTTCACAATCACCTCAGCATAACACACCCATAGAATCAAACACCTGCCAAATGACCACAACCTAAAAACATAATACATCCACCACTTGACTGCATGGCCAGGCAAAAACTCTTAATACAGCCTCAACAAAGGAAACAGTAAGTATATAATAATTAAACTCACAAACACTGCAACATAACATAGCCATGTAAACGAACACCTCACTAATAAATGCATCCCAAAATGCCTAGAGTCTTCAATACCAACAATCTTAACAAAATCCAACAAACAAACATACATCATCTCACTATCCTATAAACACTATTACACTACTACTAATCAGTACTCACATTTTTTGGAAACATATCCCCTAAGCATCCCACATACCACAATCAAAATGTTTTGCAGCATTGTAGAGTTATGCTGCAGTGATTGTGGCCAGGGCCTAGAGTCTTGGGTGCATGGCCTATGGCCTACAGCCTATGGCCATGCACCCAAGACTCTAGGCCCTGGCCACAGCCACCGCAGCATAACACACCCATAGAAACAAACACCTACCAAATGACCACAACCCAAAAACATAATACATTCACCTCAAAACTATCCACTTCAATTAACATTCTAAAATATAATTACAACCAATGTACAAACTCTTCAATACATACCCTCTTCACCCAATGCTCTTCTAATGACCCAAAACCAACATCATACTAAAGTAAAATAGCCAGTAGTGCGCCCAGTGTTAGTATGTCCTAGTGTTAGTATGTCCATGAACAACTGCGGTGACCGCGTACACTGTGAACACATCATGGCCTTCTCCCACCTAAAGAAATACAGCATTTGACCCATCTCTTACTCCCCCACCCTCTCCAAGCACTCATACACACCAACACACTCCCCAAAATTGGATTTATGCTCATTTCCAGCGCATGTCTGCGCATTCAATATGGCGGGCACATCGAAACAATTTGACGCACCTCATGCCTCGGCCCAGCCAATCAGAGAACATGTCACGTGTCTGCGGACATGACGCAAGCTGATTACCCAATCAGTGTTCTGTCCGTGGAGCGAACAGGGAAGTGTGTCCGCGGAGAAGAGATAGATATCACTAATTTTTTTAGACCCACATTTTGGTCAATTTAAAATAAAACTACCAGACGGATTTTCATTAAATTTACAAAAGCACGCTTTTGGGACCAAGCCGCCGCTCCTGCCACAAATTCGGTGAAAATCTGTCAAGCGGTTTGGGCTGTAGGCGCGACAGACATTTTTTCCCCATTCAGTCTACGTGAAAAAAAGAAATTTTGGCACCCCCCTATAATTTTGCCCTCCCCGTACCAAACCTTACCAAACTTTGCAGATAATTCAGAGTGGGCCATACACTGTTTTTGCAAAGTTTGGTGAAGATTTGTGCAGGGGGAGCAAAGTTATGAGCCACCCAAAACGTGCTCTTCCTATGGGTTTAGCAACTTAACCATAACTTCACGGCCACTACCGTGGGCCATGTAATATGCTAGCTGACCCACATATTCCCCGATATGGAGGATGACATACCTGTTCCTTGTCATTTCTCTATTGAACACCAAGTCATTATTGTTTAGGTGAATGATAGCCTCCATCAAGCAGCTAACTATTATTGTGTTCAGGTCCCCTACGCCTTATTCTAAAAATGTTTACTAATGGAACACAGCCGTTCATAACCATGTCAGTTCTAATTAAATACAGTGTAGCTTTGCACATAGAAGACAGACTCACATGTTCCAGACTGGCCTACGATCAATGTAAACGCAGTTTATGAAAAATAAAAGAAGTATTATGCGAGACATTACCATATATTATATTATAGTTTTGCAGAATCCCAGAAAGCAATGCCTCTCTGAAAATTCCCAGTGACAGATGAAGTGTTCCAGTAGCTATGTTTACACAAATCTCTTAGCGGTTCGGAAATTGCCTTTCAGAAAAATATCACTGGACCATAATTCGCCATAATTCGCAACTGTTCTGAGTTTCATGGTATTGGACAACCCTATGTACCGTATAATGTATCTTTGAGCGACCCTACCTACACTTGGAGTGATCTAAGAACTGCGGCTTAGCAGTTAAGGGGTCTTTACGGGCCATTTTGGACATAAGTGGTGGTTGTCTCTGTAATCGGATTTGCCCCTTCAAGCATCTCTCATATGGCAGACAGCAAGGAATAACAGTCAGGGTTAGCAGTGAGCAATGGAATTAGGTAAATATGTCTCTTGTCTGTCAACTTCAGCTAGGTCAAGCCTAGAAGCAAAGGGGGCATTGCCATGTTGAATCTCCTCGCAAAGAATAGGGTTGTAAAGGATACAAATGGCCAAGTAATGCAGGCACAAGAGAACTTGAGAGGGAAATGTACCACATTACAACGAGTAATAGATTGATGTTCCACAGCCCATATTAGAATCACCACCTCACAGATGAAGCCTATTGAAAGATTGTGAGGAAACGGGATCTGAAGGTAAATAAGTTTTTATTTACGGAGCCTGCCAGAGCCTCAACACAGTGCTCTCTATCTTGATCTCCACCAACCGTCACTCGTTGGTCACGCGGCTCTCTACAATTACAATACTGAGAGTCCGCGAGACCAGCACGAGTGCAGCGTTCTACTCACGAGCTCTACACATCTTTCCCCTTATGCAGAAAATAACTAATATGACTTATAATAATACAAAAGTTTAAAATGTTTTCTAGTACCTTACACACTTAGCCAAACAAACTTAAAATATAATATGCTAAGACGATAAGATTAAATCTCACCTTTGAACCATAAAACTTTGGACTTGCCTAACATTGAGTGTTAAGTTTAGGATTCATAATCCCTCATCCACACAGGTTTAGACCTATGCCTATGTAAACCTTGTTCATTCACTCTTATACTCTTATCTTTATTTTCCACATCTACCATTCCTCCTTTCACTTCCTCATCAACCACTCCTTCCTCCACTCCTTCCTCCTTTTTCTTATTAATGTCCACACTCATTTTTCTTTTCTTCAAAGTATCCTCTTTCTCATCTCCCGCTCTTGCCAACCTTCCTTTTGACCAGACTTCCCCACCCTCCAAGACCACAACATTGCTCTTGACCGCACTTATCTTTTTTGGTCCTAGGAACTTACTTCCAACACATTTGTTCACCAACCTGGGATTTTTAACATACACTCTCTCCCCAACTTTCCATTCTTGTTCTTTCACCCTCATCCTGTCATCAAACAGTTCCTTGTTTCTTTCCTGATTCAACTTGATTAGTCTCATTATGTGATCCCGATCCACACTGACCACCTTGGCCATGCCTAGCCATCCTGGACAAAGCTTTGTACCTGGTTCCCTGCCTTTCAACGACACAAATGGAGATACACCAGTTACCGAGTGTGGTGTAGTAACATAACTCCATGTAAGCATCCTCAACACCTCTCTCCATGGCTGTCCCGACTTCATAGCCAACTGTAAACCCCCTTTTATATACCTGTTTATTCTTTCAACCAGACCATTCGCTTTGGGATTATACAGTGCAGTCCTCATGTGTTTTATGCTGTAACCCTCCAGAAATCTTCTCATTGCCATGGACACAAATTGTACTCCATTATCCGACACAATTTCCTCAGGAACACCCTCCTTAAGGAAAACCTTTTCCAAGAAACCAATCAACTCCTTAGTTGTTACTTCTTTCACTGCTTCCCATTCGACCATTTAGAATGGAAGTCTACTACCACAAATAGAAATCTAAGTCCTTCTCCAAGGCCTGACACATGGCCCATAATATCCACTGCCAACTTGTCCCAAGGTTGATCCGGTATGACATTAGGTATTAATGGAGCCTCTCTTACCACTCTACATTTGTCACTTGTTTGACAACTCCAGCAATCTTTAACATACTTTTCAGCACTTTTGTCAATTCCCGGCCACCAATAATTCTGCCTTAACTTCCTTTTCATGGCAGCTTCCCCGGGATGTCCCTGCTGTGCCAACCTCACTAAGACCGACCTAATTGTCTGAGGGGGAACCAAACACCTACCCCTCCTCAACCTGCCTTCACACAAATTCAATTAATCTCTTATCTCCCACCAGGTATTACATTTATTATCCACATCTTTTTTAGCTGGCCACCCTTCCACTGTCCAACCCTTCACAAGTTTTAGATCCTCATCAGAATCTTCCTCTAATGTCCACTCTTCTCTACTGACAGCACACTGTATTTCCGCCACCACTGACTCCTCTTATACTTCTCTTTCTTCTACCCCATCATCTTTCATAGGTAGTCTGGACAGGCAGTCCGCCACCACATTCCTCTTTCCCGGCAAGTAGCTCACATCAAAGTTAAAATTTTGAAGTCCTAAACCCCACCTGCCTATTCTTGGAGAACCCAAAGCCCCACTTCCACTTTCAAAGAGCTGCACCATGGGTTTGTGGTCTGACCTGACCACAAATCTTCTCCCCCACAAGAAATACTTAAAATCATTTACCGCCCAGAACATGGCTAATGTTTCTCTTTCGATGACGGAATATTTACATTCTGCACCTCTTAGCGTCCTAGACGCAAATGCAATAACTCTCTCTGCATTGTCCCTGTCATACTGCACCAACGTTGCTCCCAACCCCAACATGCTCGCATCAACCACTAACACACTTCTATCTTTAGAATCAAATCTTCCTAGGGACGGTGCTGCACTCACCGCTTGTTTAATGCACTCAAAAGCAAACTTACATTCCTTTGACCATTCAAACTTCGCACCCTTCTTAAGTAGCATTCTCAGAGGAGTTGACACTTTGGCAAAATCCTTCACAAATCTGTGATAATATTCAGCCAACCCTAAAAATGATTTGACTTGTTCCTTATCCTTTGGTACCGGTGCATCCTTCAATGCTTCCACTAAATTCCTCTTAGGTCTCACACCTTGCTCATCAATTTCATGTCCCAAGTACTCCACTCTGCTCACCGCAATCTTGCATTTGCTCCTTTAGCTCTACACCTATCACACGGTTTAATGGCTGCAACAGGCATTGTAAACTTTAAATAGTTTTTGTGCACGGTGGGGATCACTGGGCATTCCGAGGCAGTGTGTTTCTGGATTTTCCAAAGATTAGGATCACTTGCCAGTTTGAGATTGATACATTACTCTGTATTACATCAAAAATTGCAGCTGGCCTAACCCCATGTATGCCTACTAATGTTTATGAAGCAATTATATGATCATGTCACCCTATTTTGAAATACAATCTTCGGCCCCCTCCTTCATTCTGGCATACGGTCCTAAGAAATACAACCCACATTGTTTTGCTATGGAGACCATCAAGATGAAACATGATTGTTGTTGTTAATATGTTTACATTCTTGCCACTTAACACCTGAGCCGCATTATACACCATGAAACTGTATAGGGAATAAATGAGTGTTGTCTAATTTGAAATCATCCTTATTAATTTACGCCTGGTTGTAAAAGGTAAAGTTGAATGGGTGGGATTGGGAATCTAGGCGATCGGAACAATTCCCGGATGAGCAATTCCAATGATTAGTGGATTGTTCTTGTATAAGAAGTGGGTATAAGAAAGGTAACCATAAAAAACACAGATTCTGAGTGACAATTCTCTCTAATTATTTGCACCCAGTTGCTGCCTAACTTGTTAGGTCTTTCTCTGCCTTTTCCCAGCACTCATGCGTGTGTCTATGGGTGTCCTTTTGTTAAAAATAGAATGTGCTTGCAGGGGACCACCAACACATAGACTTGTATGTGGCTGGTCCCCTGCATGCAATTTTCAACACTCTCAAAGTGAAGTGTAAAAGAAAAGAGGACATCAAGATTGAATCACCATTACTCTTTACTTTTACCCTCTGTTTTGTGAGAAATGAAACAACACCTGCAATTCCACTTTGGGGGCAGTGTTAATCATGCATTACAACGGGATCTGCCTGCTTATTAGCAGGTGCAGATGTGAGGTGTACTCTATTGGAACCCATTGGTTTTATGGCCGCATGAAAATCTCATGCATGCATTAAAAATAGGTCTCCTGAGACAGAAGAGGAAAGCAAAGCAGACATGCTATCTCCCTGTTTGCTTCTCTCTTATACCTCAGGACCTCTGTAGAGCTGCCACTGCTGTACGTAATGAAAGCAGTGACAACATGTACACATGCCTTTCTTGACCAATCGCTTTCTGGGACGCTTTTCAGCTATTGAGCTATAAGAAACTGTTTATCACTGTGTGGGTATTTTGGGCAAAGATGGAGTTTAAAACAAAAGAGCAAGATCTGAATGTTATTGCTTATTTAAAAAAAACAGAATGAAAAGAAGTTTTAATTAATTTAATTAAACTGCTTAAACTATTTTTCTGCAACACATTAGAAGGTGCTTATTATTATTATTATTATTATTATTATTATTATTATTATTATTATTATTATTATTATTATTATTATTATCATTATTAGTCCTAACAGTTGTTTTCTTTCATTATTTGTCTCAGCACCTGGAAGTTCTCTTACAATACATTAAGCAAGAGGCCAGATATTAAAGCAGATGACAGAGTGTGTCGCCATGCATTATAAGGAAATAAATATCCATTGGCAACATAAAATGGACATTGCAAGTCACCTAAGAATTCTGTGACTTAATAAAGGAGCTAGGACTTTGGTCTCCTTCCTCCATTTTGTCACATAACTCCTTAGTGACTTGCAATATCCTTTTAAACTACAGGAAAAATAATGTATCCCATTTATATTACTGCTGTTTTATGAATGCATGTATCAGACACTGGGGCTCATTGTGAGTATTGCGGTATACATTAAAAGTAGCAGCAATGGAACTACCGCAACATTTAGCATGAAGCTGAATCATGAGTTCCGCCAGTGAAATTAGCCCAGACGGAATAAGGCCCAGCGGAATTACTGCAAACATATGGTGGAATCAGACCCAGCACTATTGCTGCCAGTGGAATTACTGCCCAGATCCAAAATGGTATTTGGGCCGTATTACAAGTAAAAATACTGCTGAAATATCACCAAAAATGGGCAGTAATTCCGCCAAAAACACATGCATACACGTGCTAGAAATGAAGTACCATGTGCACCTAATCCACTCAAGAAGGGTACATTGGGCACACACCATCCCCAAACACAGTTTCCAACACCATATTGACACTAGCCCTTGTGGATGTGGACAAGCAGCTGCTCCTGCTCCACATTGAGCTGCAGAGGCAGGAAGAGCAACTCATGGTGCAGAGAGGAGGAGGAGGAGGAGATGCCATGTAAGGCGAGCACCCATGCCTGGGTCAGTGCCTCACTTTGGACCTTGAGTGACAACCAGCTGATCGTCCTGTACCGGCTGAACAGGGAGACCATAGCCAAGCTGCCCACGCTGATCCAGGATGACACAGAGAGCAGAATCAACATAAGAACAACCCAACCCTGGATGCTGGGGCTTGTGTCCATACTGCAATTCCTGGCAACTGCCACCTTCCAGCACACCATGGGCATGCTCCATGGCATGTCCGAGCCCATATTTTCCAAAGTGCTTGTGCAGGTGCTAGATGCCCTGCTAGGTCAAGTGTTCCGGCATATCTCCTTGCTCACCACCCTGGCACAGGGGACGTCCATGAAGGCACATTTTATATGCAATAGCCCACATTCCGAACCCGATTGCTGGTCTGGACGGCACCCATGTGGCATGGGTGCCCCCTCCAGTCCTCTGAAGAGGTATAGCACAACCTGAAGCAGTATCACTCCCTGAATGTCCAGGTCACCTGCGATCCTGACCTCTTCATCGCACACTGCAGTGCCGGCTTCCCTGTTTCCACCAGCAGAACAGCACACTGGCTGGATACATGAAAAGGCACAGAGGACAACATAGATATTGGGTGAGTATGAATGGTATCACACAAAGTAATCTCGCAGCACAACTGAAATGCTATGTGAAGGGGAATTTGGGGGAGCATTGCAACAACTGAACAATGCATGCCCTGTCAAGGCCTTGTATATGCAGGACCAGCCCTCTCACCACACCCATAACTACAACCCACAACCCACAAGACTTGGACATGATGGACAATGCTGTAGTAAGTCACCAATGCATATTGCCCCAATAGCTACCAACACACAAACATGACTACAGGAACCACACTGCAGCATAATGTTTGTTTGTTTTATTATTTATAATGCGCGAGCGTACCCGGGGGTATCAGGGCGCAGACTTTACAAGAATTTTCGAAGCTTGGTTACACTACACGAGGAAAATACATAATACAAATATAGGTGCACAAATGTTATATACAATATATACAAATCAACAGTAGGCCAGCAGGCCGTAATGTAATATACAGATAAGCAAGAGGCACACGTGGTTACGATGTGTGCGTGTAGCGCTGGACACTACCTGGTTTTAGTGGGTCTCCAGTTTCAGCCAGGAGATTAACTTGGGACGGAAGTTCTGATAAGACATAATAGATCCCTATTCATGGATCGTCAAAGTTCAACACTGCTCCAAAGGAACACAACACTGCAGAATGAATGCCATGTACTCAGGTAACCATGTATATGAAGCCATCACAGAATAGATACAGAAAAAAACCAAAATGCAGACGTGCAACAAATTAACCATCACCGCACATGCATGAAAGCAATGCACTGGCCCAACACATGCACATGGCATCCTGCCATGACAATCACAGACCCTGAAAGTAAGTGCTGAATGTGAACTGTGTGCATGGTTTTACACAGCAAAGCATGTACAGTGTCAATCAACATGCCATTGTAAAAGGCAACACATCCACAATGCTCTGTGACTGCAACCCATGACTTTTGGCTTTTTGGGTGACTCAGAATACCCACAGTTACCATGGCGGATAACACCCATGCAGAATCCACAGATGCCACAGGAGGTGGCCTACAACAAGGGACACGTTGGGACCAAGCTCTGCATTGAGCAGACCTTTCGGCTGTTGAAGGTTTGTTTACAGTGCCTACATAGGACTGGAGGGGACTTAATGTACAAGCCAGTGAAGGCTGGATAACACAGCAGAATGTTCCCCTACACCCTGATTTGGACATGCCAGCCCCCAGAAGAGGAGGACTCACTGCATGTGGGTGATGCACTGCCACACAGTTGGTGGGAAGAGATCAGGGATAGACATCTGGTTTGCAAAGAGCTGATGGACAATTTTCTTTGAGCACATTGCTATCCACTTACTACACACCTCTGTAAATATAGTCATGTTATGGAGTAAAGACATGCACCCAATAAGGGATGTTCTAGCATTGCCATGAGTAAAATATTTTTTATCTTGAAATGTGCAAACACAACCTTCCACCCGGCCTAGAACACCACCCCCCTGCCCCACAACACCCCCTGCATCCCGATCCACTCCCAACAACCCCATCCCCAACACACCCTCCCCAACACCGTCTCTCCATAACACCATCCCCAGCACACCCTCCCCCCACCTCCCTCATGCCTATGCCATGCACTGTCACTTGCATGGCCTCTTGCCCTTACTACTCTCCTTCAGCACCGTTGGAGCCAGATTGCATGTAGAGCAGCACCTTGGGATGCTGGGGAAAGATCCCTCTAAGGGTTTGACGAGGTGGTCTGGTCTGACTGAGGCCCCCAGATGTGTTAGAATGTCAAGTGGATGCTGACCTGCATAGCCGCAGCAAAATCTGATATGCTTTTGGTCAGTTTCCTCACACTCTGTCCGATGACAGTCAAGTCAGCAGATCTTACAGCTGACTGACATCTGTCCCGGTCCATGTCCCTTGCTATCCTCCATGAGGCACCTTGAACACAGTCACGGATGGCCTAAATGTGTTGGACCTGTGTGTCCGCAAGGGTTTCAAAGCACCCCTGGTGCTGCTGAATTGCATCCAGTCTTCTCCACATGACATCCTGTGATTCATGGAATATGGGTTGATGGCTGTGGGTGGGCTGGGGCTGAAGTGGGATGAGCCGTATGACCTTCTTCTGTGTCACCCTCAGACTCCTGCCCATGCTGACCTTGTGGCTGGGTGTCCGGCTCAGGTGATGAGGTGGTATCATGGGCCAGTTCAGTGGGTTCCGGTGCAGTGATGTGTGGAGCTGCTGCGTTCTGATGACATACTCGTGCCATTTCTCTTTCCTTTCCCATTCCTGGGTGGTGCTGAGGTGGTGGGTGTTCACATTGTCCTGGGGAACTGGCCAAGGGAGGTAGATGGGCCTTAATGCTCCTCCTCTTGAGTCATCTGTGAACCTGTTGGGCGTACAATGACATGCTGTTAGTCATCATGCATACTTGTACACAGGCTTGCTAGTCGCACATGCTACATGGTGGAGGGACATCTGGTGGAGAGACATCCTACACATGTGGTCTGAAGGATATTGTTGATTGCAGGCCAATGCATATGCCCACAGTAAGGTGCGGGTGGGTCTGCTGAGGGTGTACACCCCATTGGCATGTGATCTTTACCTCGAGTGCTGCCAAGGTGGCACAGTTGTGCTGGGGGTCCATTTTGGCACTTTTCCTTTCTCAGCAGACGTGGGCGCTGCACAAAGTTGCATGTGCTCCCATCCGCATTCATACTGCTGTGCATGGGTACATGCAAAATTGCCCACCTACCTCTGCATGAAGTGCTGGCATTAGCTCTGGCAGCGCCTGGGGAAAAGCAATATTTGGCGTGCCCCACCACGCCATGAGGGGTGGCATGACATTTTGGGTTGTTCTGCCACAACAGCATGGGTAGCCTTGCTGGTGTAGCTGCAGTGCTCCCCTTCTGCACTCACCTCTAGTAGTCAGACAAGCACTAAGAGTATCTGTATAGGTAACTGGAGATTACGGAGTTCACTGGTTAAAGGTATATGCTGCAAAGTATATGATTCATATGCTCCTGTTTTTTTACCATTTGGAAAACTCATGGTTTTAGAGGGATTAAATGGTGTAAGGTACATCCACTGTGTGAGATCAAAGTTCACAGAGTGCACACACAAAGGATTTTCATATATTGTGGGTGTAATAGTCTAAGAAATGCAAGTGCATATTTGCCACATTCATGCATTTTGATCCAAATAGCACCATTGCACAGAGGCAATCTTGGAAAAGATGTAGGTTTTATGGAACACACATGAGGAAATATAAGTGTCATGTCAGTTATGTACCCTCAACTTATCCCTGTGGCCCACTGTATGCCATGTCACTCCAAAAGCATGACATATTAATCATTGCATATTATTTACTTATGTATGTATTTATTATTACATTTCTATTGCGCAGCTAGCCCTCAGGCATCTAGGTGCATAAACCTAAGGATATGGTTACAAGTAGGCAGGCTTAAGAGATTGGTAACAGGTTAAACAGTCAGACGATATTAGTTACAAGTTCAGTCATCTTACGAAATTGATTAAATGTACAACAGGCTTAGGACATTGGTTACAGCTGTGCAAGGCACAGCTAATGCATGCTTAAGTTTTAGTTATGGGAGATGTGGGGCATGGGCTTAGTTACACCTTGAGTCATGTTAGGAGTGTGCAGGCATAGCTAGTAGCAGCTTACAAACGGGGATGTGAGATGAGCCCAGATACTTGTAGGTGGGGAAAGTAGAGCTATTTGTCCTGTGTGAAGAGTCAGGTTTTTAATTTTTTGCAGAAGGACATCAGGGCAGGGTAATTGGCCCCCATTGGCAGGGAAACTTGAGCCACCTGCTCTTTGTCTTTTGTCACTAGGCTTGATCAGATGACACAGATAGGCAGTACAGGTGGGTCTTTTTGACTGATTTTTGGCTATCAGGCTAGAGAGATAACGAGAGGCAGAATTGGATAATCACTTATGTGTGAGCGTAAGTACTTTGAATGTAACCCTGTCCTTCAATGGTAGCCAGTGGTTGCTTCTTCTGATGAAGGAGATGTGGTCTGATTTTTGTCTATTTAGTGCTGCTCTTATGGCATTGTTCTGAACAATTTGGAGTTTTTAAATATATTTTGTTGAGGAGTCTGCAAAAATGGCATCACAGTAATTGATCCTGAAAAGGATAAGGGCTCTTGCCAGGGTGATGTGGTTCTCCTCTGTGGGAATTGGTCTATAGGTTGTGATGATTTTCGCTGTGTAGGAGAATGCTGACGTGATGGCATTAACTTGCCGTGAGAGGGTCAGTGAGGCGTCGAGATAGACTCCTAAGGTTTTGACCTCCTTTGCTGTTGGAATGAGGTTAACATCAATGTTGAAGGATTGGTACAATGGAGATAGCTTTTTGATTTTAGCTTGGCTGCCCATGATAAGAATATCAGTCTTGTTATTATTAAAGTATAATTCGTTCTGTGCCATCCATGCTTGGATTGTCTGGTATATTGAGTTTAGGGCATTTATGTCAGTGGCGTAGTCCCCTGTGATGGGAATTAGTATTTGGGTGCCATCAGCATAGTTTGTGTAGGATACACCCAAATTGTCTAATTTATCAAAGAGGGGTTTAGTGAATGCGTTGTTCATGGTGGGTGACACACATGAGCCCTGGGGCACTCCACGGGTGACTGGTGATGGGTTAGCTGCCGCGATGGAGGAGAAGACTCTGATCGTCCGGTTGTACAAGAAGGATTTGATCCATTCTAAAGCATTGTTAGTGAAGTGGGCATCGCTGGCTAGGTGACGGCATAGGATGTTGTGATTTACAACATCGAATGCAGCCGAGAGGTCCAAGAGGAGAAGGATGGCTAGGTCAACTCAGTCCTTGATCTGATCCATTTGTGCGGTAAGATCAACTAAAGCTGTTTCTGTGCTGTGGCCTGGGCGGAAACCTGTTTGTCGGAAACCCAGCAGATGGTGTATTTCTAGGGATTTTTGAATCTGGACAAATGCTGCACGGCCCTTGATTTTTAGCAAGAAAGGTACCATGATGATGGGCCGGTAATTAGTGGGAACATTTGGGTCGAGAGTCAATTCTTTCAATAAAGGCATCACCCAAGCTTCCTTGAGGTTATCCAGTACTATATTGGAGGCAAAAGAATAGTTTATGACTGAGGTGATCAAAGGTGCTTTGTTTTTTGCGCAATCTTTGATTAAGGTAGCAGGACATATGTCACCTTGGCAATGTGTGGGTTTGAGACCTTTTACAATTTTGGTAGTATCCTCTATAGAGATAGTGGAGAATTCAAACTTAGGGAATGGTTTGGTTGGGCTGGCTTTAGTGGTAGGCTGCCGGTGTGTGTTGTGTGTCAGTTTTTTATTATTGATTTTGAGCTGGAGTGACAGGATCTTATTCGTGAGAGCCTTTAGAATATTTTCACACCAGGCTTGGTCTTGAACACAAAGGTCAGGAGTTTGCGAGGGGGCTTCTGGTTCCCTCAGGACTGAGAAGAGCTCTTTGGAGCTAGAGTTGGCATTGTCAATGTGTAAGTTGTATGCATTACTTTTGGCTTGAAGGGTGGCATTTTTATAGCTGAGGGCTAAGGCAGAGAATTCTTTTTTACCACGTAGGTCTTTGAATTCAGTTGTGAACCATTGGTTTAGGTGGGCTTTAGGTTTAGCTTTGCAGTTACCCACGGGGGCCACCCCATCTAGGGCTGTCTCCATGACCTGGTTGTAGGTTGATACCAAGGACGCAGGGTCAGAGAGCTCTACTGCATGTGAAGTGAGCTGAGAGATCATCGGGAGAATGTTGTCTGACGTGATGTTCTGCATGTTTTGAGCTTAAGTGGCTGGTGCCATTGGCATAGGTAGGTTTGTGGGTGAATTGGTTCTAATTTGGAATAGTATAGTATTGTGGTCAGATCATAGGCAAGAAATATTGTTAGAGATGAGGGTATTACAGTTGTACTCAGCAAGCCAATCCAGTGTGCAACCTTTCGCATGGATAGGCCCAGATGATCGTAGAGTGAAGCCTTGAGTCATATGTTAAAGTCACCAAGGATAATCACTTTAGAAGTAGGTTTTGTATCTTTGGTAAGTAATGTGCGCAATCCCTGTCAAATTAGGAGATTGGACCTGGGGGCCTATAGATGGCGTGTAGATTTAGAGAGGTCATGAGGGAGGTTGTAATTTTAGTGGACAGGAGTTCTCCTGATGTGAAAGGGATGTTAGGTATTTCTCTAAGGTTAAGGTTGGATTTAAACATGAAGGCGACACCTCCTCTTTTAAAGCTAATTCTGTCCTTCCTAATGATCGGATAACCATCTGCTAGAGCCAGAGCTCGGGATGGGCCTGCTGCAGGATGTAGCCTGGTTTCAGTTATGGCGATATTGTCAGGGTCATTAGTTATGATGAGGTCTGAGATGCCCTGGGCATGTGCAGGTATGGTGGTGGCATTAATTAAGGCACCTTTAATTGGTGAAGATATATTGCCTATATTGCTATGTGTAAGTTTGGTTTTAGATGCACACTTAGACCTTAGACTTAGACTAAGCGAGGTAGTGTTTGTGGTTTCCTCTGCTAGGTTAGGATTGTGCCCATGAAGGGAGTCTAGTTTGTGGTTTTGACACAGCAAGTGAATTCTTGTTCTATCTCTGAGTCTGATGTTTCTCTGGTCATAGGTGCGGGTAGATGTGGCTGTAATGTTATCCCATGAGTGAGAGTTATAGGTAGTCATAATTGGTCTTTGCTGGCAAGGTGCCGTTGAATAAGAGGTTTTGGAAGTGAGGGGTACTAGTACCATGGCTAGATATGCACTGAAGAGCGTGGCAGTTCCAAGTTTATGACGCACCTTGGCATGGCCCAGCTTTACCATCTACTGAGGATTGTAAATGCTGTGGTAGCATATGGGATTAGGCGTGAAAGGTCTGGAAACATGTACCATGTATGTACCATGGCCATGTACCAAATTAATCAGCTGGCTGAAGGCACACTTGGTTGAGCCATTTGCATTACACTAAGAGCTCATTCACAACTGCAATTCATCAATTAACTGCCAGAATTCTGCTCAAAGTTAACACTTTGGGCTATTTTTCTCATTGAGATTGGTCGTTTCCCTTTGGTGCAGGAGATTTCTGTATGTTGGTTTTTATACTTTTCTTAGTTTAGGCATAAATTGTTAATGTGCGACTTTCATTCGTTCAAGCGATGTTTATGCCTCTTATTCTGGAAAGAAACCAAACACTTGTTTGAGTTTATCTACTGTTAGTAATACAAATATGTATGCTAATGGTGGAATGTATACATTACATATTGTCATTTTCCGAGCAGCTACAACATGCAGCATTATTTTGATGAAAGCACTTTTGTCACCATTTGTCTATTTAGTTATTTGCAAACAGCTGAAATATATATGTTGAATTAGTAAGTTTTCAAGTAACAAAATGCAGCCTTACACTTTCTAAGATTTGGTTAAATACCTTAACTCGTGGCCGATCTGTTGTAAACCATTATTCTCTTTGCGATCGTTTGTTTTCCTTGTGGTACTGTTGCCTAGATAAAAGCGTATTTTATTTACGTGTTACTGTGTGCATATGTTGATTGCTGTTAGCATTTAAAACACAGTATTTATGCATTGCAGTGAACAATTCAATCTTTAGTTCCAAGTCTGCCTGCGTTGTAGCATTCTACTATTGTATTTATACCGCTTATGTAAATGGAATCCAGTATTACCTCTACGAGTCTATTCCATCGCCTGTCTCCATCCTCTTGCTGTGCGCCGATCCTCGGTGTGTTCGATTCTTCTTCTTCTTCTTCTTCTTCTTAATTACTGAATGCATGGGCGGACCCACGCAGGTGCTTCCCCATCCAATAGGATGATGTGCACCAACCCACCAATCAACACATAGCCCACATAAACTCACAACTCCTCCCACCGCCCCATCTGTCTCACAAAATCCATCAACACACTGCTCTTCCTCCTGCCTCTCACCCCGTCACCTCCCAGAAAAGCCTTCCTACTCATCTCAGCCACACCCAGCGCAGACAACCGAACTCTCATCAATTCTCTCTCCACAACATGTCTCTCACACCTAAGCAAAAAATGTCCCACAGTCTCAGGCACTCCACACACTGCACAGGCACTCGATGCAGACAGTCATTCAGCCCCACATGCCCTATCCTCAACCGATTCAACATCACCTCCTCCCGCCTCCTCCATTCCAACATCACCCCACTCACCCACCTCTCCTGCCACTTATCCATGACCCGTCTCACTACCACAGCCTTCACCGCATCCACACTCAAAGGCAACCTCACATCAACCGTTCCCCTCCTCATACATTCACCTGCCGCCAGATCCACCAACTCATTACCCAAAATGCCACTGTGACTGGGGACCCACGCCAACCCCAAATCCATTCCCCCACACACACACCGATCAATCTTCCTCCTGATGTCCAAAATCACATCCTTCCTATCACCATCCCCTGCCACAATCGCCTGCAACCCACTTAATGAATCCGAGAACACCACCACCTTCTCATACCCCAACTCGCACACCCTATCAATCGCCAATGCAATCGCCACCAACTCAGCCGTACAAATAGACACATCATTCGTCAGACGCCCCACTTTATACTCCCCAGTGCTTTCCAAATAATACACCATACCCACTCTCCCAGACACAGGATCTTTCGAACCATCCGTGAACACCTTACATCCTTCCTTCCCTGCCACATACGCCTGACCCAAAGCCTTGATCTCACCCCGCAAACCCTGCTTCCTCAACACCACACTCGGCAACTCTAAACACACCTTTGGAGACCCCATCATCCACATCGGCCATCTCGCCAAATCCGTACCCGTCACAGCCAACAACTCGCCTACACCCCACTTCACCCCCTTCTCCCACATATGAAACCCCAAAGTGCCCCCCTTCCTCCTCCACCGGTCCCTATGATAGTCAAACCTCCAATTATACTTCAAACATTCACGCACCGGATGAGCCATACTCTTCGCACTGCACTTCACCCACCACCTCATATTCAACGCATCCCTCCTCAACCCCAACGGCATCTCCCCCACAAGCACCTGCACTGCATTCACTGGAGAGGACCTCATCACACCCGAACACACCCTCAATGCCCTCGCCTGCACCCTATCCAACCTCAACTTCTGACTCGCTGTGAAACCCACTGCCACCTGACATCCAAAATCCATCACACTCAAAATCAACCCCTTATACAACATTAGTAAACACTTCTGCTGCGCACCCCACTCTTTCCCAGACACCGCCCAGAACAAATTAAACCTACGTTTACACTTATCCACCACACCATCCACCTGCACATTCTAGTTCAACTTCCTATCCAAAATCCCCCCCAAGTACCGAAACTCTTCTACGCTCTTTACCCTCCCACGTTTCAAAACCAAGTCCAACTCCTGCTGCACCCTTCTCCTCGAGAAAACCATACTCACACTTTTATCCACAGACACCGAAAAGCCCCATTTCCCAGGTGTGTTCGATTTGCGATGTTCGTTCATGTGACTTCCAGCGTTATATAACGTGATGACGTTTTGCGTTGTGTTTACTGTGCTGTTCAAAACGGCGTTTGTATGCGCCATTTTTTATTGGAAATAGTTTCTTCCTTTGTTACTTGTACAGATAACAAGTTGTGCAAAAACAACCTATTTTGTATTACTCGTGCTCACGAGTAGAAGTAATTAAAATACAAACTATTTTCAATGTTTTTGAAAATGGAATGTACAATTTGTTTCTTATTAATTCTTTATATTTAAGAAAACATAGATTATGGATTTTTTTCTTTTTATATAAATGGTAGTAATTTATATAGAGTTGACTTCTCTTCCAGACGATATTTATGATTAATTATTTCATGTATCTACTTTATAGGCATGGCCCAAAGGTTTTCAAATACCTGTGAGTGTGTTGTAGTGATACCTATTCTTCTTTTTGATCTAAACCATAATTGCATTTATAGAAAAGGGTACATCTCCTGGTCTTTATTTAATCCAGTAAAACATGTATCTATTGAGCAGATCAAAAGTGCTTCTCTTCTCCTTAATAATTTTTCCATATGTCCTCCTCTTGGTGGGAGCTTCATCTTTTCTATGCCAATAAAATACCATTTTGTGACATCTTGCTGATGATGGTTCATCTGAAAGTGGTTGGCTAATGGTGTTTGTGAGTCTGATTTCTAATGGATCTGAAATGCTTGCCAATTCTTGTTACATTCCTTATTGTACTGCAGAGGTAGTGTTTGGAGCAAATACATTTGATTCCATATACTGTATATTTACTATTGCAGAAGATAAATTGTTGGATTTTATTGATTTGTCCATTGGGCAATGTTATGGTGGTTTTTGCATTGTCTGAAAATGTACATACACTGCAGGTCCCACATGAGTAGTTTCCCATTACCGGGGGATTTAGCCACATTCTTTGTGTTGGGATATTGGCTGGTTCTTTCAAGACAAAATGAGATGGGAAGAGTAGATTTTTGAGATTTTTGGCTCTGCGAAATGTTAAACTTATTTGGACATCCAGAAAAGGCTCTTGATCATTGTCTGTTTTTAATATGTTCCAAATCTTTTTAAGAATTTTGGTGAGCATTTTGTTGTTGCTATTGTACGTTGTGATGAATCAGGTTTTATCTGATACAGTTATGTCTTTAGGTTTGTTCATCAATAGTTCTGTTCTTGTTCTTTGTTTGGTTTTCAGGTAGCTGGTATGTAGTAGTTATTGACTGTAGCCACGTTGCCTGAATTTGTTCATGGATCCTAGAGCATTTGTTTCAAAGTCATGTGGCTTCGTGCAGTTACGTTTAATCTTCAGTAGCTCTCCATATGGTATATATCTTGTAATATGATGAGGGTGGTTGCAGGTAGCATGTAGTGTACTGTTAACAGCTGTTTGTCAAGGCTTGCATGTTGTGGGTGTAGGTGGACATTTGGTGTCAGAAACTGAATGCTGGTGTAACTACCTAGGAATATGATGGTAACGCCTGGACTTGATGTGAGTAACTGGCCATCTGTGGTGATAGTCAGGTAGCTCTTTGCTGGAACATAGCAAGAAGCCCGCCTGCAAAAATTCCTTATCATGAATGCACCTCCTTGCAAGAAATGGTTTTCGTGAGCTCTAGAGTTAAAACAGTGCTGCAGCCAGCATCTTGCAATGTGCCTGCCACACATCTAACTCTGATGGCAATACTTGGAATACGATAACAATACTTGTCATATGACGTGAGTTCCAGAATGCGACAGAGAAATACGTGGAAACAAACAACACAGAAATACGTGGAAACAAACAACACGTTCATTATAAGCTCAGCGAGGTTGGGTGCCATTGCTGTGATCTGTGTTTGACCTGAGTGAGTACGAATTTCGATTGGCTAATAATAATGTATGCAAATATATTCTGTTTAAAGTGCTTTGGATAAAAGCCAATACAAGAAACACGTTCTATTTCATATGCCTTAAGATCCATAACATGTATCTCTTATGTATGGTATGTCTTTTCTGCATCCCAGCTTTTCAAGACGATTGTTTTCAAATCCATATGCTTGAAAGCATGATGAAAGCAAAATGGCAGCACATAACTCATGAATGAGATGAACTTTCTTGTTGTGATAACATGCTGGGCAGTCTCGGTGTGTGGTTTATATTCCACAAGGTACGAACATCCCACCTTCAGAAAAGATGGAGGCTTCAGATATCTGCTGTGATATTTATCACCACACTCCGCCATTAGGTCACTGCAATATATAGAGTATGCATATTAGTTTTCCTCTCCTGTTACAATAAATACATCCAATAATAACTTGCCTTCATGATTTTCTAGACAACAGCAAATTACCTTCCTGCTTCTTTCATACCGAGGCAATATTAGACAGAAGATTTCAAGTTTTGAGATACACATCTGAGGCTTCATGTCTTAGCATTTTTCCTTCAAGCCCTTTGCACAAAAGCATGACAGATCAGGCCCATCATAATGAGTTACTGGAATATTTACTTACTAAATAGGAGATCACAAGATTGAATAATATTATAAGGTATTGAATGATGTATGATATATGTTACTTTAAAAAATATACTTCATGTTTCATGCACATTTGGCAATCTCCTGCTTGCTGGTTCTGGTGTTATTAAGAGTGACAGGGAAAATATTGCAGTACAAAATGAAAATTCAAGCTTTGTCGTGTGTAATTTATTACAGACTTATTTTGAGGTGGTACACACTCAGACTTGCATGGTGTTTGCTCTTCTGAGATGCCACAGCAGGCTGAATAAAAGACGGTATGGAAAACTGCCCCAAGCAATTTCTAATGTGTATAATTAATTCAAAGCTTGTCGTCACTGCAACAACGTCGCCCTGTGTGGCATATTATATTCCTAGACCTGTTTACTGACCTTCCTATGGTAAGGACCCAAGCTACATTTCACCGATAATGCCTTATAATTCATGAAGACGTTTAGGGTTGCATGGTGTGCAAGCAGAAGGGATGGGAACTAGCAGTTTGGGCTGGACTTCCCCTTTTGGCCTGAGACTAGGCGGGTTGAACTGGCTCAATAAGAACTTGAATTTTGGAAGGGTGGCAGCCAAAAACTGAAGTATAAAAACAATCCAAACAACCACAATAATCACTGCACCTCTTCGCAAGGGAAAACAAGGTTTATTAAATGCTAAACGGGTCTCACATAGTCCCTTAGAACCGAACTGATGCTGATCTCATCTTATCTCAAGATGTTACATCGTGTATAGCATAGAAACTGCAAATTAACAATACTATGCATAATAATGAGTGCAGCACAATCGCACCAGCATCATTGGCTACCACCTATAGAACATGCTGATCCCCCTTATAGTGCCTGGACCGATTGGCTACATCTACACTATCCCAGTCCCACTAAACACGTGGTCCCCAATATCATCACTGTCAAACCCAGGTATATGATTTGTGGGTTCTTATCAGTAGGTTTGTAAATTTTTGATAATCACGTGTTGTGCATCCTCCTGTTCCAGACGTGATCAAAGTTACTTTGGTGAGGCCAACCCTGGTTTTGATGACACAATAGGCTTCGTCAGTAGGCCAGACGTCATGGCACACACAAGCTGCACTCCCGACCTTGTACTAAATGTATTTGCATCACCTCTGCTCCTTCTATCCCAAATCACAAGACGTTCCAGAAACAACTCCCCCCTTATCTACTGCCAGCTCCAGGTGCCCAGGGATAACGTGACTAGGGCACCACTCTTCAGTCTAAATTTTAAGGAATTGTTTGCTTAGTTTGTGTGTCTAGGTGTAATCCATGTGGGGTGATGGCAGTAGTGTTCTAAATCTCTGCCTGACTCATTGGCATCACAGAGCCTCATGCCCTATTTTCATGAATCTGCCCTTCAAAGGGTGCAGCCCTTCCTGCACTTCTACCAACTAACATTCCATGCCCAACACGTCCAGGCCTGAAGCTGAATCCAATTAATGCTTATATGCGCACCATGGGTGCCCATAACCTCGGCCTGCATTCTCTTCTGTTCATTGTATACTAGGCCTTAACACCTGAAACGGCATCACTTCTGTCAAGTTAATACACCAACCTCGCTTTTCCTACACTACTTTACTGACTCCATCTTCCGCTTATTTTAATCCTTCCTGCACATCATGCTATCCTACGTCAGTACAATAAATCAACTAAACACTGGGCCCATAATACTACCCTATCTATGACCACTGCAACCACAACATTAATACATAGGTTGTTCTTTTTGTGTTGCTATATGAAAGTATCTAATATGTGTCGCACCTAACTAATAGAATATAGAATATATGTGCTAATAGAATATATGTGCTGTTCACGGCATAACTTGCACTCTGCTCCCACAATGTTCACTAATTGGTTTCTCACTGTACGTGCTCCCAACAATTTTCCAAAAGTTAGTTCAAGGAAATTTGAATAAGTCAATTCATGTATGTTTGATCGTCCACCTACATAAAAGTACACGGACAGAGGTTCGAATCTATGTCTGATAAAAACAAATAGTGAGGCAGTTGGGGGTGCTTGTTGTCAACATAGTGCAGGAATTATTTTAAAATAGGCTCATACTATGATTAGAATTAAAGTATGGTACAGTGAACTTCAATGCCAAGGCAGTCTCTAGATAGAAACATATGAATCAAGATTGGATGGTGGCCCTAATTATATTACTTTCCTGTGAGGACAGAACAGTGCTGCGGGACACCCGATTTTCTGGTGAAAGCAGAAAGTCACAGTGTGGCTATTTATTTTTCGATATGGAATTGTAACACCAGATGTGTCATGTCAGAAGGCAGTAAATCACAGACAGTGACACACTTTTATTTCAGTAGAGATATAGACGCCTCAGAGAGTGAAACTTGATTGACATGAGACAGAAATTCACAAAAAAAGAGAAGTGATGTTTTTGCAAAGGAATACAAATATCAGAGAGAGTGACACATTATGTAGATTTAGGGAACATAAACTCCCAGAGTTTGGGAAGTTATTTTTTGTGAGGAAGCTTAGACTTCACTTCGCTGATGAAGCTCTTACCATTCTTCACGCACACTCGGGAGAGAACAAACTCCTTCCCCTCATTTAACTGAATAGGGATGAACCACTGTTCTCTAATTTTCTGAATGTCAGCTAAACTTTGACCTGGTTTCTCATCACTTTTGGCTATAGAATTGGAATTTTCAGATTGTGAATTGGTATACAATTTCAAAGTATTTCCTTCCAGTGTGGAATGCCACTTAAGAGGAGTTCCCATCACCAGTTTGTTGTCCTACAGCAATTATGTCACGTCAGGTATTTGTTTGTTCTGAAAATGAAACTCAATATGATCAGGATTTTGTTCAACCATGTGGCATGTGCCATTTAAACTAACATGGTTGACACTCTGTTTCAATTTTATTGGCCTGTTAGTCTGAGTCCAGAGGACCTTGTTCAAACAGTATATTAGGGGGGACAACCTACGCAGGATGTCATTCCCCAGTAGACAGGGTGTGCCTCCTAGAGTCATGACTATGACAGGGTGTTTCACCTTATGTCGCACAATTTTTATTTCCAAATCCGCAGTCGCCTCGACAGGAATTTCCTTCCCGTCTATGTTTTGGAGTTGTCCATGAAGAGGGGTGAGAGGGATCCGGTATCTCTCCCCCCTTCCTGAATTTAGCTGATCAAAGGCCCTTTTTGACAGAAGAGTGGCTTGAGATCCAGTGTCCATGCCATGATCTCTGCTTCCAAAAGGTCAGGGTTTTCCCAACTCCCTTGGAAGCAGATCCATAACCCAGGTTCCGCGTGCCAACCAGTCCCAATTGGGACCTTTTGGACCCAGTCCTGGCGCCAGTGGCACCAGGCTCATAAATATGCCCAGTCCCAGCGCTGGAAGCGCCGGGCTCATAATGCTTGGGTGGACTTACCTGCAGCAGACCATCCTGCTTACTTGCCTGCCAGTTGAGCCTCTGATCCTCTTCTGTTTGGAACTACTTTTCCTGTTGGGTGGGGCAGGAGCCACTCCCTAGATTCAGAAAACTGGAACTCTTCTGGAAAGCAGGAACTCTTTTCTTACCTAGGCGTGGCTGTGGAAGGAGACACCTAAGCACTACAGGAGGCTATTTAAACCACACCCGATGGATGAATCTTGCTTTGCGTTATTCTGCATCCTCTGCAGCAGAACGCTCATCGTGTCTTCTGCATCTGATCCTGGGCCTAAGGAAAAAGGCTTACCATCCTGAATCCAGTCTTCAGCAACACCTATAAAGACAAGAAAGAACAGGTTAGCATTACGGTCTTCAGTGACAGCTCTTCATTTACCTGGTCCATCGGCTGTCACCAACGCCTCGCGCTGCATTCCGGCATCTGAAAGACAAAGGCTTACCTACTCTTCGTGCGCTCCGGAGGTCTTCACACTGCATTCCGGCATCTGAAAGACAAAAGCTTACCAACTCTTCGCACGCTCCGGAGGCCTTCGGCGCTGCATCCCGCATCTGAAAGACAAAACAAGGTGCGTTTAAAGACATTGGGGAACTTTAATACTCACGTGCCATTACTCCTTTCCACATCTAACCCAGTGGGTATTCCGGCAACCTGCAGCCGCTCCGAACTTGTACCTGCAAAATAAAAAGACAGTTAGAGCGCATCGTGAAGCAGGCAACAAGCGCTTACTTACGTGATTCCAGGCGCTTCTATTCATCACACGGGCTCCATCTTCAACTCACTTCAGCCCGTCATCCGCCATCGCCGGAACCCTGCAAAACAAGAAACATCATTACTAAAGACTTTAAAGACATTAGAATTACTCGAAACTTACCGTTCGTGTAGTAAACGACGGACAGCAGTCCTCCGAAGTCAAGAGGCCTGCTCCCCTTATCCAGTGAAGAAACTGGTTACAGCACCCTGCCCCGAGGCAGATGGAGAGCACGGCGTTCACTTACCTAAGGTGAGAGCGTTAACCTTTGGGGTTCTACAGGAGAAGAGAAAGGGAAGAAGAGAGAGACATTCAATAACCCAGTTCCTTAATCCCATATTTTCTATCTGCAGACATCTTACCCTTCGAGTCAGACATACAGTGCACAGAGGTCCAGCCCAAAGAGCC
The DNA here is from genome assembly GCF_040938575.1 of Ambystoma mexicanum. Taxonomy (NCBI): domain Eukaryota; kingdom Metazoa; phylum Chordata; class Amphibia; order Caudata; family Ambystomatidae; genus Ambystoma; species Ambystoma mexicanum. The sequence goes on from NC_090941.1 coordinate 873,322,667, forward strand.
AGCCGTGTGTTACACATCACCTTTGAAGATACGGTATACGCCCAGTCAAGACCGGCGCCTCTACAGGAATCAGGTGAGCGTTACAGTCCACCTACGCCGGAAATGTACACTGCCCTTGCACCTGGACCAGGGCATAAAATCTACCCTCTTTCTCCTCCAATCGGCAAAGGTAATGTGCATTTTGGGCAAGCTGGGTGGTCAATTTCCTTATTTTTGACTCCGACGCAGGGGTAGTTCGGGCATAATTCTGTGTGGGAGTTTTCGGATCTGAAAGAAAAATTTGACATTTGGATGTTTGGGGAGTTTTGGGCTCCCCTTTTTCTGATTCTGGGCTGCCCCCCAACCCCTTTTTGGAGGCAGTCACCAGAATTGATTTGGAAGTTTGTGAATCCTCTCTCAATGCTTGATTCACTGGATGCTCATTCTGGGGTTCAAGGATGGGCGATTCTGACTTAGTCCCCACATCCACCAAGTCTTCATTTAAATCCCTTGGGACCCATTTTTCTTTGGGAGGAGTTCCCCCGTCCCTGAAGGAGAAGATCTTTTTCCCCTTCAAATTGGAGGACACTAACCTCCTGCACAAAATGTGCCTTTTTGGGTTCTTTATTTCTTCTACCCATCCCCTGTTCCCTGGGTTGCAGGGTTTTGGGGCAAGAGATTTTGGTTCCGGTTCCTGGGTATCCAGGGGCTTTTCACGAGTGAGGTAGGAAGCTTCCTCTAGGGCTTTCCACCTCCCTTCCCCACGTGCCTACTCCTCTGGAACCAGTGAGTTGTCAGGGCCCTGTCATTGTTCTGGGGTACCAGACCCTTGGTTTGTGGGGTTCTGAGCTGCCATGTTTATCTGAGGGTTCTGTTGAGCCCTCACCAAGTGACCCAGGTCCTAGGTAAGGTTTTGGACCTGGCGCTCATGTTGGGACACCCGTTCTGGCTGGTACGGGGGTCTCTGGTCAACTCTAGGTGGTTCAGTGGAAGGGTAACTATCGCTTCTCCCGTAGTACCCTGGATATGGTGAACTTTGGTAACGCTCTTCCCTTGGCCTCGCCTCTTCTGGATTGGGTTGTCTGGGTTCCTGAAATCGGGGAATGAAAGGAGGGTTGTCCTGCAGGTTGGGGTTTTGTGAGTATCGGGGGAAGAAACTTAACCTAGCATTTGAGGAATTACTGCCTTCCTTGGGGAAGTTAGGAGAAAGTTTCCTGGGGTAGTACTTATCTGATTGGATCCCCTTTCTGGAGTTGGGGGCAGTCCATACGTACCCCAAGATTGGTTGGTTGCCCTTGTATCCGGGACTGATATAAGCAGGGGAGTTAGGGGCCTCATTAGTGGGATTACCTCTCTGACTGCCACCTGTTTGTGACTGGCCTGAAGGCCTACTGGGTTTCTGATTTTGTGTAGCTTTATTTTTACGCACCCCCATCTCTAGGTCTAAAATGGGGGCAACCTTCACCTCCGCCATCTTAGCAGCAGCAGGGGTGTTGGCTGGTTTTGGGTTTTTGGACAGATTTTTATTTTCTGCAGGTTTTTGGACCCCATAAATGTGGGTCGCCTGCTCTATGAAGCAGTCCAGAGATCTTTTGTCATGGAAATCCCTCACCAGCTGGGTCATGATCTACTTGGGGAGTGCATGAAAGAAGGTGGTTATGAACTTCCTGTTATCCCTGCGCACCCTCCTATTGGTTTGTGCAAATGCGCGTTTCAGCTCCTGCACAAATTCTCGTGGGGGCCTGATCTTCCCTGCACTGCAGATTGTAGGCCGCTTTGCGAGCCTCTTGGGGGTTTCTGTTGGCAGAAAAGTGTTTCAAGATGGCCACCCTGTAGGTGGACCATCTTGAATGGTGCTGGTACTCCAGTCCAGCAAAAAAGCTGGAATATTCAGGGGTGACGGTCCATTTTTCATACTCTATGCAGTTCTGGTTGTCTTTTAGATAAAAAGTGTCCATCATCTGCTCATAGAGTTCCAAGTGCTCCCAAACAGAATATTTTGAGTTTTTATGGTATGGGGTTATGAAACTCCTAATGGCCTTAATCTGCCTAATAAGGGTCTTTTATCATAATTCTTGTGAGTTTGTTTGCCTTCTTTGTTTTAATCACCCGAATCCACTCGCCCTCAGAGGCACTACTACTTGAGGTCCGCTCGTGATCATCTAGGCTCTCCCGTATTCTGTGAGCTTGAGAGGGGCTCGCAGAATGGTGGGGCCTAGTTTCTCCACTCCTGGGTTGGCTCCAGGGTTGGCAGAGTAATCCCCCCACTGCCCTAATTGGGTAGAGATCTTCAGCATGCTCTTTTTTGGCCTCATTTCATTCGGTTTTTCATCAAATTGAACCAAGTGGTCCCTTGGAAGGTAGTATTTCTCTGGATCTAATTCTATGACTCTGCCCTCATATGAGACATCCTTGTCAGAGACATCAGCCTTAATTGTTGGGTATCTATACAGGGACGCCCGTCCATCCATTTCTGGGGGGTGCTGACCTGTCAGTTCCATCATGCTTAACCTAGGGAATTCTGCAAGCCTCATGGTTTCTGGCTAATGTGAACCGGTAGACATGAAGTTGCCAGTATTCACAGTATTAAATGGGTTTGAGTCCCTTAGTACAGAGGTTATTATACCATGATCAGGGATTACCCTGTCCCTCTCTACCTGTTCAGGGTCCCCCCAGTTAGGATTGAATCTAGCACCCTCTTTCTCTAACCTTGCTAATTTCTCCTTCTCAGCCCCTGCTTCTTGATAATAAGCAAAGATCTGAGCCTTTTGTTCAGCTATCAAGGCTTTACTGACCTCTATGACCCGCTCTTGCGCTGCCACTTGTTTGTGGAGCCCATCATTCTTTTCACAGAGGGCCTCATTGTCTCTCTGTGCTTCCTGTATGGTTTGGGAATAATGAGACAATTTCTGTTGCAGGAGACTCACCTCTGGAGTTTGTGCATCTTTGGTTTGGGTGCTCTCTTCTAGAGCACCTTCTACCCATCTGGTGTGCTCCAGTAGATTCCCATTATCTGTTTTGAGTTCATTCAGTTTCTGGAGAGCTAACTCACTGCCCTGTAACTCTGTTTTTAATTTGCTTACTTCCTGGTATAGGGTGTCTTTCTCTTGATTTAGGGTGCCTCTCTATTCAGCAAGGTCATCCCTTTATTGCTTGATGGTATTACATTTCTGGCGCTCTTGATCGAATTCTGCTTGAGAGTGGAGGTCTAATTTATTATTTTCCTCTTTCAACCTTTCGACCTGATCTTGCAACATGGTTATTTCTCCTGAGCAGACACTTTTATAGGTTAATTGTTGAGTCAGCTTCTGTTGACTCTCTTGCAGAGAGTCAACCTTTTCCTGACACTCTAGTCGTACTGCATCTAATTGGGCTCTTGGTCTGCATTATTCTGTTGTTGGAGGACAGAGTCCTCTTTTAATTGTTTAATGTAATTTCCAGCTTCTACCTCCAACTCGTGGCTTTTTTGTAATTTTTGTTCTGCTAATTTTAGTTCAGCCTGGATTTGATTTAATAGTTTAGATTGATTCTGTGCTATAGTTTCATTTTCCTTATGCCTTTTCCGCATCACTCCCATGTGGAGATACATGTAGTCCGTGATTCTGGAAATTTTAATTTGCTCCTCTTTAATTTTTTTGGGGTCAGTTATAATTCACTCAAAGCTGGGTCTAATAGGCCACTGTCCTACTATGTATCCAGGTTCATGGCTGTGACCTGTTGTATTATTTCTTATAGCCACACTTTTTCATCCTGTTCTGGCCATTCACCTCTGACAAATAGCTTGTGCAGAAGGTGCTCCCTAGCCATATTGATTTCTACTACGGTCCTTTTGGACATGTTCTTTCTTTGCCAATGTATTTATTTATGAACGGGTAACCTGTATTTGATTGCTTTCTGTCTATTTTGGGGCTGATTTATCTTTCATTTTTAGACACAGGCCTGGTACTTAGAGTATTTGTTTTTGGGGGTGCTTGTACAGTTTAACCCAGTATTCCAACCACTCAAAGTAGCACTACCTTGCAGGTTAGTCTGCTGTGTTAGACTGTCACGGGTGGCAACCAAATCAATCCCAGACTCGATCCCCCAAATTTGTTAAGGATTTCAATCAGGCGACACACACCTTGGTCTCGGCCTAGTATGCAGTGCATGACTGAAATGCCTATCTCTTTATATTATATAGATTCAATATTGAGATGGTACACTACTCATATCACACACCCGTTTGAAATACCACGGGGCACAATGGACCATGAACCAGGCTGGTTCAGGATGCAACAGGGACCACAGCTCTCCCCTTTTTCATGGGAGATTAGTGGGTTTTCAGAATTTAGGCCTGGCTGGGAATAGCATCAGCACTGCTTGGGTTTTGCAGTGGGCCCTAGAGTAGGGTCAGCAATACTTTGGCCTTGTAGTTGGGATCTGGAATCTGGATGGATGGAACAGGAATGCAGTGCAGGAACGTCAGGAAGAGTGTGTGTGTCTACAGTCTTGTCAGGGACTCTTATTTATAATGCATAGTGACATCATCAAAGTATATGGCTGGGGCAGGCTTAACTAAATACAATCCATGTTTGCCCTAAATGATACCTTCATGCATCTAAAGACTTACATAAGCAGGTTACATATTTTATGCAGCACATAGCAGTACAATCCTCCAGTTTGTGAGACCTTGTTTCCGCCCTTCTACCAGTTTTTCGCGTTTTTGAATGGGATTTATATTACTCAAAATTCTATACCTTTATACATGGGTGTGGATGATCATAAGGGATGTATGTACAAAACTTTGCATTTGTAACAAGGATGCTTTTCTTGTAATCCTCAATACTTTGGCATTTCTGTCCACAAAGTGTCAGTGAATTCTACCATGTCTTAAAAGAAAGCCCATAAAATCACTTTTAAATTGCAAAATTGTTACATTTTTACACAGTCTTGCTGCAGAGATAAAGTCCTTAAAGTTTATTTATGAAATGGTTTCTGGAAGCAAATGGCAATCCTTTGTCTGCCATATTTGGTCATAGCTTGCAAGCTATCCCCCTAAAGGCCAGGGCCATCATGGAGATCTCCTATGAAGCCTCCTGTAGAAATCACAATGACATGCGACTTTTTTCTCACATGTCCTTGTCCTTGAAATTTCATTGGCAGTGTGCTCAGCCTAGACTAGATTCTTTCCCACTCTGTAATTAGCAGTGGGGTGTTAGTGTCTGCTGAGAGTTTATGGTGTGGCTCCCTTCCTAGGGTGAAACTTTAACTCTGCCAACCGGAATAATATGTTTTTGACAGCTTGCAAATCCATCCAAGGCAGTTTAAACCTTTATTTTCTGATATTTGGTCCTGAATTAAAACAAACCTGTGGAATGAAATAGCCCATTGTGTGTATTATCACCAGCAACAAACCCCCATCACATTAATAGGTAATGGGAGACTTTTTAAACAGGCATTTTTCTCCCCTAATTTTGCAAACGCCCATTTTTACACATGTGGTGAAAACTGCTAGCATTTCCTTTCAAATTTGATTTTTCCATCTGACTTTCCAATATTGCCTTGCAGCCATGGTTATTTTCCTGAGTGCAGGGGTTTTGTCTGAAGCACAGATGCATTGAGACTGACATGGCTCAGATAGCTGGAGTCTCTTTTGAACTACTGAGCTTTGATACATTTGTAAAGAAATTGACGTGTTGTTCTGTGCAGGATAAGTGAAGCTCCTTGTTTTTTTTTCTCAAAGTTAATTTGACAGGGCCTGTCATCCAGAAATCATGCCTGGTTTTGCTGAAGCACAATGAGATATCCTGGGCATGGCAGGGCCTTATTGATCACAGTGGTTTAAGAAAGAACAGATGGGATTAGCGTCAAAGCAGCATTTTGTTTACGTGAAAACGTTTCATTTTCAATGCGGATTTTGGGATTTTCAGCAAAGCAGTGCTGCCTTTTCACTTTCTTCCTTTTGTACATGTCAGAACACACTGGCACACTCTTTCAGTATGTATCTTGTTGCATTCTGCCCAATGTATGCTTGGCAAGAAGGTGCAGCCATCTTTTTGTTGCTGCAAAACACAGTTTTGAGGCCATGGCGCTCACAGGAGCCAGGACAGCCATTTTGCTGTTCCTGCGCAAATGCAGCTTGGTGATGTGGGGAAATACTGTTGAGTGGGTCAATATATCCCACATGCCCCAGGAGCAGAGGTGTAGAGTCTAAAGAGGAGTGGACCCAAGACAGGGGCTTGTGGAAAAACCAACAGTTAGAGGAGTGAGTTGAGAGGTGTTGTTGCTCCAGGAGACAGAGAACTGAAGAGGTGCAACCTATGATTCAATTCAGGCATGGGCTTGATTTGTGAATCGCAAGAAGTAAGCGTATGCTAAGGAGATCAGAGTGATCGACAGTGTCAAAGGCAGAATACATGTCAAGGAGAATTAGGATAGGGGATAGGTTGGAGTGTTTAACAGCGACAATGAAGTTGGACACATTCATGACAGCAGTTTCTGTGGAGTGACCAGAGTGTAAACCTGCTTGTAGGGGATCTGGAATGTTGTGGAAATTTAAGAAAGTGTTAAGACTTTAAACAAAACCCTTTTGGGTACTTGAGATTAGTGCAGAAGGAGAGAAACAGGACAAAAGATAGCCAATAGGTTCAGGTCAGACCCTTGCTTTTATGACCATGTGTGTTTGAAAACAGAGATACAGCTGGCAGAGTCCAAGTACAGGTTGAAGAGAGGTGAGGGGCCACTAAAGGGGCAATAGACTTGACTAGTTGAGGAGCAAGAGCATCTTATGGGGCACAATAGGGGTTATTCCTCATTAGTAGAAAAAGCACTTCATCAGTATTAGTGACTAAAGTGGGAGATAGAGGCAGATGATGATGGTAGGTGGAGTATAAAATGTAAGAGGACAGGGTGTGATGAAGGTCAGGAGAGAGTCTCAAATGTTGGACATTATTCAGCTAGGTCCTCAGCTGTGAGAGTGGCGTTAATAGTTAAAGACTTAGGAGGAGTGAGGAGAGTGTTTAGTGTGCCCTGCAGCTGGCGAGGATGGTTGGAGTGATATTCAATGAAGGTTAGTTAGAAATCCCTTTCACATGCACATGAAAATGCAGTTACTATATTCATAGAGCCAGCAAAGGCTGCTCTCACACACATACCTTGTACAGTAATAGCATAGGGAGGAATTGCACAGGCTTTGCTCAAACAGGTACAACATAGATCAGGCTATTGCAAGCTTTTCTCAAAATCCATCAGGAATTGCATGATCAGGGCAAGTGGGTGCTTTCCATGAGCAGGCACAGCATGTGAATGGTCACTACAAGCTTTTCTAACAAATAGGTCTATAGATTATGAACAGCAGTAGTGTGTGATTCCATCTCAAACAGATACAGCAATAATGCAACAAGACCAAACTTATCTCACAAACGGTCACCATTGACAAGAGGAAGTTGCCTCCCAAAGATATTCAATGCAAGTGTCCCTCATAAACAAGTACAGGTATAGGGTGGAGAGGCCAGTGCGTATTTCCTTCACAAGGGAGTACAAGTATGGCATGGACATGTCTATTACATGTTTCCAAAACAAAGTGGTACTGCACGGGTACTGCCAGGCAAGCTACCTTCACAAACAGATACAGTATGTTCAGGGTCACTGCATGCTTCCATCACAAACAGATACAAGATGAGGAGGATCAGTACAAGTCCTGTACCTACAGCTACTGTCACAGTATGCAAGGACCAGTGTACATTTCCCTCACAAATATGCCCAAGAACAGAATTGGCAGAGCAACTGATTGTAGGGGCCTGTGTACATGTCACCCACATTGATAAATTAAAGGCACAACCAGGATCAGTGCAAACTTATCTCAATCACTGGTACATATACAGCATGTCCAAGGCCATTGCCAGCTTCCCTCCAAAACTTCTACAGGTGCATCATATGCAAATCCAGGGTAAGGTCTCTCAGTAGCTAACTTGCTCTGCATAGGCACTAACCGTTCAAGTCTGACTTTCAAAGACTATGTAGAGCATGAGCACTAGATCCCTGCAGCCTGCTGGCTTGCATGCATGTGAAGCACTCATATTTCAAATGGCCCTCCAACCCAATCAGCAGCTCTTACCAGAGACCATGTAGTGGCTTGGGTGTGGGACAGGTACTGGGGGTGCATTGTGTGAGCTTGCTTGTTTTCTGTACTTTGTTTTGCCGATAGCTCATTATCATACTTACTTGCATGGTTGTAGACGGTCTAGGTGAAGGAGATGGGGCGGTAGGCACAGTTGGTACTGGCTTGCACAACAAAAAACACAACCCATTGCAGAAAGTCACCACTCCCAAATCTGACCAGTATGCTCACTAGCCAAGATCAGGCTGTCCAAGTAGAGTCAGTACCCAGACTAAATGGCCTTGCAGCTGGTCTGGAGCATGTGTCACTTTGGTGCAAATGTGAGCTGCATGGAAAGTGCCTTTAAGAGTTCATGATGAGTCACTCTGGTCCTGCTTTTAAGTGATAGCAATTTGGAGGGGCAGACCTTTCTTCCATCATCCAGTTGCTAGTGTGACCCTCCAAAATGTTCATTTTGTTTCACTGCAAGATTAATGTTTGACCAGCATTTCATCATTAGAAGGCCCAAATAAATCTTTGACCGTGAGTGTTCTGCAATTAACCTCAACATGCACATATTCTCAGTCAACTTGATTATCTTGGATTCATAACCTACACTGTATATAAATATACTGGCAAAGACAGTACAGCTTGACCAGTACATGTCAGTAATGCTTTGAAAGTTAGCACAGAACATTGCAGTTTGGCTTCTGTTTGAACTTTCCAAGAAATGCTACAAGAACTTTAACTTTCAAATATCGGTGTGTCCAAAATAAAGTCTATGGCCCTCATTACGAGACTGCCGGTATTCCTCCAGTGCTACTGGAAAGTTACCGGCAGTCTCCCCTTACTGTTACCGTCCCCGATATCCCAGTGCTACCGGGATATTACAGGCACTGGCAACAGCGTTATGTTCCCATTCCAGTAGGACTCCATGGAATGGGAACCACTGAAGCACTGGCACCATTGTTAACAGTGATGGTGCTTCAGTGATTTCGCTGCTGGTAGGGGCCTGAACTACTGGCAGGTTATGACTGCTGGTAGTTCACTGCCTCTACCGGCAGAATAAAAGACGGTATGGAAAACTGCCCAGAGCAATTTCTAATGTGTATAATTAATTCAAAGCTTGTCGTCACTGCAACAACGTCGCCCTGTGTGGCATATTATATTCCTAGACCTGCTTACTGACCTTCCTATGGTAAGGTCCCAAGCTACATTTCACTGATAGTGCCTTGGAGTAACCTGGTCTGGAATTAATGCCATAGCCGGTAGTACCGGCCATTTTACAAACGTGTTTTTCCAGACCAGGTTACTAGTAATGCGTTGCATGAATAAATATGAATTATTTGCAGTTGAGAACAAATTTTGCAACAAAGTCAGCCCTTTCAGGATTGCTTAAGAAGTTATATCTATCAGCTTGCTCATGCTAATGAAAAGGAATAAATGTGCTGCAAGTACTGCACACTTTAACCTATTCAGAAATGATGTGGACAAGGACTGTTAACTCTGTCTTGCTGAACTTGCATGAGGGCCTTACACCCACACCCTCTCCCTCCTGCTCCGAACTGTGAGGTGTACATTCCACATTCTTCTCTGCTATCCCCTGTACTTATATTTGAGCCAGGCCATGTACTGTGCTGTTCAAAAAAGTGTCAATAAGCAATACCTGTGTTTTTGCTGGAATGTTAGAGACTCACAGAAAAGTGACCACTGTAATTTTCAGCACGGTACCCCTTAATAGAAGGAGGCCATTATGCTGCTACTTTAACTCAGACTCGTGTACACCTATCGTGTAATTCATGAAAGCAGAGAGAAAAACCTGTGTTTTGGCACTCCCTGCTGGCTAGCACCCTAGGCAGAGACCTAGCGTGCCTAGTGCTTGCACTGGCTCCGACAGCGTGATCGTGAGTGAGCCCAAAGATAAGCACTGAAGACCGCTAATCCAGTCATGCAGCCAACATGAGTGTTAACAGTGGGTGTAAAACAGTAGTGGATGCACTCCAAATGCCGGACTCACAATCAAGTGAAATGGTGATCTGGCCAGCGTATACACATGCAAACCCTTTAAAACAGCATTTGGTAGAGGATGTATGTCAGAATTAGACATTTGCCATGCTCACCATTCCGTGAATAATTAATACAATTTGCCCTCTTTATGTTAGAACGATTTTACACTGCACCAAATCACTACTACACTAACCCCAGAGAACCTAGGATTGTTCTTTCATGCTTAATATTTAAGGGCATGAGCTCTGTCTTTGGCCCCACAGATGTTAGGCCTTTAAGCCTTCCATAGGGGCAGAGAGTCCTCATGATCATGTTGCACCCATGACATTTACAACATTAAGGGGCTGATTCATGGAATTATGTGCGCCGAGAAATGGGCTTTGTGCGCCATTCTGCCTGCAAATTCCTGTTTCACAAATGGTGATTTGAGAGCAGAATGGCGCACAAAGCCCGTTTTTCGGCGCACATAATTCCATGAATCAGCCCCTAAGTAGTTTCTTAGCTAGGTTAAAGCTGCATAACCCCCGCCTCTCCCCCCCCCCGCTCCTCCCCCAAAACAAGCTAATGAAATGAACAGCTGGATACTAAGGTTGCTGAAAAAGAGCAAGAGCACCCAAAGTTTATGAGCCGTGGTATAGGAGGATGTTGGCCAGCAAGGACGAGGGACATGCATGAGTGCAATTAGCATTTGATGCCAACAAAACTGTGACTTTAATATTGGAAGAGGATGGCATTAGGCAACATAAATTAGATAATAATGGACAGCTGTCATCAAAGAAGTGGTAGTTAAAGCCAAATGTTTAAATGGGTTTGCCCAGAGGGCTGGAGTATAGGGTGGAGATAAGTGGGTCGAGGACACATTCTTGTGGACTGTGTTTACAAACGGTGTGGGTGAGAAGGTGTTAAGAACGTCATGAAAAGAAGGATTTGCCAGAAAGAATGGAGACAACTGAGGTGAGTGTGGTGCCTTCGAAGCTAAGGGAGGAGGGGGCTTGTAGGAGAGAGTGATGGCTTACAGTGTCAAATCTTGTGGAGATATCAAGTATGATGAGAATGGAGAAGTTGTAAAAGTGATGAGCTGTGGTTATCTATCTATCTATCTATCTATCTATCTATCTATCTATCTATCTATCTATCTATCTATCTATCTATCTATCTATCTATCTATATGTGCTTATAAAGTGCCAAAGCCCTCAGGCATCTAGGCGCTAAACCCAAAAAACATAAGACAAGACAGAACTACAAAACACACAGACTGGTGTCCATCCTAAGCACACATCCTGGTTTAAGAGTGTTCCTAAAGGTGAAGGATGTGGGGGAGAGACGTTTCGGTGGAGTGTTCACTCCAGAAATTAGATTTCATGGGTTCACAGAGTCTGCGAACACTGGGATAATTTACAATGTGGTTAAATACAACTTGCTTGATTACATTTGAGTGCTAGGATGCTAGGATAGGATAGAGATACCTGTGTAGAAAGATAGTTTTGTAGACTCACCCGTGCATTTCTTGATTATGAGGATGACTGTGGCTCTTTTGTAGAAAGTAGGGAAGATGCTGGTGGTGAGGGAGAGAGAGGGAGAGCGAGAGAGAGGGAGAGAGAGAGAGAGAGAGAGAGAGAGAGAGAGAGAGAGAGAGAGAAGGAAGGAGGGCATGTTAAAGTTAAGAGGGATTGCAAGCTATCACTTATTTTGGTGATGTTGGAGGAATATTGTGAGCTAGTCATCAGCCAAGAGAAAGAGCAAGATAGAGGGCCTCATTACGACCCAGGCGGTAAGTTACCGCCTGGGCCGTGACTTTACCACCATGGCGTAAACTACGTTTACGCCATGGTGGTTGGCGGACTTACCGCCCCATTCCGACCTTGGCGGGGCGGTAAGTCCCCAATCCCCATTTACCCTTCCCCATTCCCATTTTTGCCCCATAGGGCATAATGGGAGTGGGGAAGGCGTTAATTACGCCACCGTAAATTACGGTGGCGTAATTAACATCAAGGTCCCTTAGCGCCATGGATTTTAACACCTGCTAAAAGCAGGTGTTAAAAGCGCCATGGCGCTAAGGGACCTCGTACTCAGGCGGTAAGGGTCGGCGCTGTTAACGCTGCCGCTAACCCCTTACCGCCTGGGTCGTAATGAGGCCCAGAGAGTGCTTATCAGAGGGCGAAAACATAGCCTGGAGGGCAATAGATCGTATTTCAGATTGGGAAAAAAACAGGAGGTCCCATAGAATCCACTCATGTGTTATTTGAAGGCGGAGCAGGAATTTATGACTGAACATATATGTGTTTCTTGCCCCCATTCCATCTCCAAACAGATTCAAAATCATCTCCCATAAAAACAAGGTGTACATTATTTGTTTTTCCCCTTACTTTTAAGCACAGGCACTTGGAAAATGACCCCCTGCTTGTATACCCTGATTGTAATTGTAGGCTTCATATTATTCTTTCACAAACTTGTAATTTTTACCAGGCTATTCATTCTGTGCACTTGTGTTGCCCGTTCAGAAAGGGATATTTTACAAAAAAGCAGATATCAAAAAGTATAATATATCATTGCCGTGTGTAAGTCTAACAACTATGATTCATTTCCGTTATTTGTTTTATTTCGTGGAATTACTTTCGTTAGGATATAATGTGACCATGTTCAGTTAAGTGTTACCATGTTAATATGTAAAATCACAGAACATTGATTTGGACAACTGTTTGTTTATAATGCATATTATCTGTATTAATAAGGAAAACTGATTTCGACGTATTTATTTTTCTGTGACAGAAATCAGATGAAATGAAATGGGCCATTTACAACGCGCATTCCCAACTCAACAGGGAGACATCTGCACTTTCCTGTCAGCGCTTGCAATTTTGCAGCTTTTCTTTCGATTCCCATGACTAGAAAATTCACAGTTTGCATTTAGCTTCTGCGCCACTGAGACGCTCTTTTCCATTAGCACTTTTTTCCTCAAGTCGAGCCTTGAAGCCAGCACGGCCGTCCAAATTGCACGTATTCCTTCTTGCCCTCAAAATAGCCACATATGCATTTGTGTCTCCTTTCTCACGAAGATAACAGTTTCTCACAATCATACGCCCACAAGAAATTCATCTCTCCCTCCAGTTTTTCTAAAAAAGAAAGTCTTCAAACAGTTTATTATCATGCGCAAAGCAGTGGGATTAGAGAGCTACACAAATGGAAATGCGTATAGATGAAACTATTCAGTGTCGTATGCAGTCCAGAGTTTGCAATCTTCAAAGAACTGTCAGGCCTCAACATGGATAATAACTGGAAAAAATAAGCACAACATTTGAAAGATAAAATGTTTTGCATAGGCTTTGCAACACTATCTTGAAAGAAACACCCTACTTTGGAGTTTGATCCACACTATGGCCTGATTTATAAAAGCGTTGTTGAATGAGCCTATCCCAATCAACAACGCTTTGCAAATCAGGCCCTATGTATCCGTTCTTGGATCGTTTCCATGTTAGCTATAATAAATGTAAACTAATTTAAGAATTCTACGTTATAACATGTTTTAAATTCTAAGTAAGGATCCATTATAGCTCACTGTTTCTGTTGCCCAACAATTCACGACTGAAATAATAGGGAGTGCCTCGCTCTGTGCATGTGTCTGCGATTGAACCGATTGGTCTGAGAAGCCATCTCTCAGACAGACAGAGCAGGGAGATGAGACGTGTAACCTTAGCCGAGCGCATCATATGTGATTGGGGCTGCAAGCAAGAAAATCATGCCTACATGAATGGAAGTTTCTTAGGGGCTACTGTACGAACCAGCCACCAGGTTGAAGCAAGGGTTAGCGTGGCTTGTTCAACAGTACCTGACCATGGACTAAGAAATTGATGCACAGAAAGCAGCTCACAGTACTGGGCTACTGTTTAAAACCTTACGTGCAGCGCTCTCGAACTAGGTCCGCACTTTTAACAATAAAATACAAGTAAAACATGTTACACTTCCCTCATGAAGAAGCGGCAATATGCACCAGACAGCAGCATCGTTTGCTGTGTGTACACCTAGGCTGCTTTAGCCCAGACACACATGCCATTAATTGAATATTAGAAACGGTTTCCTCCAAGTGACTAATGTGTTCTTGTACCATTTTCGGCACAACTACCGCAGCGGTAATTGCGCAGCGATAATTGTGCTGAAAAAATGGGTTGGAAAGCTGGCGCAAACTCCAGATTGGGGGGTGCCGTAATGCAGCGGTAATAGCATTACCACTGCATTTGTAGCACACCGCATAGGCCATATATGTCGGCAAACAGTGCCTGGCAAATCAAAATATCCATAATTGAATTGTAACCAAGCCACTGCATTGATTTCTGCCAAACATTTTCCTGTTCTAGGAAGAGATGGCTAGCTACTCTTTGCACATGTTTTGTGCAAATTCGCCCAGTGTCTTTAGCTGTTAGTAAGAGAACATTTTGAATTAGGGTAAATTATACGGGAAATGCACATTGTGTGACCCTCTTTAACTTTACCGCCCGAACTTGATGGAATCGCACAAACCTTTCCAAGAATTTAAGGGTTGAGTCATGGTGAAGGTTGTTCAAACAATGTCAATTTTTCATTTAAAAGAGTGCTCTTCCTGTGAGGAGTGATAGTACAAGGTTGCTATCACAGAGAGTGCAAAAGCATATTACCACCAAACTCGCAATGAGCCACTGTGGATCAGGCACCAATTTCTGTTATTAAGAGAAATTCAACCAAAAATAAACCGTTTTTCCTAAAAGAAAATAATTTAACTTAAATATATAAAGTGCCGTTTTTAAACTAGAGGTGGATTATGTGAAAGGATTGCCTTAGAGGAGGCACGCACATCTTAGCGATGTCTCTCGTTTTGCTATGTGTATGAGCATGATATGGCTTGGTTGTGCTCATGATGCTATAATCAACAATGCAATGTGCTGTTTCAGACTTTTTCAGGCGATGGCCGTGTTTGGAAGATGTTGGTTTTGAACAGTGTAGCAGTGATACAATTCTACACGCTCGGAAGTCTAGGGAGAAGCTGCAGGCTAACTGGTGGTTCTTGTCTCAGCAGTGTTTGCAGCACTGTTGATCTGTTTAGTTCTGTGTCCCAGGGGAAAGTGATCTCATGTTGTGGGTAGCATTGAAACAAAAGTAACCTATGTCCCAAGAATCAGTAAAACCTGCACCTAAAATCAGTGGTGGCTGGGGATTTTTTGTATTAAAAGGGGCGTACATATTTCCCAACAATCTGCAAGAGCAATCAAGTGTAGCCTGGGTGCCTGACCCATCCTAAGTGGGGCTTGGGGAACATATGGGTTCGCCCCCTGATACCATTTTTTAAAAATAATGGGTTAAAAATGGACCCCGAAAACTTGAAATTTGTTTTTTTAGGGTAACATAAAAAAATTCCACAGATGAATGTCATCAACAGTGCACAGAAGCGTTTCCCATCGCATTGTCATGATGCCTCCCCTCACAATATTCGCCAGTATAAAAATGTTTTCACCCTGGCTGTGGCCATACATTTCCATGCCGGCTGCACCAATATGTGGCTGTATTCCCATATAACAACATACTCATGTTTGCATTGCGCATAAGGCTCCTAAGAAATAGTGTTAGCTTTGCCATTAAAAACGCCATGCCAACTTCTGAAAAAAATCCAAAATTCTTTACCATTGATAGCCAGTAAAAAATGCCATGCCACAGTAAGAAATCATAGCTTGATTGGCAACATCAACAAATGCCAAAGTGTGGAAACAGAAAAATAATATGAGGCCGGGAAGCCCAAAAGAAACACACCAACACAGGTTACAAAGAACATACAAGTGCTTTATTTAAAAGCTACAACAGTTACCAAAGTCAATTGACAAACGGATAGCTATTCGGCTCTCAGAGTAAAGTAACGAACTTCAACGAAGGTTCGATGCATTAGTGAGAGAGACCGTACATTGGAATACTTGGGCTTTTTATACTCTTTATCCAGCCCTTGACCAACCCCATCGCGGGTTAACCATTCTAGGGTTCGGGCCTATGGGTTCCTAGCCAGGTCAATCCTATAATATATGCATTTTTGATTAGTTCCGCTGATATAGTTGTACATTTACACATAGGTCAACAATAGGACAAGGTCTCAGTTTGCGACCCCGACAAGTGGCCTGCAGGCATATTAATTATTTGTGTGTACGGAGGTCACAACGGCCAGAATCTTACTCAGAATGTCATTCAGCCTCCATTTTGATGTTCAGGGTTACTTTCCATGTTACAAGAGAACCTAAAATGGCGGCTTAATCCAAGATGGCGACTTACATTACTTTCTCTAAGGTCAAAACCTTGCCGCAGAGTTTGTTCGCATATGATGTTTTAGACAACTTGGCATAGGCCAATACACATATAATTGCTGCGATAGGAGGCATAATATTGTTTCAATTCCGACAAACCCTCCTTTTGGCCTATGCCAAGTGCTAATATCACTTCTAATACTTTTGTAAATAACTCCATGTATTGTCGTCTATACATCCTGAATCATTATCTGTAATGTCTATAGCCATTAGGTCGTTCATCAGAACCTCTTGTAACACAAACTCTTTAGATGCTGTATCTGGGGCGTACATTTTGTGCCCTACTGTGCTCACCGCTTGTGTCATGATGCCTGCCTCCAGAAGACCAGACCAGGCCCAGCAGCCCCGGAAGCAGGCATCATGCCACTTAGAGCATGCCCAAAAGCCCCAGGTAGGGGCTGTTTGGGTACAGTCCTGGCGCCTATGGCGCCAGGCTCATAAACATAAAGTCAGTCCTGGCGCCATGGGCACCAGGCTCATTATTGATAACTTACCTGAAGCAGACCATGCTGCATACTCACCTGAGGCAGACCATGTTGCATGCAGACTCAAGCCAAATGAGGCTTAGGAGGGATTATTTTACTGAAGGGACTATTTTGTTACTCCGGTGGGGCTGAGAAGAATACTTACCTGGATCTTCTTCCAAGGCTATTTAAACCACGCCCGGACAGCCACACGTGCTTCGCGATATTCTGCTTGCTGCAGCATAACGCTCACCATGTTTTCAGCAGCTCCAGTCTTCAGCCACGTCCGCTTCAGTCCTGGGACTCCTGAAACAAGAAGAAAAGAAGGATAAAGGTTGGAAAAGGAGTTTTAACTTTAATCCTTACTTGAATCCTGATCCATTTCACCACGGAACTGAAAGACAGAAGTCTTTGAAGCATTGCTTCGCATTCCTACAGCGCTGCACTGAACGCACCTGCTTAGCGGTACTTCAGCATTCCATCACGCTCTCTCCATCTCGCGGCCGCCCTCCGACACCTAAGGAGACAAAGACAGCAAGGTGAGCAAGGGGACTCTCTAAGGCTATACAAGCTACCTCCAAGGATTTACCTGATTTACCACGGGAGGTACTCACCTCATCTCGGGTCGGCGCAGTCAACTCTGCTTCACCGCCGTACCCCGGCCCCTAAGGGGAGAAAGCAAAGACAATACCAGTTACCCCCCACAAAACTTACCTGATTTACCACGGGGGTCTCACCTCATCTCGGGTCGGCACAGTCAACTCGGCTTCATCGCCGTACCCCGGCCCCTAAGGGGAAAACCACAATAGACTTACCTGAATTTTACCAAGTGCCATTTGGAAATCTTCGAGTGGATTAATCGGCAACCTGCAAGGAATCGGACAGAGTGAAGATAAGACATTTGAACTCTTATGAACAATTGGACTTCAGAGTCAATACTGGAACTCACCAATTCCTCTACGCCAGTGAAGTAACTGGTCATCAACGCGCCCCTGTGGTCGACGCAGGATGGAGAGCTCATCCTTCCAAACCATCAGGTGAGACTAAGGAGGGAACATCAAGAGTGATCTGTGGGAAGACAACGGGAGTGGGGAAGGTGGGTTGACACTCAAATTCCACAGGTGGTTAATTCCTCTTCTCCTTTGCAGAAGAATATTCTTGCGAGCCAGACAAACTAGGCTGAGTGGGTGTAACGCTCACCTGACTCCCACAGAGGCGCTGGCCTGGTTCGCGCTGCTGTGACCTCTTCTAAGGTGATGCGCAGGGTTCGGAAGACGGACTGGACCGGGCCGACAAATCTGGCTTGTCTGGCTCGCAGAAGTATCCTTCTGTAGGCGAAAATAGGGGATTAACTGTCTGCGGGGTAATGCAATCAGCCTCCCACTTTCCCCTCTCACCCTCCTCGAAACCCTTCTGTGATTCCTCGTAGCGTCTCACCTTAGGGTCTGGAAGGACGAGCTCTCCATCCTACTTCTGATGCAGGGGCGCGTTGGTATCCAGTTACTTCACTGGATTTTTGGATTGGTGAGAACCAAACTTGCTTGGCTTCCAGGTAAGTTTTTTGATAAGAGATTCCCCTTGTGTCCATTCATTAATGTACTAATGCTAGTGTCTTTTTCCCCATAGGGGCCGGGGTACGGAATGCCGGGGAACAGGCACCGACCTGAGATGAGAGGTGAAATCCTTGTAGAAATCAGGTAAGTCTTTAATGAGCGTTTTTTGGTAATGTCTTTTCATTCGCACATTAACGCTAATGTATCGTTTTCCCCATAGGGGCCGGGGTCCGGAAATGCCAGGATGCGGCGCGGACCCGAAATGAAGAGGGAATGAATCAACAGGTAAGTCTTAACATGGAGATTTAGCTTTCCTTATTCCCTTCTCTCTCTCTCCTTTTGTTCTGGTCTTTTTCTCCCTAGGCGCTGGGGCGTGACTGCGAATCCGGATGATCGCTGCTGAACATGGAGGCGCCCTGTAAAGGTGAGTGGAATGCGGCGCTGCAGCGATCGACGCGATGAGCTTTTAAATAAAAGTCTTCCTTTTCAGGATTGTCGGCGAGATGTCTCCGGGATGCGGATTTAGCAGGTAAGGTCTTTTCCTTCTTCTGTTCTCTTCTTCTCTTCCTTTGCAGGTGATCCAGGATGCTGGCAGGAGTGGCAGAAGTCAGGATGCAGGAGCAGACACGGTGAGCGTCCAGCTGCTAGATGCAGAACAACGCGAAGCACGTGTGGCTGTTTGGGTGGGGTTTAAATAGCCTTGGAAGAAGTTCCAGGTATGTATCCTTCCTCCAATCAGGTATGTATCCTTCCCCGACCACGCCCAGATGGTAAATTAGTCCCACAGGTAAAGTAGTACCTTTCAGGCCTCAAGGAGGCCGGGATCCTGCAGCATGGTCTGCATCAGGTAAGTGCAGCCAAGCACTTCCATAATGAGCCTGGCACCTATGGCGCCAGGACTGATGTCTTTTATGAGCCTGGCGCCATAGGCGCCAGGACACTGTCCAAAGGGCCCCTATATGGGGTTGCTGGGTCCTTCCTTGGGGACTGGATGTCCGCTTTCGGGACACAGGGCTTGAACCGGCTCCTCGGGAGAGGGCATCATGACAGCACCCCCCCCCCAAGGCCCCTCCCAAGGTTGTTCCCTCCGGGGGTTTTGGTTTGTCTGGGAAGAGTCGGTGGAATTTCCTGACTAATCGAGGTACATGCACATGGTCGCTGGGTTCCCACGACCTCTCCTGAGGTCCGCACCCCTTCCAATCAATTAAGTAGAACAGTTTTGACCTAAACATTTTTGAGTCTAAAATGTTCTTCACTTCGAATTCGGGCTCCCCATCTATTAGAATAGGTTCTGGAGGTTTGAGTAGTCGGGTTCCGGGTACCACTGGTTTCAGAAGTGACACATGAAAAACAGGGTGAATTCGCATACTAGTTGGTAAATCAAGTTTAACAGCCACTGGGTTAATTATTGCCGTAATAGAATAAGGTCTCAGATATTTTGGGTTAAAAGTTCGAGGCCCTTTGAGTGGTAAATGTCTGGTAGCTAACCACACTTGATCCCCAATCTGATACGGAGGTGCTTCACTCCGATGTAGATCAGCATTCTCCTTGTATTTTCTCCTGGCTTGTTGTAAATGCGTAGTTGCCTCTTTGAAGGCTTGGGTAATTGTAGAATGCAGATGTTCTACTGCAGGCATTCCGAGGTTCTGAGGTGAGTCAAGGTTTGAGGTTCGAGGGTGATGCCCAAACTAAGTATAAAAAGGACTGTGGCTAGTTCCGGATTGTACCGAATTATTATATGCGTATTCGGCTATCCAAAGAATGTCTTTCCAGTTGCTTTCAGATTGCTGTAACATACACCGTAAGTATTGCTCAAGGGTCTGATTTGTCCTCTCTTTCTGACCATCGGTCTGAGGGTGGTGACTGGTCGATAATCTTACGTCGATCTGCGCCATTTGACAACATTTGCGCCAGAAGTGGGAAATGAATTGGCTTCCCCGGTCAGAGATTAGTATAGATGGGAATCCATGTAGCCGAACAATATTTTCGAGGAATTCTTTGGCTAGGACAGAAGCTGAAGGTAAACCTTTCAAAGGAATAAGGTGGGCCATTTTGGAAAAGAAATCCACAATTACCAGAATAGTATTGTACCCCGAACAAGGAGGCAGGTCCGTAATAAAATCCATTGATAGGGTGTGCCAGGGTGCTGGCGGTATGTCTAGAGGTTGAAGGAGACTGGCTGGTCTTTTCTTTTGACTTTTATTTTCGGCGCAAACACCACAGGACATCACAAAAGATTTAACATCTTTTCGCCAAGAGGGCCACCAAAATTGTCGTTTCACCTTTTCCTCTGTCTTGGCAATACCGGGGTGTCCCTCTATTAATGCATCATGATAACCGGAAATAACTAGTTCGTGTAATTCCTTATGTGGCAGGAATAAGTGTCCTTGGAAATAAGGTAAACCATTATCTATAATAAAGTCTGATCCCTTTTGTATCCAATCCTGTAAGGTTGTAGGGTCCAGGAGTTGTTTCACTCTGGCTTGAATGTCTTCAAGCGTCTGTAACAAAGTCATGCCTAGAATCCTCTGTTCGGGAATTATTGGTACTGGTTCTGAGTTTGAATCAGATTCTCCCATTCCAATTCGGGATAAGGCGTCTGCTTTGCCATTCTTGCAACCAGGTCGATAGGTAATCACGAAATCAAATTCAGCGAAAAACAAAGCCCATCGGAGCTGCCGTGATGACTGAGCCTTGGCGGTTTTCAAATACGGTAAATTCCGGTGATCAGTGATCACTGTGAAGGTATGTCGAGCGCCAAGCAGATAATGCCGCCAAGCTTTAAAAGCGGACTTAATGGCTAACAGTTCTTTGTCCGTGATTGCATAATTAACCTCGGGTGCCGAGAATGTTCTGGACCAAAATGCTACGGGATGCAGTTGGTTGGTTTCGGGATCTCTTTGGGACAACTCCCTTGGGATTAGCATGGGTCTTGACCAACACCCAGGTCTCAAACCTGGACCGATCTGCTTTTCTGTTTTGAAGTCTGTGATCCAATTGGACCACTAAGTCTATATACTCTGTGCATTCTTGGGGTGGATTTACAACTTGGGCCAAGACATCTTTAATTTCTCCGAGTAGGCCTCGATAAAACAACATGACTCTTTTATCCTCTGGCCATCCCGTTTCCACAATTAGTCTATTAAAGGTTGCAATATAGGATAGGAGGTCCTGATTGCCCTGTCGCAGGGATAGAAGTTTGTCATCCAGAGCCTGCCCCTGAGAGTGTCGAGCAAATAACCTTTCCATGCTTGCTTGAAACCTTTGAAAATTACGGAGAATCGGGTCATCTTGAGTAACCAGTGGAACTGCCCAATCGGCAGAGCAGCCGCTGAGATATGACAATACAAAGGCTACCTTGGTCTGATCATTAGGGAAGGCCCCAGGTCTGCATAGGAAGTGCAAACGACACTGATTCATGAATACGGCAAATCGTTTGGGGTCCCCAGCAAAGCGTTCGGGTGGGGCCAGCGGCATGTTTCCAGGTAGAATAATCTGCACAGGGTTACTGGAAACCACAGAAGCGGGGTTCCCTCCGGAACCTGGTAGAGGAGTTTGCCCAGCTTGACCTTGCAAAAGCTGTCTGGCCAGGTCATCAGTTCTTTCCTTTGATATTATTAATTCCCTCCTGAGGGCATTAGTCTCTTGACGAGCGGCATGTACTTCGGCCCGTAATTCCCCCAGTAATTGGGCCAACTGATCAGTCTCAGAACTTTCCATAGCGCCTGGGTGGGAATTTGTAGGAAGGCTTCGCGTTCTGTAACACTCACCTGACTCCCACGGAGGCGCTGGCCTGGTTCGCGCTGCTGTGACCTCTTCTAAGGTGATGCGCAGGGTTCGGAAGATGGACTGGACCGGGCCCCCAAATCTGGCTTGTCTGGCTCGCAGAAGTATCCTTCTGTAGGCGAAAATAGGGGATTAACTGTCTGCGGGGTAATGCAATCAGCCTCCCACTTTCCCCTCTCACCCTCCTCGAAACCCTTCTGTGATTCCTCGTAGCGTCTCACCTTAGGGTCTGGAAGGACGAGCTCTCCATCCTGCTTCTGATGCAGGGGCGCGTTGGTATCCAGTTACTTCACTGGATTTTCGGATTGGTGAGAAGCAAACTTGCTTGGGTTCCAGGTAAGTTTTTTGATAAAAGATTCCCCTTGTGTCCATGCATTAATGTACTAATGCTAGTGTCTTTTTCCCCATAGAGGCCTGGGGTACGGAATGCCGGGGAACAGGCACCGACCTGAGATGAGAGGTGAAATCCTTGTAGAAATCAGGTAAGTCTTTAATGAGCGTTTTTTGGTAATGTTTTCATTCGCTCATTAACGCTGATGTCTCTTTTTCCCCATAGGGGCCGGGGGCCGGAAATGCCAGGATGCGGCGCGGACCCGAAATGAAGAGGGAATGAATCAACAGGTAAGTCTTAACATGGAGATTTAGCTTTCCTTATTCCCTTCTATCTCTCACCTTTTGTTCTGGTCTTTTTCTCCCTAGGCGCTGGGGCGTGACTGCGAATCCGGATGATCGCTGCTGAACATGGAAGCGCCCTGTAAAGGTGAGTGGAATGCGGCGCTGCAGCGATCGACGCAATGAGCTTTTAAATAAAAGTCTTCCTTTTCAGGATTGTCTCCGGGATGCGGATTTAGCAGGTAAGGACTTTTCCTTCTTCTGTTCTCTTCTTCTCTTCCTTTGCAGGTGATCCAGGATGCTGGCAGGCATGGCAGAAGTCAGGATGCAGGAGCAGACACGGTGAGCGTCCAGCTGCTAGATGCAGAACAACACGAAGCACGTGTAGGCTGTTTGGGTGGGGTTTAAATAGCCTTGGAAGAAGTTCCAGGTATGTATCCTTCCTCCAATCAGGTATGTATCCTTCCCCGACCACGCCCGGATGGTAAATTAGTCCCACAGGTAAAGTAGTTCCTTTCAGGCCTCAAGGAGGCCGGGATCCTGCAGCATGGTCTGCATCAGGTAAGTGCACCCAAGCACTTCCATAATAAGCCTGGCGCCTATGGCGCCAGGACTGATGTCTTTTATGAGCCTGGCGCCATAGGCACCAGGACACTGTCCAAAGGGCCCCTATATGGGGTTGCTGGGTCCTTCCTTGGGGACTGGATGTCCGCTTTCGGGGACGCAGGGCTTGAACTGGCTCCAGAAAGCGGGCATCATGACAGCGGGCTAGTCCAGTCAGTCATCTCGGCGCTACACGTCACGCTGGTGGAAACAACAGCGGCCCAGTTCCGGTCGACGCCCCCTTGGGAACCAGGTGAGTGTAACAGAACGCAAAGCCTACCCACAAATACCCACCTGGGCGTCATGGAGACCTCGGAAACTGATTAGTTGGCCCAATTATTAGGGGAATTAAGGGGCAAAGTGCATTCCGCCCGCCAAGAAACCAATGCCCTCAGGAGGGAACTGATAGTGTCAAAAGAACGAACTGATGAGTTGGCCAGACAACTATTACAGAGCGAGGCTGGACAAACACCTCTACCAGGACTTGGGGCAAGTCCAGCTCCTGTACCATCGAGTAACCCGGTGCATATAAATTTACCTGGAGCCGTTCCTTTGGCTCCGCCTGAACGCTTTGCCGGAGACCCAAAAGGGTTTGCAACATTCATGAATCAATGCCGCTTGCACTTTTTATGTACACCTGGAGCTTTCCCAAACGATCAGGCCAAGGTAGCCTTTGTACTGTCATATCTCAGCGCAGTGTGGCCGATTGGTCCATTCCACTAGTTAACCAGGATGACCCGATTCTTCGAGATTTCCAGGGTTTTCGAACAAGCATGGAAAGACTATTCGCCCGACACTCCCGAGGACAGGCTTTGGACAACAAACTTTTATCCCTACGTCAAGGTAACCAGGATCTTTTATCTTACATTGCAACTTTCAATAGATTAGTAGTGGAAACCGAATGGCCTTTAGCCAAGCGAATCACATTATTCCATCGAGGACTTCGGGGAGAACTCAAAGATGTTTTGGCCCAAATCGTGAACCCGCCTCAAGACTGTGCTGAATATATAGATCTAGTGGTCCAGCTCGATCACAGACTTCAAACCAGGAAGGCTGACCGAACCAAGTTTGAGAACAGGGTGTTGGTTAAAACCCACGTAAGCTCCAAGGGAATAGATGTCTCAGAACCTATGCAAATCGGGGGAGTTAAAGGACCCTTAACCCAAAAGGAGAGAGATAGAAGACGGCAACTGCAATTATGTTTATATTGCGGAACTACTGGTCATTTTCTTCGGAACTGCTCTGTAAAACCACCCAAGAAAGTTATAGGAGCAGCAGATGAAAACCATGTGAAATCTGACTCGGGAAACGACCAAGCCCGGCAAGCGTAGAGGTCCGCTTGCCGAGCTTAAAGAAGGACACTCTGACCTCGCATTGCACCATACCCATGGTCCTTGTAGATCCAGAGCAGCCATTACGCATGCACGCAGTAAAGGCGTACATAGACAGTGGAGCCATAGGAAATTACTTGGACTGGGAATTGGCTCCCAGGATGAATCTATCTCTCACCCGCAAGACCACTGCCAATGTAGTCACCACTGTAGATGGAACAGAAATTGCCTCTGGACCCGAAACTCATTCCACTGCAGAGATGACATTGCTGAGTCAAGATGGGCATAGAGAGGCTATGATGTTTGACTTAATCAAGGCCCCACAGTTTCAGCTGATACTGGGGATACCTTGGTTGGAAAAACATAATCCCTGTATTGATTGGCGAGAGAAGAGACTAACCTTCCCAGAATGTGCTCACACCTGCTACCCAAGGAACACTCAAAACTCAGTCCTGGCCCCAGTAATTCCAGTAGCCATACAATTACCTGTTGAATACCAAGACTTTCAGGATGTCTTCCAAAAGGAACAGGCAAACACCTTACCACCTCACAGATCATATGATTGTCAAATAGATCTTGTACCTGAAGCACAACCACCTTGCAGCAGAATCTATGCCCTTACGGAACCCGAAAATCTCCATTTGCGCCAGTACCTAGACCAGTACCTTGCTAATGGCTTCATTCGCCCGTCCAAGTCCCCTGCATCTTCAGCTTTGTTCTTCGTACCGCGCACTGAATCAGATAACCATCAAGAATCGGTACCCACTGCCTTTGATCCCAGAACTACTAGACCAGGTGAAGGACGCTTGTATATACACAAAACTAGACCTCCGGGGGGCATATCATCTGGTACGTTTCAAAGAGGGTGACGAATGGAAGACTGCTTTTCGCACCAAGTACGGACTATTTGAGTACCAGGTGATGCCCTTCGGACTATGCAATGCACCAGCAGCCTTCCAGTTCTTCATGAACAATGTCCTCCGAGAGCTTATCGACGTTTGTGTGGTCGTTTACATCGACGACATCTTAGTATACTCTTTATCAGAATCTGAGCATGTAAAACACGTCCGTGCAGTCCTAGAGAAGTTACTCCAGCATAAATTATATGCTAAACTGGAAAAGTGCATCTTCCACACTACGGAAGTGGAATTCCTTGGATTTATTCTGACCCCGAGAGGAATCCGGATGGATACACGAAAAGTGGATGCCATTCTTAATTGGCCTTCGCCAAGTTCAATCAAAGGAGTTCAAAGCATGCTTGGCTTTGCCAATTTCTACCGCAGGTTTATCCCGGACTTCTCGCACATTGTACATCCCATTACAACGCTATTGCAAAAAAACAAACGCTTTGTGTGAACAGAGGAAGCCGAGAACGCCTTCCAAGAGTTAAAAGCTAAATTCACATCTGCTCCCATATTAAGACACCCGCGCCCCGAGCTTCCCTACATAGTGGAAACAGATGCATCCAGTTCAGCCATGGGAGCAGTCCTTTCCCAAAAGGATCCCGAAACTAACCAGCTTCACCCAGTGGCATTTTGGTCAAGAAAATGTTCAGCCCCCGAATTAAACTATGCCATAACCGACAAGGAGCTGCTGGCCATCAAGTCCGCCTTCAAGGCTTGGCGGCACTATCTACTGGGTGCCAGACATACCATCACGGTCATCACCGATCACCGCAACTTACAATACCTAAAGACAGCCAAAGCCCAATCTTCGCGCCAACTCCGTTGGGCTTTGTTTTCTTCGCCGAGTTTGATTTTGTAATAACCTATCGACCAGGTTGTAAGAATGGTAAAGCAGACGCCTTGTCCCGGATTGGAATGGGAGAAGCAGAAATAACTTTAGAACCCGTACCCATAATTCCGGAACAGAGAATCCTTGGCCTGACATCCATACAGACACTGGAGGACATTCAAAACAAGATCCACCAACTCTTTGATTCCGTTGCCCTACAGGACTGGGCAAAGAAAGGTCCAGAGTACTCTGTCATTGATGATTTACCTTATTACCAAGGCCGGCTATTTTTACCGCAAAAGGAACTACAGGAACTTGTCATTTCCCATTACCATGACACCTTAATAGAAGGGCATCCGGGTATTGCAAAAACCGAAGCTAAAATTAGGAAGCAATTTTGGTGGCCCACCTGGCGAAAGGATGTCAAGTCATTTGTCATGTCTTGTGGCATTTGCGCACAAAATAAAGGGCAAAAGAAAAAACCTGCTGGATTATTGCAACCATTAGACATACCACCTACCCCTTGGCATACCTTGTCATTAGACTTCATCACGGATTTACCCCCGTACCAAGGATACAATACCATTCTAGTTATTATAGATCTTTTTTCTAAAATGGCCCACTTCATTCCTTTAAAAGGTCAATTCATTTCACATTTTTGGAGGAAATGCTGCCAAATGGCACAAATTGATGTTAGGCTTTCGACCAGTCACCACCCTCAGACCGACGGTCAAATGGAGAGGACCAACCAGACTCTTGAACAGTACCTCCGTTGTATGCTACATCAGTCTGAGGGGAATTGGAAAGACATTCTGTGGATCCAGAGTATGCGTACAATAATTCCGTACACTCAGGAACTGGACAAAGTCCTTTTTTTTACCATTTATGGGCACCATCCTCGAATCTCGGATTTGGACTCACCCCAGCATTTAGAGATGCCCACAGTGGAACATCTCCACGCTGTTATTACACAAGCCTTTAAAGAAGCAACCATCCATTTGCAAAAGGCTAAGGAAAAATACAAAAAGGATGCGGATCAGCACAGAAGTGAAGCTCCTCAATACCAAATAGGGGACCAAGTATGGTTAGCCACTAAGCACTTACCACTCAAGGGGACTCGGACCTTTAACCCCAGGTATTTGGGACCTTTTTCTGTCAAGGCAATTATTAATCCAGTGGCCGTCAAGTTGGACCTACCTGCTCATATGCAAATCCATCCCGTCTTCCACGTGCCTCTTTTGAAGCCTGTGCAATCAGGAACTAGGCTAACCACTCCACCAGAACCTATCCTCATAGACGGGGAGCCCGAGTTCGAAGTCAAGAATATTTTGGACTCAAAAAGAGTGAGATCAAAACTCTTTTACCTAATTGACTGGAAAGGTTATGGTCCGCAGGAAAGGTCTTGGGAACCTAGTGACCACGTGCATGCACCTCGTTTAGTGAAGAGGTTCCATCGGGAATTTCCAGACAAACCACGGCCAAGGGGGAGAACGACTTTAGGAGGGGCCTTGAGGGGGAGTGCTTTCATGATGCCTGCCCCCGGAAGACCAGACCAGGCCCAGCAGCCCCGGAAGCAGGCATCATGCCACTTGGAGCATGCCCAAAGCCCCAGTTAGGGGCTGTTTAGGTGCAGTCCTGGCACCTATGGTGCCAGGCTCATAAAGATTAAGTCAGTCCTGGCGCCATGGGCGCCAGGCTCATTATTGATAACTTACCTGAAGCAGACCATGCTGCATACTCACCTGAGGCAGACCATGCTGCATGAAGACTCAAGCCAAATGAGGCTTAGGAGGGACTATTTTACTGAAGGGACCATTTTGTTACTTGGGTGGGGCTGTGGAAGAATACTTACCTGGATCTTCTTCCAAGGCTATTTAAACCACGCCCGGACAGCCACACGTGATTCGCCTTATTCTGCTTGCTGCAGCATAACGCTCACCGTGTTTTCAGCAGCTCCAGTCTTCAGCTACGCCCGCTTCAGTCCTGGGACTCCTGAAACAAGAAGAAAAGAAGGATAAAGGTTAGAACAGGAGTTTTAACTTTAATCCTTACCTGAATCCTTATCCATTTCGCCATGGAACTGAAAGACAAAATTCTTTGAAGCATCGCTTCGCATTCCTACGGCGCCGCGCTGAACTCACCTGCTTGGCGGTACTTCAGCATTCCATCACGCTCTCTCCATCTCGCGGCCGCCCTCCGACACCTAAAGAGACAAAGACAGCAAGGTGAGCAAGGGGACTCTCTAAGGCTATACAAGCTACCTCCAAGGACTTACCTGATTTACCACGGGAGGTACTCACCTCATCTCGGGTCGGCGCAGTCAACTCTGCTTCACCGCCGTACCCCGGCCCCTAAGGGGAGAAAGCAAAGACAATACCAGTTACCCCCCACAAAACTTACCTGATTTACCATGGGGTCTCACCTCATCTCGGGTCGGCACAGTCAACTCTGCTTCATCGCCGTACCCCGGCCCCTAGGGGGAAAACCACAATAGACTTACCTGAATCTTACCAAGTGCCATTTGGAAATCTTCGAGTGGATTAATCGGCAACCTGCAAGGAATCGGACAGAGTGAAGATCAGACATTTGAACTCTTATGAACAATTGGACTTTAGAGTCAATACTGGAACTCACCAATTCCTCTACGCCAGTGAAGTAACTGGTCATCAACGCGCCCCTGTGGTCGACGCAGGATGGAGAGCTCATCCTTCCAAACCATCAGGTGAGACTAAGGAGGGAACATCAAGAGTGATCTGTGGGAAGACAACGGGAGTGGGGAAGGTGGGTTGACACTCAAATTCCACGGGTGGTTAATTCCTCTTCTCCTTTGCAGAAGAATATTCTTGCGAGCCAGACAAACTAGGCTGAGCGGGCTAGTCCAGTCAGTCATCTCGGCACTACACGTCATGCTGGTGGAAACAACAGCGGCCCAGTTCCGGTCGACGCCCCCGTGGGAACCAGGTGAGCGTAACAGCTTGAGCACAACACCCCCCTAGCATTGCACATATACTAGGTCGACATTGGAAACAGCAACAAAGGAATAGCAGGATTCCCAAAATAACCAAGATAACAGAAAGCACCTTCCAATCCCAGGATCGTAGCGAATCCCAGAACCAGGCGCTAATATTCCAATCTCCCACAGGAACATGCACCTCAGAACTAAGGATTTGCAAGTTCTGTATTGCTTTAAAAATTGTCGGTGAGGAGTCTGGTACGAAAAACACAGCAAGCGGACCCCACTAATTTGCATACTCCACCACGTTCTGCCAGAATGACATCTAATGCCATCCGATTTTGGAGTGCTACCAATCTTATGGCCTTTTGTTCTAGTGTCATATTGTAGAGTATATCCGTGGTCCGGTTGATGGTTCTCTCCAGTACTCTTGGTAGTCCCCTAATATTTTCAGAGTTTGCTATCTGTCCCCAAAATGGCACACTGATTTCGCTATATCTCCCAATACTTGCCCAGGGGTATCCCCATCCTCGTCCCGCCGTGGGCGAGCCTTAGAAACTTCCAATGCACTAGCTACAAATACCCCAGGTAACAGGATTCCTAAATAACAGGTTCCCTACCAATCCTTGGGCAACCAGTGAAATGCTGAACTACCACAAACGAAATAAACAGGCCCCCCTACATACAGAGGCCTGTTCTCCCCAGTCAGATTTACAATGTTCACACAACCTTCAAAATCTCCCATTGGCCGAGTGCCATTTTTTTGTACACAAAAGGGGACTGAATCGGGGCTATGATTAATAGAGTAGGAAGGGGGCACAGCGTCCTTATTGCCTATCGGAGCCATTTTAAAGGAAATTAAAGTTTGGTAAGGAAGAGATAGTTTATCAGATGGCCTAATAGGAGCAACATCAGGTCTACTTCTATTTGCAAAAAGCGAGCATCCCAGGGGAGTCAATTCACGTTTCTCAAAATCATTTAAATTAGTTCCATCAAAGTTCCCTGAGACGCTATCATTCCAACAGCCAAAGAATAGCACTCTAAGAGAAGCATAGCAAGCAGTCGTTAAAGGTAAAGGGTGAATATACCATCCTAGCCCCTTGTTCCCATGTTGCGGTAAATGGGTGCAAATCCAGCAATTAATTTTATTAAAAATGGCATGCGTTGCATTCATTACTATCATTAAAGTGTTATTATGATACTTTTGTCTATGCTGGGAGTCTCTAGGTGACAAGGTGTGGAGGTGTACAGAGAGAGTCAAAGCAGTAGGTACAATTTCAATTGGCAGTAGAGGTTTTAGAGTGTAAATTTCTTCGAAGTACCAAAGTCCCACAGCAGTAATTACACAAATTCCAATTATTATTAACACAACACAGCAATACGTTTTCGGGGCCCAGGCACATTGTTCGTTTTCCGAGTTGGTCACCCCCTTATTTACAAGTCCAGTGCGGGGAGCAGCGGTGAAGGTGGCAGGCATCGTAGTTTCTCAATCGACGACCCCAATGTTTGTTGCTGGCGAAACTACGGTCGCGCAACTTCTTAGTCCTTCCCAACCCTAGCCAGCAGAATCCCTTTTTTTCCTTTTGTTCGAAAGGAACTTTCTTTTACAAGAGAAAACTTTCAATCACTTCTTCTTTCCAAATGCACGGAAAAGACCCGTGCCGTAGTTCTATTTTCTTCATCGAAGGTTGTACCTGGTGGTACCCAGAACTGTTTGATCCGGAAACAAGGCGACGTCACTTCCTGAGGGAAGCGACGTATCGGAGGCGACGGAAGTCGCAGAACTTGAAACAATGTTTTCCGGAAGTGACTTTTCCAAAGAGTGAGGAGACGAAATGGACTGTTCCCCAAGCTCCACGGGCTCAGAAAAATTCTCCGACACACTCACAGTGCTGTTTGCTACTCCAGGATCAGAGATTGTAGCATCAGCGAGGGGTTCCGCTTCTTCTGTAACGTGTGGCGTCGGGTGAGGAAGTTTCTTGATATGCGTCGCGTGGATCCAATGTTTTTTTCCAGCCACCCGCACTGCTGTCTGGGTGACCAACAGCACCTGGTAGGGTCCCCTCCAGCGAGGAGCGAGACAGGAAGACCTTTCGTATGCCTTCACTAGGACCCAACTTCCAGGCTGAATATCGTGTCCTGGGCCCGTAAACCGTACAGGTAAAGCTGATTGGACCTGATGATAAATGAAATACAGATTTTTAGTCAACTGGTTGCAGTAGTCTACAAGCAATACATTGTCAACCTCCCTCAATGTTTTAGGCCTCTGAAGACCCCAAATATTAGCAGGTCTCCCCATCACTACCTCAAAGGGGGAGAGCCCAGTCTTAGTTTGAGGTGTGGTTCGCATGGCTAACAATACAATAGGTAAGGCGTCTGGCCATTTCAGTTTGGTGTCAGCACATGTTTTTGCAAGTTTATTCTTTAAGATGTCGTTATGTCTCTCTACCAACCCAGCACTTTGAGGATGCCTAGCTGAGTGAAATCGTTTTTCAATGTGTAAAGCTGTGCATATCTGTAAAATTACTGCTGCAACAAAATGGGGACCATTGTCCGACCAAATTACCCTCGGAAGCCCAAATCGTGGAAATAATTCTTTTACCATAGTCTTTGCAATGGTCATGGCAGTAGCATCTTTAACGGGGAAAGCCTCGACCCATTTACTAAAAGCACAAATAATCACAACAACATATTTTAGATTGTTACACCGTTCCATCTCAATAAAATCAAAGTGGATGACCTCGAAGGGAACAGAAGGGGGCCCAAAGCTTCCCCTTGGAGTCACTGTCCCCTTCCCCACATTGTGCTGTAAGCAAATCATACAATTCTGAACATGGCGCTGTACAATCTTCAAAATTTTATCAATCACCCATACTTGTTCTAACATTTTCGTGTTCTGCTGAGCACACACATGCGTAGGACCGTGTGCCATCGTAACCATTGCCAGCACATATGAATCAGGGAGCAACCATTTTCCTTCAGATGTATCCACCCAACACCCATCATCATCCAGTTTCCCCATTCCTTCGGCCCACCTTTTAGACTCTTCTATTGTGGCATCAGTTTGAATATCTCGCACAGACCCAATACCCTCATCCATTACATAGGCATCTTTCGTTTCCCTTAGAGCATACATGTCTGCGTTAAGGTCTGTGGCTGTTTGCCTGGCTATCTGGTCAGCAAAAGCGTTCCCTCTTCCCACATC
The DNA here is from genome assembly GCF_040938575.1 of Ambystoma mexicanum. Taxonomy (NCBI): domain Eukaryota; kingdom Metazoa; phylum Chordata; class Amphibia; order Caudata; family Ambystomatidae; genus Ambystoma; species Ambystoma mexicanum. Next base: position 873,355,285 of record NC_090941.1, read on the forward strand.
ATCTATGACCTTACGATGTGCTGCACATTTCATGATCGCTAACTACCTAGGGAGTGAGAGTGCCGAGAGCAATTGCACTATCAGGGGGCCGTGCTGAATCTTGGTCCCATGTGAGGTTAGGAACCCTCTTTCCGACCAGAGCCTCCCGAAGTTGTGAGCCACCCCAAAGGCATACTGGCTATCAGTATATATGTTTACTATACGCCCTTCGGAGAGTTCACAAGCTCGGGTCAATGCTATAGTCACTGTGGCCTGCGCGGAGTTATGCGGAATTCTGTTAGTTTCAACAACCGTACTCAACGAAGTAACTGCATAAGCAGCTGTAGATGTACCATCTGGAAGTTTGAAGCAGGAGCCATCACAAAACAGCTCCCCTTCTGCATTGTCCAAAGGAGTATCTATAAGGTCTATCCTGCCCTTCGTCTCCTGTTCAATGGTATACAGGCAGTCATGTAATTCTTCGTCACCGCAAACAGTATTTTGCGGGAAAGGTAGAAGTTCAGCCGGATTAAGAACACATCACCTCTTAATTTGAATGTGAGGGGCAAACAGAATTAATTCATACTTGTCAGCCGTGCAGATGTGAGGTGTTGCGTTTGAGTCTTATTCAATAGGACATCTACAGAGTGAGGTACCATCAAAATTAAATCATGGCCTAGAACCATTCCCTCACTGTGTTTTACGGACCTGGCAGCAGCAGCGACAGCTCGCAAACATCTCGGCAAAGCGCATGCGACAGGATCAAGGGCGGAGGAGTAGTAGCCGCACGGCCTATTCTTCCCTCCATGTTCCTGCGTTAACACAGCCAAAGCACATCCATCACATTCATGCACAAACAACACAAAGGCCTTGTCATAATTTGGAGTACCCAGAACTGGTGCAGAGCATAACGCGGTTTTGAGAAGCTCAAATGATCGTTGATGTTCCGATTTCCATGGCAGTGGCAGAGAGATGCCCTTCTTCATCAAAGCCAACATCGGTTTTATCACTAGTGAAAAGTTCGGGATCCACAACCTACAGTAAGAAGCCATACCTATTAAGGCTCTGACTTCCTTCTGTGTATTTGGAACAGACATGCCAGAAATGTGTTTTATTCTTTCAGGTGTCAATTTTCTCCCCTCCTTTGACATGAGGTAACCTAAATAGGCGACCTCATGGCAACAATATTGAAATTTCTTGAGCAAAGCTTTATGACCGTTTTCGGCCAGATGAATAAGTAACAATACAGTGCCTTCTTTACAAGCACTTTCAGAATCTGCAGCCAAAAGCAAATCATCGACATACTGAAGTAGTGTACAAGTAGGTGGCAATTCAAGGGTGTCAAGCTGCTCTTTCAAAGCTCTACTATAAATGCTTGGACTTTCAGTATACCCTTGAGGTGCCCGAGTAAATGTGAATGAACGTCCCCCCAAGGTGAACGCAAACAAATATCTAATCTCCCTGTGTATAGGAATACTAAAGAAAGCATTCTTTAGGTCCACAACACTAAAATAAGTAGCTGTAGCAGGGATCATTGTTAGTATCGTTGTTACATCAGGCACAATTGGAAATTGCGGGGTGACAACTTTGTTAATAGCACGAAGATCAATTATAAAACGGTATGGGATTGCATTGTCGCCTTTCTTGTATACAGGTAAAATCGGGCTGTTACATAAACTACCTGCAATCTCCTCAATCACCCCTCGGTGCACAAAATCGGAGACAATGCACTTCAAAGCACGCTCGCCCTCAACTGATATTTTATACTGCAGAATGCGTGGTAATTTAACTCCATGTTTCAAAACTATTTTAACGGGCTCAATCTGTAGTACCCCGACATCATTGTCGTCAACCGCCCATAAAAAACATTCCGGGACAACACTAAATTCAGGAGGCAATGGTCGAGTCAGAAACTGGGAACTGGGAAGTTGCTGTGGTGAAACCATCAGTCGTACTCCATCAGAGGAACAATGAATTACTGCATTCAATTTCTTTAACAAATTTAACTCCAGCAAATTCTCTCCACAGTTCGAAGTCAGAAGGAAAGGGCAATGGTCCGTAAAGGGACCCAAAGAAACAGACACCGGCGAAGAAACCGGACAGACAATTGGTATACCAGAAAACCCTAAAGAAACATTTGTTTGCCCTGACAGTGGAATGTGTGGAACCCGGGAATGATCAATGGAGCATTTCTTTGCTCCATTGTCTATCAAAAACTGATGTTTCCTATTCCCCACTAACAATTCAACGTAGGGACCTTTCTGATTAACGGGAATAGGTGAAGGTTCCAAACCCTGCTTTGGGCAGTCCTAACAAAACAAAATGTCTTCGGAAGGAAGCTCTTCAGAAAGGTAGGCAGCAGAAGAGTGATCAAATATGTTTCTCGTGTCCACACTCGAAGTCTGATTTTCCTGTGGAAAAGGTTGCTGAGGATCTTGCGAAAACTGACCTCTATCAGGGCCCCCTGCTCCGGGGCGACCTCTAGGTCGTCTACCCATACCCCCAAATGCATTGCTCGACCTTTGGCGAAGGACGGGGCACTGTGCTCGCCAATGACCTTCCTGGCGGCAATAGGCACATTGATTAATATTCACAGAACCCAAAGGAGCGTTTCCTTTTGGGACATACTGACCTCTGGTCTGTGACGTACCTCCTCTGGGATTTCTAACAATTTGTTGTAACAATACTTTAGTCTTCAAATCTCCTTTCCTCTTCTCTATTTTCTCTTTTTCCTTATTCACACGGTTCTCATAATACTGAGCCATGTGCAAAACTTCAGATTGGGACTTCGCCTGCCAAGCGCTCTCAGAGGACATCGGGCCTCATTACGACCCAGGCGGTAAGGGGTTTACGGCGCCGTAAACAGCGCCGACCCTTACCGCCTGAGTACGAGGTCCCTTAGCGCCATGGCGACTTTAACACCTGCTTTTAGCAGGTGTTAAAATCCATGTCGCTAAGGGACCATGGAGTTAATTACGCCACCGTAATTTACGGTGGCGTAATTAACGCCTTCCCCACTCCCATTATGCCCTATGGGGCAAAAATGGGAATGGGGAAGGGTAAATGGGGATTGGGGACTTACCGCCCCGCCAAGGTCAGAATGGGGCGGTAAGTCCGCCAACCACCATGGCGTAAACGTAGTTTACGCCATGGTGGTAAAGTCACGGCCCAGGCGGTAACTTACCGCCTGGGTCGTGATGAGGCCCATAATCTGTGACTGGATGTCGGGCAACAACCCATGTACAAATTTGTCCACAAACAACCTTTTCCCGGACTCTGTGCCCAAGTCCTGACCACTGAAATCAGAGAATACCTGTTCGAATCTATTAAAGAACTCGGTGGCACCTTCAGTTTTTCCTTGAACACAGGCCGGAAGCTTGTCCCAAATCATTATTTTCTCAGGAATTATGGTTTTCAATTTTGCGACAATTCTTTCAGGCAAAGTAAGTATTACCTGAGGTGGTTTTTCACCAGCTGGTCTTTCCCCATCAAACCTAGTCATGTTAGCCCACGTATCTCCTAACCCTGGCACATCGTCTATTGTTCGAACCTGATTCCATAAATCTACGGGCAGCACTACATGGAATAGCAAGTCAATGTCACTTAAGGTGAACACAGAGGACTGCAAAACGGACTCTATCTCTTTGTAAAACCGTGTTGGGTTTTTTCTGAAATCGGGAATTGATTGTCTAATAGTGTTCACTTCCTGTCGTGAAAACGGGACGTGAACAAATTGTGATACATAGTGTGCAGGGATGTTCACAGCGGGTGCACCAGTCCCAGCGTTAGCGGGAATCTCGACCTTAGGGACAAATGTCAGAGGAACCTCTCTCATAGGCAACTGAGATGTGGGTAACTCTGGCCGCTTACTAAGCAATAGAGCCAGGTTGAGCGCTAAGACAGCTGAAGAAGTGTCGGGCGAAAAAGCCCTCTTACAAATACCCAATAATTCTATAGGACAACTAACCTTCTTCCTTACACATTCATCTTGTAGGTACTGTACCATTACCTGAATCACCTTCTTCTGCATTTCTACTGTATACTGACTATATGTGTCATATACTTCATCTGGCGGTACCGATGAATCCGAGATCCATCGAATCGCATCTTTGGTACAAATTCGTACTTCCTCAGGTGCCGATCTACGACACGGAAGGAACCGTTTTTGTACATACATACTGTCGTCTTCCTCATCCTCATCTCGTAATCTTTCGAAGTCCCTCCTATACTCAAACAATCTCTCAACATGACCTTGTACTTTCTCCTCTGTGTCCCTCGAAAGCGCTAAAGTATTTAGATCCCTCACCCCTTGCGGGAGATCCAAATTTTGTAATCTACCCCACATTACACATAAATGAGTCCCCAAACCTTCGATAAAAACATTTTTCTCGGGAAAATTGTCCATATTTGATAATGTGGAAAAAACGTTAACTTGATCACCTTTCTCCATACAGTGCTTAGCCCATGCAAATAATTCCTGTTTCTTGCCTGTAGAAACAGTATTTCGAGTGACAATCTTCAACCCCGCACCTCGATCAACTTCAGTCAATACAGAACTACTCGGGAGCAAAGGTGCGGGCAAATTCAATGGGGGTGCAACGATCGGCGTAGGAGAAAGGGGTGGTGCGATAGGTGGAGGAACAACAACTAGAGGAATGGGAACAATAGGTTGCACAGGGGGAACAGGAATAACAGCAGGAATGGGCAGAGTACCAGTGAGAGGATCATACGGAGGTGGCGCGGAGGCACCAGGCCTGCGTTCGTTTAACAATTTTTCAATAAATTCTTCGGAAACATGGAAATCTTTAGAGGGATACATTTTCTGGATACCTAGTGAGAAAGCCCTATCCATGTTTCTAGCTAACTCCGAATGTTTTTCTTTATCATATAATAACGCCTTTTCGGCATTTGTCTTATGACGGCGTGCATGTTTATCCCTACTTTTAAGCTGCTGGAATGCTTCTTTTTTCCAAATCTGCAAAACATCAAATGCTGCAGGTCTGGCCTTCTTTTTTAGCAAGACCGATTCTAGGTATTCAATACGGGGGATCTCGAAACTACCATTGATTGGCCACTGAAATTCGGAGGCATGTCTGGTTTGTCTGTGCCAAATATCATTAAATACTATACTTCCAATGCCATACTTACAGTACATAGTACATGCCGGCGACCCCTCCTGCGGTGCCGGGTGGCTAAATTCCAAAGATTTGTCGATCGCTGCGGAACAGAGCCCTAAAGCAGCTAGACAATTTCCCAGGCATTTCACAAAAAATTGGTGCTACCTGGTCAATAATTGTGTCTGCAGATATAATACGACAAATTCAAATTGTCAGGGTTAAATTAAGAGCCGGGTCACAACTGCACCTGACCAAACCTAAGGAGGACCGTACGGTTTACCAAAGAACTTACCTAACGAATTTTACCTTGTGTTTGGTGGTTTCGACAAATCAGCCCACCTCAAAAAATGGACCCTCGTCAAGATGCCGTGTCAGACCACACGACTATCGTCCAAGGATCGGATCGTGCAGCGCTGCCGAGGTATCACGTCTCGTTCGATCGGGCCCGCAGTATCACACCGACCGATCCCGGTTCGATAGTCTGCGTCAACCTTCAATGATCCGGCATCAATCTTGAGGGTCCCTGTTCGGGCGCCAACTGTGGAAACAGAAAAATAATATGAGGCCTGGAAGCCCAAAAGAAACACACCAACACAGGTTACAAAGAACATGCAAGTGCTTTATTTAAAAGCTACAACAGTTACCAAAGTCAATTGACAAACGGATAGCTATTCGGCTCTCAGAGTAACGTAACAAACTTCAACGAAGGTTCGATGCATTAGTGAGAGAGACCTACATTGGAATACTTGGGCTTTTTATACTCTTTATCCAGCCCTTGGCCAACCCCCTCGCGGGTTAACCATTCTAGGGATCGGGTCTATGGGTTCCTAGCCAGGTCAATCCTATAATATATGCATTTTTGATTAGTTTCGCTGATATAGTTGTACATTTACACATAGGTCAACAATAGGACAAGGTCTCAGTTTGCGACCCTGACAAGTGGCCTGCAGGCATATTAATTATTCGTGTGTACGGAGGTCACAAAGGCCAGAATCTTACTCAGAATGTCATTCGGCCTCCATTTTGATGTTTAGGGTGACTTTCCATATTACAAGAGAACCTAAAATGGCGGCTTAATCCAAGATGGCGACTTACATTACTTTCTCTAAGGTCAAAACCTTGCCGCAGAGTTTGTTCGCATATGATGTTTTAGACAACTTGGCGTAGGCCAATACACATACAATTGCTGCGATAGGAGGCATAATATTGTTTCAATTCCGACAAAAGTAGACACATAATAACACTTTATCACATTTGCTTTATAGATGCCTACAAATAAAATACTTGCTATGCTGACTGAACATATTTTCTTAGCTTGGTAGTGTCCTGTACCAATACACACACCAAACTCCAAACACCAGCTTTCACAGACACACACACAAACACACCTCTCAATAATTTACAAAACACCCAACTGAACACTTACTCTCCCAGATACACACATTCATATACACATTCAGATTCACACTTTCATACACATGTTCACACCATTCATAGATACAGTCACAAAATTCACACAAGCAGTCACGCACTCATAAAGATTTTCTTAATCATGCACATGGTAACCACCAGAGCACTTACTCACACAAAAATACACATTCCTACACACATCGACCCCAAACATATGCACATTCAGATAGATACACATTCACACCATTCATATACACATTCAGATAAATACATTCATATGCACATTCAGATCATTCATATACACATTCACTCACACCATTCACACAAGCAATGTCAGAGCCATGCAGCTTCTCTCAAACATTCACACACCATCCATCAGAACACTTGCTTATGCAGACACACACATTACTCTCCATGTAAAATAATACAATTGTTATTCTGTTTCTAAATGACACTTATTATGTGCTCTATATTCTCCATCTATATACATATAGGCACAGAACAAAACGCACATTAAAAACGTGTGTTTCCATCACAGAAATACACTTTTCTTATTTTGCATGGAACTCAAAATCAGGCCTCATTTACACATTCTCACAAGCAGTCCCATACTCTTACAGTTTCCTTGAATGATTCACATGGCACACACCAGTACACTTGCTCGCTCATGCAGACACATGCATTCAGGGCCTGATTGTGAGTTCTGTGTAAAATAAGAAAAGGGTCATTCCGTGAAGGAATTACACTTTTCATATGTTCTCGATATTCTCTGTCTTCATGCATTTAGACACAGAATAAGGAGCAAATAAGAAAAAATATGTCTTTCCATCATGGAATTAAACTTTTCCTACTTGACATGGAGCTCAGAATCAGTCTCTGAACTCATATGCACATTGACATACCATTCACACAAGCACATAGGCACTCATGCAGCTTCTTTAATCAATCAAGCAGTGCCATGTGTTTGTTTCAGCTGAGGGAGTGCTTAGTGTTCCACTGGGCTGGCTTTGCATCACGTTCAAACTTTTAAATTATTTGGATGTATGGTGGCAGTATCTGTGCTTCCCATCCCCTTCAGACAGGAACCCTCTTTCCTCACCTTTAAAGCCAATATAAAATGTTGGCTGAGTAACAAGCCTCTCCGCTACGAGGCCTCCTCCATGTAAACTTACCACTGCCTATTTATAATGTTCTCTTCTTTTGTTTTTCATACCAGACTCTATGCTTATGATCTCCTTCCTGACCCACCTGTAACCAGGGTACCTCATTGTTGTCATTACATTGGATTGTAATATGCCTGCACTTTCTGAATGTAACCACTAAGTTTCTCAAGCACCCAGTTACCTCAGGGATTGGTGTGTGATACAAATAATAAACAAATATAAATATGGTGATAGATCTTGAGGTAAGATAGCCCTGCTTGACAATATTATGAACCTTACTTGGCATGCACTGACAGTATCTGGAAGAAAGGTAGCACTGCTTTTTGCCATGATTGTTAGACTTGATGTTCTGCCAAATACTCAAAAAGACGATATAATGCAAAATATGAAAACCAAAGAAATGTGCATTTAAGGTAAGCATAGCAACCTAAACCTACCCAACATAAAGTACTGGGCGGGTTCTAATGCACAAACCTCTCTGGAAAGCAACAGAACTCTGTAGAAACAAACTAATCATAACCTCAAACTTTGCATTGCATTGTATTAATGTGTTTACTGATATCAGCATGATAACATCATCAGTGGCATCATTAAGGAATCAATGATGACATTGCATATGACGTCTTAAAAGAAAGGCCATAAAATTACGTCTAAGCATTGAAATACTTACATTTTTCCAAGGTCCTGTTGCTGAGATAAAAGTCTTTACATTACATAGGCCCTCATTACGACCCTTGCGGAAATCAACCGACCGGACCGCCACAGCGTAAATAGCGTTTCCGCCATTGCACGAAGGAGCAAATTGCGGCCCATTCCGACCCATCGGGCACGAGCACCACGGCATGGCGGAAGTGCAAAGTCCGCGATGGTGGAAATGACCCCAAAACAGCCCACACCGCCGCCGTACGGCGCCCTAGGTGCAATACCGCCACCCATCACAGCGGGCACCGCAGAGTGCGCCTACCGGAAAGTACGGTGACCGGAAATATACGGAAACGGAAGTTAAAACATGGGCCCGGAACGGGAAACATCCCGCCGTGCACCCATAAAACCACTAAAACCACACAACCACTAAAATCACTACCCTGAGACACACCCCAACCCGTCATCCACCCTAGCGAAACCAAGAAAAATGGGAAAAGTAGCGAAGAAAGCGTGCGACCGCAAGCGGCAGGTCCACTTCTCCCGTGAGGAACTCACCGTGCTAACAGAGACCCTCCAGGAGAATGCCGCCGCCGTCTTCTCCACGCAAATGACCAGGACGGCACTTGCCAACAAGAAGGCCATATGGGCTCTGGTGGCACAGCGGGTAAGCGCGGTGGGGACCGCACCCCGCAACCCACAGCAATGCAGAAAGCGGTGGGACGACCTGCGGATACGCGTCCGCAGCATACTCTCTGCCAACCGCAACATTGCCACAGCCACCGGGGGAGGTCCTGAATCACCCATCAAGTTGACCCCCTGGGAAGAAATCTGTGCCTCCACCATCGGAATGGAGAGCATAGAGGGAGTCGGAGGGATGGAGAAAGGAGTGCAGACATCAGAAGAATCAGGTAGGTGGGCCAGATGAAACAATGCTAAATCCACAATGTCCAATCATGTGAAGTACCATGTGTCCACAAAGTGCAACAGAAACACATGTCCAGGAGAACGTCCACACACATCGCCCTGATAGTGCACCTTAAAACCACAATAAATACATAAATAATTAAAAACCCCTAAAACACCCACTACACGTCCAGCAGGCACACCCTAACTGCAGGCTGCCAAACAACTGCACCCTCACCCCACACACAAATAAAAGCACCTCCAAGGCACCGACCCAAATCACCCTCATGTACCACCCCAATGCATGTGATACAATGCCATTCCAATACCCACAGACCCATTAATAACCCTCACCCTCCTTTACTCCACCACAGGCTCCGATCCAAACGACGAGCATCAGGACACCCCTACCAGCACACCTGCAAAGAGGGCCAAGACCAACGGCCAAAGACCCTCCACCTCAGCTGCACGCATCAAGACACGGCAGCAGCACAAATCAGGTGGCAGCACAGAGGGGGGAACATCAACAGGCACCCCAGCAGCCAGCATGCCCACAACACCACCACCACAGGTCCCCCCAACGGATGCCACAGAAGGCACTGCCTCTGGTGGCAGCAGCACCATAGGTGACACCCCATTGATGGCAGCATGCTCCGACACAGAAGACGGGGATGTCGAAGTCAGATCCATCCATGACCTGTCCCATTCCCCCTGTCTGTCCCATCCCGTACAACATGAGGATACCACGCAGGGGCACCCACAAGACGACGACTGGCCATCCCCCCCAAGCCCTGTGGCAAGGCAACATGAGGTCAACAGCCCCTCTGTGACACCCCCGCAAATGGCCATGGCCCAGCAGAGGCAACAGTCCCTCGACCAGTTAATCGTGCAACAGCAGCAACTGGCCACGCTCCTCAAGGACCATGCCGATGAATGTGGGGGCACTAAGGCAGACATAGAAACATCAACTGAGACACTCAGGGCACAAATGGAGAGTAGCACCGAGAGCCTGAGAGTCCAAATGGAGAGTAGCACCGAGAGCCTGAGAGTCCAAATGGAGAGTAGCACCGAGAGCCTGAGAGTCCAAATGGAGAGAAGCACCGAGAGCCTGAGGGGGGAACTGCATGCGACGTCCAAAGACGTATGTGCCGAACTTGCCGCAGTGCGCCGTGTGCTCACTGAGCTCTCACAAACCCTTAGGGACATGCATGGACGTGAGCAGGCAGAGACGTCATCCGTTGCAAGTTCCGTCCAGGGCAGCCCCCAACGTAGATCTGGGAGGAACCTGCGCTCCACAGGCAGGGGTGCCCCTGATACCCGCAGAGGGGGCTTGCAATAGCGACAGCCCACTGACAATGAGCTTCTTTGGACACTGGTGTTCGGGGGGGAGGTAGGAGGGTGGAGGGGGTGTGTTGGGCTCACTTGGGTGGCGGGTCGATAGGGTGTTCTACATGATATCACATATGCCATAAACAGTGCACGATCAACCAATGAGATGTGTGGACAATGATCTTTGTGTACTAGGCCATCATAGGCGTACAGTCCATATTGTGCATGTACCAGACACACACAGTGCCACGAGTCCCGTGTCCATGTATCAGCCACCAGGCGTGAGTGCTAGAAGCATGCATCAATGAGATGCTGACGAATGTCACGGCCCTCCGGTGCCTCGCAGACTCCTTGAGGTGCTGCCACATCCCCACCCTCATCATGACCATCATCAGGTGCTTGCAGTTCAGCGTCAGGGGGCATGGGCACATTTCTACGTACGCACATGTTGTGGAGCATGACACATGCCATGACCATCTTTGCAACCTTCTCATGGCGGTACAGGAGTGCCCCGCCAGACCTGCTGAGGCAGCGGAAACGAGTCTTCAGTAGGCCGAATGCCTGTTCAATGACTACACGGGTACGTGAGTGGGAATGGTTGTAGTCCTCCTCATGCTGGTCCCGTGGGTTCCGGACTGGTGTGAGGAGCCATCTCTTCAGTGGATACCCAGCATCACCTGTATGTGGACGAGAAACGTATGATGTGGAATGCCATTGCTACGTACGCACCCCCCCCCCTCCTGGCAGTTCATTGCCGCATCACATACCCCACATCATCATGCATGAAATGAGACTCACCGAGTAGCCAGGATCTGTTCCCTGCGTGTCGCTCCATGTAGCGTGGTATAGTAGAGTTCCTCAAGACCATAGAATCATGGGTTGATCCAGGGAATCTGGCACAACAATGTGTAATGATCCTGTTGGAGTCACACACCATTTGTACATTCAGGGAATGAAATTGTTTTCGGTTGCGGTACTGGGCCTCCATGGCATGTGGAACGACCAATTCCACATGGGTGCAGTCGATGGCACCAATGCAACCCGGTATGCCGGCAAGTGCATGGAATCCCACTTTTGTGTTGGTAATTTCCTGCTCCGAGCGTGGTAGAGAGATGTAGTCGTCTGCGTGCTGCAGGAGGGCATCGAGCACTTGCAATAGTGTCCGTGAGAACAGTGGCTGTGAAATGCCATGCAACTGTCCGACTGTGTGCTGGTAGGTGCCTGTGGCCAGGAAGTGTAGTACAGACACCACCTTCAGTAGGGGTGGGATGGCGGTTGGGCTATCTATCATGCTGACAAGGTCAGCCTGTGTCATGTCCACGATGGCGGCTATGGTGTCCCGGTCCAAACGGTAGAGGGTGTGGATCTGCTCATCAGTGAGGTTGAACGGATGTGCTCGGAGGCGTGGGATTGCGGGCTGCCTGCGTGGTGGTAGTGGCTGTGCTGGCGGCCCTTGCTGGCCCTGCCTTGCCCTCCTCCTCCTCCTGCGTCTCCTCCGTGCGGCCGGTTGTAGTTGGTGTTCGTCTTCTTCTTGGAGTTGGAGCACTTGCAGTGCTATCAGGTCCCCCAGGGCCAACATCGCGAGTCCTGCCGGTAGCATTTCGGAGTGGGTGTGGTTGTGGGAGGAGACTGGGTGTGCAATTTATGTGTTTTCAGGCTGTATGGCCTCCACCTGTGGTGATTCATTCCACCTGTGCAAGCTGCTCTCCCCTTTGGCCGAGCACGTCCCGCACACAACGCTGCAATGTGACGCATGGCATCTTGCTCTTGCATTCATGTATTTGTACCCGATGGCCGTGTAACATTTGTTGATATGTACATTCGGCTATGGTCCCATTGTTTCACATACAATCTTTGCAGTCGCGAACAGACTTGTGATGGGTCAGTGGGACGTAGTACTCGAGTAACGGTGGGCCCTCATGCATCACTGTACCGAGTTGCAACGACGGGCGGGGCGTCCCATTCGTGGGTGAAGGCAGTTGCCATTTTCACACACAGCCGCACTCGATGGATTAATTAGTGATTTCAAACGGCCACAGATGCCTCTTCGACGTGATGTTGCAAATGAGGAATTCGAAGGCCGGCGCTTTCGGTTTTCAGCTAGCGCCGGGGAGATGCCCACAGGTCTGACTGCAAATATCACGTTCTTTTGTTCGATGTCCTTGAGACAGGGGCCATGGCGAGGAAGCAATGATTGATATGAATAGTTTTGGATGCGCAATAGTGACGTGGGCGATGAGGCCGGACGTTCCCAAATACATGTAACTTCACAGCACTGGAATTACGGGCTGGGGCACTGTGGATTTTGCAGGCTGCATAACGCACAGACTCAATGGAAAGTTCGAATGTTTTGTGAGTAAATATTCAGGCGTTTTTATAACAGGATGAGGGAATGATGAATGGATGCATGGGCAGGTGATTTGATACAGGGTTTGCCATGTACAGGGCTTCTTGGAATCTATCCGCCTCCCCTGCGCTATGTGATGCAGGGCTGCCATAGTGGGACCATCGTCTATCTGGCCTTGTTGAGCCCTCCCTGTCTCGACGCGCCTTCAGACACTTGTGTCCATGCACGTTAACATTCCCATCTGATGGGATCTGTTCTGACAGACGCATGCACAGGTACACTCGTTTGTGATGGTGTTTACACCTCGATATAGATAGTTATGAGTCGCAAGTGGTTTCGGGGTGGTGATGATCCTTTGGAGTGGGCTAGCATGCATATGACTGTGGATTTAGTGTGATCATTGAAGTGAGTTGTTCGAATGTAGTTCTGATGGCCATTCTGTTCTTTTTCTTTTCTTTTGGTTGACAGGTATCTCCTCCCCTTTTGCCACTGCCATCTGTATGCCACTCCTGCAGATGGCGTTTACTCCCGACACCTGCTGCTTCGTGTTAATCAGTGGAGCAGCATTACGATCTTATGGGACGATCGCCAATGGGCCACATGCCCTTACGCAGTACTAGTGGCTCGGAGCAACATTTCGGCCTTTCAGCTGGACTAGTGCCTCCCCATTGGGATGGCCCTGCGGGTCTGTGCGCTTCCATGTTGCCTTTTCGTACGTGAATGTGGCTCTGTGTACCATGATGGAACAGGGCGTCACACAAGTAGTAGCTGGTCATTCCTTGCGGATGCAGCCCACAATGGTGATATGTGTTTTGGAGTTCATGGACTAATGGCTGTATGGGCTTGGTGATTTAGTTGTGCATTAAATTTCTATTCTGATATGGGCCGTGTAGCGTTCTTCTTTGCGAGTGATGTGGCATATTCCTATTTGGGGAGCGATGTATTGTGAGGAGATCTGCATTGGGTTCCAGCTTCGGAGTTTAGTCGCGTGGTACTGTGCTGGGCGCGTTTGCCTACGGAGCCCAGTGAGGTCAGGGATGGGGGCTGCCAATGTGACTGTTTGCATGTTGTCATGCTCAGGGGCGGGGGAATGGGTTTTGTGTAACAGATGCCGGTCAGCCAGGTGGACTGGTGGCATGTTGTGATTTTCTGAATATTGCTGGTCACAGGTGCCTGTGTTTGCGTGCGTTTCGGGGGGGGGACTGTGGTCATGTCCATTGGAATGGCTTCTGTATTCGTGCCTTCTGTGCCCTGCAGCTCCCATTGGCCCCTCTTGTGTTTCTTTTGTTCGTTGGCATGCATGGGTGACTTGTACATTTCACTGGTTGCATTGTGACTTCATTGCACCTACGGGGAGTTGTACTTTGTGGGCAGGGAGCGGTGTACAGGCACTCAGTGGGGCCGTTTACGGTTGATTCGCGATGCCGTACTTCTCACCATGGCAGATTGGTGCTTTCCGCCATGCTTGATGGCGTTAGGTACATGTCCGCTAGGGTCGGAATTCGCGTACCCTTGCGCCATGGTGGTATTTACGGTTTGGCATGGCGCGCGCGCGCGTACTTGGTGCAGTTAGCGTTGGAGTTCACTACGGTGTCGCTAATGGCTTCGTACTTTGCGGTGACGGGTCATAGTCGCACCGGGCGGTATTCGATGGCGGTATTGCATTTCCGCCATCGTTTTTCGGATTCCGCCAGGGTCGTAATGAGGGCCATAGTCCTTAGCACCAAATAACAATCCTTTGTAAGCCATACATGGTCTTGCAAGCAGACCCCCTGAACAGCAGGGTCGCCATTGAGATAATCCTTGGAGCTCTTTGCAGAAATCACAATCACATGCGACATTCTGTTAACATCTCCTTGTCCCAGAAATCTCATTGTCAGTGAGCTTAGCAGAGACAAGATTCTTACCCACCCTGTAATTATCCTGGGGTTGTTATTCTCTGCTGAGAGTTTTTATGATAGTCCCCTTCCCCTTGGGGGAAGTTTCAGCCTGCCATCTGGAATAACTTGATTCTTTTTAGCTTGCAAATTTAGCCCACTTGGTTCAAAATATTCATTTTTCAATTTTTGGGTCCTGAATTAAACAAACCTAAGTAACAAAAATAGCTAATGGGTGTACTTTCCACAGCAACAAAACCTCTTCACATTCCTAAATAAGGCGGGCCTTCCTTCAACAGTTTACCTTTTAAATGGGCATTTTTCTCCTTTAGTTTTGCAAAAGCCTATTTTTCCACGGGTTGAATGCTGCTAGCTTTTCCTTTCAAATTTGATTTTGCCAGCTCCCTCAAATACCCACATTGTCTTTGCAGCTATAGTTATGTCCTTGTATGCATGAGTTTTATCTGAAGCATAGATACATTGACACTGACCTGGCTCAGAGACTTAAAGTCTCTTTGAACTGCTGAGCCTGGATACTTTTGGAAAGAAATAAACACGTGTTCCCGCGCGGTTGAAAGTGAAGTTGCTTATTGAATTCTCTCAGAGTTGGTTTGACTGGGCCTGTCAGTAAGGAATTATGCCTGGTTTTGGTGAAACACAGTGAAATATCCTGGGCATGACGGGGCCTTTTTAATCACTGTGGTTTCAGAATTTACAGATGGAATTAGCGTCAAAGCACATTTTTAAAGGCTGAAAATGTTTCATTTTGAAGGGGAATTTTGGGTTTTTCGCAAAAGCAGTGATGTCTTTTCACTTCATTTCATTTATGTTTCAGAACACACTGGCACACTCCTTCAGTGTGTCCCCTTGTTCTATCCTGCCTGAATTGTGCTTGGCAGGACGGTGCAGCCATCTTTTTGTTGCTGCCAAATGCAGTTTTGAGGTCCTGATGCGCACAGGAGCCAGCGCAGCAAGGCAGCTGTTTCTTGAGAAAATGGAGCTTGGTGATGTGTTGAAATACTGTTGAGTGGGTCAATATATCCCACAGGACGCTGGGCGTTAGCGTACATTATCAGGATAAATCAGTGTGTAGGAGACCATCACACGCTTGTGCTAGTGATAGCAGATGGATGTGTGTACTACTGCAATTCTAGCGTTTCCACAAAATATCTACACTACAGAGAGAGTGCAAGCTTTTTCTTTTGTTGGGGGATTTGCATCTGCGTGCATTTGAATTTTTGTTTCTGAGGCTGATGGTGAGTCACTTACGCATTTTGCATACTGTGGGTTCCCCGTGTCTGGCGTACCCCTATTTTCAAGGTTATACCACCCTACGTGTCCTTTGCGTACACATTTTTTGTGTTGGTGGGTGCTGCAGCGTACTGCGTAAGGTTTTTCCTTTAAACGTGGGTTAACGAGGGGTCGTGAACACATAATATTTGTTTTCGGGGTGCCTATGCATTATGCGGCCCGTTCATTTTTCCCCAGGGGTTACATTGAGCCTTGTAGGAGCCCACTGGTACATTTAACATCACATACAATGTAATTTCCCCAGACAATTCATATCTGCACCTCCCATTGCATAATTCCATCAGTGCCATGAGTGGGAGGGCAACAAGTGTGAAGGGAGGCTAAGGTGGACGTGGCCGACGTTGGCGAGGTGCCCAGAGCAATGCAGGGAGAGCTGGCACTCCCACCCCACAGGATCAGGGAGATGCAGCTGAGGCTGATGTCCCCAGCACCCAGGGTCCCAGGGCAGCTGTGTCATCTGCTGTCCCTTCCAGTCAGGGTCAGGAAGCTGCAGGGGCAGCTGCAGCACCCACCGGCCAGGCTCAGGGTCACACAGCCAGCCCTGTTGTGGTCCAGGCACAGGTCCACAGGGACTCAGGTGCAGTAGTCCCTGCCTCCAAGGGGGTGGGACGTGTTGGGAAGGTGGCTGCCACCAGCACCAGAGGTACCACAGCAGCTATTTCATCTGCTGTCCCTTTCAGCCAGGGACAGGAAGCTGCAGGGGCAGCTGCAACACCCGCCACCCAGACTCAGGATCATACAGTCAGCCATGTTGTAGTCCAGGCACAGGTCCACAGGGACCCAGGTGCAGTAGTCCCTGTCTCCAAGGGGATAGGACCTGTTGGGAAAGTGGCACCACGAGCACACAGGTACGGATACCTGCAAGACAACCTCCTGTACAAAAATAGGTGGGTAATGCCATGGCCCAGTCCACCAGTGCTCCAGCCCCTACTGACACAAGTGGTCCCAGTCACTCAGGGTCTGCACAGTCTCGGAAAAAGGCAAAGCAAGCAGTAGGGGGACAGGCAACAACCCAAGGCATGACACAGGAGAACCAAATATCGAGGAAGAGGAGCTTCAGTGATGGAGAGCTCAAGATCCTCCTGGTCTACATGCGGGAACACGAACGTGACATGCTGGTGCGGGTAGGGAGCACATATACTCATGCTCAGCATATGGCCCACTGGCATTGCGTCACTGATCTAATCAACACCTTGGGCAATGATGGGCGCACAGCTTCTGAGGCACTGAAGCAATCGAATGACCTCCGACGCCAAACCAAAGAGAAGATGGGTAGCGCCTATGCCTCTACTCTGGTGACTGGAGGTGGCCCACCAGAAGAGGACGATGAACTCACTCAACACGAAGAACATGTCAGTGACATGATTGATGTGAAGCAGATCCAAGGCATGGGAGACCTGTCTAATTTTGAGGACATGTCTGGTGAGTGGTGATGCGTGTGCATCCATGACATGTGTATTTTTCTTGGAGGGATCATTGTGATTGCCCGGCAATTATGCCTGTATTTACATGACTGCCATGGGTGGGCATGTCATGGTGGACTGACACATGCTTGTCGTCCTGTAGACTGCATGCATAAGATGTGGTGCACACCGTGACACTTATCCACACCACGCATTATCATTCCTTCCATGTCACTCTCTGTGCAGCCTCTTGTGGCCATCTTCCTGCTCACACACTGTGATGGCGGGTAACCTGTGTTAATCTTCCACTCCACACTCTCCTTCTCTACTCACATCTCTGATGTCTCTGAGTGGACACCTTCCTACATGCACCTCATCACAGTTACTTTTCCTTTCCTCTGATTACCCTTGCAGCTCACTATCTACAGAGGACTGGTCTTACCAATGGTACGCTATTGCAACAGACTCTTACTAGATTTAGGTGGTTGAACTCTCATGGCTCTGGTACTCATCCAGACCACAACTGTGGGAAGTGTCCTTTTGTGTTGGGGCCAGGGATTGTGTCTCCATCGGACTATAATGAGGCCACTATCTCCCAGTGGCTATGACTGGTCTTTTCTGAACCCTGTGCATTGTCCACAAGTCCTTAGGGCTCCTGGGGCCGATATTACTTCACCTCCATCTTCAAGATTTGCTTACATGTCATAGTCTTCACTCATCCATTTCCCATTCACTCTTGGTCAGTAGCTCCTCATTGCAATGAGCTGGTGGTTTATGCTTGTCTTTGGCTGGGTCCTCCCTCTGGGACAGCCTCCCAGCCTCAATGGAACTGGAGGTGAACCTTCTCCAGGTCTGTAGGCACATCTGATGCTTCCTCATATGTGAGACTTACTTTTCTCCTCTCCCCTGCGGTAGTCCAGGATAACTGAGATGATGCACTAGCGACCTGGCAACAATCTGATCTCTGACACGGTCCTCTGAGTCTACATTTTCACCCATGCACTGCATCCCAGGCATCCTCCACACTTGATGTGTGTTTACTGTGTCCCTACAACCCACTACCGCCACTTTGCACCTGATATGTGCATTTGCACTTCCATTGTCAAAAGGCCATGACATTTGCATTACTGGTGACTTATATATTTTTGAATATGAGGCCATTCACATTATCTGCTATGCCCCCTCCCACTTCAAAACCCAGGTATCCCCTTCAACATGCCTACTCACTGGCGTGACGTTAATGTGACCTTGCATCATGGTATCAGTGTGCTTGTCTTCACTTGATTCTGACACCCTTGCATAGTTGGGCATTGGGACACTTATGTATTTTTGTTTAGTGAGTACAATGTAATGTAAACTCACGACTATTGTAAATGGCTCTGGCACTGTAGACATCAGGTTCCATCTCATGGCATTTGACATTTCTTGCACGTCTATGCAGCATCTGAGTATTGCACGCCAGGTGCGTGTGTGTGAAGCAGGTACGATTCACCATGCAAAACGTGTTGTTGAGCCCTTGATCAGACATCCATGGCTGCATTCACAGTTCCCTTTCCTTGCATTTACACTGCATAGGTGCGTGTTTTTGGTGCCATGAGTGACATGGCAGGTAAATGTGATGCATGTGAATATTGTGGTAGCTGTGTGTGTTGGCTAGGCAATTGACATGGGTCTTCATTTTGTTTTCTGTCCCTGTGCAGGTGATGAGGAACTTGATGCAGAGGATGAGGGGGAGGTGGTACAGGATACTGAGCATCTACCAACCACCAGTGGAGGAAGTGGTGTGGCAGCCAATGAAGTTCCACTGGTGCTACAATCCATCCTGGCCCTGACTCAGTCGGACTTCCGTTGGATCTGGTGGTGATCCAAATATGGCTTCCTCAAAGCTGTTGAAGGTGAGTGATCAACTGTAGGTGCTGTTGTGACCCAAACATCTGCAGGGGGCGAAGACCCCTCACAGGGCCAGTCATTGTTGGTACGTCAGTCTGTGGTGGTTATGGATGCAGGGTCATGCTCCATAGTATTGGCTCCTGGTCTTGTGACAGCTGATCAAGGGAAGGATGTAGTCCTGCAGCCACAGACAGGCACATCACATCGAGGGCCAGGGTCCCTTGCCCAGGGCAGGCATGGGGTCTGCCAGCACAGTGGCCGTGTGTCAGCTGGAAATACTATGAGGGAGCAGTCCATGTATAGTATTGCACGGCAACAGGGGGCTTCCTATGAGATGTTGGCTCAGGGCATGGAAAGGGTGGCCAATTCCATGATGGCCCCAGAAAGACAGGTGGAGCTCCAGCTGCAGTAATGCGGTCCACATGCTGCTCACACAGGTTGCACATGGATGCCAGAAACCGGCGCTTACGGTCAGAACTCAGGGCTCTGCGTGCATCCCTGGTTGCAGAGGGTTGTGCACACAGGAATGGGAAGAATATAGGTTGCTCAGAATTACACTGACTGCACTTGAGGAAGCCCGCAGTAGACGGTCTGAACAGCAGATGCAACAGTTGACTCATGCCAATGCAGAGGAACTGCGTGCATCCCGTGAGGTGTTGCATAGGGACCTCTGAGCCATCATGTTGCAGATGTGAGCATATCAGTCCTGCATGGCCGATGCAATGGAGGACCATGTAAGGGCTATGCGTGGTGATCCTCCCTAACACTACCACCTACTAATGCTACACCAGAGGGTGGTGAGAACAGCGACAGCTCTCCCAATCCATTATAGCCATGCAGCTCATGAACCCATGGAGGGTATTTTTTCTTCTTCTCAACACCCACACATGTGGGTGTTGACATGCACCCTGCCCCTCCACCCTCCTGGGTGCCTTCCCAGTCCACCATGGGCATTTATGTGACAGTGTGTTGCGCTGTGTGTCATCCGAGGGCATCCACTGTAGGTTACAGCTGGACCCATAGAGCCTTGTGTCGTGTTGGTGTTTCTGCCTTGGGTCCAGACAAATATGCCACTCCTGCTTCTCAATTCTATGGGCTTGCAAGGAGGGCAGTGTGTGAAAGTAACTTACACAGGCGCATTGGGCTTCCTTTCTATCTGTGGACAGTGTCAAGTCCGGTATGTGTATACACCCCTAGTGGAAATCATGATTGTATGTTCAGTGCATGGTTGGCATCCCTTTTTGTTTGTACATTGGGATCCATCCTTTGATCATGTTCCATCTTCATGTATTCGCTTGCCTATCTGTATTTTTGTTGGCCTTCGTTCTGTATGTGCTTCCCTGCCTACTTTAGTTATCAGGGCCTCCCAAAATGATAGAAGGGTGGCATGTGCAAGTTACGACATGTTAAGGCATGTGTGCAATTATGATTGGTCACTGTCAGACATATTCAGTATTCTGGCTTGTGTATCTGGTATGTTGCACTGCCCAATTGGTGTCCCTGTGTACATTGACAGTTTTATGTGGGAGAGTGAATTGTTTATGAACTGGTTCCATTGATTGTTGAGCACTTTGTGACAGTGGAGTTGAGTGATGGCCTTTGATTTACACTTTTGACATTGCATGCCATGGCAAGGTGTGGCGACCAGGTGACATTGAGTGTGGGATGGTTTATGTGACATACCAGCATTTAGAGGTGTACTTTGTCATGGTGTAAAGGAGATGCTACATCTTCCATGTGCTACTTTGTGCACTCCAGATTGAGTTGGTTTAAGGGATGGACACAATGTGGCACTTCCAAGGACAGGTTCTCAGGGTGGTAAGGTTGCGACAGATGATTGTCCCTTTGACATCATTGATTGTCACCTGGAATGTGCCAGGCCTGTGTGTAATCCACAGGGGATGGATTTTAGATGAACAATTGTGCCACAAGCTGGTACGGGCAGGCTCGCCACATGCCTTTTCCCCTCCCATGCACAGCCACCAGGCATGTGGTTGAGGATGCACCACCATGTCCACCGGTAGGCCACATCATGTTGCAATGTTGTGCAGGACACATGCCGCCACAGTGATCCTTCACACTACTGGTGGTGCATATAGTCATATAGTAGCTCCCCACCAGAGTGGTCAAGGGAGCGGAATGTGCCCTCCACTATGACCCTGGTAGCAGTATGGGCTGCGTTGTAGCTTATCTGGGGTTGTGTGGTGGGGTTCCGTATTGGTGTCATCATGTAGGTGCTCAGAGGGTAGGCACTGTCCCCTGTGGAGGTGAGATGTGTTGTTAGTGGTGTGGTTTTGTCTGTGTGAGTCATGCATGCATTCACAAGGCCATTTGTACTCACCAATGAGCCATGTGTTGCCATGCCTCCCAGCTTCCAGGGCGCGCTCTAGGGGTGACATTCTGAATATCAAACTGTCATGGGTGCTCTGAAACACTTGTGTACGAGCGTGATACAAATAAAATATCATATCATATATCATATGGGTGGACCCTGGATAGTTTGCATATACAGAGGTAATGATTCCCTTGGAATCACATACAACCTGCACGTTGATGGAATGCCAGTGGTTGCGATTGCGATAGATGTGCTCTGTTGCCCTAAGTGGACGTTGGACCACATGGGTGTAATTGATGGCACAAGCACTTTAGGGAAGTGCACCAACCAGTAAAAGTCCTGGACCACGGCCGGCTTTTCTGCGGGTGTACTGGGCATGTATATGTGCCTGAGGACTGAAGGACGTGCAATCATGGTTGCCAGCACCTGGTGTAGGCAGCCTGACTGTGTGGCATGTGAGATGCCCTCGACGATTACAGTTGTCTGCTGAAAAGACTCAGCTGCCAAAAAATGCAGTACATTGAGCACCTTCTCCAAGTGGCTCAGTGTTTGGGAGCACAAGGTGGGTGATGTGAGGTCATCTTCCCACTCCGTGACCAGGTCTATTATGTTATGAGGTGGAAACCTATACCTGGCATAGACCTTGTCATCAGGCATCCCAAAAAGGCTGGTCCTGGGTAAAAAAATGCGTGCCCTGGCTATCCTCCTTCTCCTGTGGTGTCCCACAATCACGGCTGCAAAAAATGGCACATTCATCGTAGCTGTTTGTTTGTTTGTTTAGTATTTATTATGCGCACCGACCCTGGGGTATAAGGGCGCAGAAGGTAAGAAGATGTACAGCTTTGAGCAAGGATACAGGTTACAAAGGTCATAGGTTACAAGCGTGTTATACATGTGACAGGTAACATTAGTATCAGGCACGTGGGTAGAGGCAGGTGGGAGCAAGTTCATGCATTAATTTAACATTTGTTGTCGTCAACCAGTTAATCACATTTTGCCTGAATTTGGTAAAAGCTTGTTCTAGTCTCACAGTGATGGGTAGTTCATTCCACAGTTGAGCAGCTTTGACTGGGAAGCTGGCTCCGCCTATGGTGGCAAGTTTAAATCAGGGTACTTGAAGGCGATTGGTGTTGGCTAGTCTTGTTTGTCTTGTGGAGTGTGTTCTAGTGAATCTGTCCTTTAAGTATTGTGGGGCTTTATTATAAAGTGATTTGTGTGTGAGGGATGCAGTTTTGAGTCTGATTTTCTCGTGGATGGGGAGCCATTTATGTTTCCTTCTTGTTTCTGAGATGTGTTCTCTCTTGGGAATGTTCAATGCTGCTCAGAGAGCATTGTTTTGCTGTATCTGAATTTTGTTGATGGTGGATTTAGTGGCTCCGATGTACAGTGCGCTACAGTAGTCTAGTTTGGAGATTATTAGGGCTCTGGCTAATGTGTGCTGAGATAAGAATTGTTTCCCTGCTCTGATTAGTTTACATGTGTAAGCTGTTGATGAGGCTAGGGTATTTACCTGTTTGGAGAATACGCACGTTGGTTTTTATGCACACTTTTTATGCATCGTTGTTAGTGCACAGTGACGCTTACACCAGCTTTCGCGTTGCGGACATGTTTCCGGATTAGCGCATCTTTTTTCACGCATCAGAGGGCCCTGTTCGATTCCATGAATACGTGTTGTTATCGCACGTGTGGGTGTTGCAGGTATTTTACTGTGGTGCTTCCTATGTAACACCCTCATTTATGCTTGTTCCCTATTCCACGTTTTCTGCCCCCTTTTTAGGTGACTGCACTAGACGGTATGCGCCTTCGCTGGGCATCTCGCACAAGGTGTTTATGGTGTCGCAGTGACGCGTTGGACCTGCATGGATTCAGCGCAAATCTCCGGTAAGCCACGCGCAATATGTTCCATGAATCAACAAACAGGTGCTTGCCCACGTTTTGCACGCAAGCGCCTGTTTTTCAGTGCTATTTTATTCCATGAATCAGGCCCTATATGTTCATCAGGTCCAGCTGGAGAGAGTGGAACATTTTGCCTATTTGGGATTTTACGTCTTAGCGCACAAATCCAAATTGGGTTTGAGGGATGGGTTGCTAACTCAAGGAGTTACCCTGGACCCTGGGAAATCAGTTAATGTGTGTAGACCGAAAATATGGCAAATGTTCCATTTTCCCAGGGAAACTAATCTCCAAATTATTGTATGGTATTGAGCTTTTGCCTGACTGGGTATGCAACATACTTACTGTTATTGAAGGGAATCTGTGGAGATGAGTGTTTCATGTATCGAAAGGCCTTCCAATCTCGACCATTCATTATGATCTTGGGCTCCTTTCTTTGAAATGTAGAGCACAGTGGAGTATTTTGGCTCTCTACTATAAGATTATTTCCTCTGATCTAGAGCTGTGCCTATGCACTGATCTGAAGATGATTATAGCTATTGCTAGGGATCCATTTGTTTCCTCTTTTACAAAGGCATGTTTTTTCCATTCGCTTGGGTCTGGACTTGTTGGTTTTTCGATGCACTTGAAAATCCGGAAAGAGTAAAATGTCTGTTATATAAGCAGTACTGGGATTTTACATTGAATGCTATACTCTCCTATCAATTTTTGTCCCATATAAAATTTTATTACAAGAAAGTTAAAATCACTGCTCCCTTTCTATAGATCTATCCCCATCCATCGGTTAGGCGATCATTCATCTGTTTTAGACGGAATCTGTTTCTGACAAGGGAACTACTGGCCCGTTTTAATGATCACTCTCAATTGTCCACTCTTTGTAACTTTTGTAATTACCCTGTAAGTGTTGATATCCTAAAACACCTGATTGTACATTGCACTGAGTTGAATGGAAAGTGAGAACTATGCAAAACTGGGATCGACTCCTTTTTTGGCATTTGTGTTCAGCAGGTGGTTTACGTAAACCTGGTTAGCTGTTGTGGGGTTTGTAGTCTCATTGAAGCTGTTGTGGGGTTTTTAGTCTCATTGAAGCTCGAATGAACTTAGAGTCACCTTTGCACTTTATATTATACATTTAAAAAATCTATTACTGCATGTTTTATATTGCTAATTACATTATTGTATGCTGTTTTATTGTATTTTATGTCACATGTTGTTTTTGTATCTATTGTAAGCATCTGTCAAAGGTTTGAAAATAAGAAAATGACAATAAAAAATATAAAAAATAAGAAAAATGCACAAAATTATATGTGGGTGTGCTAGGGGGTCAGGTCACGCCGTGCTATGAGCGGAAATGAAGTGAAAACACATTTAGGAACATAGAAAGAAACTCTGTAAAATAGAGATTACTCATTTGTGTAGTGTAAAAAAGATGTGTCAGTTTCCATTTTATTGTAGTATAACTGTCAGACAAAGTTTAGAATTAGAATAAAAACGAGTGTGCAAATGTGTATAAATACAAAACAGAACACCTTTGTGCAAGTGACCCAAATTTCGCAATGGGGTTCTGTATTGTAGTGTAGTTGTACCCATTTGTGCAACTGATGTTTCCTTTGTTCTCATTTTAAACTTTGTATGGTGGTTCTTAAAGGCACCATTGTGGGTTTTAGGGAGTGAGGGCAGGAAAACTTTGGAGAGAAGAGCGCTTAAAAAACTTTAACAATTGCAGGTGTGTTGGTGGGTATGGCTATTCACCACACAGTCATTAAGGGAGCTCCTCCCCAGGGTGATCCATTTGTGACTTATGAGGCATCTGACCATGCACTAGTACATGGCCGTTGAATGAATACGAGCAGCCGTTTGGGCCGGCAGAGAATATGCAGACGATTAAGGGGTAGCTGCTTTTGCAGGGGGGCTGGTGCAGATTGTGGTTCCACAGGTGCTGGAGCTAGAGCCGAACTGAAAGAAGTGGCAGAGGATAAGCCTGCCGAAGAAGTGGATGCTGCCTGTGGCTCAGGCGCCTTTATCTTCTGCATTTGATGAACGTCCTATTATGGCTCATTCACATCATCCCAGTGAACTTGAACAGTGAGAATGTTCCCAGGCTCTGGGATGCTACACTGGTTGGCCCCATTAAGAGCTCCCTGGGGCAGTGGTTGTATCAGACTGCTTCCACCTCTTTCAGTGAGAATTCTTGCAAGATAACATGCCGTGCATGCACTGTTGCCAAAGGCCTGACTTGTTTCCACACATATCACGTGAACCACAAGCTGCCGTTCTTGCAGAAACTGGAGGATGGGGAATGATTTTGTTCACCTTCTGAAAGTTTTGTTGTGCTTTTTTTGGGTTAGCCTAAAAAAATAAATGTGCCTTTTACATCTTGATTACTGCTGGAGATCAGAGTCTAAACATGGGACTGGGATTTGAAGCAAGGATGCTTGGCATTGTCTTGCTTCCAAGACAAACGCATTGCCCCTGAGCTATACTCCTGGCCGGATTTATCCTATGTCTGATTTATGATTTTGCAAGTGTCATAGAATACTGCTATGGCAACATGTATTGGTTTGTAAATCTCTCGGTATCAGCACAGGGGGCCACGGCCAATGGGCCGCCTTTTAAACATGCCTCTGTTCCAGTACAAACAGGTGCAGTTAGAAGACCCAAACGGTCCCTGGTTTCTGGAAAACTAGTTTTGTTGCTGTGTGCACCTTCTAAATGTATTATTGAGTTGACCTAGGTATAAATAAATATTGTGTATATTTCTAGAGCTGCTGTGTCATTACGTGTTTCCACATACAATTCACCTGAACACAGGTATCAACAAACGGGGACCACAGCCAATGAAAATTTTTATTTTTTATTTTTATTTTTTTATCACGCTTCTATTCCTGTGGAAATGGCAGCAGTTAGAGACCAACAGAGGTCCTGGCTTTGGCAAACGCCTATTTTTTTGCTTTACACGCTTTCTAAAAATGTGTCTGTGGATGTTGTTGTGGCATTACGTACTGCTACTGGAAACTCTTGCACATATGGATATTGCGATATCACCATACAAGGGACATTTGTGATTTTGGGCACGCTTCTTCTGCCACCGCAACAGACCAAAAAAGGTCTCTGCCTTCAAGAAAATTGTGTTCTCCCTTTTGTAAACCTTCTAAACATTGTGTTAAGTTGTCTTAGTTCTAAATTATGATTTTGAGTGGGACTAGAAATGTTGATGTGGCATTAAGTGTTGCTGCAGGAAATGTTGTGGTATCCCTGGATGGGGCATCAACCAAAGGGACATCAAGGCTTTGAGGATTCTTCTATTCCAACGAAATATGAGCAGTTATAGAACAAATAAATGTCCCTGACTGCACACAAGCATGCGTTGATGCTTTGTGCATATTCTAAACATTGCATAGAGTTGTCCTAGATCTAAATTATTAATTTGCATGAACCCAGAAATGTTGCTGTGGCAATACATATCACCATGTTGGGGCCATAGCCAATGGTGCATTGAGGTTTTGAGTGTGCTTCTGTTCCCATTAGAATGGCTGCAGTTAGAGACCAGTATAAGGTCAAAACCTGGAAAACCTTTGTGTTTGCTTTGTCCACATTCTGAGCATGTTATTGAGTTGGCCTAGGTCCAAATATAATTGTGTATGAGTTCGAACATGTTGATATAGCATAACATATTGCCAGGGGAATCGTGTGCACATAAACAGTCTTGTTTCCATGGTAATGGAGAAATATATGTATTGAGGTCACTAGAACATTGGTGCTGGGTAGCTCAGATACAGGTTTAATTTTCATCCAATGAAAACATATGTATAGGTGAAATGATTTGCTGAAGGACTGTGTTTTTGATGATGAAGTGTTTTATTGGGTACATAAAAAATTCATGTTTTGGCAGTTTAGGAAATGGAAGTGTTTCAATGGGCAAAAGTGCATAGAATATACAGTAATTATTCTACTTTGCTAGTGTTACATCATTGTTAAATGATGGGGAAGTAGTAATATATCTATCGGAGAGGTGATAGGGGTTCTACACGTTCCTCTACTCCTATTAGAGATTTAACACAGACATTTTCAAGAAATCTTGTGATATATCAGTTCCAACTTAGTCTTCAAGACGTGAGATGGATTATGGAGAAAGGTGGTCACCTAGGGCCCGAGTCATAGAAATGTGTGCAGAAATCCCACAATGGCCATGCACCGAGAAAGACAATGCACACAAATTGTTTGCGCAAAGTAACTGCATTTGCAAGTCGTAGCTGGTACGCCCCCGATACGCCCACACGCAAAGCATGAACAGCCAGATCTGCCACCTTTTTCCACTCCCACGGGTGCAAATACACACACCCTTCAAACAGTTTGTGGGGTCCCCTGCAAGTAGGCCTGCATCTCAGAGATCCTGCTCAGGGTCCCCCGTAACTGTTTCCATCACCCCAACAACCTGCGTATCAAAAATCGTAACTCAGAAAATCTGCATCCGAACCCCCGTAAACTGATCCTGCACCACGCTAAACTACTTATACAAACCCTTAAATTATATCGGAATCCTGGTTGCGTATACAAACCGAAAATCCAACATGCATCCCCACCTCTGCACTGCAAATTCTGTGTGCAAGTGTACTTACGCCTGCCTTCGGGTGGCGGATCGTATGAGGGACTTTTGAGGCCATATCCCGGCTGAGAGGTTGTATAATCGAATCATGAATATGTCTCATGCTACGCAATTGTGGATGTGCAAGGGATTGCCTGCATGCCATCCATTGGAACAAGTTACTTTTTAGCAAGTTCTTCCCCAATTCTGGTGTTCCACCCCCTTCCTAGCCCTCTGTGCAACCCACGCCCCCACACTGTGCAAGGAGACTCGCGCAAGACCCTTGACAGCTTGCGGAGACACACAGAGCCAGCGTGAACTACACGCAAGTCCAGGAGAAGTACCGCACAATTGACTCCCTGAATCGTCAAACAAGGATTTGCATGCAGAATGGCACGCAAGTACCCTATTTTTTGAGAAAATAATTCCATGAATCGGGCCCCTAGTATCTAGATTGTTTAGGTTCTCCGATTTCAAAATAGATGGAGTGTATGATTGAATAGTCATTATCTGTGGAGGTGGCAAAATCTTGTTAACTGGCAGTGCATATTTTTATATATTATACAAACAGAAAATGTATTAACAGGTGCCTAAATACAAAAGTAAAATGGCAGATGGTATATCAAATACCCAAACATTCATACATGAAAATTAAAATATTTTATATTAAACATATAGAAATTAACACTCATAAAATTATCACATTATATAAAACCCGATAAAAAAACATATAAAACATTTATCTCACTTTTCAGAGCCGCCTTTCACAGTTTAAAAATCAAAGTGACAAATAAATAGTGCAGCGCCCTGTGCAATTTTTGGAGTCCGCAGACAGTCTGCGGCCATTTCTATTTTGGGAGTGCTGCCATATCACAACCATTGCACTTTTCTATGGAAGGAAGTGGTGACTCTGAAAAGAGCCTTTTGGTGGTGTTGTTTGTATTTCAAAAACTTCAAATGAAAAACAGTTACTGCAAAATGCATTAATGTAATTACAAAAAAGGTTGGAATACATTTTGTATATTTCGCAGAAAAATCTAATTGCCAGCATAAGTACGATGTACTCCATCTCTGTGAAAAATGTATGTGCCATGAAATATAATATTTTCATTGTGAAAAGAGGACATGCCAACATCTCTTAAAAAGGCACAAACAGCCTTATTGACATTGCGCCTTGCTTTCTCCATATGTGGACCAATTGAAGAAGAACACAGCCACATTTGTCTCTGCGCAATACGAGAAACAATTACTTGGGAATTTGGAAACATGTCCATAACCTTCCCAAGTCCTTCTTTCATTGCAAATTGCAAAGAAATTCCAGACACATGTCCTAAACTGTTCCCTCCACATTGAATTATAATTATGTCTGGATGATGCTGTGTCTCCAAAGTAGCACAGAGAGGGGCCAAATCCAGCCACTTCATTCCACACACTCCATGGCAGTGCACTTCCACATGAGGGAATCCAAGAGGTGCAGCCACTCCACAGCGTTCTGCATGCACCTCCAACCAATGTATCCATGAGTCTCCCAAAATCCAGATAATCTTTTTTCTGAAACACACAGCCATAGCTTTCTGTTCTTCTCTCAGGAAAAAGACTTTCTGGCAAACTCCCTCCTTACACAACACACCCAGTAAATGTTATTGACCAATCCCTTGCTCTACTTATTCTCATTTGCATGCCTTGCCACTCGAAAATCCCTGTATGTAATACGCGCTGTCCGCAGACAATCGCCATGTCCGCGGACATATCGAAAAATCTGAGTGTGATGAATTTCAATTTGAATAATTTACCCTATTTCCCCTTTGAGGTTGGCTCTGAAAAGAGCTGTTTTTTTTTTTTTTGCAGATGCTCGAGAGACACCTGTTATTTTGTATTGTTTTTCTTTTTTTTGCTTACTTTATTCCTAAAATCTTCACATAAGCTTCTCCAAAGCAACCCTTATATTCCAAAACAGCATGGCATTTCCCATAAAAGATAAAGAAATGCCATCTTCTTTAAAATAAACCGCATTACTAGAATCAATGTTCTCATTATTATAAAAGAACATACCAGCTCTAAGCATGAAAGCAAACATGCCTCTGTTGATTGCACACATAGCAATGTTTTGCTGAGGACAAAAAACAGAACTATTGTCCAATATTGCATTGGTACTAAACCAGAAAAAATAATTTTGGCATTTGGAAGGACGTTCATCACTGCTTGAACCAAGTGTTCCAAATCTGCCAACAAAGTAGGAGCACTGACATAGCCAAAATGCAAAGCACCACTGTGAAAAACTACCACATGGGGACTGTTCATCGTACCCATTTCTTCACAAACTTGTAGAATTCCCTGTACATTGCAATCAGACACAGTCCTCCACACCACCTCCACTCCTTTAACATCAACATTTTTTGCCACATTCCTGCATTTAGAATACTGCTCTAAACCATGCACAAACATATCTCCACCAACTTCCTGACTTTCACCACCTCTGCCATCTTCACTACACACAGACTCTTTCAAAAGAAATACACAACCTCAACACCTGATTGGCTGATCCCTACAGTCCCCTATCCATGCTGGATTTGCTGGAAAACCCCAGATGTGGCATGCCCTGTCCGCAGACAGCCGTGGTGTCTGCGGAGCGCGTAACTCTTAGACAGCCCTTCTACCCTTTCCACTTCACTCTCTGTGCCATTCCCTCATTGGATACAGCTAAGCAGTCACACAACCATCCGCCAATCACATCCAAGAACTCTACATCTAACTCCATCATCATAGTTCAGCACTTCAAATGTACTGTTGATCACTCTGAGTACAAGTCTCATGTCATTGGAAAGCACCTACTACAAAAACTACTGTACAACTCTCCAAGATTTCTACTTGCAGCTGCATGCATATCCACATGCATGAAAACAAACTACAGGCATGCATATTGTCTGCACAGTACATGTACAACTCTTATAAATGCATATAAACAGGGTAACTGCCACTTAACCTGTATAACCTATAAAATGAATTTACTGTAATTTTTCCCATCTGCTATAATCAACTGTCACTTCCAAACCTCTCTGCTATTTAAATACTTTTCTTACACACATAGCTATCTAAAAGAGTCTAATTTAATACTAAAAGATGGAGAAATAACAGTATAATTGTAGAAAAACACTTAGTAGTGTATTATAAAATTACACACAGCCAGGATGAGTTCATGTATCTTTATACAGTCACAAAGATAGACACTATCATTAGAAAAGCTCCCAGCTGAAAAAACACCACTGCCACTACATCACATCCTTCTGCTTTATTACCCACACCTTCACAAATGAATACATTCCATGCTTTTCCATACCGTTTCTGCCATTTACTCTATAAAAATAGAAAAATAAGTATATCATTATTTCTTCTATCTCCTAACATCCAATAACACACCCTTAAGAAACCAAGTGAGTTTCATACACTTAGTATTATAATCATTTGCAAAGCATGTTCAACTAACAGATTGTAAGTAAAATATAATGGCTGCACAGAGTCAAAGGAAACTGCATGCACGCACTATGTTCAGTTATCAAACAACAATACTACTACACAAACATAAAAATCAATGTCTAAATTAACAACAGTGCTATAAACACACAAAATTACTAACTTATTTCTTTTACAATTGCAGTTAAGACCACTCTCCTGAAAAGCAGCAGCATCTGAAGTACAAACTACAACTCAGAAGAAACCTGCTCATTCCAAACAAAAAAAGTAAGTACAATACTACCATAATTTTCTAACTGTAACTCAAACACACTGTCGGGTTGAATCATGAAAAATGTTTGTCGAAAAACAGGTATTTGTGCGCCATTCTGCCCACAAATCCCCATTTGTTAAACGTGGATTTGCGGGCAGAATGGCACACAAATCCCCATTTTTCAGTGCACAAATTCCATGAACCAGCCCCTAAAATGCTAGTATTGCAGAACAAAAAACTGTTTTAATTCTATACCATTAGATTTAGTATTAGTGCTTCTCCTTCCTACTAACATAATTTGTATTGTGATCTGAACCTCAGTATAGTAAGACAAAAATACAAGAATAGCCTTCCCAACTAGTTGTAGCTGCCCATTGCACAATCACACACCTCCACATACATCCTTGCCATCATACTCAGACACTCATGCACACAGCACACATACATTGCAGAACAGCCCAACCCATACCTTCTTTTTTTTCCAACTGACCCCAAAGAATGCCTACCAAAAAGCAAGTTTGTAGAAAGCAATGCAGAAGTAGAGCAAATCAAAATGAAAGTGTCAAAAATAATCACCCATCTTAGTTCAAACAAAACATCTAATACAGTCCAAAACAAGCTTCCAGTACAGAAACTGTGCCTCCTCTTTCAAAATGTAAAACAGAACAGTGATCAACAAGAATTCAGGTAACACTACTGCTAACACAGCTCCTATAAATCTTGATTATGTGGCAAGTATCCATACCAAAAAAGTATTTTATAAAAAATGTTCCACCACAGAGTCCTTCAGAATCTTATAAAAATAGGAGAGAAATCATGCACAACCCTTAAAACCTACCATAGAACATGTATATTAGAAGCTCTCATAGACAGTGCAATCCTTCTCAAAAGGAAGTTATTTATTTTAGTGTTAAACAGAGAAACCACTAACAAAACTTACTTCTAAACTACAAAAAAGACTTCTCAATAAACGGAATGTCAACAAAAATAACTTTTTAAATATCTGTGGAGGTGAATGGAGTCACACCACGAGCAAAGAACCATATTTCAGCGAAGAAGCATACAAGCAAAAGCAAACAAACACAATTTCCATACATAGCAGTGGACGAGGGTATGAAAAGTTTAACAATAACAAAATGGAACAAGAAATGCTGCTTATAAAAATATCCCCAGAAAACTCGGTATCACCTCTCCATCCGACTAAACCAAAATGTCCAGTGTACAAATGGCAGTGCACGTCAATGTGTAACATTGACAAAAAATCTTTCAAATCTTTACGCCAGTTCCTCAATCAGTATGTGAGAGGCAAAGACAAATTCAAAATGAACTCCTACAAAATATGGATACCTGTCCAGTGCGCAAATACACAGGACTACAAGGACATTCACTCACCTGCATTTCAGCATACATTTGTAAAAGCACCTTCCATCAGATCAAAATGATATCAACATATCATTCAACTATAAGAAATCTAGTCTATAAACTGTACTATGCTAAAAGTCCTGCTTTAACATTAGGCAATTTAAATAACAATCTTCTACATGGTACAGCCAAAGACCTACTCAAAGAAATAGAGCATATCCAGAGAAAATATGTTGGTTGTAAAAGCCACTTACAAAATACAATAGCTTTACAACAGACTAGAAACAATTGTACAAATGGCAATCTTCTACTACACACATACAAAAAAGAAATACTAACATTTAAAAGAACATCCGCTGAAGTACCAAACCATGTGTGTATGTGTTGCCGCAGAACTTTCTATAAAAGTAGCACAACAACTGTAGACATGACTTACAAAATAGAAGACAATGAAGATTCAAAATGGTTTGAATTAGCTCTCTACCTTATAGCAGAAAACAAATACGAAATAACTGACCCCTTAATACTTTGCAGTTACTGCAATGCTAAACTTGACAACAACCAAACTCCTTCACGTGCTATCACAAATAACTTGGAATTATTCCCACTACCAAAACCCCTGCAACAACTCAATTTATACGAGAGCACCAATCAGCAAATGGGAAAAAAACTATAGAAGCATGTGCCTTTCCTCTACTCTTTCCTACTGGGACCCACTCAGATAACAGCATCAGAATACCGCTCGTTACAAATGTATTCTGAAGATCCCAGATTTAGACAAAATGTGGAATACATATTCCACATACTCTTTGAAAGTGAACTAGCAACTCTATGTTACGGAGTTGCACACACATTGAAATCAGTTACCCATTTTCAAAATATGTCAGCTATGCAATGACTACAAAAAGTGCAAGAAAAATATGAGGTTCTACAATCAAGCATTACAAATCTGTTAGCAAACATGCGTGGTACAAAAGAATACTGGTTCCGACTTTTTTTACTGGTTCCGACATCATGGATATGTATGTTGTATGATAAGAAACCTTGGCCCACCCAGTCGGTTTGTTACATTAAGTTGTGCAGAATTTGCATGGGAAGATTTACATGATTTCCTACGTATATCAAACAAAAACAAAACAAACATAGCTATACTAACACCTGGAGAACTCTGCTCTCTAGATCCTGTTAATGTTTCAAGAAATTTCCATCATCGCTTCATTGCTATGCTCCACTTTATGTGCGATAAAACTGTTCCTCCCCTCTGGGAAGTGCAATACTTCTTTTAGAAAAAAAATACCAAGCCAGAGGAGCTCCAAATATCCACATGCTTTTATGGATTAAAGATGCTCCTACATTTGGTCAAGTCAGTGATGCCACTGTTTTACACTTTATTGAAAAATATGCCACTTGTGAAATTCCTTCACAAACAACAAATAGTGACCTTAATGCACACATTCTACAATTTCAAAGACACAAATGTGGGAAATATTGTCGTCGCAAATACAAAAACAAAGGGAAATGCTACACAAAATGCTGCTTTGGTTTCCCTAGACCAGTTACAGCAACAGGTCAAGTAAACAACATCATGTCTTCAGTTAGACATAGTGTTAAAGGAACACCACCTAAGAACACATATTACATAAAATGAACAGAAGAAGTAAAATACATCAATGATTACAATGCCATCATTGCCCTCTTAAGGAATGCAAACATAGATGTGCAGGACATTGCAGACAATTCCACTGCAGTTGCACAATATGTTGCAGCCTACTTAACCAAAGCAGAAAATACAGAGCTTCAAGACCTCTGGGATGACCTATCATCGGACAAAACACTGTCTCAGAAATTGTGCAGCTCAGTCATAAAAATGCTCTCTCATAGAGAATGTGGCTGCTATGAAGCTGCAGACCGTTTAACCGGTACTGCTTTGTATGGACAATCTTAAAATATAGTAATATAGTATGGCAAAGTCTTGGTCCTGCTAAATCTAGAAAAAGAGTTCTCAAATCATACGAGGACATAGAAACGATAGCCAAAAATGATCCCAACAGCCAAGACATTTTGAAAAACAATTCACTAGACACATACTACCCAAACAGGAGTACCACTTTGGAAACCATCAGGCCGATTCATGGAATTCCTCACAAAAGTGTCGCACGCGGCTGGCGCACAGCGTGCCCGTGCGAATGTCTGCGCCAGCCGCGTGCGATAAAATCAATTTCCGCACACAGCGTATTCATGGATTCTCGCCTCCAAAAGCAGACGTGGCGCAGAGTGGCGCAGCGACCCTGCAGCAGCGCCAGTTACGCCCCCAAGAACGCCCTCGCGCAAGGAAAAGCCATCAAGATCGCAAAACCATCGCAAAGGGCTGTGCCAACCCTGTACCAGTTTACCGGATTGGCAAACAGCAAACGCAAAGCGGGGAACGTGTATATTACGGGTTTCGGGAACACGCGTGCGTGAGAATTCTCACACGCGATCTGGCCTGGGGGAGCGTGTGCATGTATTTCAGAGGTGCGCGAGAAGTTTCACACGCGAACGGGCTGGGTGCGTGTATTTCAAGGGTGCGCGAGAAGTTCCACACGCGATTGGCCTGGGCGTGTGTATTCCAGAGGTGCCCGAGAAGTTCCACACGCGATCGGGCCTGGGGGAGCGTGTGCGTGTATTTCAGGGGTGCGCGAGAAGTTCCACACGCAAATGGCCTGGGCGCGTGTATTCCAGAGGTGCGCGAGAAGTTCCACACGCGATCGGGCCTGGGGGAGCGTGTGCGTGTATTTCAGGGGTGCGCGAGAAGTTCCACACGCGATTGGCCTGGGCATGTGTATTCCAGAGGTGCGCGAGAAGTTTCACACGCGATTGGCCTGTGCGCGTGTATTTCAGGGGTGCGAGAGAAGTTCCACAAGCGATCAGGCCTGGGGGAGCGTGTGCGTGTATTTCAGAGGTGCGCGAGAAGTTCCACACGCGATTGGCCTGGGCGCGTGTATTTTAGAGGTGCGCGAGAAGTTCCACATGCGATCGGGCCTGGGGGAGCGTGTGCGTGTATTTCAGGGGTGCGCGAGAAGTTCCACATGCAATTGGCCTGGGCACGTGTATTTCAGAGGTGCGCGAGAAGTTCCACACGCGATTGGCCTGGGCGCCTGTATTCCAAAGGTGCACGAGAAGTTTCACACGCGATTGGCCTGTGCGCATGTATTTCAGGGGTGCGCGAGAAGTTCCACACGCGATCGGGCCTGGGGGAGCGTGTGCGTGTATTTCAGAGGTACGCGAGAAGTTCCACACGCGATTGGCCTGGGCGTGTGTATTTCAGAGGTGCGCGAGAAGTGCCACACGCGATTGGCCTGGGCGCGTGTATTTCAGAGGTGCGCGAGAAGTTCCACACGCGATTTCAGCAGGGTACGTGTATTTCAGGGGTGCGCGAGAATTTTCACATGCGATTTCAGCAGGGTACGTGTATTTCAGGGGTGCGCGAGAATTTTCACACGCGATTTCAGCAGGGTACGTGTATTTCAGGGGTGCGCGAGAATTTTCACACGCGATTTCAGCAGGGTACGTGTATTTCAGGGGTGCCGGGGAGTCCTACATGTGATTTGGCAGTGTGGGTCCTCCCAGGTGTCCCCTGTAAACCCTCCACGGCCCCTGCAGGCAGCCCACACCACAAGGGACTACCCTGCATCCCTGGTCATGTCCCGCAGGCAGCCCACCCAACATGGGCATGCCCCCCAGGAAAGGCACATGTCTCCTTGCACTACTGATCACCAACTCATGTCCCCTTGCACCCCCACCCCCCAGTATTGCGGGGCACCTGCCAGCAGACCCCCACTCATGTCCCACTCATGTACCCCTGCACCCCCACCCCCCAGCATTGATGTTGCGGGTTGCCATCCCCTCCCCGTTGATGGCAACCACAAAGTCGTCCCAGATCCTGTCCCATCCTTCCTTGTCGGCGCGTGGTGATCCAAAGAGGGCATCATAATGCCTCAGGACAAGCTCCACCAGGACACCAACTTCCTTCTGACTGAAGCTGGTGGCCCTCTGCCCCTCTGGCTGGGGGTCGCCAGTGGTCTCGGATGGTGTTTGCCCCGACATGGCGACCCCCGAGGCAGGCGTGGGTGGGCTACTGGGTCCTGGGGCTGGGCTGTGGAGCGATGGTATCCCAGTCGGGAGTGTTCTGTTCCAGCAGGGGTGGACACAGAAACTGGACCTCTGCAGATGGCTGATGTGCAGGCACCAAATGGCAGGGCACGGTGGCAGCAGGCAGGCAGGCAGCAGCAGATGGCTCGTGGGAGGCTGCTCGGGGCTCTGGGGGGCAGTAATTCGGCCTCTTGGGCAGGAGTGTGGTCTTCCGTGTGCTTACGCGTGGCCAGCTTGATACGGAGTGATTTGGCACGTAAACATTCTGCACGTCAGCGTGTGAATCGAGGAAAGGCCCTTAGCGCGTAAGCGCATCAGCACGCATATGCGATTCCATTGGACCAAAGGCCCTTAGCGCGTATGCGTGTCTGTGACGTATCGCGCACGGGCGTTTCTTTTTGTGGGGTGCAGTGCGTGTGTTTTGCAGGCGTTGGGGTTCACACGCTATTATTTCACAGCGGGTGGGTGTTGGCTACGCGTTCTTCTACACACAAGGCAGACGGTGAGTGGTACCCTGCTCCCCCAGGCCCGATCGCGTGTAAAACCACCCGGGAGCCCCTGAAATACACGTACCCCGCTCCCCCAGGCCCGATCGCGTGTAAAACCACCCGCAAGCCCCTGAAATACAGGTACCCTGCTCCCCCAGGCCCGATCGCGTGTAAATACACCCGCAAGCTCCTGAAATACACGCACACGCTCCCCCAGGCCCGATCACGTGTGAAACTTCTCGCGCACCTCTGAAATACACGCACACGCTCCCCCAGGCCCGTTCGCGTGTGAAACTTCTCGCGCACCTCTGAGACACACGCACACGCTCCCCCAGGCCCGATCGCGTGTGGGCCTTCTCGCGCGTGTAGAACTTTGGCGCACATTTTTTTCCTGCGCAGGGACGCTACCGCCTGCTTTCATGTGGCGGACATGTATGGGCCTGTGCGCGTCTTTGGCCGTGCGCTGTTTTTCCCTATTCGATTCCATAAATACGTGTTGTAGGCGAGCGTGTGGGCGTTCTGCACACTTGCCTCCTGTACTTCCCCCGTGACGCCCACATTTTCACGAGTTGTTCCCCATTCTGCGTGTGACGCCCCGTGTTACGCCTTCTTTTGTTATGTGCGCCGCGCTATGTGCGAATTCGCTGTGGCCTTATCGCACAGCGTTCGATGACCTATGCGCCGTGCACTTTTTCAGCGCACATCCCACATTTTGCGCGTGCACAGACTTCCATGAATTGATGTGCGATGTTTTCGCACGCGTGCGCCGTTTTTTCGGCGCACATTAATTCCATGAATCGGCCTGCATGTGTCTATATCACATAGCCCAAAACTTCACTTACAAAAATAATGTCAAACCAGATGAAAACAAAGGTATATACAGAGTGACAAATTGTGAAGGCAGTTTAGTGAAACTTACCAAACAAAGCTTAATTAATCATATCAAATTGTCATTAAAAACTCCTAAACATAAAGAATTATATTACATGTCCCTGCTACAACTTTTTAAACCATGGAGAAAAGAAGAAGAGTTACTAGCTATCTATGACTCTTATGAAGATGCTTTCAAAGCAAATGAAAGCACTATAACAGATGTAAACTTTACACAGTGTACAACAATGTTGCACAATGAACAGCAACACAAAGAAGAACTCCAGGCCCAACTAGATAAAGACACTCCTGACAGTAGTCAAACTTCTGTAACAGGAAGCCAAGAACCACTGGAACAGCCACTAATAGCAGATGAGGCAGAATTAGCTATGACAGAAGTAGAAAACACCATGTCTCACTATGAAGAAGTTACAGAAGACTTCACTGTACTGAAATCAAAATTCAACAATGAGCAGCATAGCATTTTCCAAGAAGTAACAAAAGAAATTGAACATTGTGTACAACATGAAAATAAAAAGTGTACCTGCCAAAACTACAAACCTATACTGCTATACGTCAGTGGTCAAGCTGGTTCTGGAAAAACATTCTTAATCAAAATCATCAGCAAGTTCCTTCAACAATTAACAAACAACAAACTGGCAGCTGTTGTAACTGCCCCCACAGGTTTAGTTGCCTGCAACATAGGCGGTGTCACTCTACACTGATTACTACTCCTTCCAGTAGAACACCAAAACAAATTAGATTATTAGAAACTTTCTACAGAAGCTGAAATGAAACTACACACAGTTTTGAAACAAATGAAAATGCTACCAATAGATGAAGTGAGCATGGTCTCCAACCTAAGGTTGGCTTTGATTCACCTCAGATTACAAGAAGTACTCAAAACAGACTACGAAGAGCTCTTTAGAGGAAAACCCATTTTTGTTTTCGGAGATGTTGTTTAATTGACACCAGTGAAAGATGAACCTATTTTTAAAACCGCAGGGCACAAACTCTGCTATAAAACTGTTGGCAGCATTTGGCAACATTTCCAATACAGAGAATTACCATAAAACATGCGCCAGTCTGCTGACGTCACATACGCCAACATTTTAAAAAGTATGAGAGTTGGTGTACTATCTCAAGAAGCACAATCAATATTAAAATCTGACACCTCCATGCATTCTATGGCCATAACTCATGTGCTACTGATGTCATCGAAAAATTGCACACAAAAATGTATGTCCTTGATGCCAACTCTTGCAAGCTGTTCAAAATTCAATGAAACAATGTTAAAGAAATGCAACCAAAAATTGAAATTTGCTCCACAGACAACCTGGCCGTACATGGTATGACACTACCCATGTGTCAACAAGCCACAACAAGACTAAACACCTTAGAAAACTCTCCAACACAGCCAGTTTGGAAAAAATATTAAAATTATCTTTAAACTATAGAATAATGCTTAAATGCAACCTTGATGTGGAGCAAGGACTAGTTAATGGAACACTTGGTACAGTTGTTGGCTTTCAAACATACCCATGTGACAACAACATTCAGTTTGTAAATATTCTCTTTAACAAACTATCAGAAGTTAAATGGATATGATGCTCAAAAGCCCAAATCCTTCTTTTCAAAGACATGTATGTATGCAGAGAACAATTTTCTCTAACTTTAGCATATGCAGTCACCATTCACAAATCACAAAGTCTTAATCTAGTTAAAGCATTATTAGATATTGGTAGCACAGTCTTTAAAGAAGGCATGAGCTATGTAGCACTATCACCCTTACGTACACTTGACGGGCTATTTCTAATCAACTTTGATGCAAGTAAATATTTATTGATTTATTGCATTCTAGAATACTATAGACTACATTCACAGTACACCCACATCAAAAAACCCTCTGTGTTCCACAAAAAACAAAACGTTGTAAAAGAAAATGACTTCAAACAGAAACTAAACAGGATCTCACGGCAAATCCTCCAAAGAGAGTAAAAGAAGCTAATACTTCATCAAGTACTACAACCAAAGAAGAATCTACTGCTCAAACTAACTCGGGTACTCCTTCAAAGAAGCAGCACACATTCCGAAATAATTACTTGGACACAGAACCATTAAAATTTTCAAATATAACTGGTGCAAATTGCTACGCAAATGTAGTAATAAATATTCTATTCCAATTGCCACCAATTATTGACAACATTTACTTACACAATACAGACCAATTGTTTTTGCAAATGTTAGTCCTTCATAGAAATGCAACCAACAATCCTGACAACACGTATAGTGTTGATGGAATAAGACAAGAATTGGACTACTGTGCTGGAATGGCCAAAATCACTATAAACTCACAAGAAGATCCACAAGAATGTCTAATGTACTTACTACAAGTACTTGCAAACAAAAACATACCTATACAGGAAATCTTCCAGATTGCATATATGTTGAAACATACATGCACTCTCTGCAACTATGTGGCACAGGAACAAATCCCTAATGAACGCTTCGTGTATGTATCAATACTTAACTGTGACTCCATTCCATTTTAGCAACTTGTGCAAAATGCAAACCATGTCAGATTGTGTACTACCTGCAATTCAGATAATCGCTCCACCTTACAAATACAAACACATAGTAAATACGTAATACTAATGCTTTTACGTTACAATGCAGATAGTACCAAAAACGACTGCAAGCTGACTGGATTCACACACAGTCAAGTATCACTTCATAAGAAAACCTTCACAACAATGGGTATAATCTACCACGCAGGAGCCACAACCAATTCAGGTCACTACACTGCATATATAAAAAAGAATTGTGGATGGTTCGAATGTAATGATAGTACCATTACTCTAAAGCAGAGATTACAAGCACATCTTATAAACGCTTATTTAATATTCTTAAAACCAAAATTTAATAACTAATCTGTGCATAAACATTAACAAAACTTTAATTAGAAAACTATAAACAGTTAGAATACGCCAACAGGTATCTAACTGCCCCAAGATTCTGCAACAACCAAACAGATAAATCAATACCACTGAAATATAAGAAGAAATAAACAGTTAGAATATGCCAACAGGTATCTGCAAAAATCTGCAACAACCTAACAGATAGATGAGTAACTTGAAAATATAAATAAAAAACTATAACCAGTTAGAATACGCCCACAGGTATCTAACTGCCCCGAAAAATCTGCAACAAGCCAATAGATAGAACATTAGCCAGAAACAACAAATAAACACTGAAAAGAAAGAAAGAAATATATTGTACAATAACAAAAAAAGTTTTTTTTAATCCAGCATGGATTTTTTTCATTCACACAGACCCAATGATTTAATAAACAGACACAGAAACTGAGCAAACTACTAAATATGAGGGTTGAAATAATGCAGAAATGTCTATTATGCAATGCAATAACTCATTATGAACTACTTACAATAACATGATCTTTTATTTTATCACAGAAATTGAAAAAGAATATCTGCTCCAGTTATGCAAGTCATGAAAAAAATATATCCAATGACAAAAAATCAAACAGTAAGTATATAATAATTCAACTCACACATGCACAACCATTGAAGCAAACATCTAACCATACACCACAACTTTTACCAAACTCTACAGTCTTAATTGCATGACTTAGCCAAAACTTCACATAAAAACTATACAAATCAAACAGTAGACAAACTGTAGATTTGTAGATATTTGATGGATGTTTGATTCTATGGATGTGTTATGATGCTGTGGTTGTGACCAGGGCCACAACCACCGCAGCATAACAGACCCATAGAATCAAACATTTTAACTGTACTATATTGGCTACTTATAAAGGATATTAAATACAATCAACACTGTACTAAAAACCCCAAACCAATATCATACTAATGTAAAATAGCAAGAAGTGCATTTTTTTATGTCCACGGACAGCTGCGGTGACCATGGACATGATAAACACATCAGGGGCACCTGCCACCTAAACAAATACAGCATTTGACCTATTTCTTACTCAC
Organism: Ambystoma mexicanum; assembly: GCF_040938575.1. Classification (NCBI taxonomy): domain Eukaryota; kingdom Metazoa; phylum Chordata; class Amphibia; order Caudata; family Ambystomatidae; genus Ambystoma; species Ambystoma mexicanum. The sequence continues at coordinate 873,398,066 of NC_090941.1, forward strand.
CCACCCTCCCCAAGCACTCTTATAAACCAACACACTCCCCAAAGTTGTATTTTTCCCCTGTTCGTCGTGGATGTCCGCAGATCCAAGATTGAGGATGCATCAAAACAATACGACGCACCTCACGCTTCAACCCAGCCAATCAGCAAACACGTCGTATGTCCGCGGACATGCCACAAGCCGATTAGCCAATCGTGGTCCTCTCCGCGGAACGAACAGGGAAATGTGTCCGCAGAGCGGACCTAGATATCACTAATTTTTTTAGACCGACATTTTGGTCATTTTAAAAAAAACTACTGGACGGATTTACACCAAATTTTCAAAAACATGCTTTCGGAACCCAAGCCGCTGCTCCTGCCACAAATTTGGTGCACATCCGTCCAGCGGTTTGAGCTGTAGGCGTAAGCAAAAATGTTTCCCCTTTCACTCTATGGGAAAAAATAAATGTTGGGACCCCCCTTATAACTTTTCCCCCCTGCATCAAACCTTTGAAAACATATTCAGAGTGGGCCATATACTTTTTTTGCAAAAGTTTGGTGAGGATTCGTCCAGGGGGCGCAAAGTTATAGGCCGCCCAAAAAGTGCTCTTCCTATGGGATTAGCAACTTAATCATAACTACACGGCCACTAGCGTGGGCCGTGTAATTATATGTATCCCATGTATATTAATGATATGTTTTTAACCTATAGAACTAACCATTTATATTGTGGGCAGAAGAAAAGTAAACATGTTCTCTGTCCGATTGAAAGGTTTTTGAATGTGCAGGACCATCCATCTCCTTTCCTGCTGTGATTTTAAATAGGAATCAATAGGATTGCGATTAATTAGGGTTTCAATGACTAAAAGGAAACCCTCTTCACTATTTATCACATATGTAAGTCTCTAGGAAAAAGGAAATCAGTGCTGCATTGGCAGCCAATGCCATTACAAGAGATTCCTAGTCATTGCACGATTAATAGCTTCATACTGAAAACAAAATTTGTAAGTGGCTAAAATCAAGTGCTGTGTCCTATTTTAATATTTTAAGGCTACAACCAGCTTTTAATTGACATTATATGATATAAGTCATTTATAACGTTCCTGCACACAAGTGTTTATAATATAAATATCATATTTCTGAAATATATAATGCTTAGTTGCACGCCAGGTGTTTCCATGCAGATTTGTTAAGAGAGAGAATGCTTTTTATGCATTCCAGCCTATTTAAGTAATGTTTCTAGCCTATGTCACTTGCAAAGTATTGTCTTTATAAGAAACATTAAAAAAGATACGTCTCCCTGTGCCGACAGGTTCTAGAATGTGTAGGACATTCCATTACCTTTTCTACTTTCCTGGGAGGATTTAAATGACAAAAGGATAACTACACTAGTGATCACATAAATATTTTACTCTGTAAAACACTTCAATGCTATTTGTTGTTTTTACCATCCTCCCCGAAGGTATCTATATGTTTGGAATTTTGCATTATTTCTATGTCTACGATATGGAAAACACGCCGCAGCCTGTTCCTCGTCCAGATGCTAGACCATGAACCCAGAATCTCTTTATCATTAATCTGATTTAATGCTTAGCACTGTGGGTTCACACAAAAAGATGGCATTCTGGCTGCAAGACGTTTAACAATTCCATACACACATTGGATTTATGGCACAGAATCCTGCTTAGGAAATGAAATGTAAAGCCGAAATTTGGGACCGTTTAAAGAATATTGAACACTTATCAAGCAAGGTTTAACCATTAGAACTGCATTTAAATATTTTACCAAGTTCAAAACCCAAAAACTTGCTGTTTGACATGTGATATGGCATAGAAATTAAATAATAATAATGAGAGCATTAAGATTACTTATAATATAACTTTTTAAAAACGAATGTCATTAAAATACAATAGAATCTGACTTCAGTTGATAAGCAGGAGTCATAAGGTCATAAGTAAAAAACGGATGAATAGGAAATGCTGCAAGATCTATTTCTTATGTCTTTTACAATTGTATTCTGTTAGAAGGGGTGTTCAATATAATAGAAATATAAGTTGTTCATGTGAATAACTATTTTCAGTTTGGATAAAATTAGGTAAATGTCAAGGTACTTTTCTTTTCTCTCCCAAGATTTGTTTATTTCTCCAAATCTTTAAAGTGTACAACTTTAGTAGGCTGGGTACTGAGAATCCAAATGCTATTCTACCATTATTGTTATCACAGGCCAAAGAATTAGGTGTTCAATAGTGATAATTGCATTCACTTAGATGTGTCTGTCATGCATGCTGAAAAATGACTCATCAAAGGACTCCACACATTCAACCATATCACTCCAACCCTCATCAAACTGCACTGGCTACTGCTGCAAGCCTGTCTCGCCTTCAGATCCTGATGTATCATCTACAATCACCCTGAAGTCCCCAAGATATCTCACTGAATTTCAAGGGTTTTGTTATACCATTGTTTTATTACATGCCACTAGCCATGGCTTTCGGCCGTGTCCACTGTATATGTTCCCCCAACATATTCCATATGGACCCACTACGTGGCCACAGGATTTGGCTTACACCAGCTATAAATGTCCTTTGGGCCCACTACCCAGGGCCATCAGCCATGAACACTATATCCTTTTAAAACTCTCCCTTTGTTTTCCGCTCACTAGCCAAGGCCTACTCCCATGACCATTGGAACAAGCCTTCATCCGTGGCCAGACCACTAGGTTTCTTTTGGGCACACTATCCACAGGTTCTCATCATGGCACCTTGACATGTGGCCCACTAGGTTTCATTGGGGCCCGCTAGCCATGACCTTCCGCCGTGGTCACTTTCCACATTGCACCATTCGGTTCCTTAAAGTAACCCAGTAGCTATAGCCTTTGGTTACTCACATTACCACCCACCTCACTGTAGATGTAAAGTTACCCTTTGTTTTGTATTAATCTCATTATTTTATCTGCAGTAGTATCAATGTACTACAGATAACCACAGATATCTGTAAATTCCCATAAATACCTGCAGTTAACCATCAAAAGCGTTAAAAATCCCAAAATCTTCCCTGCCCTCCCAGGCACTCAGCAAGTTCCCCCCTGTTCCTGTCATGATCCCCTCACTCCCATTGATTTATTTTTTCTCCCTAGCCCTCTCCCATTCCCCCAACACTCGTCCTTTCGTCTGACGCACTCTCATTCCCAATCTAGTTTTCTATCATTAACTTGGTTGTCCCGACCTACATCCCCTTGAAAACACGAAACGTTCAAGCAATGAAGTTGGTCCCCATCCTCCCGACCCCTCACACCCCAATTGCACATGGTGACCTCTAGCCAGATGGCATTTCATCCTTTTTTCTCCCCAAATGGCTTTTTTCCACTTTTCCAGCTAACCCAGGTTATACTTGTTATATCCGAGGTTATCTCCTGTTTGTGGCTTTTTCTGAAATGCCCTTCGGATACATTGTGGGACACATATATAACTAGCTGTTTGGCAGAAGGAGGGAACCCCATTCTCTGTCAACTCTTTTATTAACTACTGGAATAAATAACCCCTTGAGTCCTCCCAGAAATGTTATTAGCCTCGCTCAGCTGTCGTGATGTATTAGGCGGTCACTCTCAACTCAGAGAGTTCCTTTCCCCCCAAGCAAGGTGGCACGCCCCCAAAGCACTCATACATATTCAACATTAGTGAGGCCTTCAACCTTTTTCACAACACGCCAGTAAATACCCTCTGTACCACCAATGAGCCAGGACCCAGGCCGGTGTATAGAAAGAATACATATTTATTTAAAGTTTGACAAATAATTATTCAACCAAAACATCAAACACCAATGTTGTGGCAGAACACAATGGGCCTCATTCTGAGTATGGCGCTAACCAATGGCGCTATTAACGCCTTGGTTGACGCTGTACCCGGACCGGCAGCGCCTTGGTGGATGGCGGAATCACCGCCCCATTCCAAGGTTGGCGGGCCGGTAATTCCCCATTCACCAAGGCTCTTCCCCATTCCCAAATGAGCCCCCATAGGGCTCAATGGGAATGGGGAAGATGCAAATAACGGTGACCGTTCATTACGGTCACCGTTATTGGCTTGGAGGCCCCTTTGCGCCCTCGACTTTAACACCTGCTCAAAGCAGGCGTTAAGGGCGAGGGCGCAGAGGGAACTCGGAGTATGGCGGTAAGGGAATACTGCCACCGGTCTCGTTACCGGTGGCCGCTATCCCTTACCGCCATACTCGGAATGAGGCCCAATGTCACAATTTCAAATAACTTACACAAATTGACTGACTTGTGTTTCTAATGAACTTACAGATATTACAACACACAGGCACAGGTTAGAGCCTGTACATCAAACAAACACAGAGGATTTCTTGCACATTAACAATTATGAAAACACCCAGTGAGTGCTTGGGTTATCACAATGCTCTTATCCCCCAGCAACCAGCACCCCCAGGCATCAAATATACATGACCCATTAATTTGAAGGCAAGGTACATGGAGTGAGAATACAGTAGCAGCATTGTTTTTTTGTATTATTAAAAGGCAGGGTGTGACAAATAGACACAAGGGAAACAAATGTTTTGAGTTTTTTATTTGAAAGGCAGAGTCAAGGAAGGAACTCAATGGGAACATTGTTTTGGGCTTTTTATTTGAAAGGCAAAGTCAGGAAAGGTACTCAATAAGAACATCATTTTGGGCTACTTATTTTCATGAAATGCATGGCTTGGGAACATCATTTTTAGGATGCAAGTAAATAAATGGGAAATGTTCTTTTGCCCAATTTACATTCACTTGAATGGCAGTGTTTTAGGGTTCCTTATTTTGGGATTATGGACACCCCCTTCTGTACAGAGGACAGGGGTTTCAGAAAGGTAGTGTCGCACAAGTACTTTATTGTCTATACCGGCTCTAACTCTCTGGGCATGAACTTTGTTAGTTTCTATCTCTAAGAACACTCATCCTGTGATTTTCTACATGGTAATTAATTGATGTAACTTCAATTCAATGCGCTACGGATCTACACAGTGTCCCCCCTAGCCACAATTTAATGGACAGGATTAAGGCAGGCAGTCCCCAACACAATTCTATTTACATGTATAGGGTCATTTTTAATAGTGGAATTAATTTGAATAGTATTGAATAAAATCTGCCAAGAGTCTCCACAGTCTCACCCCTCTACCCGCTACACAAGATAGACATTAAGGCTGGCAGAATCCCCCCACACTGTTGTTGGCATTTGAATTAATCTGCCTACATAGGAGGCATTGGTTATGGGGCATCCAGGGCTCCTCTGAGGACAGCACAGATCTGGTCAAAGGCTTTGGTCAAGGGTAGTCCCCAGCACCCAAACTTTGTCTGGCTCCTCAAATGGCAGACCCAGCTAACTTCTAGATTTCTCCGTCTCTGCTTCCCATGACATGTTTAAGGCCCAGCAATAGAGTGGGAAAGTCAAGAGAAAAATCTAAAGTGCAAAGAAAGGTCCCAAAAGTCAACAAGTCAAAGAAAGATCATCAAGTTACTCTCAGATTGAAAACTGATCTCTTATTGGGATGGTGCCAATCCATTATTATCATACTTCCCACGCAATGTATTGGGAAGCTCTCTCCATCTGCCTCCCCCCTAATACACCCACTGCCTGCTAATAGGACAAAAATGTGGGGGGTGTGAATGATGGAGGCTGAAGGAGGAAAAAGATTAATCATCCCAAAATTACAAGTGGGTTTTACTTTTTCAATGAATTTATAATCTAACGACATGACAGCCATCCTAAATTTTAAGATAACTGGAGGCAGAGGCACATATATATTTTTGAGTTCTATATTTTATTTTACAGCAAGTTGGAAAACAAAATACTAATCATATCTCAGCACACCATTCCTGGGAGGAGCTACTGTTTTTATTGATTTACTCCTGAGCCGAAATAGTCACAAATCTGTCCCTTCCTGATTCAAACCTTACTTCCATAACCTATCATCACACCAACTTTCTAATCCCTCTGAAAAATTAGAAGGCCAGAATCATAATTGTCTTCATAACGTAAAATGTATACATCACACATATTTACATGGTAATGTGAGGCTTTTTATCCCCTTTAATCTGAGTCTGGGGTGAGCTCACTGGGCCATATGTTTTTCTTTTAATTGAAGAAAAGGTTTCCCAATGTTAATCATATAACAAGGAATCGCATGGGTCCTTCAGTTTCACATAGCCCCCGTCTATTCCCAAATAGCATTTCTTCTTCATCACCTGACCCGATCATCTGCCTATCAACAATCAGTTTCATAAACAATGTTTGATCATCCATGAGTGTCCCTGAAGCCATTTATTGAGGCTAAGTTAGCCCTAAAAATGTCATTTCTGTTGGCCACTAATGCACAGTTAATGGGAAGGCCTGACCTGAAAGGTCCTTTCTGCTGGGTCTGTTATCTGTAACTCCCACAATTTTGATCTAATTATGTGTTAATATTCTGTATTTATAACTGAACCAGGCCTTATGTTCCCAATGGGCTTAGCCCACATGTCTTGAGGTCAAAGTTTCATATGCACAGACCTCATTGGTTCAGTGGGAAAAATGTCAGCTGAAGCCATACTTCAGAAAATACAGCTTTAAATCGACAAGATGTGCTTACATGCAGCATTTTAGCATTACATTTGGACATGTTAATTGAAATACAATCTTTCTTGACAGACGATTTGGACAGATGTAAGTTCACTTTAGGTATTATTCACACATAGGACACAGTTAGAAAAATCCAACAAGTTGGTCTTTCCATTTGAATGTCAGTTTATTTGTGAAAAGTAAGCATCTTTCTCTGAAATATGTCACTTTACTCCACTTTTCAAATGTAAGGCACAATTCCTCCTTCCTTGGTATTTTTTTTAGCATGCCTATCCTTTCCAAGCATATTTCCCATGTGTACTGTTGCAGTTTTGAATCTGTGAAAAGTTGCCTTTTCCCAATTCACACAAAGTCAGTATTTGCAGTACCACATGTTATATCACATTCATTGGGCATAACCATCAGTTTTAAGCTCTCAGGTGGATTCACCTTCACTTGCGCACCTGTCCATTTTAGTGTAGTTGGCTAAGCCAATTTCTTTCAATTTTACTAGGCTTAATGTTGAAAATCACTGTTTTGTACTGGCTTTTATATTTCAATGGAACTCCACATTAGCCAGCTTCACTCTCACAACAGGGCCTGGCATGGCCTCTGCATCTCTGTCACTCTGGGGCTGTATTCTCACCACACGCAGCCTCTTTGCTGAAAAGCACCAAGACCAATATAAAAGTTTCAAGGAGCGGGGGTACCCCATTCTTCGTTAAACATTTAAAAATCTACTGGGTGGATTTATCTCAAACCATTCAGGGAAATTAAGTCAATGCTTTGTGCTCTAATTGTTTTGTAATCAGTCCAAATCGTCCAAGCGGTGTTCAAGCTATGGCTGTTAAAAAACTGCACGTTTGCTAATTTACCTGGGTTATTGTTTGAAGCCATCAATTACTGCTGCAAAAGGATTAATCATGCCAGAAAAGCATTGTATTTTGTGATTTATACACGGATTTATACACAGTGTGACTTTGCAAAATAATGTCTGTTTATGGATACTTTGAACTACATTTCAGTGTGATATGAGTCTTATGAGTATTTGCTATATAATGATTGTCTATACTAAAAAAAAATATGTATTATGTTGTTTTGCAACCAAATATTTAAATCTTGAAAGGCGGAAATGTTTTAACCATGCATCCATGTGCATTAGAATGTATTGAATAAACAGAACCTTAGCATTTAGTAAAACATCCAAAAATTGGAACAGTTATGGTAAAATACTTTTAGCAACACAATCCTTGAAATTCAGGTAAAGCATTTTGGTTTCAATGATGCTAAGGTAACATTTTAATTAAACAAACCCCCAGAAATTTGACAGGTATTGAAAGGAATGTCATCTTAACTCTGTGTCCCTGTTGTGCAGCCCTTAAGCAAACTAATGACATGAACAATGACATCACTGATGAAATCACACATGCCATCACTTATAACATCACTTATGAATGACATCATTAAACATATCACTAGAAACTAGAGCACACTTGCAACATTTCAGATGACGCAAGTGATAATGCCATATACAAAATCACTTATAACATTGCTTATGGCCTCTTCAATGACATCACTACTAGGTACCAGTCATGGTAAAACATTTTTAACAGTACGTCAAGACATAGGAGTGCAGAGAAACAGTACATTATGGGTCAGGAACTTTTAGATTTGCAGATAGTTTTAATTACAACTTTCACCAGATTGAGCCATTTAAATCTGGAGGTTCATTGTTGTTGTTGTTGTTTGTTTTGTTTTGGTTACACAGTAACCTTTACAAAAGGACACATATTAATAACCAAAACAAATGCATGTGTGTTATGATTTCACATAAAATTCGAACATACAAGAAAAAAAAGAGAGAATACACATCCTACAAGTTAAAGAACAAAAGGACATAAAACCATACATAAAACATTTTTTTTAAACTAGTAGTACCTGGACTTTTGATCCCGACATCGGAACATCGTTTCCCAGTGGGATTCTACCAGATAACGTCATCACAGTCCACAATTTGTCTTAAGGAAAAATAGAACTGGTAGTTTTAGCCTGACTCGCTTCCCATGTAACATCTCCAGCCAGAGAGCTTTAAGATCAACAAATTCGGTATTTGGTACAAATTCAGAAAAAACATTTAATGCGATCTTGTCTTAAGTTAGCACATTCAGTTTAAATATGTTCCAAAGTTTCATCCTGGGCCTCATTTTTACAAAATCTGCATTGGTGGAGGGTATAGGAATCACCTGACCTAATGTTCAGTATCATCCCTGTTTCTAATACATTGAACCTGAATCTCATAAACTCTTGCCTCCATACTTTACCCGGGAATTTAAGTAGATAGGGTTCAGTAACGCCCAATTTTTTATTGGATACCAATTGGCAATAGAGTTTCTTGTCCAGAACTTCAGTAACCGTAGTAATCCAGTCACAGTGTTGCCGTAAGCTCTTAACATTCATTGTATTTAGAATCAGAAGATCCCGAAAGACCCCAACTTTGCCAAGAGAATTCAATACCTCCTTTTCCAAATCCTGCAAAACAGTGGATACAGCATTACCTTTGACGAGCCCCCTGCTGATTATTCCATACAAGTTGGTGTCATTACCCACCAGCAATTTCCTATATATTGAAACTCATCGCCACTCGATTGTACAAAATAAGGAAAATAACCCCAATTAATAATGAATAGCGGCAGCTGGTATGCATTTTGGAAGACACCAGACCATAGATCTTAAAAATCGAGCCTCATATTTAACGATTTCCTTCCTGCACCATAACTAAACTGAGCAACAGTTTTCTGCTCATAGATATAAAGGCACGGTAAAAGGGAGAATTCCCCATACTTGTTGTCTATTTTGCGCAGCTGAACAATCAAAGGGTTGATTTTCTTCTCTAAGTAGTTACGAAAGTTAGCCCTTTTTGTGTCCTCAAAGATGGGACGCCCAAGATATCTAAAGGCGTGACACTCTGTTAATTTCACATGATCCAAGAACCATGAAAACCTAATAGAGCTTTTCCGATGACTTAAACGTAATATAACGGTTTTGGTTTGATTAATTACTAAAGAATTGGCCTGGGTGTAGTTCTTAAAAGAGACCAATAAGCACTGCAGGCCAATAGGAGTATGATCATACAAAACGATATTGTCTGCATACGCTGAACAAATGACCTTAACGCCCTCTACTTTTGATGCTGTGAAGGAAACTCCTTCCAAATGGGGGCCCACATATGAAATATACAAATTACAAACAGTGGGAGCAAAGATGCAGCCCTGTCTCAGGCCATTAGCAGCCTTAATTTCCTCTGACAGGGATCCATCAATGCTCCAACGCACCCTTATTTTTGATTCTGCATGAAGATGGTAGAGAATCGAAAGCAACGGCGCAGGCATACCCATTGCATACAATTTTCCCCATAGTATGGTCCTGTTCACTAAATCAAATGCAGACGTCAGATCGATCGACACCAAATAGATAGGGGTGCTTCCTACAATCCGGGTCTGTTGCTGCATTATATTTATCAAAAGCCCACCTGCGTCCATGCCCACATACTTTTGGAAGCCAAATTGAAAGGGGGAAAGGATCCTGTTAGCCTCCATCCAGTTCTGTACATACTCCAAAATCAAAGAAGCAAACATTTTGGAATCGGCATCCAGCAGAGCGATAGGTCTATAGTTGGAAGGGGAAGACCTGTCGCCGTTTTTATAAATAGGGACTACATATGACATGTACCAACTCTTCGGAAATACCCTGGTTAATAAGATATTTTTAAACAGGAAAAACAGAATCCTTGCCCACAGATATGGATTTCCCTTAAAAAACGCATTTGCAAGTAAGTTTGGGCCCGGAGCCCGAGATGCCGAGCAGCGAGCAATCAATCTCTGAATATCCGCCAATACAAAGGGAATGGTCCATTGTCATGACCCAATATTCAGAGGCACCTTCCACTTAATATCTGGGGGGCTATACAGAATACCAAAATGCCCTGCCCAAACCTCAGAGGCAATGCAAACTGTTTGTGCTCTGACCTGAACGTCCTCTCTCTTTTTTATAAGAGTCCAGAAATTACGTGTGTTTACATAAGCAAGAGCCTGCAGCATGTTTTCTGTGTCCTTCTGATAAAGCGAGGATCTTAGAATTCTGGCTCTAATTTTCCATTTATGTTTTGCTCTCTTTAAGATACCATCGAGTAGATGAATGACCAGCATTTTTAATAGGAGACAAATCTCCTGATTCCTCTCTTTCTTAAGTTGATGCATGGATGGATTGAAAACATGGGAATGGGTATGATGAGCTGCCATGGATTGCTTAATCCCTGAGGGTCCCAAAATAACACCTTTTACATACCTACCAAAATCATCATGGGTATAAATTATCCGTTTTTTGTCAAAACCATTAATTTCAAAGTCTTGAAGAAAAACCTTGTTGACTTTCAAGATAATATCACTGTGCCCGTTGATGTTATTGCCAGCTTTATTGAGCTCCAGCAATTGCTTGAAAGTCCCGGTAAGGGGAGCTTGAGGGACTTGTATGGAAACTTTGAGCAGTCTATCATCACTATCATCAGTAGGTATTATACAAAATGCTGAAATTATGTTAAATGGGGTCATAGTAACAAAAACGGAATCAATGGTGGAGCAGTCAGTCCCATTTGTCCATGTTTTGCAATCCTTAACGGCCCCCAAAAGCTCATTTATACAATAAACACCCCAGTCGAGAGGAAATGAAACCACAGGGCACCTTGCACTTTTTTGCAGGAAGATCTGCACTCTACTGGATTAGTGCTTTGTCCCTCACGTGTTCCAAATTTCCCTGGACCAACTTCAGCATTGAAATCCCCTGTAGTGATAATATTAAGAGTTTTACATAGCACTTGACATTCCTGAATAATACCGTTTATCAACTCTATGAATTCATTCAACTCAAGATCCAGGCACCAATACAAATTAATGATCAATAGATGGCCAAAGGGATCAGGATGGAAAACATCTAAAAGCATAGCAATACACCCCCTGTGAATCGTGAAAAGTTTAATACATTTGAATGAAAGGGAGTTTCTTACTGAAATAAGCAAGCCTCCAGAAGGTCTACCTTTGTTTTTTTTTGTTGCACCAAGCACTTGATGTACAAAAAAAACATTCAACTCCAGCAGGGACACAGCCCAAGTTTCCTTCAAGCAGAAGATGCTTGCATCATGCAAGAGCGCAGCACCGGAAGAGGTCTGCTGAAGTGCGTGATTACCCCTAGAATGCCATCATATAAGGTTATATGTGGGGGAAATCTATGGCTTTTCTTGTAATCCTTGAATTTTTGCAAGAGACTCTCTGAGTGACTGATCGAGCCACCTCAGGTCGGTCCCTGTTGTTGGAATCTGTGGGATATGCCGCTCGCTACTTTTTTGCTGTGGAGCCACGTTAGAGTCTTTTGAACTCATTTCCTGTACGCCAGCCCTATCCTAAGATAGCTATCATTGCAGAGATCATGATCAATGCTGTAGCAATGCAGAGCATCAATTTCCAACAAAACAAGTTCTAAAATAATTTGCGAGTAAAAAACCAGCCTGACATAATCAAACCTAACAGGGTGAATATAGTCGACCAATTTGATATCTCCAGAGGAGATCAATGATAATCTTGGCACCTCTCTGAAGAGGGACAGAATTCTCTCACGGTTTAGCGACTCGGGGCCACCTTGGGGGAACATAAAGCTTAGCATTACACTAGGAAAATCAAGAAAATGAGGGGGCCTCCATTCCACTCTATTATTAGGTTCACTTAAACGAGCCGTTCTCCATAGGTATGGATTTTGTTATTACCACCTTCATCTACTCGCTCTTCATGGGGACCCATCTTGTTGATAACCTCTGGTAGATCGTAATTCTCCACAGGATTTATGCAATAATGAGCTCGATTGATTTAGCATTGCCTCAGGTCCTATAGGTTTACGCATGGTTTCCAGGTTATGAACAGGCCAGGCATCCCTCAATCCCCCATGTTTTAATGGAATAGTTGATTTGGAAGCCAGAGAAGTCAATTTAGTTTTTAGCCCTGTCATGGAAACTGGATCAATAAGAACTCTTTCTGTCACATCAGTATTACCTGATGGCATAACCTTTTCATAAGCCCTATTCGGATGTAACGAAAATCGATAGCCATGCTTTCTTGAATCTTCCAGGAGATTCTTGAGGGCCTGTTGGACTAATATTTTGATGTCCTCACTCAGAACGAGAGTTGAATTGGAAAGTATTCTGGGCTGCCCACCCAAATCCCTCCTGTTGATGTATCATTGGTTTGTTCCCCCAAAGATATATTGGTGGGGCAATTTAAGTATGTGCGTGAAGAGGAGGTCAATTGCATTTTGGGGAATCCTGCCTTAACTCTTCTGATGAGGTAATAATTGACATTGCCTTAGGTTTAGGTGTAAATAAATTGCTTGATGTTGCAACTGTCGGTAGTACATTCAGTTTTTAGATTTTCCAGTTTCATAGTCCCACCTTTTTTTTTATTAAGAGTGTTTTTTGCTCTTCTGTGTATCAATTAGTGTTTTTGTGCCCTGTTGGGGCGTTATCACCTAAGGGATATTTTCTTTTTTTTGTAAGTCCTTTTTTTTTTTCCTCAGTATTACCCTTGTCCCTCATAGCCTCTGTCAAGGTATTAGAGGCTTCACCATACTCGTTTTCCCCATCACAAACAGGAACCGCATGAGGCTGGTCACACAAGTCATTAGTTCCTTCTTTGTTTTGTAATGCCGGCACTGAGTCCTTTAACTCCTTTTGACTTTCTTCGTCTAACTGCGAGAAGTCAATGCTGCCTTCGGCAGATAGGCCACAAATATCTCTTATATTTGTGTTGGTATTGGGTACCTTGAAAGAAGGTAGGTTCTTGCGTTTTTTACATGGATTTAAATTTATTGCACCAGAACTGACACCCCTGCGTTTGAGGACCCTCTCTACGGGAGATATTTGTTTGTTTGTTTGTTTGTTTATTTTATTTGTATGGCGCTCCAAACCCGGAGGTAGAAGGGCGCTTAAGAATATGGTTACAGTGTGCATATTTCGTACAGGTTTATAATATATACATATATATACAGTGGTTAATAAACAGAACATATGCAGTGCGTACAAAATACAATTTTCAGAATAAATACAGTGTCTAAGCCAGTATCTGCACGGGTCTAGAGTTAGTGGTGTTATTCTTTGTTTAGCAGCCATCTGATGACCTGCTTCCTAAAGATCTGGAAGGATTCGACAGTTTTGATGTTAAGCGGTAGGGAGTTCCAGAGTTGGGGGGCCAGCACTGTGAAACTTACCCCTCCCGCTCTTTTTAGGTGGAACCTGGGCACTAGTAGGCAAAGAGTGTTGGAGGATCTGGTGAGTCTGGTGGCAGGTTTCAGGGTGAGTTTATTAGCTAGATAAGGTGGTGCTAGGTGATTGAGGGCTTTGTACGTGAGGCAGATGATTTTTAGATCAATTTTTTGGCGTATGGAAAGCCATTTGCAGGCTTTCCTAGTGGCAGAGATATGCTCTTGTCTGGGTATGTTGAGGGCTGCGCGTAAGGCGTTATTTTGTATTACCTGCAATTTATTGAGTATGGATTGAATAGCGCCTAGGTACAGGCTGTTACAGTAATCCAGTTTGGATTGTATTAAGGCCCTGGCAAGGGTGAGGCAGCTGTTGGGTGATAGGAAGGGTCTGCTGGCCCTAATGAGCTTGCCGGTATAGGCAGCGGCTGAGGCGATCATATTGGTGTGTTTGCTGAAGTTGGAGTTGGCATCTAGATAGAAACCTAGGGTTTTTACACTTTTGGCTATGGGAATGGGATGACCATCGATGGTGATGCTATTATAGCAAGGGTCAAGTTTAGTTAGAGTGTTGGGGGAGCCGACAATTAGGAGCTCTGTTTTCTCATCATTCAGGCAGAGACCATGGGAGGCCATCCATGCCTGAATGATGGAGAATATTTTGTTGATCCGGGCAGAGTCTTCTTGGTAATTACCGGAGATAGTGAGGAGTATCTGGGTGTCATCTGCGTAGTTTGTGTAGGTGACACCCAGATGATCCAGTTGGTCAAATAGGGGCTTTGTAAATATGTTATACAAAGTGGGGGATACACAGGAACCTTGTGGGACCCCGCATGTGATGGGGGTGGGGTCTGCTGCAGCTGTGGTGGAAAAGACTCGTATGGTTCTGTTAGCCAGGAAGGATTGTATCCATGTGATGGCAGGGGAGGAGAAGTGGGCTGCGGTGGCAAGGTGATTACAGAGGACCTCATGGCTGACCAGGTCAAAGGCCGCTGAGCGGTCAAGGAGGAGTAGGATAGCGGCATTGCCTTTGTCTTTAATTTCATCAATCTGGCTTTTGAGATCAACAAGGGCGGTTTCAGTAATGTGTTGAGGTCTGAAGCCAGATTGACGTATTCCTAGCAGTTGGTTGGATTCTAGGTATTCCTGAATTTGGATGTAGGCGACTCTGTCCAGGATTTTCAGTAGGAAGGGGACTGTGGTGATGGGCCTGTAGTTTGTGGGTGTGGCCGGGTCGAGGGATTGTTTTTTCAGGAGGGGGAGAACCCATGATTGTTTTAGGTTGCTGGGGATGGAGCTACTGGTGAAGGATAGGTTGATGAGTTTGGTGATGAAGGGGGAGAGCTCTCTGGCTGCATCTTTTATGATTTGAGCCGGGCAGCTGTCTCCTTTACAGTTAGAGGGTTTCAGGGATGTGATGATTTTTTGAACTTCCGGTATGGTAACTTTTTTGAACGAGAAGCCTGCGCTAGTGTAGATAGGTGTGGGTGGGCTAAGGTTGGTGACATTGTTGTTGAGTTGTTGCCGTTTGTTTTCGATTTTAGTTTGGAGTCCTAAAATTTTATTGATGAGGGCGTTCTGGATATTGGTGCACCAGGGTTTGTCTTTCAGGCAGGTTTCCGGGGACGAAATAGGGTTTTCTAGTTCCTTCAGAATTTTGAATAATTCTTTAGTGGAGGATCCTGCCTGAGTGATCCTGGTGTTGTAATTATCTTTTTTGGTCCGGATTATCTCGCTTTTGTAAAGTGAGGATACGTTAGTGAGGTTGGATTTGTTTACTGCAGTGGGGTTAGTCTTCCAGGTGAAGTGAGCCTTAGATTTCTTTTTTCTAAGTAGTTTGAGCTCAGGGGTGTACCATGAGTTCAGATGAGCTTTGGGTTTAGCGTTGCGTATTTTCAAGGGGGCAAAGGTGTCCATTGCTTTGGCCATGGAATCATTGAAGGTGTCAATCAGCAGGTTTAAGTCAGTGTTAACTGGGAGGGCATTGAGGGTAGGTAAGACCAGTGGTAGTAGGGCTTCAGCAGTGATGTTGCGTTTATTTCTGGTGGGGTATGCTGGTGCCATGGGGTGCTTATTGGGCAGCACCTGATTGGTGTTAACCTCAAGGGGGATCATGTGGTGATCGGTCCATGCCAGAGGTTGGGGGTCTTTGCAGGTTGTGTTGCAATTGTGGGTTGCTACCCAATCAAGGGTTCTGCCTTTTTGGTGGGTAGGGAGTACAATGAGTTGATTGAGACCGTGATCGGTTAGGGCATTGGACAGGGATGCAGCAGGTGCGTCGTTTGGGTCTTGGTAGCCGAGGTTGAAGTCTCCGAGGATCATGAATTGTGCTGTTGGTTTGGCAATTTTGGAGATGAGGGATGTGATGTCTTCTTCGAAGGTCCCAGGGGGACCTGGGGGTCTGTATATGAGGTGGATAGTTATCGTGGCTGTGGGGGAGGTTTGTAGTTTGGTTGTGAGTAACTCGCAGGAAGTGAAAGCGACTGTGTCGGTTAGTCTGAGGCCTAAAGCGGATTTGGAAATGATTGCTACGCCTCCACCTCTGGCGTTAGGTCTGTCCGCTCTGAGGATAGTGTATTTGTCTGGGATGGCTAGCGATAAATGAGGTCCGGACGCCTCATGAAGCCAAGTTTCTGTTAGGGCTAAGAAGTCAAGGTCATTGGTAAGGATGATGTCTGCAATTTCTGTGGGGTGGGCAGCCAGGGATCTGACGTTGAGAAGGGCGCCTTTTAGTGGGGGAGGAGTGGGTTTGCTTGGTGCAATGTGCTTTATATTAGTTTTGGTGTAAGGTCTGGAGTAAGGTTTAGAGTTTGTGGTGGGGAGCCTAGAGCCTAATCTTTCGTTGCGGGTTGTGATGTTGGGAATAAGGGAGAGGGGGGTTGGTCCGGGCGGCTTAAAGCGGGTGAGAGGTTTGGTGGTCGATTTGGTTTTGTTAGACTTAGCAGTGGGAATGTGGTGGCTGTTGGTGGGTAGGCAATGGATGGCGATGGATGTGGAGGTGAGGGGGTGGTGGTAAGTGGAGGGGAAAGGGGGTGTGGAGGGTAGGAACGGAGTGGGGCAGGGGATGGGGTGGTGTCTGGGGCACCCTAGTTTAGCCAGGCCGTCCTGATGGGCTATGTAGCTATTGTTGCTACAGGGTACATTGTCCTGTATTAAGCAGAAAGGGAACATGGTTAGGGCGAGCCAGAAGATCATGGTCTGTGGATAGTGGTGGAGTCTGGTGGCGCTGGAGGGGAGCAGGTCAGACTAAGATAGATGGTGGCTGGTTGGGATCGGGTAGAATCGGTCAGGTACAGCCTGTGCACTATAGTATCTAGGTTGGATACAACTAGTTGTAAGGTTGGAGCATACAACAGGGCACCTAGATGTGACAATTCCTGACATTGACCAAAATGCATATATCAGAGGGTCTGTTAGCGACCATAGGGCACAACTCAGTTCTGGTGGTCTGTGTATATCTGCATTGCATCACAGTATGGTTTGAGAGAGGTGTGCAGTTGTGAGCAGTGTGTGCGGAGGATTAGTTCTGAGTACAATTGTCATAGTGGTTGGGCAGCTGCAGTGACTAAGGCAGTGACCATAAGGCACAACACATTCTAAATGTGGACAGTTATTGACCATAAGGCACAACACAGTCTAAAAGTGGATAGTTATTGACCATAGGGCACAACACAGTCTAAAGTGGTCTGCTATTGACCATAAGGCACAACACAGTCTAAAGTGGTCTGTTATTGACCATAAGGCACAACACAGTCTAAAAGTGGACAGTTATTGACCATAAGGCACAACACAGCAGTCTGAATGTGGTCTGCTATTGACCATAAGGCACAACACAGTCTAAAAGTGGTCAGTTATTGACCATAAGGCACAACACAGTCTGAATGTGGTCTGCTAGTGATCATAAGACACGACACAGTCTGAATGTGGTCTGCTATTGACCATAAGGCACAACACAGTCTAAAAGTGGTCAGTTATTGACCATAAGGCACAACACAGTCTGAATGTGGTCTGCTATTGACCATAAAGCACAGCACAGACAGTGAGGTTAGTTAGTATTCATTAGCCAAGCAGGTATTAGGCTCTATAGAAGGACCAACACTTGCCACCGGAGTAAGCGGGCGAGTGGAGAGCGAGGCAGCAAAAGGAAACAGAGTGGAAGATTAAGTGATGTATTGTGCGTCTTAGCAACCAAGGCCAGGTAGGCTGCGATCTATGGCTAGAACGCCTGCTAGATTCAGGGTCTATAGCACTTAAGATTAGTTTACTCACATGGCCAGGTGGGTATAAGGAGGCTTGAGAACATTGGTACATCAGTGACGCCACTTTGGTCGAAAAAGCAATTAATGGAGTCCCAGGATAGTTCTGCAGACGGGGTGGCGAGTGTTCCAGAGCCTTTACTTGCCACAACTAAGGGGCAGCATCTGTGGCCCAGGCTCACAGTGCTACGAACAGGCGCAGGAACAGGCCTTTGTATGGCCTTCGGACTGGCCGCCGGCGATTCCGCCTGCCGGCGGATCCAGCTGATGGAATCGAGGCTCAGCCTCGGTTTCGCGCCGCGCAGCGCCCGGCATGGGCGAGTCAGGCGCCGTATGGGGACAGGGTCAGGCAGGCCCTGTTCCGTGTTGCTCGCTCGGAGCCTGGATCCTCTGCTGGGCTGGGGGGGCTCCTGCCCTCACCCCTCGATGAAGAAGGATGGAATATGCGGTATGAAGGCTGCAGCAGATTCCATAGAGGAGTCCTTGTCCTCATAACCGCCCTCCTCTGAAAGGAGTGCACCCCCTTCATCCATGGCCCTTAATAGAGCTGATGGACTATCTGTGGTGGGTGTATTCAGAGGATTATTGGAATGAAGTTCGCTGACTCTCTGGTTTACCGCTCCCAAATTTGGTGCGTGGTGCGCCAGAATCATTCAGGACTCCAAACATTTGGTTTGTTCGATGTTCTTAGAAAACATGGTCTTTAATTTGTCCATGCTACTAAATAGAGCAGAGAATATGTCCTTATTACCATTAGACGGGGCCTCAGCCTAGGACTGCGCCCCACCCTGAATCTTGAGTTCTGTTTGCGAAATCTGATCATGAGTGATTATTGTAGCTGGCACCGTGCTGAGTCCGCGAGCATACTACATCTCTCCACGGCAAAAACAAAGCCCTCCAGTTTACTTATTTTCTCTGAGCTATCCAAAATCAGAAACCTAAGTTCTTGAATGTCCATGTGTGTTCTCTCATGGCCCCTATCCAGAAGATTTAATATTCTTGTTAAGACAGGAAATGTTGCATATGTAGTGGCAATGTACTCTGTATTGAGGCCCTCAAAAGACGGGCCTATTAGAGTAACTTCATATTCATGGGGAGAAGAGTGCAGCGGGGACGCAGTGCTGGAGTCTTTTTGGGAGGTGCGTAAGGAACTACCCTGCCCAACCCCAACCCTGCTATCCATCCCTGTATCCCCTATCCTAGGAATCTCACCTGTGTGTAACCCTGTACTATTTTATTCTGAGGGGGGCATGGCACAGGCTGAAAAAGGTGCATCATATAACTGGACATTATCGAAACTGCCCCTCTTGCCCTAGCAGGAGTAGAAGCTCCCTTTGACAGGCATACCCATCTATCCAACTCTGCCAAAACTACTGGGGCCAGTAGGGAGGTATCTACCCAGATTTGGGTTTATAACCTTCTTCAACATTACCGTCGGGCAGAGTGCCCTGATTATCATGGATACTTAAAAGGCTTTTTTGCAGAGGAGCAGTCACACTGGCTAATTTTTTTAATATGTCGCCGGAGACCTCATTGTGCGGAGAAGTTGGTGTGTGGCCTGGACTCTTATGACTGATATTTGCCTGTAGCTCGTCCTTAACACTAGACATAGTTAAAGGCATTCCAAACCGTCGCAGGGACTGAGTACCACCGTGGGGGAGGGCTTAACCTTTGGTGCCAAGTGAATGATTGATCAGTGAGTAGGTCTTTTTCTCCACCACTACTGAGCATGCCAATTTGCCGCTACGCAACAAACCAACCATATTCTAAATGCCCGCTGCCCTCATCAATCTTTCAATACCAAAGCTGTAACAGCCACTGCCAGCAAAAAAGATGAGTAGTCTACTTGTCGCGGAAGAAGAATCACTTCAAATGCCCCTTTCAAAATCCCACAAAACAAAATTCCCTAAACACTTTACAATGACTATAAGATACCTTAGATCTGAAAGGCAGATACCTCTTATGCAGTTAAATAAATTATCTCACAGCTGCCGCTCCACCCCTACACACCGCCAAACAGCCTAAAAGCCACTTTCTGCCCACTTGCGCTGCGCGGGCACCAGCCCTGAATTAGGAAGTGATGCGAGGGCGAGTCGAGCGGGAGGCGGAGCCAACAGACGCTGGAGCCAAGAGGGAACAAATGCGCTCAAGTAAGCAAAACACCAATTACT
Organism: Ambystoma mexicanum; assembly: GCF_040938575.1. NCBI lineage: Eukaryota > Metazoa > Chordata > Amphibia > Caudata > Ambystomatidae > Ambystoma > Ambystoma mexicanum. The sequence goes on from NC_090941.1 coordinate 873,418,351, forward strand.
TTTGAATGCAGTTCCAATGGGGTACGGAGTTCATGTTGCGCCAGCAGAGGAGGTTCCTCTCGCGGATGGCGAGTGTAGTCCAAGGCAGATGACATAGCAGATGACAGATCTGCAGTCAGGTACAGCCTAACAGCCACTTTCTGCCCACTTCCGTGCAATGTCCTAAATTCAAGAGAAGATACACGCTAAGGGACTGCTGTTTTAGCCATTGCTATTAAATTAGGTCTTCTTTCTGCCTCTGTCTAGAGAGTTCATGGACTGCCAAATATGCGACAGAGTGAACTAGCATTACAGAATATTAACCATTGTATCGAGAAGGATCTGAGTCTTCAGCCATTTTGTTTAACTGTCCTCATTTTGTTTTGCTGTCTCTGCCATGTTGAATTAGGTTTTGTTTCTGCTCCATCCAAGAGAGACCTTGGGCTGCCATGTTCAATATGAGCTACTATTCTAAGATTCAGGTCTCTGTTACACATACTCATGAACTCTTTCCCAAGGGTGTCAAACACACTTTGCAATTATGTTTTTTGTCCTTGGCGTAGCCAGGAAAGTATTTGGTAGAAACAAAGACAGGCTTTCACAAGTGGGAAGTTGCAGGTGCAGATAATTGTATGGAATGACAAGGCAGAGGAGAATGGCCTACATTTAGTGTATTGCTGGAATGACAGATTTCACTCTTCATACTGATTGCGACTGATTAGGTAATCTGAAGGGGGATGTGCATCTAAAATGTAACCTGTTGTTGTAATAAACAATTAAAATCAGGAATGGTACTAATCAATCAAGTATAGGGAAATCTATTAACCAATTACAACAAGCAATTTTTGCTGACTCAGGGTTTAGACTGGCAGCAGACAATAGGATGTTTAAAATGTAGTTACAAATAATTGTTAGATTGAATGCAATTTATTTCAATGTTGTGGGTTTTATCTTTAAATACTAATGTCTGTTGTGGGTGTGGTGAGTTTTCAGCTTCTCCCAGCTGTTCTATTTTTATTTGCAATAAACTTGTGTTTTCTACAATTCGGGCCCTCTCATCACTGTTTGGATGTTCATGAGTGTCTAGAGCCAGCATAGCCAATAGTGAGGGATCATGGTACTCATTCTCCATAAGAGCTGGTGAATTGCAGGTTAAATACACCTGAACGATCACAACTTTTGTCAATACTGTTCATTAAGTAGTCTTGTCCTGATAAGACTTTGACCTTACAGCATGAAACACTATGTTTACATGGTTAACCTTTACTGGCCACCTGCCCAAACCTTAAACAACATGGAAAGGCCTACCTCTTGCTTCAATATTCTGACAATAATTTGTGGTATTTCGAAAAAAGTAATTTCGGAAACGATTCCTTCTTATTTATATTACTAGTCTTTAGTGGACTGCTACAAAGTCATACTTATCTTACTTCAAATATCTACTTTGTATATGGCGATGTTTTAAGAACAGAGTGATGAATGTACTAGTTTATTTCCTCATGGTATATAACATTTTTTTAAAAAAAATATTTACTTTTGGGAAATGGTTTTGTTGGAAGGCTGATCGCCTTGAAATAATGTACTGTTAGAAATAAAAGTGGAGCACTTCTTGTATGAAGTTCTTGACATGTTCCTCATTCCTCCTGTTTGTTTGTTGTCCTTTCAGACAGTGAATCCTGGAGAGACTGGACGGGCTGAGCTTTGTTTTCTTAATGTTTTGACCCCACTGCTGGGTTTGTTGTATTTAAGAATGCTGTTTGTTGCTCCTTTCTCATTTCCCACTGGGCTTGGGTTTCAGATGGAGAGGGTGCCCCAGGGCTGTTGAGTATTTTATTGCACATCACACTCACAGCCCAGGGTAATAAGCACCTGCATGTCCCATAGTTCCCCTTTTGGCTTTGTATCCTTCTGGACAGTGAAACCTATAGAGAATAGTCGGGCCGGTCTATTGGTTTCCAGAAGTTTTGACCTGCTGCTGGTCTTGGTGGCTCTACGAATGCTCTTTGTCGGTTCCCACCTCAGTTCCAGATGTGCCTTGAGTTAAGGAGGGGAGAGTGGCCCATGCCTGGTGAGCATAGGGCATAACAGGATTTCCTACTGGGCAGAGCTCCAGTTGTTCCTCCTGTTTGCTTTTTTTTTTCATTTCAGACAGAGAACCCTGGAGAGACCAGATGGGATGAGCTCTTGTTTTCCTGAAGTTTTAATCCCACTGCTGGGCTTTTAAGAATGCTGCTTGTTGCTCCTTTCTCAGTTTGCACTGCATTTGGGTATCAGCCGGAGATGGCACCCCACTGCTGTTGAGTATTTTATTGCACATCGCACTCACAACACAGGGTAAAAATCTCCTGCGTGTCTCATAGTTCCCCTGTTGGATGTATGTCCTTCTGGACAGTGAAACCTGTAGAGGCTTGCCGGGCAGGTCTGTTGGTTTCCTGATGGTTTTAACTGCTGCTGGTCTTGCTGGGCAGTAGCGGAGACAGCTTTTGGTGCTGGGGATCTGCCAATAGGGCTCTAGCACGAGACTGATGGGTGTGCTGGGCACCTAGAGGGGGGGGGGGTGAAGAGGCTGGCAAAACAACTCCCGCTCCCTCTGCTCCACCACTGTTGGTGGGACTAAGAATGCTCTTTGTTAGTCCTCCCTCAATTCCAGCTGTGCAAGAAGTGCAAGAGGGAATGGCAGCCCCATGCCTGGTGAGTATAGTTCATACCAGGAATATATACTGGGCAGAGCTCCAGGTGTTTCCAGGTTTGTGTTTGGCTGCATATGGGCATTTTGATTTATGTCTTTCTGCACAGTGCTTCTGAGAGAGGCCAGTTGAGCTAGTATCTTGTTTTCCAACTGCTTGGCTTAGTCGGTCTAAGTATGCTGCCTGTTATTCTTCCTTCATTCTCTGCTTCATGAGAATTTAAGAAGGGGAGGGAGTTCCCATCCCTGATCAGTATTGGGCACCCACCACTGGAGTTTTTTTTGTTCTGAGCATGAGGCCTTTTCCGGCTTGTAGGTCGATTCACATTGCTCACCCTGGGCCTGCAAAGAGAAAGGAAATGGCATTGAGCAACAGAAGTCAACAGCGCTGGTGGTAACTGGGGCATGCACATTGGTTATGACTTCAGGAAGGAGCACTGCATGGGGATGTGTGGATTGCTGACCCTCCACCTAGGTGGATTGAAGTCACAGTGAGTAAGTGAGAATAGGCCTACGGGGGCAGTGTTATTGTCTATGTCTCATTTACCCTACCACTATTCTGTGTATGGGTTCTGGCACTTCCATGCTCTAAGGTTTCCAACTGAAAAGGCATGTTCTAGGTTTAGATGGGGCATGTGATTTCTGGATGCTGACCCCTGTTGCAGCATTGGCAGCTTCAACACTGACCCTGATGAAGGAGTTAAGGCATAATGGCTGTATATCCTCCCACAGCAAAGTAGACAAGCTGCCGGTGCTGCTGACTAAGCCCTATCTCCTGCCACTCACTCCCCTCAGAAAATCAGATACCTCATAGAAAGGGTCTAGCCAGCACACTGCCTAGAAGTATTTCACTCTTTCCATGCCTCACTCCCCTGTTATTGTACCTGTATTTCTTTATGGTCAGTCTCACCTTAATCAGGATAACATGAGAAAACCGGTGTATGTTCTCGTTAGTTTTCCATGCATGAACAATTTAGTTGCTTACAACAGAGAGAGGATGTATGTTCTGTGTGTGCTGTGCAGGACTGCCTATCATTTTGAGAGAACGTTCACACTGTTTTCTATGATAACATGGCAAATAATTCAGTCTGTGAATCAAGCTCTCACACAGGCAGCCCTGCCTATTAGATTTTATTCAGTTGTGGGGGTAACCAAGCCAGTTTTTAATTCTTGCAAAATTCTAATTGATCACAAATACATTATGTCATAATCAGGTGTGAAAAGGCTGGTGTATGGGCCCTGACAAGATATGGTAGAAACTCCTCTCAGCTGGGAGGGGGTTGGGAGTTTGCCAATTTCTCTCCCCTCCGTTGTTATGGAGCAGTAGATCTCTGTCTCACAACTTGCCCCTCTGTCAAGATACTTGTCCTATCTTTCTGTTGATGCAATTTATGGGATAGATGAGGCAGGCCCATCAGGTGAAGGACTGGCGAATGGATCACTTTCGGAGGTGCTGCTGAGGGGGACATAGAGACCACCGAGAAGAGATAACATATTCATTGCCAAACCCAGTCGAGAGAGCCGATGCAAAAGGTGCAAAAGGAGGGAGAGAAGCAGCACAGCTGCATAGCTACCAAAAAATATTTACAGTGCTGCCAAGGAGCACCAAATCTCCTAAGTGCACTAGGCTACCAGGGGCTAATTGGGGAGCCAGATCTATCCTAGTCTCACCCTCCCCGATGGAACTTACCCCAAACATTCCCAGTTAAAGGTTGCCACAACATGTTAGAGCATGTATTTGTTCATGCCACCATATCTATCACACCGCAAACGTGCCTGGAGGCAGTGGGGGAGCTTAGCACTATTTTGTTCTCCGGCACACAAATGCTGATGGGAAGAAGATGAGCACATATTGCATAGGGATGAGTAGCATATCCAGGTCAGGTTAGTAAAGTCAGAGGTGTAGAACCAAGAGACCAGCATGAGAAAGAAAGGAGCGGGATACTCTAGAGGCGGTGTTCGGAAGAGGTGAAGGATTGGTTTTGTGAGAGAAAAAGTACTGGGATATGACCTTGAATGTGACCTTGAAATGAGTAAGTACAGATTATTTAGTGTATAGAGTGTTTGTGAAGTGACTGAGCCAGAGAGGGGGGTGTTGTAGAGAGTGGGCAGAGTGGTGTTAGTAGTGGGAAGATGAGTGTGTAAAAGTGGAGAAGAAGTGTATTAGGGTGAGTAGGAGTTTAGCAGTGGAAGAAGGAGGAGAGTAGTGGTAGAAGGAGTGTAATAGTGGAGAAGAAGTGTATTAGTGTGAGGGTGGGTGCAGTAGTGTTGGAGAGCAGCAGTTGGAAGAAGAGTGTAGTAGTGGAGGGAGGCATACTGCAGCAGGAGGAGTAGAGAAGGAGTGGGAAGAGTCATAATATCAGAGGGTGGAGGTGAATGCTTGGAGGAGCAAAACATCAGAGGGACAGCAGAGATGTGGGTAGAGTCAATTGAAGGGTTAAACAGTAAGAGTGGAAAGAAAGTAGTGTGAGTGGGTGTGAGTGAACAGACCTGTTTCCAACAGGGCACATGAAAGGCGCTTCCTAAATCCCTTAGAACACTAACAACTGGCCAGGCTAGGGACAGTTAGGAAGTCCTGGAGGAAGTTTAGAAAGACATAATATTAAAGAGTCATCAGAAGCCTAAGATACAAGTAGACAGTAGGGGTTACTGGTTTGTAATACTAACCAGGCAGTATGTACTCCTGGACTAGGGAGGAATGCCAATGGAGAGCAGAAAGAGAGGGACTGTCCTAGGGCCCACAAAATAAAAATAAAAATGCAAGTATTGTCCTAAAACCTCAGAGTGTTTCTATGCCATCTGTGACACAGGGAAAACGTGTTTACAATGACATTTGAATTGGATAGATTTCCCATGTTAGGCATTGTTTGGCTGATGTCTGGTGGAGCCTGCTTAGTACAATAATTAGAGCATTGGACAATGTGCCCTATGAGTTGGATTTCAGTACCCACACAGGGCTGAATCTTGTAGTTGTACATCCTACAACTGTGGATTCACTTAAGCACAAAAGACACCTTTGCACTTTTATATACACAGTGTATCATTTCCTGCAGGTCAAATAGTGAATGCATGGCAGACATGTCCTAAAATGTGGCAGTCCTCTGAATGTGGGGAGGGACTTTACAGCTTCTGCAAAACAACAACAGTCTCCCCTTGCGAAGGCAGGGAGTACATAAATGACAGCGCTCTCAGCAGTTTGACTGGTGACACAGCACCAAGGAATTTTGGCAGAGCAGTGCCCTTTTGTTAGCTACTGTATCTTGCTCCTCTGAGTGTTTCAGATTTGTTGAGTGTTCAGAAGTGTGGCTCTATGTTCCCCAAACCAACACGGGAGTAGGTGTTTGCTGTTATAACATGCATCATCAGGATCAGGGCATATATTTTATTTAGTTTGAGGCCTGATAAAACTTCATGTAGTCCCTGGTCGACCATGACCTGGGGTGTCCAGTTTGAGACATGCTGTAGGAGACATGCACAGTTCAGTGTAGGTGTTGCATTACTGCTTTCGTTGTATTTCATCTGTCCCCAGGTTTTGGAGCTGTATTTTATTTCAGGTACCAGCTGTACCTTGTTCCTTTTCTAGACTGGCCTGCAGATATATTTTCTTTGCTGGACATTGAAGCTCTAGCAGTTTAGGTCCCATGGCATGCCAGTGATTCGCAGCAACATATTTTTGGATGAGCAATCAAACCCACTCTAAATTACCTTGCTGCAACTCACAGTGAGGCTGTCCATAAGTCTTAGGAGGGGGTGGGGGGAATATGATCTTCCCACTCTAGTTTGGGTGGTGACAGGTTTGATTGATACTAGTTGATGCCTGTCTGAACCAGACAGAATGGTTTGTAGTTACAATGAAGATAACCTGGTCTGATGCAAATTTGGCAACCTTCTAGACTCAGTCCTAATCAGCAGGTTTATTTGTCCTGCCTGTTAGTGGTACTAGGCAGTTTCTCTGTTTACAGAGTAAGTCCCTGGTCCTGGTCTTCTAACGTTCATGGGAACCCTGTAGTTTAGCCTATGCTACTCCTGGAGTTTCTGGGACTATCTACCACGGCAGCATCAGACTTTGGTGGGTCATGCATCGATCCCCTCAGTAAACATAGAAGTGGACTTGTCTAGGGGTGCATGATGTATGTTTGTCCCGAAGGTTTTCTAAGACGCAATACAGGTGTATGTGACATATGAGTTATGGCCTGCATGGTTGGACCTGGTCCTGGGTTCACTATGGATGATAAATTGAGTGGGTACAGGTCAGCTGTTTGTTGGAGGCCCATTAACATTGTGGTGTATGGTCTAGACAACCAGATGTGCCCTCAGTAACGTATCACCCATGTTTGGATCTGGCACTGTATTAGATGAGGAGGATCCTCTGAGTTTTCCTGAGCCTCATACCCCTCCATGGTGGGGGCAAAACGGACTGCTGACCCTCTTTGGGGTCCTCCCTTCCGCCTGCACTAGACATGTTTGCAGTGTTGTACTTTGTCATGTTCAGAAGATTTGAACATGGTTGAGAGGGCTATCCCTTTCAGTCCTCTTGCACCAGTCTGTTAGTTGTGGTGGTGAGGCAGAACACACACTGGGTGTGTCAATTGCCTTGCCCTGTCTTTGGATTTGTCCTGTGTTGCCTTCTGGTTTCAATAGATCTGCTGGTGTGCTTTAATGGTTTTCTCTGAGCCTGCTGCCGGCGACACTGGGTCACAAAATTCTAGGGACACTGTGAATCTCAGCACTTTTAGCATGTGTTTCTTCCTCCTGGAGTATCTGCTTCTTCAGCCCACCTGACTGTGGCTCTAGGGGCTGCAGCTTAGAGGGTAGGATTGCTTGTTGGTTTCTGAGGCACTAGTTTCTGGGTCAGATGTCTTTGCAGTCCCATTGTGATTGGTCAGGGTCTTAGGAGCCTCATTTCCAGACTCTTGGAGAGGCGTATGCCCTTGTGCTCAATCAACACACCAGGGCACTGAACCATTTTTGAAAGGCTTTGGTTCCCCCTTTCCAAACACTGGACAGATTTACCTTTTCATTACATCAGTCCCACTGTCATCTCAGATAATTGGTATTTCTTGATGGCTCGTTCTAATCATTTGGCTCTGGGCAAAGTGCATGTTAGGATGCAGGTGCAACACCCTAAATGTAAAGAGAAGAACAAGCTACAGGAATTCAATTAGCATGAAGATTTGGCCATTTTAGTGTCAGCGTTTCTCTCATTCGTTGCAACATTTCAGGCCAATTTCGAATTGGATTTATTTTTGGAAGCACTAGGCTACCGAGTACGTGGTGGAATGATGGGCAGCAAAATATATTGTTACTGGTTTCCATTAGCATAAGGGCCTTTTTGCCACATTAGCCAGAGGCCTGCCATTTTGAACTAGACCCTGTCAGAGTGTGTAGATTTCTATCATTTAGGGTATTAGGCCACAGTTTTGTCCTTTGTCCTTCCATATATTTAAACTGTATTCCTGCTTCCCCTAGCAAGTGTTCAGCATGGCAAGGTCCTTGGAGGAAGGGTAGGGTGCAGCACTCATATTAGTTATTGTTGCAGGTTTTATGATATGATATGATAAGGCATTTATAACACACCTATATGCAAGTGTTTCAAGGCACAACGAGGCAAGGGAGGGGAAACAGAGGGAAGACAGAGACAGCGATCCTACTAGGCCAGGTGACATTGAGATCGCGCAGAGGAGGAGGGAAGGGGAAAAGTGCAGGTGGAAGGCAGGTAGTGCAGTACATAGGATAACATTACAATAAATAAGACAATAAATAATAAATAAAAGTGTGGCCAGCTGGTGGCAAGTGCAGGGGTAAGTGCAGACAAAAGGTGTCAAGTGCTAGTAGGGGCTGTAGGGATACAGAAACAGTTCTCAAGTGCAAGGGTTGCCAGGGGGGCAGTTCAGGTGTGCAGATGGAAGGGAGGGGACTTGGTCCTGAGATCAGAGGGTAGTCAGGTGACCAGTGCAGATTCAGATTCAACCAGGAAATCAGAAGGGGAGAGGAGAGAAAGCAGATGCAAAGAGGAAGGTCTTGAGGGGCTTCCAGAACCAGAGATGGTTCTCCTCAAGTTTCAGAGAGGCAGGGAGGCTGTTCCAGATGGAGGCCCCAGCAGTAGAAAGAGGTCTACCACCAACTCGCTGCTTGAGGAAGCGAGTAACCCTGAGGCAGTTGGAGGCGGATAAGCGAAGAGCCCTAGAAGGCAGATAATCAGAAATAGAGAGTTGAAGGTATTGAGGCCCTAGTCCCGAGAAGGCCTTTTGGACATTGCAGAGGTTTTTTAACTTAATCCTCACTGCCACTGGGAGCCAGTACAGAGATGTCAGTCCTGGAGAGATACAATCCATGGGCTTGAGGCCAAGGACAAGTCTCGCAGTCATGTTCTGGATGAGTTGCAGAGGGCGGAGAGTAGAGGCGGCAGATTTAGAAAGAGCCTGTTGGAGTAGTCCAGCCTAGAGAGAACCAGAGCTCTGGAAACAGTGAGCTTCTGCGGGAAAGGAGAGGAAAGGAATAATACCTCTGAGGAGGTGCAGCTGGTAGTGTGACTTCTTAGAGATGTCAGAGATGTGAGGAGAGAAGGAAAGTGTGGAGTTGAAGATGACCCCAAGGTTTTTAGCCTCACAGGTGGGATCAGGAAGAGGAACAAGAGACGTTAGTCAGAGAGTGATAGGAAAGGAGGGAACAGGTGGCCGATGAGGAGAATCTCGGTCTTACTGGAATTAAGGCAGACATCATTGATGGGAAACCACTCCTGGATGGCGGACAGACAGTCTGAGATGAGAGAAGGAGAAGAGGTAGCAGAAGGGAGCCTGAAAATGATTTGAGTGTTCTCTGGATATCAATGAAAGTTGGGTCAGAGAGTGGCAATGCGGTGGGTAAGAAGTGCCAGGTATTTGTTGAACAGCCAGGGAGAGAGGTTAGACCCCTGGCGAACACCACAGGTAGAGGTAGAGATAGAGGAGGGTAAGGACCCAAGTTGGACCTCCAAGGGTCGGTCAGAGAGCTAGCGGTTCCCAGGAGCTTTGAGTAAAACTTAGAATGGCGGTTTGTGGTCTTTATGATAGATAAGATAGAAAGTTGTGAAGGATATATTTTGGTGTGAACAAAGCCTTGAGTGGAGACATTGCCAAAGCGTCAAACTTGATTGTGGGTAAACTGCACCCTAGGGAGTGATGGGACAACTGGGTCTGCAATAAAATGGCTTGATAGTATGAATAAATAAGAAAAATTAAGTTCCAAAGAGTGGAGCCATGGTCATTTTTTTTAATGAAGCCACCTAGTCCCCAAGAGATAACCAGAAGAATGTGTGCCAGGGATGCAACATGTTTCAAAATGAACGTTGTAAAAAGTGTTGCCGTGTAAACTGATACAAGGCCTGGAAACAGTCTGGATTGTCGACTCACTGAGCTCATGGGAGAGGATATTAGTGTATCTAATTTGATGACTTCACTGTTCATACTGTACGGTAGGCCCAAAACCCGATCGATAAATCAATCCAAGGAATCACTAAGGAGTGCACGATTTGCATGAAACACAACTTATTACATGCAAATATGGCTGAGAGGGTCAGTCAGCTTAGTAGAACTGAAAATTGAGACCACTCTCGACACACTCACATCAGTTTACAGTTTTAATAGATAAAAACTACAAAATAAAATGTGTTACAAATAAAATCTCACATTTGCCAAGGGCTAGTCCATATTCAGAATTCTTAACACAACATATAAAACCCAAACCTATTGGTCAGTGACCTGCCCATGATCATTTAAATGCCACCCCCTACAGAGACTAAATTGTGTAGTCAGCAAACAAGACTCAATTTTGATTGGACGACATTATTGATATTATTGTTGCAACGATGGCCTTTTCCCATTACCCCAGAAAGACTTGATGATGTGCATGCCCCCGAGATGACCTAATCCTGGAGCGAGTGTGAACAGTGAAGTCAGTATCCTTTGACAGCAAAATTGACACAATACTACTTTCTCATGAAACCAGACAACTTGGCACCCCTCAGCGACTCTCCGACCTTGCAGATGCACTTTTGGCAATACCTCATGTGATTCCCATCTTAGAATATGTTGTTTTCCTACCACACATCCTCCCAGATCTCTCTTGGGAACCAGGTGGCTTTATAAAAACCCCATCTGAGGCACTGCTCCTGGGGCGGTACAACCACAACCTTGTTCAACAACCTGGCTCGGTCTTGCCTTTTGGCTTTCTTCATACCAAATACTCGTCCTTCACTGTCATTACATTTACCCAATGTTGTGAACATAGTGTTACCTATCTCCTGCCCGAGACATCTGATACAGCTAAGTCTTGCAACAATAACCACTCTCTGTGTGGCGCTCCATCCTTCCTCCAATGGCCTTGGCTATCTGAACACTTGTGGGGGGGCGGACAGGAATATAATCCAATTAAATGAGCAGGACAGACACTCTGAAATGCAGCTGCATACTCTAAATAACAAAAAGCTACCAACTCTTAATTGGGCCTAGTTCAAAAATGGCAGGGCAGGGCTCTGGCTAAGGTGGCAAATGTCCCTTATGCTAATAATACTTCATGTCTACCATACGTAATGCTTACACTAAATGGCTCTTCAGACATATACTCAACACTAACACAAATCTTATCCTAATACAATCATTTCACAATCTTAAGTGTCTCCACTGCAAAAAGACATAGGGGTGTCATTAGGAGTATGCCCGACTGGAATTTCATACAGATAAATCTGTTTACCGGCCTGTTTCCAGACCGCTTACCTCCAGCCAAAAGCTGGCAGTAAATCAGGCCCACCACTGGCAAAAACAGCTGGTATTACCGGCACTGATATGACCGGTGCTGGTAATACCACAAATCCCCTCATTGAGTCCTATGAGACTTCATGGAAAGGGGATTTTTCCAGTTTTTCCACTGCCTCTAATATGCTGGAATCGACCGGCATATCAGATGTCAGGAATGGTAATACTGTTTAGTGGTAGCCTGCTGGATTTACCGGTGGAATACCAGGAAACTCCTAATGACCCCATAATCTACTTCAATGATCTTTACTAAAAACCTTTTGAGTGGCATAAGCCTAAATGCTAAAACTTAAATGTAATCTACATTACTCTGAATCCAACTCTACATGTCACAGTGCCAAAACCTCATCAGACTCCCCAGTGGTAAGATTGTCCTGGATCCTTCAGTATAAACACAAGGATCATGTGGTATGTCGGGTGATTTACACCGTGGGCTGTGAGGGGGAGTGGCTATAACAATAGTAATACATATTTTCTCGCTAAAGGTTCTGTTGGAACGCAGATCGCCTTCATACGTATCTACTGTGATGACGAAGAATAGCACTAGGGGTAATGACGATTACAGATAAGTAATCAGAGCAATAACCCTAGTGATATGATGTATGTTAAGATGAACTATGTAAAACAAACAGTTACCTTTGTTAATCTTTACCACATCATGTGCAGACTGTCTTTGCACATGCATTCAGAGCTAAGTGTATGAGAAGGAACATCCATCAAATACCTGGTGACAAAGCATGTGAGCAATGTATTTGGTCGTCTTCTTTTTTATGGAAAGGCGTCAGAGCACAAAGGCTTTCCCAGAGATGTATGGAGGGGACTACTTTAAACGTGTTGTGACTCGGGTTGGGTCCCATACTGCCCTGGCCACTGGTGACTTCCCAGTCCACCTATTGGTTGTGAGCCGCACATCACAGGGCACCAGACAGCAACATTTTATTAGCGTGTGGTGGTCAATAAAGTAACACCGCCTCTTACATGAGTGCCATAAGTAGTGCATGAGTTCCTTGCTACAAATGCAATACCGATTGTCTGGCAACATTAAACACCAAGCGATCACTATTGTGCATGGAAGTTCATGAATGCACTTTGCGTTACTGACCCAACAATGATTCCTGTATTGCATCACAGAGCAACAAGGAAACATGTCGAGCTGCTGCCTTGCGATGTGCATGCTTCAAAGTATCATGTTTCAGTCCTAGTTCTTTATTATTTTATAGCTAAAGAAAAAAAGTGATGCGGTTCAGAAAGTGAGTTCCTTACTTCTACTGCAACATATTTTAAAATATGTTTAATAAATAAAACAATGTACTAATGTTGGAGAAATGATTGTATATGGAATTAAATCAAATTAAGGAATCGAAAGCTCTATGGCTCGCTACACAACTGAACCATCTCCACAACTTACTACTCATAATCTCGCACACTACTGCACAGATAATTTCACAAAGTGCATTCAACGATGACATAATAGCCAACATCACCAGACCAGCACTGCTGGCATCATAGCTGAATAGACCGCACTGTACACGGTGTCACCAGTCATATTATCAATGCATCTCCAAACACATTGCTAGTGTCATTTTCAAAATAATATAAAATGTCCAAATGAGAAGATTCTACTCAACCTTCTACTCTCGACACACGAACTTGATTGGTAGTTGTGAGACTTTAATGCATCGTTTTCTATAGTGAACAGATGTGTTTAGTTTCACTGTGAGTATTTAGTGCACATTTACACTTGGTGGAAACGGGTGCTGCACATATAGCTGCTGAAAAAGTGTTTTCTACATCCTCCTACCTGCCAAAGCTCCTTTCAATCTCACTAAGAAAACGTGTAGCTTTTGCAGACTCTTGTGAAACCAGTCACAAAACATTGTTCCAGACTGGTTCTTGCTAGCATGCATTCTGGCTCCACTGTCCCGACATCCACACTTAGCCCACTCATGCACCATCAACTAACGTGCTCGCTTAGGACGGGCATGCTGATATTCATATCACTTATAAGATGCCATCTCTATTGTTGTTTTGATGTTTCCATGAATAGGTTCCAATCCCTTACGACATCACGTATGACAACATCAAAGTCATCACTGGTACAGCGGATGTCACGTGAATGTTAGAGAGATGCATCATTTAAAAAGCACTTTCCAGCTCTTAAAATAGGTATGGATTGAAGTCAAAAGTCTATTAGGAGTTTATGAGATTCTGACCAACGTGAGTCTCGTAGTGTTAGCTGTGTATTTACCAAGAGGAGATGAAGTAATACACATCAGGGTTCAAAATCGCTGGGAACTGGGAGCTAGTTAGCTCCTGCTTGTAGCACAGCCTCAACAGCAACCAGGAACTACTTATGACTCCCCAGGCCAACTGATGCAGTACAAAAACACCTATGTAAATTTAGGACAATATATAAAAAAGCATTAGGACACATCTATATAATACTCAAAGCATAAGCAGTCATAACTTATTGGCAAAATGTTAAGTTTGCATCTTATGTTGGATGTTCAGACTGACGGAACACTATGTACTAGTTCCACGTTCCCTATTGGTAGCTTCCTCCCAGTGATTAATCCCACATACCCAGGAGCTGGTTTTAGCTCATGCTTATCCAATCTGAATTTCGATCCCAGCGCATTGTTTTCAAACCCAGAACGAATAACCAATTTGGCCAGTCATGGACTTGAACACGTTATGTACAGTCACAGTTCAGACCTCAGCAGAAAGAATCTAACTCAGTGACCTGCCTGTCTTGAAGGCGAACATCACCTCTGAAGATGCGGCTGGCCAATGGATAGCGCTCTCTTTACACTGATGACTTTAGAAGGAAGGTTCTGCATTTACACTGATGACTGTAGGAGGAAGGTTCTGCATTTACACTGATGACTGTAGGAGAAAGGTTCTGCATTTACACTGATGACTGTAGGAGGAAGGTTCTGCATTTACACCGATGACTCTAGGAGGAAGGTTCTGCATTTACACCGATGACTCTAGGAGGAAGGTTCTGCATTTACACCGATGACTCTAGGAGGAAGGTTCTGCATTTACACCGATGACTCTAGGAGGAAGGTTCTGCATTTACACCGATGACTCTAGGAGGAAGGTTCTGCATTTACACCGATGACTCTAGGAGGAAGGTTCTGCATTTACACTGATGACTCTAGGAGAAAAGGTCTTCAAAAAGTCTCCCAGGCCCTTGGGTTATGCTAACGTTTGTGCAATTGTTCTGTATCTGTGGAGTCAGTCATTTGTCAGAGAGGAAAGGGGAAGGATGGTGATCACATGCAGGAAGGCAGCACTAAAACTTCAAGGGACCAATCCAGCAATATGTGATGCCCCTGGTTGTAATGGTCAAGCAGTAGGTAAAGGCAGGTTACCTACCACGCAGCAAGTGAGAGGGCACCATTTGTTTTATAAAGGCTTCCTAGTTTTATTACAACAGGGGACTGCCGCCCTCAAATATCTGACGAAGACACCCCAGGGGGACCCAATTGAATTATATAGAATGTGAATTCCTAGTAAAAACACGTCGTGACATGACAGTGATCTCTTCTTACATTTCTGGATAATTAAAATAAAAATAACTAATCAGCATATGTGTGCTGATAGCAGAATAATAAAAGGTGCTTATTGTAATAAGAGAATCATCCCCATGCATGTGAAGATTGTTTATCATAATCCGTGCCATGATTGTTCAAATTCCAAGTTAGAAACCTTTGTTCTTAGCCGCTAAACCTGTTGCGACAAAGCGAGCAAGTCAAATGAGATAGACCCTATCGAGGCTAATGAGCCAATTTACCATTCACGTCCAATTAGTCTATCTTTGCATTCCGTCCACTTCAGTTCCGCGGTTCAAACAAAAGCAAACTAATGATTGGAAATATATAGGAGGCAGCGTTTCTAGTTCAATGTTCATATATTCTCGGGGGTAAAGGCAAGTTCAACAAAACAGAAGAAAATCATTTGGAAAGTCATACATCTTTGGGATTCAGTGTAAAGACTTGGCAGTTGTAACACAATGTGCACCTATTTTTACACGTCATCTGAAACCCCTGCGCAGCAAAGGATACAGGATAGCCTAAAGGTGTGTTATGCATCTCCAGGGGGTATTTTACAGATTTACAGAAGGTAAGAAATGAAATGTGGAGCTCTACGAAAAAATAACATCGTTTTATGCACGTGACAATCGATCTGAACTGTGTATTGTTGAGTTACGTCTTTCCCGAATAATGGGTGTATTATGAAAGAGTCATTCTTCATGCGGTATATGATATTTATTTGGCGTTTTTTTCAGTATTATTATTTTATGTAATGCATGCATACAAAGTCTTTTCAGTGTGCCAAGAGCGAATGGGGGTTGGAGGGAAGGGTATAGGAGTGGACATTGAAGAAGTTGGTGTTGAGGATAGTAACGTTGAAATTGAATGACTGAAGACTAGAACAGCAGACAAATAATTAAGCAATATGCCCCGAGCCGGGGGGCCATTACTGAGTCAGGTAATTCCCCGGGGCCCATAGTTACAGGCCTGAGCGAGGCGGGGTGAGGCAAACACTCACCTGAATCCCCAGCGGGGGAGGATGGCAGCCTCCAGCTCTGCAGAGGCTCGCAGCAGGGATTACCCCATTCGAGCCTCCTCATTGGCTGAGGGGCCGCCACACCCCCATGCCGGTGACGGGAACGAAGCTTCAGTTTCGAGGGATTCCACATGGGGTATGGACTGGGTGAGGGCCAATCAGAATGCTTCTTACATTCTGATTGACACTCGCCGGGTACTAAGTAGCAATACAGAACCCATGTAATACTCACGTCAAGGGTAAGATAATTAAAAATGCCTATATGATTGGTTAAGTGCAGTGTTTTTAATGTTTTCCTGCCTTAGGTAGGATCTAGTTTGTGCCTGAGAGTTTGGAGAAGTTTGGTCGTCTGCCTCTGTGAGGAAATACCTTACCCCCAAAAATGTTCCTCAGTTGTGTGAGTCTAATTTCAGATGATGGGCAAAGGAGTCTTGGGTGCAATGAATTAGCCAATTGATCAAATATTTGTGCTCAACTTTCCAGACAGCTTGACAGGTAACAGAGAAGTTGATCACTGTTGGACAGGAAGCCAATTTAAGGGTTGTAAGGTATTAGCGGTTGATCGTACTTGCCCAGGCTTAGGACTGATTGGTCTGGTGTGTTCTGAATCTGTTGAAGAGGATGCCTTTCATCAGCCAACTGCTGCAAATGTTGTTACACTATCCTATTTTACAGAGAACTAGAACCCTCATGATTTCCCTGCTGCGTTCCTCTTGACGGTTTAACTTCAACATTGGGGTGTAATATGTCGAGGCCCTTTGATTCCAAGACTTCCGAGGCCCAATGGGGATTAAGGCTGGGGAACTTTAGGCCTAAATGTGCCTAGGAGGTGCTCCCATTTCACCCTTGCACAGCTCCTACACCTATTCTTACTCATTACCCATACACATTATCCATATCCATAAAGAATCTAGCACACTCCACATACTTGGAAGAATATTAGGAAAACCTATCTTAAAAATGGCATCAGCTATTGCCATCCCTCCTCCCCAAGAGCCACCACCAGCTGAAGGACCTATACAACAAAAGAAGTGCAATACTTCAAAAGACAATCAAGAAGACCAGGAAGATGAGGTAGAAGAAGTTGCACCCAGAGAATCATGGGTGTGACAGTCTTTATCACTGATGGAAATGTACCAATGGCTTAAGCTACCAAAGTCAAATGCACCGAGCATAACTGCTACGGAACCACCTCACTGCACTGCAACACCAAATCCAACAACCACAGCACTCTCAGAAAGACTGTTAATTTCTTAGGATGTAATAGGCTGTCTTCCTCTACCTTATTATCCTCAACCAAGGCTGTAACCACACACCCTACTTCTGTGGGACACAAAATACCACCACCTACCTTGCAAATACTAAAGGAGGCTGGCGATACATATGTTTTCAAAAACAACAGTACTCTGTACATACTGCAACACACCCTCTGCAAGGAGGAGCAATTTTGAAGCTGTAATCAAGGAGCATGAGAAACACTGCCCTCTACATTAGATTTGACACATGCACAACATCTTCCCCTGTCCACTTGGCCCTCTCTATCTTTGGTTGGTGCCCCTTCACTCATTTCCTCCCCACCTTACTTTCTGATCTCTCCTGCAAAAAACAAAACAAAAGAAAAAATAAAAAAACAAAAAAAGAAACCACCTATCTGTTAGGCAGAATCATATGCAGTACCCTTTGGGAACACCACACGTAATTAAGACTAGAAGTGCAAGTACAAATTCACCTTTGTTACAAGCCTATACTACACAGTAAAGTGGTAGCGATGGCTGAGCAGCCAGACTTATCTCAAGAGTAAAGTGAGCAGTATCAGATGTTACGCAAAGGACAGTAATTACTGTGGTTCAAACAAACACTGACTCAAGGTTTCTGAATAAAAGAATCTACATTTATTTACACATTCATTTGTAAAACAGTTCACTTAATTAAGCAGCAGAAAAATCGCAATCTTAATATACTACACAACACCCAATCAATTCTGGACAAGTTAAGCTCAAAATGAAGTGTGAGCAAAATGGCACTCCAGCAATTTAAAAAAGGGAGGGAAAGACAAGGTTATACAAAATTGCACAATTAAGCAGCACCAACAAGTAAGTAGGCAGGGCAATCTAGAAAAGGCTTGCTACAATGAGGATTCAAATCAATAGGCCTAGGCCAATGTTAATGGTTTAGAGTCTTTGCAGAGGATCACACAGTTCAGAGTAGTTCGTGGTTAAGTCTTTGCCAAGAGTTTGAAACAAAGTTGGTCGGAAAAAAAAGTTATTTAAAAGAGTAGAGGAAGACAAGCCATTGGATTGGTGAAAGATTTAAAACACTTTCACCGCGGTCGGACAGAACAAACAACCGGTTTTGAACAGTACCTTAGAAGAAGAAGAATGCTGTAGCTGAGGCAGAAGTTCCTGGCAGATCCTGCAGGCTCACGGTTCCTGAGGTGACTGTCGGACAGACATGAAGGAGGAAGACTGGAGGGTCCTGCACTGCCCAGGGAAGAAACCAGCAGCGGAGCAAAGCAACAAATAAAAGGTGCGCTCCTTAAAACCCAAACAGGGTCCAGTCCTCCTGGCTATCCGGGTCACTGCAGCGGTGCACAGCAAATTTGACCAGGGGAGGGAAGCCTTGCTAGGTGTTTGGCGAACTGGTTGGTCCCACCAGCTCAAGGGAAGAAGATCCCTTGCAGATCTTCTCTGTCGTCGAAGTTTGGAGATTCAGACCCGCAGCAGGGTTTCACCGGGAAGTTCAGTAGTTGCAGCACTCCTCTTCCTTCAGCTTCTCTTCGGTTCTCTCGATCCAGTGGCGACTCTGCCTTCCAATTCCCAGAGACCTGATTTTATGCAGTTTTCACCCATTCACACAGCCTGGCTGTCAATCACACATCAGGGTGGCTGTCCTGGCAGGACAGTCACCTAGCCAATCAAACACGAGTGTGACTTGGGTCTCAAGGACACCCTGTGCAGGGAGCCAAAAACCCCTCCCTCACATCCTGTCTACCTAGACTCTCAGGCGCCTAAGGGGGGCTTCTGTGCAGAAGCCCACCAAAGGACGGTGAACAGAGGAACCAAACCTGGTTTGGCGCGCAGAGTACAACACGAGAAAGATCTTACAAAAAGAAATGGCAAATAAACCCAGCCGGAACCAAATAAAAGTAAATGGGGTCCAGCGGATTTAAGTTTGAGGCTACTAACATCCTCCAACAGTACGACTATTTTCATAGACCGCGGTAGGAAAAATATGGTAGATACCACTGCCACCAGCCAAATCTTAGAGAAAGGGGAACGAAATAATGTTCCATGAGAGACAGACAAAAAGGGATAACTGTTAACCCTTTCCAGTACTCTATGTAAGAAATTTTGTACTGGGTCTGTGAATTTAAAAACACTAATAAAGTCAATGGCAACTTTACATGTTCTGGGAGACAGTAGTCAGTCGCAGAAAATGAAGTTTAAAGTGGGAAGTCTGAAAAAGACAACCCTGTGTCACTGCACTAAAGGTGTTGTGTGGCACACAGTAAAAAGATGATGCCTATGGAGTAGATGAGGCACCACAGTCACTGAACACAAAAATGTTAAACACACAGAAAAACACATGTAAGAGTGGGAAAAAAAGTCTCACGCTCTTCTCAGGTGAAAAAATAATTCCTAGATATCCAGGAAAGCTGCTGAAAAGAATCTCGAAATATCTGTGTATCGGAAAGCAAAAAAATTGTACATTATGAGGACAAACTAATAGTTGGAAAGAAAAGCATCAAAGAGCAAGAACGGTAACTTTCAGAACGTACCATATTATGTGCATTCTGCTCACTGGACGGAAGTTCTAGGAAGACTACTCATTTGATTCTTGAAAAAATTCCTTACAGTGAAAAGTGATAGCCAGAAAAAGAGCCACGTCTGCCATGTATATCCTGGAACATGCGAGGATATAGATAATTTCTAGTTCATCCACATGCATACACATCGCTGGTGGGCGCAGAGCTGTTCCATTTGCATGAGACCTGGGCTACATTTCCCTTCAAGATTGATGATTAAACAATCTTGCATGTATAATTTAGCCATACCATCTATAAGAGGTAGAGCCATGGGAGGTCTAGCATTTGGATGTGAAAGAAGGTTTCAAATCGAACCCTTTGCAGAACATATCAACAACCCCCAAATTCCTTAGTGCTATAAGTAGTATGAAACACAATACAGCACGGAAGCTCTTAATTGTAAACACATATGACCCCCCTATGGGTGTGTATACAAAATCCACAGAGAAGGCCATGAATAAGGTTCTCACAAGTTGGTATGAAAAACACTCCAATTTACAACTCATATAGCAAGTACAGGGTGGGCTGGGCCGGAATTGGGTATTGTTTTTTAAATCACACGTTAAAATCCCTAAGTTTTAAACACGAGAAAAATCATGAGTCCACATACACCTGAACACACAGGTATGCATATTCACACATAGATTATGTTTTCACAGATGTTAATACTTCTACAAGCTGCAGTGATATTCAAATACATTTCAGTGAAATTAGTGAGCATTGTATTCTCTCATGGACAGCTAATTTGGAGGAACAACAACTGATCTATGAATTAAAACAGCCGCATAAGAATTAATAATCAGGGCAACAAAATTATTTTTAGAGGAGCAAAAATAAAAGAAGTTAACAACCATAATGAAGATGAGTTTATTAATTATATGACTCATAGCCATTGGAAAATGGAAACAATGAAAGACAAAATTTGCCATTGCATACAGATGGCCTCTAACAAATCAATGGGAAGCCATCTAAGTCAGTACAACATTCTCTTTGATATATTGATACAAGAGAGGAAATCCCTTTACGGTAAAGATAGAGCTGAAGTTAGGGGCATCCACTGCTGTACAATGAAGGAAAAAACGGTGAGGTTGACTGCGCTTAAAACACAGTATAAGAACTGGCTGTGGATGCATAAATATTCTCTACAGAAGACTAAGTGGATATTGTTATATGGATTACTTTGAAAAAATGACCCCAAAAAAATGTTGGGCTCGCTTTAATAATGATAAAGCAAATTTAGTGTGGTTTAATGAAACCCTATAGCTGACTGCATCTGGAACATCTACGTCACTGATCTATATTATGATCAGATAAAAAATAAACAGGTGGGAATGTTCCCATCCAAGGAAAATTACACCATAGTAGAGGACTGTGATGCAGAAGACATCTGTATTATAATAAACAAATTAAAGCTCTCAAGATCTCCGGGGCCTGACGAATAACTAATGTATTCTATAAAGCCAACCCACAATTTTGGTCGAAGATGCTTTTTAACATCTTTTAAACAATCAAGGCTACAGCGAGTTTACCCAAGAGCTGGACTAAGTCAATACTTATACCGGTCTTTAAAAAATGAGACAGTCTTGTTCCATCAAATTACCGGCTATTAGCTATGATGGATTGCAGTGAAAACATGTTTGCCACAATATTATTAAAAAGGTTCACAAGGTGGTAACCGAAAAGGAGATAATATGTCAATTTCAAACAGGATTTAGAAAATCCTATGATACAATTAACAACAGCTCCACCCTTCAATATTTAATGGCGGAAGCGACAGCTACCTCTTAGAATCTATACTGTTGCTACAGAGACTTCATCAAAGCTTTCTATTTAGTTCCTTGACTGCTAATGTGGAAAAAAATGGAGTGTTGGGGAATATAACTACAACTGCTATACTTCATCAAATTACTGTATACAAACAGTTCGATCGCGGCACGGTTAATTCAGGACGGTGAGCTGACAGGTTTCAATCATTAAAATCATGGGTTTAAGCAAGGTTTCACACTGGCGTCTAAGCTATGCAATCTATATGTGGCTGATATGACTAGTTCCCTCAAATCAGCAAACAATCTTCCACACAAAATTAATGGCACCCCCATTGTCGTTTGACCTATGCAGACGACACCGTCCTATTTGATCAGACCCAAATCAGACTTCAACACTCAATGCTGAAATTACAGAATTATGTGGAAAGAAAATGCAATGGTTCTTAACGTCTCTCTGTGTTTTGGCAGAAATATACCTAAACAATGTTCTTTAATTGGAAAATCTATGATACCACCTTGTCCATAGTAGAGGACTACTGTTATTTGGAGTTTGTCATTGTATTGAAACCTACCACACATTTCTACGAGCACTGGCTGTTCCCCAGAATATGGAGACAATGTTGTGCAGTAAAACAGTATATAGTGAAGCAGGGTGGGCAAAATGTGATGGCAATGTTGGAAATCTATTGGGTCAGCATAGTACCAGGCATTATGTGTGCTCTCCCTGTGCTATCTGACAGATTTGTCACCTGGCTGGAAAATATTGAGGGAAAAATGCTGCAGTCTTTTTTAAATCTAACTTCCTCCACACCAGAGGCTTAGAGGTTAGAATATGGTTTAACATCCCTCCATTCAAAGTGGTTAACCCAACAAACTGTGTTATACTTAAGGACGAAAGAGAAATTGGGTTGTCGGTGCACACTAGTTGTTCAAGATAGAATTTTCTTCATTTACTTTTCAGTTTTCTGGAATTTTAAGTTGCGGCGGAGAAAAGATGGTCTTGGCACAAGACCAATATTGCACAAAGTAGGGAAAGTAAGAGGACCCTGATTGGGAGCCCTCCCGTCCCCTGCACACTTTGGAATGTTGTCAAAAAGACATTCAATAGTTCATTATGAAACTTTACATATGAAAAATGTTCAATTAGAATCAATGATAGTCTCAGTTTTAGAAACGGAATAGGCATCATTTAATTGTGGAAAACGAAGCAAACGTGTTTTTTTACTACAATTGATTGTAAGTATATTGGCATAAAGTGGTTTTTGTTTGCCCCGCCTTGTTTTTCTTTTGATTTTTCTCGAAGGCCTAAAAAAGCCCCCCCTGAGGGTCCTGATGTTACGGGTTCCGATTCTCTTGAAGGGCTCACTACTCATGGCTCTACAGCCTCGTTATTATCCGGGTCTTCAGTTCTTGGTCTGCGTGGTGCTTCAGTACCAACGGGGTCCCCAATGCTGCTGTTGTTTCTACTACTAGTGTTGGAAATAGTCGGGTTAGAGCTATGTGGTCTCCCTCTATTCAGGTTTCGATGGTAGTAATATTCCTGCCAGCTATACACAATATTGTTTAGATAGTCAAAAGTGTCTCTTTTGAATTTCCGTAATTTACGTTGCTCAATATCGGCCTTGTACCCTGTGAGTTTTGAATTCACCTCCTCTAGAAGGTCTGACAGCTCTTGTTCTGTTTTAAACTCCAACAATTGTGTTTTCAAAGCAGTAATGTCTGTGTCAATTGTTGTTAAAGACTTTGAGAGCTCCTCAATTGTGAGTAAGATTAAGTCAAGCGAGCACTTGTTCAAGATCTGATCCCACTTTGCTATGCACGGCTTGCTTTCACTACATAAAGTAAGTCTAAGATAAACTCTTAATCCTCTCGGGATCCTTTGCGATTTATAGTATTCCACGAGTGTTGCCGCATGGAGTTTCTGAGATATTTTGCGTCTTATGAGTTTTTCCAACTGTGATATTAGTTTATCTGGATTAGTTTTGCTTAGTAGAGTGTTGTCTGTGTCCTTTATTAAAGATAAAATATGGGTTGCCTCTTTTGCATCAAATGCCAATGTAGTGGCATGTTTGTCCATTAATTAATTTATTCGCGAAAAAGACATAGTAATTTGATAGAAATATTGTTAAATATATAGGTGCTACCGTAAAACACTGACATTTTGTAATAACAGTATGATATTGGACATTGCGATGATTGTCTAGAGAATTAATAGTATGTCATATAACAATCACCCAAGTATTCTGTACCTTTGGTAGTTGACCACCACCGCTATGATATGTCCCCCATTATCTATCCTATAATGTTTGTTGGGAATAATTATGATAAAACATACTCATGGGATTTACCCTCTTGTTTTTCCCTCCACTTTCTATCTCACCACTTGATCTCTCTCTATATCTTGCTTGAATGTGTCCTAGTGCTTTTGGGCTCAAGAAGAAGAGGAAAAGACCTTGAAACGCATCAGCCAAGCACCCAGAATTTATGGATTCTGGTCCACTCTTTTCCCTTTTCTTGCACTTTATGCCAATATACTTACAATCAATTGTAGTAAGAAAACATGTTTGCTTTGTTTTCCGCAATTAAATACCTATTCTGTTTCTAAAACTGAGACTATCATTGATTCTTATTGAACATTTTTCACATGTAAAGTTTCATAATGAACTATTGAATGTCTTTTTGACAACATTCCAAAGTGTGCAGGGGACGGGAGGGTTCCCAATCGGGATCCTCTTACTTTCCCTTATAATTAAGGACGACCAATAGTGCTATAAATAGGAATGCACAACAATAATTAATTGGAAATGTTCAGCATGGAAAGAAATGTAAAAACAGGTTCTACAATGAATAGGAATGCACTAAATCACTTTGCAAACTTGGACATTCCATTGGAGGTGGCCTTGACGATCCCTAATATAGAAACATTAGTGAAGAAAATATAAGGTCTGTGAGACAAAGTGTACAATGTGGAAAAATTGCGCAGATTAAAAGACACAGTGAATTCGCCACTCAAAGCTTCTTATTTGCCAGCCCGCGATCTTACCTACGTATAGTTCGCACAAACTGAAGCCCTTCATTCTACTAATGAGAATTAATCTGCTTCAGACACAGGAACTTTTGGGGCCTTGGAAATAAGTGCTGTTGGAGGCCAGGCTCTGTCAACTATGTCTTATGATATGATATTTTATTTGTATCGCGCTCGTACACAAGTGGTACAGAGCGTGACTAGGCAATGAATGGGAACAGGGGAGAACACAACAATGATCTTACTAGGCCCAGTGACATTGAGAACGTGCAAGTGCATGGGGAAGAGAAAAGGGAAAAAGTGCATGGAAGGGGGAGAGTGGAATGTGCAGAGCAGAGGAGAGCAGAATAATAATAAATAAAAAATAAATAGAAAATTGAGGCAATAAACCGTGGTAATACAGCCAGCAAGTGGAAAGTTCTGTGTTTAAGACATCAGACTTGGTAAGTCTGATAAGTGCAGAAAAAGAATGGGGTGTGGGGGTGGCTGTATGGGTATAGATACAGTCACCAGTGCGTGGGTGGCCAGGAGGCAGTGAAGGATGGTGGCAGGGTGAGCAGGTACCTGGGCCCAGGTGACAGAGGGTGGCCAAGTGCACAGTGCCAAGAGAGAGCAGATCAGCAGGGGACAGGGGGAGCGAAGGCAGAAGCAATGAAGAAGTTATTGAGGTGCTTCCGGAACCAGAGATGGTTGATCTCAAGTTTTAGAGTGGCAGGGAGGCTGTTCCAGAGGCAGGCCCCAGCGAAGATAGCGATCTACCCCCAGCTTGTTTCTTTGAAAAATGATTGACGCGGATCGAGTTAGAGGTAGAGAAGCAAAGAGCTCAAGAGGGGAGGTATTTGCGGAGGGATAGCTGAAGGTATTTTGGACCCAGGCCCCAGAAAGCCTTGTGGACAATGCAGAGGGTTTTGAATTGAATCCTTGCATCCGCTGGGAGCCAATGGAGAGATTTCAGAGCTGGAGAGATACAATCCCAGGGCTTGCAGTCCTGTTCGGGATAAGTTGCAGAGAGCAGAGAGTAGAGGCAGGTAGATTTAGAAAGAGGCTGTTATAATAGTCCAACCTAGAGAGAACCAGAGCTTGGGAGACAGTGAGCTTCTGAGGGAAGGAGAGGAAAGGCAGAGTACCTATAAGGAGGTGCAGGTTCAGCATGCTGCATACCCCAATAATCAAATTAGAGTAGACGATTATCAAGTTATTGCAGGGTGATAGAATGGCTAGATCACTGTGATTCATCTAGTACTTTAAACAGATTATGCAGCTGTGTGTGATGGGGTTCTTTTCTGAAAGTGCTCTTCCTTCAAATGTTAGGTTTTGTATAGGAGAGTGATCCCTGTTCACCGCATCGCTGGTGTTTTCAATAAGTAACTGCTGTCATAAACAAGCAGTCTTCAAAACCATTCTTGATGCTATATTCATTGTTAGAAGTCAGCAAACACGTGATTCGACTCTCTAGGGTCTTTCTCAAGGCATGTGGATTGTGGGCCAGTCATTGCTGTGAGGTTGTGCAAATGAGTCCGGCAACCAATTCCAATATCTTGCCCCACCATGGTCGTAAATAAGGGTGGTTTATGAGTTTAAGGGGTGGCCTGGTAACCACGTGGGCACATGTTTCAGCATGCTTGGTAATTATCTGCTGATCAGCATTATCTTGGAGTGTATGCAGTGATAGTCACAGCGATCTGTTGAATCAGTCCTGTGCAGTACTTTTGACTGTAGCGACAGACAGAATTTTAGCCATGGGCAGAATTCCTTTCCCCATTCAAACCTATCCGGATTTTGAAAAATTCACCACATAGCCAGTCCCTGCTGGCCATTTATTTATTTATTTGCATTTGTAGCACACACTTGCAGCCTGTGGGCATCGAGGCGCTGTTACAGGATTATGTAAGAATTTTTGAATAAGGTTACAGGCACGCAGAAGTCACTTCGTTACAGAAAGCAAGAACAGTTTGTGAACAGAGAAGAACATGCCATACCCACTTTAACACCATTGCCAGCCCTTCGGGGTCATGGTCAGTAGCCAGATTGTCTGAGTCATGCCCTTTGGTTGGGTCTTTAATATTTCTAAAATCTTTTGAGCACATTCGTCAAACGGCAGCAAAGTTATAAGCCATCTAAAAAATGTCACCCTCCCTCTAGTGTTGCCCCCTCTTCACAAAATCACACTAAACTTTAATAAAAATGTAATCTGGGTCTTAAATCTTTTTACAAACTTTTGTTCAGATTTGCACCACATTTATAAGCCTTTCAAAAATGTTGGGACCCCCCCCTCTAATTGTGTTCCCTCTTGGCAAAACAGCACCGCACATTGTAGAACCATTCAAGGTCAGATCTAGAATTATATGACAATATTCCATGCACTTTCATTCAGTGGTGCCAAAGTTATAAGCCATCCAAAAACTGCTTTTCACCAGCCATATAGTTCAAAAATATGTATTGATGCCCCAAACATCTGAGATGTGAATAAACACCTCAGGGCTGTTCTGAACTGTTTGCAGACGTCAAAGGTGGAAAGCCACCAATTTTTTTCCTTTTTTTGCTAATATCCCATCCCATCCTCATCACCCCTCACCTCCCCAAAGATAGATTCTTTAGCTTGACCACTGCAATGTTGTGGTTTTTTAAATGTTTTTACCACAATGTGGGCAGACAACAGCAGCTGTCCATGGATCGAATATGGCAGCCGCTTCAAAATATCTGATGCAGCTCACATTTTTCACCACCCAATCAGCCCTCTGGACCAATCGGATGCCTGTCCATGGACCAAACAAGGAAGGGAGTCCGCGGACCGAAACCGCAATATCACTAGTTATTTTTTAACTTCTTTTTAGCCGTTTAAAAAAAGAAACTACTGGATGGATTAAAACCAAATTTACAAAAGCTTGATTTTGGGACAAAGCTGCTGCTCCTGCCGCAAATTTAGTGACAATCCGTCCAGCGGTTTCGCCTGCGGGCATGAGCAAAATTGTGTTTCTACTGCGTCTATGGGAAAACCCACAAACTATGGGATGCCCCCTATAACTCCCCCCCCCTACATGAAACCTCACCAATCTGCCCAGAATCAATCTGACAGGGCCATATACTATTTTTGCAAAGTTTCATGAGGATTCATCCTGTGGGGGGCGTAGTTATAATCCACCCAAAAGTGCTCTTCCTATGGGTTGAGCAACTTAACCATCAATGCCATTTCTGATGTCATCCTTGATGTCCTGGGTGTTAGTCTTAGCAGTGCATGGTAGTGGCGCGAGTTATGGTTGCTTAGCTTACCATAACTCGCAAATTTCAGAGGTTTTTTGGTTTTACTTGTAACCATAACGTCCCTTTAACAAAGTTTTTTCATTGAATTTCATAGGTTTTTATCAGTGCAACTTAACCATAACGTCCCTTCAACAAAGATTTTTCATTGATGATATGTGCAGTTTTCTTTTCACCATAAATTCCACAATACCAACCATATACTTTCTCCCCAAAGTTTACAAAAGTCTCAAGAAACCACTGTGGAGACTGTTTGGGACTTTGGTGGGTTCCTTGTCTGAGAATGTTTCGAAGCTGGTCGATGAAATACTTTACCTTTTGTGTCCACTTTACCCTGATTCCTGCGGGATACCAAAGACTCTTTGGGGACAATTAATGAAATCCCATGAGAACAAGACTTTTGGATGTAGTATCCTTATATATGTCTATCCATCAGCGACAGGATTGAAAGCCTGTCAACATTTCCTCAATACTAGATCCCTCATTTCCTTAAACAAACAATGCCACTAGGGATGATTGAACTGTGTTTAACAAACAATGTTTTTGTGTTTGATGGCGAATTCTATAGACAACTGCAGGGTACAGCCATGATAAGAAGACTTTTTGGATGTAGTATCCTTATATATGTCTATCCATCATGAGACAGGATTGAAAGCCTGTCAACATTTCCTCAAGACTAGATCCCTCATTTCCTTAAACAAACAATGCCACTGGGGATGATTGAACTGTGTTTAACAAACAATGTTTTGTGTTTGATGGAGAATTCTATAGACAACTGCAGGGTACAGCTATGGGGTCCACATTTGCACCATTGTATGCTAATTTGATGATGGGGGTTTGAGAATTTTTAGTGTAAACTGATGGTAACCTTGAATACACAGAAAAGATAATTCTATAGTTACGGTTCATCAATTACCTTTTTATAATTTTGAAGTGGGTACAGAAAGATTGGCTTCCATTTGTTAACATCTTGAACAGCAGTACATAAAATTTGAGGTTCACTGAATCTCATAGCCGCAACACAGTAATCACGTGGTGGTCATGAAAAATGTAGGCAAGATTGAGACCGACCTTCACAGGAAACCCGCAGGGTCCAATGCCCAGTTGCATGCTGTCAGTAACCATCCAAAGAGTTTTATCTTGAGTATTCCATTAGGTGAGTTCCTAAGGTTACACCGTAACTGTTCCACTTTGGATTTTTTTGATCCTCAGAGTCGCATCACAGTGATGAGTTTCAGAAATCAGGCATATTCCAAAAAAAACATCATTGAGAGGGCGTATTGGAAAGTGCAGAATATGCAGAAGGATGGACTATTGTTGTCCACTGACAAGGTTGATGGAATGAACATTAAAAACAATGAGACATTACTTATCATCACCTATGACAAATATTGCAAAAGCATCAGAGATATTATGAACAGACATTGGAATGTGCTAATGCTTGACAAACGTTTAGTAAATGTCTTATTTAAAAGTCAAAGTGCCACATACAGACAATCCACAGACAGAGGACCTTCTTGTATCAGGTTTTATGCATAAAGACCCAATACTCCTTGGTTCAGGTTGGATACAGACATCTGGTTTAGGATTTCACAAATGTATTAATTGTAAATTGTGCCACTTACATACATCCAGTGTTGAAACACACGGTTAAGATCAAGGACAAGTTGTTGTGAACTCCCAATTTGTGGTCTATCTTTTGATATGCATGTGTGCGTAATGGTATGCAGGAAGCATGGTGTGTAGACTCGAACTAAGGGTGTTATAGCATATCTGTGTTATAATGACCAGACATTTACCATGACAAAACCCTTTAAAGAGGTCCATAATGGCGATCTAACAGGTTTACATTTTTTGGTTTGATCAATATATCTCATCCAGTAAAGGGGATAATAGAGAATTGATGTTAAGACAGCTAGAAACATTTATTAGAGTTTTAAAATTGTGGTATTTGTAGGTTACACTTGGTTGCTCTCTATGTGTAGTGTTTAATAGGCTTACAGCCTTACAGGCATAAGCAGACACATACTGCTTATGTTATGGTAATGTTAGGATTAGAAGTTACTGTGCCTGTCGGTGTAAAGTTCAGCCTGGTAGTTGATGACTACAAATTAGTGTTGCTTCAAAATATGATGCACTTTAGGCATGTGTGGGATTGTGGCAGTTCCCCATAAGCACAAGGCACTTAACAATATAATGGCAGCTCCTTACAGCACTCAGGGCTGGACTGCACCACCGGTACACCGGGATATCCCCCGGTAGGCCTCTGGGCATAAGTCCTCTTTGACCATGGCTCATAGTGGAAGGATACAAAATTAGGCTGAAAATGATCCCGTTGCTCAAACTTCCAACCAGCCTGGGTGATTTGCATTGAATTGGCTGCCACCCAGGCATGCGCGCATTTCTTTTCTTCCCCAGCAGGGCTCACACCTGCACATGATGAGGACACCGCCCGGGTGTTTGATCGCACTGCTGTAGAGTCTGTTCTACACACAGATTGCACAGGGGAGGTGCAGCATTCGGGTGGCTAAAGTGCACTGGCGGCAGTCTGGGTAGGGTGTAGCAGGCAGGCCTTCTTTCTGACAACGACGAGCAAGGACCAGCAGGTGAGATTGAGAA
This sequence comes from Ambystoma mexicanum, assembly GCF_040938575.1. NCBI lineage: Eukaryota > Metazoa > Chordata > Amphibia > Caudata > Ambystomatidae > Ambystoma > Ambystoma mexicanum. The sequence continues at coordinate 873,448,856 of NC_090941.1, forward strand.
TGGAGCTGACTTGGTGGTGGAGAGTCGGCCATTTCAGGAACGGGGGTGTGAAAAAAGGCATTATATGTCAATTATTGACGTATAATATATGGCTTTTTCACACCTTTCATATGTACACGTTGCAAGAAGGAAGCATTACGAGAAACTTTGCTTGGTGGCTTTTCCGGGGGTTGGGGGGTGTTGGGTTGGACCGGGTGTAGTGTAATGTTGTTGTCTGGCTGCTGGGTTGGTGAAGGGCCTTCAAAAATGGACTGCTACGGACGGTTCTATGAAAGCAAATATATTCCCTGTGTTGCCTGACAAATGTAGCAGGGAAGCTCTGCATTGACTGCATACACATGTTGAGTAGAGGAGATTATGCAATATATCGGTTGAGGGGGTTAATGGCATTTAATGCACTGATTGTTTACTCGTAATACCTCCTAGTCTGCTCATGTACTCTACTGATTCAGTTTAGCTGTTCAAAGGGGTGGCTATATCAAAGAGCTACCAGCTCTTCCCAAACCTTACCCCGTTAGCCGGAGATATCTCCGCATGAGGCTGCAGGTGTGCAAGGAGTGGATAGTGCTGCAGAGAGCCCCTACCCTTCCCAACTCTCACCCCACTGGGCTAGAGCAAGGTTCCTGAGTTATCCCATCTAGGCTCCGACATTCTGACTGTGATTTTACACTAGCGCTCATGCCCTCTCAGCATTTCAAATGTCCTCCTGGCTTTGTCCTAGGCAGCACAAAGCCCCTCTGGTATGACCCACTCCCCTTTTATCAGTGCTATTGGAATGTGGGGCCATAATGTTCACAAGGATGAAAGCAAGTATACACGTTTCGGTCCACACAATCATGATACTGCTGCAGAGTAACAGCAAGCATTATGTGTGTTAGTGTGTGTCGGAGGCTTTAAAGCATAGGAACCGGACATTTGCCCTCTGCTGCAGGCTTACTGGTGCCAGTTTTTCTGACAGTTCCTCTCGCTGCCAGGTGCCAGCAGCAGCACTTTTCTAATGATCCTCTGCTGGACACCACGCACCATAGATGGATACGTGTATTTCTTTATACCCGCATTTTAGTGCACACGTTGCCTCTCACATACACTTGTAGGCACCATTTCAATAATGTTGGGCAACTCTGCCCTGAGCAGTGTGCTGCACTGAGGGTAGGAGTCTGTGCATGAGGCATGCACCCTTCTAACCCATCGCCACCAACCCAGATTAGGTGACTGGCTGGCAGAGAGCATGGCTGGGCCCGCGGCCACCATGGTGATGCCGAAGAAGCAATGCACTGGGTCGCTGCCTGACCCCAGTGTTGGTTTTCGACTATTCGGTGTAAGTGGTATGCCCGTGCTATCGTTGTAAATGATAGCACAGAAATAGCACTTTACTTAACAAACCAGAAAAACAACACTGAGGGCAGGGGACCTGCTCCGCTCACCGGCAGAAACGTCATCGGCTCTGTCTGTGCCATGGTGTGAAAAAATGCATTTATTATACGTCAATTATCGACGTATGTACAATAAAGGCATTTTTCACACTGGCATTCCCCTGTTCCTTCATGCTGGAAGATCATCTCATTTGAACATTTAGACACAGTTGCATTGCGCAGCGTGATTATCTGGTGCATAAATACCCAGGCACTGAGGCAAATGTGTTCATTGAAGTACTACTTCACGTTCTATAGCCTGCCAATGCAACGACCCAAATAAAGTGAATAAGAAGGCGAAATTCTCCTGGCCTGAACTGTTTACCTACTGGCCAGATGGCCATTCTTTCACAACGAGGATTGATGCATTTGTTTTATTGGATGAAGTATTGCCTTTACACCATTTAAGGTGAGGGTTGGTTCACTGCCAGAGTAAGCATACTGGGTGGCCAACTCATAAATTGGCTCTGTTGGAACGATCCTGAACATTTATAAGAAAGAGGACACTAAGATGGGAATAGTCACTCCATCTGACTGAGGAGCCTGCCACAAGTGATTAAACTAATATGATGATGGTACTAGGCAGTTTTAATCCAAAGCCAAGTTTCTTAAGTGGAGCTGTAGAAAAGGTTTCTTGGGCTTACTGCCTCTCCTCCCTTCCAGAGTTCTCTCAGTTGCTGCGTCATCAGCTGCACTGCAGAGCGTTACAAAATAAAGATCTTTTTTCAGCCTATATAGGGTCTGCAGTGTTGGTGGTACAAAGAGAGGATCAGTGGGTTGAGTGACTGCTGCAAAGATGGTTGCCACTGATTGCCTGCATCACACAGCAGCACCGTGTAGAGGATTGGTGCATAGTTATGATTAGCGCACTGAATTGCCTTTAGTCACTGATAATAGGTGGTGTGTCTTTCCTGCAATGAATAGTACTCATTGAATTGGGAAGGAAGGGCTGTCAAATGGACTGTCTGAATTACATATATGCATGCAATTTCCTTTTCTGACATACGAAATGTGGGCGAGCCTCTCAACACAGAATTCTGATATTTTATTTTCTGGCACACAGATGGACTGTGAATCTGTACCATGACACATGCCCATCCATTGTTTTGATATTTTGGATGTATGGAATTAAATTAAACCCTACGCTCTCAATATAGCTTTCACCATAACACCAAGTGCAACATGAAGTGTCATTGGTGTAGTGGTCCACTGATAAATGTACAACTATGGTTGAACGCACAGGCGCTGAGTCGCTTTCTCAGGACACTGCGGGCGCTTCATTGGCAAGACTCACTCTCTATGTAAGTTTTGGATAAAATGCCACCCATTAGCTGAAACTATTGCAAACTATTGCAATAGAATGCAGCTAGGGAGAAATATCATATGAGGTGGGCCACCAAACTTGTACTTGTTGTTTGGTTATTTACCTACCCATTGACTGCCCATGGCCATGCTAATCCTTATGGCCATTTCCACCTGCTTTCTGTCCCTCTCCACCCAAAACACATCCTCCTGGGATCTCTTTTTGCTACCCTTACCATCAAACTTTGTTCTCTTAAGTGCCTGCCAGTGTTTTCTCACAGCAGTCTCCTGAGAGTTAATGACTTAATTGGAACTTAAAACGTGCTACTGGTGCAATAGAAATGTCAACCATGTCTGCCTTCAGCCACTCGATTTATGAGCCTGTCCTTCACTGAAGTTCTGTTCAAAACAAGCATTGACAAAGTCAACAGTTTAAACTTGTGTATCAATATGAGGCATTCACCAGGCACTGCTATTATTTGCCCAGGTACTCTCGCCACTTTGCAGCTGCAACAGCCCAGTTAATACCACTATGGCAGTGTCTGGTAAATGCCTTTTCCATGCCTACACAAAAGCCAAAACTGTTGGCCCTGCCAATGCGCATTTAAGAATGCCTTTTATCTGTGTACCCTTCCCAACATGGGAATAGGAATATCATTATATTATTTCTTTCATTGCGACAAAAACGCTCCCTCTGAGCTGCACTAATTTTGACACATTTTATTCAACATTTTCTTTGGGGGATATTCCCATCCCCTCATAGGAAGGTTGGGCTTGTGCGTTGTGCTCGCTCTGTTGACGAAATATGGGGCCAATTTGAAAAAAATGTCCAGGGTCAGTTTTGGTTCTCAGTCCGGCCCTGACAGCACTCAGCGCCTTATTCAACACCTGTGAAACTAGTTAGGTGTTTGGGTGTTATTTGTGCTGCTCTCGAAATCACTAGCCGCTTTACAATGTATTGGCAGCCTCTGATTGCACTAGGCAGTTTACAATGGCCTGAACAAACATTTTGTGATGGGGTCAACATCTTGGCAGTTTGTTAAGAGCACCTGACACTTTACAATGCTTTGTCAGCTTTCATCATCACTAGTTACCTTACAACATGTGCAGTAGACACTTTACAATGCAATGGCAGCTTCCATCAGCATTAGTCATTTTAGAAAATGTGCACTAGACACTTTGCATCCAATGTGGGCTGTGGCATCGTACGGTCCTCGCATATCTTTTGTTGTTTACATTCTTAGGGTACTGTTCACCGATGAGGCTGTCATGGATAGTTGTGATGAATGAAACATTTTATATGATATTTTATATTTAAGCACTGTCCACTTTACATGTTTTTGGGGGTAACCTGAAACTTTTATAATCAAAGATGTGTTTGAGAAAGATTAATCATGTTTGTGAAACATAGTGAGATGTCTCAGTTTCATATTTTGATATTCCATAATGAAATGTTATTTCACATTGTCACTCTAGAATGTTGATATAACCTATATGTATAGTATGTCACTGAATCTTTTCTACCCTAACATCAGTGTTCATCCTTGTACATGATAAATCTGAGGAATATAAACCTTATTGTGCAGTGCAATGTGAGACAAAGGAGTTATTTTTTTGTCTAGGTTTGGATGCAGGTTGTAGCTACTGTGGTTAAGGTGTAATGGGTGTTCGTATTACAAGGTTAATAAAAAAAAACTGTAAAATGGCCGACCGCTATTCTAGAGGCAGCAGTAGAATTTACTTAAGATGTAAACAGTAATGATGGACTTACAGAATTTCTGTTATTATCATAGAGAATTTTAAATTGCTGTGCAGACCACACAACAGTTGAATGTGAGCAAGCTAGGCGGACGTAACGTAGCGAAACATGTCATATTTCTATTGATTTTATCATTATTCAAGAACCTTGTCTGTGGAACCCGCATTATGCTGATTTCTTTGCCACACCTTGGACTTTTCAAAACGATGGAGTGCACCAGCAGGGTGCTTTGCGCACCAGTTTTTTGCAATTTGCAGAAAAAGTATATGGCTCCATCAGATTGATCCTGCAAAGTTTGGTGAGTTTTTGTTAAGGGGTGGGGGTCAAAGTTATAGGAGGGATCCCAAAAGGTGTAGTTTTTCCCATAGATGTGATGTAAAAAATATTTCCTCATGTCTACAGCCCAAACCGCTGGACGGATTTTCACCAAATTTGTGGCAGGAGCAGGGGCTTGGTCCCGAAAGCATGCCTTTGTAAATCTGGTGTAAATCCAATCCATCCAGTAGTTTTTTTTTATTAAAACGACCAAAACATAGGCTAAAAATAATTAGTGTTATCTGGGTTTGACCGTGGACTTACTTGCCTGTTCAGTCCACGGACGGGCCTTCGATTGGTCCAGAGACCTACGTGAGGTCCGCAGACATCAGACACGCCCACTGATTGGATGGTGAAAAGCATGAGGTGCGTCATATTTTCTGAAATGCCCGTCTTGCTTGATTCATGGATAGTGCCTGTTGTGAACATTGCAGTGAAAATATGTTAAAAAACACAACATTGTACCTGTTAAACTAATTAAACTATGTCTGTGGAGGTGAGGGGTGATGAGGATGGGATTGGATATGGCCTTAAAAAGCCAAAAAACAGGCGTTGTTTTTCCCTGATGGCTGCAAACAGTCGGTGCAGTCCTATGATATCCCCGAACATCTTAGATGTCCGGGGGTATCTGTGCTTATTTATGCATTACAAGGTTGGTGAAAAGCAGTTGCAGGATCCTTCAATTGTCTATTGGCCTTGTTAATGTAGTTCATTCCATTCATAAGCACCATATGTCCCCCATTATCAGAGGGTTTGATGATGCATGAGGTCAGACTCTGCTTTTCTTGCTTTGGTGGTTAGATTATCCCTTTTGTTTTTATTTTACTAATTTTCTGAATTTTTCAATTAATTAATGACCATAGTTTGAGTCATCCACATGGTGCACGCAGGTTACATTTGGAATTACATTTCAGTTTGGATTTTTTCCCCCAATCAATACTAATCCCCAGTTCTTCCCTACTGACTGGACTGGTTAGTTCACAAGGATCTAAATGCTGTTCGAGATGTATCAAGCCAGTTAGGGTGTCAACATCATCAATTGCCACACTTGTTTGACCTGTTTGAATGGAGGTCTTCTTCTTCAAAAAGTTGATTTGTCAAAAAGAAGCTCTTTAGATGTATTTTTCCCATGAAATTGAAAAAGTCAATGCAAGCCTGGACATAGTCAAAATGAGAGGAAGTGCAGGAATTCAGAACCAGATTAAGCACTCTGTTTTGATCTGTTGTGAGGATGTGCTCCAACAAATTAATGATTTTTATTCTCGTGTCATGCTCCTGACTGTTGCTTGTCTTGTTTCTGCCCTCTGTGACTCATCCTTGTTTTTTTCTTTCTCCTCTTTGTGACTTGCCCTTTCCTTGCATAGTTTTGTTTGTGCAACTGTACTTGAACAACAGTCGCATCTCATCTAAAAAATGTAGCTTTGCCCTAGACTCATCAGTTTCACTCATTGAGGCATCTGATTCAGATGTCGATGGCAACTCTCTTACTGGTGGATTACCTTCATCACTTGCCCCAACCTTGTTTAACAGCAGTTTGTGTAGTTGATCAAAGCAACGTGCAAAGGTATAGACCCTTCCAATAGCATAGTCTCTTTATCTCTCAGGAATTTGTGTAGCTTGCATTGTTCAATTTCTTCCTCATAAGCCTTGAGGTAGGTCTGCATATTGTTAGGTAATTTAGAACCTTCATCTCTCTGAGTTTAGCCATAATGGTCCCGATTGTGTCTAAAACCTTGTCACAATCTTGTTTGGCATACTTCACCAGAATAGTCAAAAATGTCATTGAACAACAGTTTGTGGCTTCTCACCATTCTTCCAGTTTCATGGTATCTTGATAATGAAATGATGGGGAGAGTAGAATACGTAAACCTCTCGGTATGCGCTCAACATCTATATAATTTTGCATGGAGTGTTCCTCCTACCACTTGCTCACTTCCTTTCTTAATCACTGTTGGATGTTGCTGTCTTTTTCTAATTATTATAATTTATTGTGTATGGTTTACAAAAAAAAACGTTTGCAACATTTAATATTGAATGAAATACATGATGAGACAATATATTATTACATGGTTTTACAAGATATCAAACCATCTAGCACTTATAAAACCTGGATATTGAAACAATTGCATACATATCAATTAATCATAGTTAGCGTTATTGCACCAAAATAAACAATTTCACAAATACTATATGGTTATACATCGTAAATATTAAAACAATTGTACACACCACAATTCATCATAGATAGCATTATTCCACAAGATAAACAATTTCACATATACTATCTCTTTAAGACCAAATAATATGGAGTCAGTACTGCTCTATTCATCCCACAATTTTAAATAATATCACACAATCTAACATTTATAAAACTAGGCAATAAAATGATTAAATACAGCATATTTCATCAATGTTTAACAATATCATACAATCAACATTAATAACACCAGACATTACAACCATTACATTCTGCAAATTTTATCACAAATTACATATGAGCCAGCAAGATTTTATTTTTAAAAAAAGATCATTAGAACATTTTAAAACAATATCTCTGCCTCTATTAGGTTTCATGTATGAGAACAGATTATAGATTACTATGTTTTCGAGGTAAAAGAGAATTAGGGGAAGACCAATTATACTGTATCCTGTTCCTTACATAGGTTCAGAGATTTTATAAATGATGCAATCACTAAACCCTCTGAGTTATTCTGCATGTTAATACACCAGTACCATATACAGTTATCATCCCCACTTACTCCCCATTTCACAAATTTGGCCATATGGGTCGACCTTGCATTGCATAGTGCCGTGCAAGAAAGTAATACTTGCTTAACAGTTTCAATTTCAACCTCCTTCTCACAAAATCGGCAATATGAATCTTCCAAGCCTATCGTTTTCCCGCATAGTGACACTTCACGAGTTGGCAAAATGTTCCAGCATAGTTTTAGAACAATCATCCGATAGTATTGATTTGGAAACTGTAAGAGAAGGGTTGAAATACCCCCACGCCTCTTATGGTTCCACTGTACATGACTCGAGGAGGGATAAGAGTGGAATCTATCTATCATTGTGATCCAGTCCTTCTTGTATAACAGTCATTTAAACCTTTCAGGATTTGTGACCAGTGTCGCTCTATCCGTATTAAGGTCACTCAAAGACTGATCACATATGTCCCAAATTGCGATCAAAAACTTAATAGATTCTTGCCCCAATCCACACATTGAGACCAATTTACCCAGCTCAGCATAAAGCGTATTCGGCAGTGGGGCTATCATACTTCAAAATAGGGATAACAATCTCCATTTCTCTCGGGCCTCCAGGGATGGTATTCCAAGTTCGTATCTGATAGCTGCTGCTGCAATAGTGTTAGGTAGCTTAAGCATCTGTCTCCACATCCCTCCATTTAACATTTCCCAAAATGTCACGAGCTACTAATAAGAAAGCTCCATCCCATACATCAATTTAGGCACAGCCTTGCCTTCATAGAAGAAGACAGAGGATTTAATGAAGAAACATCCACATTTTTGCTCCAATTTGGTCATTTGATTGGATAGGGTTAAGGCTTTCTGTTTAAGGAAGGAATGAAGTCCAATCCCTGAGGGCTGGGCCAAGAGGGGGCCCCCCAGATAAAGCACGCTCGATGTGCTATCAATGGGGACCCCTTGCATACTCCAACTCTCCCTTTTCTTTTTCCATCCCCTCAACAGCACCAATCTTCAGAGGATTTATAAATTAAACACGTGAGGCCTACTATTGTGCAGTCAAGGAGGAGAAAATCAGCAGCATAAGACAACCATTGGATGCGCAGCTCCACCAATTCCGGGTCCCCTATATCAGATACATATGGATTAAAGAGACAGGGGGCAAGAGCACATCTGTGTCTCAGGCCCACCTGAGCTGGAATCATATGGGAAAAATTCCCTTCAAGATTGAGTCTAATGGAAATCCCTGCTTTGTCATCGAGAGCCATAATAAGCCACAACAGACCCCCCAGCAACCCTCACTTTGCAAGCTTATCCCACAGGCGGCTATGGATAACGCGGTCAAAGGCTGTCCACAGGTCACTGAAGACCACATACATTTCTCCACCATACTTCCCCCAGGCTGTTTCCTGTAAAGCCCTCATAACCAATCCATTCAAGTGCATGGAATGACCTACCCAAAACCCCATCTGAAATGTATTTAATCGGTGTGATATCATCATCCACTCATTTAAGTTGGTTAGCAATATGGAGGCAAACATTTTACAGTCTGGGACAATTAATGCTATGGGTCGATAATTTCTGGCCTGATCTCTCTCTCCACGTTTAAAAATTGGAACCACATAGACTGTTTGCCAAGAGATCGTAAAATCACCATTTTTCAAAATACTCTTAAAAAGCATGGTGAGGACCTGCACCCAAACAATCGGATGGCTCTTAAAGGTGTTATTCGTCAAACCGTTCAGTCCTGCCGCCCGGGTGAATTTGGCACTTTTAATAAGCATTCACATCGCCTCATAGTCCATAATTGGCTGCCATTCTCTGGCACCAAGTGAGGACAGACAACTAAAATCCTTGATCACCTACCCTGGGGTAACCCTATACAGTTCGGAGAAAGAAATCGACCCAATGGGTTTCAGAGGCCGCGTTCAATTGACTAACGATGGTAGAAAGCTCTTGACCATTAATCAGTGCCAAGAATGCCCTTAAATCTGTTTTTACTAGGGTGTGCAGAATTATGTCAGCGTCCTGTTGCAGCATCTCTGCCTTTCTAGATCTACAATAGTTTTTATACCTTTGTTTAACCAATCTGATTCTAGTATTTTTTGTACTTGGTCCCAACTAGAGCAGCAAATCGACCTCACGTTTCGGCGGATATATGCTTTCACATAGGCTAGCTGATGATTACAAATATGCCTGTGTCTATGACATGATGAGCCAAACCTCATATTAGGATTGGTATTGGCCCTGTCAATCAAGCAGCCCGGGAAATTGTCAAATTCAGTAGGGGTAAACACATGGAGTTTCCATTCCAGGGTACTTGTACTGATAAAGCGGTTAATTTGCTATTGAGGATCCCTATATTCTGAGGGGACCATCTAATCCCTTTACCCTGTCCCACTCTCCTAAGATTAATTAGGTCCCCTTTGACTGAATTATTTACTAATTAAGTCAAAGTCCACTTTCAGAACACTATGGTCACGCCACACATTGAGGGAAATCTTAACACCTGTATTCAGGTTGATGGAAATTGCATCAACAAAAATGTAGTCTATGGTGGAGAAGCTATCTCCTCTTTGCCAAGTTGGTATTGCTGAGTTAGAGGCATCCAGTCCACCATTCATACCAACCAAACCACAGACTCAAGTGATAGATTCCACATTCTCCTGCATTGTTGCTTATGATTTCCCCTAATGATACCTGGCAAGGTCTCTGAGAGTCCATTATCATCATTCGACAGACAACAGTCAGAGTTGAGATCTCCTGCCAGTATGACCCTGTCATTAGGAGCAGCTCCTTGCCAGTCCCGGATAAGGGTAGTGATTTTTCCAAAAAATAATTTAGTTCAGCTATCCCCTTGTGCCAATAAACATTAATAAGTAGAATGTCAAGATCAACCACAGAGGAAGATACTTTCACAGCCAAGATCCCCAGAGAGAGGTCAGACACTGCCCTAGATACAAATCCTAATGTCTCATTAATTGCAATCATAAGCCCCACCGAAGGCCTCCCTACCCTATTGTGTTTTGCGAGTTGGCAAAACACCTCATAACCATGTATACAGAGATAATCCACATGCCATGTTTCTTGTAAAAAAATACAGTAGCTGTCTTTCAACATGGCAGCGGTTTTGGGGTTGGATAGCAAATGAGAATTCCCCCTTGTATTCCAAGACAGCAACTTTAGATTTATATCCTCCTCTGTCAACCCTTTAGGATCTAAATTTACTGGAGGGGTGTCAGTTCGACAAAGCGGCTAGAATTTGGGCCCAATATTCATTCTGTGTATTGAAGCCTCTGTAGTGTTGCCTCTCTTGCCATGGGCTGTGTCTATCGGGATGAAACACAACTTTCAGGTTCCCACCATAGTTGAAGTTGCCTTTTAAGGAGTGTTGCTCCCCCTTGAGTAGTTTAACCTCATTAACCTCAAACCCTAATTTTCCCAAGGTGCCAATTTCTGCCATAATAATATTCAATGCTAGTTGGGAGTTAAAGTTAAATTTTACATTTCTCCCATTGTTCTCAGTATGGAAATTGAATCCTGTTAAGATCACAGGAGGATAAGAGTCTCAGGTTTGGGATTTACGCAAAGATTTTAAGGACATTTGCCTGGTTCACATACACTGACATATTCGGTCCCCATAGGCTCATCATCTGTATAATTTTTATAACTTGCAGTTCCGTTCTATGTTTCTCGTTGATACCATCAAACATCCCCTTAATGCCACTGTTACTGTCACCACTCCTGAACTCTGATGTTTCCTATCTCGATGGCTCAAGGGGTCATTAATATGATCATAGTCCACATGGGTCTTTGTGACATATGTTTTCCCCAATAATTTGACCTGCTCCATGCACATTATAGAAGTCTTACCAAATGTACACAATTTACCACCTATCAGACAAGTAGCTTGGTCTGATACTGTACTGGGCAGGGAATGGGGCAAAGTCAGAAATTACAGTTTCTCAAACAGTCGCTTATTGGTATCGCACTCTGTCAGTGGGGCACCCACTTCGGCCAAGGCGACAAGCTTCCTCAAAGGATCTTGCTTGACTATTGTTTTTTTTAGTGCTGGATTCCAACCAATGTTCATAGAACCTGTGGAGATTCAATGCCTGACCAAAACTGGGTTCACACCAACTTCCATCAATGTTCTCACCAGAGGATCAGTTGGAATATGTCAGTCCTTGTGGATTGTGTTCCATAATCAGCATTCTTATCCTGTGGATCATGGTTCCTAGGGACCGGCTGCCTCTCCCCAAGACAGATGGCATCCTCTCCCACCTCAGGTGTTCTCTCCTCAATACTCCCCTCCAAAACGGTTGTCATCACACTCTGTAAACCTTTGCCTCTAATCCTTCTCTTAACTAGAGACTGTGGTATAGTGAGGTTATGGAGATATCTACGTGAGGAAGTGATCAGTTTTTAAATGTTTTTAAAATGTTTTGATTTCTTGGCCTAATACCCTTGGTGCTATCCATATCTTTTCACTTGGGGACCTCATCTAAGGTTAGGTCTATAATGTCAGATTCAACCCTAGGAGCAGCTTGATCAGGTACAATTCCGACAGAGGAACACAGCCAACCTCAGTTCCTACAATGTGTTCTCCAGTCAGCAAACCCCCAAAACAAGGGACATCATCAGCCGAAACAATGGATGCCTGCTGATTTACTAGTGAAGCACAAGACTTTTCAAGCCCTTCTAATCTTTTATTAATTTCCTTCAAACAGCCCTTCAATGCATAATCGACCTCAGGAGTTATCCTTTGTTGCAAAACTAACCCACAACTCGTTTTTAGTCCCTCTCATGTATCATATATTTCTGTAAAGAGTTCAGTATGTACTCTGACTTCAGCCCAAATGTTATCATAAAGATTCACAAACGAACTGAGGACCATATTTAAGGCTGATAAAGTGATTTGCATTAAGCAGATTCTATCGTCTGCTTGTCTGTGGGTGTGATGGACTGGGGCATCTTCACAGTGTTCATCGTTCACCTCTGATATGAGACCTCTTTCTCTAAATCAACATTTTTTTTGTATGTTTATCAAGAAAATGTGTTAACTCTGTGGGTGACCCCGCAAACGAAGCATCACAGGTTTGCTGTACTATGCTATGGGACAATGAGTACACATAATAATTTCCATTGTTTTCCATAGCAAGGTCAGCAAACGCTATGATACTAATGTCATGGAGCCCATGTTCACTGGGCTGCTTGTTACATCATCCATCATAGAATGATCCAATCTTGCAATCTCCATCACAGGAATTATGATATTATTTCAGTACTAGTGCAGGTTTTTTTTCCAAATTAGTTCATAATTTTCTGCCAGAAATAGGAGAAAAAACAGTGGATTTTTTCAACAACAAACACTTTTCCCACAATATGTGCTTTCAGGGTTATGTGTACGTCCCCATGTGTGGACATACATCCTCTAGCCAAACCTACAAAGGAGCCATTGAAGAGTGTTCATTGTTTCAATTGTTTCATTGGAGCCTTACCCTACAGTGTTGTGTAGTCCTCCCTCTTAGTGGAGATACTGTGGGCATTAACATCCTCAACTAGTGTACACAAACCCACCCTGTTAGATGTATCTACCCCCAAATCATGGGTTAGCACTGCCACTAACCGATCTTCTTGATGATCAATAAAAGATTCCCCCTCAGCCTTAGAAACAATGTTGTTACTTATATGACCATCAACCCCGTACAAGGCCAATGACTTTAATTTTGGATAGCTGCCCCTAAATGATGGACTGGGACAGTCAGGTTGATATTGCCAGTCCCTACATTGTGAATTTGAGCTGTCACTATACAATCTTCTTGGCGAAGGAACACATTTCATCGACAGTATGTAAGTCGGCTGTGTGAAATACGTCCGCCATGGCCATCTGATTATCCTCTAAAGAGTACATGTCCTGAAGCAAATCAATAATAGGGTCTTCATTAACTGTCATATCTTGTTTGTCATCTAAATTGTGTCATCAATAGTCAATGGGCTCCTGAGACCCTTTTACAGCATTCTAGGGGAAAATAGTCCACAGGGAGAAGGTAAAGAACAATGAATCCAAACAGGATAAGGGTACCAAGGCTTAGCAGGATTGGTCCACAAACCCGACAGATACACAGGGGCCTCCATACCAGGTTCCAGCTCCGGGTTCCTTCAATGAGGAATTAACAGGCCATTCCAACCTTGGAGGACCCAGTAATTCATCATTGAAAAAACCCATCCCATTTGAGCCCCCATAGCGCTCAATGGAGAGGGAGCTAATAACAGGCCCGTTAATAAAGGGCCCGTTATTAGCTCCCTGGTCCCCTTGCGGGACCCGCTAAGGACGTCTGGTGTGATCAGACGTTCTGAGCGGGACCTGCAAGGGACCCTCGTAATAGGGCATCCCGTAATGAATGGTGCTGGTCCCGTACCGGCACCGTTCTTTACGGGACCGCCAGGGTCGTAATCAGGCCCACAATCTCAGCGAGATAACAGATTCACTGGATCAAAGTACAAAAAACAAGGGAAAAATAGAGCAAAACCCAATTCCTGCTCTTTTTTAAAATATCACAAATTCATAGATTTACAGTTTCAAGATATAATAAAAACATAAAAATCCAATTCTTGTATAAAACATCTCAAATTCACAGGTTCCTGAGATTCCCATTAAAAACAGGGATGAAATTCAAGTTCCTACTTTGTAAAATATCGCAATATCACAAATTCACAATTTCCAAGTGCTGCAAAAAAGGTAAAAACATGTCAACTCTGATTTAAATTGTCACAAGATCAAAGGTGTTCACACAAGCTGGATAAAGAATTTAAAAAAATCAACAAACTAAGACTTTCTTTCAATGTATCTCATAAGAGGATCTCAAAGGAAACTTCCTGCAGTAACTTCTCCAGAGATAAATAAACAAAAGTGTATTACAATCCACAAAATTAGACTTTCATTCAATATATCTCATATGAGGATCTCAAAGGACACTTCCCGCAGTCACTCCTAATAGAACGAAAACGTAATAGGCAATATGCCGCAAAGCTGGAGCAAAGGTCAGCTAAAAGCTACTTTCAATAGGTCCCATGTAAGGCACTCAAAGGAAAGGTTCCAGCAGTCACTCCTTCAGTGGAACACTGAACCAAAAGAAGGAATATTAGCCTGAAATCACAAGGGTGGAAGCAGTCAGGAGGTTTAAGTTCAACCACACAGATGCTCAAAGGACAAAGCCTGCAGTAACTCCTCTGTTAAAAGCCTGTCACAAAAGTGTTTGGTAGCTGAGATAGTGCTTTGTTAGTAAAGCATGTGACCAAGGTTGTCCCAATTCACTCACAGGGGCATTCTCCACACGGCACAGTTGAATTGGCAAAAATAAAAAGAACATCTGCTGCCTTTATCCAAGTCAGGGTAAACCTAAGGGTAATCAGAGCAGCTCAGTTACACTACACACATTTTTGGGTTGGTTAGACTTCTTCATAAAAATCATTGAGCAGCGGATGGCTGTGTCGGATGTGTCGAGTGTAACCGGTCGAGTTTCTGTCACAGCACATTTGCCAGACACCAGACACAAGACACACTGTGCCACATACCATGCCACACTCTGTGCCGGTATGGTGATTAGGCCTGTTGGGTATTTTGTATAGATTTGGGGCCTAGCAGTATTTTCTTACCGCCAAAATGAAAATAATTCACTAATAATCACTCTTTGCATTCAGATTAGATTTGGTATATAGTAATACAGTATACATACATTATTTCAGCACACAGATACATTTAGTGGTATTTCTGGTGAGCATAATTCCTTTGTTTTATATGTGGCCCCAATATCCAGAACCGCTTATTTTTGCTTAGTTTGTTCGTGTGATCACTAGAGTGGCCTCAGGCTTACATTTCAGGAACACCACATTTTCAATTGGAGTGCCACCATGGGCTGTCCTCACTGACTTATCTACAGCAGCAAGCTAACATGTGGTATTCATCACCAAATTATCTACATCGGTGAACTATGTCCAGGGCCTCTCTTTCTGCTGACTCATGTAACTCCAGCAGCAGTCTATTTCATTATGTTATTATTATGTTCCGTTCAGAAAACACACACTTATATACTGAATGGAATCATGCACACAGTTACCGCCAAGTCTTATTTTTAGCTACCTTAAAAATGACAATTGCTCTGTCTAAACCTCTCCCCATATTATCAGTACTATAATGGTAGATGCACACATAAAAGAGAAAAATAAAACACACTATCCGTCTGCTTTCAGATATTTTTGTGTATTATAAAAATTGCATTTCAACACGATCTTACTCTTTTTACAGAAATAAATGGAAATTGCACAGTAACAACATTATCTGTAACAGAATGAGAAGAGAGCGGCGAGAACATATTCAATTTGCAACATTAAACATGTTGATAAAACACTGGAATTCCCTCTTTTACTCTGACTGAATAGTTTCGCACACATACACACTGCCCCCGCACTCTGCAATATAATTACGATGCCAGTCCAGCATGTAAAATTCTTCGGCTGGTCGCCTTCTGGAAGACCCTCTTAGATCACCCCAGCAAGGACGAGCATCTGCCGTCACTCAAACTGGGGCTTATTGACTGGAATTCCCAGTCTCTGCAGCAGTGCTCTGGAATCTGCTTTTTCAATCAGGAAACTCCCCAGCCACCAGCCAGGTCTTTCTCCCAGCTGTGTAAAATGTCTTCTCTCTCTCTTCTTCCCTGAGGTTCATTAGAAAAGCTCTGTTACAGCCTACCACATGAGTTCAACCAATGAAATTCAATCATGTCCTACCCTCCTTCTCTTGAACAATGGCTTGGCTTATACAGTTGCAACTGTAACCTATCTGATTTCCTGCTTATTCGAGTCTTTGCTTCCTGCAAATACTGTGGACAGAGCACAGATAGAAGCGAAGAGAAAAAAATCTGGATGCGCGTTTAAAATGACTTTCAGAGCCTGTCATTTTCCATCTCATTTTGCACTGGAGAAGACATTATATTATTAATGAGTTAGAATCGTTAGTATTGTTAATGAGGTTAGTTCATTAATCCTCAAATGTGTCTCCTGCAACAGAGGAATTTCAGGTGAGAAAAAAAATACATGCTTTTAACTGTGAAAAAAAATGATTTGCATTTTAGATGTAGAAATCATTTTTGACTGAATAGCCTGTTTTCATTTACATGTCCATGTCACACTGGCAACACATGCCTTGCTGTACCATATTATAGCAATGCACCAAACCCATGCAGTGGTGCTGCATGAAAAAAAAAATGCTAACTACTCTTACATATTCCAACACATGCCTTGCTGTACCGCATTATAGCAATGCACCAAACCCATGCAGTGGTGCTGCATGAAAAAAAATGCTAAATACTCTTACAGGCCGAATAGCTCTGCCTTTTCTAATGGATAGTGTCAGCAGACTTCTCGAACTGCAAAGGACCAGTAGGTCCAACAGGTAACAACAAGATACATTGTGCCACACACCACGCTAAACGTTAGCATGGTGATTAAGTAGAATAGCTGTACCTTTCCAATGGATAGTGTAGACAGACTTCTCGAGCTGCAAATGACCAGCAGGTCCAACAGGTAACAACAAGACACCCTGTGCCATTTTAATTTTTAACGAACGGTTGGGTTTCATCAAACAAAGTGAAGGTTTGTTCTTTCCGATTTGTTTCAATGTCTTCCTGTACCAACATTTGTACACAAAATGTGGGACTAGAACCTTGTTATATCAAATAACCACACCTTGACACACCAAACCCCCAGAGTGAAATTCAATCCTGGAGGAAATCTCTAATAAACCAGCTGGATAAGCACTCAAATCAAACAGGGGAAGGCTTTCCCTAACAGACACCAAATGTGGGGGTTTCACCCTTACCAAGACCGCTATCTGTCCCCGGGCATCTTCTGACATCCAGATTCATGGCTGTCTTATTCGGTCGCCTCACCCTCAACTGTCTGTAACCATAAAGCTTTGTTATTCACAAACCAAACAGGAGTTGCTGCGAGACAATGAAGTCTTTAAATGTGTTCCCGATGCATACTCTGTAATAAGCAGAGGGATGCATCAGCCACGCTGAATGCTGCAGTGTGTATGAATAAAATATAAAAAAACTGGTGCAAAAAGCACCTTGCTGGTGCATTCTGTCAGCTTGAAAAGTCCAAGGTGTTGCAAAGAAATCAACGCGGGTTCTAATGACAAGGTACTTTAATAACTCATCCCCATGCCCAGGGAAGATTAAATCCATAAAAAGTACACATTCACTATGTCCTCGTAGCTTGCTCACATACAACTGTTGTGTGGTCTGCACAGCAATGTATGCATTCTCTATGATACTAACAGAAGTTATGTAAGTCCATCTTTACTGTTTACAGCTTAAGTTAATTCTACTGCTACCCCTAGAATAGTGATTGGCTATCTTAGCCCTTGTTGTAAAGCTTGTAATAAGAACACCCATTACACCTTAACAACAGTAGGTACAACCTGCATCCCATTCTGGACAAAAGGTAGCAGGTTGTTATTCCGTTCAAGCAGCTGCAGGTTTTACTAATCCTGAGTATTGTGTCCCATACACCCCCCACCACTTATGAGAATGTCACACAGCCCTCAGCAGTGAATGCCATGTGTGACCCATTAGTGATGGAGACTGAGAATAGGGCATAGAGTGACTTAGGACCTAATTCATGGAATGTTTTCCTATGGGAGTGTGCCATTATAAAAACACTTCCATAAATCAGGCCCTTAGAAACAGCGCTTTGAAGGACAGATGCAGAGGCTGAGCGAGTAACGCTAGAACTGGGAGAAGGGTGAAGAGCAACAATAGGTACTGATGAATGGAGAGCCAATGATATTTTATTTTGAAATCAACAGTGTTGTGATTAGGGATGTACTTGTTGAGATGAAGGATGATGGCTGCAACTGTGAGAGGGATTGAGAGGTATTATAATGTGCCAATAGTATAGATTATTAGAGTCGATTAGATCAGATCTGAATGCAGGACTAGCAGAGGAGGATGAATGCGCAACAGATGAGGAACAGGGAGAATAGATGCCACCCAGGGTGACACCAAGAGTAGAGAGTTGATTCAGTCCAATACCCAGATTGTGACCAGGCTGCATGGCAGTGGTGAAGGGGAAGAAAGAGGGGAGAAAGTTACTGGTTTAACAGGTGGGAATACAGCTCCCATTGTTGCATAAAGGTTGTGGAATGGCACAGTAGGTACCCTGGTAACAATTTGATGAAGGCATTGCCATCGCACACAGCAGGAGCAAGCAAGTGAATATACGCACATGAAAAACAGACCACAGGCATTAAATCAGTGGTAGAGGAAAGGAAAAGCTTGTGCACTGCATACTTAGTAGACCAAGCGGATAAGATTTGGAAAAGAGCAGGTTACCCATGGGTATGAATGGGCATTGATAATCATGATGGAACACATTTCAATGATTTTTTGGGTGAAAGTTTGGACTGTTTTAAGGGCAGCCGATCCTGACACACCGGATATACATTAAATTATGAAAAGTATGATGAAGGAAGGCGATGACCCATCACAATATATAATTCAAATGCAGGGGATTTGGAGGGCAGAAACAGGGGAACCATGGGACAAGAATATAGCAATATTGTATCATATTTTAAAAAACACAAAGTTAGTGCAGAAGAAATTAACAAACCCCAGTATAGAAGGAGCAGCGATTACTTGCCTACCTGTAGGACAGGTAGAAATGAAGATGGCACCAGTAGAAACTAGAATAACACTGGAGTGGATGAAAGGGTACCAAAGCTATCCTGATAACAGAGGTTATCAGGGAGGTTATCAATGAGGGAGTGGGGCATTTCAAGGGGGATGAGGGGGTAGAGCAGGAGGATGTGGAGGGATGGGACAGAGATTTGGGGGACAGGGTCTGTGTTGGTCATGTGGAAGAATGGGCCATTTCGCATGAGAATGTAGAAGCTTGGAAAATGTGCACCAGCAGGTACAACAGCCCCATTATCAATATCAGTTGCCATTACCAACCCAAATGCAACTCCCAGCACCGGACAGCACAGCAGTGTATGCGGCACAACAGACCCAACAGCCTGCACCACAATTATGGGACAAACATGTTTTGCCGCATGGCACAGTGACACAGTATACAGGGGCGAGTGTGATGGGTGGTAACCCCTTCCTATTCCCAGAGTTGAACATATATCCAGATTAGGACAGCCCACAGAGAGCTCTGACATGCCCTAGTCCTGTCATTCACTGCCAATCCGGAAGGGGAAGAAGGTAGTAAAATCAGTTCTATTTACAAAAGACTTACCCATGAAGCTGACGATTTTATTCAGGGAAGGAGGGATAGTGTGTTCCACAGCAGGAATTTGTTATGCTACGGTTCTGGCAATTACAAGAGCATTGTACAGTGACATCACTAATAGAGGAATACCTTTGCACCTGTATGTGTTTATGTATGGTGCAACTGTGTTGTTGAGTTGAGTGCCGGGCATCAGAAACAAAGGATGGGGAGTGCCAACTGAAGTTTTGTTTAGACCAGCAGTTCACCGAGATCATGCCCCGGGTACCATTATCACATTAGACTTTCTACGGGGTACTGATTACTGACTACAAGGTAGTGCTAATAGGGATTGACGAAGAGGGAGATGAGTGGCAAACAGTTGTGTGTATTGACCCAATCACAACCACTGAGTGGAGTGTCAGATGGACAGTTGCTTGAAGATGCTGATAACAATGGTGAGATGATACTGGAGGTTTGTAATTCATGTCAAACAATGATCCATCATTGGAATGTCCCTCGACCTATACATATTGCAAAAACCATGCCTGCAGATGGACAGGGAGACTTGATAAGAGTGCCCAGAACTTGATGGACTGACAACCCCTATGATGTATGGCTCTTTAAGAGCATAGAAGCAGTAAGTATCAAGTTGAAGAAGGGAGCAGTTTTACTCAGAGTGTGACAGTATCCATTGTCAATAGAAACAGATGAGGGGATGCATGAGACAATTATGGCATTATGACAGCAGTGCTTCACAGTCACTTCTGAGTCCCTTTGGAACACAGCAGTTTAGCCTGTCAAAAAAGCAAAAGGGTCAAGTTGGAGGATGATACAGGTCTTACACCCATTGAATAATATTGTAGAAGCTAAGTTCCCAGTAGTACAGAATCCCGCCACATGCTTTCTTCAATGTACCTACTGAGGCCACAAATTTCACTGTCATTGATTTGAAAAATGATTTCTTCTCCATTCCATTGCACCCTGATTCACAATACCTCACCACATTCACGCATGGCGTGCAAAGGTTTCAACACACCAGACTTTCTCACAGATACTGTGAGTCATTGAGTATTTTTAACACAGTACTTCATATGGATATGGGTAATAAAACACATACAGAGTACTCTCATTCAGTATGTAGATGACCTCCTAAAGTGAAGCACAACAGAAGACCTATGTAGGGCAGATTCAGTAACACTCTGACACTGTTCACAAACAAATGACACAAAGTGGATAAGGAAAAAATTCAATATTGTTAGAAGGAGGTGGTGTATTTGGGACAGATAATATCATCTTCAAGTAAACGAATAACCCCAGAATGAGCAGCTGGAGAACACTTCCTACAGTAAAGGAAATGCAGCCAATTTGGGGTTGTCTAACTATTGAAGGGCATGGATCTTTGACTATTCTAGTTACAGAAGGCCTCTGCTGCAGGGGACAGGAGAAACATATTTCCAGGAACATAAAATGCCATAAGTAATGCACCAGTACTAGCAAGCCCGGATTTCACAAAATAATGTTTATTTGTTTTCACATTCTAATGGTCAAGACATGACTGCAGTGTAAGCTCAGCACACATCCATGGGGCACACACCCCTAGCTTATTATATTGCCATATTAGATTCAGTGATGCAGGGTTGATTTCCTTGTAAACAGGCACTGGTCGCTGTGGAATTTGCCATTGAAAAATCCTCAACAGTCACTATGGGTTGCTCAATGAGGCGATATGTAGAGCATGCAGTGGTTGCAATTCTTGAGCAATCCAAATCTACTCTGATCACACAAAGGGCCCCTGAATATGCAGTTATTTAGTCAAGACCATCCATTCACATTGTGTGGAGTCATACAATGAACGCCACCACGTTTACTGCAATACACGTACAGCAGGGTGAGGAAGTGCATGACTTTGTTAATTACAAAGAACATGAAGATGATTTAATACAAGTAAGGGAGGATGCACTTGAATAAGGGGATGTCCTCTTTGTTGATGGGTCATCAATGGTTGCTCAAGAGACTGGCCAAAGACACACAGGTACAGCAGTGTTGTGCATTGTGGAAGGGGAATATGAGGTTGCAGTGCAAAAGAGGTTACCGACTTGCAGGGTAATTCATAGAAATTTGCACAAAAATGGCGCACGCGGCTGGCGCACAGTGTCCCCGTGCGATACACTGCGCCAGCCACGTGTGAAAAAATCCATTTCATCGTCCAGCGTATTCGTGGATTTTAGCCTCCGAAACCAGCCGTGGTGCAGAGTGGCGCAGCGACCCTGCAGCAGCGCCAGTTACGCTCCCAAGAACGCCCTCACGCAAGGAAAAGCCTTCAAAATCCCCAAATCATCGCAATGGGCTGCGCTAACCCTGGACCAGTTCACAGGGCTGGCAAACAGCAAACGCCAAGCGGGGAACGTGTTTTTCAGTGGTTCGCGGGAAGTTCCACACGCGATTGTCCTGTGTACGTGTACATCAGGGGTGCCTGGGACGTAGTTAGGCGGAAACCTGGGCAGTTCCCTCTGGGACCACTGCAAAAGATTTAGGACTACAGGTGTTTGGCGGTGAACCCACTTGGTAGCAGTCTGTACCACACAGATTCACTTGGTAGCTGTGGCTGAGCAGTCAGACTTCCCTCAAGAAGAGTTGAGCAGTATGTGGAGTATACAAAATAGGGCAATTCTTCCCAGCAAGACAAGTAAGCACGAAACGAGGCTTAGTGTAAAGATATTAGGGTATTTATTTATAACGAAAGCATCTATGAAAAACACTATGGCACTTTCACGGCAAACAAATCAAACACAATTACTCTACGAAGTAGAAAACGCTCAATCCCCCTAGCAATATGTCGACAAGTCTAGGTTCTACCGGCACCACTTATTTACAGACAGAGGTGTATACCTCAACCTAGATGGCACTCTAATATTAGTTAGGACGGGAGAGAAAAAGATAGGCAGGTTACGAAATCAACACAGTTCAATACTTCACGGGCAAAATGTACGGTAAGAAGGCAAGAACCACAATAGATCATAAAGTTCAGAGGCCAGGCCCACTCGGAGAGAGGCAAGGCGATATGTCCCAAAAAAGTCTCTAGTGGAGATGCATTCAAGTCTTTGTAGCATATTGTTATCGGCAGATTGAACCAGTTCAGAACAATAAATGAGAAAAGCTTGGAGGCAACCCAACGGAAAGGAGAGGATTAAGACACATCACTCGAACCGATCGAAAGGGAAGCCAGGCGGACACGGTACCTTGTTGTGGAGGGCAGCTCCGGCAGGGGCAGTTGTTCCTGGTGGTGGATGCACATCGGGTCTTTGCCAAGAGTAGAGAAGATCTCGTCGTCGAAGAAAAGTGAAGTCCGGTGCACCACCAGCGAAGAGGCCATCCGTGGAGTGCTCTGTCACAAGGCACCACCTTTTGGTCGTGGTACAGGGGTAGTGGCTATCCGGTTGCCGAGGTGCGCTGCACGGGCAATTTGACCACTGCGTCCTGAGGCGAATAAAAAGCAAAGGGGACTGGTTGTTCCCACCAGTCAGGGGAAGAGACTCTCCGGCAGGGAGATCTCCTCTGTCGTCGGGAAGTGGTGAGTCGGCTCAGCAGGGCTCCACCGGAGGTGTCGTCGTTGCAGGTCGGCTCAGCGTTACCCTCGTCGGATTCTTAGGTCCTGTGGCGACTTCTAAAGATCCAGTCCCAAAAGCCCTGCTTTTATGCAGAAAACCCCCATTCATTCAGCCTAGCTGTCGATCAACACATGCTAAGTGGTGAGCGGGAAGGCTCACCACTTGGGCCAATCACTCCAGAGTGCGACCGGAGTTGGCAAGGCAACTCAGTCCAGGGTGCCTAAACCCCCTCCCACACCCCTGTGGTAACCCAGACAGAATGGCACCACTCTGGAGGGTCTCTGTACAGAGCCCGCCAAAAGTGGAACAAAGGGCTCAACCTTTGGTTTAGGAGTCACAGAGACGAACACAGACGCCATTTTAAAAACCGAGTTCTGGCAGAAAATACCATCCGATAAACTTATTTACGATAAATAGACCGGTGGTATGTTAGAGATTAACGAGGAAAAGTATCAATCTCCAACAATGGGACGAATCCCAGAGGGTTAGGTTCGGGATCGAACATAACAAGTAATTTCCACTGCCACCAGCAAAAACTCGATGAGGGGGGAACGGGACAGTGCCCCCTCGAGTAACAGATCCAGGAGTAATCGAATTACCCCTACTAGTACGTCCACAATAAGATGGTTTGTACTAGTTCTGTTAGTAAATTTAGGTCTAGTAAAGCCAATGGTGACTTTACATGCCCGGGGAGACAGTAGTCAGTCCCCGG
The DNA here is from genome assembly GCF_040938575.1 of Ambystoma mexicanum. Classification (NCBI taxonomy): domain Eukaryota; kingdom Metazoa; phylum Chordata; class Amphibia; order Caudata; family Ambystomatidae; genus Ambystoma; species Ambystoma mexicanum. The sequence continues at coordinate 873,472,948 of NC_090941.1, forward strand.
GCATGGAGTCTATGGTGGAGGCCCGCTAGGACGCCCCAGTGCTACGGCACATAGGGTGCGGTGTAACACACATAGAAAAACATATGAGACCCTATGGAGTAAAAGACCCCATAGCCCATAGAACACATTGACACTCAAAGGAATTACACACATACATGTCCAAGAGTGGGGGAAAAAGAGTCTCACTCTTGGCAGGATGGAAAAAACAAACTCCCGAAATCCAGCAAAGCTGCTGGGGGACTCACTAGGTTAGGAAATTCAGCCTAAACAGAGAAATCTCCCTAACAGTAACACACGCAAAAACAGCAGGGTACATGTATTCCAGGGGTGCGCGGGAAATATCACACGCGATTCCATCAAGGTACGTGTATTTCAGGGGTGCGCGGGAAGTATCACACGCAAAAACAGCAGGGTACGTGTATTCCAGGGGTGCACGGGAAGTATCACACGCAAAAGCAGTAGGGTACGTGTATTTCAGGGGTGCGCGGGAAGTATCACATGCAAAATCAGCAGGGTACGTGTATTTCAGGGGTGCGCGGGAAGCATCACACGCAAAAGCAGCAGGGTACGTGTATTTCAGGGGTGCGCAGGAAGTATCACACGCGATTCCATAAGGGTACGTGTATTAAAGGGGTGCGCGGGGAGCACCACACGTGAATTGCACGTGTGGGTCCTCCCAAGTGTTCCCTCTACACCCTCCACGGCCCCTGCAGGTGGCCCACACAACAGGGGCCTACCCTGCACATGTCCTGCAGGCACCCCATCCACCATGGCCATGCCCCCCAGCCAACTCACATGTCACCTTGCACCACTGCCCACCATCGCATGCCCCCCTGCACCCCCAGCCACCAGGGGCAGCCTCCACCAGGCCCACACTCATGTCTCCCACCACCCCCACCCCCCAGCCACCAGGGGCAGCCTCCACCAGGCCCCCACTCATGTCTCCCACCACCCCCACCCCCCAGCAGTGCAGGGGCAGCCTCCACCAGGCCCACACTCATGTCTCCCACCACCCCCACCCCCCAGCCACCAGGGGCAGCCTCCACCAGGCCCCCACTCATGTCTCCCATCACCCCCACCCCCCAGCAGTGCAGGGGCAGCCTCCACCAGGCCCCCACTCATATCTCCCACCACCCCCACCCTCCAGCAGTGCATGGGCAACCTCCACCAGGCCCCCACTCATGTCTCCCACCACCCCCACCCCCCAGCCACCAGGGGCAGCCTCCACCAGGCCCCCACTCACGTCCCCTATCACCCCCACCCCCCAGCAGTGCAGGGGCAGCCTCCACCAGGCCCCAACTCATGTCCAACTCATGTCTCCCTGCACCCCCACCCCCCAGCCGCCAGGGGCAGCCTCCACAAGGCCCCCACTCATGTCCCCTATCACCCCCACCCCCCAGCAGTGCAGGGGCAGCCTCCACCAGGCTCCCACTCATGTCTCCCTGCACCACCACCCCCCAGCCACCAGGGGCAACCTCCACCAGGCCCCCACTCATGTCTCACATCACCCCCACCCCCCAGCAGTGCAGGGACAGCCTCCACCAGGCCCCCACTCATTTCTCCCATCACCCCCACCCCCCAGCAGTGCAGGGGCAGCCTCCACCAGGCCCCCACTCATGTCTCCCACCACCCCCACCCCCCAGCAGTGCAGGGGCAGCCTCCAAAAGGCCCCCACTCATGTCCAACTCATGTCTCCCTGCACCCCCACCCCCCAGCCACCAGGGGCAGCCTCCACCACCAGGCCCCCACTCATGTCTCCCATCACCCCCACCCCCCAGCAGTGCAGGGGCAGCCTCCACCAGGCCCCCACTCATGTCTCCCATCACCCCCACCCCCCAGCAGTGCAGGGGCAGCCTCCACCAGGCCCCCACTCATGTCAAACACCACCCCACCCCCCAGCAGTGCAGGGACAGCCTCCACCAGGCCCCCACTCATGTCCCCTATTACCTCCACCCCCCCCCAGCCACCAGGGGCAGACTCCACCAGGCCCCCACTCATGTCTCCCACCACCCCCACACCTCAGCAGTGCAGGGGCAACCTCCACCAGGCCCCCACTCATGTCCAACTCATGTTTCCCTGCACCCCCACCCCCCAGCCACCAGGGGCAGCCTCCACCAGGACCCACCCATGTCTCCCATCACCCCCACCCCCCAGCAGTGCAGGGGAAGCCTCCACCAGGCCCCCACTCATGTCCCCTATCACCCCCCCAGCCACCAGGGGCAGCCTCCACCAGGCCCCCACTCATGTCTCCCACCACCCCCACCCCCCAGCAGTGCAGGGGCAGCATCCACCAGGCCCCAACTCATGTAGAAACTCAAGTCTCCCACCACCCCACCCCCCAGCCACCAGGGGCAGCCTCCACCAGGCCCCCACTCATGTCCCCTATCGCCCCCACCCCCCGGCAGTGCAGGGGCAGCCTCCACCAGGCCCCAACTCATGTCCAACTCATGTCTCCCTGCACCCCCACCCCCCAGCCACCAGGGGCAGCCTCCACAAGGCCCCCACTCATGTTCCCTATCACCCCCACCCCCCAGCAGTGCAGGGGAAGCCTCCACCAGGCCCCCACTCATGTCTCCCTGCACCCCCACCCCCCAGCCACCAGGGCAGCCTCCACCAGGCCCCAACTCATGTCCAACTCATGTCTCCCTGCACCCCCACCCCCTAGCCACCAGGGGCAGCCTCCACAAGGCCCTGCACTCATGTCCCCTATCACCCCCACCCCCCAGCAGTGCAGGGGCACCCTCCACCAGGCACCCACTCATGTCTCCCATCACCCCCACCCCCCAGCAGTGCAGGGGCAGCCTCCACCAGGCACCCACTCATGTCTCCCACCACCCCCACCCCCCGGAAGTGCAGGGGCAGCCTCCACCAGGCCCACACTCATGGCTCCCACCACCCCCACCCCCCAGCCACCAGGGGCAGCCTCCACCAGGCCCCCACTCATGTCCCCTATCACCCCGACCCCCAGCAGTGCAGGGGCAGCCTCCACGAGGTCCCCACTCATGTCCAACTCATGTCTCCCTGCACCCCCACCCCCCAGCCACCAGGGGCAGCCTCCACCAGGCCCCCACTCATGTCTCCCATCACCCCCACCCCCCAGCAGTGCAGGGGCAGCCTCCACCAGGCCCCCACTCATGTCTCCCATCACCCCCACCCCCCAGCAGTGCAGGGGGCGCCTCCACCAGGCCCCCACTCATGTCTCCCACCACCCCACCCCCCAGCAGTGCAGGGGCAGCCTCCACCAGGCCCCCACTCATGTCCCCTATCACCCCCACCCCCACAGCCACCAGGGGCAGCCTCCACCAGGCCCCCACTCATGTCTCCCACCACCCCCACCCCCAAGCAGTGCAGGGGCACCCTCCACCAGGCCCCCACTCTTGTCCAACCCATGTCTCCCATCACTCCTACCCCCCAGCAGTGCAGGGGCAGCCTCCACCAGGCCCCCACTCATGTCCCCTATCACCCCCACCCTCCAGCAGTGCAGGGGCAGCCTCCACCAGGCCCCCACTCATGTCCCCTATCACCCCCACCCCCCAGCCACCAGGGGAAGCCTCCACCAGGCCCCCACTCATGTCTCCCACCACCCCCACCCCCCAGCAGTGCAGGGGCACCCTCCACCAGGACCCCACACATGTCCCCCTGCACCCCCACACTCCAGCAGTGCAGGGGCAGCCTCCACCAGGCCCCCACTCATGTCTCCCACCACCCCCACCCCCCAGCAGTGCAGGGGCAGCCTCCAACAGGCCCCCAATCATGTCTCCAACCACCCCCACCCCCCAGCCACCAGGGGCAGCCTCCACCAGGCCCCCACTCATGTCTATCACCCCCACCCCCCAGCAGTGCAGGGGCAGCCTCCACCAGGCCCCCACCATGTCTCCCACCACCCCCACCCCCCAGCAGTGCAGGGGCATCCTCCACCAGGCCCCCACTCATGTCTCCCACCACCCCCACCTCCCAGCCACGAGGGGCAGCCTCCACCAGGCCCCCACTCATGTCTATCACACCCACCTCCCAGCAGTGCAGGGTCAGCTTCCACCAGGCCCCCACTCATGTCTCCCACCACCCCCACCTCCCAGCCACGAGGGGCAGCCTCCACCAGGCCCCCACTCATGTCTATCACACCCACCCCCCAGCAGTGCAGGGTCAGCTTCCACCAGGCCCCCACTCATGTCTCCCACCACCCCAACCCCCCAACAGTGAAGGGACACCCTCCACCAGGCCCCCACTCATGTCTACCACCACCCCCACCCCCTAGCCACCAGGGGTAGCCTCCACCAGGCTCCCATTCATGTCTCCCATCACCCCCTCCCCCCAGCAGTGCAGGGGCAGCCACCACCAGGCCCCCACTCATGTCTCCCATCACCCTCACCCCCCAGCAGTGCAGGGGCAGCCTCCACCAGGCCCCCACTCATGTCTCCCACCACCCCAACCCCCCAGCCACCAGAGGCAGCCTCCACAAGGCCCCCACTCATGTCTCCCATCACCCCCACCCCCCAGCAGTGCAGGGGCAGCCTCCACCAGGCCCCCACTCATGTCTCCCATCACCCCCACCCCCCAGCAGTGCAGGGGCAGCCTCCACCAGGCCCCCACTCATGTCTCACACCACCCCCACCCCCCAGCAGTGCAGGGGCAGCCTCCACCAGGCCCCCACTCAGGTCTCCCACCACCCCCACCCCCCAGCCACCAGGGGCAGCCTCCATCAGGCCCCCACTCATGTCTGCTATCACCCCCACCCCCCAGCAGTGCAGGGGCAGCCTCCACCAGGCCCCCACTTATGTCTCCCTGCACCCCCACCCCCCAGCAGTGCAGGGGCAGCCTCCACCAGGCCCCCACCCATGTCTCCCATCATCCCCACCCCCCGCCACCAGGGGCAGCCTCCACCAGGCCCCCACACATGTTTCCCACCACCCCCACCCCCCAGCCACCAGGGGCAGCCTCCACCAGGCCCCCACTCATGTCCCCTATCACCCCCACCCCCCAGCAGTGTAGGGGCAGACTCCACCATGTCCCCACTCATGTCTCCCATCACCCCCACCCCCCAGCAGTGCAGGGGCAGCCTCCACTAGGCCCCCACTCATGTCTCCAACCACCCCCACCCCCCAGTAGTGCAGGGGCAGCTTCCACCAGGCCCCCGCTCATGTCTCCCTGCACCACCACCCCCCAGCCACCAGGGGCAGTCTCCACCAGGCACCCACTCATGTCTCCCATCACCCCCACCCCCCAGCAGTGCAGGGGCAGCCTCCACCAGGCCCCCACTCATGTCTCCCATCACCCCCACCCCCCAGCAGTGCAGGGGCAACCTCCACCAGGCCCCCACTCATGTCTCCCATCACCCCCACCCCCCAGCAGTGCAGGGGCAGCCTCCACCAGGCCCCCACTCATGTCTCCCACCACCCCCACCCCCCGGCAGTGCAGGGGCAGCCTCCACCAGGCCCCCACTCATGTCTCCCACCACCCCCACCCCCCAGTCACCAGGGGCAGCCTCCACCAGGCCCCCACTCATGTCTCCTATCACCCCCACCCCCCAGCAGTGCAGGGGCAACCTCGACCAGGCCCCCACTCATGTCTCCCATCACCCCCACCCCCCAGCAGTGCAGGGGCAGCCTCCACCAGGCCCCCACTCATGTCTCCCGCCACCCCCACCCCCCAGCCTCCAGGGGCAGCCTCCACCAGGCCCCCACTCATGTCTCCCATCACCCCCACCCCCCAGCAGTGCAGGGGCAACCTCCACCAGGCCCCCACTCATGTCTCCCATCACCCCCACCCCCCAGCAGTGCAGGGGCAGCCTCCACCAGGCCCCCACTCATGTCTCCCACCACCCCCACCCCCCAGCAGTGCAGGGGCAGCCTCCACCAGGCCCCCACTCATGTCTCCCACCACCCCCACCCCCCAGTCACCAGGGGCAGCCTCCACCAGGCCCCCACTCATGTCTCCTATCACCCCCACCCCCCAGCAGTGCAGGGGCAACCTCGACCAGGCCCCCACTCATGTCTCCCATCACCCCCACCCCCCAGCAGTGCAGGGGCAGCCTCCACCAGGCCCCCACTCATGTCTCCCACCACCCCCACCCCCCGGCAGTGCAGGGGCAGCCTCCACCAGGCCCCCACTCATGTCTCCCACCACCCCCACCCTCCAGTCACCAGGGGCAGCCTCCACCAGGCCCCCACTCATGTCTCCCATCACCCCCACCCTCCAGCAGTGCAGGGGCAGACTCCACCAGGCAACCACTCATGTCTCCCACCACCCCCACCTCCCGGCAATGCAGGGGCAGCCTCCACCAGGCCCACACTCATGTCTCCCACCACCCCCACAACCCAGCCACCAGGGGCAGCCTCCACCAGGCCCCCACTCATGTCTCCCATCACCCTCACCCCCCAGCAGTGCAGGGGCAGCCTCCACCAGGCCCCCACTCATGTCTCCCATCACCCCCACCCCCCAGCAGTGCAGGGGCCGCCTCCACCAGTCCCCCACTCATGTCTCCCACCACCCCAAACCCCCAGCAGTGCAGGGGCAGCCTCCACCAGGCCCCCACTCATGTCCCCTCTCACCCCCACGCCCCCCAGCCACCAGGGGCATCCTCCACCAGGCCCCCACTCATGTCCAACCCATGTCTCCCATCACTCCCACCCCCAGCAGTGCAGGGGAAGCCTCCACCAGGCCCCCACTCATGTCCCCTATAACTCCCACCGTCCAGCAGTGCAGGGGCAGCCTCCACCAGGCCCCCACTCATGTCCCCTATCACCCCCACCCCCAGCCACCAGGGGAAGCCTCCACCAGGCCCCCACTCATGTCCCCCTGCACCCCCACACTCCAGCAGTGCAGGGGCAGCCTCCACCAGGCCCCCACTCATGTCTCCCACCACCCCCACCCCCCAGCAGTGCAGGGGCAGCCTCCAACAGGCCCCCAGTCATGTCTCCAACCACCCCCACCCCCCAGCCTCCAGGGGCAGCCTCTACCAGGCCCCCACTCATGTCTATCACCCCCACTCCCCAGCAGTGCAGGGGCAGCCTCCACCAGGCCCCCACTCATGTCTCCCTGCACCCCCACCCCCCATCCACCAGGGGCACCCTCCACCAGGACCCCACACATGTCCCCCTGCACCCCCACACCCCAGCAGTGCAGGGGCAGCCTCCACCAAGCTACCACTCATGTCTCCCACCACCCCACCCCCCAGCAGTGCAGGGGCAGCCTCCACCAGGCCCCCACTCATGTCTCCCACACCACCCCCACCTCCCAGCCACGAGGGGGAACCTCCACCAGGCCCCCACTCATGTCTATCACACCCACCCCCCAGCAGTGCAGGGTCAGCTTCCACCAGGCCCCCACTCATGTCTCCCACCACCCCCACCTCCCAGCCACGAGGGGCAGCCTCCACCAGGCCCCCACTCATGTCTAACACACCCACCCCCCAGCAGTGCAGGGTCAGCTTCCACCAGGCCCCCACTCATGTCTCCCAACACCCCCACCCCCCAACAGTGAAGGGACACCCTCCACCAGGCCCCCACACATGTCTACCACCACCCCCCCCCCAGCCACCAGGGGTAGCCTCCACCAGGCTCCCATTCATGTCTCCCATCACCCCCTCCCCCCAGCCACCAGGGGCAGTCTCCACCAGGCCCCCACTCATGTCTCCCATCACCCCCACACCCCAGCAGTGCAGGGGCAGCCTCCACCAGGCCCCCACTCATGTCTCCCACCACCCCCACCCCCCGGCAGTGCAGGGGCAGCCTCCACCAGGCCCCCACTCATGTCTCCCACCACCCCCACCCCCCAGTCACCAGGGGCAGCCTCCACCAGGCCCCCACTCATGTCCCCTATCACCCCCACCCCCCAGCAGTGCAGGGGCAGCCTCCACCAGGCCCCCACTCATGTCCAACTCATGTCTCCCTGCACCCCCACCCCCCAGAGACCAGGGTAAGCCTCCACCAGGCCCCCAATCATGTCTCCCATCACCCCCACCCCCCAGCAGTGCAGGGGCAGCCTCCACCAGGCCCCCACTCATGTCTCCCATCACCCCCATCTCCCAGCAGTGCAGGGGCAGTCTCCACCAGGCCCCCACTCATGTCTCCCATCACCCCCACCCCCTAGCAGTGCAGGGACATCCTCCACCAGGCCTCCACTCATGTCCCCTATCACCTCCACCCCAAAGCCACCAGGGGCAACCTCCACCAGTCCCCTACTCATGTCTCCCACCACCCCCAACCCCCAGCAGTGCAGGGGCACCCTCCACCAGGCCCCTACTTTTGTCCAACTCATGTCTCCCTGCACCCCCACCCCCCAGCCACCAGGGGCAGCCTCCACCAGGCCCCCACTCATGTCTCCCATCACCCCCATCTCCCAGCAGTGCAGGGGCAGTCTCCACCAGGCCCCCACTCATGTCTCCCATCACCCCCACCCCCTAGCAGTGCAGGGACATCCTCCACCAGGCCCCCACTCATGTCCCCTATCACCTCCACCCCAAAGCCACCAGGGGCAACCTCCACCAGTCCCCTACTCATGTCTCCCACCACCCCCAACCCCCAGCAGTGCAGGGGCACCCTCCACCAGGCCCCCACTTTTGTCCAACTCATGTCTCCCTGCACCCCCACCCCCCAGCCACCAGGGGCAGCCTCCACCAGCCCCCACCCATGTCTCCCATCACCCCCACCCACTAGCAGTGCAGGGGCAGCCTCCACCAGGCCCCCACTCATGTCCCCTGTCACCCCCACCCCCCAGCAGTGCAGGGGCAGCCTCCACCAGGCCCCCACTCATGTCTCCCATCATCCCCACCCCCCAGCAGTGCAGGGACACCCTCCACCAGGCCCCCACTCAGGTCCAACTCATGCCTCCCTGCACCCCCACCCCCCCAGCCACCAGGGGCAGCCTCCACCAGGCCCCCACCCATGTCTCCCACCGCCCCACCCCCCAGCAGTGCAGGGGCAGCCTCCACCAGGCCCCCACTCATGTCTCCCACCACCCCCACCCCGCAGCCACCAGGGGTAGCCTCCACCAGGCCCCCACTCATGTCCCCTATCACCCCCACCCCCCAGCAGTGCAGGGACAGCCTCCACAAGGCCCCCACTCATGTCTCCCTGCACCCCCACCCCCCAGCCACCAGGGGCAGCCTCCACCAGGCTCCCATTCATGTCTCCCATCACCCCCACCCCCCACTAGTGCAGGGGCAGCCACCACCAGGCCCCCACTCATGTCTCCCATCACCCCCACCCCCCAGCAGTGCAGCGGCAGCCTCCACCAGCCCCCCCACTCATGTATCCCTCCACCCCCACCACCCAGCCAGCAGGGGCAGCCTCCACCAGGCCCCCACTCATGTCTCCCATCACCCCCACCTCCCAGCAGTGCAGGGGCAGCCTCCACCAGGCCCCCACTCATGTTTCCCATCACCCCCACCCCCCAGTAGTGCAGGGGCAGCCTCCACCAGGCCCCCACTCATGTCTCCCAACACCCCCACCCCCAGCAGTGCAGGGGCAGCCTCCACCAGGCCCCCACTCATGTCTCCAACCACCCCCACCCCCCAGCCACCTGGTACAGCCTCCACCAGGCCCCCACTCATGTCCCCTATCTCCCCCACCCCCCAGCAGTGCAGGGGCAGCCTCCACCAGGCCCCCACTCATGTCTCCCTGCACCCCCACCCCCCAGCAGTGCAGGGGCAGCCTCCACCAGGCCCCCACTCATGTCTCCCATCATCCCCACCCCCTGCCACCAGGGGCAGCCTCCACCAGGCCCCCACTCATGTCTCCCACCACCCCCACCCCCCAGCCACCAGGGGCAGCCTCCACCAGGCCCCCACTCATGTCCCCTATCACCCCCACCCCCCAGCAGTGCAGGGGCAGCCTCCAACAGGACCCCACACATGTCTCTTACCACCCCCACCCCCCAGCAGTGCAGGGGCGCCCTCCAACAGGACCCCACACATGTCTCCCACCACCCCCACCCCCCAGCAGTGCAGGGGCAGCTTCCACCAGGCCCCCACTCATGCCTCCCTGCACCCCCACCCCCCCAGCCACCAGGGGCAGCCTCCACCAGGCCCCCACCCATGTCTCCCACCGCCCCACCCCCCAGCAGTGCAGGGGCAGCCTCCACCAGGCCCCCACTCATGTCTCCCACCACCCCCACCCCGCAGCCACCAGGGGTAGCCTCCACCAGGCCCCCACTCATGTCCCCTATCACCCCCACCCCCCAGCAGTGCAGGGACAGCCTCCACAAGGCCCCCACTCATGTCTCCCTGCACCCCCACCCCCCAGCCACCAGGGGCAGTCTCCACCAGACCCCCACTCATGTCTCCCATCACCCCCACCCCCCAGCAGTGCAGGGGCAGCCTCCACCAGGCCCCCACTCATGTCTCCCATCACCCCCACCCCCAGCAGTGCAGGGGCAGCCTCCACCAAGCCCCCACTCATGTCTCCCTGCACCCCCACCCCCCAGCCACCAGGGGCAGCCTCCACCAGGCCCCCACTGATGTCTCCCATCACCCCCACCCCCCAGCAGTGCGGGGGCAGCCTCCACCAGGCCCCCACTCATGTCTCCCATCACCTCCACCCCCCAGCAGTGCAGGGGCAGCCTCCACCAGGCCCCCACTCATGTCTCCCATCACCCCCACCCCCCAGTAATGCAGGGGCAGCCTCCACCAGGCCCCTACTCATATCCCCTATCACTCCCACCCCACAGCCACCAGGGGCAGCCTCCACCAGGCCCCCACTCATGTCTCCCACCACCCCCACCCCCCAGCAGTGCAGGGGCACCCTCCAACAGGACCCCACACATGTCTCCCTCTGCCCCCACCCCCCAGCAGTGCAGGGGCAGCTTCCACCTGGCCCCCACTCATGTCTCCCACCACCCCCACCCCCCAGCCACCAGGCGCAGCCTCCACCAGGCCCCCACTCATGTCCCCTATCACCCCACCCCCCAGCAGTGCAGGGGTAGCCTCCACCCGCTCATGTCTCCCTGCACCCCCACCCCCCAGCCACCAGGGGCAGTCTCCACATGGCCCCCACTCATGTCTCCCATCACCCCCACCCCCCAGTAGTGCAGGGGCAGCCTCCACCAGGCCCCCACTCATGTCTCCCATCACCCCCACCCCCAGCAGTGCAGGGGCAGCCTCCACCAGGCCCCCACTCATGTCTCCCTGCACCCCTTTCCCCCAGCCACCAGGGGCAGCCTCCACCAGGCCCCCACTCATGTCTCCCATCACCCCCACCCCCCAGCAGTGCAGGGGCTGCCTCCACGAGGCCCCCACTCATGTCTCCCATCTCCCCCACCCCCCAGCAGTGCAGGGGCAGCCTCCACCAGGCCCCCACTCATGTCTCCCACCACCCCCACCCCCCAGCAGTGCAGGGGCAGCCTCCACCAGGCCCCCACTCATTTCTCCCACCACTCCCACCCCCCAGTCACCAGGGGCAGCCTCCACCAGGCCCCCACTCATGTCCCCTATCACCCCCACCCCCCCAGGAGTGCAGGGGCAGCCTCCACCAGGCCCCCACTCATGTCCAACTCATGTCTCACTGCACCCCCACCCCCAGAGACCAGGGGCAGCCTCCACCAGGCCCCCACTCATGTCTCCCATTACCCCCACCCCCCAGCAGTGCAAGGGCAGCTTCCGCCAGGCCCCCAATCATGTCTCCCACCACCCCCACCCCCCAGCAGTGCAGGGGCACCCTCCACCAGGCCCTCACTTTTGTCCAACTCATGTCTCCCTGCACCCCCACCCCCCAGCCACCAGGGGCAGCCTCCACCAGCCCCCACCCATGTCTGCCATCACCCCAACCCCCCAGCAGTGCAGGGGTAGCCTCCACCAGGCCCCCACTCATGTCCCCTGTCACCCCCACCCCCCAGCAGTGCAGTGGCAGCCTCCACCAGGCCCCCACTCATTTCTCCCATCACCCCCACCCCCCAGCAGTGCAGGGGCAGCCTCCACCAGGCGCCCACTCATGTCTGCCATCACCCCACCCCCCAGCAGTACAGGGGCAGCCTCCACCAGGCCCCCACTCATGTCTCTCTGCACCCCCACCCCCCAGCCACCAGGGGCAGCCTTCACCAGGCCCCCACTCATGTCTCCCATCACCCCCACCCCCCAGCAGTGCAGGGGCAGCCTCCGAAAGGCCCCCACTCATTTATCCCATCACCCCACCACCCAGCAGTGCAGGGGCAGCCTCCACCAGGACCCACTCATGTCTCCCACCACCCCCACCCCCCAGCAGTGCAGGGGCAGCCTCCACCAGGCCCCCACTCATGTCTCCCATCACCCCCACCCCCCAGCAGTGCAGGGGCAGCCTCCACCAGGCCCCCACTCATGTCTCCCTGCACCCCAACCCCCCAGCCACCAGGGGCAGCCTCCACCAGGCCCCACTCATGTCTCCCATCACCCCCACCCCCCAGCCACCAGGGGCAGCCTCCACCAGCCCCCACTCATGTCTCCCACCACCCCCACCCCCAGCCACCAGCGGCCGCCTCCACCAGGCCCCCACTCATGTCGCCGATCACCCCCACCCCCCAGCAGTGCAGGGGCAGCCTCCACCAGGCCCCCACTCATGTCTCCCATCACCCCCACCCCCCAGCAGTGCAGGGGTAGTCTCCACCAGGCCCCCACTCATGTCTCCACCACCCCCACCCCCCAGCAGTGCAGGGGCAGCCTCCACCAGGCCCCCACTCAGGTCTCCCACCACCCCCACCCTCCAGCCACCAGGGGCAGCCTCCACCAGGCCCACACTCATGTCCCCTATCACCCCCCACCCCCCATCAGTGCAGGGGCAGCCTCCACCAGGCCCCCACTCATGTCTCCCTGCACCCCCACCCCCCAGCAGTGCAGGGGCAGCCTCCACCAGGCCCCCACTCATGTCTCCCATCATCCCCACCCCCCGCCACCATGGACAGCCTCCACCAGGCCCCCACACATGTCTCCCACCACCCCCACCCCCCAGCCACCCGGGGCAGCCTCCACCAGGCCCCCAATCATGTCCCCTATCACCCCCACCCCCCAGCAGTGCAGGGGCAGCCTCCACCAGGCCCCCACTCATGTCTCCAACCACCCCCACCCCCCAGCAGTGCAGGGGCAGCTTCCACCAGGCCCCCACTCATGTCTCCCACCACCCCCACCCCCCAGCCACCAGGCGCCGCCTCCACCAGGCCCCCACTCATGTCCCCTATCACCCCCACCCCCCAGTAGTGCAGGGGCAGTCTCCACCAGGCCACCGCTCATGTCTCCCTGCACCCCCACCCCCCAGCCACCAGGGGCAGTCTCCACCAGGCCCCCACTCATGTCTCCCATCACCCCCACCCCCCAGCAGTGCAGGGGCAACCTCCACCAGGCCCCCACTCATGTCTCCCATCACCCCCACCCCCCAGCAGTGCAGGGGCAGCCTCCACCAGGCCCCCACTCATGTCTCCCACCACCCCACCCCCCAGCAGTGCAGGGGCAGCCTCCACCAGGCCCCCACTCATGTCTCCCACCAGCCCCACCCCCCAGTCACCAGGGGCAGCCTCCACCAGGCCCCCACTCATGTCCCCTATCACCCCCACCCCCCAGCAGTGCAGGGGCAGCCTCCACCAGGCCCCCACTCATGTCCAACTCATGTCTCCCTGCACCCCCACCCCCCAGAGACCAGGGGCAGCCTCCACCAGGCCCCCAATCATGTCTCCCATCACCCCCACCCCCCAGCAGTGCAGGGGCAGCCTCCACCAGGCCCCCACTCATGTCTCCCATCACCCCCATCCCCCAGCAGTGCAGGGGCAGCCTCCACCAGGCCCCCACTCATGTCTCCCATCACCCCCACCCCTTAGCAGTGCAGGGACAGCCTCCACCAGGTCCCCACTCATGTCCCCTATCACCTCCACCCCAAAGCCACCAGGGGCAACCTCCACAAGGCCCCTACTCATGTCTCCCACCACCCCCACCCCCCAGCAGTGCAGGGGCACCCTCCACCAGGCCCCCACTTTTGTCCAACTCATGTCTCCCTGCACCCCCACACCCCAGCAGTGCAGGGGCAGCCTCCACCAGGCCCCCACTCATGTCTCCCATCGCCCCCACCCCCCAGCAGTGGCAGGGGCACCCTCCACCAGGCCCCCACTCATGTCCAACTCATGTCTCCCTGCACCCCCACCCCCAGCCACCAGGGGCAGCCTCCACCAGGCCCCCACCCTGTCTCCCATCACCCCCACCACCCAGGAGTGCAGGGGCAGCCTCCACCAGGCCCCTACTCATGTCCCCTATCACCCCAACCACCCAGCCACCAGGGGCAGCCTCCACCAGGCCCACACTCAGGTCTCCCACCACCCCCACCCCCCAGCAGTGCAGGGGCACCCTCCTACAGGACCCTACACATGTCTCCCACCACCCCCACCCCCCAGCAGTGCAGGGGCAGCTTCCACCAGGCCCCCACTCATGTCTCCCACCACCCCCACCCCCCAGCCAACAGGCGCAGCCTCCACCAGGCCCCCCACTCATGTCCCCTATCACCCCCACCCCCCAGCAGTGCAGGGGCAGCCTCCAGCCGCTCATGTCTCCCTGCACCCCCACCCCCCAGCCACCAGGGGCAGTCCCCACCAGGCCCCCACTCATGTCTCCCATCACCCCCACCCCCCAGCAGTGCAGGGCAGCCTCCACCAGGCCCCCACTCATGTCTCCCATCACCCCCACCCCCAGCAGTGCAGGGGCAGCCTCCACCAGGCCCCCACTCATGTCTCCCTGCACCCCCACCCCCCAGCCACCAGGGGCAGCCTCCACCAGGCCCCCACTCATGTCTCCCACCACCCCCACCCCCCAGCAGTGCAGGGGCAGCCTCCACCAGGCCCCCACTCATGTCTCCCATCACCCCCACCCCCCAGCAGTGCAGGGGCAGCCTCCACCAGGCCCCCACTCATGTCTCCCATCACCCCCCCCCAGCAGTGCAGGGGCAGCCTCCACCAGGCCCCTACTCATGCCCCTATCACCCCCCAGCCACCAGGGGCAGCCTCCATCAGGCCCCCACTCATGTCTCCCACCACCCCACCCCCCAGCAGTGCAGGGGCAGCTTCCACCAGGCCCCCACTCATGTCTCCCACCACCCCCACCCCCCAGCCACCAGGCGCAGCCTCCACCAGGCCCCCACTCATGTCCCCTATCACCCCCACCCCCCAGCAGTGCAGGGGCAGCCTCCACCCGCTCATGTCTCCCTGCAACCCCACCCCCCAGCCACCAGGGGTAGTCTCCACCAGGCCCCCACTCATGTCTCCCATCACCCCCACCCCCCAGCAGTGCAGAGGCAGCCTCCACCAGGCCCCCACTCATGTCTCCCATCACCCCCACCCCCAGCAGTGCAGGGGCAGCCTCCACCAGGCCCCCACTCATGTCTCCCTGCACCCCCACCCCCCAGCCACCAGGGGCAGCCTCCACCAGGCCCCCACTCATGTCTCCCATCACCCCCACCCCCCAGCAGTGCAGGGGCAGCCTCCACCAGGGGCCCCCTCATGTCTCCTATCACCCCCAGCCCCCAGCAGTGCAGGGGCAGCCTCCACCAGGCCCCCACTCATGTCTCCCATCACCCCCACCCCCAGCAGTGCAGGGGCAGCCTCCACCACGCCCCCACTCATGTCTCCCTGCACCCCCACCCCCCAGACACCAGGGGCAGCCTCCACCAGGCCCCCACTCATGTCTCCCACCACCCCCACCCCCCAGCAGTGCAGGGGCAGCCTCCACCAGGCCCCCACTCATGTCTCCCATCACCCCCACCCCCCAGCAGTGCAGGGGCAGCCTCCACCAGGCCCCCACTCATGTCTCCCATCACCCCCCCCCCAGCAGTGCAGGGGCAGCCTCCACCAGGCCCCTACTCATGTCCCCTATCACCCCCAGCCACCAGGGGCAGCCTCCATCAGGCCCCCACTCATGTCTCCCACCACCCCCACCCCCCAGCAGTGCAGGGGCAGCTTCCACCAGGCCCCCACTCATGTCTCCCACCACCCCCACCCCCCAGCCACCAGGCGCAGCCTCCACCAGGCCCCCACTCATGTCCCCTATCACCCCCACCCCCCAGCAGTGCAGGGGCAGCCTCCACCCGCTCATGTCTCCCTGCAACCCCACCCCCCAGCCACCAGGGGCAGTCTCCAGCAGGCCCCCACTCATGTCTCCCATCACCCCCACCCCCCAGCAGTGCAGAGGCAGCCTCCACCAGGCCCCCACTCATGTCTCCCATCACCCCCACCCCCAGCAGTGCAGGGGCAGCCTCCACCAGGCCCCCACTCATGTCTCCCTGCACCCCCACCCCCCAGCCACCAGGGGCAGCCTCCACCAGGCCCCCACTCATGTCTCCCATCACCCCCACCCCCCAGCAGTGCAGGGGCAGCCTCCACCAGGGCCCCCCTCATGTCTCCTATCACCCCCAGCCCCCAGCAGTGCAGGGGCAGCCTCCACCAGGCCCCCACTCATGCCTCCCACCACCCCCACCCCCCAGCAGTGCAGGGGCAGCCTCCACCAGGCCCCCACTCATGTCTCCCTCCACCCCCACCCCCCAGTCACCAGGGGCAGCCTCCACCAGGCCCCCACTCATGTCCAACTCATGTCTCCCTGCACCCCCACCCCCAGAGACCAGGGGCAGCCTCCACCAGGCCCCCACTCATGTCTCCCATCACCCCCACCCCCCAGCAGTGCAAGGGCAGCCTCCACCAGGCCCCCACTCATGTCTCCCATCTCCCCCACCCCCCAGCAGTGCAGGGGCAGCCTCCACCAGGCACCCACTCATGTCTCCCATCACCCCCACCCCCTAGCAGTGCAGGGACAGCCTCCACCAGGCCCCCACTCATGTCTCCCACCACCCCCACCCCCCAGCAGTGCAGGGGTAGCCTCCACCAGGCCCCCACTCATGTCTCCCACCACCCCCAAACCCCAGTCACCAGGGGCAGCCTCCACCAGGCCCCCACTCATGTCCCCTATCACCCCCACCCCCCAGCAGTGCAGGGGCAGCCTCCACCAGGCCCCCACTCATGTCCAACTCATGTCTCCCTGCACCCCCACCCCCAGAGACCAGGGGCAGCCTCCACCAGGACCCCACTCATGCCTCCCATTACCCCCACCCCCCAGCAGTGCAAGGGCAGCCTCCACCAGCCCCCACTCATGTCTCCCATCTCCCCCACCCCCCAGCAGTGCAGGGGCAGCCTCCACCAGGCACCCATTCATGTCCCCTATCACCCCCACCCCCCAGCCACCAGGGGCAGCTTCCACCAGGCCCCCACTCATGTCTCCCACCACCCCCACCCCCCAGCAGTGCAGGGGCACCCTCCACCAGGCCCTCACTTTTGTCCAACTCATGTCTCCCTGCACCCTCACCCCCCAGCCACCAGGGGCAGCCTCCACCAGCCCCACCCATGTCTCCCATCACCCCCAACCCCCCAGCAGTGCAGGGGCAGCCTCCACCAGTCCCCCACTCATGTCCCCTGTCACCCCCACCCCCCAGCAGTGCAGGGGCAGCCTCCACCAGGCCCCCACTCATGTCTGCCATCACCCCACCCCCCAGCAGTACAGGGGCAGCCTCCACCAGGCCCCCACTCATGTCTCCCTGCACCCCCACCCCCCAGCCACCAGCGGCAGCCTCCACCAGGCCCCCACTCATGTCTCCCATCACCCCACCCCCCAGCAGTGCAGGGGCAGCCTCCACCAGGCCCCCACTCATTTCTCCCATCACCCCACCCCCCAGCAGTGCAGGGGCAGCCTCCACCAGGCCCCACTCATGTCTCCCACCACCCCCACCCCCCAGCAGTGCAGGGGCAGCCTCCACCAGACCTACACTCATGTCTCCCTCCACCCCCACCCCCCATTCACCAGGGGCAGCCTCCACCAGGCCCCCACTCATGTCCCCTATCACCCCCACCCCCCAGCAGTGCAGGGGCAGCCTCCACCAGGCCCCCACTCATGCCCAACTCATGTCTCCCTGCAACCCCACCCCCCAGCCACCAGGGGCAGCCCCCACCAGGCCCCCACTCATGTCTATCACCCCCACCCCCCAGCAGTGCAGGGGCAGTCTCCACCAGGCACCCACTCATGTCTCCCATCACCCCCACGCCCCAGCAGTGCAGGGGCAGCCTCCACCAGGCCCCCACTCATGTCTCCCTGCACCCCCACCCCCCAGCCACCAGGGGCAGCATCCACCAGGCCCCCACTTATGTCTCCCACCACCCCCACCCCCCAGCAGTGCAGGAACACCCTCCACCAGGCCCCCACTCATGTCCAACTCATGTCTCCCTGCACCCCCACAACCCCAGCCACCAGGGGCAGCCTCCACCAGGCCCCCACTCATGTCTCCCACCACCCCCACCCCCCAGCAGAGCAGGGGCAACCTCCACCAGGCCTCCACTCATGTCTCCCACCACCCCCACCCCCAGCCACCAGGGGTAGCCTCCACCAGGCCCCCTCTCATGTCCCCTATCACCCCCACTCCCCAGCAGTGCAGGGGCAGTCTCCACCAGGCCCCCCCTCATGTTTCCCTGCACCCCACCCCCCAGCCACCAGGGGCAGCCTCCACCAGGCCCCCACTCATGTCTCCCATCACCCCCACCCCCCAGCAGTGCAGGGGCATCCTCCACCAGGCCCCCACTCATGTCTACCATCACCCCCACCCCCCAGCAGTGCAGGGGCAGCCTCCATCAGGCCCCCACTCATGTCTCCCTGCACCCCCACCCCCCAGCCACCAGGGGCAGCCTCCACCAGGCTCCCATTCATGTCTCCCATCACCCCCAACCCCCAGCAGTGCAGGGGCAGCCTCCACCAGGCCCCCACTCATGTCTCCCATCACCCTCACCCCCCAGCCACCAGGGGCAGCCTCCACCAGGCCCCCACTCATGTCTCCCATCACCCCCACCCCCCAGCAGTGCAGGGGCAGCCTCCACCAGGCCCCCTCTCATGTCTCCCATCACCCCCACCCCCCAGCAGTGCAGGGGCAGCCTCCACCAGGCCCCCACTCATGTCTCCCACCACCCCACCCCCAGCAGTGCAGGGGCAGCCTCCACCAGGCCCCCACTCATGTCTCCCACCACCCCCACCCCCCAGCCACCAGGGGCAGCCTCCACCAGGCCCCCACTCATGTCCCCTATCACCCCCACCCCCCACCCCCCAGCAGTGCAGGGGCAGCCTCCACCAGGCCCCCACTCCTGTCTCCCTGCACCCCCACACCCAAGCCACCAGGTGCAGCCTCCACCAGGCCCCCACTCATGTCTCCCATCATCCCCACCCCCTGCCACCAGTGGAAGCCTCCACCAGGCCCCCACTCATGTCTCCCACCACCCTCACACCCCAAGCCACCAGGGGCAGCGTTCACCAGGCCCCCACTCATGTCCCCTATCACCCCCACCCCCAGCAGTGCAGGGGCAGCCTCCACCAGGCCCCCACTCATGTCTCCCATCACCCCCTCCCCCCAGCAGTGCAGGGGCAGCCTCCACCAGGCCCCCACTCATGTCTGCAACCACCCCCACCCCCCAGCAGTGCAGGGGCACCCTCCACCAGGCCCCCACTCATGTCCAACTCATGTCTCCCTGCACCCCCACCCCCCAGCCACCAGGGGCAGCCTTCACCAGGCCCCCATCCATGTCTCCCATCACCCCACCCCCCAGCAGTGCAAGGGCAGCCTCCACCAGGCCCCCACTCATGCCCCCTATCACCCCCACCCCCTAGCCACCAGGGGCAGCCTCCACCAGGCCCCCACTCATGTCTCCCACCACCCCCACCCCCCAGCAGTGCAGGGGCACCGTCCAACAGGACCCCACACATGTCCCCCTGGACCCCCACGCCCCAGCAGTGCAGGGGCAGCCTCCACCAGGCCGCCACTCATGTCTCCCACCACCCCCACTCCCCAGCAGTGCAGGGGCAGCTTCCACCAGGCCCCCACTCATGTCTCCCACCACCCCCACCCCCCAGCCACCAGGCGCAACCTCCACCAGGCCCCCACTCATGTCCCCTATCACCCCCACCCTCCAGCAGTGCAGGGGCAGCCTCCACCAGGCCCCCACTCATGTCTCCCTGCACCCCACCCCTCAGCCATCAGGGGCAGTCTCCAACAGGCCCCCACTCATGTCTCCCATCACCCCCACCCCCCAGCAGTGCAGGGGCAGCCTCCACCAGGCCCCCACTCATGTCTCCCATCGCCCCCACCCCCAGCAGTGCAGGGGCAGCCTCCACCAGGCCCCCACTCATGTCTCCCTACACCCCCACCCCCCAGCCATGAGGGGCAGCCTCCACCAGGCCCCCACTCATGTCTCCCATCACCCCCACGCCATAGCAGTGCAGGGGCAGCCTCCACCATCCCCCACCCATGTCTCCCATCACCCCCACCCCCCAGAAGTGCAGGGGCAGCCTCCACCAGGCCCCCACACATGTCCCCTATCACCCCCACCCCCCAGCAGTGCAGGGGCAGCCTCCACCAGGCCCCCACTCATGTCTCCCATCACCCCCACCCCCCAGCAGTGCAGGGGCAACCTCCACCAGACCCCCACTAATGTCTCCCATCACCCCCACCCCCCAGCAGTGCAGGGGCAGCCTCCACCAGGCCCCCACTCATATCTCCCTGCACCCCCACCCCCCAGCCACCAGGGGCAGCCTCCACCAGGCCCCCACTCATGTCTCCCATCACCCCCACCCCCCAGCAGTGCAGGGGCAGCCTACACCAGGCCCCCACTCATGTCTCCCATCACCCTCACCCCCCAGCCACCAGGGGCAGCCTCCACCAGGCCCCCACTCATGTCTCCCATCACCCCCACCCCCCAGCAGTGCAGGGGCAGCCTCCACCAGGCCCCCTCTCATGTCTCCCATCACCCCCACCCCCCAGCAGTGCAGGGGCAGCCTCCACCAGGCCCCCACTCATGTCTCCCACCACCCCACCCCCAGCAGTGCAGGGGCAGCCTCCACCAGGCCCCCACTCATGTCTCCCACCACCCCCAACCCCCAGCCACCAGGGGCAGCCTCCACCAGGCCCCCACTCATGTCCCCTATCACCCCCACCCCCCCACCCCCCAGCAGTGCAGGGGCAGCCTCCACCAGGCCCCCACTCCTGTCTCCCTGCACCCCCACACCCAAGCCACCAGGTGCAGCCTCCACCAGGCCCCCACTCATGTCTCCCATCATCCCCACCCCCTGCCACCAGTGGAAGCCTCCACCAGGCCCCCACTCATGTCTCCCACCACCCTCACACCCCAAGCCACCAGGGGCAGCGTTCACCAGGCCCCCACTCATGTCCCCTATCACCCCCACCCCCAGCAGTGCAGGGGCAGCCTCCACCAGGCCCCCACTCATGTCTCCCATCACCCCCTCCCCCCAGCAGTGCAGGGGCAGCCTCCACCAGGCCCCCACTCATGTCTGCAACCACCCCCACCCCCCAGCAGTGCAGGGGCACCCTCCACCAGGCCCCCACTCATGTCCAACTCATGTCTCCCTGCACCCCCACCCCCCAGCCACCAGGGGCAGCCTTCACCAGGCCCCCATCCATGTCTCCCATCACCCCACCCCCTAGCAGTGCAAGGGCAGCCTCCACCAGGCCCCCACTCATGCCCCCTATCACCCCCACCCCCTAGCCACCAGGGGCAGCCTCCACCAGGCCCCCACTCATGTCTCCCACCACCCCCACCCCCCAGCAGTGCAGGGGCACCGTCCAACAGGACCCCACACATGTCCCCCTGGACCCCCACGCCCCAGCAGTGCAGGGGCAGCCTCCACCAGGCCGCCACTCATGTCTCCCACCACCCCCACTCCCCAGCAGTGCAGGGGCAGCTTCCACCAGGCCCCCACTCATGTCTCCCACCACCCCCACCCCCCAGCCACCAGGCGCAACCTCCACCAGGCCCCCACTCATGTCCCCTATCACCCCCACCCTCCAGCAGTGCAGGGGCAGCCTCCACCAGGCCCCCACTCATGTCTCCCTGCACCCCACCCCTCAGCCATCAGGGGCAGTCTCCAACAGGCCCCCACTCATGTCTCCCATCACCCCCACCCCCCAGCAGTGCAGGGGCAGCCTCCACCAGGCCCCCACTCATGTCTCCCATCGCCCCCACCCCCAGCAGTGCAGGGGCAGCCTCCACCAGGCCCCCACTCATGTCTCCCTACACCCCCACCCCCCAGCCATGAGGGGCAGCCTCCACCAGGCCCCCACTCATGTCTCCCATCACCCCCACGCCATAGCAGTGCAGGGGCAGCCTCCACCATCCCCCACCCATGTCTCCCATCACCCCCACCCCCCAGAAGTGCAGGGGCAGCCTCCACCAGGCCCCCACACATGTCCCCTATCACCCCCACCCCCCAGCAGTGCAGGGGCAGCCTCCACCAGGCCCCCACTCATGTCTCCCATCACCCCCACCCCCCAGCAGTGCAGGGGCAGCCTCCACCAGACCCCCACTAATGTCTCCCATCACCCCCACCCCCCAGCAGTGCAGGGGCAGCCTCCACCAGGCCCCCACTCATATCTCCCTGCACCCCCACCCCCCAGCCACCAGGGGCAGCCTCCACCAGGCCCCCACTCATGTCTCCCATCACCCCCACCCCCCAACAGTGCAGGGGCAGCCTACACCATGCCCCCACTCATGTCTCCCATCACCTCCACCCCCCAGCAGTGCAGGGGCAGCCTCCACCAGGCCCCCACTCATGTCTCCCACCACCCCCAGCCACCAGGCGCAGCCTCCACCAGGCCCCCACTCATGTCCCCTATCACCCCCATCCCCCAGCAGTGCAGGGGCAGCCTCCACCAGGCCCCCTCTCATGTCTCCCTGCACCCCCACCCCCCAGCCACCAGGGGCAGTCTCCACCAGGCCCCCACTCATGTCTCCCATCACCCCCACCCACCAGCAGTGCAGGGGCAGCCTCCACCAGGCCCCCACTCATGTCTACCATCACCCCCACCCCCAGCAGTGCAGGGGAAGCCTCCACCAGGCCCCCACTCATGTCTCCCTGTACCCCCACCCCCAGCCACCAGGGGCAGCCTCCACCAGGCCCCCACTCATGTCTCCCATCACCCCCACCCCCCAGCAGTGCAGGGGCAGCCTCCACCAGGACCCCACTCATGTCTCCCATCACCCCCACCCCCCAGCAGTGCAGGGGCAGCCTCCACCAGTCCCCCACTCATGTCTCCCACCACCCCCACCCCCCAGCAGTGCAGGGGCAGCCTCCACCAGGCCCCCACTCATGTCTCCCACCACCCCCACACCCCAGTCACCAGGGGCAGCCTCCAGCAGGCCCCCACTCATGTCCCATATCACCTCCACCACCCAACAGTGCAGGGGCAGCCTCCACCAGGCCCCCACTCATGTCCAACTCATGTCTCCCTGCACCCCCACCCCCCAGCCACCAGGGGCAGCCTCCACCAGGGCCCCACTCATGTCTCCCACCACCCCCACCCCCCAGCAGTGCAGGGTCAGCCTCCACGAGGCCCCCACTCATGTCTCCGATCACCCCCACACCCTTGCAGTGCAGGGACAGCCTCCACCAGGCCCCCACTCATGTCTCCTATCACCCCCACCCCCCAGCCACCAGGGGTAGCCTCCACCAGGCCCCCACTCATGTCTCCCTCCACCCACACCCCCCAGCAGTGCAGGGGCACCCTCCACCAGGCCCCCACTTTTGTCCAACTCATGTCTCCCTGCACCCCCACACCCCAGTCTCCAGGGGCAGCCTCCACCAGCCCCCACCCATGTCTCCCATCACCCCCACCCTCCAGCAGTGCAGGGGCAGCCTCCACCAGGCATCCACTCATGTCTCCCATCACCCCCACCCCCCAGCAGTGCAGGGGCAGCCTCCACCAGGTCCCCACTCATTTCTCCCTGCACCCCCACCCCCCCAGCCACCAGGGGCAGCCTCCACCAGGCCCCCACTCATGTCTCCCATCACCCCTACCCCCCGGCAGTGCAGGGGCAGCCTCCACCATGCCCCCACTCATGTCTCCCATCACCCCCACCCCTCAGCAGTGCAGGGGCAGCCTCCACCAGGCCCCCACTCATGTCTCCCACCACCCCACCTTCCAGCAGTGCAGGGGCAGCCTCCACCAGGCCCCCACTCATGTCTCCCACCACCCCCACCCCCCAGTCACAAGGGGCAGCCTCCACCAGGCCCCCACTCATGTCTCCCATCACCCCCACCCCCCAGCAGTGCAGGGGCAGCCTCCACCAGGCCCCCACTCATGTGTCCCATCACCCCCACCCCCTAGCAGTGCAGGGACAGCCTCCACCAGGCCCCCACTCATGTCCCCTACCACCCCCACCCCCAGCCACCAGGGGCAGCCTCCACCAGGCCCCCACTTATGTCTCCCACCACCCCCACCCCCCAGCAGTGCAGGGGCACCCTCCACCAGGCCCCCACTTTTGTCCAACTCATGTCTCCCTGCACCCCCACCCCCAGCCACCAGGGGCAGCCTCCACCAGCCCCCATCCATGTCTCCCATCACCCCGACCCCCCAGCAGTGCAGGGGCAGCCTTTCAGGCCCCCACTCATGTCCCCTATCACCCCCACCCCCCAACATTGCAGGGGCAGCCTCCACCAGGCCCCCACTCATGTCTCCCATCACCCCCACCCCCCAGCAGTGCAGGGGCAGCCTCCACCAGGCCCCCACTCATGTCTCCCACCACCCCCACCCGCCAGCAGTGCAGGGGCAGCCTCCACCAGGCCCCCACTCATGTCTCGCACCACCCCCACCCCCCCAGTCACCAAGGGCAGCCTCCACCAGGCCCCCACTCATGTCCCATATCACCCCCACCCCCCAGCAGTGTAGGGGCAGCCTCCACCAGGCCCCCACTCATGTCCAACTCATGTCTCCCTGCACCCCCACCCCCCAGCCACCAGGGGCAGCCTCCACCAGGCCCCCACTCATGTCTCCCATCACCCCCACCCCACAGCAGTGCAGGGGCAGCCTCCACCAGGCCCCCACTCATGTCTCCCATCACCCCCACCCCCCAGCAGTGCAGGGGCAGCCTCCACCAGGCCCCCACTCATGTCCCCTATCACCCCCACCCCACAGCCACCAGGGGCAGTGTCCACCAGATCCCCCACTCATGTCTCCCACCACCCCCACCCCCCAGCAGTGCAGGGGCACCCTCCACCAGGCCCCCACTTTTGTCCAACTCATGTCTCCCTGCACCCCCACCCCCCAGCCACCAGGGGCAGCCTCCACCATCCCCCACCCATGTCTCCCATCACCCCCACCCCCCAGCAGTGCAGGGGCAGCCTCCACCAGGCCCCCACTCATGTCCCCTATCACCCCCACCCCCCAGCAGTGCAGGGGCAGCCTCCACCAGGCCCCCACTCATGTCTCCCACCACCCGCACCCCCCAGCAGTGCAGGGGCAGCCACCATCAGGCCCCCACTCATGTCTCCCATCACCCCCACCCCCCAGCAGTGCAGGGGCAGCCTCCACCAGGCCCCCACTCATGTCTCCCATCACCCCCACCCCTAGCAGTGCAGGGACAGCCTCCACCAGGCCCCACTCATGTCCCCTATCACCCCCACCCCCCAGCCACCAGGGGCAGCCTCCACCAGGCCCCCACTCATGTCTCCCACCACCCCCACCCCCCAGCAGTGCAGGGGCACCCTCCAGCAGGCCCCCACTTTTGTCCAACTCATGTCTCCCTGCACCCCCACCCCCCAGCCACCAGGGGCAGCCTCCACCAGCCCCCACCCATGTCTCCCATCACCCCCACCCCCCAGGAGTGCAGGGGCAGCCACCATCAGGCCCCCACTCATGTCTCCCATCACCCCCACCCCCCAGGAGTGCAGGGGCAGCCTCCACCAGGCCCCCACTCATGTCTCCGATCACCCCCACACCCTTGCAGTGCAGGGACAGCCTCCACCAGGCCCCCACTCATGTCTCCTATCACCCCCACCCCCCAGACACCAGGGGTAGCCTCCACCAGGCCCCCACTCATGTCTCCCTCCACCCCCACCCCCCAGCAGTGCAGGGGCACCCTCCACCAGGCCCCCACTTTTGTCCAACTCATGTCTCCCTGCACCCCCACCCCCCAGTCACCAGAGGCAGCCTCCACCAGCCCCCACCCATGTCTCCCATCACCCCCACCCTCCAGCAGTGCAGGGGCAGCCTCCACCAGGCCCCACTCATGTCCCCTATCACCCCCAACCCCCAGCAGTGCAGGGGCAGCCTCCACCAGGCCCCCACTCATGTCTCCCATCACCCCCACCCCCCAGCAGTGCAGGGGCAGCCTCCACCAGGCATCCACTCATGTCTCCCATCACCCCCACCCCCCAGCAGTGCAGGGGCAGCCTCCACCAGGTCCCCACTCATGTCTCCCTGCACCCCCACCCCCCAGCCACCAGGGGCAGCCTCCACCAGGCCCCCACTCATGTCTCCCATCACCCCTACCCCCCGTCAGTGCAGGGGCAGCCTCCACCATGCCCCCACTCATGTCTCCCATCACCCCCACCCCTCAGCAGTGCAGGGGCAGCCTCCACCAGGCCCCCACTCATGTCTCCCACCACCCCACCCTCCAGCAGTGCAGGGGCAGCCTCCACCAGGCCCCCACTCATGTCTCCCACCACCCCCACCCCCCAGTCACAAGGGGCAGCCTCCACCAGGCCCCCACTCATGTCTCCCATCACCCCCACCCCCCAGCAGTGCAGGGGCAGCCTCCACCAGGCCCCCACTCATGTGTCCCATCACCCCCACCCCCTAGCAGTGCAGGGACAGCCTCCACCAGGCCCCCACTCATGTCCCCTACCACCCCCACCCCCAGCCACCAGGGGCAGCCTCCACCAGGCCCCCACTTATGTCTCCCACCACCCCCACCCCCCAGCAGTGCAGGGGCACCCTCCACCAGGCCCCCACTTTTGTCCAACTCATGTCTCCCTGCACCCCCACCCCCAGCCACCAGGGGCAGCCTCCACCAGCCCCCATCCATGTCTCCCATCACCCCGACCCCCCAGCAGTGCAGGGGCAGCCTTTCAGGCCCCCACTCATGTCCCCTATCACCCCCACCCCCCAACATTGCAGGGGCAGCCTCCACCAGGCCCCCACTCATGTCTCCCATCACCCCCACCCCCCAGCAGTGCAGGGGCAGCCTCCACCAGGCCCCCACTCATGTCTCCCACCACCCCCACCCCCCAGCAGTGCAGGGACAGCCTCCACCAGGCCCCAACTCATGTCTCGCACCACCCCCACCCCCCCAGTCACCAAGGGCAGCCTCCACCAGGCCCCCACTCATGTCCCCTATCACCCCCACCCCCCAGCAGTGTAGGGGCAGCCTCCACCAGGCCCCCACTCATGTCCAACTCATGTCTCCTTGCACCCCCACCCCCCAGCCACCAGGGGCAGCCTCCACCAGCCCCCCACTCATGTCTCCCATCACCCCCACCCCACAGCAGTGCAGGGGCAGCCTCCACCAGGCCCCCACTCATGTCTCCCATCACCCCCACCCCCCAGCAGTGCAGGGGCAGCCTCCACCAGGCCCCCACTCATGTCCCCTATCACCCCCACCCCACAGCCACCAGGGGCAGCGTCCACCAGATCCCCCACTTATGTCTCCCACCACCCCCACCCCCCAGCAGTGCAGGGGCACCCTCCACCAGGTCCCCACTTTTGTCCAACTCATGTCTCCCTGCACCCCCACCCCCCAGCCACCAGGGGCAGCCTCCACCAGCCCCCACCCATGTCTCCCATCACCCCCACCCCCCAGCAGTGCAGGGGCAGCCTCCACCAGGCCCCCACTCATGTCCCCTATCACCCCCACCCCCCAGCAGTGCAGGGGCAGCCTCCACCAGGCCCCCACTCATGTCTCCCATCACCCCCACCCCCCAGCAGTGCAGGGGCAGCCACCATCAGGCCCCCACTCATGTCTCCCATCACCCCCACCCCCCAGCAGTGCAGGGGCAGCCTCCACCAGGCCCCCACTCATGTCTCCCATCACCCCCACCCCTAGCAGTGCAGGGATAGCCTCCACCAGGCCCCACTCATGTCCCCTATCACCCCCACCCCCCAGCCACCAGGGGCAGCCTCCACCAGGCCCCCACTCATGTCTCCCACCACCCCCACTCCCCAGCAGTGCAGGGGCACCCTCCAGCAGGCCCCCACATTTGTCCAACTCATGTCTCCCTGCACCCCCACCCCCCAGCCACCAGGGGCAGCCTCCACCAGCCCCCACCCATGTCTCCCATCACCCCTACCCCCCAGCCACCGGGGGCCGCCTCCACCAGCCCCCACCCATGTCTCCCATCACCCCCACCCCCCAGGAGTGCAGGGGCAGCCTCCACCAGGCCCCCACTCATGTCCCCTATCACCCCCACACCCCAGCAGTGCAGGGGCAGCCTCCACCAGGCCCCCACTCATGTCTCCCATCACCCACACCCCCCAGCAGTGAAGGGGCAGCCTCCACCAGGCCCCCACTCATGTCCCCTATCACCCCCACAGACCCAGCAGTGCAGGGGCAGCCTCCACCAGGCCCCACTCATGTCTCCCATCACCCCCACCCCCCAGCAGTGCAGGGGCAGCCTCCACCAGGCCCCCACTCATGTCCCCTATCACCCCCACCCCACAGCCACCAGGGGCAGCGTCCACAAGATCCCCCACTCATGTCTCCCACCACCCCCACCCCCCAGCAGTGCAGGGGCACCCTCCACCAGGCCCCCACTTTTGTCCAACTCATGTCTCCCTGCACCCCCACCCCCCAGCCACCAGGGGCAGCCTCCACCAGCCCCCACCCATGTCTCCCATCACCCCCACCCCCCAGCAGTGCAGGGGCAGCCTCCACCAGGCCCCCACTCATGTCCCCTATCACCCCCACCCCCCAGCAGTGCAGGGGCAGCCTCCACCAGGCCCCCACTCATGTCTCCCATCACCCCCACCCCCAGCAGTGCAGGGGCAGCCACCATCAGGCCCCCACTCATGTCTCCCATCACCCCCACCCCCCAGCAGTGCAGGGGCAGCCTCCACCAGGCCCCCACTCATGTCTCCCATCACCCCCACCCCTAGCAGTGCAGGGATAGCCTCCACCAGGCCCCACTCATGTCCCCTATCACCCCCACCCCCCAGCCACCAGGGGCAGCCTCCACCAGGACCCCACTCATGTCTCCCACCACCCCCACCCCCCAGCAGTGCAGGGGCACCCTCCAGCAGGCCCCCACATTTGTCCAACTCATGTCTCCCTGCACCCCCACCCCCCAGCCACCAGGGGCAGCCTCCACCAGCCCCCACCCATGTCTCCCATCACCCCCACCCCCCAGGAGTGCAGGGGCAGCCTCCACCAGGCCCCCACTCATGTCCCCTATCACCCCCACATCCCAGCAGTGCAGGGGCAGCCTCCACCAGGCCCCCACTCATGTCCCCCATCACCCACACCCCCCAGCAGTGGAGGGGCAGCCTCCACCAGGCCCCCACTCATGTCTCCTATCACCCCCACCCCCTAGCAGTGCAGGGACAGCCTCCACCAGGCCCCCACTCATGTCCCCTATCATCCCCACCCCACAGCCACCAGGGGCAGCCTCCACCAGGCCCCCACTCATGTCTCACACAACCCCCACCCCCAGCAGTGCAGGGGCACCCTCCACAAGGCCCCCACTTTTGTCCAACTCATGTCTCCCTGCACCCCCACCCCCCAGCTACCAGGGGCAGCCTCCACCAGCCCCCACCCATGTCTCCCATCACCCCCACCCCCAGCAGTGCAGGGGCAGCCTCCACCAGGCCCCCACTCATGTCCCCTATCACCCCCACAGACCCAGCAGTGCAGGGGCAGCCTCCACCAGGCCCCACTCATGTCTCCCATCACCCCCACCCCCCTGCAGTGCAGGGGCAGCCTCCACCAGGCCCACACTCATGTCTCCTATCACCCCCACCCCCCAGCAGTGCAGGGGCAGCCTCCACCAGGCCCCCACTCATGTCTCCCACCACCCCCACCCCCCAGCAGTGCAGGGGCAGCCTCCACCAGGCCCCCACTCATGTCTCCCACCACCCCCACCCCCCAGTCACCAGGGGCAGCCTCCACCAGGCCCCCACTCATGTCCCCTATCACCCCCACCCCCCAGCAGTGCAAGGGCAGCCTCCACCAGGCCCCCACTCGTGTCCAACTCATGTCTCCCTGCACCCCCCCCCAACCACCAGGGGCAGCCTCCACCAGGCCCCCACTCATGTCTCCCATTACCCCCACCCCACAGCAATGCAGGGGCAGCCTCCACCAGGCCCCCACTCATGTCTCCCATCACCCCCACCCCCCAGCAGTGCAGGCGCAGCCTCCACAAGGCCCCCACTCATGTCCCCTATCACCCCCACCCCCCAGCCACCAGGGGCAGCCTCCACCAGGCCCCCACTCATGTCCACTATCACCCCCACCTCCCAGCAGTGCAGGGGCAGCCTCCACCATGCCCCCACTCATGTCTCCCATCACCCCCACCCCCCAGCAGTGCAGGGGCAGCCTCCACCAGGCCCCCACTCATGTCTCCCATCACCCCCACCCCCTAGCAGTGCAGGGACAGCCTCCACCAGGCCCCCACTCATGTCCCCTATCACCCCCAGCCCCCAGGGGCAGCCTCTACCAGGCCCCCACTCATGTCTCCCACCACCCCCACCCCCCAGCAGTGCAGGGGCACCCTCCACCAGGGCCCCACTTTTGTCCAACTCATGTCTCCCTGCACCCCCACCCCCCAGCCACCAGGGGCAGCCTCCATCTGCCCCCACCCATGTCTCCCATCACCCCCACCCCCCGGCAGTGCAGGAGCAGCCTCCACCAGGCCCCCACTCATGTCCCCTATCACCCCCACCCCCAGCAGTGCAGGGGTAGCCTCCACCAGGCCCCCACTCATGTCTCCCATCACCCCCAGCAGTGCAGGGGCAGCCTCCACCAGGCCCCCACTCATGTCTCCCTGCACCCCCACCCCCCAGCCACCAGGGGCAGCCTTCACCAGGCCCCCACTCATGTCTCCCATCACCCCACCCCCCAGCAGTGCAGGGGCAGCCTCCACCAGGCCCCACTCATGTCTTCCATCACCCCCACCCCCCAGCAGTGCAGGGGCAGCCTCCACCTGGCCCCCACTCATGTCTGCTACCACCCCCACCCCCCAGCAGTGCAGGGGCAGCCTCCACCAGGCCCCCACTCATGTCTCCCACAACCCCCACCCCCCAGTCACCAGGGGCAGCCTCCACCAGGCCCCCACTCATGTCCCCTATCACCCCCACCCCCCAGCAGTGCAGGGGCAGCCTCCACCAGGCCCCCACTCATGTCCAACTCATGTCTCCCTGCACCCCCACCCCCCAGCAGTGCAGGGGCAGCCTCCACCAGGCCCCAACTCATGTCTCCTACCACCCCCACCCTCCAGCAGTGCAGGGGCAGCCTCCACCAGGCCCCCACTCATGTCTCCCACAACCCCCACCCCCCAGTCACCAGGGGCAGCCACTACCAGGCCCCCACTCATGTCTCCCACCACCCCCACCCCCAAGCAGTGCAGGGGCACCCTCCACCAGGCCCCGACTTTTGTCCAACTCATGTCTCCCTGCACCCCCACCCCCCAGCCACCAGGGGCAGCCTCCATCTGCCCCCACCCATGTCTCCCATCACCCCCACCCCCCGGCAGTGCAGGAGCAGCCTCCACCAGGCCCCCACTCATGTCCCCTATCACCCCCACAACCCAGCAGTGCAGGGGCAGCCTCCACCAGGCCCCACTCATGTCTCACATCACCCCCACCCCCAGCAGTGCAGGGGCAGCCTCCACCCGGCCCCCACTCATGTCTCCCTGTACCCCCACCACCCAGCCACCATGGGCAGCCTTCACCAGGCCCCCACTCATGTCTCCCATCACCCCACCGACCAGCAGTGCAGGGGCAGCCTCCACCAGGCTCCCACTCATGTCTACCATCACCCCCACCCCCCAGCAGTGCAGGGGCAGCCTCCACCAGGCCCCCCTCATGTCTCCCACCCCCCCACCCCCCAGCAGTGCAGGGGCAGCCTCCACCAGGCCCCCACTCATGTCTCCCACCACCACCACCCCCCAGTCACCAGGGGCAGCCTCCACCAGGCCCCACTCATGTCCCCTATCACCCCCACCCCCCAGCAGTGCAGGGGCAGCCTCCACCAGGCCCCCACTCATGTCCAACTCATGTCTCCCTGCACCCCCACCCCCAGCCACCAGGGGAAGCCTCCACCAGGCCCCCACTCATGTCTCCCATCACCCCCACCTCCCAGCAGTGCAGAGGCAGCCTCCACCAGGCCCCCACTCATGTCTCCCATCACCCCCACCCCCCAGCAGTGCAGGGGCAGCCTCCACCAGGCCCCCACTCATGTCTCCCATCACCCCCACCCCCTAGCAGTGCAGGGACAGCCTCCACCAGGCCCCCACTCATGTCCCCTATCACCCCCAGCCCCAAACCACCAGGGGCAGCCTCTACCAGGCCCCCACTCATGTCTCCCACCACCCCCACCCCCCAGCATTGCAGGGGCACCCTCCACCAGGCCCCCACTTTTGTCCAACTCATGTCTCCCTGCACCCCCACCCCCCAGCCACCAGGGGCAGCCTCCACCAGCCCCCACCCATGTCTCCCATCACCCCCACCCCCCAGGAGTGCAGGGGCAGCCACCATCAGGCCCCTACTCATGTCTCCCATCACCCCCACCCCCCAGCAGTGCAGGGGCAGCCTCCACCAGGCCCCCACTCATGTCTCCGATCACCCCCACCCCCCAGTCACCAGGGGCAGCCTCTACCAGGCCCCCACTCATGTCTCCCACCACCCCCACCCCCAAGCAGTGCAGGGGCACCCTCCACCAGGCCCCCACTTTTGTCCAACTCATGTCTCCCTGCACCCCCACCCCCCAGCCACCAGGGGCAGCCTCCATCTGCCCCCACCCATGTCTCCCATCACCCCCACCCCCCGGCAGTGCAGGAGCAGCCTCCACCAGGCCCCCACTCATGTCCCCTATCACCCCCACAACCCAGCAGTGCAGGGGCAGGCTCCACCAGGCCCCACTCATGTCTCACATCACCCCCACCCCCAGCAGTGCAGGGGCAGCCTCCACCCGGCCCCCACTCATGTCTCCCTGTACCCCCACCACCCAGCCACCATGGGCAGCCTTCACCAGGCCCCCACTCATGTCTCCCATCACCCCACCGACCAGCAGTGCAGGGGCAGCCTCCACCAGGCTCCCACTCATGTCTACCATCACCCCCACCCCCCAGCAGTGCAGGGGCAGCCTCCACCAGGCCCCCCTCATGTGTCCCACCCCCCCACCCCCCAGCAGTGCAGGGGCAGCCTCCACCAGGCCCCCACTCATGTCTCCCACCACCACCACCCCCCAGTCACCAGGGGCAGCCTCCACCAGGCCCCACTCATGTCCCCTATCACCCCCACCCCCCAGCAGTGCAGGGGCAGCCTCCACCAGGCCCCCACTCATGTCCAACTCATGTCTCCCTGCACCCCCACCCCCAGCCACCAGGGGCAGCCTCCACCAGGCCCCCACTCATGTCTCCCATCACCCCCACCTCCCAGCAGTGCAGAGGCAGCCTCCACCAGGCCCCCACTCATGTCTCCCATCACCCCCACCCCCCAGCAGTGCAGGGGCAGCCTCCACCAGGCCCCCACTCATGTCTCCCATCACCCCCACCCCCTAGCAGTGCAGGGACAGCCTCCACCAGGCCCCCACTCATGTCCCCTATCACCCCCAGCCCCCAGCCACCAGGGGCAGCCTCTACCAGGCCCCCACTCATGTCTCCCACCACCCCCACCCCCCAGCAGTGCAGTGGCACCCTCCACCAGGCCCCCACTTTTGTCCAACTCATGTCTCCCTGCACCCCCACCCCCAGCCACCAGGGGCAGCCTCCATCTGCCCCCACCCATGTCTCCCATCACCCCACCCCCCGGCAGTGCAGGAGCAGCCTCCACCAGGCCCCCACTCATGTCCCCTATCACCCCCACAACCCAGCAGTGCAGGGGCAGCCTCCACCAGGCCCCACTCATGTCTCACATCACCCCCACCCCCAGCAGTGCAGGGGCAGCCTCCACCAGGCCCGCACTCATGTCTCCCATCACCCCCACCCCCCAGCAGTGCAGGGGCAGCCTCCACCCGGCCCCCACTCATGTCTCCCTGTACCCCCACCACCCAGCCACCATGGGCAGCCTTCACCAGGCCCCCACTCATGTCTCCCATCACCCCACCGACCAGCAGTGCAGGGGCAGCCTCCACCAGGCTCCCACTCATGTCTACCATCACCCCCACCCCCCAGCAGTGCAGGGGCAGCCTCCACCAGGCCCCCCTCATGTCTCCTACCACCCCCACCCCCCAGCAGTGCAGGGGCAGCCTCCACCAGGCCCCCACTCATGTCTCCCACAACCCCCACCCCCCAGTCACCAGGGGCAGCCTCCACCAGGCCCCCACTCATGTCCCCTATCACCCCCACCCCCCAGCAGTGCAGGGGCAGCCTCCACCAGGCCCCCACTCATGTCCAACTCATGTCTCCCTGCACCCCCACCCCCCAGCAGTGCAGGGGCAGCCTCCACCAGGTCCCCACTCATGTCTCCCATCACCCCACCCCCCAGCAGTGCAGGGGCAGCCTCCACCAGGCCCCCACTCATGTCTCCCACCACCCCCACCCCCAGCAGTGCAGTGGCACCCTCCACCAGGCCCCCACTTTTGTCCAACTCATGTCTCCCTGCACCCCCACCCCCAGCCACCAGGGGCAGCCTCCATCTGCCCCCACCCATGTCTCCCATCACCCCACCCCCCGGCAGTGCAGGAGCAGCCTCCACCAGGCCCCCACTCATGTCCCCTATCACCCCCACAACCCAGCAGTGCAGGGGCAGCCTCCACCAGGCCCCACTCATGTCTCACATCACCCCCACCCCCAGCAGTGCAGGGGCAGCCTCCACCAGGCCCGCACTCATGTCTCCCATCACCCCCACCCCCCAGCAGTGCAGGGGCAGCCTCCACCCGGCCCCCACTCATGTCTCCCTGTACCCCCACCACCCAGCCACCATGGGCAGCCTTCACCAGGCCCCCACTCATGTCTCCCATCACCCCACCACCAGCAGTGCAGGGGCAGCCTCCACCAGGCTCCCACTCATGTCTACCATCACCCCCACCCCCCAGCAGTGCAGGGGCAGCCTCCACCAGGCCCCCCTCATGTCTCCTACCACCCCCAACCCCCAGCAGTGCAGGGGCAGCCTCCACCAGGCCCCCACTCATGTCTCCCACAACCCCCACCCCCCAGTCACCAGGGGCAGCCTCCACCAGGCCCCCACTCATGTCCCCTATCACCCCCACCCCCCAGCAGTGCAGGGGCAGCCTCCACCAGGCCCCCACTCATGTCCAACTCATGTCTCCCTGCACCCCCACCCCCCAGCAGTGCAGGGGCAGCCTCCACCAGGTCCCCACTCATGTCTCCCATCACCCCACCCCCCAGCAGTGCAGGGGCAGCCTCCACCAGGCCCCCACTCATGTCTCCCACCACCCCCACCCCCAGCAGTGCAGGGGCTGCCTCCACCAGGCCCCCACTCATGTCTCCCACCACCCCTACCCCCCAGCAGTGCAGGGGCAGCCTCCACCAGGCCTCCACTCATGTCTCCCACCACCCCCACCCCCCAGTCACCAGGGGCAGCCTCCACCAGGCCCCCACTCATGTCCCCTATTACCCCCACTCCCCAGCAGTGCAGGGGCAGCCTCCACCAGGCCCCCACTCATGTCCAACTCATGTCTCCCTGCACCCCCACCCCCAGCCACCAGGGGCAGCCTCCACCAGGTCCCCACTCATGTCTCCCATCACCCCCACCCCCCAGCAGTGCAGGGGCAGCCTCCACCAGGCCCCAACTCATGTTTCCCATCACCCCCACCCCCCAGCAGTGCAGGGTCAGCTTCCACCAGGCACCACTCATGTCTCCCATCACCCCCACCCCCTAGCAGTGCAGGGACAGCCTCCACAAGGCCCCCACTCATGTCCCCTATCACCCCCACCCCCCAGCCACCAGGGGCAGCCTCCACAAGGCCCCACTCATGTCTCCCACCACCCGCACCCCCCCAGTAGTGCAGGGGCACCCTCCACCAGGCCCCCACTTTTGTCCAGCTCAGTCTCCCTGCACCCCCACCCCCCAGCCACCAGGGGCAGCCTCCATCAGGCCCCCATTCATGTCTCCCATCACCCCCACCCCCCAGCAGTGAAGGGGCAGCCTCCACCAGGCCCCCACTCATGTCTCCCATCACCCCTACACCCCAGCAGTGCAGGTGCAGCCTCCACTAGGCCCCCACTCATGTCTCCCATCACCCCCACCCCCTAGCAGCGCAGGGACAGCCTCCACCAGGCCCCCACTCATGTCCCCTATCACCCCCACCCCCCCAGCAGTGCAGGGGCAGCCTCTACCAGGCCCCCTCTCATGTCCCCTATTACCCCCATCCCCCAGCAGTGCAGGAGCAGCCTCCACCAGGCCCCCACTCATGTCCAACTCATGTCTCCCTGCACCCCCACCCCCCAGCCACCAGGGGCAGCCTCCAGCAGGTCCCCACTCATGTCTCCCATCACCCCCACCCCCCAGCAGTGCAGGGAGAGCCTCCACCAGGCCCCCACTCATGTTTCCCATCACCCCCACCCCCCAGCAGTGCAGGGGCAGCCTCCACCAGGCCCCCACTCATGTCTCCCATCACCCCCACCCTCTAGCAGTGCAGAGACAGCCTCCACCAGGCCCCCACTCATGTCCCCTATCACCCCCAGCCACCAGGGGCAGCCTCCATCAGGCCCCCACTCATGTCTGCCATCATACCCACCCCCCAGCAGTGCAGGGGCAGCCTCCATCAGGCCCCCACTCATGTCTCCCACCACCCCTACCCCCCAGCAGTGCAAGGGCAGCCTCCACCAGGCCCCCACTCATGTCTCCCATCACCCCCACCCTCTAGCAGTGCAGGGACGGCCTCCACCAGGCCCCCACTCATGTCCCCTATCACCCCCAGCCCCCAGCCACCAGGGGCAGCCTCTACCAGGTCCCCACTCATGTCTCCCACCACCCCCACCCCCCAGCAGTGCAGTGGCACCCTCCACCAGGCCCCCACTTTTGTCCAACTCATGTCTCCCTGCACCCCCACCCCCAGCCACCAGGGGCAGCCTCCATCTGCCCCCACTCATGTCTCCCATCACCCCCACCTCCCAGCAGTGCAGAGGCAGCCTCCACCAGGCCCCCACTCATGTCTCCCATCACCCCCACCCCCCAGCAGTGCAGGGGCAGCCTCCACCAGGCCCCCACTCATGTCTCCCATCACCCCCACCCCCTAGCAGTGCAGGGACAGCCTCCACCAGGCCCCCACTCATGTCCCCTATCACCCCCACAACCCAGCAGTGCAGGGGCAGCCTCCACCAGGCCCCACTCATGTCTCACATCACCCCCACCCCCAGCAGTGCAGGGGCAGCCTCCACCAGGCCCGCACTCATGTCTCCCATCACCCCCACCCCCCAGCAGTGCAGGGGCAGCCTCCACCCGGCCCCCACTCATGTCTCCCTGTACCCCCACCACCCAGCCACCATGGGCAGCCTTCACCAGGCCCCCACTCATGTCTCCCATCACCCCACCGACCAGCAGTGCAGGGGCAGCCTCCACCAGGCTCCCACTCATGTCTACCATCACCCCCACCCCCCAGCAGTGCAGGGGCAGCCTCCACCAGGCCCCCCTCATGTCTCCTACCACCCCCACCCCCCAGCAGTGCAGGGGCAGCCTCCACCAGGCCCCCACTCATGTCTCCCACAACCCCCACCCCCCAGTCACCAGGGGCAACCTCCACCAGGCCCCCACTCATGTCCCCTATCACCCCCAACCCCCAGCAGTGCAGGGGCAGCCTCCACCAGGCCCCCACTCATGTCCAACTCATGTCTCCCTGCACCCCCACCCCCCAGCAGTGCAGGGGCAGCCTCCACCAGGTCCCCACTCATGTCTCCCATCACCCCACCCCCCAGCAGTGCAGGGGCAGCCTCCACCAGGCCCCCACTCATGTCTCCCACCACCCCCACCCCCAGCAGTGCAGGGGCTGCCTCCACCAGGCCCCCACTCATGTCTCCCACCACCCCTACCCCCCAGCAGTGCAGGGGCAGCCTCCACCAGGCCCCCACTCATGTCTCCCACCACCCCCACCCCCCAGTCACCAGGGGCAGCCTCCACCAGGCCCCCACTCATGTCCCCTATTACCCCCACTCCCCAGCAGTGCAGGGGCAGCCTCCACCAGGCCCCCACTCATGTCCAACTCATGTCTCCCTGCACCCCCACCCCCAGCCACCAGGGGCAGCCTCCACCAGGTCCCCACTCATGTCTCCCATCACCCCCACCCCCCAGCAGTGCAGGGGCAGCCTCCACCAGGCCCCAACTCATGTTTCCCATCACCCCCACCCCCCAGCAGTGCAGGGTCAGCTTCCACCAGGCACCACTCATGTCTCCCATCACCCCCACCCTCTAGCAGTGCAGGGACAGCCTCCACCAGGCCCCCACTCATGTCCCCTATCACCCCCACCCCCCCAGCCACCAGGGGCAGCCTCCACAAGGCCCCACTCATGTCTCCCACCACCCGCACCCCCCCAGCAGTGCAGGGGCACCCTCCACCAGGCCCCCACTTTTGTCCAGCTCAGTCTCCCTGCACCCCCACCCCCCAGCCACCAGGGGCAGCCTCCATCAGGCCCCCATTCATGTCTCCCATCACCCCCACCCCCCAGCAGTGAAGGGGCAGCCTCCACCAGGCCCCCACTCATGTCTCCCATCACCCCTACCCCCCAGCAGTGCAGGTGCAGCCTCCACTAGGCCCCCACTCATGTCTCCCATCACCCCCACCCCCTAGCAGCGCAGGGACAGCCTCCACCAGGCCCCCACTCATGTCCCCTATCACCCCCACCCCCCCAGCAGTGCAGGGGCAGCCTCTACCAGGCCCCCTCTCATGTCCCCTATTACCCCCATCCCCCAGCAGTGCAGGAGCAGCCTCCACCAGGCCCCCACTCATGTCCAACTCATGTCTCCCTGCACCCCCACCCCCCAGCCACCAGGGGCAGCCTCCAGCAGGTCCCCACTCATGTCTCCCATCACCCCCACCCCCCAGCAGTGCAGGGGCAGCCTCCACCAGGCCCCCACTCATGTTTCCCATCACCCCCACCCCCCAGCAGTGCAGGGGCAGCCTCCACCAGGCCCCCACTCATGTCTCCCATCACCCCCACCCTCTAGCAGTGCAGAGACAGCCTCCACCAGGCCCCCACTCATGTCCCCTATCACCCCCAGCCACCAGGGGCAGCCTCCACAAGGCCCCACTCATGTCTCCCACCACCCGCACCCCCCAGCAGTGCAGGGGCACCCTCCACCAGGCCCCCACTTTTGTCCAACTCATGTCTCCCTGCACCCCCACCCCCCAGCCACCAGGGGCAGCCTCCATCAGGCCCCCACTCATGTCTCCCATCATACCCACCCCCCAGCAGTGCAGGGGCAGCCTCCATCAGGCCCCCACTCATGTCTCCCACCACCCCTACCCCCCAGCAGTGCAAGGGCAGCCTCCACCAGGCCCCCACTCATGTCTCCCATCACCCCCACCCTCTAGCAGTGCAGGGACGGCCTCCACCAGGCCCCCACTCATCTCCCCTATCACCCCCACCCCCCTGCAGTACAGGGGCAGCCTCTACCAGGCCCCCTCTAATGTTTCCCATCACCCCCACCCCCCAGCAGTGCAGGGGCAGCCTCCACCAGGCCCCCACTCATGTCTCCCATCACCCCCACTCCCCAGCAGTGCAGGGGCAGCCTCCACCAGGCCCCCACTCATGTCTCCCACCACCCCCACCCCCCAGTCACCAGGGGCAGCCTCCACCAGGCCCCACTCATGTCCCTATCACCCCCACCCCCCAGCAGTGCAGGGGCAGCCTCCACCAGGCCCCCACTCATGTCTCCTACCACCCCCACCCCCCAGCAGTGCAGGGGCAGCCTCCACCAGGCCCCCACTCATGTCTCCCACAACCCCCACCCCCCAGTCACCAGGGGCAGCCTCCACCAGGCCCCCACTCATGTCCCCTATCACCCCCACCCCCCAGCCGTGCAGGGGCAGCCTCCACCAGGCCCCCACTCATGTCCAACTCATGTCTCCCTGCACCCCCACCCCCCAGCAGTGCAGGGGCAGCCTCCACCAGGTCCCCACTCATGTCTCCCATCACCCCCACCCCCCAGCAGTGCAGGGGCAGCCTCCACCAGGCCCCCACTCATGTCTCCCACCACCCCCACCCCCAGCAGTGCAGGGGCAGCCTCCACCAGGCCCCCACTCATGTCTCCCACCACCCCCACCCCCCCAGCAGTGCAGGGGCAGCCTCCACCAGCCCCCCACTCATGTCTCCCACCACCCCCACCCCCCAGTCACCAGGGGCAGCCTCCACCAGGCCCCCACTCATGTCCCCTATTACCCCCACTCCCCAGCAGTGCAGGGGCAGCCTCCACCAGGCCCCCACTCATGTCCAACTCATGCCTCCCTGCACCCCCACCCCCTAGCCACCAGGGGCAGCCTCCACCAGGTCCCCGCTCATGTCTCCGATCACCCCCACCCCCCAGCAGTGCAGGGGCAGCCTCCACCAGGCACCACTCATGTCTCCCATCACCCCCACCCCCTAGCAGTGCAGGGACAGCCTCCACCAGGCCCCCACTCATGTCCCCTATCACCCCCACCCCCCAGCCACCAGGGGTAGCCTCCACAAGGCCCCACTCATGTCTCCCACCACCCGCACCCCCCCAGCAGTGCAGGGGCACCCTCCACCAGGCCCCCACTTTTGTCCAACTCAGTTGCCCTGCACCCCCACCCCCCAGCCACCAGGGGCAGCCTCCATCAGGCCCCCACTCATGTCTCCCATCACCCCTACCCCCCAGCAGTGCAGGTGCAGCCTCCACTAGGCCCCCACTTATGTCTCCCATCACCCCCACCCCCTAGCAGCACAGGGACAGCCTCCACCAGGCCCCCACTCATGTCCCCTATCACCCCCACCCCCCAGCAGTGCAGGGGCAGCCTCTACCAGGCCCCCTCTCATGTCTCCTATTACCCCCACCCCCCAGCAGTGCAGGGGCAGCCTCCACCAGGCCCCCACTCATGTCCAACTCATGTCTCCCTGCACCCCCATCCCCCAGCCACCAGGGGCAGCCTCCACCAGGTCCCCAATCATGTCTCCCATCACCCCCACCCCCTAGCAGTGCAGAGGCAGCCTCCACCAGGCCCCCACTCATGTTTCCCATCACCCCCACCCCCCAGCAGTGCAGGGGCAGCCTCCACCAGGCCCCCACTCATGTCTCCCATCACCCCCACCCTCTAGCAGTGCAGGGACAGCCTCCACCAGGCCCCCACTCATGTCCCCTATCATCCCCACCCCCCAGCCACCAGGGGCAGCCTCCACAAGGCCCCACTCATGTCTCCCACCACCCGCACCCCCCAGCAGTGCAGGGGCACCCTCCACCAGGCCCCCACTTTTGTCCAACTCATGTCTCCCTGCACCCCCACCCCCCAGCCACCAGGGGCAGCCTCCATCAGGCCCCCACTCATGTCTCCCATCATAGCCACCCCCCAGCAGTGCAGGGGCAGCCTCCATCAGGCCCCCACTCATGTCTCCCACCACCCCTACCCCCCAGCAGTGCAGGGGCAGCCTCCACCAGGCCCCCACTCATGTCTCCCATCACCCCCACCCTCTAGCAGCGCAGGGACAGCCTCCATCAGGCCCCCACTCATGTCTCCCACCAGCCCCACCCCCCAGCAGTGCAGGGGCACCCTCCAGCAGGACCCCACACATGTCCCCCTGCACCCCCACACCCCAGCAGTGCAGGGGCAGCCTCCATGAGGCCCCCACTCATGTCTCCCACCAGCCCCACCCCCCAGCAGTGCAGGGGCACCCTCCACCAGGACCCCACACATGTCCCCCTGCACCCCCACCCCCCAGCAGTGCAGGGGCACCCTCCACCAGGCCCCCACTTTTGTCCAACTCATGTCTCCCTGCACCCCCACCCCCCAGCCACCAGGGGCAGCCTCCATCAGGCCCCCACTCATGTCTCCCATCATAGCCACCCCCCAGCAGTGCAGGGGCAGCCTCCATCAGGCCCCCACTCATGTCTCCCACCACCCCTACCCCCCAGCAGTGCAGGGGCAGCCTCCACCAGGCCCCCACTCATGTCCCCTATCACCCCCACCCCCCAGCCACCAGGGGCAGCCTCCACCAGGCCCCCACTCATGTCTCCCACCAGCCCCACCCCCTAGCAGTGCAGGGGCACCCTCCACCAGGACCCCACACATGTCCCCCTGCACCCCCACACCCCAGCAGTGCAGGGGCAGCCTCCATGAGGCCCCCACTCATGTCTCCCACCACCCCCACCCCCCAGCCACCAGGGGCAGCCTCCACCAGGCCCCCACTCATGTCTCCCACCACCCCCACCCCCCAGCAGTGCAGGGGCACCCTCCAGCAGGCCCCCACATTTGTCCAACTCATGTCTCCCTGCACCCCCACCCCCCAGCCACCAGGGGCAGCCTCCACCAGCCCCCACCCATGTCTCCCATCACCCCCACCCCCCAGGAGTGCAGGGGCAGCCTCCACCAGGCCCCCACTCATGTCCCCTATCACCCCCACACCCCAGCAGTGCAGGGGCAGCCTCCACCAGGCCCCCACTCATGTCTCCCATCACCCACACCCCCAGCAGTGAAGGGGCAGCCTCCACCAGGCCCCCACTCATGTCTCCTATCACCCCCACCCCCTAGCAGTGCAGGGACAGCCTCCACCAGGCCCCCACTCATGTCCCCTATCACCCCCACCCCACAGCCACCAGGGGCAGCCTCCACCAGGCCCCCACTCATGTCTCACACAACCCCCACCCCCAGCAGTGCAGGGGCACCCTCCACCAGGCCCCCACTTTTGTCCAACTCATGTCTCCCTGCACCTCCACCCCCCAGCTACTAGGGGCAGCCTCCACCAGCCCCCACCCATGTCTCCCATCACCCCCACCCCCCAGCAGTGCAGGGGCAGCCTCCACCAGGCCCCCACTCATGTCCCCTATCACCCCCACAGACCCAGCAGTGCAGGGGCAGCCTCCACCAGGCCCCACTCATGTCTCCCATCACCCCCACCCCCCAGCAGTGCAGGGGCAGCCTCCACCAGGCCCCCACTCATGTCCCCTATCACCCCCACCCCACAGCCACCAGGGGCAGCGTCCACCAGATCCCCCACTCATGTCTCCCATCACCCCCACCCCCCAGCAGTGCAGGGGCACCCTCCACCAGGCCCCCACTTTTGTCCAACTCATGTCTCCCTGCACCCCCACCCCCCAGCCACCAGGGGCAGCCTCCACCAGCCCCCACCCATGTCTCCCATCACCCCCACCCCCCAGCAGTGCAGGGGCAGCCTCCACCAGGCCCCCACTCATGTCCCCTATCACCCCCACCCCCCAGCAGTGCAGGGGCAGCCTCCACCAGGCCCCCACTCATGTCTCCCATCACCCCCACCCCCCAGCAGTGTAGGGGCAGCCACCATCAGGCCCCCACTCATGTCTCCCATCACCCCCACCCTCTAGCAGCGCAGGGACAGCCTCCATCAGGCCCCCACTCATGTCTCCCACCAGCCCCACCCCCCAGCAGTGCAGGGGCACCCTCCACCAGGACCCCACACATGTCCCCCTGCACCCCCACACCCCAGCAGTGCAGGGGCAGCCTCCATGAGGCCCCCACTCATGTCTCCCACCAGCCCCACCCCCCAGCAGTGCAGGGGCACCCTCCACCAGGACCCCACACATGTCCCCCTGCACCCCCACCCCCCAGCAGTGCAGGGGCACCCTCCACCAGGCCCCCACTTTTGTCCAACTCATGTCTCCCTGCACCCCCACCCCCCAGCCACCAGGGGCAGCCTCCATCAGGCCCCCACTCATGTCTCCCATCATAGCCACCCCCCAGCAGTGCAGGGGCAGCCTCCATCAGGCCCCCACTCATGTCTCCCACCACCCCTACCCCCCAGCAGTGCAGGGGCAGCCTCCACCAGGCCCCCACTCATGTCCCCTATCACCCCCACCCCCCAGCCACCAGGGGCAGCCTCCACCAGGCCCCCACTCATGTCTCCCACCAGCCCCACCCCCTAGCAGTGCAGGGGCACCCTCCACCAGGACCCCACACATGTCCCCCTACACCCCCACACCCCAGCAGTGCAGGGGCAGCCTCCATGAGGCCCCCACTCATGTCTCCCACCACCCCCACCCCCCAGCCACCAGGGGCAGCCTCCACCAGGCCCCCACTCATGTCTCCCACCACCCCCACCCCCCAGCAGTGCAGGGGCACCCTCCAGCAGGCCCCCACATTTGTCCAACTCATGTCTCCCTGCACCCCCACCCCCCAGCCACCAGGGGCAGCCTCCACCAGCCCCCACCCATGTCTCCCATCACCCCCACCCCCCAGGAGTGCAGGGGCAGCCTCCACCAGGCCCCCACTCATGTCCCCTATCACCCCCACACCCCAGCAGTGCAGGGGCAGCCTCCACCAGGCCCCCACTCATGTCTCCCACCACCCCCACCCCACAGCCACCAGGGGCAGCGTCCACCAGATCCCCCACTCATGTCTCCCACCACCCCCACCCCC
Organism: Ambystoma mexicanum; assembly: GCF_040938575.1. Lineage (NCBI taxonomy): Eukaryota > Metazoa > Chordata > Amphibia > Caudata > Ambystomatidae > Ambystoma > Ambystoma mexicanum. The sequence continues at coordinate 873,517,426 of NC_090941.1, forward strand.
CAGCAGTGCAGGGGCACCCTCCACCAGGCCCCCACTTTTGTCCAACTCATGTCTCCCTGCACCCCCACCCCCCAGCCACCAGGGGCAGCCTCCACCAGCCCCCACCCATGTCTCCCATCACCCCCACCCCCCAGCAGTGCAGGGGCAGCCTCCACCAGGCCCCCACTCATGTCCCCTATCACCCCCACCCCCCAGCAATGCAGGGGCAGCCTCCACCAGGCCCCCACTCATGTCTCCCATCACCCCCACCCCCCAGCAGTGTAGGGGCAGCCACCATCAGGCCCCCACTCATGTCTCCCATCACCCCCACCCCCCAGCAGTGCACGGGCAGCCTCCACCAGGCCCCCACTCATGTCTCCCATCACCCCCACCCCTAGCAGTGCAGGGATAGCCTCCACCAGGCCCCCACTCATGTCCCCTATCACCCCCACCCCACAGCCACCAGGGGCAGCGTCCACCAGATCCCCCACTCATGTCTCCCACCACCCCCACCCCCCAGCAGTGCAGGGGCACCCTCCACCAGGCCCCCACTTTTGTCCAACTCATGTCTCCCTGCACCCCCACCCCCCAGCCACCAGGGGCAGCCTCCACCAGCCCCCACCCATGTCTCCCATCACCCCCACCCCCCAGCAGTGCAGGGGCAGCCTCCACCAGGCCCCCACTCATGTCCCCTATCACCCCCACCCCCCAGCAGTGCAGGGGCAGCCTCCACCAGGCCCCCACTCATGTCTCCCATCACCCCCACCCCCCAGCAGTGTAGGGGCAGCCACCATCAGGCCCCCACTCATGTCTCCCATCACCCCCACCCCCCAGCAGTGCACGGGCAGCCTCCACCAGGCCCCCACTCATGTCTCCCATCACCCCCACCCCTAGCAGTGCAGGGATAGCCTCCACCAGGCCCCACTCATGTCCCCTATCACCCCCACCCCCCAGCCACCAGGGGCAGCCTCCACCAGGCCCCCACTCATGTCTCCCACCACCCCCACCCCCCAGCAGTGCAGGGGCACCCTCCAGCAGGCCCCCACATGTGTCCAACTCATGTCTCCCTGCACCCCCACCCCCAAGCCACCAGGGGCAGCCTCCACCAGCCCCCACCCATGTCTCCCATCACCCCCACCCCCCAGGAGTGCAGGGGCAGCCTCCACCAGGCCCCCACTCATGTCCCCTATCACCCCCACACCCCAGCAGTGCAGGGGCAGCCTCCACCAGGCCCCCACTCATGTCTCCCATCACCCACACCCCCCAGCAGTGAAGGGGCAGCCTCCACCAGGCCCCCACTCATGTCTCCTATCACCCCCACCCCCTAGCAGTGCAGGGACAGCCTCCACCAGGCCCCCACTCATGTCCCCTATCACCCCCACCCCACAGCCACCAGGGGCAGCCTCCACCAGGCCCCCACTCATGTCTCACACAACCCCCACCCCCAGCAGTGCAGGGGCACCCTCCACCAGGCCCCCACTTTTGTCCAACTCATGTCTCCCTGCACCCCCACCCCCCAGCTACCAGGGGCAGCCTCCACCAGCCCCCACCCATGTCTCCCATCACCCCCACCCCCAACAGTGCAGGGGCAGCCTCCACCAGGCCCCCACTCATGTCCCCTATCACCCCCACAGACCCAGCAGTGCAGGGGCAGCCTCCACCAGGCCCCACTCATGTCTCCCATCACCCCCACCCCCCTGCAGTGCAGGGGCAGCCTCCACCAGGCCCACACTCATGTCTCCTATCACCCCCACCCCCCAGCAGTGCAGGGGCAGCCTCCACCAGGCCCCCACTCATGTCTCCCACCACCCCCACCCCCCAGCAGTGCAGGGGCAGCCTCCACCAGGCCCCCACTCATGTCTCCCACCACCCCCACCCCCCAGTCACCAGGGGCAGCCTCCACCAGGCCCCCACTCATGTCCCCTATCACCCCCACCCCCCAGCAGTGCAAGGGCAGCCTCCACCAGGCCCCCACTCGTGTCCAACTCATGTCTCCCTGCACCCCCACCCCCAACCACCAGGGGCAGCCTCCACCAGGCCCCCACTCATGTCTCCCATTACCCCCACCCCACAGCAATGCAGGGGCAGCCTCCACCAGGCCCCCACTCATGTCTCCCATCACCCCCACCCCCCAGCAGTGCAGGCGCAGCCTCCACAAGGCCCCCACTCATGTCCCCTATCACCCCCACCCCCCAGCCACCAGGGGCAGCCTCCACCAGGCCCCCACTCATGTCCACTATCACCCCCACCTCCCAGCAGTGCAGGGGCAGCCTCCACCATGCCCCCACTCATGTCTCCCATCACCCCCACCACCCAGCAGTGCAGGGGCAGCCTCCACCAGGCCCCCACTCATGTCTCCCATCACCCCCACCCCCTAGCAGTGCAGGGACAGCCTCCACCAGGCCCCCACTCATGTCCCCTATCACCCCCAGCCCCCAGCCACCAGGGGCAGCCTCTACCAGGCCCCCACTCATGTCTCCCACCACCCCCACCCCCCAGCAGTGCAGGGGCACCCTCCACCAGGGCCCCACTTTTGTCCAACTCATGTCTCCCTGCACCCCCACCCCCCAGCCACCAGGGGCAGCCTCCATCTGCCCCCACCCATGTCTCCCATCACCCCCACCCCCCGGCAGTGCAGGAGCAGCCTCCACCAGGCCCCCACTCATGTCCCCTATCACCCTAACAACCCAGCAGTGCAGGGGCAGCCTCCACCAGGCCCCACTCATGTCTCACATCACCCCCACCCCCAGCAGTGCAGGGGCAGCCTCCACCAGGCCCATACTCATGTCTCCCATCACCCCCAGCAGTGCAGGGGCAGCCTCCACCAGGCCCCCACTCATGTCTCCCTGCACCCCCACCCCCCAGCCACCAGGGGCAGCCTTCACCAGGCCCCCACTCATGTCTCCCATCACCCCACCCCCCAGCAGTGCAGGGGCAGCCTCCACCAGGCCCCACTCATGTCTTCCATCACCCCCACCCCCCAGCAGTGCAGGGGCAGCCTCCACCTGGCCCCCACTCATGTCTGCTACCACCCCCACCCCCCAGCAGGCAGGGGCAGCCTCCACCAGGCCCCCACTCATGTCTCCCACAACCCCCACCCCCCAGTCACCAGGGGCAGCCTCCACCAGGCCCCCACTCATGTCCCATATCACCCCCACCCCCCAGCAGTGCAGGGGCAGCCTCCACCAGGCCCCCACTCATGTCCAACTCATGTCTCCCTGCACCCCCACCCCCCAGCAGTGCAGGGGCAGCCTCCACCAGGCCCCGACTCATGTCTCCTACCACCCCCACCCTCCAGCAGTGCAGGGGCAGCCTCCACCAGGCCCCCACTCATGTCTCCCACAACCCCCACCCCCCAGTCACCAGGGGCAGCCTCTACGAGGCCCCCACTCATGTCTCCCACCACCCCCACCCCCAAGCAGTGCAGGGGCACCCTCCACCAGGCCCCCACTTTTGTCCAACTCATGTCTCCCTGCACCCCCACCCCCCAGCCACCAGGGGCAGCCTCCATCTGCCCCCACCCATGTCTCCCATCACCCCCACCCCCCGGCAGTGCAGGAGCAGCCTCCACCAGGCCCCCACTCATGTCCCCTATCACCCCCACAACCCAGCAGTGCAGGGGCAGCCTCCACCAGGCCCCACTCATGTCTCACATCACCCCCACCCCCAGCAGTGCAGGGGCAGCCTCCACCAGGCCCGCACTCATGTCTCCCATCATCCCCACCCCCCAGCAGTGCAGGGGCAGCCTCCACCCGGCCCCCACTCATGTCTCCCTGTACCCCCACCACCCAGCCACCATGGGCAGCCTTCACCAGGCCCCCACTCATGTCTCCCATCACCCCACCGACCAGCAGTGCAGGGGCAGCCTCCACCAGGCTCCCACTCATGTCTACCATCACCCCCACCCCCCAGCAGTGCAGGGGCAGCCTCCACCAGGCCCCCCTCATGTCTCCCACCCCCCCACCCCCCAGCAGTGCAGGGGCAGCCTCCACCAAGCCCCCACTCATGTCTCCCACCACCACCACCCCCCAGTCACCAGGGGCAGCCTCCACCAGGTCCCACTCATGTCCCCTATCACCCCCACCCCCCAGCAGTGCAGGGGCAGCCTCCACCAGGCCCCCACCCATGTCCAACTCATGTCTCCCTGCACCCCCACCCCCAGCCACCAGGTGCAGCCTCCACCAGGCCCCCACTCATGTCTCCCATCACCCCCACCTCCCAGCAGTGCAGAGGCAGCCTCCACCAGGCCCCCACTCATGTCTCCCATCACCCCCACCCCCCAGCAGTGCAGGGGCAGCCTCCACCAGGCCCCCACTCATGTCTCCCATCACCCCCACCCCCTAGCAGTGCAGGGACAGCCTCCACCAGGCCCCCACTCATGTCCCCTATCACCCCCAGCCCCAAACCACCAGGGGCAGCCTCTACCAGGCCCCCACTCATGTCTCCCACCACCCCCACCCCCCAGCAGTGCAGGGGCACCCTCCACCAGGCCCCCACTTTTGTCCAACTCATGTCTCCCTGCACCCCCACCCCCCAGCCACCAGGGGCAGCCTCCACCAGCCCCCACCCATGTCTCCCATCACCCCCACCCCCCAGGAGTGCAGGGGCAGCCACCATCAGGCCCCCACTCATGTCTCCCATCACCCCCACCCCCCAGCAGTGCAGGGGCAGCCTCCACCAGGCCCCCACTCATGTCTCCGATCACCCCCACCCCCCAGTCACCAGGGGCAGCCTCTACCAGGCCCCCACTCATGTCTCCCACCACCCCCACCCCCAAGCAGTGCAGGGGCACCCTCCACCAGGCCCCCACTTTTGTCCAACTCATGTCTCCCTGCACCCCCACGCCCCAGCCACCAGGGGCAGCCTCCATCTGCCCCCACCCATGTCTCCCATCACCCCCACCCCCCGGCAGTGCAGGAGCAGCCTCCACCAGGCCCCCACTCATGTCCCCTATCACCCCCACAACCCAGCAGTGCAGGGGCAGGCTCCACCAGGCCCCACTCATGTCTCACATCACCCCCACCCCAGCAGTGCAGGGGCAGCCTCCACCAGGCCCGCACTCATGTCTCCCATCACCCCCACCCCCCAGCAGTGCAGGGGCAGCCTCCACCCGGCCCCCACTCATGTCTCCCTGTACCCCCACCACCCAGCCACCATGGGCAGCCTTCACCAGGCCCCCACTCATGTCTCCCATCACCCCACCGACCAGCAGTGCAGGGGCAGCCTCCACCAGGCCCCCACTCATGTCTCCCATCACCCCCACCCCCTAGCAGTGCAGGGACAGCCTCCACCAGGCCCCCACTCATGTCCCCTATCACCCCCAGCCCCAAACCACCAGGGGCAGCCTCTACCAGGCCCCCACTCATGTCTCCCACCACCCCCACCCCCCAGCAGTGCAGGGGCACCCTCCACCAGGCCCCCACTTTTGTCCAACTCATGTCTCCCTGCACCCCCACCCCCCAGCCACCAGGGGCAGCCTCCACCAGCCCCCACCCATGTCTCCCATCACCCCCACCCCCCAGGAGTGCAGGGGCAGCCACCATCAGGCCCCCACTCATGTCTCCCATCACCCCCACCCCCCAGCAGTGCAGGGGCAGCCTCCACCAGGCCCCCACTCATATCTCCGATCACCCCCACCCCCCAGTCACCAGGGGCAGCCTCTACCAGGCCCCCACTCATGTCTCCCACCACCCCCACCCCCAAGCAGTGCAGGGGCACCCTCCACCAGGCCCCCACTTTTGTCCAACTCATGTCTCCCTGCACCCCCACGCCCCAGCCACCAGGGGCAGCCTCCATCTGCCCCCACCCATGTCTCCCATCACCCCCACCCCCCGGCAGTGCAGGAGCAGCCTCCACCAGGCCCCCACTCATGTCCCCTATCACCCCCACAACCCAGCAGTGCAGGGGCAGGCTCCACCAGGCCCCACTCATGTCTCACATCACCCCCACCCCCAGCAGTGCAGGGGCAGCCTCCACCAGGCCCGCACTCATGTCTCCCATCACCCCCACCCCCCAGCAGTGCAGGGGCAGCCTCCACCCGGCCCCCACTCATGTCTCCCTGTACCCCCACCACCCAGCCACCATGGGCAGCCTTCACCAGGCCCCCACTCATGTCTCCCATCACCCCACCGACCAGCAGTGCAGGGGCAGCCTCCACCAGGCTCCCACTCATGTCTACCATCACCCCCACCCCCCAGCAGTGCAGGGGCAGCCTCCACCAGGCCCCCCTCATGTCTCCCACCCACCCACCCCCCAGCAGTGCAGGGGCAGCCGCCACCAGGCCCCCACTCATGTCTCCCACCACCACCACCCCCCAGTCACCAGGGGCAACCTCCACCAGGCCCCACTCATGTCCCCTATCACCCCCACCCCCCAGCAGTGCAGGGGCAGCCTCCACCAGGCCCCCACTCATGTCCAACTCATGTCTCCCTGCACCCCCACCCCCAGCCACCAGGGGCAGCCTCCACCAGGCCCCCACTCATGTCTCCCATCACCCCCACCTCCCAGCAGTGCAGAGGCAGCCTCCACCAGGCCCCCACTCATGTCTCCCATCACCCCCACCCCCCAGCAGTGCAGGGGCAGCCTCCACCAGGCCCCCACTCATGTCTCCCATCACCCCCACCCCCTAGCAGTGCAGGGACAGCCTCCACCAGGCCCCCACTCATGTCCCCTATCACCCCCAGCCCCCAGCCACCAGGGGCAGCCTCTACCAGGCCCCCACTCATGTCTCCCACCACCCCCACCCCCCAGCAGTGCAGTGGCACCCTCCACCAGGCCCCCACTTTTGTCCAACTCATGTCTCCCTGCACCCCCACCCCCAGCCACCAGGGGCAGCCTCCATCTGCCCCCACCCATGTCTCCCATCACCCCCACCCCCCGGCAGTGCAGGAGCAGCCTCCACCAGGCCCCCACTCATGTCCCCTATCACCCCCACAACCCAGCAGTGCAGGGGCAGCCTCCACCAGGCCCCACTCATGTCTCACATCACCCCCACCCCCAGCAGTGCAGGGGCAGCCTCCACCAGGCCCGCACTCATGTCTCCCATCACCCCCACCCCCCAGCAGTGCAGGGGCAGCCTCTACCCGGCCCCCACTCATGTCTCCCTGTACCCCCACCACCCAGCCACCATGGGCAGCCTTCACCAGGCCCCCACTCATATCTCCCATCACCCCACCGACCAGCAGTGCAGGGGCAGCCTCCACCAGGCTCCCACTCATGTCTACCATCACCCCCACCCCCCAGCAGTGCAGGGGCAGCCTCCACCAGGCCCCCCTCATGTCTCCTACCACCCCCACCCCCCAGCAGTGCAGGGGCAGCCTCCACCAGGCCCCCACTCATGTCTCCCACAACCCCCACCCCCCAGTCACCAGGGGCAGCCTCCACCAGGCCCCCACTCATGTCCCCTATCACCCCCACCCCCCAGCAGTGCAGGGGCAGCCTCCACCAGGCCCCCACTCATGTCCAACTCATGTCTCCCTGCACCCCCACCCCCCAGCAGTGCAGGGGCAGCCTCCACCAGGTCCCCACTCATGTCTCCCATCACCCCACCCCCCAGCAGTGCAGGGGCAGCCTCCACCAGGCCCCCACTCATGTCTCCCACCACCCCCACCCCCAGCAGTGCAGGGGCTGCCTCCACCAGGCCCCCACTCATGTTTCCCACCACCCCTACCCCCCAGCAGTGCAGGGGCAGCCTCCACCAGGCCCCCACTCATGTCTCCCACCACCCCCACCCCCCAGTCACCAGGGGCAGCCTCCACCAGGCCCCCACTCATGTCCCCTATTACCCCCACTCCCCAGCAGTGCAGGGGCAGCCTCCACCAGGCCCCCACTCATGTCCAACTCATGTCTCCCTGCACCCCCACCCCCAGCCACCAGGGGCAGCCTCCACCAGGTCCCCACTCATGTCTCCCATCACCCCCACCCCCCAGCAGTGCAGGGACAGCCTCCACCAGGCCCCAACTCATGTTTCCCATCACCCCCACCCCCCAGCAGTGCAGGGTCAGCTTCCACCAGGCACCACTCATGTCTCCCATCACCCCCACCCCCTAGCAGTGCAGGGACAGCCTCCACCAGGCCCCCACTCATGTCCCCTATCACCCCCACCCCCCAGCCACCAGGGGCAGCCTCCACAAGGCCCCACTCATGTCTCCCACCACCCGCACCCCCCCAGCAGTGCAGGGGCACCCTCCACCAGGCCCCCACTTTTGTCCAGCTCAGTCTCCCTGCACCCCCACCCCCCAGCCACCAGGGGCAGCCTCCATCAGGCCCCCATTCATGTCTCCCATCACCCCCACCCCCCAGCAGTGAAGGGGCAGCCTCCACCAGGCCCCCACTCATGTCTCCCATCACCCCTACCCCCCAGCAGTGAAGGTGCAGCCTCCACTAGGCCCCCACTCATGTCTCCCATCACCCCCACCCCCTAGCAGCGCAGGGACAGCCTCCACCAGGCCCCCACTCATGTCCCCTATCACCCCCACCCCCCCAGCAGTGCAGGGGTAGCCTCTACCAGGCCCCCTCTCATGTCCCCTATTACCCCCATCCCCCAGCAGTGCAGGAGCAGCCTCCACCAGGCCCCCACTCATGTCCAACTCATGTCTCCCTGCACCCCCACCCCCCAGCCACCAGGGGCAGCCTCCAGCAGGTCCCCACTCATGTCTCCCATCACCCCCACCCCCCAGCAGTGCAGGGGCAGCCTCCACCAGGCCCCCACTCATGTTTCCCATCACCCCCACCCCCCAGCAGTGCAGGGGCAGCCTCCACCAGGCCCCCACTCATGTCTCCCATCACCCCCACCCTCTAGCAGTGCAGAGACAGCCTCCACCAGGCCCCCACTCATGTCCCCTATCACCCCCAGCCACCAGGGGCAGCCTCCACAAGGCCCCACTCATGTCTCCCACCACCCGCACCCCCCAGCAGTGCAGGGGCACCCTCCACCAGGCCCCCACTTTTGTCCAACTCATGTCTCCCTGCACCCCCACCCCCCAGCCACCAGGGGCAGCCTCCATCAGGCCCCCACTCATGTCTCCCATCATACCCACCCCCCAGCAGTGCAGGGGCAGCCTCCATCAGGCCCCCACTCATGTCTCCCACCACCCCTACCCCCCAGCAGTGCAAGGGCAGCCTCCACCAGGCCCCCACTCATGTCTCCCATCACCCCCACCCTCTAGCAGTGCAGGGACGGCCTCCACCAGGCCCCCACTCATGTCCCCTATCACCCCCACCCCCCTGCAGTACAGGGGCAGCCTCTACCAGGCCCCCTCTAATGTTTCCCATCACCCCCACCCCCCAGCAGTGCAGGGGCAGCCTCCACCAGGCCCCCACTCATGTCTCCCATCACCCCCACTCCCCAGCAGTGCAGGGGCAGCCTCCACCAGGCCCCCACTCATGTCTCCCACCACCCCCACCCCCCAGTCACCAGGGGCAGCCTCCACCAGGCCCCACTCATGTCCCTATCACCCCCACCCCCCAGCAGTGCAGGGGCAGCCTCCACCAGGCCCCCACTCATGTCTCCTACCACCCCCACCCCCCAGCAGTGCAGGGGCAGCCTCCACCAGGCCCCCACTCATGTCTCCCACAACCCCCACCCCCCAGTCACCAGGGGCAGCCTCCACCAGGCCCCCACACATGTCCCCTATCACCCCCACCCCCCAGCCGTGCAGGGGCAGCCTCCACCAGGCCCCCACTCATGTCCAACTCATGTCTCCCTGCACCCCCACCCCCCAGCAGTGCAGGGGCAGCCTCCACCAGGTCCCCACTCATGTCTCCCATCACCCCCACCCCCCAGCAGTGCAGGGGCAGCCTCCACCAGGCCCCCACTCATGTCTCCCACCACCCCCACCCCCAGAGGTGCAGGGGCAGCCTCCACCAGGCCCCCACTCATGTCTCCCACCACCCCCACCCCCCCAGCAGTGCAGGGGCAGCCTCCACCAGCCCCCCACTCATGTCTCCCACCACCCCCACCCCCAGTCACCAGGGGCAGCCTCCACCAGGCCCCCACTCATGTCCCCTATTACCCCCACTCCCCAGCAGTGCAGGGGCAGTCTCCACCAGGCCCCCACTCATGTCCAACTCATGCCTCCCTGCACCCCCACCCCCTAGCCACCAGGGGCAGCCTCCACCAGGTCCCCGCTCATGTCTCCGATCACCCCCACCCCCCAGCAGTGCACGGGCAGCCTCCACAAGGCCCCAACTCATGTTTCCCATCACCCCCACCCCCCAGCAGTGCAGGGGCAGCCTCCACCAGGCACCACTCATGTCTCCCATCACCCCCACCCCCTAGCAGTGCAGGGACAGCCTCCACCAGGCCCCCACTCATGTCCCCTATCACCCCCACCCCCCAGCCACCAGGGGTAGCCTCCACAAGGCCCCACTCATGTCTCCCACCACCCGCACCCCCCCAGCAGTGCAGGGACACCCTCCACCAGGCCCCCACTTTTGTCCAACTCAGTTGCCCTGCACCCCCACCCCCCAGCCACCAGGGGCAGCCTCCATCAGGCCCCCACTCATGTCTCCCATCACCCCCACCCCCCAGCAGTGCAGGGGCAGCCTCCACCAGGCCCCCACTCATGTCTCCCATCACCCCTACCCCCCAGCAGTGCAGGTGCAGCCTCCACTAGGCCCCCACTTATGTCTCCCATCACCCCCACCCCCTAGCAGCACAGGGACAGCCTCCACCAGGCCCCCACTCATGTCCCCTATCACCCCCACCCCCCAGCAGTGCAGGGGCAGCCTCTACCAGGCCCCCTCTCATGTCTCCTATTACCCCCACCCCCCAGCAGTGCAGGGGCAGCCTCCACCAGGCCCCCACTCATGTCCAACTCATGTCTCCCTGCACCCCCACCCCCTAGCCACCAGGGGCAGCCTCCATCAGGTCCCCAATCATGTCTCCCATCACCCCCACCCCCCAGCAGTGCAGAGGCAGCCTCCACCAGGCCCCCACTCATGTTTCCCATCACCCCCACCCCCCAGCAGTGCAGGGGCAGCCTCCACCAGGCCCCCACTCATGTCTCCCATCACCCCCACCCTCTAGCAGTGCAGGGACAGCCTCCACCAGGCCCCCACTCATGTCCCCTATCATCCCCACCCCCCAGCCACCAGGGGCAGCCTCCACAAGGCCCCACTCATGTCTCCCACCACCCGCACCCCCCAGCAGTGCAGGGGCACCCTCCACCAGGCCCCCACTTTTGTCCAACTCATGTCTCCCTGCACCCCCACCCCCCAGCCACCAGGGGCAGCCTCCATCAGGCCCCCACTCATGTCTCCCATCATAGCCACCCCCAGCAGTGCAGGGGCAGCCTCCATCAGGCCCCCACTCATGTCTCCCACCACCCCTACCCCCCAGCAGTGCAGGGGCAGCCTCCACCAGGCCCCCACTCATGTCTCCCATCACCCCCACCCTCTAGCAGCGCAGGGACAGCCTCCATCAGGCCCCCACTCATGTCCCCTATCACCCCCACCCCCCAGCAGTGCAGGGGCAGCCTCCACCAGGCCCCCACTCATGTCCCCTATCACCCCCACCCCCCAGCCACCAGGGGCAGCCTCCACCAGGCCCCCACTCATGTCTCCCACCAGCCCCACCCCCCAGCAGTGCAGGGGCACCCTCCACCAGGACCCCACACATGTCCCCCTGCACCCCCACACCCCAGCAGTGCAGGGGCAGCCTCCATGAGGCCCCCACTCATGTCTCCCACCACCCCCACCCCCCAGCCACCAGGGGCAGCCTCCACCAGGCCCCCACTCATGTCCCCCAGCCAACATGTCAACACAATCTAGATCCCTGGCCCTTATGGTCAGCCTCCAAATGCCAAACACCCACCTGAGTATTGCATCCACCCACTTAGAAATGGCAAAAACATGATATAACCACAATTGCAAGTTTGGAAATGAACACATGTCCCTCACATACACCCAATGGGTGTCAGTGAATGTCAAAACACCTATCATGATATGCATGAAACCAATGAGATGATACTACACATTGAAGTTTGAATAAAAATATGTATTAAACGCAACATAAATAGAACCAAAAATAAACAAACAAGAATGGAAATTATTTTTAAAAAACCAAGCAGGTACGTGAAATAATGCAAAACCACAAATCATAATGCAAACTAAAGGTGTCCAAAGTCACAGTCCACAAAAGTAAATCCAATGGAAAATGAAAATCAAAAACCATTGCTCCATGGGGAAATCATTAAAAAAATGAAAATCCAAAAGTCAACTATATACAGATAAACAATCCAGGGTCCATGATCCCAACAGAAGAAATGAAACCTATCTAATAACACTACCTAAAAAAAAAAATAATATATACAAAAAAGTGGCCCATTGTCCAAAAGGTCCAAAAAAAATGCTAAACCAAAGGAAACCTAACACTAACTACAGAACTATTTACAAGGGCAGCGGGCTAGTCTGAAGGCTCACTTCGGGTTGTTCCGAGCCAGGGCATCATCGAACTCCTGCTCAATGTCCCGGAGGCGCTCCTCCTCCATGGCCCCGAGGGTCGACAGGGCCGTCCACATGTTCCCCCCAAACTCGCTGTGGATTTCCTCGAGGCACTCGGCCCACCTCAGTGCCCTCCGCATGGAGTTCTCCGCCCTGACCATTGTGAGCCATGCCTCTTCCGTCCGCTGCCGCTCCGCATCTATGGCGTGGCCCAACCGCTGCCACACGGAAGACACTTCCAGTCCTGGGTCCTCCTACCCTCTGGCCGATGCCTGCCCCTCCGATGTTGAAGGCCCCCGAGCCATCATGGCTCCCACCACATTGCTGCTGCTGCTGCGCCTCTGCCCGTGCACTGCCTCCTGCTGCCTGCACATCCTCCGCTGGCTGGGGTGCAGTCGTTGATGTGGCCACCCCTGCTGGACGTCCGACTCCCGACTGTGGCAGGGATGCCTCCTCCACCAGCCTGGCCGCACAGTCAGAGGCAGATCCACAGGGCACCCAGGTGACTGATGGGTGGGAAGATGGCACGGAGGATGACTGGCGCATAGCGGGTTCAGTTGAGGAGGGGGTCGTAGCAAGCCCCATCAAACGGAGGAATCCGGCCTGGGTGACCTGTCCCAGTAGGCTGACGCGGTCAACGAGCCATTCGAGATGATGTGCAGTCTCCTCATGAAAAGACTGCAGGTCACCTCGCATGGCCCGTTGACGCAACGCCACACCAGTCAAGACAGGCCCAACCCGGACCCGGATAGCCACGTCCGCAGGCAGAGGAAGGCCAGTTGTCGTGAGCTCATCCCCTGCCTGAAAACGGGTCTGGACGTAGGCATCCCTGCTGGTGCAAGATGATGCAGTGACAGGATTAGGGACACAATTGCACACAAGCACCTCCGCGGCGATCTGTGCTGCCTCCTGTCCCTGGTCCTGCACTGCACCACTAGCACCAGTGGAATCCCTACCTCCAGACCCCGTCTCTGTTGCTTGCACGGCCTCCCCCTCCACCAAACCCCCCACCAACCTGGATGAATCTGTGCCATCTTCCCCCGTTGAGCCCTGTGGGGTCCCAGCTGCCCCTTCTGCTGCCGAGGAGTCCAAATCCGACCTCCACCATTTGGATGTTCGCCCCAGAAGCTGCGGCCTGGGACGCGGCACTGGACTCCTCACTCCCCGACGAGATCACAACCTGGGAGGGGAGCCGGGCCTTGCATCTCCGGCTGGCGGTGCGATCCCCGCCGCTGTGCTCCACAGCACCTTCTCCGTCCTCTTCATCAGTTGACGCTGCAGACAGGGAGAAATAAAACACAGGCATCAGGGCACTGTACAATGGACACATACACACATGACAGTTGCACATGAGTGACATTGGCAAACCTCAGACATGGCATCACAATTGGCAACACACATGTCATTTCTACATGCACACATGAGCCATACCACAGCCACATCGCAACTGCCAGCACCATCCATACACATACAACAGCATGAGCAGGCAAAGGTAAGCCAGACATCACATGCAAAACAGGGAGTGCACTACACATACACGCACACCACCAAACTTGCATGCATGTGTACACCTCAGCCAACTGTCGCAGTGTACTGATGGGCATCCATGTCACATCTGCCAATCAGGCTTCCACATCCCGCAGTCACATGCATCCATGTTGCATCACTGCTGCACCCTTGTCAAATACACACACATGCACATGTACACAGTGCTGATACATGCAGCTGAAAACAACATACATGCGTGACATCACGAACATGCCTACTTACATACACATTCATACAAACATATGTGCCCACACAACTGCATTTGGCATGCAAGCCTACACACACAAGCACCATCCATGTCTCACACATGATAGCGTCCGCATGTGTTAGCCTCACGGTCCTGTACACCCCCACCCATACTCGGCCCCATACAAACAGATGTGCAACCGGCACACTACTGGCACATAACCACACGCCCAGCTTACAATCATGATGCATGTACACTTACCGCTCGACTCCAGACGGGTCTGCCTCTCAAGGACCTGGACGTGGAGCGCTGGGGATATGCGTTCCAGGACCCTCATCTGATCTTCCGACAAGTGGCCCCGGCGACCCTTAGCATCCGCTGCCTTCAAGAGGCGCCGGGCCTTGTTCAGGGTCCTGGACCTGAAGTCCTCCCAGCGCTTCTTGACATGTTGGAAGTCGCAGACTGCCACCCCCTCTGCGTTGATGGCAGTCACGATGTCCGTCTAGATCCGAGTCAGTCCTTCCTTGTCGGCGCGCACACTTCCGTAGCGGGCATCATACTGCCCCAGGACTTGCTCCACCAGGACACCAACTTCCCTGGCACTGAAGCTGGTGCCCCTCTGCCTCTCTGGCCGGGGGTTGTCAGTGGTGCCAGATGTTGAAGTGCCCAACATGACAACCCCAGAGGCAGGAGTGGGTGGGCAACTGGGTCCTGGGGCTGGGCTGTGGAGCGATGGAATCCCAGTCGGGAGTCTTCAGTTCCAGCAGGGGTGGTCACAGCAACAGCACCCCTGGCTGATGTGCAGGCAGCAAATGGCAGGGCACGTGGGCAGCAGGCAGTCAGGCAGCAGCAGATGGCAGGTGGGAGCGTGCTCGGGGCTCTCGGGGGCAGTAAATCGGCTTTCTGGGCAGGAGCGTGGTCTTCTGTGTGCTTACGCGTGGCCAGCTTGATACGGAGTGATTTGGCACGTGAAAAGTCCTGCATGTCTGCATGTAATTCGAGGAAAGGCCCTTAGCGCGTAAGCGCGTCTGCACGCATACGCGATTTCATTGGCCCAAAGGCCCCCATGCGCAGCTGTGACGTCACGCACATGGCCGTAGAGAATGGCGCGTGTAAAAAAAAGAGATACACGTCCGAGTGTCAAAGCGTGTAATTGGTGCAAATGGCCTCATCGCGTATGCGCGTCTGTGACGTGTGTATAAAAGGTACGTGTAGAACGCCATTTCCTTGTACGTGCTTTTCGTGGAGAGCGAGTGGGTGAAATCTGTACTTCTTGTCGGTTCACACGCGATTTACTTCACGGCATTTCCAGTTCGTACTCCCTGTTACCTCTGACAGCTTTTTCTCTTTTGCTCTTTTTCCTGGGCCTGTTTCCTCAAACAGCGTTCCCTTCTACAGTTGTCCTGTCTCCTCAGACAGCGTACAATTCTTATTTTGGCGGGGGTGTTGCCAACGCGCACACGCGCATATTTTTCACGCTTTTGTTCCTGGCAGACGGTGAGTCGCGCACGTATTTAACATCTGTGCTTGCCTCGTGTGTTACGTACCCCTTCAGAGGTCATTCTAGGCTGCGTGTGACACGCATATGTTCATTCTTGTGTTTCTGGGTGCCACAGCATAGTGCAGGTTTATTTTTCCACACACGTGGTCTAGGAGGGGTTGTGTGCACCTTACTTCCCTTTTTTGGGGTGCCTGTGCGTTGCGTGACCCGTCATCTTTCCCCAGGGGTGACATACAGCCTTGCTAGAGCACTAGGGTACGATTACCATCTGGTACTCAACCCTTTTGACCCCCAATTGCCCAGGACAATAGTTCACAGCGACTCCCATACGCACAATAACATCAGTGCCATGGCTGGGAGGCGAACAAGCCGTAAGGGTGGCAAAGGTGGCCGAGCCCCAAGTGGTGGCCGTGGTGGATTCGGTAGGGGACGTGGCTGTGACTTGCAGGGTGCCCCTAGCCCCCCATGTGTGGAGGAGCAGTCAGGGACACCCATGCCCCCCCCCTGGTTGAGCTTAACGTGGCTGACACCATCCATGCTCAGCCCTTGTTGGACCAGCCCACTGTGCAACCAGACCTGGCACAGGGTGACTACATGGCTGACTTCCAGGTCAGCAGGTCTAGGCCACGTGCGCCGGTGAACGTTGGTGTCATCTGGCCACGTGGATCCGGGGCAGCTATGTCATCTGCTTCCCCGCGTAGGCAGGCTGGGGAGGCTGCAGGGGCAGCTGCGGCTCCATCCACCCCACCTCTCATACACCCAGCCAGGACAGTGTCGGTCCAAGTCCATCATGCTGACATTCCCCCTAACACCATCACACTTGAGCTAATGCCTGCACCAACTCCCATGCTGAGTGTGCAATCCCACACTCCTAGTACAGAGTCCACTGGGGCTCCTGCCCCTAGTGTCCAGAGCAGCGTAGGACACTCAGGATCCCCACCACCTTCCAAGCGGAAGAGGAAGAGTGCTCGTCCAGTAGAGGCTGATGCCCCAGACACGGCTACACAGTCCGGCCCGTCAAGGAAGCCCAGCTTCAATGAGGCCGAACTGAATGCACTTGTAGAGTATGTGTCCGCACATGACCGCGAAATGGTGATTGTTGCAGGATCCATGACCACACCTGCACAACGTCAGGCACACTGGCAGACCATTGCGGACATCATAAGTGCCCTTGGAATCGTGAGGCGCACAGCTACTGAATGCTACAAGCGCTGGAATGACCTGAAGCGCAGGGCAAAGAATAAGCAGGCTTCAAGTCATGCCGCAACTCTAGTGACTGGAGGTGGATCTCCAGCAGACGGCATAGAACTCACTCCACATGAGCAGGTTGCTGGGACCTACGTCACGGAGGAACAGATCCAAGGCGTGGGAGAACTGGCAGATTACGAGGCATTGTCCGCTGAGTGCACATGCATGTGTGTGTCATCCATGTGCATGGTGTGTGTGGAGGGCTTCTGTTTGGATGCCAGGTGAGGGTGTGTGTGCCTGAGTGGTTTGGGTCACCCATGTGCCTCTTCCTATACATTCTGCGCACCAGCATTTGGGTATTGCAGCATCCCTTCTGCCAACATTAGACATCCAGCCCAACACCACACCAGTTGCCCTTGGAGTGTCATCTTGCCACAACATTGTTGCTTATTTACCTCTGTTTATTCAGGCAGATTGTTTGCATACCACCACTTTTACTCTGGATTTCTCAGTCCTATTGTCACATGTCTGACATGGCTATTGTACAGTGGACTGGCTTTGTTTCCTGTGCTATAGGACCATTTTGGACTGGCAGCTGCAGTTTAAACATTTGAACCATTTCAATGAAAAAATCAATTTCATTAGCAAACTGGACTGAATGAACAATTGGTGACCTCCTCTCCCTCTTCACTTTATGGCTAGGGTACATGCCATCTGTGTGATGGCATGTGTATTTGAGCTGCCAATCACTGGCCAATGTGTGATGCCACTGCTAGGCAGCATGCAGCAAATGTGTTCATCTTCCATCTTGGTGTCATCAATGTGTGCCATCTGCCTACCCTTCACACGCAGTGACGGTGCATGCATGGGAGGGTTTTAGTCATGTGGGACATGTGTCAATCAAGCACTGTTTCTGTAGCCTCTCAGCCCTAATTGTGTGCCATAGTGCTAATGCCTGTTTCCATTTGTTTTCTTTTATGTCTTTGCAGGGGATGACGCACTTGATACTGCTGGGGTTGTGGAGATGGTGCAGACCCAGGAGGGGTCTGAGGGCCGACCGACCACCAGTGAGGGACGTGTTGTGGTGGTGGGTGAAAACCCACAACTGCTGCAGGTCGTGCTCTCAAGGGGTGTCTCTGGCTGCACCTCCCCCGAGCTGTATTCAGGTGTCGATTCGGATGATGAGACCTATGTGCCGTCGCAGGTGAGTGTTCCTGGGAGGGATTCTGTTCTGTCCGACACACCTGCACCAGGGTTAGAACCCTCAATGGGGATGTCAGTGTTGGCAGGTACGCCTTTGGTGGTTATGGATGCAGGGTCACACTCCATGACATCTGATCCTGTTCCTGGGCCAGCAGATCAGAGGGGGAATGCAGTCCTGCAGCCTCAGGCAGTGCCGACACAGCAAGGCGCAGTTCGCCTTGCCCCAGACAGGTGTGGTGCCCGCCGACGTGGTGGCCGTCAGCCACCTGGCAATATCGCATGGGAGCAATCCATATACGGTATGGCAACCCAACAGGCAGCATCATCAGAGATGATGGCTCAGGCCATGGATAGGGTGGCCACTTCCATTGTCCCCCCCGAAAGGCTGATGGAGCGACTACAGAAGGCAACAGACTCCATCTGCCAGTCACACATGGAGGACATGTTGGCGTCCGACAGGGACAGGCGGGCGGCACTGGCGACTCTGCAGGAAGCCATTTCCATAGAGTCCCAGGGCCACAGGGAAGCACTGAGGGTGGAACTCCTTCACCTCAGGACGACTCTTGTTGAGCTTGAGGCTTCAACAAACAGAAGGACAGAACAGCAGCTGGAGCATCTCACACGTACGCTCTCAGCTGAGATGCAGGCAACTAGGGCGGAGGTCCGGGCATCCCGTGAGTTGTTGCATGGGGACCTCCGCACACTTATCCTCCAGAACTAGACCTACAACACCCGCATGCTTGCAGCCATGGAGGAACAGACTAGGGCTTTGCGTGGGCTGCCTCCCATAGTGCCACCACCTCCTGATGCAGCTGCAGAGGGTGAGGAGAGCGACAGCAGTGATTCTCCCACAATAGGGTAGCCGTGTAGGCCATGAGTCTTTTCCGCAAGATCCACACAGGTGGGTTTTGGTGTGCACCCTGTCCTCGGACCTCCTGGGTGGCCTCCCCCACCCCCCTCCGGGCCCATTAATGGCCATTTTTATTTTTATTTTTTTTTATTTATTTTTTTGGGACAGTGTGTTGCCTTGTGTGGCTCCCGTGGGCATACGCTGCATTGTGGCTGGGCACATTCAGGCTTGTCATGAATTTGGTTCAGATGCTTGGGTTTTTGTGACACACACCCCTCCTGCTTCCCGTTTCCATGGGCTTGCAAAGGGAGTGCCCAAGTGACATTGACGTACATGGTGACATTCGACTCCCATTCGATGTGTGGGCAGTCGGTAGTCAATACTGTGTATACATCCATAGTGCATATTGTTGTTGTATTGTACGCTGCATGGTGTATTGATATGTGCCTCTGCATCCATCTCATCCTCCTAATTTGCAGGTCCATTTCTCATGTCTTCACAATGCGTTCCACCTTGGAACTGGAGTCCATGTTGTAAGCAGTGCACCTACACTCTTGCGTGGCGCTAATACTGTATACTTGGAAGTGTTCGGAGGGCTGGCATCATCAGGTAGTGAGGCTAGCACATTTTTAAGTCTGTAATGTCATGTTTAAGGTAGGTTGGAGGTTGTGTAGGTGATTGGTATTCTTGGTAAGTATTTGGTAATGTGTGTTGTAGGTCCTGCATTACTGTGAGCATTTCATGTGTGGCCATGTTTCCATTAGGGACACTGTAGCTGGTGACACTTGGAGCATGTTGTGGGGATTCATTTGTTTCCTCTCACATTGCATGACATGCCATGGTGTGTTGTGTGGCCGTGCCGGGGAGGGGTTGGTTGACATGGCACTGTTTTCATGTAGTATTTTGCGAGTGTGTATTCATTTCTGCAGCATGGAAGTGTGTCTTTTGATGACACTGCATTGGTGGTGTTTGTGTAGGTAGGGATGCACACATTGTGACACTTCCACATGAACAATCTCAGGCTACTATGGTTCTGACAGTTGACTGTCCCTTTGTTCATCTTAATTGTCAGGTCGGGTCATCATTGCTTATCAAATGGTATGTGCCAGGGCTGTGTGCACTCCACAGGGTTGTGATTTCTATGTGAAGTAATTAGCCACCAGCTGCGTACGGGCTGCCTCACCCCGTGCCCTCTCCCCTCCCATGCGCAGCGGGCGTGCATGTGGTTGGGGATGTGGGGGCACCACCATGTCCACAGCCAGGCCCCGGCGAGTTGCAACATTGTGCAGGACACATGCTGCCACTATGATCCTGCACACTACTGGGGACGCATATAACAGCTGCCCGCCAGAACGGTCAAGGGAGCGAAAGTGTGACTTGAGCACTCTGAATGTGTGCTCCACTATGCCCCGGGTTGCAATATGGGCTGTTTTGTATCTTACCTCTGGAGGCGTGATGGGGTTCCGAATTGGCATCATCATGTGGGTGCTCAGAGGGTAGGCACTGTCCCCTGGTGAGGAGGTGATGGGTATCATTAGTGGGGTAGTGACATAACTCTGCATCTGACATGCATGCATGTGCAGTGGCATTCATACTCACCAAGCAGCCATGTATCGGCATGCCGCCCAGCTTCTAGGTCCCAGCTTAGGGTAGACATTCGGTAAATGAAGCTGTCGTGGGTGGACCCTGGATAGTTGGCATATACTGAGGTCATGATTCCCTTGGCATTACATACTACCTGCACGTTGATGGAATGCCAGTGCTTGCGGTTCCTATAGATGTGCTCTGATGCCCTGGGGGGACGTAGTGCCACATGGGTGCAGTCAATGGCACCTAGCACTTTTGGGAATTGTGCCACACCGTAGAAATCGAGGGTGGCAGCCTGCCTTTCTGCAGTTGTCCTGGGCAGGTATATGTGCCTACGGACTGATGGGCGTGCAGTGATGATGTTCAAGACCTGGTGTAGGCAGCGTGACTGCGTGGCCTGTGACACCCTACCCACTATGGCACTTGTCCTCTTGAATGATCCTGTGGCCAAGAAGTGCAGTACATTGAGGACCTTCTCCAGGGGGCTGAGTGCTTGGGAGCACAGGGTGGGTGATGTGAGGTCATCCTCCCACTCACTTGCCAGGTCCAGTATTATGTGTGGTGGAAACCTGTACCTCCCATACACCTGGTCATCAGGCACCCCAAAAATGCTGGTTCTGGGAGTGAAAATTCAGGCCCTCACTATCCTCTTCCTCCTCCTTTGGTAACCCACAGCCAATGCTGCTAGGAACGGTATATTCATACTGGCGTCTGAGCTTGTTTGTTGTTTGCGCGCACTTTTATGCTGCGTGGGTCGACGTTCGCCTGCTTCATGCTGGCGTACGTGTTTCAGGATTGGTCCATTTATTTTTCGGCGCGTTGTAGGCGAACGTGTGAATCTTCCCGCCCACCCCAGGAATACACGTACCCCACTCTCACAGGCCCAGTCGCGTGTGGAAGTTCACGCGCACCCCGAAGTACACGTACCCAGGCCAATCGCATGTGGAACTTCCCGCGCACCCCGAAACACACATAGCCAGGCTAATCACGTGTGGAACTTACCGCGCACCCCGTAGTACACGTACCCAGGCTAATCGCGTGTGGAACTTCCCGCGCACCCCGAAGTACACATACCCAGGCAAATTGCACGGCTGGGGGGTGGGGGTGGTGGGAGACATGAGTGGGGGCCTGGTGGAGGCTGCCCCTGCATTGCTGGGGGGTGGGGGTGATAGTGGACATGAGTGGGGGCCTGGTGGAGGCTGCCCCTGGTGGCTGGGGGGTGGGGGTGGTGGGAGACATGAGTGGGGGCCTGGTGGAGGCTGCCCCTGCAATGCTGGGGGGTGGGGTGATGGGAGACATGAGTGGGGGCCTGGTGGAGGCTGCTCCTGCACTGCTGGGGGATGGGGGTGCTGGGAGACATGTGTTGGTGATCAGTAGTGCAAGGTGACATGTGGGTTGGCTGGTGGGCATGGCCATGGTGGATGGGTTGCCTGTGGGACATGAGCAGGGGTGCAGGGTAGTCCCCTGTGGTGTGGGCTGCCTGCAGGGGCCGTGGAGGGTGTAGAGGGAACACCTGGGAGGACCCACATGGCCAAATCAAGTGTAGCATTCCCCGGCACCACCGAAATACACATACCCTGCTGAAATCGCGTGTGAATCTTCCCGCGCACCTCGGAATACACGTACCCAGGTCAATCGCGTGTGGAACTTCCCGCGCACCTGAAGTACACGTACCCAGGACAATCGCGTGTGGAACTTCACGCGCATCCCGAAGTACACGTACCCAGGACAATCGCGTTTGGAACTTCCCGCGCACCCCGAAGTACACGTACCCAGGCCAATCGCGTGTGGAACTTCCCACGCACCCCGGGGGACACGTACCCAGGCCAATCGCGTGTGGAACTTCCCGCATACCCCGAAACACACGTACCCAGGCCAATCGCGTGTGGAATTTCCCACGCACCCCGAAACACACGTACCCAGGCCAATCGCATGTTGAACTTCCCGCGCACCCTGAAGTACACGTACCCAGGCCAATCACGTGTGGAACTTCCCGCACACCCAGGAACACACGCACATGCTATTTTTCACACAGCGGGTGTCCGTGTTTGTCTGTACCCCTTTGCACCTCATTTGTCCTAGAGGGCCACTGTATGGCCCATTCATGATGGCTGTATATGGGTGCTTTTTGTTAGCGCACATTTTGGCGCACATTTTTTTCAAGCGCAGAGGCGCAACCGCCTGCTTTCTTGTGGCGTACTTGTTTGGCCCTGTGCGCCTCTTTGACCATGTGCTGGTTTGCCCTATTCGATTCCATGAATACGGGTTGGAGGCGAGTGTGTGGGCGTTCCGCGCACCTGCCTCCTGTACTTCCCCCGTGACGCCCATATTTTCACGCGTTGTTCCCCATTCCGAGTGTTACGCCCCGTGTTCCGCCTACTTTTGTGATGTGCGCCGCGCTATGTGCAATTTCGCAGTGGCCGTGGCGCACGCTATTGGATGACCTGTGCGCCGGCATGCGCGGCGCACATTTTTAGCGCACATCCAATGATTTTCTCGCGCACAGACTTCCATGAATCGATGTGCGCTGGTTTCCCTCCGATTTTCGCACTTGCACTGCGATTTTCGCACGTTTTGGCACCTCTGCGCGGGAATTTCCGGCGCACATTATTTCCATGAATCGACCCCTTAATATTTGGCCCAGGCAGCGTAACTGATTGCATAAATGGATGCATTAGCAGCATCACATGGATACTTAGTGAGCATATACTCTGACTCATTTGACCACCACTGTACATTCTGGATTGTCCAGATGGAAAAAAAAGAGGATTTAGGAGGTTATATGGCATGCCTGTGCAGCATGCAGCCTTGTTGGAGAGATGAGGTTATTCCCTGTCCCACCCAACACCAGTGGCAGTGGTTAAATGCACCACCCACACCAAAAATACAGACCTTGTCTCACTTGGCTATGATGCAGCAAAATAGGCCACAAAAGATCTTATCATGTGTAGAGGAGGTCCCAAGTACAGCCTGCACTCCAACCTTCCATTTTGAAGTACCAGGAACGTTCATACCGAAATATGTGACGTATGATGTGCAAATAAACCAGCAGACAGCCACAGTGGGGCTCTGTCCAGTACCTAACAGAAGAAAAGCACCTATTGAAGTACCGATACCAAGGATACCATGGACAGTAAGGAACCCATTGAGAAAACCATATCAACAAATGAAACGAAATGAGGATCGTTTAAGTACAGTCCCTGAAGAAACCAAAAAGGTCTTAATGGAAGATGAATGGTGACGGCACGAGAACCCGGACTGACTCATATACAGAAGATATGATGACCAGAGAATGACATAAAGAGACAAAACGCCATGGGCTAGGGATATCGTGAACCTAAAGTGAAAGGACAATGTCAAATGTAAGACACTCAAGCTATGATCATGATGAAGATATTCGACCAGTTTACGCATGTACATATGCTTGGAACCGCAAGAAAGCTAAGAAATCCATGCGGCTTGCGATGCTTAGTAGAAGGATAGTGCGGCAAGCGCCACATATATAATTTTTTTTATTTGTTTTGATCATGTTAGACCTTTACAAAAAAGCACATATAAAACAATTTATCATCTTGCAATTAAAATATATGACATCACACATTTTGAGCCCTCTAGAAATGAAGGAATACAGCAATTTAGCTTTGGAGCTTAGCTGTGGGTCCTTTACCACATGCTCTATTTTTGTCCATCAAGTCCTAATCAAAATGTCCTATTTTTTCCAGATCCAAGTTTCTGAGTCAAGAGAAAGGAAGAAGAGGAAACCAGACAGTTTTTTCTTTCCTTACCTCCCCCCTACTTGTTCATACGTCTCTTTACGATTTCTGTCCTCATTTTCATTAGTCTCCATGGAAAGCAGTCCAATCTTTGTTAGGACTTGTCCTACTGCAATTGTTAATGCAGTATTATACCCTGAAATTAAGAGATTCCAAAAATGTTCTGAACACAGCATTCAACTCTATTTACAAACCTTGAAAAATAAATGATTCTAGTTTCCCACGTTCCTGCGCAATCTCCGAGCAAATGTTGCAGATTTTGTTTTCTTGTATCTGTGCACGTTTTACAGAGAATTATAGCTTTGTGTTCTTGATCTCTAATGCTTAGGATTTCTCCCGTGTGAATTAAGTTTAGTCGTGTTCTGAATAATATGTTTCTGGAATCACGATCAGGATGTCTTCGTAAGTACTTTGGCTTTTCTCCCATCTTTTTTTCTACAGTCAGAAAGCCATTCTTTGGTTTTGCGGGCCGTATTTCTGTCCCAGTTTTGATCCATTCAATTATTTCTGTTTCTTTCTTTGCCTTCAGAGGGTTTTCGTTCAAGGTTTCCAGCGTTGAATCGGCTTCAGCCAAGGTGCCCAGAACTGTTTTTTCCAGCTGTTGAAGAATTTTAGATCTGTCCAATTGGAGCTGCATTTTTATGTCCTCGTAAAGTGAGGTTTTTTTGGGGATTATTATCAGCCTATATAGTGAGAGCAATCTCCATCCCACTTGTTGCTTTAATGATTTTAAGCCAAGTTCAAACCTTAAAACAGACATAGGGAGGCAGTTTGGCAATCCCAACGATCTTTTCCAGAGCTGGCCTTCCATTTTTTGCCAATCAATGTCCCACAATGTCGATTGAGCCCCCAACCCATAAAGCACGGGTATTATTTTGTTGTATAAAACTTTACTAGCGGAAGAATTGAAAGTTACAGAGGTCATAGGAGATCTTTTTCATTTGTGACACCGCTTTCTCAACCTTCTGTCTCATTTCTATTTCCACTTTGATAGCTGAGGGTGTTGAGATATCAGAACTTTTCCAGACAGGAGATGCAATCTCGAGGCTAACCACATTGAAATAATTGACACATGGCCAATAAAGTGATGATTGATTGTAACAATAAATAGAGGAAGGCCGGGGAAGCTAAGGGGCACCCTGCACCTTGCCGACCCTTCTGCGTGCTGCTAAGCAAAGTGGAAAAGGATGAGTGGGATTGGTTCCAACCCAATCACAATGGACCAAGTAATCTAGGGTCCTATAGTTAGTAGAACCAATAGGATGCCATACTTTTAGTGACGTCTACAGTAGCCAGTTTGAAGGTAGGGCTTAGATGCCCCACCTGACAGTGTTTACCCAATCCCCTTACTCCGTTACCATATACAGATATAGTACCTATTTTAAAGTTACCTTTCCTGAACCAATAGAATTGCATGCCAACTTTTAAGTGTTACATGTCAAAGATGATGAGTTTTCAGTATAAATATTATGTTTTTATGAAGTTCCTTGGAGTTGTGAAGCGAGAGAGAAGATCACCCATCCGCTGATATTCATGAGACTCCCTGTTTTTTTGTACTTAAACAGACTCACTTTGCCAAACCGTTGAATTGTCAGTATTGATTTGGTGTTGGAGTATTAATCTGCACCCCCATCCATCTTACCGGTGCTGTTATCTTGTTTTAAAGTGCTTCGGAGCAAACCCCGACTCTATCGGCCGGTTGAGGGTCCCGGAGCACATTTGCTAGCAGAGGATGGTTATTAATTATCGATTACATAAAACACCCATTTACCGTCGACATAAAGTAGGTCCTCTGCAATATCACGTGTCCTTTACCATCCGGCTGAGTAGACCGTAAAGCTCCCCGTAGACAGTGGCTAGAGTAAAAAGTAGAATCTGCAGACAGAGGTCTGAATGGACCTGTGTTTCCCCACATAACCCCTTCCTACTCCTATGGGCAGCTGAGCGGGTGAACGGCAGGAGACGCGGTGACGAAGGCGGTGATCCCGAGCATCCAGAGAGGAAACATGCGAACGGTGAGTGGAAAAGACTAAATGTTTTGGCAAAAGTGCATGCCTTAGAACGAGTGAGCGAAAGGTAACGGAGGGAGGCGGGAGCACAAAATATAGTCAGAAGTGGAGTAGGATGTATATATATATATATATACATATATATATATATATATATGGGGAAGGAAGTAGTGAATCAAAGGGTGACTAAAGTAGCAAAAGAGGATACCGGGTAGGACACCCGAGAAGAGAGAGGATACCGGGGGTAGCCCGGGGGGGACACTCAAGAAGAGAGAGGGTTCACCTAATTCCTTCGCTTTAATATAGCGACTAGAAGAAACTTGCATCCATAGTCCTGAATAAAATGGGAACAAATAGGTCACCACAGCGGTTAAAGACGCTTGTGAAAGGGATGAGTTTAAACTCCATGTCAGGGTAACATTAGAGGCAGAGGTCTGTGTAAGCAGCTGGAGTTCGTCTAGTCAGTTAACGTCTGTCTTATGTGTTATTTGTTGTGATGTCATAGGTCAAAAAATGTTCCTTCTAGGAACTAGCATAAAAATGATGCGATTGGATATTGGAAATATTGTAGAATACAACCTGATGTTTATTGAGTAAAATCGAAGATATCAAATTTTGTGGAAAAGCGGGATTGGAGCTTGCAACGACTGGTACTCGCTCATATTGTTGAAGTTGTTTAAGAAATGAAAGGCATAACAAGTGTTGTATAAAGGGAAGGTGAACGGATTTAAGCATGGAAGATATTACTCCATTAGTACATCTGTGCAAACAGTTGCCAAAACATGCACCTAAGCTGAAAAAGTACAGTACAGAATGGGTTAAAGGAACCGCAAACAAAATGTTTATGCCATGGTCACAGGGTGGATCATTTTCTAAAGTAGTCCAGTAACACATGACAACATACTTGCATGCCACATACATGGGCAAAAAGTTAGACAAACGCCTAGCTAGTCTAGAGTTGTGGAAAATGTACCAACAGGATAAAGAGGAGGAGCCGCCATTAGATTGGATACTTAGCGCATGCATAGAGTGGGGTGAAACGCCTTCAGCGCACCCGCCCCATCTGAAACGAATGTTGAAGACAGTACGGACAAAGGGTTATACCCGCTAAGAGAACTTAAAGCAGCCACAGGGTATAGCAACCCAGTATATGAGTCACATAGACAAAGTAGTGACAAAAATCTAGACAAAGATAGAGATAGAGATATCACCTCCAAAGTCCCGAGGGATAAGGAGAGACACGAGAACGAGAGAAAAGACCAAAAACAAGCAAGTACATCTCTCGACATGTAGAGAGAAGACAAAAAATGGAAAGGAAACAAGGATAGCACTGAGGAGATAGCATTCACACAAAACAAATGGATGGGAGGTCAGATTTTATTAAAACTCGATGGTAAAGGCATAGATGACATGAAACAAAAAGAGACGCTAGATGATTTGCAGAGAAAAGAGAAGGAAAAAGAAAACGGGTTGAGAGACGAAAGAATAAGGAAAAAAGATAGGCAGAGACGAGAACAGTTATATCGCGAAGAGCAAGAGAGGCAGCGCGATCATAAACAGAGAGCAGCCAATGATCAAGACAGACAGGAGCAGCAAAGAATAGAGGAAGAACAAAGGATATGGGAGAAAAGAATAAAGAGACGAAGGGATGAGGAAATCCGAAGGGCAAATGAACATAAAGACGCAAAGAAAGAGGAAGAAGATAGGGTTAGAGAAGAAGCGAGGAAGTGCAGAGAATTCAATGATGAGGCAGAACTTAAGCAAAGACAGAGAGCATGTGATCTTGAATATCTGGAAAGGGAGGTTAAAAAACCTGAGCCAGTAATAGACTGGGAAGATATAGAAGAATTTTTTCCTGAGTACGATTCAGTACCAGGCACGTCTAGAGCGAATATCGAGGATGACTTCAACACCAGAAGCATCGAAGAGACGAACGATAGAATATATGATGAAATGGGGCTAGAACAAGTACCCCAAGGGGAGGGGGAAGATGAGTGCCTGGAGAGCACTTAGCTTTACGATACTGAGGACGTCTGCGAAGTAGTGGAAATAGAGAACTGTCCCTAGATAGGTTGGAAATAAGTAGCAACAAAGAGGATGCAAGAAGTTGCACGAGTTGGGCGCAGGCAATGTCTGACACCGAAAGAGAGGAGCATGAGGAAAAGGAGGAAGAGAGGAGACACGAAAAACGATTCTCAAGAGGAAAGGGGATCAGATGGCTAGATTATAGTGGGTCGGCACTGAGGGCCTCAGGATCAGCCACACAGTCAGACCGATGCAAAGAAGTATCTCACGGTCATAGGGGGGTGTCTCCACCACCCAATGTGAGCCGGCTAAGGACATTGCCCGGTATGCGGCGATGCAGGAATATGACTCCTGCAATTGACAGGAGAACAATGAGAGAGGAGAGAGAGGGCTATGTGTCCCAATTTCCTTTGCTAGAGAAAGGTGGAACAAGACCACGTTATATTCCATGGCCACACATGGATCGGGAAAACTTGAAAAATAAGCTTCCAATGTTGAGATTGGGAGCCAGAAAATGGATACACGAGCTAGAAAAAATGACGGGAGGGAACATGTTAGCTATAGGGGATATCAAAGGTCTCTTGATCACCATACTTGGTGACAGAGCTGACGATGTGTGGACACAGGAAGGTTACCCTGGTGTGACCACAGTTAATACCGCGCATGACGGAGGGCCATTTAACAATTGCAGAACCGTGGTATGGAAAGCATTACAATTGATATACCGGATACTTCCAATATGGGCGCTATTATGACTCTGAAAATGAAGGAGTCGTAAGACCCGTTGCTTTACATCCAGAATTTCCAAGACGTGTGGGTACTCGAGACTCAGGAATCTTGGGGGAAATCTATACCCATGATCTACCATACATTATGCCAAGGGCGGCCAGATCCGGTACAGAAACATCTCAAGAAATTGGTAGGAATCGAGGCCAAACCATGGTCTGAGATACAGTTGACCATCGCACACTATTGCAGGCTACTACAAGAAAAGAATCTCAAAAAAGAGGCTGCACAAAAGGGTGAAGAGGCAAAATGAGTGCAGAAGAAATTGTCAAAGTATGCCCTTGAAAGGGCAATGATAACTAGCACAGATGGGTCGAGCAGGCAACAAGCCAATAATCCACAGCAGAATAATGAGGGCAATACTGGGTTTTACCCCAGGGGAAGAGGATTCCGAGGGAGAGGTTTCCAGAATAATCAAGAGGGCTTTCAAAACATGCAAAATGGCAGTCAAGATATGTCAAATAGGCAAATAATCAGACCACCACCAGTATGTTGGTTGTGTGGAATGACAGGGCATCTAGCACACACATGCAGAAGTCAAGGCATGATGCAAAACGGCCAAGGAACAGGAGCAAGTATGTTGAATCCACCTGTGTTTTTACAGCAGGGAGGAAATGGATTTTCACAGAATCACACGGTGCAACAGCAAATCCCAGGAACACTGCAAAGCTTGCAATCTCAAAATGTTATGAGTTGCCACAAGGACAGTCTCAACCGTCGCCGATGCCACTGTAACAGACAGTAAGTGCAGGACAGGCTGCGAACCCTGGAATGAGGAGTAACACTGGTGATGGAGGTAGTCCATTCGCACAAAGTGGGACAAAATTATATATGGACTAGGACAGCTCACTGGGAACCCTGATTTGTTCTATCCTATCAGTGACACCAGACCCTCACCAGGAACCAAGGGTGGATGTCATTATAGGGGATAAAGAATATTCCTTCTTAGTTGACATGGGTGCAACACGTTTGTGTATACGTGAAGGCAAGTTTTCCTTGTACGGCAATGCTATAAATACTCAGAGTTTCACAGGAGCTACAAGTCATGTTCCTTTTACAAACGCACTTCCAGTCTCTATAGCAGAATGTGATATGAATATACCGCTGTTATATTCACGACAAACACCAGTAAACATCTTGGGTCGAGATTTAACGACGAAATACAACATGACAATCTCGTTCACGGAGGGCATAGTATGTTCAACTCCAGTATTGCACTATTTGAACGTATGCAAAATGATTAGAGCATACGCAGGACACACAGCTATGAGGGCTGTACCATTAGAGCCTGAAATATTCGCGTATGGAATACATGTGCTAGTGGCAGGGCTGCCAGGCCTTGCTGAAAAAACCATGAGGACCCCAGATGAATTTCTATTTAGGCCAAGAATACCTATGCACGAGGAAAAGGTACAAGTATCTCCCTTGGTGATACACACAGCTGTAATAGGAGGGAAAATGGCTTTGATTGATGATTGTGATGATGAAGGCCTACAATGGTGCACAGTAATCGCTATTGAAGAAGGGTACAGATTGACTGACGTCACTGATGACGATCTGTTTGACGAGCAAGGGGAGAAAAAGCAGTTGAGGTAAACCTCACTTTTTGGGTGAAAATGATCAAAAGAGAAGTTCCTCAAAGAATGATGTTGGCACAGAACCGTCCTGAATATTTCGAGGGTGACATGGCCCATGTGCCTGTCTCAGTGTGGACCACAGGTCCCCTATGACGTAGGCTTATTGAAAGGAGTCACAGAAGGGAAAATTAAACTGATGCCAGGAGCCATTCTTCCAAAAGCATGACAATATCCCATGTCCAGGGAAGCAGATGAAGGAATTTTTAGGACAATTTCGGCAATGATGGAGCAGGGCATCTTAGTGACGTCAGAGTCATCATGCAATACTGCAGTTTACCCTATCAAAAAATCAAAGGGAGTGTCTTGGCGTGTAATCTAGGTCTAAGGCCGATAAATGAAATTGTTGAAGTTGAGTCCCCTTTAGTCCCTAAACCGGCTACAATCCTATGTGATATACCTGTTGAAGCAAAATATTTCACGGTGAATGACTTGAAAAATGCCCTTTTCTCAATCCCATTGCACAAAGACTCACACAATCTGACGTCATTTACGTTCAGACAAATGTGTCTGAAAAGCACGAGGCTACCCCAGGGGTACTGTGAGTCTCCTATTTTCAACAGAGTCCTGCAGATGGATCTAAGCAATATTGCATTATAAAGATTATAAAGTGTTGTCTTGCAATATGTGGATGACATCTTAATTTGAAGCACAACAGAGGAGAGATGCAGACACAATCTGTTCAGCTATTTACTATATTGGGCCTCATTACGACCCTGGCATTAATGGGTTAACGGCGCTGTAAAAGGTATGCGGCGCCGTTAACCCCTTAACGCCTTACTACGAGGTCCCTTTGCGGCTCCCGACCTTAACGGCTGGTCTGTACCAGCCGTTAAAGTAGGGATCCGCAAAGGGACCTTGAAGGTAATTACGGTACCGCAATTTGCGGTACCGTAATTACCGCCTTCAGCATTCCC
Source organism: Ambystoma mexicanum (assembly GCF_040938575.1). NCBI lineage: Eukaryota > Metazoa > Chordata > Amphibia > Caudata > Ambystomatidae > Ambystoma > Ambystoma mexicanum. Next base: position 873,549,057 of record NC_090941.1, read on the forward strand.
ATTGAGCCCTATGGGGCAAAAATGGGAATGGGGAAGGACCAATGGTAAATGGGGAATTACCGCCCTGCCAACCTTGAAATGGGGTGGTAATTCCCCATTTCACCATGGCAGATTCGGTAAGTTACTGGCGTTAACCATGGCGCTAATAGCGCCATTGGTTAACGCTGGGGTTGTAATGAGGGCCATTGGCTCAAAAAGGATATAAGGATGACAAGGAAAAGTTATAATATTGTCAACAAAAAGTGTTATACATAGGCCAGCTGATCTCACATGTGGGGAAAAGAGTTACCCCAGAGGGGTGGAAGCCATACTGAACACGGCTAAGCCACACACAATAAAACAGATGCATAGCATTTAGGTCTTTGCAATTATGTCAGGGCATGGGTCTTCGACTACAGCTCATATACCAAGCCTTTGCTACAGTCCCTAAAGAAGGCACAAGTGACGAAAGAAAAGATTGAATGGTCTGAGACCATGGAGGAAGGATTTGCTGAACTCAAGAGAGCCATTTGCACGGCACCAGTTTTAGGGATTCCCAATTATGCAGAGGAGTTCTACCTGTTTTCACACACGAATGGCAGCGTTATGACGGCAGTACTCACACAGAGAACCACATTGGGGTACAAGCCCTGGCATATTATAGTGGAAATTTGGACCTGGTGATGAGAGATCATTTCCCGTGCAAACAAAGTTTAGCTGTTGCAGCGTTTGCCATCGAGAAGGCTACAAACGTAATGAGATGCTCAATGACGTTGTACGTCGAGCACTCATTATTTGCTATTCTAGAGAAACCGAAGGGCACACTGACATCTCAGAGAGCTTCTGCTTATGAAGTGATCATATCAAATCCATCGATTAAGATAGTCAGATGCAAAATAGTGAACCCAGCTATGTTCATAGCAGAACCAGTCACTGGAGAGCCAATCCATGACTGTGCAAATTATGAAGAATTCTATGATGAAATTCCCAGAGTAAAGGAAAATGCATTGGCAGAAGGAGAATTTGTCTTCATTGACGGTTCCTCGAGAATCAATCAAAACGTCGGACAAAGATATACAGGCGCTGCTGTGATGAAGCACACAGCAAATGGAGAATTTCGAGTGCTTCTTAGTGCATGATTACCATCTCATTTTTCAGCAAAGGATGCAGAATTATTAGCGTTGATACTCACAATTGAGAATCACGCAAACCAGGAAGTAACAGTGTGCAGTGACTCCACCTATGTGACATCAACGGTGCATGCAGGCTTAGCGTGCTGGAAAAGGAGGGGCAACCTCCGAGCGGATGGCACGCCAGTGCAGCACGCAGCCTTATTGGATAGGCTCATAAAAGCACTACAGCTCCCAGTGGGCATAGCAGTCATGAAATGCGCTGCCCACACAAAGGGGACAGATTTTATCTCATATGGAAATCAAGCAGCAGAGACAGAAGCCAAGCGTATAGCTTCCATGAGCGAGACGATCATGGATGTGGAAGTTATAAATGTAAATGAAAAAAATATCGTTGCACGGAGTGAACCTGAAAGCTACAATAAAATCTGACAGACACAGTTAATGGAACTGCAAGGGGAGGCACTACAGGAGGAGAAAAACCTTTAGAAGTGGTGAAGGTGTTCTTTAAACCCCTCCGAAAGCTTGTTGCGACAAGACAGCACTGGTAAACCCTGCCTATATCCCTGTTAAAAAGAGCGCTGGAACAGTTACACTATCCAGCACACATGACATAAGAGAATCTAGCAGCAACACTCGCTGAAGACTTGTTCAAACAGAACTTAGCAGAGCACGTTGCATTTTTTATGGTGAACTGTATAATTTTCCAACAGTTCACAGCTGGGCATACACTAAAAGTAATTAGAGGAGTCATCCCGAGGCCCAATGGACCTTTTCAGCACTTGCATGTCAATTACGTCGATATGATTCAAGTATGTCAAGGGTAGAGGTATCTAATTGTTGTGGTGTGTCCATTTTCTAGATGGATAGAAGCAGGTCCATGTTCACACCCAGACTCTACCTGTGCATCCATATTTCTAGTGAGAGAGGTATTTCCCAGGTGGGGAGTATGCAAAGTCATGAGATCAGATAATGGGACTCACTTTGTTAATGAAGTTTTCAAACAGATCAGCTTGTTGCTTGGCATAAAGCACAAGTTCTCATCAGTGTATCACCTGCAAGGTAACAGATTATGTGAGAAGCTCAACAGCTTATTAAAGGAAAGGATATCCAAGTTAAAGATTACTCTAAGAAAGGGATGGTTACACTGCCTTCCTTTGGCACTGTATGCACTCAGGATCCAACCCGGTTCTGACCATCATCTTATGCCGCACGAAACAGCCACAGGAAGAAGAAAGCACACTCCCCTAAAACCCTGAGACAGAGCTAGATGTGATGCCCAGTCAACAGGAAAAATCTTAAGGTCTGAAATACAAAATTACTTGAATTGCATGGCATCCTGTCTTACTGTAATTTCAGAACAGCTGCAGCGATGACGAAAAGAGTGCAGGGCAGCATGGAACACAGAAGGAGATACTACTGCAGACACAGCTCAAGGACTACGTGTTCAATCAATCTTCCCTGGAGACACCATCCTGGTGAAGAATCGAATGAGGAAAAAGTGGGAAGAACCAAGATTTAACAGTCCCTTTACAGTGGAAGACTGCACTCCCTCTGCAGTGAAACTGCAAGGAAGAAGACCTTGGATCTTTTTGGGTGACATCAAGCCATACATCGGAGAAGGCCCCCTGCTTGCATCCCACTGCGAAGAGACTACTGACAAAGGGGAAGAACCACAGCATGTGCAGACGCGATCCATGACGAGGAAGAAGGACGCATGACCAGCAGCAAAGCAAAAACAAAGAACTTTTGTGCAAAAGTTGTGACTTTGTTTTGGACATTCCTCTGAGCAAAAAAAAAGGGGGGATAAGGACATAAAAACTGACACTCTGTGCATCCTAGTTGCAGGGTGAAGAAGAAAATTACGCTTATAAGCCACAACGTAGTCTGTTGACTTTGAAGTTTGGATTGAGGCACACTGAAGCCTTGATTAGAAAATAATATGCCAAATTTTGATCGAGGACAAATAAATTGGAAGAAAATAAATTATCCAGATTCTTTCCACACAGAGGGCCTCATTCCGAGTACGGCGCTAACCAATGGCGCTATTAACGCCTTGGTTGACGCCGTACCCGGACCGGCAGCGCCTTGGTGGATGGCGGAATCACCGCCCCATTCCAAGGTTGGCGGGGCGGTAATTCACCATTCACCAAGGCTCTTCCCCATTCCCAAATGAGCCCCCATAGGGCTCAATGGGAATGGGGAAGATGCAAATAACGGTGACCTTTCATTACGGTCCCCGTTATTGGCTTGGAGGCCCCTTTGCGCCCTCGACTTTAACACCTGCTCAAAGCAGGCGTTAAGGGCGAGGGCGCAGAGGGAACTCGGAGTATGGTGGTAAGGGAATACCGCCACCGGTCTCGTTACCGGTGGCCGCTATCCCTTACCGCCATACTCGGAATGAGGCCCAGAAACTTTGTTCAGAATCACTTATGGTGTCCCACAGTAGCGACATCACCAAAGATGTGGTAACATATTTTGATCTAGTGCTAAGATCGTACCCGTCACTGGTGAGGGTGCTCACCAGTATCACTGACTTTCTGCAAGATCCTGAAAACGAAAAGACTAGAAGAAGGCTGCTCATTGTAATTGCTGAAAGTTCCTCTTACCACCAGACTACAGCGAGGAAAAGCGAAATGTCCCAAGCGGAGGAAGAAGCAAATAGGCTTATTAATGTAATGTTCTTTCGCCTAATCGAAGACTGTCCAGATCTTGTCTGAAGAACTACAGATGTTTTGACATTTCTTCGAGATACAATAAACACAGAACGTTTAAGTATAATTCTGAATGGAATTGTTATTCAAGTTGTGCTTCATGCACACCGAAATTGTAGAAACTGTTCACAGTAAGTGAGAGCCAACAATCCCAAACTTCAGCAAGGGCAGGACAAATGTCCCTGTCACCAGAAGACAGTAGATTGGCAAGTAACGTTTTCATTTGCCTAATCGAGGATTTTCCAGAGCTTGTGGGGAGACCTGTCGATGTTGACGTCCTCACATTCATCAGAGACCTAGCTAATTCCATGCAGATGAGCATGCTCTTGCATGGTTTCGTAATGCAAGTCAAACTTTCTAACCATCATCAGAACTATCTGAGAAGTTTGTAAAGTTTCCGCTGAGGGACTAATCGAGAGAGTAGTGCAAGAGGTTTCACTTTTGTTATACCGACAAGTACACAGCATGTCTTCGGGAATGAAGCAGATCGGAGGCACAGATTGGCAACTCATATATTTTGAACATGCACAGTAAAGAGACTTGCTGAATTATTGCTTGATTTGGATACTTCCCATAGCCTAGCAATAGAAATGTATCCAAAGATAACAGACAATCCATTGTACAGACAAAGGGGGACAACTGTTTAGTACCTGCAACTCACAAGCAGAACAAGCAGAATACAGAGATAATATTGTTCAAAAGTGTTTTCAAAGTTAGCATCTTTTAATGGATGATTGAGATGGGGATCCAGAGCAGTAATCTCGTCCTCCCCCAGGAGGAGAGACGTCCATACTTTTCTGGAAGTGAATGCTGTAGATTGTCCTACAGGGGCATCATGTATTTATGCATTATATTCATCATTGTTTTACTGTCACTCAGAAATGCATTTTTTATTGGTGCACAAAGCGTTCCAATCCCAGTGTGCCCACCTAATGATGCACACATGAAGCCCATAAAGGCACCCAGACCTTACATAGTCATTCCCGTCCCTAAAAGATCTGAAAATGGAGTGAATGAACTTGAGATGGATGTGATTAGCAATGACACACACACACTTATGGTAACAAGCAAATTGTAAAGCTGGAAACAGGGTCGGCAGAGTGTGAATGTAAAAAGGTTACTGATAACCACACGCACGCAGACATTGAATGCACGCACGCACGCCAGGCCTAGTGTCAATAACTACAGAACCACAATCCGAAGCATGGGAGAAGAAGAGACTGCCTACTATAAGAAGTTCCACTACAAGTGAAGTGAAAAGACAAGGGACAAAAGCTGAACTCCTGAAGAGACAAGAGGAGTTAGAGAAGAAACCAACATAAATAACATTAATGAACACCTCTGATACAACACTGATAGAGACAAAGACAAGCTCAAAGCAAATCTCATGAGCACAGCTGATAGCAGAATCAATATGACCATCATTAGCCAGAGCCAGGAAAAGGCAAGAGATAATAGAAAGAACTGCTAGACTTTTGTCTACTCAAATGGTACAGAGGAAGAGGCCTGCACCATGGACAAGGATAGCTGAGAATCCTCTAGCAAGAGGAAGCCATACAGATGCATTCAAGGATGTAGTTATAGCAAACTACATGAAAACTTTAAGAATCAAGAGAAGCATACAAGGAGATGATAATGAACTAAACAATTACTTGGCCAGCACAGCACATTTGGGAAATAACATCTGGTACCAGAACATGAAGAGGTTGGAAGACGAAGTTCAGAGGGGGAATGCTTTGTTTGTGCGCTCCTACCGTACAGCATGGGGAAGTCCAAGATCTTTGTAGCTGTAGAAATCGATGTCCAGACAGCACACTCTCTTTCACACGTCACAATGTGCAAGACCAGAGGTAGTTCATGGGTAATGATGCCTCACTGAAATGGGCAACTGAACCAACTGATCCAAATTAAGACGATTATGTCCACGGCATAAAGACAAGAAACAATGGAAAAACAAAACACATTGTAATCAGATATGAGAAGCCTGGAGTTAAAGGAGCAGAAATCAGAAGAGAAGCAAACCAGAAGCTAAATGTCCAAATGCAGATTAGGGGAATAGTGCTTTCAACAGATGGATGGGAGAAAGGAGTAGTAATTTGTAGAGCCTGGATGGTGATTGGTCAATACAAACCTACCATCAACATATTGCGAAATGGATGCAAGCCATTGTGGCCAAAGCTTGCAAAGCTGCTGACATGGGACGAAGACAGAGGAGGACCCTTGCAGATAGTGCCACTGGAAAGCCCAAAATTCTGCTTCAGGAATAATGGCACTAGAAAGATGAGAGAGAATCAGAACTGTTGGATGAGTTTTTGATTCTCCAGGAATTCTGCATGGAACTGCAGTAATTATGGACCACTATTGGGCCTGTGGATCCAAGGCATACATCAGACTCCCGAAAAACTGGGGAGGTATATGCACAATAGTGAATGTCCACGTTCCGGTGTTGGTGATCCCGAAGAGTGACCTGAACATTGACAGTTTCCCGAAAGAAGATGCTCACCTGAGGAGGAAGAGATCTGTGGAACTGCTGATGTGAATGAAGAGAGAAAATTACTTTTCTGCCAAATCTGAAGAAGCATTTCATGCAATCCCATATGAACACAGGCTGTTCAGCCTCACTTCATCAGTGTTCAAGACAATTTTCATGCCAAGATTTAAAGTTGGAGCAAATACTAAATGGGTACAGATAACCAGATGGGAGTTGCTGCAAACCTTCAACACGACCATAAAATGTCAACCAATTAAGGAAGAGTTAAGGGTAGTTCGACTGATGACTCTCCAGAACAGATATGTACTTGACTTGATCACAGCTATGGATGGAGGTGTTTGTGCGAAAATTGGAGAATCATGTTGCACATTTATAGCATCTCACAATGAATCAAATGGAACTCTAACAGAGGCCATAGGTATGCTGACAAAACTACAGAATCAAATGTTCGATGAAACTGACAAAGTGGACGACGGGAGTTGGTTTGGATCACTATTTTCATGGGTTCCACCATGGATGGCAGATGCATTCAAATTCCTAGGAGCCCTGCTAGTGATGATATTGCTAGGATTCTGTGTTATCAAGATAATAATCTCTCAGTGCTAGAAAACTGCGAAAAAACCCATAGGGTTGAAGATCATGATTGATGTCGAGCCAGGATGGAAGCCCAAAGACCTGACTGACGAGGAAATAAGAGACTTTGGGCCTCATTACAACCCAGGCGGTAAGTTACCGCCTGGGTCGTACCTTTACCACCATAGCGTAAACTACGTTTACGGAGGTGGTTGGCGGACTTACCGCCCCATTCCGAGGTTGGCGGGGCGGTAAGTCCTCAATCCCCATTTACCCTTCCCCATTCCCATTTTTGCCCCATAGGGCATAATGGGAGTGGGGAAGGCGTTAATTACGCCACCGTAAATTACGGTGGCGTAATTAACAACAAGGTCCCTTAGCGCCATGGATTTTAACACCTGCTAAAAGCAGGTGTTAAATCCTCCATGGCGCTAAGGGACCTCGGAATCAGGCGGTAAGGGTCGGCGCTGTTTACGCCTCCGTAAACCCCTTACCGCCTGGGTCCTAATGAGGCCCTTTGTGAGGGCCAGCATTTATGCACCAGAAGGAACAAAGTTTCTATATCCCAGGATGCATAGAAAATATGTGGGAAGATGGATTTACTGCAGCCCAAATGGACAATGTCAACTGATGACATGGAACAAGGACATACATGTGAGAACAGCAGGAAGCTTAAAAGGAGTGATAAAGATATGGACCCCAAAGAGACATTTTTTCAGACCATCATGTGTAGACCCAGAAGATGGAAGGAATGAACCCAGGTGATGAAGTGAAGGTGAATACAGATGAACCAAGGAAGATGGCTCCAAAGGAAGAGACAAAAGTGGTCGATGAATAGCCCAGAGGGGGGAGTATAGAGGAGGTCTCAAGCACAGCCAGCACTCCATCCGTCCATTTTGAAGTACCAGGAACTTTCACGCCGAAATATGTGACGTATGATGAGCAACTAAACTAGAAGAGAGCCACTGTGGGGCTCTGTCCAGTACCTAGCAGAAAAACAGCACCTGTTGAAGTACCAATACCAAGGAAACTATGGACAGTAAGGTATCCATTGAGAAAACCATATCAACAAATGAAACGAAATGAAGATCGTCTAAGTACAGTCCCTGAAGAAACCAAAAAGTTCTTAATGGAAAATGAATGGTGATGACATGAGAACCCGGACTGACTCATATACAGAAGATATGACAACCAGAGAATGACATAAAGAGTCAAAACCTCATGAACTAGGGATATCATGAACCTAAAGTGAAAGGACAATGTCAAATGTAAGAAGCTCAAGCTATGAGCATGATGAAGATATTCGACCAGTTTACACATGTACATATGCTTGGAAACACAAGAAAGCTAAGAAAACCGTGCAGCTTGCTATGCTTAGTAGAAGCCTAGTGCGGCACGCACCACATATACATATCTACCTCAAAGGAAGCACTTTATATAAGTGTATTTCCACTTTGCACAAGAAGCAAAATCAACCTAAAGGTTACTGAAGGCCACACAAGGAGAGCTTCATATTTAGCAAAATCAAGAATAAGCGGCAGAAACGAAACTCAGCAGAGGAAAATCATGCCAGGAAAACCAAGGTCATATCAGTCAAAATGGACGAACAGTAGCTACAATTAATTGAAGCAAAGAACAGAATATCCTGCTCTGAAAGGCCAAGATAAGAAGCCGAAGGTAGGTGGAGGGTGAAACGAAAATGAAATACATGAATTATATGAAGAAGAGGCATATTCACAGTGTCTGAATCACGTGACCAGCCGAGCAAGCAGAAGTAAGACTTTCACACCTATGCATGGCAGCAGGCCTGGTGAAGATATCAGAACTTTGCCAGACAGGAGATTCAGTCTCGAGGCCAACCACAGTGAAATAATTGACACATGGCCACTAAAGTGATGATTGATTGTAACAATAATTGGAGGAAGGCCGGGGGAGCTAAGGGGCACCCTGCACCTGGCCAACCATTCAGCGTGCTGCTTAGCAAATTGGAAATATGAGTGGGGTTGGTGCCAACCCAATCACCATGGACCAAGTAATTTAGGGTCTTATAGTTAGTAGAACCAATAAGAGGTTGTACTTTTAGTGATGTCTACAGTAGTCAGTTTGAAGGTAGGGCTTAGATGCCCCACCTGACAGTGTTTACCCAATCCCCTTACTCCCTTACCATATACTGATATAGAACCTATATTAAAGTTACCTTTCCTGAACCAATAGAGTTGCATGCCAACTTTTAATTGTTACACGTCAATGATGATGAGTTTTGAGTATAAATGTTATGCTTTTATGAAGTTCGTTGGAGTTGTGAAGTGAGAAAGAAGATCACGTATCCGCTGATATTCATGAGTCTCCCCGTTTTTTGTACTTGTCATTAAACGGACTCCCTTTGCCAAACCGTTGATTTGTCAGTATTGATTTGGTGTTGGAGTATTAATCTGCACCCCCATCCATTTCATGGGTGCTGCTATCTTGTCTTAAAGTGCTTCTGGGTAAACCCTGACTCTATGGGCCCGTTGGGGATCCCAGAGCACACTTGACAGATTGCCCCTAGAAGAGAAGACCCGGCTGAGGTGTCGTCGGCACACCCACTAAATTTACCAGCGCCATAAATGTATCCAGGGGACCAAAATTTTCTACGCAGCATCATGGGGAATTGGAACTATCAGCGTTATTTTTTGCCACCCCATTTGAGGTTTGTGTAAAGGAATTGTTGTACTGGGTCTATTTATCTGATGTTCAGAAAGCACCCGGTACCGCCCCACCTTCTTGCGAGATTGAAGCAGTTACTGAATAATATAAATGTATGCTTTGCAGCACGTTTCCTTATTATGTTAGACCTGATCTATCCCTATACTGTGCTGAAAGGTTTGAGTTTTTCTGCATATTTTTTTCAGTTTTTTCTACCTTTCTGCAGGTTCAACACTACAATTGTCTGTTATGTTGTATATGTTGTTTTCTTTTTGCAGTATTTTTTTTTGTTTCTTGGTGGTTATTTGATATGGTTGGGGCATATAGAGGGAGTATGGAAATGACACAGATGGGAATGACACATATGAATGGTTGGGGATGATACGAATAAGCAGAGAAACCGAGACAGAGATAGAATATAGTCAGTACAAGGGTGTGATACGAGATACCATGGTGGATGTGCACCACCTCAAGACAGACAACATGTGGTATGATCACATGCACGAGGTGGGGAGGCCGAGGTCAAACGAGAGCTGCTACTTATGCTCTCTGATACCTCATACAATGGGTGCACCAAAGTTGTTTATCCCCCATGATATGCCTGATTTATATCCCAATGTTCAGGGTGAAAGAATCCAAGCAGTAATTATGGACATAGATGATGAAGAATGTGCCAAGAAGAAAGAACAAGTCTGCTGCAAAATAAGACCATTGCTCAAAATGGAAGGAGTGCTGTTTTCCATTGACAGATGGGTGGAAGGAGTAGTGAGCTGTGCAGCGGGGGCTTACTGGGGTTCTCAGAGTGGCACATGTCACTCAGAACTGTGATAGAACATGGGGAAATGATTTGCCAGATGATGCAGGTCCATCACCCATGCGATAGGGGCCCTTCATAATTTGAGGATTGCCATGGAGAACGTAGCAGGATGAAATGCTGATGACTGGTTCGATTCAATGTTATCGTGGACCCTGCCATGGTTGAACTAGCCATAAAGATATTGATTTCTATTGCGGTTTATTTGCTCATGCTTTTTTGTTCATGTCAGATGATCCTGTGATATTGCACGAAGAGCGCGACTATGACAGTGTCAATAATAATGGGTAGAACTCCTCCTCTCACAAAACACAAGTACACCTAGGTTGATAGATGGGATGGGATGGGGTGGTCAGACCAAGGATGGTGAAAATCTAGCCAAATTCTGGGTCCCCAGGTACATTGACCACACCCCCACCTGACCAAGAGAACTATGTAGAGCACTTAGTTATTTAGCAGGATATGGGGCGAGTTGCTTTACGATGTGCACCCCAAAGGAATATGCCTGGGGGGGGGGTTACGTCATGTGTGTAGGGTGTGGGTATCCAAAGATGATGAATACAGAAGGAAGGAGGCAGCAGGGTTAGTTAATGTTAGGTTATGTTATTTTAACTTATACCACCGGAGAGGCAGTCTCCAGGCCCTCACATAGCTCGGGTCAGGAGCCCTAAAATGCCCAACCAAGTTGGAAACTATTACTTGTTTTGAACTATTGAAAGGATTGAAGCTTGGGGAAGGGAACTCCGAGGAACTTACAAAAGGAAATTCATTATAACTACACTATGGTGTTTTGAAACTTGAATAAGCAACTTAAGGACATTGAAGGTAGCTGAAATAACTACAAGGGGCCTCTAGAGAAGATTGTATGAACAACCCTGTTAATTGAACTCATTTGTGTAGCAGTGACCACGCAGCATCCAGTGAGAAGACTACCTATAGCCAACCTTGGTTCCACTTTTTGTTGAACCACTATTTTTCTGTTTTGAAATTTTTTCCTATCACATTTTTGTACAGAGTGAGGGCAAGCATGGGTTTAGACACAGACAGACGTATTTGTGATTATTAGACAACAACAGCCATTCGAAACATCAGTTAAGGGAATTGCCGCTTTAGCGTTAGGGCCTGTCAGGCATTGCTCCAACCTAGGAACCTTAGCAAATAAAGGTTTTCAAACAAACCCATTTGAGTATGTGTTTCTCTTGATACCATGTCCGCCTCAGAATGCATAAAAACAGATTCTAAAATTCCAGAAAGCTCCAATCTGTAGTCTGGGTGATGATTGCCATCCAAATTGGTTATCCAGTAATAAAGTCACCATAATAATTCATGAAGTAAAAAATGCTGTTTTCATTTTTGTTTTAAATACACTTTTTTCACATATATACATTAGGGCAGTGGGTAATGGTAAGTATTTATGTTATGGGGAGTGTTGGATGAGGGTGCGCGGGGTCACTCCCTGCATATATATTTGAAAAAAGTATTAAAACAAGAAATAAAATTGTCATTTTTTACAGCAGAATTTATTATGGCGATTTTATTACATGGAACCCTAAATTGGGCAGTAGGTTGAAGCCTGTTGAAAATGATTCTATTATTTTGACACTTTTGAACACTGCCTCACAATTAAGACAGGAAAGTGTGGGCCTAAAACAGGTGAACAAAAATGACCTGTCATATTATTGAAATCAATCATTGACTGAAGCATCATGAAAAACATGCTCACACGCACCTTTTGACTCTCTTCACTCTCTCTACTGACCCGAACTTCGCTTCCCAAGGGCGTTCAACCTACCAGCGCCTTCAGACCATACCAATGGTATATAAGGCGCTGTATAAATGCAAAATAACAATAACAATAACAATTGTGCTGAAAAACAAGATGCAAGGTTTTTTCTTGATTTAAATGCACACATATGTTAGAATTACATTTCAGATGCCAAATAATAGTTTTAAGATCACTCCGCATTCGTACAAAATAGAATCAAGGAAAAGGGTACATTGTTATCATGAAGATTCCTCTATCACACAAAACCGAACACAATATTTGTAAGCTAATTAAAAATTAATATGATTATTAATATAGATTCATTTATGAAAATGTACTCCACAAATTCATATCATATATCAAGGTGTGAGTTTGGGACTGGGGATTATAGAAACATGTGTTTTATCAGTGTGGCATGTTACTACAGAAAAATATTTTTAAAAACACATTTTTAATTCAATATTACTCTGAGCTAACCGCTCCTCATCGTTTTACATTCAGATATGTATTAACATTCAATTGAGATTGAGGGGTGTGTTAAGGTGCGTGTGTTGACTGTTAGATAAACCAATGGAAGAACTTCTACAATTCAAAACTGTGGCATAATGATGGGAAAACCCTCTGCCTCCGGCATTACAAGGTGCAGGGAATGAAACAACCTGGTCCTAAGTGATGGATTCATCAGAGAGATCAACTGAAGACTTGTGGTACCATAGGAGTTGCTGAAGGGATGATTCCTGTGCCAATTAGAGAATAGGATCCTAAGGCTGTTGTAATTTCAAGGCATCTGATCAAAAGGGAGTTTGTTGTCTGAGACATTTACAATGTGAATGGGTCCATGCTGATCAAAAGAAAAAAAAAAAAAACTGAATGGATCATTTCAAAGTGATTATGATAATTCCACAAATGAAATGATATATGTCTCTAGATTTCTTTTTGCATGTCTTGATTGGCGTGGTCTTTAAAGGGTGCTAATAAAATATGTTGATATTGTAAATTAAGTGAACAGTGCATTCTCACCGCATTTAGAATCAAGTGAGATGTCATTTCAATTCAACCCAAAATTAATTTCAGAGCTGTGTGCGCAGTTCCATACAGATAGCCCTTCTGTGCAACCTGCATGCAGCTCTTTAAAATTAATAATATCACTAAATTGTATCCAAATCATTTCGACAGATATTGTTAACAATGAGATGTGAGTTGACAATGTATTGCTTGATAATGTGTTATCTGTGAAAGCCATAGATATAAACTGAATTCAGGAATAAGAACAATATTAATAGTGTAATTTCTACTCTCATAGAAATGGATGCAAATGCAAATCCCATGCAACCCCTCACTATGGACTTTATATAGTAGAGAAAAATAATCTCTCACCACTGGGAATCAATCTGCGAAAGAAAGGGGTAAGGGCACTGATACTTGTATCAAAATATCCTAAAGCTATTCTCCTATGTTAAGTGTGTAAACCAGAATTCTATGCATTCTGAATCAATATCAGTGCATTCATAGTCTAAACCTGGCAGAATTGTTAGTGTGTTTGAGGAACGCAACAGTCTTTCAATAATTTGTTATGTAACGTATGTGTAACTTAAAAATATTTTGAAATCAAGAGAGTTTTGATGCAGTGACTGACAAGCGGCAGAATTATGACTTGAATGCCTATTGCTATTCAGAATTAAACATATAGAAATGTGAGTACATAAATGAATGCATGTGTGTGAGAAATCGTTTGATATATGCAGGCACATTGTTGTAGACAAGTGGCCTGTGTTTGTGAAATATTGCGGTGACTTCAATGCATAAAGCTTGGAAGCAACTTTCCGGTGATTTTAATTTATTTAACAAAACATTAGGCCTCATTCCGAGTAGGGCGTTAAGGGTTAACGCTCACCAGTAACAAGACCGGTGCCGTTAAATCCTTACTGCCCTACTACGAGTTCCCTTTGCGGGTCCTTCCTTAACGCCTGCTTTTTAGCAGGCGTTAAGGATGGGACCCTCAAAGGGACTTCAGAGCTAATAACGGTACCATAATTTACGGTACCGTTTTTAGCTCCATCCCCATTCCCATTGAGCCTATGGGGGCTCAAATGGGAATGGGGATTGACATTTTCAATGGGGACTTACTGATCCCGCAAAGGTCGGACTAGACCGGTAAGTCCCCATTGAACCAGGGCGGACACGGTACCGGTAATGGTGCTAGTCATGGCGCTAATAGCGCCATGACTAACACCAACCTCGGAATGAGGCCCATTGACTCCTAAATCAGCCTGGCTCTTGTCCCCAGAATTGTGTGGTGCGGTGTTATTGCTGGTGGCATCGAAACATGGGTGCCTTCTCAAGGAAACAACCAATATATAGCAGTTAATATCTGCAATAGTTTTGAATGAAGTTTCACAATTGAGGTCAAGTTGAGAGATTTTACACTTGTTAGAGTGGAAACGACAAGCTTCACTCAGCCAATGTTCAACTTGCATGTTGGGATGTCTCAGGAGAATTAATTTGGTCTTTTTTGGGGTGAGCATCTAGTAGGTGCTTGACATCTGGGTTTCTGCGAGGGACAGACAGTGCTTGGGTCAATAGTTCTCACTGATGCAATTGAGCTTTCAGTGCGGTATACCAATAATGCTTGAATCAAATATGGGCACTGACATCATGTTCCTTTGTAATGTTTGTGACTAGGAAATATTGGATTATTTCATGTCTTAGCATCAGGACCAATTGAAAATATGATGACTTTTTTGCGCCTCATTTTACCCATTTCTTACAATTATTTATATAAAGAAATCAAGCAGACGGTGTACCCTCTCCCCCAGCCACCACAGATATCTCGGGGGCTCTATTGTTCGCCATAGTGGCTCATGCAGGTTTGGGAGTATATTAATGCCCCTTCAGTAGAAATGCTTAACATCCAACACTGGCCCTTAATTGCTTGGAACCACCCTCATGGCCACCCAGCACTGCCATTGCAAAGTGACCTTGAAGAAATCGGACAGAGGGTGATAGGTTGAGGCTCGTGCCAGGCAACATTTCAATCATATGTGAGCCTTGTTTGTTACTGCTGATGTCAACAGCTGGATCCGTTCGTAGTGCTGTGATAGAATAAAGCTTCAACCCTCATGTGCAAAAATATGTAATCTAAAAACATTGAGGTAGATTCTCAACACTTTTTTTTTTACCACAAATAATGAGAAACCTTCTCACATCTCATTTGCTCCAAAAAAGGATGTGTCCTATCCTGAAAGCTAATTTGAATGCGTGCATCGCAGCTGCACACATTCAAGTGGAATGTTCTAACCCCTATGCGCATTTCTGCAAATCAAGGTGCATTTTTGCACTTTTTAAAGCACATCCAGTATCCAGAAACTGAGTGCGATTTGATGCGATGTTTGGAACAGGCTCAGGGGATGGGCATTGCAGGACAGGGTCATTCCTGACCTCAAAATACATGTGTTTTAGAGGATCAGTACCGGTATGAACCGCTGCTGTAGCACTTGTATTTCAATACTTTATACCGGGTAATACATGCTTTTCTTATGTGCTCTCTGCACCTACATGGTTGCTGGGAGTCGGTCGTGAGCATGTATGCAAGGAGCCTCGTGAAGTATCTTGGGTTCTAGGTACACAGCTATGACCCAGGAGACCTATGTATACAAAAGGAAAATAGGCTTTATTTATGTTACAGGGTAAGCTAGTAAGAGGGAGGTAGGAGCTATTCAATATGCATCCTCTCGTGTCATGGCTCCCATCCTAAATGCAAACTGCCAGTCCTGGAAACTTGGAGCCCCACTAGGTTCCAGGCTACCTCACTGCATTCCGCTGCCTGCATCAGTGCACATGACACAGGACAGATACAAGATACTGCACCTAGCCAGTGTATATTTTGCACTGGCGCACATCCCCCAAGAAATGCGATGGTCACCTTTGTGGATAAGGTGATCTGCACAATTCTCCAATGAATACAAATGACAAACGCACAAAACCAGAGCTTTTTTTAATTAGCGTTAATTTTTTTTCGAGATTCTTCAGCATGGTTCTCATTCAGGATTGCGCATCCAGTTCAATTCAATGTACTGGAAAGTGTGTAGTTGTGATCACATTTCAGGATAGTTGCCTTTTGCATTCATAAATAAACAATGGAAAGAATGTCAGGTTGGGCGCCTTCTTGAACAAGTCCTGCAGTATAAAAAGTGTAATGATGTACATACAGCAGGTTTTGCATTATTTGCTGCAGTAATTCAAAATACATTGTTCTCCTCTCACAGGAAATTAGAAAATAAAACGTATGCAAATTAACATGTTATCTTCAATCAACAAGTGTCTACGCCCGGCTGCTAAGCTTGAGTCGGCTCCCAGAGGGAGCATGGGAAATGAACGAATCAACAAAAGGATATCTAAGTGCCTTGGAGAATTCAATCTCAAAAAGTCTTGTTATCTCACTTTTTAGAAAACACATCTTTCATAACCTTCTTACTGAAAGCAATTTAGTTAAAACCATCCTCAGTACACCATCCTAATTTTCCAAATGCACAATTTAATATGGAAAATCCAGCAGGTTTTTGTATGTGAAAACATTTTCCTTACAAAGTTCTCTGAGTTTATTGTCTTCCAACTTGCCTGTTTTTTTATTTATTTATTTTGATTTGCCTAGCACTGACATACACCTCGATGTGTGTATGTATATTTCTCCTCTTGCCATCCCTGACATAACAATACACGAGAATGAAGCAGAAATGCTCACTGCTTCTCTTTTGGTAAACGAGAATGTGTTGGTCTTAAGAATGGCTGCATCATCCATTCATAGAGTATCAAATAATAGCGTATTGTATTTTATAAAGAAATACCAGATCATACTTGCTTAGTTTGATCATGTACATGGTGGATGAATAAAGCGATGTATTGCATTAGTTTTGCATTTGCATGGCTATTACCCTAAGTACCAACAGCATTTCGCAAATAAAGGCAGACCATCTTGTGAGCCATGAGCCTTAGATAGTAGTTTGCAGCAATTCGTGGTTGTAAAATGGTTGATTTTGGCATAAATGTTTAAACATCTGGATTTGCTTGTGTTCAAAGAACCTACAGCAAGTCACAGATTAAACGACATGTTCAGATGGGATCCAAGGAGATCTTTCCAACAAGTCAACCAGGAATCTGTTTCTACAGTTTAACTTTTCAGAAAAGGTCCCACTTCAACAATGATACAATATGATAAGGCATTTATAACATGCCTGTACAAGTGTTTCTAGGCGTGACGAGACAAGGAGAGGGAGACAAAGGGAGGACAAAATAAATGATCTTACTAGGCCTTGTGTCATTCAGATCGTGCAAGTGCAAGGGGGATGGGAGAGGAGAAGTGCCAGGGGGAAGGAAGGGGGAAAGTGCTATAGGGCAAAGCTCAAGTAAGTGCTGCCGGGTAGCCGGCTCTCAGTAAGTGCTAGGAGGCAGGGGACTGAAGTGTTGCAGCTACAGTCCCTAAGAGTGGGGTAAACCCAGAGGCAGTGCAAGGGGCTACTGGTTGTGTAGGAGCCTGGTGCCCAATAAGGATCAGAGGGTGGCCAGGTAACCAGTTAGCGCAGAAGACAAGTACATCAGCACGGGAGAGAGAGAGCGAGAGAGAAAGAAGGAGCACAAACTAAGGTCTTGAGTTGCTTCTGGAAACTTAGGTGGTCCTGCTCAAGTTTAAGAGAGGCAGGGAGGCTGTTCGAGAGGGAGGCACCAGTCGAGGAGAGAGATCTACCCTGACTCTCTGCCTGGATAAGCGCCTGACCCTCAGAGAGTTTGTAGTGGATGAGCAAAGGGCTCAAGAAGGAAAGTGCTTAGGAAAAGAAAGTTGGATGTATTGTGGTCCCCCTCCCCAAAAAGCCTTGTGGACAATGCAGAGGGTCGTGAACTTGATCCGTGAAGCCACCAGGAGCCAGTGGAGAGATTTCAGGGCTGGGGAGATACAATCCCTGGACTTGAGGCCAAGGACAGATCTAACAGCACTGTTCTGGATTAGTTGCAGAGGGTGAAGAGTAGAGGCAGGTAGATTTAGGAAGAGGCTGTTGCAGTAGTCCAGCTGAGAGAGAACCAGGGCTCTGGAGACAGTGAGCTTCTGGTCTGGGGAAGTGAGAAAAGGAAGAATACCTCTGAGGAGGTGCAGCTGGTATTGGGACTTCTTAGAGTGGTCCGTGATGTGAGGAGAGAAGGAGAAGGTGGAGTAGAAGATGGCACTAAGGTTTTTTGCTTCCCAGGAAGGCCAAGGGGAAGGGCTCACGGAGGGTGACCATGGTGAAAGAGGGAAAGCGGGAGCAGGTGTCCCTGGTGAGAAGGATCATAGTCTTACTGGCATTAAGGCAGAGATCACTGGAGGAGCAATATTCCTGAATCGCGGATACATAGTCCGGAATGAGCGAGAGAAAAGAGGAGGCAGAGGGGAGCTCAGTGTGATCCGCATAACACTGACAGTTAGACGAGATGGTAGAGATGAGGTGGGCCAGAGGTGCCAAGTAAATGTTGAAAAGCCAGGATGAGAGGTTGGAGTCCTGTGAAATATCAGATGTGGCGAGACAGGTGGTAGAGAGAAAGGACCAAAGTTGAACCTGGGATGTTTGATCCAGGAGGAAGGAGGTCAGCCAGGCTAGGGCCTGATCCGTGAAGCCCAGGTCATCACAGAGACGGTTTATCAGAATAGCATGGTTGACCATGTCGAAAGCAGAGGAAAAATCAAGGAGGATGAGGACAGTAGGAAGGGTAGAGTTGAGATTAGAGAGCAGGTCTTCATGGGTGTTCATGAGAGCAGTTTCCATGCTTCTGGCTGCTCTGAAGCCAGACTGATGGCCATGGAGATAAGCAACAGATTCAGTATTCAGGGTAAACTGGGAGATGGCCGGCCTTTTGAGGAGTTTGCCCAGGAAAGGATTGATAGAGATTAGGCGGTAGTTTGCAAGAGGTGAAGGATCGAGAGAAGGCTTCTTAAGGAGGGGATGCACAAGGTAGTGTTTTAGGGGGAGGGGACATTTCCATTGGCAAAAGAGTAATGTCAGAAATCGGCCAAGCCTGGAGCGAGGGTGTCGATGTGGTTCTTGATGGTTCTGGAGGAGCAGGGCAGCACCTGCTTGGATGACACTTTCATAGCTCGGCCTTATCTAGAAACATCGTCTGGGGAAATGGTGAGAAAGGAGGAGGAGAGAGACAGGCATCCGTAAAGGGGTTAAGAGAGGTACAGGTAGAGGAAGAAGTGAGAGAGGACAGGATGCTCTGAGTTTTAGTGGTAAAGTCAGAAGCCAGTGCTGAACATAGGGTCTTGGAGAGAACAGGAGAGGTGGAGTCTGCACCAGTATTGGCAAGTCACACAGCAAGTGATCCATTGTTCCTCATCTAGCACTTGGTCAATGTCACCCTAAGCTCAATCTGACACCGTGCATGGACATAACTTTTCAGGGAATCATTGGCATTTATCAACAGCAAATTAAATATTTCATATAGTTCAGCATACTTTCCAGTAGTATGCAGACTTTATTGTGCCTGACGTATAAGGGCCAATACGGATAGAATTCTGGAAGTCTGATACCAATGTGCATAATCACCATGTGTGACTGAAAGGAGCAACAATTTAGCCCCACAATTTACACGTGTGACCTTTGTGTTGTGGAAAGGATGAGCAGTGAACATACATGCATTTCAATTATCATCCACACCCAACACTAAGAGATGCACTTACATGTGCTCCCACACGGGTCGATAGCTAGGGCATTGCTTCATTATACTCTGTCTCTCAACCTATATGTTTGGAAGGAATGCTTTTGAGGGTACAGACCTTGAAAGGCTTATCTGTTAATATGCTGGATTTAAATTGCCCGCTGAATGGAGCATTCGAAATGTAAATGTGTACACTTCCCATAGGTCTGCAGGATCTGCTACTCCAACCCTCTTACATGGTTCTGGAGTTTAAAGCACATCATTTCTGCTTGAGTAATAATAACCATGTCACTGCTGTGTTTGCCCCTTTGTGCGACTATATCTGATCCACAGTGTTCTGACTGTGTACAAGAATACATTTGTAATCATCAACATGACCCCTACCATAAATGCAACAATTAAATATTAAAGCAATGTGTAATCTGCAGTGTGGTCTGACATTTTTGACATATATGTGAATGCAAATGTAACACTAACAGCTTCATAACGAGTTTGGTGTTAAATTCAAAGAAAATCTGCTATTTTACCACCAAAATCATTTATTGTTACCATCACTCAGCTCCATGGCATTACAACGGGATGTCGAGTGGCGGTATGGCAGTATAAATCTCCATTTTCAGACTTCATAAGACACTAAGTAGATTTTTGGTGGTTTCGCAATGAGTGATAATTACATGTGGTAAATTGGCTGCTTTTTTTACTTTAAAGTGGAGGATTTACCTTTAGTGTTATGCTGGAGGTAAATCCTTCATTTCAGGTTCAAACTCAAAAATCTGTGGTGCGAAAAAAGCAGTGATAGTTAGCGCCTCTTTCTTATTGCACCACCAAACTCATAATGAGGCTCTATCTCTCCATTTACGTATTAGTTTGGTTTAACCAGAAAAAAAGAGGACATTTTGGCGGTGAATTCTATAATGAATCCTTAAAACATTATTCCATGTTTTGAGTACACATTCTCCTCTGTTCCTATTCCTATCTTGGTTTGGATGCTTGGAATCAGTACACATATCACTGGCCCTGGGATACCAAAGTTCGTAGAGTTTACCCATTCTTGTTTACTGTCTTCAAAAAGCAATAGACACGTCAATAAAGGAACATCATTGGTGCAGCACGTGTTCCAGGAAACATCTAATATGACTCACAAAGGGAGCTGTTTATTTATTTTATGTATTTAATTATTGTTTGTTTGTTAGACGCTTATACAGCAAGCAAATTCTGTTCCAGAAACAGGGAGGGAACATGGGATTCAAGAAAATTAAAATGCACAAATAAAAAATACATCGAGGGGAAGGAACAGACAAACCTACCATGCCTTGTGAGTATTCAGAACGTGCAAGTGCAGCAAGGAAGAAGCCAGTGGGGTAAGTGCTGGGATGTCTGTGCTCAGGGGTGAGCCACAGATGAAGTGCAAGGTAAAAAGGTAAGTGCTATGAGGCCTGGAGTCGCCTTGGGTGAAAAAGTGTGAGTCTCCAGAGCGCAGAGTGAGCCGAGGCAAGTGCTAAATGTAGACAGATGCAAAGGTTGGGTGTGAGTGGTCAGGGGCCCAGAGGATGCATGCGGGTCCAAGACACCAACCACAGCAACGGTGTGGTTAGCAGGGGAGGGCAGAAGCTAATGAGGAGGAAAAGAGGAAATTCTTGAAGTGCTTTCTGAATTTAAGAAGGTCCAGCTCAAGAATTAGAGGGAGGGGCTGGCTTTCCAAAAGAAGGATCCAGTTGAGGAAAGTGAACAGCCTTCTGCTCTCTGTTTAGCACAACGGTTTACACACATGTATTTGGAGCCAGAGGAACAGAGAGGTCTAGGAGAAGAGTATTTTGTAAGAGAGAGTTGGAGATAGAGTGGTCCCAGGTCCCAGAGAGCTTGTGGATGATGCAGAGGGATTTGAATTAATGTGATCCGTGCAGCAACCGGGAGCCAGTGAAGACTTCAACCTTGAATCCCCATCTTGTAATGGGCAACTTCTTTGCTGAAAATCTCTCTGATGTGCTTCAGTGGTGATATTTGTAGCAAAGCATACTGACAAATATTGCTATTTCCCTCCATATGCGCAAGAACAGTGCATACATTTAAAACAACCGTTGAGACACAGCCACACACACACAAATACCCACACACAAACAAAATTGAAGGGGTTTGTTAACTTTTAATCTCATATTGAATGATCATTTTACTAGTATGTCTCTTTAGATAACACTAACATATTAAGCGGTGGGGGCTTGTGAATTTTTTAATTTGAAAAATGTTAACATTTCCCAAGATTAGGCCGGAGTGACCGATTTTAGCGATTAAACCAGAACCAACAAGGTGGGCTTGATGACGCAATTCCTCCCATGAGACAATGGGAATTTCTGTTTGAAGAATGTGCTATAATCAGTGCATTTTACAGCAAAATGTCTGCAACAAACATGGGAAAAAAAGCCACACAGTTTACAATCGGTGTTGTAAGATAACACATATAAAATCCAGAAGATGTGTAGTCACTGGTGCACAGAAATATTTTCACTTGTGTTTTTATTATATCTTTGCCCACAATATATGCCATTCTATATATATCAATGCTGGCTGCATCAGTATATCACAGCAGTCACACATTTGTCTCTAAATATAAAGCAGAACATCTGTTAGTTTATTCCACCATTCCACCAATCTGCAGAACATGTTGCGTAGATACCTGTAAGTACACTCCAGACATTACTGGCTAAATGAAATTTGGACAGCCCACACCTTTCTCCAGATTTCAGCCCCTTCACATATGTGACAGCTGCCTGAAATCAGAAAAACATCAATGTGGTTGTAGAAGGACCGGATAACGTTCATTTTAAGTATCTCAATGCGAGGAACAATACTCAAAAGTCTCTATGGGATTTTAAAAACAAAATGTCAAGGCCCTAGGGTTCACCGTTTAAGAGATATTTGCACCCCAACACAACGCACTGCACCGAATACATTTACATTTTTGCTAATATCAAGGCTTCTCTCCTTCCAGATGCCTCCCAAAAAGCGATCATCTATTAGACAAAAGAATCCAAAGTCAAAGAAAGTGGGATTGTTAAGGAGCTGTCTGCAGAACCCATATTGCGTATGGGTACATGTTGCTAGTAAGAACATTGGTTGTTCAAATGTAGGGCATTATGAGAATACAAGAACACTCATCATGTTACCTTTGACTACATTGCCATTAAAAAGTGTAATACCACCATAATAAAACAATTCCATACTGGCTTCACCAATTTGGGCCATTACGTCCTTGTCAGAACATTCGGTATGGGGTTGGCTCCTGCCTTGTAATACTTTTAAGGATCTCTTTGTAAACGTTGGTGCTAACATCAATAGGCTACCCATTCCTATGCCTAGGAAATCAATATAAAAAAAATGTATCACGTAATGACCACACCGTGGTAGCAATGTTGCACACTTGTATTTGCTAAATATGAATTTAAACCCATTCTAATCTGTAACTAAATTCTAAACTTGAGAGTAATGTGTTATATTACTTGAACCGAACATATTTTTCAAACTTTATAAAATAGTTTTATCATATATAAATGTAAACAATATTTTGCAATATATGGTACATTTCAACATCATTTTTATGCATAAAATAACCATTCAGAAAGAAGGATGATGGCATAAAATAAAACAGTGCCAACATGCAGTTCAAATCTTTCTCCATTAGCTTTACCTATTTGTTCTATAAACATAATTTGGGGAAAGTCAATAAAGAAAATAAATGATATTCACTAAGGTTCTTGTGCTCATAGGAAGTATGCAACAAAACTACCACCATGTGGTAATTCCGTGATACATCTTTTTATGTTTTTTTTATGGCAGAACACTCATCATGATGAGTTCTCCCATAATTGCAGTAAAAATCCAATAGCACTACAAAAAACAAATTCCATAATGGCTGCAGAAATACTGCCCAATATGGTCATGTAAGAACACCCATAATGTTGAATTTGCCCAAAATGTCAGTGCAAAATACAATGGCACTGTAGGAAAACATTCCCATACTGGATGCATCAATGTAGGCAAGTATGGTCACATATAAATCCCCATCATAAGCATTTTGCCCAAAATGTCAGTAGCAAAATGCAATACCACTATGACTAAAAGTTAACATACTCTCTGTACCATGTAAGCCAACATGGCCAAATAAAAACATGTGTGTTCACTATGCCCATAAAATCAGTTAAACATGTCATGCCACTGGATAGAAGTGTTCTGCCTTGTGGCCCCAATGCAGTCCCCTGACCTCAACCCCACATACAAACTCTCATCAAACTGGCTTTGCTCATAATGCCAGTTAAACATGTCAAGTGACTGTAAGAAAACATCCATACATGCTGCAAAATGTAGGCCTGTATTTCATGTAAGGACACTCATCATGATGGATTTGCCCATAATGTGAGTAACACATGCCACACCAATGTGAGGAAACATGGCAATAATGGTTTCACCAATGCAGGGCATTATGGACATTTATGACCAAATACAATGTTGGTTTTGCCCGTAATGCCAGTAAAACAACAAAAAAAAAAATACCACTAAAAGGAAACCTCCCCTGTGGATTTTTTATAAAATGAATTGGAAATATGGGGTCCGGTGATGACAAGTTAGCAATGCAAAGATTAGAACAGGTCTAGTCCCCATTAGCTGGCGTGATGCTGTAACAGTGCCTAGATGGAGCGGGGAAATTGCATGCTAAACTAATCCTGGTACACTTCCAAGAATGGGAGTACTCAACAGGAATAATTTATCCATTACAGGTGCGTTTCCAACTCGGAATGGCAACTGCTGAATAGTGTCTGAGACTTAGCTTACTTATGGAAAAATATACACACCTAAACAATTGTAAGCTACACGCAGAGTTAGGGAGAATTCTCAAAAATGGTTAATTTCCCTTGCCTACTGAGTCCCTCAGCAGCTTTGCTGGATTTCTAGGATTTATCTTTTTCACCTGGTAAGAGTGTGAGCGTATTTTTTCCACTCTTACATGTGTTTTGGTATGTGTATTTCTACTTTTTGTGTGATCTTGGACACTGGAGCCTCACCTACTGCAGGGCACCATATTCCTCATGTGTGTTACACAGCACCTTCAGTGCAGTGACACAGGATTGTCTTTTAGACTTCCCACTGACTTCATTTTTCTGGGCCTGACTACTGTCCCCCAGAAAAGATAAAGGTTGTGATTAACTTTATTTAGTCACTTTTACCACAGACCCAGTACACCCCATCTTCCATGGAGTACTGGAAATGGTTAATTCTTATCCCTTTTTGTCTGTGCCTCTTGGAGCTTTGTTTGGCTCCCTTTACATTAAGACTTGGCTGGTGGTAGTGGTATCTACCCTAACTTTTCTACCGCGATTATCTTATATAAACGTGATAATGTTTTAGGCTATTATATTAGCCTCGAACATAAACCCGCTTGACCAAATACATTTTGCTTTGTCTCCGGCTGGGATTATTCGCTATTTCTTTTTGTTAAAGTCTTTCTCGTGTTTTGTCTGCGCGCCAAACCGGGGATTACTCCTTTGTTCGCTGTCTTTTCGCGGGCTTCTGCACAGAAGCCCTCCTTAAGGCGCCTGATAGTCTAGGTAGGCAGGTTGTGAGGGAGGGATCTTCGGACCCCTGCCATGGGACTTCTCCAAGTCACACTCTTGTCAGATTGGCTAAGGGGACTGGCCTTGCCAGGCCAGCCACCCTGCTGTGTGATTCACAGCCAGGCTGTATGAATGGGGGAAAACTGCATAAAAAGCAGGTCTCTGGGACTGGCAGAGCAGAGTCGCCACTGGAACGAAAAAACCAACGAGGAACTGGAAGAAGAGGACCCCTACCATGACTGAACCGCCTGGTGAAGCCCTGCTGCCGGTCCGAATCGCCAGAATCTGATGACAGAGAAGATCCTCAAGGAAACTTCTTCCGTTGAGCTGGTCGGACCAACCAGTTCACCCAAACTACAAGCCAGGACCCCTCCTCTGGTCGAATTCACTATATGGAGCTACAGTGGTCCGGATAGCCAAGAAGGTCGGACCCGGCTTGGGTTTTAAGGAGCACACCTTTTATTCGTTGTTCTGCTCTACTGTTGGTTTCTTCCCTGGGTGGCGCAGGACCCTCCAGTCTTCCTACTTTGTGTCAGTCCGACAGTCGCTTCAGGAACCATGAGCCTCCATGAACCACCAGGAATGTCCACCTCAGCTACAGCTCCCTCTCCGTTTTAAGGTACTGTGTAAATCTGGTTGTCCGTTTCCTTCAGCCACGGTGAAAGTGTTTGAAATCTTGCTCCAATTCGAGGGCTTGTCCTTCTCTTCTCTTTGAACTAACTTTTCTACCAACCAACCTCGTTCTGAATCTGTGCCACGAACTTTACCACAAACTACCCTGAACTGTGTGATCTTCAGCAAAAGACTTTTGACACATTGACTTTGGCTCTAAGCGTTTTCTAGCTGGTATCCTCACTGTAGTCTCTATTGTTCAATTGCCCTGAGTACTTACCTGCTGTTTTAGCCTAATTTCTAATAACTGTGTATTTCTCTCCCTTTTAAATTGCTGGCGTGCCATTTTGCTCCCACTTCATTTTGTGAGCTTAACTTGTCTGGAATTTAAGGGAAGTGGTGTGGTTTATTTATGATTGTGATTGTTGACTTGCTTAGAATAGTGAAAAGTTATACAACTGTTGAGTAAATAAATATATATTCTTTTACTTAGAAACCTTGAGTCAGTGTTT
The DNA here is from genome assembly GCF_040938575.1 of Ambystoma mexicanum. Classification (NCBI taxonomy): domain Eukaryota; kingdom Metazoa; phylum Chordata; class Amphibia; order Caudata; family Ambystomatidae; genus Ambystoma; species Ambystoma mexicanum. Next base: position 873,575,618 of record NC_090941.1, read on the forward strand.
GCCTGAATCATAGTAATTGCTGTCTTTGTGTAACTATTTGTAGTGCTCACGTACTCTTGAGATAGGTCTGGCTGCTCCGCTACTGCTACCACTATAACTGTGTAGTACAGGCTTGTACCAAAGGTGAAATGGTACTGTCACTTGTAGTCTTAATTGTGTGTAGTGTTCCCAAAGGGTACTGCATATAATTCTGCCTGACAAGCATTAGGACCACCTTCATGTGGGAAGAAAAGGGATTGAATACCCTTTTACCAAAATGTCCAAAAAAGGGCTCCGCACTGGGAGCGAAAGCCCTCAGCAGTTAAGGGGTTAATATCAGGCCACAGTGGTAGACCACTGTGAATACCTTCAGTGCTTCTGTGGGTGGCTTGATAGCATTGCTGGACTTATATATGTTTTCCAATTATTTGAGTCAGCATCAAGATGCTCTAGTAAGGTGCTCCCAATTGATTGTGTAGGCATTGAGATGGTTGAGGTATGTTGATTCTTTCTAGCAGTGTGGTCCTGTAGAGGTGATAAGCTTGAATCAGCAGAAGAACAGGCAGGCAACGTTCAAGTCAAAAGCTCAAGTCAGTTGAGTCTGTCAACAGGGTCCAGGTGATGGGATGTGATTCTGCAACAGTGGTAGGCTTGAAAACAGCTAGAGGGCTGGCAAGCAATTGTTGAGTCAGCGACTCAATGGCTCAAAGTGGTATGAAAAAGCAATGAGTGTCTAAGGTAGCTGCAGGGACCAGCGACAACTCAAAAGTTATTTCAAACATATTTCAGATCACCTTGATAGTGGCTCAAGGTTCGAGGATAACTCCATAAGGCCTCTTAGCTGGTAAGGCCTTCTTCTGGCCTTACCAGCTAAGAGGGTTTCGGGAGAGCACTTGCCAGACCTTCCACATCTGTGAGCAGGATCCAGATCACCAGTTTTCAGGCAGCAGCTGGCCTTGTCCAGACTGCTGGTCAATTCAAATTGTTCAAAGAAGTGTGTGAGGAGAGGATCTTACTCCTGCCTTGTCTTTATCTTGAACTCTATGGCAGAGGACTTTAGGCAGACTATATCCCAATAAAGTTCCAAGTAAAACCTTATTCTTCTGCTATTCAAAGCTGATTCAATTAAGATTAGGTTTCACCCCATGTACAGGGATTTTGCCAAAGTGGATTGACCAGTTTCAAGGCTACAGCAAGGGTGAAATGCTGGCTGCTGTGACAAGAGTCTTTTTATGGTGATGTCAGTCACAGAGTGTATTGTCTGCAGGAGCTGGGGAGGGGGCACAGGAAATGTGAGTGATGTAGGAAATCCCAATAGACTGGAACTCTTCTTTTGGCTGTAAATACTCTCCTGGGCTTCAAGACCTCCTCCCTCCCCTAGACTGCCGTACATCTAAGAGACTCTGCTGCATGGGTAGACAGTCCTAGAAGATTCACATGCTCGCACCATACATTTTAGAATGGATGGAGCATTATGAAAGTGAGCATGATGATCAGAGCTCACTTTCAGAGGCAGAATTTCCAACTTCATTTTGGGTTACAAAAATCCCAACAGCTTGGCAATGCCTACCTTAGAAGGTGGCATTTTGTCACAAAGGCATAGGGCCGGAGTTACAAAAATGTTTTTAAATGGAAAAGTCCCAATTATTTTTTTGTGTAAATCAGGCCCATAGTTTTGAGCTTGTACCCACCCATAATGTTGCAATACCAGAGTGACTTTTTCACCCAAAAACTGTGTTTGCTATTTATTTCCTCATAGAGGTAGGCCGTTGATCATCTTGAGGATTTATCCTGAAGAATCATCTCTGAACAGAATTTCACTAGAACCTTTTTGGGGCAAATGCTGTATCCACTTTGTGAATAAAAGGCGCTCCAAGGAGAGTGCAGATTAACTTCTTCAAGGGAATATTTGAAGTGATCTGCCGAAGGAAAGCCAGACTGTGGCTGGACATTGGTACCCAGGACTCTGCCTTCTGAAGTGGCAGCAATGCAAGTGTCCTTGACAAACTCCGTGGCTGGGAAGGAAAGACGTTGTGCCTACCTTTCCTGAACAACAACCCAAGGTCCAAAAAATACCTTTGACTCATTCTGCAATTTGGAACCACTGCACTCTGGTACAAGCATACTAAACACCTTTGAGCTATGGCAATGAACCAATAGAGCTGACATTGAAACTCTACACTTTAAACCTCTTTGAGCACTTTTGCGCTATGCCGACCTGAACATCACATGACTGTTATAAGCTTCTTTGAGCCATGAGCAGTTGCTGTTTGTTGAACCACACCTAAGTCTCAGCATCGTCAGCCATGGGTCACCCCACTCATACGCGCTCTCTGCACAGACATGCATTGACTGCTGCGCAAATGGAGGCATTCCCACTCGCATGAGGACCACCAAATATACCTCTCTGCCCAGTAATCTCTCAAGCCCACACTTGATGGAGTGAAAAAAAGGGAATTCTACTCAACCCGAACCTACCGGCTAACTTTTGCCCTGTGTCTCTCCTTCTGCACTACTCTAAAGTGCTTACAAGGGTTGTGCTCATCTGTCTTACCAATTTCTTAGACATCCACAACTTTGAGACGCCCTACAAGCAGGTTTCTGCTCCAGTCACTCCACAGAAACTGCTTTTATAAAGTGTCCAACTGCATCGCCTCCACTAAGCACTCTATTATAATTTTCCTTGGCCTGTCTGCTGCCGTTGGAACAGTTGATCAGACTGATCTTCTTAATACTCTCTTTCTTCTTGGATGAGAGATCAAGCCATTACCTTATTGAATCCTACCTTGCACCTCACCAATTATCTGTCTCCTGGAGCAACAACACCTCTCAACTCGCTCTCTAACTGTTGGTGTTCCACAAAGCTCTGGCACCTCATTCATTTCAACACTGCCAAGCATCTCCTAACCACTATTGTCTTCTCTAAACTGGACTAGTGCACCAGCATTCTTTGGTCTCCCCAACTATTCTTTCTGTCCTCTCGGGAAGATCATTAACTTTGCTAAAACCATTCTATTTGAACTCCCTCACTTCACATCTTCCTCCTCGTACTGTCACAGGGTTGGATGGCTGACTATGCAAAACGGGGCAGATTTAAATTTCTTCTCCTGGTTCTCAAATCTATCCATTCGCAAAGGGTTTGGTGTACGGGAAGCTGTGATACATTGTATCCTGTCCACGTGGACTATCAGAGTTACTAGCTTTGATTCATATTACAGAGAAAGATTGAACAGAGAAAGACTTTCACCGCCATAAGCTGCATGTGCAGGAACACTAACGGCTCTTCTTCCAGTGAGGAGGAAAGCTACTATGGCCTGAGCCCACAGAAGAAAGTACGCCTGCACATTTAACATCAATGGGAGGCAGTGCTTCATAAACCCAACACCTTCGCAAAGCGCTTGAATGAAGTTCATACGCAAAGTGTTTGGTGGATAGGTGTTCGGTGGCAAGCAAACCGGAGCAGAGAACGTGGAAGCACTATCCATCCACTTACGGATGCTGAAATAAAGTGAGCCTGAAGTGTTGGTCAGCCTTGCTACTATCAGTGGGCTCCCAATGAAAACTGTCCAGTGCTAAGGAATCAATCCGTTGGGTAGCCAACGGGCAGATGAGAGCGTATATAGAAGTCAAAAGTAGAGGAATACAATAAAGCAAGCCTCTGATCTAACGCGCCCAATCTGTTTTGGAATCCAAGTTTGGTGAAGCCCGGGATAGAAAGATGACTCCTTACGGGAAGCTCTGAATGCTTTTGGAGCTTAGTTAATCTATGAACCCTGGATTGAGGTGGTCTTGAAAAAAGATTAATACAGTTGTTAGAATTGCTTATCACTGCCCTGCAGCGCAGCGTCGTATAGCGCTGGAAAAAGGATTTGGTTATTGATACGCAGATGCCAGCTATCAGTCCCATAGCATCTAGCAGTCATCATAGAAACAACCAAACTAGAATTCGAACAAGACTGCAGTCCAAACAGGCAGTGGAGAATAAGAACCAATTACCATTATCCTGCTGTAAAGAGCTTAACACCACGGTGTCAATGAATGCTCAAGAAGGGGGAGCGATCAGCTGCCCTTAGAGAAAGAGAAATGTCTGGATGAAATTGAACCAATACTGAAACCTTGGGAATATGCCTCTAATTTGAAGAGCTGCCCTGATGTAGGGGAAGAAATACTTGGGCCAAGTTCCCTAGCACTGAGAAATGATCCCTCTAATATACAGGGTGCAGTGTCAATGGATGCTTTGAGCACTGTCAGTCCTGAGTCTCCTCAGATTATGACCAATCCAGGACCATTGGAACAAGAAGAGATCGTAGATATGGATAAGGGGAGCTCATGGTCTACAAAGAATGACAGAGAGAGGATAAGGGAGATACCTAACTCACAAATGATAGACGTAAGTACACCATCGAATAAAGTGTTTAAAAACTCAAATTTGGCGGTTCAGTTATCTCGAGATCTTATGGAACTGACTGCCAAAATCTCTATCCAAAAAAGGAAAAGCTTGGCTTCCATACAGGATAGACTGTTGGCTCTGGGATTGGACTTGTCACCCAATAAGAGAGATAGTAATTAAATGAACTCTAGAGGAAAAGTGGATCAAGGAAATATATCTAAAGTGGGGAGCACTGGGGAACATAACCAACAAATAATTGGAAATACCAGTCTGGCCCCCAATTCAGTGTTTGAGGAGGACCTGACACTATTTGGGCCAAACCTACTGAATGATTCCTCGGCATCTAGCAATGGGAATACAGGTTTTATACTAATTGACCTTTTCACAATTGACCTCGGGAGAATTGACCTTGGGAGAATTGACCTAATTTAGAAGGTCAATTAGGACATATATGTGGGGGGAAACTCCCCACAACCCCGACCCAATCCAAAACCCCTGCAGCCCCCTACCCAATCCCCTTATATTATTTATAATCCAAAACCAACCCAATACATATATAAAATAACTAAAATAATATAAAGGTCAATTGTGCAGAAGGTCAATTAGGACCACTCTAATTAGGTTAATTGTGCAAAAGGTCAATTGTGAAAGGTCAATTTGGGTAATACTGGAAGACAAGCTGGAACTACCAGACTGACAGCAGTGTAAGACATAAGACAGATCCGGGGAACTCCAACGAGTTATTCTGTCTGCAGTATCAATATCCTTGATCCCTTTTACTAAACTCTACGAGTCAATCCATGGAGCATTACAAGATCAAGCAACCAAGATAGTGATGTTTTAAATGAAAATGTGTGCCTTGGAACGTCTGGCTCATAATGTCGAAAGAGAAAGTATATTGTGGCTCGTATTGTAATAAATATATTAATATTGGCCTACGCCAAGCTGCTCGAAAGTCGCTTGCGAAAGAAATCTGTGTTGCAAGGTCCTGACCTTAAATCCATGTAAACAGCCATTTTAGGTCAAACCGCCATTTTAGGATTTGTTGTGTAAAAGTCACCCTGTGAGTTAAAATGGTGGACGATGTCATTCCAGAATACAACATGGCCGTCCTGTACATAGCTAATGTGTAACTTACCTGCAGGCCACTTGTTGAGGTCGTGAACTGAGACCTTGTCCTTTGTTGACCTATGTGTAGAAGGATTACCCGTGCAAAGAAACTAATCCACGAGCATATGTTGAGACAATGTATTCAAATACTGAACGAAGAACATCTGTTTAAACTACATTGTATTAATGTTTAAGAAGGCAGGCATGCAAAATCTTAGAATACACAGTTATTGCATAGGTTTGTTGATACATGTATTAAAGGCAAACCAGTTATATGCAGTTATTTGAGACTTGGCACGAACCCTAGATCGGTGATGTATTAAAAGGAATATTAACCCGAAGTGGGGCTAGACATCGCACCCATCCAGTGTAGAAAAAGCGAATGCATTCTAATGTACAACGTCTCTCACTGAACACACTGAACCACACTGGAGTTCGTTGTGTTGTACTGAGGGCCGATAGCTATCTGATTTTGCTATATTTTTGTGTGTTCAGTGTATTTCCTTTTAGGGTACTCAGCCTCGATATTTTGATTCTGTTTTCACAGTTGGCACCCGCATAGGGACCCTCAAGATTGATGCCGGATTGTTGAAGGTTGATGCACGCTATCGGACCGGGATCGGATGGTGTGACATAAGGGTCCCCCTGGACAAGACACGACATCTCAGCAGAGCTGCACGACCCAATCCTTGGAAGATAAGTGTGTGGTCCGAGACTGCATCTTGACGAGGGTCCACTTATCGAGGCGGGCAGATTTGCCGGAATCACCATACACAAGGTAAGATTAGTTAGGTAAGATTCTTAGAAATCCGATCGGACCTCGTTAGGTTTGGTAAGGTGAGTCATGACCCGATTCTTAATTTAACCCTGACAATTTGAATTTTGGCGCATTGTATCTGCAGACACAATTATTGACCAGGTAACACCAAGAATTTGAGATATGCCTGGGAAATTGTCTACCTGCTTTAGGGCATTATTCCGCAGTGATAGACAATCTTTGGAATTTAGCCGTCCCGCACCACAGGAGGGGTCGCCCGCGTGTACTATGTACTGTAAGCATGGCATTGGAAGTATAGTATTTAATGACATTTGGAACAGACAACCAGACATGCCTCCGAACTTTAGTGGCCAATCAATGGTAGCTTTGAAATCCCTCGTATTGAGTATTTAGAGTCAATTCTATTAATGAAAAAGGCTTGACCTACAGCATTTGATGTTTTGCAGAATTGGAAAAAAGAAGCGTTGCAAAAACTTAAAAATAGAGAGAAACATACACATCGTCATAAAACGAACGCTGAAAAAGCGTTGTTATATGTTCAGGACAAACAGTCTGAGGCGACTAAAAATATGGATAGGGCTTTTTCACTCGGTATTCAGAAAATCTATCCTTCTAAAGATCTTCATATTTCTGATGACTTTATTGACAAAATATTGAATGAACGAAGGCCTGGTGCCTCTGCAGCACCTCTGTATGTACCTCTTCCTGCTGTTTTGCCTCTTCCTAATGTTATTCCTGCTCCACCTGTTTTTGTTCCTGTTGTTCTTGCTCCGCCTAATGTTCCCCTTCCTCTAGCTCCCCCACTTCTTTTTATCGCACCAGTTATAGTACCTCCATCAAATATGCCTGCTCCCTCTCTTCCAAGTGGTCCTGAGCCGCTTGTAATTGATCGAGGTACAGGAACAAAGGTTGTCACTCGCAATACCGTACCACTGGAGAAGAAACGTGAGTTAATTGCATGGGCTAAGCATTGTATGGAGAAGGATGATCAAGCTAGTGTTTTTGCCACACTTTGTAATACGGATATTTTCCTGAGAAAAATGTTTTTATTGAAGGTTTAGGGATTCAGTTATGTATAATTTGGGGAAGATTAAATAATGCAGATTTTCTGCAAGGGTTAAGGGATCTGAATACTCTAGCGCTTTCTAGAGACACTGTGGAGTAGGTAAATTAGCATGTCGAAAGGTTGTTTGGGTATAGAAAGGAGTTAGAAAAGTTAAAGAATGAGGATGACGAAGAGGAAAATATGTATGTACAGAAACAGTTCCTTCCGTGTCGTAAACCGATATCGGAGGAAATGCGAATTTGTAAGAAAGACGCGATTAGATGGATTTCAGACATATCGATAACTCCAGTTGAGGTATATGACACATATAGTCAATATACGCTAGAAATGCAGAGAAAAGTGATACAGGTAATGGTAGAGTACCTGCAGGATGAGTGTGTAAAAAGGAAGATTATTTGTCCCACAGAGTTATTGAGCATTTATAAGAGAGCTTTTTCACTCGACACTTCTTCGACTGCTTTATCGCTCGACTTGGCTCTGTTGCTTAGTAAGTGTTCGAGTCACCTACTTCTCAGTAGCCTATGAGAGAGGTTCCTCTGACATTTGTCCCGAAAGTTGAGGTTGCGGCCGATGCTGCACAGGGTATAGTCGCTGTGAACATTCCCGCACATTATGTATCGCAGTTTGTTCACGTCCCGTTCTCAAGACAGGAAGTGAATACTATTAGGCAATCTATTCCTAATATTAGGAAAAATCTGACAGGGTTCTATAAAGAGATAGAATCCGTTTTGGTAGAGTGTTCACCTTAGGTGACATTGATTTGTTGTTTCCTGTACTCCTGCCTGTAGATTTATGGAAACAAGTTAGAACTATTGATGACGTACCCGGGTTGGGAGATACATGGGTGAATTTAACTAGACTCGATGGGGAAAGGCCTAGTGCACCAGCATTCTTTGGTCTCCCCAACTATTCTTTCTGTCCTCTCGGGAAGATCATTAACTTTGCTAAAACCATTCTATTTGAACTCCCTCACTTCACATCTTCCTCCTCGTACTGTCACAGGGTTGGATGGCTGACTATGCAAAACGGGGCAGATTTAAATTTCTTCTCCTGGTTCTCAAATCTATCCATTCGCAAAGGGTTTGGTGTACGGGAAGCTGTGATACATTGTATCCTGTCCACGTGGACTATCAGAGTTACTAGCTTTGATTCATATTACAGAGAAAAACTGAACAGAGAAAGACTTTCACCGCCATAAGCTGCATGTGCAGGAACACTAACGGCTCTTCTTCCAGTGAGGAGGAAAGCTACTATGGCCTGAGCCCACAGAAGAAAGTACGCCTGCACATTTAACATCAATGGGAGGCAGTGCTTCATAAACCCAACACCTTCGCAAAGCGCTTGAATGAAGTTCATACGCAAAGTGTTTGGTGGATAGGTGTTCGGTGGCAAGCAAACCGGAGCAGAGAACGTGGAAGCACTATCCATCCACTTACGGATGCTGAAATAAAGTGAGCCTGAAGTGTTGGTCAGCCTTGCTACTATCAGTGGGCTCCCAATGAAAACTGTCAAGTGCTAAGGAATCAATCCGTTGGGTAGCCAACGGGCAGATGAGAGCGTATATAGAAGTCAAAAGTAGAGGAATACAATAAAGCAAGCCTCTGATCTAACGCGCCCAATCTGTTTTGGAATCCAAGTTTGGTGAAGCCCGGGATAGAAAGATGACTCCTTACGGGAAGCTCTGAATGCTTTTGGAGCTTAGTTAATCTATGAACCCTGGATTGAGGTGGTCTTGAAAAAAGATTAATACAGTTGTTAGAATTGCTTATCACTGCCCTGCAGCGCAGCGTCGTATAGCGCTGGAAAAAGGATTTGGTTATTGATACGCAGATGCCAGCTATCAGTCCCATAGCATCTAGCAGTCATCATAGAAACAACCAAACTAGAATTCGAACAAGACTGCAGTCCAAACAGGCAGTGGAGAATAAGAACCAATTACCATTATCCTGCTGTAAAGAGCTTAACACCACGGTGTCAATGAATGCTCAAGAAGGGGGAGCGATCAACTGCCCTTAGAGAAAGAGAAATGTCTGGATGAAATTGAACCAATACTGAAACCTTGGGAATATGCCTCTAATTTGAAGAGCTGCCCTGATGTAGGGGAAGAAATACTTGGGCCAAGTTCCCTAGCACTGAGAAATGATCCCTCTAATATACAGGGTGCAGTGTCAATGGATGCTTTGAGCACTGTCAGTCCTGAGTCTCCTCAGATTATGACCAATCCAGGACCATTGGAACAAGAAGAGATCGTAGATATGGATAAGGGGAGCTCATGGTCTACAAAGAATGACAGAGAGAGGATAAGGGAGATACCTAACTCACAAATGATAGACGTAAGTACACCATCGAATAAAGTGTTTAAAAACTCAAATTTGGCGGTTCAGTTATCTCGAGATCTTATGGAACTGACTGCCAAAATCTCTATCCAAAAAAGGAAAAGCTTGGCTTCCATACAGGATAGACTGTTGGCTCTGGGATTGGACTTGTCACCCAATAAGAGAGATAGTAATTAAATGAACTCTAGAGGAAAAGTGGATCAAGGAAATATATCTAAAGTGGGGAGCACTGGGGAACATAACCAACAAATAATTGGAAATACCAGTCTGGCCCCCAATTCAGTGTTTGAGGAGGACCTGACACTATTTGGGCCAAACCTACTGAATGATTCCTCGGCATCTAGCAGTGGGAATACAGGTTTTATACTAATTGACCTTTTCACAATTGACCTCGGGAGAATTGACCTTGGGAGAATTGACCTAATTTAGAAGGTCAATTAGGACATATATGTGGGGGGAAACTCCCCACAACCCCGACCCAATCCAAAACCCCTGCAACCCCCTACCCAATCCCCTTATATTATTTATAATCCAAAACCAACCCAATACATATATAAAATAACTAAAATAATATAAAGGTCAATTGTGCAGAAGGTCAATTAGGACCACTCTAATTAGGTTAATTGTGCAAAAGGTCAATTGTGAAAGGTCAATTTGGGTAATACTGGAAGACAAGCTGGAACTACCAGACTGACAGCAGTGTAAGACATAAGACAGATCCGGGGAACTCCAACGAGTTATTCTGTCTGCAGTATCAATATCCTTGATCCCTTTTACTAAACTCTACGAGTCAATCCATGGAGCATTACAAGATCAAGCAACCAAGATAGTGATGTTTTAAATGAAAATGTGTGCCTTGGAACGTCTGGCTCATAATGTCGAAAGAGAAAGTATATTGTGGCTCGTATTGTAATAAATATATTAATATTGGCCTACGCCAAGCTGCTCGAAAGTCGCTTGCGAAAGAAATCTGTGTTGCAAGGTCCTGACCTTAAATCCATGTAAACAGCCATTTTAGGTCAAACCGCCATTTTAGGATTTGTTGTGTAAAAGTCACCCTGTGAGTTAAAATGGTGGACGATGTCATTCCAGAATACAACATGGCCGTCCTGTACATAGCTAATGTGTAACTTACCTGCAGGCCACTTGTTGAGGTCGTGAACTGAGACCTTGTCCTTTGTTGACCTATGTGTAGAAGGATTACCCGTGCAAAGAAACTAATCCACGAGCATATGTTGAGACAATGTATTCAAATACTGAACGAAGAACATCTGTTTAAACTACATTGTATTAATGTTTAAGAAGGCAGGCATGCAAAATCTTAGAATACACAGTTATTGCATAGGTTTGTTGATACATGTATTAAAGGCAAACCAGTTATATGCAGTTATTTGAGACTTGGCACGAACCCTAGATCGGTGATGTATTAAAAGGAATATTAACCCGAAGTGGGGCTAGACATCGCACCCATCCAGTGTAGAAAAAGCGAATGCATTCTAATGTACAACGTCTCTCACTGAACACACTGAACCACACTGGAGTTCGTTGTGTTGTACTGAGGGCCGATAGCTATCTGATTTTGCTATATTTTTGTGTGTTCAGTGTATTTCCTTTTAGGGTACTCAGCCTCGATATTTTGATTCTGTTTTCACAGTTGGCACCCGCATAGGGACCCTCAAGATTGATGCCGGATTGTTGAAGGTTGATGCACGCTATCGGACCGGGATCGGATGGTGTGACATAAGGGTCCCCCTGGACAAGACACGACATCTCAGCAGAGCTGCACGACCCAATCCTTGGAAGATAAGTGTGTGGTCCGAGACTGCATCTTGACGAGGGTCCACTTATCGAGGCGGGCAGATTTGCCGGAATCACCATACACAAGGTAAGATTAGTTAGGTAAGATTCTTAGAAATCCGATCGGACCTCGTTAGGTTTGGTAAGGTGAGTCATGACCCGATTCTTAATTTAACCCTGACAATTTGAATTTTGGCGCATTGTATCTGCAGACACAATTATTGACCAGGTATCACCAAGAATTTGAGATATGCCTGGGAAATTGTCTACCTGCTTTAGGGCATTATTCCGCAGTGATAGACAATCTTTGGAATTTAGCCGTCCCGCACCACAGGAGGGGTCGCCCGCGTGTACTATGTACTGTAAGCATGGCATTGGAAGTATAGTATTTAATGACATTTGGAACAGACAACCAGACATGCCTCCGAACTTTAGTGGCCAATCAATGGTAGCTTTGAAATCCCTCGTATTGAGTATTTAGAGTCAATTCTATTAATGAAAAAGTCTTGACCTACAGCATTTGATGTTTTGCAGAATTGGAAAAAAGAAGCGTTGCAAAAACTTAAAAATAGAGAGAAACATACACATCGTCATAAAACGAACGCTGAAAAAGCGTTGTTATATGATCAGGACAAACAGTCTGAGGCGACTAAAAATATGGATAGGGCTTTTTCACTCGGTATTCAGAAAATCTATCCTTCTAAAGATCTTCATATTTCTGATGACTTTATTGACAAAATATTGAATGAACGAAGGCCTGGTGCCTCTGCAGCACCTCTGTATGTACCTCTTCCTGCTGTTTTGCCTCTTCCTAATGTTATTCCTGCTCCACCTGTTTTTGTTCCTGTTGTTCTTGCTCCGCCTAATGTTCCCCTTCCTCTAGCTCCCCCACTTCTTTTTATCGCACCAGTTATAGTACCTCCATCAAATATGCCTGCTCCCTCTCTTCCAAGTGGTCCTGAGCCGCTTGTAATTGATCGAGGTACAGGAACAAAGGTTGTCACTCGCAATACCGTACCACTGGAGAAGAAACGTGAGTTAATTGCATGGGCTAAGCATTGTATGGAGAAGGATGATCAAGCTAATGTTTTTGCCACACTTTGTAATACGGATATTTTCCTGAGAAAAATGTTTTTATTGAAGGTTTAGGGATTCAGTTATGTATAATTTGGGGAAGATTAAATAATGCAGATTTTCTGCAAGGGTTAAGGGATCTGAATACTCTAGCGCTTTCTAGAGACACTGTGGAGTAGGTAAATTAGCATGTCAAAAGGTTGTTTGGGTATAGAAAGGAGTTAGAAAAGTTAAAGAATGAGGATGACGAAGAGGAAAATATGTATGTACAGAAACAGTTCCTTCCGTGTCGTAAACCGATATCGGAGGAAATGCGAATTTGTAAGAAAGACGCGATTAGATGGATTTCAGACATATCGATAACTCCAGTTGAGGTATATGACACATATAGTCAATATAGGCTAGAAATGCAGAGAAAAGTGATACAGGTAATGGTAGAGTACCTGCAGGATGAGTGTGTAAAAAGGAAGATTATTTGTCCCACAGAGTTAGTGAGCATTTATAAGAGAGCTTTTTCACTCGACACTTCTTTGACTGCTTTATCGCTCGACTTGGCTCTGTTGCTTAGTAAGTGTTCGAGTCACCTACTTCTCAGTAGCCTATGAGAGAGGTTCCTCTGACATTTGTCCCGAAAGTTGAGGTTGCGGCCGATGCTGCACAGGGTATAGTCACTGTGAACATTCCCGCACATTATGTATCGCAGTTTGTTCACGTCCCGTTCTCAAGACAGGAAGTGAATACTATTAGGCAATCTATTCCTAATATTAGGAAAAATCTGACAGGGTTCTATAAAGAGATAGAATCCGTTTTGGTAGAGTGTTCACCTTAGGTGACATTGATTTGTTGTTTCCTGTACTCCTGCCTGTAGATTTATGGAAACAAGTTAGAACTATTGATGACGTACCCGGGTTGGGAGATACATGGGTGAATTTAACTAGACTCGATGGGGAAAGGCCAGCTGGCGAAAGACCACCTCAGGTGATATTAACTCTTCCTGATAGAATCGTTGCTAAATTAAAAACCATAATTCCCGAAAAGAGAATTATTTGGGACAAGTTTATGGCCTGTGTCCAAGGAAAGTCGAGGGTGCTACCGAGTTCGTTAATCGGTTCGAACTGGTATTCTCGGATTTCAGTGGACAAGACTTAGGCACAGAGTCTGGGTAAAGATTATTTGTGGATAACCTTGTATGTGGATTGCTGCCTGACATCCAGTCACAAATGTTGTCTTCTGAGAGCGCTTGGCAGGTGAAATCACAATCAGAAGTACTGCGCATGGCTCAGTACTACGAGAACCGTGTCAATAATGAAAAAGATAGGATTGAAAAACGGAAAGGTGACTTAAAAACTAAAGTGCTATTACAGCAAATTGTTAGGGGCCCCAGAGGGGGTAGTTCTCAGGTTAGAGGCCAGTATGTCCTGCAGGGGAATGTGCCCTTGGGTCCTGTGCGCTTATTGTCGTCGAGAGGGTCATTGGCGAGCACAAAGCCCCGTCCTTCAACAAAGGTTGAATAATACATTTGGTAATATGGGTAGGCGATCCAGAGGTCGCCCGGACGTAGGGGGCCCTGGTAGAGGTCAGTTTACACAGGACCCTCAGCAACCTTTTTCGCAGGACAATCAGACTCCGAGTGTGGACACCAGGAACATATTTGATCATCCTTCCACTGCATATTTATCTGAAGAACTTCCTTCTGATGATATTCTGTCTCGTTAGGATTGCCCGAGGCAGGGTTTGGAACCTACACCTATTCCCTTCAATCAGAAGGGTCCCTACGTTGAAATGGTGGTGGGAAATAGGAAACATCAGTTTTTGATAGACACTGGAGCACAGAAGTGTTCCATTGATCATTTGCGGGTTCCAAACATTTCACTGTCAGGGCAATCCAATGTTTCTGTAGGGTTTTCTGGTACACCAGTTGTTTGTCCGGTTTCTATGCAGGTACCTATTTCTTTGGGTCCCTTCACGGACCATTGTCCATTTCTGTTCACTTCGGATTGCGGAGAGAACTTGCTGGGGTTGAATCTGTTAAAAGAATTAAATGCAGTGATTTATTGTTCTTCTGATGGAGTGTGCTTGACGATTTAACCACAGCAATTTTCTGCCTTCTTGACTAGACCTTTGCCTCCAGAATTCATTGATGTACCAGAGAGCTTATGGGCTGTCGACGACAATGATGTCAGTGTTTTACAGATTTAGCCTGTCAAAATAGTTTTGAAACATGGAATTGAGTTGCCACGCATTCCCCAGTATAAGATTTCGGTTGAGGGCGAGCGAGCTTTGAAATGTATTGTTTCCGATTTTGTGCATCGCGGGGTGATTGAAGAAATTTCAGGAAGTTTGTGTAACAGTCCGATTTTACCCATGTACAAGAAAGGCGATAATGCAATTCCATTCCGTTTCATAATTGATTTACGTGCCATTAATAACGTTGTGGCACCACAATTTCCAATTGTGCCTGATGTAACGACAATTCTAACCATGATTCCAGCTACAGCTACTTACTTTAGTGTTGTGGTCTTAAAGAATGCGTTCTTTAGTATTCCTATACACAAGGATAGTAGATATTTGTTCGCGTTCACCTCAGGGGGACGCTCATTTACATTTACTCGTTCACCTCAAGGGTACACAGAGAGTCCTAGCATTTATAGTAGGGCTTTGAAAGAACAACTTGATACCCTTGAATTACCCTCTACCTGTACTTTGCTTCAGTACGTTGATGATTTGCTCCTAGCTGCTGACTCTGGGAGTGCCTGTAAGGAGGGCACTGTGTTATTGCTTATTCATCTAGCTAAGCATGGTCACAAAGCTTCGCTTAAAAAATGTCAATATTGTTGTCAGGAGGTCGCCTATTTAGGCTATCTCCTGTCAAAGGAGCGAAGAAGATTGACACCTGAAAGAATAAAACACATTTCTTGCATGTCTGTCCCAAATACACAGAAGGAAGTTAGAGCCTTGATAGTTATGGCTTCTTACTGTAGGTTGTGGATCTCGAATTTCTCACTAGTGATCAAACCTATGTTGGCTTTGACGAAGAAGGGCATTTCTTCGCCATTGCCATGGAACGTGGTACACCAGCAGTCGTTTGACTTGCTTAAGACTGCATTATGCTCTGCATCAGTTTTGGGCACACCAAACTATTAAAAAGGCCTTTGTGTTGTTTGTGCATGAATGTGATGGATGTGCTTTGGCTGTATTAATGCAGGAACATGTACGGAAAGATAGGCCGTGCTGTTACTTTTCTTCCGCCCTTGATCCTGTAGCATGCGCTTTGCCATGATATTTGCGCGCTGTTGCTGCTGCTGCCGCGTCTGTAAAACAGAGTGAGGGAATGGTCCTAGGCCATGATCTAACCCTGATGGTGCCTCACTCTGTAGATGTTCTACTGAATCGAACTCAAACGCAACACCTCACTTCTGCACGGTTTACAAGATATGAATGGATCTTGTTTGCTCCTCACATTCAAATTAAGAGGTGTTGTGTCCTTAATCCGGCTGAACTCCTACCTTTCCCGCAAGATGCTACTTGCGGCGATGAAGTGTCAAATGACTGTTTATATACGACCGAACAAGAGACAAAGGGTAGAATTGATTTGAAAGATACTCCCTTGGATAATCCGCAAGGAGAGCTGTTTTGTGACGGCTCCTGCTTCAAACTTCCGGATGGTACATCCATAGCTGCTTATGCAATCACTACATTGAGCACGTTTGTGGAAACTAAGAGAATCACACATAATTCTGCGCAGGCCGCAGAGATTATAGCATTGACCCGAGCTTGTGAACTTTCCGAAGGGCTTGCAGTAAATATATATACTGATAGTCAGTATGCCCTTGGGGTGGTCCACAACTTTGGGAGACTTTGGTCAGAGAGAGGGTTCCTAACTTCGCATGGCACCAAAATTCAACATGGCTCCCTAATAGTACAACTACTCTCAGCGCTTGCGCTCCCTACTCAGTTAGCAGTTATGAAATGTGCAGCACATTGAAAGATTACAGATGATATAGGGAAAGGGAATGCTTTCGCTGAACAGATAGCTAGGCAAACTGCTACCGATCTCCTTACAGAGATGTATGTTTCAAGGGAATCTGTAGATGCTTATACACTAGATGAGGGTGTTGGGTCTGTACGGGATATCTAAGCTGATGCCACGTTAGAAGAATCCAAAAGGTGGGCTGAAGGCTTGGGGAACCTTGACGATGAAGGGTGTTGGGTGGACATAGTAGAAGGGAGATGGCTACTCCCTGATGCGTATGTCATTATGATGGTCATCATGGCCCATGGTCCTACGCATTTATGTGCCCAGAAAATGACAAAAATGTTAGAGAAGGTTTGGGTAAATGAAATAATTTCGAAAATTGCCCAGCGCTACGCCTGGGAGTGCATGATTTGCCTGCAACACAACGTGGGAAAGGGGACAGTAACTCCAAGGGGTAGTTTTGGGCCACCCTCTGTCCCCTTCGAAGTGATCCACTTTGATTTCATTGAAATGGAACGATGCGATAATAAGAAATATGTACTGGTGGTTATCTGTGCTTTTAGTAAATGGGTTGAGGCTTTCCCTGTTAAAGATGCTACAGCTATGACTACTGCAAAAATCATGTTAAAAGAATACTTTCCACGGTTCGGTTTGCCAAGAGTTATCTGGTCAGACAATGGTGCACATTTTATTGCTGCTGTAATTCTACAGATATGTACAGCATTACGAATTGACAAATGGTTCCATTCGGCCAGACATGCTCAGAGCGCTGGACTAGTGGAAAGACACAACAGTATCATCAAGAATAAGCTCGCTAAGACGTGTGCCGGTACCAAACTAAAATTGCCGGACGCCTTGCCAATCATGTTGTTATCTATGCGCACAACCCCTCAAACTAAGACTGGGCTCTCTCCATTTGAGGTGGTAATGGGGAGACCTGCCAATATTTGGAACCTTCCTAAATGTAACTTGTTAAGAAATGTTGAAAATGTACTACTTTCAGATTATTGTAGCCAATTGACTAAAAACCTGTATTTGATTTATCACCAGGTACGAGAAGCTTTACCTGTATGATACGAGGGCCCGGGCCACAACATACGGCCTGGGAGTTGGGTGCTTGTCAAATCGTTTGAGCGCACCTCCTGCCGTGCGCCTAGTTGGCGTGGCCCATTCCAAGTTCTGTTGGTCACCCAGACAGCAGTGCGGGTCGCTGGGCAAAAGAACTGGATCCACGCATCCCACATCAAGAAACTTCCTCACCGTGTGCCAAAGGTTACAGAAGAAACAGAACCCCTCGCTGACACTGCAACCAATGATCCCAAAGCAGTAAGCAGCATTGAGAGTGTGTCGGAGAATCTCTCTGAGCCCGGGAGGCTTGGGGAAGCTGCCATTTTGTCTCCGCACTCTCCACAAATTTTGCACCCAGAAACTGCTGTTTCGAATTCATCCCCTTCACTTGCCTCCGACACGTTGCTTCCAGCAGGAAGTGACGACATATTGTTTCTGGATCAATCAGTACCAGGAAAAGTACGATATAATCTATGACCAAGAAGATAGACTTACGGCACGGTTTTGCTGTGCATCTGATAGACTTACGGCACGGTTTTGCTGTGCATCTGATAGACTTACGGCACAGTTCGGCTGTGCATTCGGAGAAGGAGAAAAGTCATTGAGGGATTTCTTTTTGCCCTAATTTGAGAAAGGGGATTCTGTTGGCTAGGGTAGTGGAAGGACTAAGAAGTCGCTCGACCGGGAGGTCGCCAGCAACAAATTTGGAGTGTCCGTTTGAAGACTACGATGCCCGCCAGCGCTACCGCTCATATGGGACTTGTAAATAAGGGGGTGACCAACCGGGACAATGGACAAAATGCCTGGGCCCCAAAAACGTATTGCTGTATTCTTATAATGATATTTTGTTTTTTAATAGTCACTGCCTTAGGATTGTGCTACCTCGAGGAAACTCACTCTTTAGAACTTTTGTTGCCTACTGAAAGTGCGCTCATTGTTCCTACTCCCTTTGTACATTTGAATACATTATCCCCTTGAGATTCCCAGCACAGACAAAGGTACCACAATAACACTTTACTGCTTATCATGGATGCTACACATGCCATTTTTAATAAATCTAACTGTTGGGTCTGCTCACATTTACGGCAACACGGGGATAAGGGTCTAGGTTGGTATATTCATCCTTTACCATTGACAACTGCTTGCTATGCTTCTCTTAGAGCATTGTTTTTTGGCCGATGGAATGATAGCATCTCAGGGAACTTTGATGGCACCAATCTGAATAGTTTTGAGAAACGTGTTTTGACTCCCCTGGGATGCTTACTTTTTGCAAATAGGAGTAAACCGAATGTTGCTTCTATTAGGCCTTCTGATAAATTGTCTTGTCCTTTCCAATCTTTGATTTCCTTTAAAATGGCTCCAATAGGCAATAAGGACACCATGCCTCCTTCTTACACTGTTAACCATAGCCCTGATTCAGTTTCTTTTTGCATACATAGGAATGGAACCCAGTCAAGGGGAAATTTTCCAACGTTGCAAATTTGACTGGAGAGAACAGACCTTTGTATGTAGGCAAACCTGTCTACTTTGTCTGCGGTAATGTAGCATTCCCATGGTTGCCCAGGGATTGGCAGGGAACCTGTTATTTAGGGATCCTATTACCTGGGGTGTTTATAGCTAGTACAAAAGAGGTTTCGAAGGCTCAACCACGGCGGGATGAGAATGGTGACACCCCAGCACAAATCTTGGGAGATATAGCTAAATCAGTTGTGCCATTTTGGGGGCAGATAGCGAATTCAGAAGATATCAGAAAACTAGTGAGAGTACTGGAGAGAACCATCAACCGGACCACGGACATGCTCTATAATATGACGTTAGAACAAAAGGCGATTTAGATTAGTAGCACTTCAAAACCGAATGGCATTAGATGTCATTTTAGCTGAGCGTGGTGGAGTGTGCAAATTAGTGGGGTCCACTTGCTGTGTTTTCGTACCAGATTCCTCCCCAACTATCTTCAAGGCAATACAGAATCTGCACGTCCTTAGTTCTGAAGTGCATGTTCCCGAGGGAAACTGTGGTCTAAGCGCTTGGTTTTGGGACTTCTTGTGATCTTGGGGTTGGAAGGTACTTTCGGTCTTACTAATTATTTTGGGAATCCTGTTGTTTCTTTGTTGCTGTATTCAGTGTCTACCTGGTATGTGTTCGATGCTAGGGGGATGTTGCGCACAAGCGATAGGTTCAATAGGACATAAAGTGTATGCCCCAGATAAGACTTCCCAAGAATATGTGTTGAAGGAGATTTTAGCAAATGATCTAATGGCAATAGATATTTCCGATAGTGATTCAGGGTTCATGGACGATGATGCATGGAGTTATTTGCAAGGAGATCCAAAGTAGTTTTTAGCACTTGGCATAGGCCAAAAGGAGGGTTTGTCGAAAGAGAAAGTATATCGTGCCTCCTATTGTAATAAATATATTAATATTGGCCTACGCCAAGCTGCTCGAAAGTCGCTTGCGAAAGAAATCCGTGTTGCAAGGCCCTGACCTTAAATCCATGTAAACCGCCATTTTAGGTCAAACCACCATTTTAGGATTTGTTGCGTAAAAGTCACCCTGTGAGTTAAAATGGTGGACGATGTCATTCCAGAATACAACATGGTCGTCTTGACCTCTGTACATAGCTAATGTGTAACTTGCCTAAAGGCCACTTGTTGAGGTCATGAACTGAGACCTTGCCTTTTGTTGACCTAGGTGTAGAAGGATTACTCGTGCAAAGAAACTAATCCACGAGCATATGTTGAGACAATGTTTTCAAATACTGAACGAAGAACATCTGTTTAAACTACATTGTATTAATGGTAAGAAGGCCTGCATGGAAAATCTTATAATACACAGTTATTGCATGGGTTTGTTGATACATATATTAAAGGCAACCCAGTTATAAGCGGTTGTTTGAGACTTGGCACGAACCCTAGATCGGTGATGTATTAAAAGGAATATTAACCCGAAGTGGGGCTGGACATCGCGCCCACCAAGTGTATAAAAAGCTAATGCATTCTAATGTACAACGTCTCTCACTGAACACACAAACCACGCTGGAGTTCGTTGTGTTGTAGTGAAGGCCAATAGCTATCTGATTTTGCTCTGTTTTTGTAACTGGATTCAATATAAAATAAAGTACTTTATATGTTCCTTTGTAACCCGTGTTCGGCGTATTTCCTTTTCGAGTACTCAGCCTCGATATTTTGATTCTGTTTTCACAATAAGATCGAAGATCGATTAAATAAAGAGGCCAAAACCTTGCTAAAATGGCAAAATCGCCTTTGTGATATGGCTCGCAGAGAGTGCACTGAAAAATCGCTCCTTACAGAGGCCTGTAAGAGGATGCGAGTGAAATGGAAAGCAACTGAAATGGTCTGCCCCAAACAAATAAACCTAGAGTGAGCTCAAGATCATGAGGTAGTGGAGGATGTTAATTTGACAACTCCGGTGGATTTAGATCAAGCTGGTCGTAGAATTATTGGTAAAATGCCAAATGTTTTCTCTATATTTAAAGAGAGGGCTTCAATTGCAGTAACGGCAATAGACCCCAAAGGAAACGTCTGCGGTAAAAGAGCTGATATCTGGGGAAGGTGTAAGAGATGGTCAACTTGGAGCTGCAATGAATGATCTGAAATCAGTCCTGAACAAGAAGAGCAACAATAAAACTAAAAATCAAGTAGTAAAGAAGAGGGGGAGATCCAATGGCACTAGGGACGTTTTAAGGAACCCCAGGACCCCACCACCCTCAACGTTTCTCCAGCCTGCAAAGAAATCCCAGAAATAACTGATGCTACCAGTGGAACATTCCCTATAGGCATCGAAGATGAGGATAATGTGCCTCTAGAGGAAACTTGCTTAAGTGATCTATTGGAGGATATAGATCAGGAGCAAGAAGATAATGAATGGAATAATTTGAGCTCATCTGAACGGGCCGAAATTGAAAGACAGGCGAACTTAATAACTTGTCCAGTCTGCAGTTCACTCTCTCGTGAAGACAGCTCTGTGGTTAACAACTGTAAACCTACATCCCCTCAGTCCTTCTAGGGAGAGGTTTCATACAATGGATGAGAGAAAACAAAGACAAGTGGCTATCTGCAGGCAGAAAGAGGAACAGAGGATCCTAAAAGAGGAAAAATAGAGATTCCCGCATTGAGGAAATAGACAAACTGGTCATAATCCTTGTGGTGCTAAGAAAGTTAACTGGACATGACCATCCAGAGCAGCAAAGATTGCAGGACTCCCACCATGAATAACTGCAAAGCCATACTAGAAAGAGTTATTAAAGGCTCAAACTGGGTGATTTTAAATTGCTATCACGTGATGAAGCTATTCAAAAGCATCTTCGCTCTCCGCCATATTACCACTGAGGAGATAAAGGTGGTGGAGTTCATAACAGAAAAGAAGATGGATAGAGTGATTGTTCACCTAATCTCTCAGGAAGTAAAAATGAAATTAATGTAGGCCAGTGAAAAGCTTTGGCCCTTAGGTTACGACTTGAGAGATGTTGGGGATAAGGAGGAGAAAGTAATGGAGGATCAAGATAATCAACATCCAAGGAACCAACGGGAGGCTGACAGGACACAAACTAAACCTTGCTGTGCTAACAACACAATGATAATTGTGTCTGGAAGGTCAGACGTGATCCTTGATGGAAAGGAGTATACATTCCTGCTAAAATTCACAGTGCACAATGAGGAAAGATGTAGATTGTAGAACCAAAGTCTAAGGATGGCAACAGGAAGGGCAACTATGTAGGGTTTGTAGTTGAGGGAAGTCCTGCACATGTGCTCTCATCTCATTAAGGCTTATTCAACCAGAGCTGATCCCCGGCAACAGATTACTCGGGAGTTCAGCCTTCTTGTCCAGGAGCTCACTGCCCCATTTGAATCTGACCAAGTCAACCCTAGGAGTATCCTATGCAGAAATTGGATTAACAGTGATATCTGCAGTAGAACTGAAGTCTGCACGTGAATCATCAAGGACCTTCCTAGGCCGAGAAGACACCGAGAGTGGAGGTTTGGTCCAATTGGATGAAAAGAAGCTACTTTCAGCCTCTACATTTCAACGGTAATACAACTGGCTAAGCTGTTACAGCCCCGATGAAAGTGGTCTTTTACCACTGAAACCGGTCGGCTTACCAAAACACTGCACTGGCACATCCTAATGCAATATGCCGGAGTATAGTGTGATCTACCCTAAAGAAGCTAAGGATTGATATAGGATCATCACTGTGTATTATACACACAGAAACACAGAGAACCTGTGTCAGATTTTCAACATCAAGAAAAAAGAAAAATCAAAATGAAAAAGAAGTAGGTCCCAACTACATTAAGTATTCCCACCTCCCAGAAGACAAATTCACCAGGGATGAGTGGGGGTCTTTTTAAACTAAAACACCTGCCCTGAAATGAAACTGAATAAAGTTAATGTTATTTCATTCTGAGGACAGACTTTATGGACCTGTGTCAACCAAGATTTACTTTGGAGGAAATTTAAAGACTGGGGCTGTATGGTTGATCTCCTGAAAGTAATAAAGTCTCTCTATTCTGATAACTCTTTGAGGGAGCGATTGAATGAGTCGGGCTCTCGGACTGTGAAAATTGTGACATTTTGCGGTTTAAAGCAAGGGTGTGCACTAGCCCCCCTGCTCTTCAGTCTGCACATCTCGGACCTGGGAGCCTCTCAAGTGGGAATTAGAGCTTTCCCCCAAGGGCAATGGCATGGAGTTCCCATGGATTATCTATGCTGATTACTTAGTTTTTTTGGATCTTACCCCCAATAGGTCTCCATAGAAGGATTGATGTGCTCAACTCATTCCTGGAGAATAATTAGATGAAAATCAATATAAGAAATTGAAGGTATCGATTATGGAGGCAGCTGTTAGAAGATCTAAGAAGGGTTGTAACTGGTATATAAAGAAACATAAGCTAGAGATGGTGAATACCATGTTATACTTGGGGGTCACAATCAATAAAAACATAAATGGGAAATCCCATTTTGATGTTTTGAGGTTGAAGATGAAGAACTTGGCCAACCAAGGCATGGCTCTGATGCGGAGATATTGTAAGTAATCCTTATCTCTGATTATGACATTCTATCGCCTGAAGGTCACTCTGGTCTTGACATACGGAGCAGAGGCGATGCTGAGCCTGCAGTGGAAAGTATGGTCAACACTTGAGGGTCTATTTTGGCAAAGGAGGTTAAAGCTCCCAAACTCTTTAATGATGCCCACGCTTAAACATGAGTTACGACTCCAATCACTGGCGTCTATATTGTTGTGGAAGTCAATTACCTTGTACAGGAAATGCAAGCTGGGAGATAAGATAGAGCCATTCAACATCTTTAAATTGGAGAATCTTAATAGTGAACAGGGGTTAAAAAACTGGAAAGTGAAAATAGAGGCAATTCTGTCTGAGAAAGGAGTGCAGGTTAATGGCCTTATCTACAATCCGCAGATGGTAAAAACAAATTGAAGCAAATGTATTGAATTGATACATGTAACAGAAGATATTAGGATAGTCTTAGACCTCATATAGAGAAAGAAGAGGCCTCAGTGACCCACCTCGTTACCTCCGTAGGTTTTCATCTGCTCATTATAGGGATATTTTGCTTAGGTGCCGACTTAATATCCTGCCGACCCAAGAGGTGCTTTCATCTCGAAAGATGATTACTCCAAATTAGATGGGATGTAGGTTATGTGGAACCCTGGGGGTGATGGAAACCATCTTGCATGTGGCTTCCTCTTGTATTGTCTAGATTACGTATGGAAGGATTGAAATGCCGAGCTCCAGAAATGATGACTCTCACAGCTGCTGAATGGTGGGATGGATAATGATGGGAGAGAAGCCATGTATCACCATAGCTGTGCTATAACGGATAGAACTCTCATTCTCAGACCTTGCTGGACAATATAGAACTGCTGAGTAGTAATTGCTAAAATGTAAGAAACAGTAAAAGATTGTATGGCTTTAGGGGAGGATCACTTGGATTGGAATTGTTCCTGATGGTCTGTACTGGCTTCTTTTTTATTGTTCGTGTCCTGGTTGCTTTTGAAGCTGGGGTTTTAATGTATGTAATGTGTTTTTTGATTCCTTGTTTCTAAACTGGAAGTGTAAAGTAATTGTGATAATGTAAATTGTTATTTATTCTTTTCCTTAGACTGTTTGCACATAAGTAAGAATTAACCAATAAACATTAAATTAAAATTAAAACCTATCCATGGTAAGGGACCAGTGTATCTATTCTCCTCTATCCAACTCTAAAAGCCTTCTTGTTATCTTCACTCTGCCTCCTTGTCAACCTTTGTGGCTCCGCACTCTCCCTGTGCTTCCTCTCGCTTCCTCTCCATCTCTTTTTTTGCTCCACTTGCATGGAATTCTCTTGCTCCGAACATCCGAGAAACAGTCCACATGGATTTGTTCAAAACTTAACTAAAAGCCTACCGCCTCACCTCTGAGTTACCCTCTTAATCTGCCTCTCATCCGCCTGCAAGCTAACATTTTCCCCTCGCCTCTAATCTGCCTCTGTCCCTCACTTCCTCTGCCTTCACTCTAGAAATTCACCTATCCTGGTCACATCCCGATCACAGCTGGCTGTACTGCCTACCTCCACTTAAATATTTCCACTGTTCATTTTCCTTAATCTATGTCTACTTATGTATTGTCCCAGGGGACACTCCCCTCCACAACCTGATCAGAATGTCCCTCAAAATCACACCATTGTAAGAACCTTACTGCTTCCCAATTCCTTATCTATAAATACATAATGTACAAAACAAATCAAATCAAAAATCTTTTGGTAGATGATCCCTGTTCGTCAATGCCCTTGACTCCTTTTTCTCCCAAAATGTGCATTCACTGTATAATTCTTTACAGGAGTGGCGTGTTAGTGCTTTATGTAGTTTGTTTGTCCTTTTAGTTTAAAGTTTGTTTTTTTGAAATTTTGAACATTTTGTTTAATTTGGCACGTAACATACGTCTTTTGGGTGCTTCGATGCACAGTATAAAGCCTGCCTCAGCCCATGGTAACATAAGAGATGAAGGAGGAATAACATTGATGCTGTGCCTCTTTCAACTTTTTTATTTATTTATTTATTTATTTACTTTGCCAGTTATGTAGCGAGTCTACCCCGGAGGCATCTGGGAGGCATCCAATTGACATTGCTGCTGTTCTGGTATTAGGAGTTCAAGGTCCCACTTCGTGGATTACGGTTGAAATGGCTGCATAGATAGCCCTTATCACCAAAGCAATTGTATTTGGCTGGTACGGGTTGAAGGACTGTTCTTGGCTGTTACAATCATTCACCCCTAACCTGAGAATGAACTTTTTCTTGTAGACACACCGCATTAAAAGTCTCTCTCCCAATAGTGATGAGTTCTAGATTCTGATTGCTCAGTAAGACTGAGTAGTCCATCAAATCACCTTGGCAAGCAATGATAATCTTAAAGACAGTCTGGAGGCCTGCAAGGCGTAAGATGAAACGCGAGGGCGAAGCAAGTTTCAGCGGGTCTTCAAAATGTTTATTTATGAACTGCCTTCCTGCGACGGCATAATGCGCGCAAAACGTAATTGCTAAAAGTGAAGTATAATCCTCTTGAAGGGAAGTCGTTTATCAAAGTAAGGCGTACTGTCGGAACTGATAAATGAAAAAGCCCATTGATACGGGCCCAATCAGTGATGCATGGCCTCGATGCATAATGCTTAATTACAGTAGGTGTAGCTGATTAATTCGCCGCTATGTAAAGTGTTTACGTTTGAGGGACTGTCCCTTTGAACCACAGAAGGCCTGCCCTGATACACAGAGCAACCCGCATCATTGAGCGCTCTGCCTGTCCGTCATTAGAATGTCCTCTGTGAAGTCGCATCAGCACAGAGTCTCCCAAGGTGTCATACAATGAGGCCGCTGAAATATGATGCGCTGTTGAACCAGTCAAGGCATCTTGCGGCTGGATATGTTTTTCAAGCAACATGGGAGTAGAGCGCTGGCATATTTGCCTGTATCTTCTAGTGACCTCTGCCTGCGGGGCCTTGTCTCAATTTCTTTTTAGGTTGTGTTGTGTGCTTACACTCGCTGGCTTCTAATTACCCGCACGTGCTTCGGCGGTAGGCGTATGTGCGAACGGCATGAATGTGCCACGTTCGCAATGATTATCTGTTTCATTATGTTATTAATGTACAATGTGTTGGTTGTGGAGAGCACAGGGAAACAGGAGGTTGGAGGTGTTCTGCCATGCCATAACTGGCTATGCTGTGTGTTATCATTTCTGGGTCGAGGAATACTTTTGTCTCATCATGAGCAGACATGAAAGAGGTGCCGCTAATGCATTATTGCTGTAATGATGTTTACGAATTCAGATAAGCTGCCAATGAGTGCATACTAAGAAACAGATGATTAATTCATGTAAGAAAATGGAGGTGCTGCATTGTCAGGGACTTCGTGCCCAGGCTGATGTTCTCTTCAGATGGCAGGCCACGCTGCTTTTCATTCCTTGCCAAGAGAAATTGCAGCTGACACAAAGATACAAAACATCACTTGGAAAGTGCCACAACCTTTTTTTAGGTCTTGTGCTCTCGCATTCATAGCCCAGAGTCTATTATTCAAGCTGACACCGCAGCGCAGCAGCACACAGACTCCGAGGCTTGTTTGATGATGCCGTGGAGCTGTGTTGTGTAAAGAGACGGCCGGTGTCCGCCTTGAGCGCAATGCACATGACAGAACCCGGCTCAGCAGGAGCCCGCTGCCAGCCTCATCTTTGAAGTAAAAAGAGCCCGAAATGGCAAAAAAGAGGACAGGGTTTCTGAACCAGAAGAAATTACAATAGATCAAAAAGCAAAAATATGTTATGAAATGTGTATCCTTTTCATTTATGTGCACCTGCCAAACATACCCCAGATATATTCCTTCCAAAATGTGATTCTGCACTCATTATCCATTGGAACCCCTGCAACCTTGAACATTATTGGGAACACTCGTATAAACTTAATGAATTCAGTGTAATTATTCGGACAGTAGTGCTGAACCAGTATCTCGTTATTTGACCCTATTAGTTCCCACTGAATTGTGCTTCTACATTCCTATATACCCTTTAGCCGCCATCAGAATATTATCATCATCGCCACGCTCAACTTTATTCAGTATTATAGTTCCGTTAAACTACAATAAACCCAAAAACACGATTAAAATAATCGTTCGCATTCATTGACGAGACAAACAAAATACATGTGGCTCATATTCCTTTTTTGCCTAAAAACATTTCAACTGAAATTTAGTTTTTCAAGCACCAGTCTCATGTTCCTTTTGTCAGGAAACGTTTTCTATAGCAAAGTGCTAATCACTCTGAGAAAGTGCTTAAGTCCCTGCATACTATATTTCCCATTGTCAGTTAATAGAAACAAAAAGGTCAGTTCTTTTAAATAGTATTTACACCAGGCAGAAAAATATTGATTTCCACAGCAGCACCAGAGTGATTAGAGTTAAAAGCTTAAGGTCCGGAGATACGTCTGAAGACTATCAGTTATTAGGAACAGAAATTACACAGAGCTCCAACGTTTCCTGTGTCCATGAATGACAAGACTATCCAGTCCTGATTTTTCCATTCGTATTCTGGGACATGCTTTTTTTTTTCTTGTCCCCATTTGAAATATGGGAAAATAAGAGTCACAGATTTCCAAACAAAAACAGAACTGCAAGTCCTTTTGATGCATGGCCAGGGGATACTTGAGAGATCTGACTATTAAATACAATGCCCTGTTTCTGGGCAACATATTGTCACACATCATATTTAAACTCTATACTAAACATTCTTTCCAAGCCTTTCGTATCATTTACTGATCATAGGGTTGTAAACTACAGTTCAACTGATCCCTTGTCATGCTGTTAAACAGTAATTATATAGTGCCTCCTTAGTATTTATATTGGCCTAAGCCTACTCGCGTTGCACGGAAAACCGCGTTACAAAGTTCGGATTTTTGGGTTGCCGCCATTTTAAGATTCATCTGCCATTTTGATTTCTACTCATGTGTTCGTCCTTCTAAAATGGTGGGCTATGTTTTAAACTTGCAACCAAGACTTCTGACCTTTCAGTTCTGTTAATATTTAGGCTGTCCAAGAGCAACTCTTTAGACTGAGTAATGAGACCTTGTGCTTCATATGAACTGTTGTTTAAGTGTTGTCTACACTCACAAGATTCATCTTTGTATAAACATTGGGACAATGAAGAACAAACCTCG
Source organism: Ambystoma mexicanum (assembly GCF_040938575.1). NCBI lineage: Eukaryota > Metazoa > Chordata > Amphibia > Caudata > Ambystomatidae > Ambystoma > Ambystoma mexicanum. Next base: position 873,604,403 of record NC_090941.1, read on the forward strand.
AGCGTATAAATTGGTCGAGCTGTATTGTAAAGGAACATTGTACAAGGCTTACCGCGGGATCCGAGAACATATCTCACTATTGTACCTTAATGGAAATGCAAACCTATGTAATTACTCCAGCCTTTCTCCAAGCAGAGAAGTCAGTCCAAGCTTCGGAGGACCAGCTGGTCCAGGGACAGTACACTCAAGGATCCCGACCCCCAGTCTCAACCTTCATGAAAATCTAATCACAAAACTTCCTGAGATCATTTCTCAAATTCTCCTGAAGTTAGGTGAGGACCAAAATAGTCTTTAGGCATAATGGCCTGGGACTAATCTCCTGGAACACAAGAGGCCCTAGCTTTCTAAAAAAAAAAACACTAAAAAACAAGCTGTTACAAAATTTTGATATCTTGTTATTCCAGGAGACTTGGCTTGTTAACCCCATAGAGATAGAGGGCTTTACAGTCCTAAATCTCGGGGCCTCACAAAAACCTAAAGGGATACCTGCGGGCGGCCTTTTAATGGTCCTTAAAAACTCAAGCATTAAACTAATTGTCCCTCTTTGCAATAATGCAGCAGGCATTCAGGCCTGCAAAATGGAGCTTGACCTACATAACTCAATAACAACTTTAGTGGTTATCAACATCTACTGGAACCCAGCCACCATAAACCTTCAAGACTTCACAGAAATCTTACATAACATATTAACAGTCGTGAATACCGATTTCGAGAGAGCCCTCATCATCATTGCAGGAGACTTAAACGCAGATCTCACTTCCCTAAGAAATAATCAGGTCGCACATCGCAAGCTGGCCACGTCACAAAAGGGCAAAACATGGCGGGACTTTCTCTCCTCCTGGGATTTTGAAAGGATTCTCGAGCAAAATGGGGGCAAGGAAACAGTAAATCATACATGGCGCCAGGGTTCCTGGCAATCCACATTAGACTATATTTTTGTGACACCAGGCCTTTCGTTGCTCTGCCCGACCCTCACACTCAACTGGGAAGGAGGTAGTGATCATGCCCGCCTAGAACTTCGGTTTCCAGTCCAACAGAGAGGATCAAACCTTCCCCGCCCGGAGGAACTAGTTACATTCAAGGGAAAACTGAGAGTGACCAAATATAAATTTGGAGGGAAAAAACTGAACCAACTGCTAGAAGCAGTTCCTGCTCCATTGTGGATCGAGGAATTCCACCCAGAAAAATTTAGAAAATTTGTGTGGTCAATTTGTCCACCAAATGAAATAAAAGCCATGGGGAAACAAACACATATTCATCATTTTGACGAAGAAATATACATGCAAAAGAGATTACTTCATAAATCCATACGAATTATAAAGAAAAAAGGAAGAGGAGACCTACAAGAAAACTTGCAAAAAATCAGGAAAGTTAAACAATCTTATAGAAATTGGTCCCGCAACCACAAACATCAACTAAAACAAGAAGACAAGGAAAAGATGCTTCACTTACTTAATGCAAATAATTGCAGAAGCTTTTGGGCAGCACTTAATCAGCTGGAAACAGGTCGTAACAGCTCACTCTGCAACCTGGTCTCAGAGCAATCTTGGATCGACTATCTGTCCAAGAATTTCAAATATCCAGGTTCCAGAGATTTTATTGGACCTTCAACTAGTTGGATATTGTCATTCAACCAAGAAGATATTAAAGAGCTCATCCTCTCTGCTTCCACATCAAAGGCTGCAGGGCCCAATGGTTTAACTTACCAGGTTCTAAAAAACCAGCCCTCTCTGTGGGCAAAGCTTCTGTATTATCTTTTCCAGGAAATCCTAAAGAATGGGATCTTCCCTCCATAATGGAAAAGTGCACTGATTATCCCATTCTTCAAGGGGGGGACAGGCTTAACCCTGTAAGTTATCGTCATATCGCCCTCCTGGATATTGACAGTAAGCTTTTTATGCGGCTCCTCCAGAAATAAATTACACACTGGGTAGACACCAACCACATTCTCTCCCGACATCAAACGGGTTTCAGGAAGGGCCTTTCCACCACTTTAAATGGCCTAATCCTGAATTTACTCAGTGAAGGCTCTAGCAAGAAGGAGGGTGTCCCACTCTTTGGGGCCTGGGTAGACCTGTCCAAAGCATTTGACCTGGTGGACAGGTCACTTCTCTGGCAGAACCTTCATAATTGGGGGATGCCAGCTCGCCTACTAGCCATGCTCATGGAATTACACAGGAACACCACCATTAGGGTTAGGCTGGACGATGTTGGCAACCTCTCAGAGGAAATACAGGTTTTCAAGGGAGTGCCGCAGGGGTGCCTAGGTGCCCCCCTGCTTTGCAACCTCTTCTTGGCAGACCTCGGAAATTTTCTGTCCCCGGCATCTATGATCTCACCCAGGATCAATGGGAGAAGCATACACTGGCTGGCCTATGCAGACGATATCGTCTTATTAGATGGCTCGGCATTGGGGTTGCAACGGCTCCTCCTCAAACTAGGCGATTATGCTAAGTTAAATGGCCTATTAATCAACCCTTCAAAATCTAAAATTTTGATATTTAAACATCCGAGGAAAAACTTCCAGTCTAGGAAGTGGTCTCTAGATGACATGGAAATTCCCAGAGTTGAAGAGCTCATCTACCTGGGCTACGAAATTCTTGCATCCCCATCCTTGAGCAAGCTGCTTCCAGCCATCCTCGGAAAGATCCGTAATATCATAACTCAGATGAAGAATTTACATGGGAAAGTCTGTGGATTTTCATTATCCCCACTTGTTAAATTCTATATTGGTAAAGCGGTACCTATCCTCCTCTACGGTTTAGAAGCGAAACCTTGGCTTTGGAACTTCGAATGGAACAAAATTGAGGGCAGGCTGTGGAAAGCGGTATTACATCTACCCGCTTGCACCCCCTCACCAGTCTGAGATTTGAATTGGGTCTGATCTCCTTGGGTTGTCGTGCGGACTGGAAGCTCCTGTGGCTTTATCGGGACATTATCATTGACAGACCCTTTACCCTCTTCTCCGACGTAAATGAACATCATAAAAAGGGTAAATCGAAACAACTTCTTGGGCTGGAGAGAAAAGTGGGCGACATTTTACTGAGGCTGAATTTAACAACAGAAATACTCCTCGTTAATCCTCTGAAAATCAAAAAACATCTTGAAATATGTGACTGGATCCGCACGATCGAGGGAGTCAGACTCTTGAAACCACCGAATCTTTTTTTGAAAGTTGAGAGAAAAGCAGGCACATTACCACGCTATCTTCAAAGATTTCCTGATCAGAACATTCGAAATAATTTTCTTAGATTAAGATTGAATTTGGCCCACACTGGAGAAATCTTGGCCAAAAGAAACCAGAGCAAAAAGGCCAAAAAGCTCTGCAGGTCTTGTGCCCTACCGAACTTACAATCATTGAGACATTTGCTATTAGAATGCGAGGGTACCTGGAGGGCAAGATTTCAGTTGCTCGGAAGATTCGTCTATAGAGAAGAGACCTTAACACAGGACTCCTTCTGGGACAGATTGATTTCTGGTCACGAAGTCATGCTTACTACGGCTGTTGTCAGGGTCCTGGAAAACTGCCAGATCCTATCAAAACACTACTAAAATGTCAATCCTTTTTATATTTTGTAAAGGTTTTCTTTGTAAAACCACAAACAAATAAATAATAATAAAAAACCTATGTAATCCTTTACATAATATTGTATAATCTGTATGTGAAGTAGGCACAAACTCTAGACCATGAATTATTAACGTGAAGACAGGCTGGACAATATTACATGAATTGTATAAAAGCACAATTGTTTAGATGTCCTGCACTCTTTCACCTCTCCCTGTCGGCTGGTTCACATCGCAAGGTGTTTGGAGCCAGATAGCTATCTGTTTTGCTTTGTAAACTGTACAGTAATAAAAGATCTGTGAATCTTTTCAGACCGCGATTGGTGTATTTCCTTTGTTGTACTCAGCCTCGATATTTATTTGTTCTTTCAGATGGCGCCCAAATTGGGACCCTCAAGATTGATGCCATCTCGTTGAAGAGTTGATGCGGCTATCAGACCGGGATCGGACAGTGAGAAAAGGAGGCCCCTTCTTGGATGAGACACGACACCTCAACAGTAATGCATGATCCGATCCCTGGACGGTGATCTCGGGGTCTGAGACAGCATCTTGATGGGAGTCCATATATTGAGGCGGGCAGTTTTGCTGAAATCACTAAGCACAAGGGTCCTTTGTTGTCCTTTGTAATCCGATCAGACCTCCCTTTGTCCTTTGAATCAGTTGAGTTGTTCCCCGATTCCTAAGTATCCTGATATTTGGTTGTAGTATTGTACTCACGAGCACAATCGGTGCCAGGTAACACCATTAATCTGACATGCCTGGGAAATTGTCTGCCTGTTTCAGGGCGTTATTCTGCAGAGACAGGCAATCTTTCAAATTTGGCCATTCGGCACCACAGGAGGGGTCGCCGGCATGTACTATGTACTGTAAGTACAGCATTGGTAGTATAGTATTCAATGATATTTGGCACAGACAAACTAGACATGCTTCCGAACGTCAGTGGCCAATCAACGATAATTTTGAGATTGCCCAAAAAGAGTATTTAGAATACATATTGTTAAAGAAAAAAGCTAGACCTGCATCATTTGATGTAATACAAAAGTGGAAAAAGGAAGCTATGCAGCAACTTAAGAGTAAAGAGAAGCATACAGGTCACCAGATGTCAAATTCAGAAAAGTCATTATTGTCTGATCAACAAATACATTCAGAGTCCATTAGAAACATGGATAGAGCTTTTCAACTTGGTATACAGAAAATATATCCATCTAAAGATTTTCATGCCTCAGATGAGCTAATTGATAAACTCTTAAATGAGCATAGGCCTGGTGCCATTGCACCACCCCCTTATGTACCTATTCCTGCTGTCTTACCTCTTCCTGCTGTTGTTCCTCCTCCCGTAGCAATTCCTGGTCATCCTGTTGCTCCTCCGCCGCCAGTTATTGCTCGCTTCCTCTTGTTGTTCCTCGGCCTATACCTCCACCTTTACCGACTATTACTGTTCCAATAGATCTGTCTTTGTTGTCAGTAGTAGTATCTCCACTACCTACTGTACAGGATGTGTCTACTCTTTCTTTCCCAAGCGGTTCTGCTCCACTTGTAGCAGATAAAGGAGCGAGTGTTGAATCAAAAGTTGTAACTCGTAACACAGTTTCCAAAGAGAAGAGGAGAAATTTGAATGCATGGGATAAGCAATGTATAGAGAAAGTTGAACAATCTACTGTTTTAGCTACGCTCTCTAATCTAGAAAGTATTCCTGTTCAGAATGTCTTTATTGAGGGGATGGGGATACATTTGGCTGTAATGTGGAATAGATAGACGGACACAGATTTCCCATAAGAGTTGAGAGATTTTAATGTTTTAGCTGATTCAAGTGGTACTGCAGAGAAAGTACAGGAGCATGTCAAGAGGGTTTTTGAGTTTAGAAGGGAGTTAGAACGGTTGCAGAATAATGAAATACATGGTGATAGTTTGGACGCTTTTTACGTGCAGAAACGGTTCCTTCCTCCTTGTTTCAACGAGTGAAGAAACGCAAATTTGCACAAGGGATGCACTTAGATGGATTTCAGATATGTCAATATCGCCCATAGAAGTATATGATATGTATAGTCAGTATACTCCAGAAATGCAGAAGAAAGTGTTACAGGTAATGGTAGAATACCTGCAGGATGAATGTATAAAGAAAAATATTTGTTGTCCCGCAAAATTATTGAATATCTATAGGAGAGCTTTTGCGTTTGATACTACTTCTACCAATATAGCACACGATTTGGCTCTATTGCTTATTAAACGTTCGGAGTTGCCTACTTCTCAGATGCCTATGAGAGAGGTTCCTCCGACATCTGTTCCCAAACTTGAGATTCTGGCTAATGTTGCAATGGGTGCAGCAGCCGATGATATTGCAGCTCACTATGTATCACAGTTTCTTCACGTCCCGTTCTCAAGGCAGGATGTGAATACTATTAGACAGTCGATTCCAGACATAAGGAAAAATCCAACAGGGTTTTACAAAGAAATAGAATCTGTCTTGCATTAGTCAGTTTTCACTCTGGGTGATATAGACTTGTTGTTTCCTGTGCTCCCACCTGCTGATTTATGGAAACAGATTAGGACTGTAGATGATCAAGCAGGGTTAGGTGACACATGGGTTAATTTGGTTAGGCTAGATGGAGAAAGGACAGCTGGTGAAAGACCACTGCAGGTGATATTGACTTTGCCAGATAGAATAGTAGCAAAATTGAAGAATTTAATTCCTGAGAGAAGGATTGTTTGGGACAAACTCACTGCTTGTACCCAAGGAAAATCTGAAGGTGCTACCAAATTCTTTAATCGGTTTTAACAAGTATTCTCTGATTTTAGCTGACAGGATTTAAGCACCGAGTCATGGAAAAGATTGTTTGTCAATAAGTTTGTTTGTGGATTGTTGCCTGATATCCAGTCACAAATGATGACTTCAGAGAGTGCTTGGCAAACTAAATCACAGTCCGAAGTATTGCATATGGCTCAGTATTATGAGAATAGAGTCAATAATGAGAAAGAAAGGATTGAAAAGAAAAGGGGAGACCTGAAAACGAAGGTATTATTGCAACAGATGGTCAGAGGGCCTAGAGGCGGAAGTACACAGTTTCGAGGTCAGTTTGTTCCACAAAGTAATGCGCCGTTTGGTCCTGTACACGCGAACCAATGTGCTTATTGCAGACAAGAGGGTCATTGGCGAGCACAATGCCCAATCCTCCAGCAAAGGTCGAATAACACATATGGGGCCTCATTACACGGTAGGCGGTGAGCCATGGCGCTATTAGCGCCATGGCTCATGCCGGTAAAATACCGGCACCGCCTTGACGGAAAGGGGATTTACCGCCCCATTCCAAGGTTGGAGGGGCGGTAAATCCCCTTTCCGCCATTGCCCTTCCCCATTCCCATTTCTGCCCCATAGGGCTCTATGGAAATGGGGAAGGCGCTAATTACGGCACCGCAATTTTGCGGTGCCGTAATTAGCTCCGAGGTCCCTTAGCGGGTTGGATTTTAACGCCTGCAAGAAGCAGGCGTTAATTCCTCCAACCCGCAAAGGGACCTCGTAGTACGGCGGTAAGGGTTAACGGTCACCGTTGCCATTAACGGTGACCGTTAACCCTTACCGCCGTCCGTGTAATGAGGCGTCATGGGTAGACGATCCAGAGGCCGCCCTGAGGTAGTGGGTCCTGGTAGAAGCCAGTTTGCTCAAAATTCTCAGTCTTTTTCACAAGATAATCAGCAACCTAGTTTAGACAGCAGAAATATCTTTGATAATCCTTCAACTGCCTACCTTTCTGAAGTTCTTGTCTTCGATGATTGATTGTTCCATTAGAACAGCCCGAAGCAGGGTCTGGAACCGACGCCTATTCCCTTCAATCAGAAAGGTCCCTACGTTGAGATGATGGTGGGGAATAAGAAGCATCTATTTTTGAAATACACAGGAGCACAGAAGTGTTCCATTGATCATTCACGGGTTCCAGACATTCCACTGTCAGGGCAGAATAATGTTTCTGTAGGGTTTTCTGGTACGCCAGTGCTTAGTCCGGTTTCTCTCCCGGTACCGATTTCACTGGGTCCATTTACGGATTACTGTCTGTTTCTTCTGACAACGAACTGTGGAGAGAATTTGTTGGGGTTGAATCTGTTGAAGGAATTAAATGTGGTAAATCATTGTTCTTCTGATGGAGTGTGTTTGACGATTTCACCACAGCAATTTTCTGCCTCACAGTTTCTGACTAAACCTTTGCCACCAGAATTTAGTGAAGTTCCGGCGTGTTTATGGGCGATTGATGACAATGATGTTGGCATTTTACAAATTGAGCCTGTTAAAATCGTTTTGAAACCAGGAGTTAAGTTGCCACGAATTCCACAATATTAGATTCCAGTTGATGGTGAGAAGGCTTTGAAATGTATAGTTTCCGACTTTGTACATCGTGGAGTAATTGAATAAATTGCAGGAAGTTTGTGCAATAGCCCGATTTTACCCGTGTAAAAGAAAGGGGATAATGTGATTCCTTTCTGTTTCATTATCAATTAATGCGCTATCAATAAGATTGTTGCTCCACAATTTCCAATTGTGCCTGATGTAAGGATGATACTAACAATGATTCAGCTTCTGCTACTCATTTCAGTGTGGTGGATCTTAAGAATGCCTTCTTTAACATTCCTATACACGTGCATAGTAGATATTTGGTCGGGTTCACCCTAAGGGGACAATCGTTTACATTCACCCGTGCACCACAAGGTTACATGGAGAGTCCGAGCATTTATAGTAGGGCTTTGAAAGAGCAGCTCGATACACTTGAGTTGCTTTCTACTTGTACATTGCTAGAGTACGTCGACGACCTTCTCCTAGGTGCAGACTCAGAAAGTGCTTGCAAAGAATGCACTGTGTTATTGCTTATTCATTTAGCAAAGCATGGGCAAAAAGCTTCATTGAAAAAGTTTCAGTATTGTCGACAGGAGGTTGCCTATTTTGGCTATTTCCTGTCAAAGGAGGGAAGAAGATTGACGCCTGAACGAATTAAGAGCATTTCTAGCATATCTGTCCCAAATACACAGAAGGAAGTCAGAGCCTGGATAGGAATGGCTTCTTACTGTAGACAATGATCCCTAATTTCTCACTAGTGATCAAACCAATGTTGGCATTGACAAAGAAGGGCATTTCTTTGACAATACCGTGGAACTTGAAACACCAGAAAGCTTTTGATCTGCTCAAGACTGCACTGTGTTCAGCACCAGTTTTGGGCACACCAAATTATGATAAGGCCTTCGGGTTGTATGTGCATGAACGTGATGGATGTGCTTTGGCTGTGTTAACGCAGGAACATGGGGGGAAGAATAGACCATATGGTTATTTTTCCTCCACACTTGATCCTGTATGCGCTTTGCCGAGATGTTTGAGAGCTGTCGCTGCTGCGTCTGTAAAGCAGAGCGGGGGTATGGTCCTAGGCCATACTTTAACCGTGTTGGTACCTCACTCTGTAGACGTTCTATTAAATAGAACGCAAACGCAACACCTTACTTCCACACAATTAAAAAAATATGATCTGATCCTATTTGCACCTCAAATTCAAATGAAAAGGTTTTGTATATTGAATCTGGCTGAATTGTTACCTCTTCCGGAAGATATTGCTTGCAGTGACAAAATGTCTCATGACTGCCTTTATACCACAGAGCAAGAAACTAAAGGCAGGATTGATTGACACTGGATACACCCGTGACACATCAATAGGATACCTTTCCCTTTGCCACACGACAGAGAAACAAAAAAGAAAACTACCTGCTCTGTTTCTGATGACTAATCGTTCTTGAACAACACCAAGGGTATTTCGGAGACTCTCTCTGAGCCGGAGGGGCCTGGGGAGACTGCTGCTTTATCTCTGAATTCTTCTTCAAATGTTTCTGTACCTTTGAACGACATTACCTCTGTTTCAACAATTCCATCAGGAAGTAACGACATGCTGTTCACAGATCATGCAGTACCTGGAGTCTTAAGGTGCGATCTGCATCCATGGCACTAGACTTACAGCACAGCACGGATGTGCCCATAGGAAATGACTGTTGAGCTCATCCTCTGCCACTATTGCACTGAAACATAAGTAAGAGGCTGGGGACAGGAAAAAACTAACTTCATTCAAGATCACGTGATCAGGAGATCATCAGCAAATGAACTAAGTTATTTATCGCAGGAACATTACGGGAGAGAGCTTCGAGGAACAATGCCTGTCACTATCTCTACTCGCACGGAGAAACCAATCGATTGTGTGGCTAACAAAGACATTGGACAGACAAATACATGGTCCTTGAGGACGTACTGTTTCCTTGTAATTATGTTAACTGGTCTGACAGTAGTAATTGCTCTTGGGTTTTGGTATATTGAAGGGGTGCGTCCACTTGAAACATTTTTACCTACTGAAAGTGTTCCCACTATGTCTACACCTTTCGTGCATCTGCACACTCTATCTCCAATGGATTCCCAGAACAGACAGAGTTATCACAATAATCCACTTCTGTTAATAATGAATGTGACTCATGCGATCCTGAATAGAACTAATTGTTGGATCTCTTTGCATCGGCCACAACACGGGGAAAAAGGGTTGGGCTGGTATATTCATCCTTTGCCTCTAACTACTGCATGCTATGCCTCTCTAAGGGCGTAATTCTTTGGTCGTTGGAATGATAGCATCTCAGGGAACTTTGATGGGACTAATTTGAACGAGTTTGAAAGGCGAGTCCTGACTCCTCTGGGATGCTCTCTTTTTGTAAATAGGAGCAAGCTTAATGTTGCTTCTATAAGGCCTTCGGATAGACTACCTAGACCTTTTCAATCGTTAATCTCTTTCAAGATGGCTCCCGTAGGCAACCGGGATGCTACACCCCCTTCCTAAACTATCAATCGCAGCCCCCACTCTGTTTCCCTCTGCATACAAAGGAATGGTTCTCAGTCAATGGGTATTTTGGAGGATTGTACTAATGTTGCAAACTTGACTAGTGGTGACATACGTTTGTTTATAGGTGATCCTGTTTATTTCATTTGCAGTAATGAAGCTTATCCGTGGTTACCTAAAGATTGGCAGGGTACTTGTTATTTGGTTATCTTGCTACCAGAGGTATATGTAGCTAGCACCTCTGAGGTCTCTAGGGCTCGTCCAAGGCGCGACGAGAACAGTGATACTCCTTTTCAAGTGATGGGTGATGTAGCAAAATCCTTTGTGCCATTTTGGGGACAGATCATTAATTCCGAGGATATTAGGAGACTAGCAAGAGTATTGGAGAGAACCATCAACCGGACCACCAATATACTCTACAACATGATGCTAGAACAGAAAGCAATTAGATTAGTGGCTCTAAAGAACCGGATGGTGTTAGACGTCATCCTAGCTGAGCGTGGTGGAGTATGTGAATTGGTGGGATCTGCTTGTTGCGTTTTCGCACCTGATTCCTCCCCGACCATATTCAAGGGAATACAAAATCTGCATGTCCTAAGTACAGAAGTGCATGTTCCCGAGGGAAACTGGAATCTTAGTACTTGGTTCTGGGACTTTTTACGGTCTTGGGGAAGGAAACTTCTTTCAGTCTTAATGGTTATCCTTGGTATTCTGTTGTTCTGTTGTTGTTGCATACACTGGGCCTCATTACATGGTAGGCGCTAAAAAATGTGATTTACCGTCATGGCGCCATTAGCGTGTCCGCCATCGTAGGAGACCGCTAATAGCGTCACATTACGAGTTAGCGGACACGCGCATAGGGCCATGACGGTAAATGACCCCACCGCCATGGCGGAAAAGCACCTTACCGGCTCCGACCAAAGTGCTGATAGCACCTCCGCCCTCATGCTGCACGCTATTAGCGGCCACCGCTGTTAGCGGTCACTGCTATTAGCGGTCACCGTAAAACACCGGAACCGGAAATAGCGTCATCGCACCGGAACGGGAAAGAGCCCGGCGGCCATCTTTAAAAACACAATCCATTGCCATCCCCTGCACTCAGGACCTGCAGCAACACCACGACTGGCAAAACCACATCCCATAAGAACAAACAATGCCCAAGGCCCTAAAGAAAGCCGATGCGCGCCAGCGCAAAGAACGCTTCTCAAACGAGGAATTGAAAATGCTGGCAGACACCCTGGCTGCAAATGCAGAGGTAGTGTTCGCTAGCGACATGCGGCGCCCGGCACTCCTGAGAAAAAAGGAAATCTGGGCTGAGGTGGCGCAGAAAGTCAGTGCGGTGGGCTCCACCCCCCGCACCGTAAAGGACGTGCGCAAGCGGTGGGATGATCTGCGCCTCCGTGTACGCAGCATTTTATCGGCCAACAGGAATCTGGCCATGGGCACAGGAGGCGGAGGTGGATCCCCGATGAAGATGCAGGAGTGGGAGGAGACATGTGCCAGCACCATTGGCATAGAATCCATCGAGGGAGTGGGCCGAATGGAGTGTGGTGTGGCAACAACGTCAGACGGAGGTGAGTGACCACGCAAGACACAGCAATGCCAAGCATGAGTCCCTCCCCTAAATGTGAATTGGGAATCAGCTAATGGATGGGGTCATCACACACACATGTACACAACCCTGCATATATGCCCTGCACATCCCCACACAACCACATGCATGCAGCACCTCACACACGTGTCACCCTGACACATGTCCGGATGACCCACCCATCTGGCCAACAACCTGCAGGCCCAAAGTAGATGTCCAAATCCAAAGAACTGCAGCAACAACAACATATGCATGATGCACGTTGACCCATCACTGATGTTATCCCTGTCTTGCTCCCCCACAGGGTCACAATCTGACAGTGAGGAGCTGGACGCTGCAACGCAGGCCCCACCACCCAAAAAGCAGGCCAAGGGAAAGGATGCAGGCACCAGGCCCAGTACATCGAGGGGCACTGGGATATCTGGATTGGCCCAGCGTACAAAAGCCACCCACGCAACGACCACACCAAGGGTCGAAATGCCATCCGACACTGTGGCAGCACCCCCACCACCCACCCCCACCACTCAGGAGCCAGTGCCAGAAGGCACGCCGTCCGCAGCCAATAGCTCCGTTGGGGAAGCAGCAGCCACGGCACCTATGAGTGATGTGGACGACCCATGTCCGACACCGGAAGGGCAGTGTACACCCAGCCCCCAGCTGTCCCCACTCCACAGCCCATGCAACACATCCAATGGCAACATCCATGAGGTGCATGCCGGAGATGCAATGGATGGGTCATTCAGTCCTGTGGCGAGCTCACCTGATGTCGGCCACATGCAGCAAGCTGCGCCGAGGAGTAACAGGGGCAGGGCCGCAGACGACACCATGAGCCTGATACGCCAGCGCCAGGAGGAGCTCAATGCCCTGGTTGCCCGGCAAGTGAGCGAGGCTGCCTCGACCAGGGAGGAGATCCGGGTGTTGTCAAGGGACATGAAAGCTGCCATGGACAGCAACACGACGCGCCTATGTGAGGAGATGGCCGCTGTGAGGCAGGTCCTAACGCGCATTGCTGAGGCGATGGAGAGCATGCGTCACTCACAGGGAGCAGATCAACCAGCCACGCCCTCGTCTACTAGCTCCGACCAGACAACCATCCTGCGCAGGTCCAGCCGGTCCTTGCGGCGGTCAGACTCACAACCCCCCAATGGTGGTAGTGGAGGAGGGAAGTAGGGCCAGCCTGTCCCTGTTGACACTTGGGAACTAATGCAGCACTGATGTGCACACCATGTTCGGTGGAGTTGTGGGGGAAGGGGGGTGAGGGTGTTTGTGGGAGTTGTGGGGGGAGGGGGGTGAGGGTGTTTGTGGGATTTGTGGGGGGAGGGGGGTGAGGGTGTTTGGGGGAGTTGTGGGGGGAGGGGGGTGAGGGTGTTTGGGGGAGTTGTGGGGGGAGGGGGGTGAGGGTGTTTTGGGTGGAGGGTACATGCACGTTTGAATGTCATAATGCTCAATACAGACGTAATGGCATGGATAATCACATGACTGGACATTGATAATTGTGTATGTGTGTTTTATTGTTGAAGGGTGCACTGTGATTATGTCCTCCATACACCCCGTGCCCTGAACTGAACACCAATTGCACCCTCCTAATCCATGTGCATCAGAAACAATGGTCTATCAGGTGCTGCCGCACAGCACGTCCCTCATGGGCATCGCCACCTGCATGACCTGCAGCCCCCTCTCCTCCATCCTCATCCCCGTCATCATCCTCAGACGGTGGTCGCAGTTCTATGTCAGGGGGCATTGGCACATTCCGTCTGATACACATATTGTGAAGCATGACACATGCCATGGTGATCTTGGCCACCTTCTCATGCCCGTACAGGAGTGCCCCGCCCGACCTGCTGAGGCACCGGAAGCGTTCCTTCAATAGGCCGAATGTCTGCTCGATCACCACGCGGGTACGGGTGTGTGCATGATTGTAGTCCTCTTCGTGCCTGTTCTGTGGGTTCCGCACAGGGGTAAGGAGCCACCTCTTCAGGGGATAACCTGCATCACCTGCATGGGTGCAACAATGGGTATGTGTAAGTGTCTACATAATGTGGAGCGTGCACATGTCACACAAACAAACATTGCATATTCAACGACATCCACTGATCCAAGCACGCATGGCAATCAGGGTAACTGCAATGTGGGAAGGTGAGGTGGTCCTTGCAAGTGGACATGCACCATGCATGCATACAGCAGGGATTGCCATGTCCCGCCAGAGTTTAAGTGATTTGTGTTTCCTGGCCCTGGCAACGTTAGTGCCACACTGCTAGTACACTGCCATTCCTTAGTTGATGTCCCCATGCTGTTTGATGGCAATTCTGTGGTGGGGTACGGGTGTGCCTCACCACAATGGCTACAGGGGATCCATTTGTATGCACTCATGTGCGCGGACCATTTCTGATGTAGTTCAGCGTACATTTCAGTTGTGATTTTGATATGCATGTTGCTGATTTGTGTAATGGGGGAATGGTGTGTTGTGCGGTGTGCATGTTGTTTGGAATGGCCTGTTTGGCGTAATGGATTGATATGTTTGCCGTGGCACTCACTTCCGGCATGTGGTTTTGTCTCTGGTCCATTGTGGGCTGCCTCACTGTACAGTGATGCAAATATGTATGTCCATTCTTCTCATGACACAAGTTCACGCCCAGTTGGAGTATGCATCTCCCCCCCCCCATTCACGCCCAGTTGGAGTATGCATCTCCCCCCCCCACTCACAATCCACATCACACTGACATGTGGTCGGCCTGCTACTCACCAAGTAGCCACGAACGTTGTCCAGCATGTCGCTCCATGTATCGTGGTATTGTCGAGTTCCGCAGGACCATTGCATCATGGGTTGAACCGGGATATCGGGCACAGCAATGTGTGATGATCTTATTGGAGTCACATACCATTTGGACGTTGATGGAGTGGTATTGCTTTCTGTTACGGTACACTACCTCATTGGCATGTGGGACCACCAGTTCTACATGGGTACAGTCGATGGCCCCAATGCAACTTGGGATGCCTGCCAGTGTATGGAAGCCTACTTTGGTGTTGGAGATCTCCTGGGCAGTCCGTGGCATGTATATGTGTTGACTTGTGTGCTGCAGGAGGGCATCGAGCACCTGGTTCAGTGTGCGTGAGAATACTGGTTGTGATATGCCATGCATCTGACCTACCGTATGCTGGTAGGTGCCTGTGGCCAAGAAGTGGAGCACTGTTACTACCTTCAGTAGAGGGGGGATGGCAGTACGGATGTCAATGAGACTCACAATGTCGTTGTATATCATGTCTACTATGGTGGTGATGGTATCCCAGTCCAGACGGTACAGGGTGTGTATCTGCTCAGGGGTTAGGTTGTCTGGACTGGCTCTGATCCTGGGAATTGGTGGCTGCCTCTGTGGTATCACTAGGTGCACTGGTGGTGCTTGCTGCGCCTGTCTTGCCCTCCTCCTCCTCCTCCTGCGTCTCCTCTGTGCTGCCTGTTGTTGTAGCTGCTGCACAGCAATCATGTCCTCTAGCCCATGTAATGCTGCTAGTATTGCATCCATCTTGGTGTGGGAATGGGTGTGGGGAGGGGTGTGGTGTGCTCTTTTGTGCTGCCAGTCTCCATTGCCTCCACCTGTGCTGATTTTGTCCACCTGTGGCAGGTTGGAACTCTGCTGTGCTCTTTTAACGTGTGGTTCGCAATGCCGGTATTAGCGCCTTGCCGGTAAGGGTTCTTTGGGTCTAGTACATGCCGGTATTGCCATGTACGCATGGCTCGTGATGCCGTGATATTAGCGCTATGCCGCTATTTCCGGTCTGAGGGGCCGCGCGCTCACGGACTTGCCGCTAATAGTGCCACCGTACTTTGCGGTGCCGCTAATAGCGGTATGTCCGGGTCGTGATTGGGGTGGGGATTTACCGATATCGGTAATCCCTTACCGGTAACGGTATGTCCCTACCGCCTACCGTGTAATGAGGCCCACTGTCTTCCTGACATATGTTCAATTTTAGGGGGATGTTGTGCGCAAACTGTGGGAACATTAGGACCAAAAATACACACACCTGAGAAGATGACTAATGTTTTTTTAATTAAGGATATTACTGTTAAAGATTTGATGGCAATTGATATATCTGATGAATGTGATTCAGGATGTACAGACATTGAAATGTGGAGTTATAAGTAAAGCAAATATTTTTAGTAAGGCTCTTGCCTTAGGCCAAAAGGAGGGTTTGCTAAACGGTAATTAAGTAGTGCCTCCTTAGTAGTTATGTTGGCCTAAGCCTACTCGCGCTCCACCTAAAACCGTGTTAATAGTTCTGATTTCTGGGTTAACTTCGCCACCATTTTAAGATTCATCCGCCATTTTGATTTCTTCTTGTGTGTTTGTCATTCTAAAATGGTGGATTATGTTTTAAACTTTCAACCAAGCCTTCCGACCTTTGAGTTCTGCTCATATTTAGGCTGACCGAGAGGCAACTGTTTAGACTGAGTAATGAGACCTTGTGCTTCATATGAACTCTTGTTTAAGTGTTGTCTGCACTCACAAGACTCATCCTTGTATAAACATTGGGACAATGAAGAACAAACCTCGAGCGTATACATTGGTCGAGCTGTATTGTAAAGTAACATTGTACAATGCTTACCGCGGGATCAAGAACATACATCACTATTGTGCCTTCATGGAAATTCAAACCTATGTAATCCTTCGCATAATATTGTATAATCTGTATGTGAACTAGGCACGAACTTTAGACCGCAAAATATTAACGTGAAGAGAGGCTGGACAATATTACACGAATTGTGTAAAAGCACAAATGTTTAGATGTCCAGCACTCTCTCATCTCTCCCTGTCGGCTGGTTCACATCGCGAGATGTTGGGAGCCAGATAGCTATCTGTTTTGCTTTGTAAACTGTACAGTAATAAAAGATCTGTGAATCTTTTCAGCCCGCTATTGGTGTATTTCCTTTGTGGTACTCAGCCTCGATATTTCTTTGTTCTTTCAATGCAGCTAATCCACAGAACATTGGTAATGCCACAATTCCCCATCAATTGGGATAGCATTAATTTCAGGGTTATCATTTCATTAAGTAACAGTATCTTTTGATTAGTGTTTAAGCAATCTTCCACATCAACGTCCTAGCTCTGTATGTTGTTGAAATATTGGTTGATATATTGCCCTTTTCACTAAGTGGCAATCACTAATCTAACATCTAAAATCTAGTATGCCATCCCACCTCACAATTCTTGGACAGTATGCAGCTAATCCACAGAACATTGGTAATGCCACAATTCCCCATCAATTGGGATAGCATTAATTTCAGGGTTATCATTTCATTAAGTAACAGTATCTTTTGATTAGTGTTTAAGCAATCTTCCAGATCAACGTCCTAGCTCTGTATGTTGTTGAGATATTTGTTGATATATTGCCCTTTTCACTAAGTGGCAATCACTAATCTAACATCTAAAATCTAGTATGCCATTCCACCTCACAATTCTTGGACAATATACATGATATGTGTGATCAAAACTAAAATCTATTTAAATAAAATAAGTCAAAGGAGATCCCCTTATTTTATAAAGGGCAAGTCACCACAATCATTTGTTTAAACAATTAAAATTGGTCTACCTGTGACAATCTCACTATGCATAAGCAGTCGGACCATAGCAATTAAATATAGGCATTTCTAACATATCCAATTCTTAATTATACAAGGCCACTTCTAGGAAGCATTCTCAATTCTATGAGAATTCTGCTGCTTGCCTGTCCACATATTTAATGCTTTCTCTTCAATTTAAACATTACATTTCATTTTGTATTTCATGACAACATATTTAGCACTTTGTTTTCTCTGAAATCAAAACCAGTAATAGTATTGGAGAAATTGTGCATAGAAGACTGGCCTTTATGTATGCATTTTTGTAATCATGTTTACGTCTGTTCACCCCCCCCAACCCCCGTGTGAATATGGGGTTGTAGGTTTATTGCATGTGTTACCGTGGTTTATTACATGGTCACAACCAAGTCAGGAAGCTCCTTCCCCCACAATATATGTTGCACACAATGAATCGCTTTGATTCTTTCAGGTCCTTTTTGATAAGGCCTCCAACCCATCTTGCACACAACACCAGCAAATATCTGGTGCCACAATGGTCTAGGAACCAGGCCGGTGTGTATTAAGAATATATTTATTTATTTATTAATTTATTTAGCCAAATATCACAAAGAGATTACATCAGCCACCAAGGTTGTGGCAACACAAAAACACAATGGGCCTCATTACAGGTCGGGCGGTCCGGAATTAACGGTGTAAACCCACCGCCACTGTTAATTTCCGGACTGCCCTATCCCGAGTCCTGCAGGCGGGAGGTGATCTTCCCGCCAGGTCTGACCTGGTGGGTTGAACACCTCCGGCCTGCAGGCGGACGTGCAAACACCTGCACCATCACGAGATGGTGCCGGTGTTTCCACTTCCCCATTCCCATTGAGTCTTCTGGGGCTCAATGGGAATGGGGATTTACACCATTCCGCCTCCGGGATCCCCAGGACACCAGGGTCGTAATGCCCTGGTATTTCCGGGAGTCACGGAGGCAGAATGGTAATACGAGTCCGGCGGTAACCAGGTGGTTTTACTGCCGCGGTTACCACCGGACTCGTACTGAGGCCCAATGACTTTCGTATAGCGCCATGGTAAAGATATACTGTCCCAATGCATTCCTTTTAAATCACCCACCGAAACAGAAGAAAAGAACAGTTCAAGGCACACAGTGAATTCAAACAGGGTTATTCTTTTCTCCCAGCAACCCTCACCCTCCAAACATCATATAAGCTTGATTACTTTGAATGAAAAGCAGTGGCAGGGAGTGGGAACACAATGGGAACATCAGATCTTGAGTATTCCTCACAGAAACAATATGGGAGACAGAAAGGTAATGGGGAAATTCGTTTTGTAGAGCACAATGGGAAAATCGGGTTTGAATTACTTATCACGGCTACAATCGGAAAGAATAGAAATAAATGGGGAATTGTTCTTTCTACATGGAATCACAGATGCAATGTGAAACACCTGTGTATGAGCACAATACAAATAAAATATAATATCATATCATATCAAAGAAAATACAAATGGGAAAATTCATTTTTCAGAGCACAATGGGGAAAATCGATTTTGGGATGTTTAGCACAATTGCAATATGAGAAAGAAAATCCAAATAGGAAATGTGTTTTACATAGCACAATGGGTACACAGGGGAAATTTTGTTTTGGCACCTTGGTCATGCAGAGGCACTACTGGGCTTCCCACTTCTGATTTAACATCAATGGGTATTTTGTTTTTTACACCGTGCGCACACACATGGAAGCAGGGTTGGGGGTTCATTCTTTTGGTAAATCTTTAAATTGGGGAATTAATTGATTTACTTTGATAACTATGCCAAGGATCTACACAGGCAAACAGGGGATTTTTCAATGAGGAAATACCTAAAACAATGCTGAAGTATATATGAGGCCGAGACACTCTATGGCTATTTGGTGGTTGTTCTACTTACAGGAGAGGTCTGCACTGGGCATCATTGAGCAGCAGGGAAAACTGTTGGGACAGCCAAGAGGGTCAGTCACGGGTCTCCTCTCTTTCCTCCAAGGGGCCCCAAGCAGCTTCTATCTCTCCTGGCTCCTGTCTCCACTGCAAGACTTAGTCCCCACTGCTGGGATGCTTCACCAGGTTTCAGCAGCAGGTCACCTCTCTGAATTATTGGAAGACCTCAGCTCTCATGCAAACTGGCTTAGTTATAGGGCAAATGGCATCAAATGTGTCATAATTCTCGTGAAAGGGATTGATTACCACTACCCCCCTCCCACCTGTGCTGATAGGACAAGGGGATGGGGGAGTGCTTTGGGTTAGCAGTGGGAGGAGAGCGCTTCATCATCCCACTTTGACAGATGGGCTCGGTCATGTTTTTGGACTCAAAATATCTCAACATGGCAAGTACCCTTACTTTCCAAAACTTTACATGTATGAATATATTTTTAACAACTACATTTTAAGGTGAATCAGATTAGACTAGTATGGACTGTGCACATCCTTTCTGTGCAGAGATACAGTTTTTCTTCATTTACTCAGGAACCATATTAGTGAAAAATATGGCACTTTACAGGCGTCATATGAATTATAATTGGGATGCTTTTATCAACGTTTCGCATCTCTGGTAACCATGGTAAGGCGAAATAAAATTTTTATTAATAACGTTAGTTGTGTTTATCCCACCATAATCGTTTTAGTATGGTTAGAATGGCTTAAATGTCACCTGTAATAAAAGCCTAGAATGCCTGTTGTGCGATGTACATTGTTCATGTTATGTGATAAAATGAGTTTCTCCCAACTTAAAGCTATGTGAAGTTTCACTCCTCATTGGCTAGACTCCCACCTTTTCTTAAATTTCACTTCTCCTCTGTAGGCACATGACGTCAGCAGAGGGATCTGTGTTTAGATTTCGCCTCAAGGTCTAATGGCCACTAACGGCCACTCTAATTCACTTTTTATGGGACTTGTGACCTGGTGGTCACCAGTGCTGCAGAACAGACCTAAGCTAATCTGTTCTTCCCCACATTTATGATCTCAAAAAAATAAAAAATCTTGGATATTTAAGGAAAGGCACTGACAATAAAGGCAGCCAGGTCTAAATCTCCAGGGCGACAGGGGGGCCCTAGAGTTTGGTTTCACATATAAAGAAATCACCTTCCCTGTCACTTGCAGCAAACAGCCTTTAAGGCATATTAAATGACCTCTCATAAGACACACCGTTTCCTAAAATCCAAGCGAGTTGCTTTAAAATTGTCCCTGTGG
The DNA here is from genome assembly GCF_040938575.1 of Ambystoma mexicanum. Classification (NCBI taxonomy): domain Eukaryota; kingdom Metazoa; phylum Chordata; class Amphibia; order Caudata; family Ambystomatidae; genus Ambystoma; species Ambystoma mexicanum. The sequence goes on from NC_090941.1 coordinate 873,625,200, forward strand.
ATGAGCTTGTAATAGGCAGAAACCAAGTTCACATTTTGAAAGTCTGGCAAACATTTTTCTGAGCATATTATTAGTGAGGGAAAAACGAAATGACATGCTTTTAATTATTTTACATGTAAAATGCTTTGTTTCATCAGTTTTATCAGTGCAGCTCTCCATGGATTTGTCAAACATCATTTACAGATGTCTCTTTTTCCCTTCATGAAATGCACAGCACACATTTTAGTATCTTGAAGTTGAGGCCCACTTTCTTTCCTTTTGATTTGGATTTACTAGGCCTTATATCCGACATCATTTCTGTACTGGCCTTTTTTTTTGGTGAGCCCTCATAACTGACTCTGGCCTCTTTATTCATGTCATCTGGGGCTATTTCATATCCCGCTGTGTATACAATGTGAGTGCAATGTATAATGAGTTTCATCTAATTTTACTGGTTTGAGTTAGGAAAAAAATGGCATGACTTTAGAACACACATGATCTTCATGGATTTCCTAAAGTATGGATAAGTACCTCTGCCACGTCACTTTGCAAATCGGATCACACAGGTGCAGAGCCGTTCCCTTAATGTGCAAATTAGTATGGGTAAACTCCCTTTCACATATCTATGACTTTCAAAGGTAACACATTATCAAGTTATTTTCTTGTTAGGTTATGAGGCATAGTCCAAAGTGTTAGACTATTCATGTGCAAACAGTAGGATTACATTTATTTTAGATATCATTCTGCACTGCTGGCACTGGAAACAGCTCCCTGTTTTATGCAGTGTACGCAGCACCAAACATTATGTTTGCTTTTATTTAAATGTACACTCTTTAGTAAAATCAAATGTAGGATATAACTCAAACTAGCACACTACAGTACCCTATTCACATTCTGATGTATCCATTTATCAGCCTCTGTGTGCATAAAATAATATATTTTCTGTAAGCAGTCAAATCTCAATTGGCATCAAATGCATTGAGAAAGTACTGTTACTTTTCACACACAATACCAAATATTCTATTAGGAATAAGTTCCTCCAATGGTTTCCTCTCCCCAAACACATTTAGCAGGGCAATGATTCTAGGGGTATTTTCTAATTGCATTTGGGGGAATCTTTAAACACACTTTGAAATATTCATTAAAGTGCTGAGTCAGTATTTGCCCTCATGATTTTTCCCAAAACTTCCAATGTGTCTCTCCCACCTCTTGGAAAACAGTTTTCTCCTGGGGAGGGCCCATGTCTCCAGATAGTATCCAGGTTCACCACTCATCCATTTGGAATAGGTGGGAGCCCCTTCTATGCAGCTTTTGATTCCAGAGTCACATCCTTATTGCCTGTGTGTTCCTGTGTTTATCATGGGCCATGTTCATAGGCTTTAATCACTCTATTTGATTGGTTAAATCTTTACATTGACTTGCATCGCAGTCAGACACTCAATCATAAATTCTATACAAGTGAAAGAAAGAAAATGTTTTCATGGTAACTGAGCCAAGACGAGCACCCACAGGCGGCCGCCAAAACCCACAGGCATCATTGTAGGCAGACACATAACACACACAGTCCTGGGCCCACATGGCTCACCTCTGGAGGTTGTTGAAATGGAAAGGCATTTGGGCAGAAATCTCATGAGAGTATAGACTCTTGCATGAATTGGAAATCCTGGGGTCCATTTTAGCAGGGCCGCTTTATAAGACCGTCCTCTGCCATGGCATTTGCACAGCATTCTGGATTGGATGCTGTCACTGGGCATGGGCATGCAAAAGACTTACCTGAACTTTAGCCTCACAGGCTCATACCAGAGTATTGCAGAGAGTTTACCTGAAATCTGGTTTACAGCAGTGCACTGGATATTTGGACTACAGAAGGCCTTTAGACTTATCTGGACTCTGGGGAATTCGCAGAATGCTAGACAAATATAAAAGGAGCTTACTTGGATCTGAACCACCTGAACGTTTATAGGGCTTACCTGTTGCCACAGATTTCTTAGATCACCGTCACTGATACTGCACCACACTATGTCCTGAAAACAAAGAGAAAAGATCATTACAACAGACACTTATTGAAAGACCACATTAACCAAGCAGGGCAAGACAATTATACAGCCTGTATCACAGAGGAAGCCACAGCACCTACAGAAGTCAAGACTATGTTGTTGACCTCAGTGAAGTAACTAGGTCAAGTCACTTCCCAGTGCTGTCAAGACTAACTCAAGTCACATACTGTGGAGGTATAGTACAATAGGGTTAGGGTGGAGCAGGGTGGGGAGTTGTAGTAAGGGTCATAACAGTGTACATCCTATCATCCATTACAGGTGGTGCAATACAGCTCATTGGGCATCCACAAACATCACCACACACCGGAAGTAAACCTACTGAACAATCCTTTCCCTCCCCCTTGGATCTCTTTAAAGGTCATTAGAGCACATTGGCATCTGTTGGCCCAACGTGAGGACATCCATGGCAATTCTTGCAAGACCCAGAAAGCAGATGCGCATTACAGATTTGGGCTGCTTGTTCGCTTTCATATGCAGAATAATTTGTATTCCATATTTCATCAAAGCAGCATGCAACATCAAGGAGTCATGGCTTTCTGGGATCCCCTGGCATTGAGGGAAGTGGCATAAATATGTACAATCATTTTTGTATTGTAGTTGTCATTTATATAGCGCCTTTTACCATTATCATTGCCTGAACGGGCTGGTGGTGCGAACGTCCTCGAGGACCGAAGTTCAGAGTTCTGGAGGTCATTGAGTAAGATTAGAATGCGTGTGTGCATTTGGCCAAATACGGCTTAGCAGGGCTGTCCAGGCTCTGGTAGAGAGCAACCCATGAGGTTAGGCATGTAGATGGGTGCTGAGAGGAGTCAGGAGATGGCATGAGTGCTAGAGACTCGCTAGGTGTTCAGTGTGCGCACATTCGTCATAGGTTTTTATTGCATGCAGAGGTCAGAGGTGTTGAGTTGTAATCTGGTTTAAGTAGGCATAAAATTATCTGCCCAGCATAATCATATTTGTCATAGTCCTTGATGTATTCTGATGTATGTGGGTAGCCATGCCTGCCACCTGTGTCCACTGGAGTTGCACAGGGTATACTTACAGACTCTTCTAGGTGTGATGCATGGCACATCTACCCAGATATCATGTGCTTACTCAACCTTCTCAATTGTTACCTTTACCATGGGTGGCCCATCTTATATTTCATCAATGCGCGATACCTGCCCTCACTCAAGTCCTTCCATTGCAATTCTGCGGCTTGTTCTTGATTGCTTTCCCAGAGTAATGTGCGTGACACGGCCATGGCACAATTCCTCCAATGAAAATTCCCTGCAGTGCATCCCAATCTGTCCGAGTGCGATGGTGGTGATTCGATCACAACTACTTTGAGTGTGATTTGCCTGTTTTCCCAGTAGATACCAGGTACAGTGACTAATCAATCCTGTGACATTTCATATTGTGAGAAACAATATGATGGACTGTACTTCAGCTGGTGGTGCACCGCCAGATGCTGCAAGGTTGGGCAGCCCTGAAAATGTCCGGCCGCCTGGTGATGAGTGTTTCTATACTTGGATTGGGAATTGGAAGGTTAGGGATGGGATGCAGGATAATTCAGCAAATAGCCAGGTTTTGAGGACTTTTTTGAAGGAAAGGTAGTTCTTGGTGTGGCGGCCGTGCATAGAAAGAGTGTTCCAGATGGTGGGAGTTAGGATAGAGAAGTCTGAGTTGCCAACTCTGGTAGAGTGTTAAGGAGGAATAGCGAGGAGAGCTGAGCCCGATCAGAGGTTTCTGCGAGGGTGGTAGTGGATGACTTTATTCTGTTGGAACTCTGGTCCTTTATTATGGAGGGCTCTGTTTGTGATGCACATGGCTTTCAAGCTTACATTTAAGCTAATATGGAGCCAGTGTAGTACTCTGTGGGTGGGGGGAGATATTTTCTCTGCGCGAGAGGGCAAGGAGCAGTCTGGCTGCTGAGTTCTGGATTTGCTAGAGTTTCCTGAGCTGTCGTGCTGGGACGGCACGATAGAGGGAGGTGGAATAGTCTAGGCAGGAGATAATGATGGGCAGTATTGGGAAGACTCTTTGAGGATAGGAGAGATAGGGAAACATTAATTTTTCGGATGCATAAGTGGAAGTGGCAGGTTCTGTATACAGAGTGGAAGTGTTTGGAAAGAGATAGGTCTGCGTCCATGGTGCATACACGATTTTTAAGAGGTGGAGGCGGCAGGTGGGGCTCCCAGGGCTTTTGGCCATGGTAAAGGTTGGGGAATCAGAGCAGTTTTGCGGGATTTCTGATTTCCCCGCATTTAGGATTACGTGATTGGTCAACATCCAAAGGTCAATATCTCAGAGGCAAAAGGAAAGGTGAGCCTTTGGAATTTAGAATATTACCTGGGTGGCATCTGCATAATTGTAGCAGGTAAGCTATTGAGGGCGGATGAGAGCCAAATTTCTTTTCTTCATAAAGTTATACATATTTATATTATGTTTTAATAATTATATAAATATGGGGCTGCATTATGAGGTGGACCCAGAAACCCATAACAAAGAATCTGGATTGAGATAAGTACCCAGCTTTTCAGCACACTACACTGCATTCATGTCAGTTTCATTCAGGGCTGTCTCATTCAATGTGCCACACACACGGAAACCAGACACCCACAACAGAGAATGTGAGATCACTTCAGACTCCTTTCATACATGTCCCACCCAGAGGGTATACCCACAACAAACAGGCCCTGGGAAGGCTCTGATCAGTCTGACAGGAGGCAGTCCTAGAGCCATATATGGTATTTCCACCCAACAGCCAGTCAGGAGGAAAGGTAACAGAGACATATATGGTGTTTCAACACAACAGGCTCTCTGGAGGAAGGGAACAGAGACGGGGCTTCCCAGGACTTTGGAAAACAAGGTATTGGGCAATAGAAACCAAGAGGCCAGGTGCCATTGTGCCTTCTATCCGGAATCCATCGATTCCTAAGGCTTGGCCTGGGTGTACCAAAATGGAAGACACTCAGAGCCACTGCCAAGCCAGCATTTAGCTTTCAACAGCCCATACCCTGCTATATGGCCAACACACAGGTGCCCAAAAACACACCTAAGGGGTAAAAGGGTGTAACCTCACCCATGGTTGCCATAAGGGTATGTCATGGGTGTTGTTCAACAAAAGATAAAATGAAGGACTGCACTGCCAGAGGTACAGACTGGACCTCAGTGGTAGAAAACATGGGGGAAACAAACACAGAAAAGTGGTAGGACAAGGGCTAGGAGGCCCTGTACCTATATAATGCATTTACAGCATTACATATGCCACTGCTCCAGACTGAGGTTAGGGCAACTGGCCATCTGCATTATGATGACCCTTCACTGGCCTATGCTCAATGGTGAAATATAGCCCTTGCAGGCTAATGGACCACCTGAGCAGATTGGGGTTTTCACACGAAACACTGCTGGACCCTGAGTGACACCAATGGACTTCTTTGACTCAAGGTGTCTGGGCACTCTTCTTCAGGACTTCAAAGACCTCTTCTCCAGACGCCAGGCACACAGGACTGCCTTCCAGGATACTTTAATGGAGAGTAGCAGTTTGCACAATGGTCCCTCGTATCTAAGGGGAGAGGTCTCCTCTCTGGATCAAACCTTGGGAGACATGAACGCTTTCAGATTACAGTGAAGACATTGCAGCAGCAGACTTCTACTCCAGCTGGGCTTCAAGGAACATGTTCTTCTTGCTAAAGCTTCAACTTCAGAATCTGAACAAATTGGTAAGTGAGAGGTCCCCAGATATACACATCTGTTCCACATTCATTCTAGCTGAGCAGCTCAGTCAGCCAATCACGCAGTAGGACATTCATGCAGGCATGCAGCCAATCAGGCTCACAGGCACTCAGGCCATTCACTCCACCAAGACACCCATAACAAAATATGTGGGTTGGGGTAAGTAACCAGCCTTTCAGCACACTACACATCATCCATGTCAGTTTCATTCAGGGCTGTCTCATTCATTGTGCCACACATACAGAAACCAGACCCCACAACAGAGAATGTGAGTTCACTTCAGAGACCATTCATACAGGTCACATCCCTAGCGTGTACCCACGACACACCACCCTTGGGAAGGCTCCAGTCAGTCTGACAGGAGGCAGCCCCAGAGCCATATATGGTATTTCCACCCAACAGCCAGTAAGGAGGAAAGGGAACAGAGACATGCATTGTGTTTCAACCCAACAGACTCTCAGGAGAAGGGAAACAGAGACAGGGCTTCCCAGGACATAGGGAATCAAGGTAAAAGGCAATAGAAACTAAGAAGCCACAGGGGCCATCTTGCCTTCTATCATGCATCCATTGATTCCCATGGCAGGACCTGGGTGTCCCAAAATGCAGGACATTCAGAGCCACTGTCAAGTCCGCATGTAGCTACCACCAGCCCATACCCTGCTCTGTGTGAAAAACACAGGTTTCTATTGTAGACTACTAGTCCCAGATACAAATGCATTTTTCTGTGCTATCTGGACTCATTAGCAGCTCGTCATGACTAGACCCAATTTCTAATAGTATATCACCACAACATTATTATTATTATTTATTTATTTGTTATGGTTTATATAAACCTTACAAAATATTGAAATAGACATTTCTCACACGTATTTACATAACTTTGACATAAATTAGAACCAGAAAAGAAACAAAGACAAGTACATAATCAAATACTGAGAAAACACAATTCCAGATCTAAACAGCAGCAGGAAGAAATATCAAACATCACCAAACCTAATTAACATTCTCTCCAATAAATACAATCAAACTTTTTAAAAAAGATCACATACATTTCTCAAGAAAGGTGCAACCCTAACATTTAAATTGCCTTTACTACAATGAAGCATTCTATACCAAATAAAATCTCTATCCACATTAGCAGTATTGGATACATATTGACTGAAGTATAGAAATCTTTTGGCCTTAAATGCCGGGCACACCAGCAAAATATGCTGTAAATTCTCAACTGTCCCCTCTACCAGGCAAAATCTGCACAAGGTCCAAGACCCTTTCACATTTGATCTTATAACATTGATCTGGTTTGTATTAATGACATTAAATCTAAAACGCATAAAATCATTTCTTATTCGCTTACAAGGATATTTAGCTAAATACTGTTCCATACCTGGAAACCATTTGTTCAACGCACATACTTGGCGGTACAGTTTGGAGTCCAACTGCCTGAATCTGCTTTACCATTTGGGGGTCTCTGGCTCCCCTTGTGGAGCCCGAGAGCCCCAAATGGGAAAGCAGATTCAGGCAGAAACAATGCAGTTGTGTTGGAAAACGCTGCGGTTTTTCTTTCCGAGTTTCTCAGGCTCCTCCGAGCCGGAGGAGCCTGAGAAACTTGGAAAGAAAAACCGCAGCGTTTTCCAACACAATAACGTTGTATTTATGTTTGCGGTCGCTTCAAAAGCGACCGCAAACATAAATACAATGTTTTTAAAGCTGCGGTTTTATTTCTAAGTTTTCTGGGCTCCTCCAGCCCGGAAAACTTAGGAAAAAAAGCACAGCTAGTGCTTATTTTTTAAAAAAAAATAAATAGCACTTAGCGAGATTCAGCTGCAGCTTTCCTGCTCTGGTCTCCGGTCCCCGTCCTCCGCCTACAGCACTAATGAAGGGAAAGCCACCCAGCGGTAGCCTTTGTTTACTACAGCTGGCTGGCTTTTCCTTCATTAGTGCCGGAAAAGCAAAAGCCAGCACAGGAGGGCCTCCATTTCACAAAATTTTTTATGTTGCCTATCTATTTTTTAAATAAAAATTTTTACTAGACCATCCCTTTAAGAGACTGTAATTCGGCCCCATATATTAATCTCGGGATGACTTTTTTCGTATAAAATTCTCTCAGAGGACACATTGTAAATCTACCATATTTGGATTTGATTGCTCTCATTTGACGGATAGCAATATCAGCCTTGAATCTAAGTTGAGTTCTAAATACTGATCTTAAGTTAGACCCCGGTATAACAAACCATAAGTATTTAAACACAGGCTGGGCTCTAAGCCTCGATATACCACATGACCAGGTAAGGGCGTCCAACTTCCTGCTTCTATTGCCCAAACGAACTATCACGGTTTTTGCCGGATTGATCTTCAACAGTAGGGAGGAGGTAAATTCATCAAACGCTTTCAGCAATTTTTGTAGACCGATCTTTGTATTCATCCGCATATTCTAGCCATGCTACACAGATATTCCGTATTTTTGGAGCTACAAGGCCTTTATTCGTCAGGGGGGTATTCGCACCACTTACATACAAGTTGAATATTGTTGGTGCCAACCGACAGCCCTGACGCAAACCATTATATACGGTCAGTGCACTAGTCAGAGTACCCTCAGCATCTAATCTTACCCTTATTATTGTAGCGGAGTATATAGCCCTGACTATATCCAACAGGATAGGCGGCATGTTTAGTGATCTAAGTCTCTGCCAGAGAATCCTCCTATCCACCAAATCAAACACAGAGCTTAAGTCCATGGACGCAACATAAATGGGTAAGGCCCCCTTTTTCATGGCTTCAGCACGCAGACAGCTAAGTATCATCCCTCCACATTCGGTTCCCATATTTTTCCTAAAGCCGATTTGCCCAATATCCAGAATATTCCCTTCAAGCATCCATTTGTGAATTTCCTTCAGTACAACAGACGCAAACAATTTCGAATCTGGATCCGAGATGGCAATTGGCCTATAGCTTAGGGGACATTGTCGGGATCCCTTCTTAAAGATCGGGATGATAATAGATACCCTCCACGACAAAGGCAAAACTCTGGTCAATAATGTATTATTAAACAGACTAAACAATATTTTTGCCCATATTTGGGGTTCACGTTTAAATGTTTTATTCGAAAAGATTATGCGGCCCGAGCGCACCCGAGTTCTTAGATTTAGTTATTAAGTCCACAATGTCCCTCGTGCTAAAATGCAAGTGCCATTGGGATCCTCCATTCACTACATCTTTCATATCATGAGTTTTAGTGTGATATATATCGGCAACATGACCCAGCCAAGTGGATTCGTTAATCGGATTAAGAAGCATCTCTTTCTGGGGTTTCTCAAGGTTGTTAATTAATTTCCAGAAGTTGCTGGAGTTATGTCCTCTAAGGGAGTTTAACATAATTTCCCCGTCCCTCTGCTCTTTCACCATACGATGTTGGATCGACCAATTTTTATATGTTTGCTTTATTTTCTTTACCAGGGCCACCGTATAAGTAATATCGTACCCCGCTTTCCAAGCCTGTCTAATCTCTCTCCTCATCAGACACTTCCTGTCCTTCACTGTCTCATCAAAATAATGGGTCATACAATTATTACCTGTGATCTTCTTGCCAACAGACTCCTCAATTTTTCTAAGTGAACTATTAATATAATCTGTAAATTTAACAGCCGAATATGTGTCGACCCGTTGGATATCAGAGAAAGTTTCGTAATCTTTAATCATGGTGGCTGTGAAAGAGGTGTTTTTTTTCTCAGTCCATCTGATTCTATTCCCAGCCTGGTTAATTTCCAAGGGATGATTATACATCAGTTTTGATTTAGAGTAACCTACTGTGTCCAATTCAAAAGAGAGCATACAATGGTCGCTAAGATTAGTATCAATGATATCCAGTCTTCCTGTACAGTTGAACACGCCCACAGAACAAATAATGTAATCAATAGTGGATTTATAACCCCGAGCTTTCCAGGTGGGAAGAGGATTAGCCACAACTATCAGACCCCAAATCTCAATAAAGTGCAAGCAAATTTTACCTCGGCCCTTGGGGTTATCCACTGATGGTAGTGCGATCACATCATTACCCATATACAGGTATCCAATCGGAGAGTCCACAGGAATATCAGCATTTAGGTCTCAACTATAAACATGAGCCCCCCGGGATTCACAGCCATCCAGGATTCAAATAATGATCCCAAATTCCCCAATTCCAGCCTTAATTGATTATCAGAGTAGTCTGCCTGGTTCCAGTATATATTCACTATCAGAAATGCAGTGTCCACCGCGTTAAACTTCAGTATGTAACCCACTACTAAAAAGTGATCCGAAAACGCCCATTCACCCGTGATTCTAGGGTCAATGGTATTTTTCACTTCCGTTATAAGACCACCTTTAGGTCTACCACACCTGCCCCCCTTTGCGATTAGAGACAAAACAGTGAAACCGTCCCAGCATAAATGAACCCTAGACCAGGTTTCTTGTATACAAACAAACTCATATCGAGCTAAATCATTCATAAGGCTAGGATTATGCAGCAGGTGCGAGGATCCTCGCGAATTCCAACTAAGTAATTTAGAGATTCCTTTTTTCAGTTGCTAAAGGGGCTTAGATAGATTTTTAAGAGTATCAATAGATTCACGTAGGGACAAGGCAAGCCACCTCCAGTCATGTGTGTCCGACTTCTCTGTTAAAGACACTGATCCCCCCGCCCCATTGTTGGGATAAAATCCCTTTGCTTGACCACTATACGTTGAAAGAGACTTTTTAACAGTGGTTGTACATATACATATTCAAAGATGTCGTAGCCTCTTCGTTGAAACTGTTCTGCTTCTTTCAGGAGAAGGTTTCTAACCAAAGGTGATGGAATTACTAGACGAACGTAATCAAGACGTTGTCTGTGTATGTAGTCAACTAAATCAATGTCGGCCGAGGTGATCAAGCTCTGGTCCGGAATTTGACTCAATAGTGATAGGATAAATGGTCTGTTTAGTGCGGGCCCAGTAGAGTCATCAAAAAGAGTTGTTAGAACAAGCCCCGGCAGCTCCGGTCTTACGGGTTCTTTTAAGTCAAGCACTCGATACTCCAGAGACTGTTCATTGCCCTTTTCTTGAATGCTAGGAATAATCATTCCCAACCTCCCCTCATCTCGACCAAAGTCCTCACAGCTACCAGCATCATTCATTCCCCTTGCAGGTCCTACCCGCAACTCAGACAGGTCTTTCGCATGTTTTTCCTTGAGCGATGTTATTATAGATACATAATAAGCCTCATTATTCAAAATCTGTATGGTATCACTCATGGACTTTTTCAGTATTAACAGCATAATCACCTTTTTTTGCTACAATCTCTGTGTCCTTACAGGTTTTACCCTGTGCAATTTTCCAATCGTGAGTCCCCATTCCTGTATTAACCGAAATACCTACATGATTCCTCAGTGGGACAGCATCATGGTCACGTGCATCTTCGTTACTGATCTTTGTTTCTACCATCACCGACCCTTTGTCATTGGCCAAAATTATGTCTTTGCCATCCAGGGGATTTTGTAATTTCACTGAGGACCCATCATGCACGGCCGCATTAAATATCTCATAAAGATCATCTCAGTGTTTTTTCTTTGTCAGAGTATCACAGAGTCGATATTCCCCTTCGAGATAGGAACTCTGTGTGGATTGATCAATACCTTTACTTTTTTTTACAAGTATGTCTTTAGTTCCTACAGGTTTATTACTTTGCAATTTTTTCTCTACACTAATTAGTTGTACATCATTAGCCTCATCATAAGCGAGATCTCTGAGGAATTTTCTAGAGGATTTCATCTGCCCCCCTTGTTTATTACTATTATTGGTTTTTTTCCTCAGTTTGCCAACCTTTTCCCTTGTCTTTTAGAGAGTTTAGTATCATTCACACTTGGTTCATCTCTATTTCCGGGAACTTTTCCCCCCTGCTCACAATGAACTATATCCGCCAATTCTGCCATAGTAGTACCAATACCACTCCCCACAGCAGGGTCCTGAGTAGTTGGTATAACAATAATCTCATCTACAGACTGGACAGAGAAAGTCTTTGTCGAGCCCAAGCTGACATCATTCGGGCTAAAATTGTTATCAAGACTTGACTTCATGATTTTACTCAATGACTCAGAAAATTTCTCGGGAAGCATAGAGATTTCCGAGACTAAGTCCCGAATGTATTTCGTTTGATCCCTCAATTCAGTAAGCATTAGGCGATTAAAGAGACTCATCATCATATGGAAATCAGAAGCCAATGTGTCCGGCATACTTGTAACAGATTTAGAAGCCTGACCAGGCAATTGATTAGATAGATCCAGCAAATTATCGTAGTTAAAGTCACTAGGGAAACAATTATCATTTTCATGTGAATGTAATTCGAGATCAATGCCAACACCCAGGTCCTTAGTTTTGTTACCCATTGTATCAGTCATCTCCTCATCACCAAAAAGTGGTTGAGAGGAATCAATACTCTCCCCATTCTGTTTCCCCAACAGTGAACACTCTTGTGCACACTGCAGCATTTCCACCTCCTCATCGTTAACTTCGAGCAACGGTAACGCAGCCGCACGGGCAAGACTAGCACGTCTTGCGCTAACTGCTGTAAAGAAGTCATCACCCGCTTCTTTACACATCAATGGTAATTTGAGTTTCCTCATAATTCACTTGGGGCCCCAAAGTAGGAGTGCCCCTCCAAACAGAAATAAATTAATACAAACAACCCCCCTTTACACTCCAACCACAACCACCTCCACCCGAACCATCAAACGGCCAGCCACTCAGTCCGGCAATGAGGCAATGAACTTATATCAGTGGTCAGGACACGCAATATGGAGCACTTAAAGCATATAAATAATAGAAGGGCAGTATGATGTCCAATACAACCCACCAGATAAAATACCTTAATAACCTCTGATGACCATAGGAGGGTGTTTTAGCAGCAGCAGCACGCCCCGCGCCACGCACCGTGAACCGTAAACAGTACTTTCTGTGCTTGATCAGTGCGCGCACGGGTGCGCTGGTGCCTGTGTATTTATTCTCCTCCCAGCAGAAGCGAGCACGCCAGGAGGGGCGGAGTCCCCGCGTTCAAGTCGCCCTTAAACAGATTAAAGAAAAGTATATTAAGTAACTATTAAAGAGTGTGAGTGGCACAACACTAAGTACGACTTCTTTACAATGTGCACAACGTGCACAACTATTCTAAGCAGCACAACGTGCACAGCAATCACCTTCTTTTGTTTTTATCGTCCAGGCAAAATGGTGTTGCAGAAAAAGACGTCCTCCAGCCCGTCAATACGAGCTTTGCAATGGACAGCCCACAGCTCCAAAAATCCACAAGTCCAAGAGTAGTGACTTCTAGGACACGGCAGCCCCCCGATGATAGCGCTGCCCCAGTAAACAGTACTTGCTGTGCTTGATCGGTGTGCGCGCGGGTACGCTGGTGCCTGTGTATTTATTCTCCTCCCAGCAGAAGCGAGCATGCCAGGAGGGGCGGAGTCCCCGCGTTCAAGTCGCCCTTCTTTTGTTTTTATCGTCCAGTAAAAACGGTGTTGCAGAAAAAGACGTCCTCTAGCCCGTCAATACGAGCTTTGCAATGGACAGCCCACAGCTTCAAAAATCCACAGGTCCAAGAGTAGTGACTTCCAGGATACGGCAGCCCCCGATGATAGCGCTGCCCCAGTAAACAGTACTTGCTGTGCTTGATCGGTGCCACAAAATACATTTAGGGATTTAAACTAGCATAAACCACTCTGATTCACACCATGGTTCATCACCTCATTAAGGCCCAAATAGAGGGTACCTACTTCTGCTTTCATAATTTTACATGGTAGATTTAAAAATGGCCATAGTGCCCTACTTCTTAACGACTGAATCCCCAATCTGTATCTAATTGCAGCAAATGGGAACAATTTTGGCAAATTAACTACTCTTCACCAGATATGCCCTTCAAGTACTAGCAAATATTCTAGAATAGACATTTCACAGATTTCTATGCCATATGTTAATTTGGGAATAATTTTCCCTTCATAGAATCTTAGGACTGGAATAGTGGAACATTTGCTGCGCACCTTAATAATCTAGTTTGCCAATCCAGACGATCCCCATAATAAATATTCCCTCACAGATAGTTAAGCCAATTTACCAAATATTGGTAAACCCAAATAAATGAAGAGATCAACCATCTTTGAGCATCACACCACCAGGCTGGAGATTTGGCTTTCTTCTTAACTGTAAACTGAATCACCTTTGTCTTGCAAGTGTTCATGGATAAAGAATTTCCATATGCTTAATTTCCAAAGGCATTCAGTATTCTTTCTAAACCCAAGGGTAATCAAAAAGTAAAAAGTCATCAGTGTAGGAGAGCAAGATCAATTTCTAATCATGCAGCCTAGGTGAATGTTTGAGTCTGAATGGAGGGCTCTTATGAATCTCAATAAACCCTCCGGTATATTCCACCCCTGGAATTATTGCCAGAGAAAATTCCTCTAAACCCTGTCAAATGCAGAGCTTAGGTCGGTAGTGGCTGCATAAGTAGCGCTAAAAAGCAACCACTTGCTTTCCAAACCGAATTTGACTATTGAGAAAAATTGAAAAAGAAAACTGCAGTTGCTTAGTTTTATCTGCGCAACATTTGGTGATTCAATGTCTTGCTTGGCAATGTTGTACATTGTGACTATTGAACCCTCTAAATGCAATCCTCCTTTGTTTGCCGTTTTTCGCTGCAATTTCAAAATGGCCGCTGCATTATTTTGCTAACAGTGGCTACCTCTCTGGGCCTTTCCACTCTCATCTGATAAGTGATTGGCCAATTGGCCAGCCAAATTGGCCAACCAGGGACCGGAAGGCTTTAGCCGGCCTGTTGTTCTAAGGCCCACTTCCAGGACTCTCTACCACAGCCCAACCCTCCTTGAGGTTGTTTTCTTATCCTTGGCTGGACTACCATGACTCTTACCTTACTCTGCATGAGATACATCCCCCTTCTTCATTGCCCAGTACTCCCCTCTCTGCTTGTCTTCTCAACCTCCCCTTATATGTACTCAATGGAAGTAATTTCTATACTCACCTTTTCCATTTGTTTTCCCAAAATCAAGCTTGTGTGTATTTTCCATTTAACTTTAAAGTCAATCTTGGCCATTAATGGTGGCAATCGCTGGGAAGTCCTCATGGGTTCCTTCGATTCCTCCAGAGTCATCCTTAATGTCTACCTAAATGACACTGTCATGGTCCAAGGTCCACAGGGCTTTCTCCTCCTCTTCGATAGGCGGTTCCCTCGCCTCATCAACTTCCTTTCATCTCTGGCTGTCCCCTCCTCTCATCCTCGGATACCTTGCCCACTCTTCCCTCCTCCTCTGCCCCTCTTCAGGCTACCTCCATAACTCCTCAGGGCGTACCTCTGATTTGTACCCTCCACGGAAGGTCTTTAAGGATGGCAACCTTCTTCATCTTGCCACTCTCAACTCTCGCTCTGCTGTCAAAAACTCCTCTGATATCTGCCACCTCCTTGAAGAACTTGACCTTGATGTCCTTGGTCTTACAGAGATATGGTTCACGGGCAGCTCTGTCATGAGCTTTGACACTCTCCTCCCAGATGGCTACAAGATCCTCTCCACACCCAGATCCACTTGGCCTGTAGGGCTCAAAGCCCTGATCTTTCCTGAGTGGATTCCTGACATTATCATTCCCGTTCAGATTTACTCCTGTTTCGAAGGCCTTGTCTGCAGGCTCTCAATCTCTCCTAGCCACTCTCTTACTGTTGCTACTCTCTACCAGCCCCCAGGTTAGATCACCTCTTTTATATGTGAGTGGGCAGACCTCTCCTGCTCCCTCCTGGCCTCAACCATTGAACTCCTCCTCCTTGGTGACCTCAACATCCACCTCGAATCTCCCTGTCCCTCATCCTGCTCTTTCGCAACCTCTGCAATTCCCTCTCCCTCTCTATCCTCCCCTCTGGCCTGACGCACAATGCAGGACACACACTTGATGTCTTGATCTCCTATGGCCTCTCCCTCTCTATCCCTCTCAGCACTCGTCTCTCCTGGAGTGATCACTGCCTACTCTCCTCTCATCTCTCACTCTCTTCCCCCCAAGCCAAGCCTACCCCAATTCTGCCACCTACCTTCTCGGACATCCGATCCATGAAGCATGTGTCAGTTGATGCTTTTGCTGCTACTTTTTTACCCAACCCCTCCTGCTCTGTCTGACTCACACCCAGACATAGCCCTGTCCCTTCTCTACTATTAAATCTCTGATACTCTTGATGCTCTTGTCCCTGTCATGAGGATCCGCTTGAAGTCCAAAGACAAGCACAATTCCTGGTATGACTCCGACCTAGCTACACTTAAATGTAAGTGTACGGCGGCTGAGAGGAAATGGAGGACTTCTTGTTCATCCTCTGACAAACTGGCCTGTCGCCTGCTCCAAAGGCAATACCGACTCTCTGTCCGCACCAAAAAGAGATTCATGCCTGTGTCTCTGCAGCATCTAACAACTCGACCAGATTTAAAATCTGCAAGGAGCTTGCCAACCCTGCTGCTGTCTCTACCCCTCCTTTTGCCTCCCAGCCTCTCTGCAATGCTTGCCTCTCACTTTTTCTCAAAAACCCAAGACATCATATCCACCTTCTCCTCCCCCTCCTATTCCCATGCAAGTCGGTGCTTACTGACCCTCCTTCATCCAACCCCCCACCCTCCTTCTCGTCCTTTCCGCTTTTCTCTCCTGATGAGGTTGCTAGACAAGTCTGATCTATGAAAGCCTCATCAACACAGGTTTATCCCTGTTCCTCTAAAACCATCAAGGACCACATTGACACCCTCACCCCTGCCCTTGCTGATTTTTGCAAACACTCCTTTGCCTCAGGATCCTTCCTCTCCCCTCTGAAGCACTCCCCTCTGCATCATTCTCAAGAAACCCACAGCTGATCCTTCTTGTTCGGTTAACTATCACTCAATTTCCATTACTCCCTTACTGGGCAAACTCTTGGAAAAGCTGGCCATCTCTAAGCTTAACCTTCATTCCGATTCTGACCACCAGTCTGGCTTCATAGCTGCCAGAAGCATGGAATCTGCTCTCCTGAACATCCGTGAAGATCTGCTCTTCAACCTTGACTCTAACATTCTCCCTGTCCTCATCCTTCTCGATCTCTCTTCTGCCTTTGACACGGTCAACCATAGCATCCTGTTCAACCGTCTCTGTGATAACATGGGTATCACTGATCAGGCTCTGGCCTGGCTGACCTCTTTCCTCTCTGATCGACCCTCCCAGGTCCAACTTGGGTCCTTCTTTCATCTATCTCCCTCTCTACCTCTGGTGTTCCCCAGGGGTCTAAATTCTTTCTCTGGACTTTCAACCAATACCTGGCAACTCTCGCCCACTGCATTGCCATTTTCTGCTCGAATTTCCAGTGCTATGCTGATGACACTCAACTCATTTTCAGGCTGCCTCGGCTGCCTCTCTCCTTCTCTCATCTCTGATTACGTAACTACCATTCAAGATTGGTGTGCCACCAATGATCTTTGTCTGAATGCCAGTAATTCAGAGATCCTCCTCATTGGCACACCTTCACCATCCTTTCCCCTCACTCTCTGGCCGGCCTCCTTTGGCCCACCTCCTGCCCCCACCTACAAGGCTAAGAACCTCAGGGTCATCTTTGACTCCACACTTTCCTTTTCTGCCCACATCTCTGATGTCTCTAAAAAGTAAACTTCCTACTGCACCTCCCCAGAGGTACACTGCCTTTCCTCTCCTTCATGCAGAGGCCTACTGTCTCCCAAGCTCTGGTTCGCTCTAGGATGGACTATTGTAAAAGCCTCTATCTAAATCTACCTGCCTCTACTCTCCGCCCTCTACAACTAATCCATAACAGGACTGCGTGATGTGTCCTTGGCCTCAAGACCTGGGTCGTATCTCTCCAGCTCTGAAATCTCTCCATTGGCTCCCAGTGGACGCAGGGATTAATTTCCAAACCCTCTGCATTGTCCACAAGGCTTTCTGGGTGCAAAATACCTTCAGCTATCCCTCCACAAATACCTCCCCTCTCTGAAAGGGGCCCCTAGGGGTCCCTCGTGATATGGAAACAAGGCAATAACCATACACGAAAAGATGCGCCAGACACGAGGTTCAAATTCCCAATGCTAGGGTTTATTGCAAGCAAAAATAGTCCCAATTGGCCAATTCTGGTCTCACGTCCCGCGACGTGAGTTTCCTAGACATCGAGGGACGCAACAGAGTGAATTACATACATCAGTTACATATATACAAAATGCATATCATACAAATCAGCTATGTCATGTTTAACACCCTCCTTTATTAAGTTTCTTTGAACTCGGGATGACGATGGACATTTCCGACGGGTATGACAATTATGACACTTTCGATGTCTATTCTAGTAACAATGTGCAATTTAGAAAGTGCGGAGGCATCTTTTAGTTGTTGAACAAAACACGGTGGTTCTGTTCTTGGAAGCAAGCTGCACACGGGGGAAGAGCCACATTCCATGCTTTGCTATCTATGAGGTACTATTTGTGTCCTGGGAGCCGACACGCTCTAAAGGGTTTTGCGAAGGGGGGCCGTAGGAAGAGCATAATTCAAGCTTTTAGCTGTTATATTCTAACATATTCTACCATTGTACGAGAGTGGCTGGCAGCTGTGAAGTGATTAAATTCCCTGCAGCTCTCCCTCAAGGCTACAGAGAGGGAGCGTGGGCATTCCTTTCTGGACTACTCATGAGGAGTTTTCAACGAACTCCTCAGTCCCGCGACCTTGCCCTTTCATATTCAGACAACAATGTTAACAGTTGAGCAGAGTAAGCAGAATCCGCAAGAATTGCAAGCTGCAAAGCAGTTTTAGACAAAAAGAAATGAGCAATGGTTAACAAGCAAAATGGCGTTTCTTGCTACGTTTAAAATGGCCGCTTGTTGGTCAAGCATAACAGTCTATATTTCTATAATTCGGTGCATAAGTCAGTTGGCCTACGGCCATCAAGTTACGTCTGTCATTCAAATGAAGGGTATTCACTTTTCCAAATTGACAAACCCTCCTTTTGGCCGTATGCCAAACGTCTTATTCATCCATTGTATCCTCCTCCGATGAGGCTAAGTCTGGGGTATTTATGTCTGAACCTTTCATGCTATTATGAGCATCATCTTCATCATTAATGTCTATAGCCATGAATTGTTTTACTGTTTTTGTTTCATCAGTGTCTCTGTTATTTTGGCCATGCGTTTGTTTTCCTCTCGACACCATGTGCATACATCCCTTAGTACATCCATCAGTTATTTCAGTGCAAACTATTGGTAAGCATTGTATGCAACAGCAACATGTTATGAATATACCAAGTACCATCATTAGTATCGAAATTAACTTCCATCCCCAAGACCGCAATAATCCCCAAAACCAGGATCCTATTCCCCAACCCCCTTATTCAGTAGAGAGTGTGGAATTTAGGACATGTAATTTCCAGATTGCTTTAAATATCGTAGGGGAGTAATCATCTATATACACACTGCATGCAGTTTTTACGAGTTTGCAAACTCCCCCACGATCAACTAATATTATATTAAGAACCATCCTGTTTTGGAGTGCCATTAGTCTTATTCCCTTTTCTTCTAACGTCATATTCAATAAAATATCCATTGTTGAATCTATTGTATTTTTTAATATTCTAGACAGTTTTCTTATATTGTAGGAATTTTCTGTTTGGAACAAGAATGGTATAAATGATTTGGCTATATCTATTGCTATCATTCCATCCTCGCTACTCCTTTGAGTTCTACCTTTTGTTCGTCTGGCTACTTCTGCTGTCTCCAAGAGGAACACTCCTGGAAACAGTAGACCTAGGTTGCATGTACCTCCCCAGTTCCTAGGTAACCATGGATAAGCTTTTTTCCCTACATATAAAGTAAACAGGGTCCCCTACGTACACAGGTTCTATTTCGTGCTTTAAAACCACTGTGTTCAGGCAGTTGCTAAACGTTCCTACTTTATAGGAACCCTTTTTCTGTAAACATAGGGGACAGTTTCGGGGCTGGATCCACTGTATAGGCAGGGGGCACAGCATCTTTATTCCATTCATCCCTCATTCGAAATGTCATTACTGATGTTTCTTCTGCAAGCGGATTTGGTCTATTCTGCCTATGTAATATATCTAGTCTTGTTGTCTTTCGTGTATTCTTCCTCATGGGATCTGGTGAAAACACGCAAGCTTTGTGAAATATGGAACAAACCACAGGTCTCATGATCACTTCCTCAAATTCATTCATATTGGTCTCATCTAGCTGACCCGTATTACTCTTGTTCCATTTCCCAAAGAACATTGCACTCAATGATACTTCATATGAATAAACCAATGGTAACGGTTGTACATACCAGCCTATCCCTTTCCCACCGTGCAGTGGTAAATGGGCACAAATCCAGCAATCTTTTTTCTTTAAAACAGCATGGGTCATGTTCATGAAGAGCAACAATGTATTGTTGCCGTATCTTTCTCTATGTTTTTCTTCCATTGGGGGCAAAGTACCAGTGATTACATGAACCAGGCTTTCAGTAGCTGCTTTTGACAAAAGTGTTTCTAATGGGTGCGCATACTCCAGGAACCATAGTGTAATAGCTGTTATTGTTGGTACTACCATACTTAAGAAACACAGGACCAATGTCCAAATCAGTACGTTATTCCTTTTACCATGCTTTTCCCCTAAATTTACAGTTTCTAAATGTATCATCTTTTCAGCAGGGGTGCAGGCGGAGGCTGAAACCTGTCTTGATTTGTTCTTCATCGTCCTTCTTCTTGCTGGCAAAGTTTGTCGCAAATGTCTCTCGTTCTTTATGCCAGAAAGGTTAAACGAAAAATGTCACAGTTCAATTCTGCCAGCCCTTTCACAGCCTAGATCACCTATCCACTCCGAGCAAGATTAGGTGTTCTTCCTCCCACTGCTCAGACGATTTCTGAACAGTTTTTTCATTGATAGAGTACTATGTGCATCCAGCTTGTCTCGCTCTGGCTTAGGACACATGTACTTTTTATAAGCGCACCGAGCAGCTGTCAGTCTTGAATTGTCCGACTTGCACAACGCTCACACTTCTCTCCTCTACGCCCCTGGCTCCTACTCCGTGGGGGAGTGGAACCAAGGGCAAAAGAAATGCACCAAAGATCTGTGGATCGCCTTGCCTGTCGAGGCTGCAAATTATACCGTTTCACTCCTGGTATTGTATGATCCGTGAATAGTGCCGTTGCACTTCCAGTATCAGGCTCAGTGTCAGCCTGTGGCACAATGATGGCTAGCGATGAGCGCCGTGGCAATGATGCAGTTTCTTTCTTTGGCTTTGGTGCATTTGCAGAAACTGGTGGGCGCCGAAGGGGTACACGCGTTGTTTCTGCTTGTGTTTGCAATGCAGGCTTTGTGTCGCTCGGCAGTGATGCTGTTTCTGCTGAGCAACGTTGGGGCACTTTTCGCCCTCTCCCCTTACTGGCAGCCTCCTCAGGCTCTGTTTCGAGTTTCACTTCTCGCTTGGGCTTTGTTTCAACTTTCACTTCTCGCTCAGGCTGATGCTGTGGCAATGACTGGCAACAGTTTCTTTCGTTTCCGAGACCGTTTCCTTTATCTGGTCGTCGGAAGTTGTCAGCAGTCCTGGGAATCTTTTGGCACGTGTCGCATGGATCCATGCCTTCCGTCCGTCCACTCGAATGGCCGTTTGCGTCGCCAAAAGTACTTGGTAGGGGCCGCGCCACCTGGGTGCTAATGCTGTCTACCACACAAAGTTCTTTATTAAGACCCAATATCCAGTTTCCAGCGAGTGCCCCGGTCCGGTGTATCGCACTGGTAACGCCTCCTGCACCTGCTGATGAATCAAACGCAACTTCTACATTAAAAGGCCACAGTACGTGCTTAACATAGGATGCTCGACCTCACATAATGTTTTGGGCTGCGGTGTGCACCATACATTTGCCGGTCTCCCCATTATAATTTCATAGGGGGAGAGCCCCGTTTTAGCCTGCACAGATGTGCCCATGCACAATAGCACAACTCAACCTGCTCCCAGCACAGATTTTAGCTATCTTTGACTTTAAGATACCGTTATGTCTCTCAACAAGCCCGGCAGAACTGGGATGCCTGGAACTGTGAAATTGTTTCTCTATCTGCAGACCTGCACAGATCTGTAGTACTACTGCGCCCACAAAGTGTTGGCCGTTGTCTGACCACTCGACACGGGGCAACCCAAACCGGGAGAAATACTCCTTCAACATTACTTTTGCCGTTGACATGGCAGTACAGTCTTTTAAAGGATATGCCTCCACCCACTTGCTGAATGCACAAATCACCGCTAACACATATTTGTAGTTATGGCACCTTTCCATTTCTATGAAATCAAAATGGATCACCTCAAATGGCATAGAGGGTGGGCCAAAACTACCTACTGGAGTCATGGTTCCTTTCCCTACATTGTGCTGCAGGCACGTAATACAATTCTGCAGTAGCCTTTCTGCATTCTTTTTTATGTGCTAATTTTTCCATACTGTGGATAAAAGCTGTAGCATCTTCTTCGCGCAAATGTGGGTAGGACTATGCGCCATTGTAACCATTGCAGTTACGTAACAATTTGGCAACATCCAGTTCTTGATCTCTTTGTCCACCCAACATCCCTCCAAATCTAACTCAGCAGAGCCCTCAGCCCACCCCTGAATCTCTTTGGTCGTGGCCTCAGTCTGCATTTCTTTGACTGTGGCAACTCCATTCTCTATCATACAAGATACTTCCTCAGTCTGTACTGTCATCATTTTATTTCCCAAATCTGTGGCTGTTTGCTTCGCAATCCTGTCTGCAAATGCATGTCCCTCTCCCATTTTACATGTTACTTTTTTATGCGCCTCGCATTTCACTATAGGTAGGCGCTTTGGAAACGTGAGTGCAGACAACAATCGCACAATCAAAGGGCCATGCTGAATCCTGGCCCCATGTGATGTCAAGAAACCCCTCTCAGCCCAAAGTCGGCCAAAGTTATGAACCACGCCAAAGGCGTACTGGCTGTCAATATAAAAATTCACGTTCAAATTCTCAGAGAGTTCACAGGCTCAGCTCAGCGCTATTATTTCTGCGGCTTGTGCCGAATTGTAGGGGATTCTTCTGCTTTCTACAACACTCTCTAGGGTAGTAATTGCATATGCGGCCGTTGATGTGCCATCAGGTAATTTAAAACAAGAGCCGTCACAAAATAACTCCCCATCTGGCTCTTTACGTGGGATGTCGCTCAAGTCAATTCTTCCCTTTGTTTCTTCTTCAGTGACTATTAAACAATCATGGGGTGGTGATTCGTTGTCACCAATTTCTGCTATGGGCAGTGGCCTTCATTCTGCAGGATTCAATGCGCTACACCTCATAATTTGGATGTGGGGGGCAAACAAGATGAGCTCATATCTTGTCAGTCTAGCTGAGGTGAGGTGTTGCGTCTGTGTCCTATTTAATAGAACGTCTTTAGCATGTGGCACCATCAGAATTAAAGTGTGCCCCAATACCATTCCTTCCGTTTGTTTCACTGACGCAGCAGCCACTGCGACAGATCGCAAACATTGTGGTAGTGCGCGTGCTACAAGGTCCAGCGCAGAAGAATAATAGCCGCACAGCCTATTTCTTCCACCTTGTTCCTGTGTCAAAACCGCCAATGCACATCCTTCACTCTCACTCACAAATAGTCTAAAGATCTTTTTATAGTTAGGAGTGCCTAAAACTGGTGCAGCACACAATGCAGCTTTCAATTGCTCAAACGCTTTCTGACATTCCTCATCCCACTGTAAAGGCATCACTGCACCTTTTTTAGTTAACTTTATCATCGGCTTCACAATCAACGCAAAATTACTGATCCACTGCCGACAATAAGAGGCCATGCCTATTACAGCTCTCACTCCTTTTTGAGTTTTTGGAATAGGCATACTAGAAATACTTTCGATGCGTTCTGGTGTTAATCTTCTCCCTTCTTTCGAAAGTAGGTAACCCAAATAAAACACCTCCTTCTGATTATACTGGAATTTCTTCAAACTTGCCTTGTGACCATGGGTCGCTAAGTGTGTCAATAGTAATATAGTACTTTCTTTGCAGATCTCTTTCGTGTCAGCAGCTAATAACAAGTCATCTATGTACTGCAAGAGTACGCAACCTTTGGGTAATTCTAGCATGTCTAGCTGCTCTTTTAGCGTTCTGCTGTAAATGCTCGGGCTTTCTGTGTATCCTTGTGGAATGCGTGTGAATGTGAATGATCTACCTCCTAGAGTGAACGCAAACAGATATCTACTGCTTTTATCCACTAGAATGCTAAAGAACACGTTCTTCAGGTCAACTTCACTAAAGTATTCTGCAGTGGCCGGTATCATTGTCAGTATCGTTGTGACATCTGGGACCAAAGGGAATTGTGGGTCTACCACTTTGTTTAATGCGCGCAGATCAATTATGAAACGATAGGGTACTTCATTGCCTCCTTTCTTGTAAACTGGAAGAATCGGGCTGTTAAACGTGCTACCTGCAATTTCTTCAACCAACCCCAATCTCACCAGGTCAGTAACAATACTTTTTAATCCCTTCTCACCTTCAACAGAAATTTTATAGTGGGGAATTCGTGGTAGAGTAACACCTTCTTTCAAAGTTATTTTTGCTGGCTCTATTTTCAAGCATCCTACATCTTTATCATGCATTGCCCACAGACAGGTTGGTACTCTACTTAGCTCTTCTGGTAACGCTTTTGACATAAATTCCGTCACCGGTGCATCGTGAGGCCACATCGTGAGGAACACCCCATCTGCCGTACAATGTATGACTGTCCCCAATTTTCTCAACAAATTTAATCCTAGCAAGTTCTCTCCACAATTTTCTGTCAAAAGAAATGGACACTGTTCCGTAAATGGTCCTATTGTAATTGGGACAGCTTCGGACATGGGGTTAATTACTGGTGTACCTGCGAACCCTACAGAAACATTCTTTTGCCCCGACAGTGGGATCTCCGGAACCAAGTGGTGGTCTATCGAACACTTCTGTGCCCCTGTATCTACAAGGAAACGGTGCTCCTTATTCCCGACTCTCATTTCTACGTAAGGTCCTCTCTGATTCACGGGAATATACACTGGTTCCGACCCCTGCCGTGGGCTGTCCTATTGCGAAAATAACACATCCTCCAATGTGTAGTCACCGCTGCTGCTATAATACGTGTTTGGCTGTGTATCAAAAATATTCCCATTTCCCCCTCGGTGTCCTCCACTCTGATCATTTCTCTGTTGGCCCTGCCCGCCCTGATTTTGGTTTGAAACACTTTGGTTCAATGCCTGGTTCTGTTGCGCTTGGTTTTGACCATAGGGTTGGTTTTGAGTACCTCCATTGGTATATCCCTGCTGCTGCTGCATGCTATTTCTGCTTGGGCCGTTTGACCCCTGATGTCCTCTATGAGGCCTTCTCTGATCAAACCCACCTCTATTCTGTAGATGCGGGCATTGCGCTCGCCAGTGTCCTTCCTCCTTACAGTACGCACATTGATTTACTCCCAATGACACCCCGTGCATATTATTCAAATTTCCTCTGCCTTGTGCATTTCCTCTACCTCTATTGTATCCAATGACCTGCTGCAGTAACAATCCTACTATTGTTCGCATCGCTTCT
The DNA here is from genome assembly GCF_040938575.1 of Ambystoma mexicanum. Lineage (NCBI taxonomy): Eukaryota > Metazoa > Chordata > Amphibia > Caudata > Ambystomatidae > Ambystoma > Ambystoma mexicanum. The sequence goes on from NC_090941.1 coordinate 873,650,559, forward strand.
TTTCTCATCTCCAATGGGTACCCATTACATATCTCACTTACTTCCATCACTGACGTTCTTTTGTTCGACACCCATCGCATTGTTTCCCCCACCCATACCTGCAATCTCTGTTTATCACCTATTTGTCCCGGTACCGGCAAATACTTTGTACCACCTGAAAAAACTCTCGGCCACGATTTTTGCATATACAACCTCGACGCCTCCTTCCTACCTTTCTTAATACACTCACTACTATATTCAGGTGTAGCAAACAATTGAGCATATCTGTCTTCCATTTCATTTTTCAGTCCAATGAGTTTGTGCACATGTTTTCTCACATCCTCATCTCTTTGCTCACTGCGTGCTAACTTATTCAAATCTAACAATCGACCTGGCGGTAAATTCCCAAGTATCTTTTTCCATTCTCCCACCAAAATGTCCCCCATGCATTCCAACACTACATGTCTCTCGTTGCTTCTTCGGTACCCATACAATGAGGCCAATGCTGCCGTCCCATTGTTTCCTTCTATGTACATTTCTGCCTCTTGCCGTAATTCAAGCTGATCGCGCTTTGAGTTACCCGTCCAAATCCTGTTCCTTCAGCCCCGCCTCTCGCCCCCCCGGTCTCATTTTGAACTTCGGGAGGGGCATATGGTGCTGAATCTGTCTCTGGAGCGGGAGTTGCGGATGGGACAAGTGACACAGGTGGCATCTGTGAAGGGCCTTCCTGGGTGCTGGGAAATTGCGTGTCTGCGGTCTGCGCTTGTGGGAGGGCTCGAGCTGTGGGTGGGGCTTGGGTTAATGCTTGCGTGAGGGGAAGTGCTTGGGCTACGGGAGGGGGTACGAGAGCTACTGGTTGGGCCTGCGCAGTCACTACTATCGTGTTTGGTTTTGATTCTGGTTTTGGGCCTCGACCCGTATTAGTTAACAAATGTTCCTTTAATTTGTCTGCTATGTGTAGTTCCCGCTGCGGGTATACTCCTTCTATGTTCATTTGCTCACGTCTCCCTTCCCGTCTTAGACTTGCCGTCCACTCCTCCTCCTCCTTTTCTTCTGCCACGTCAAGCTTCGTTTTGTGCCTAAGCGCATGGTTCGCTCTAATCCTAAGTCGGAGCATTGCTTCCCTCCTCCAATCTTTGACAGTCTCAAAAGCTGCGGGTCGCGCTTTTTTCCTAATCAGCACCCTTTCTAGGTTATCTATCCTCGCAATCTCAAAGCTACCATTAATCGGCCACTGATGGTCGGGTTGCTTTCTAGTTTGCCTATGCCAAATTTCACAAAATATTATCGCACCCACACCATATTTTGCATACATGTCATAAGCCGGCGTTCCCCTAGGCGGTGCACTTTGGCCATATTCCAAAGACTGTGTACCTCAGCTGAAAAGCCCCGCTAAAGTGGACAGTACTCCAGGCATGTGTCTTTAACCTTCCCCTTTGGTTAGCTAACCTTGACCTGGACGTTTAAATTTGCAAAATCAACACTCTACCAAAAATCAGATTTTTATTTGAATCGGGGAATGACTCACCTGATAAAACAAGTTACCTGTCCTAACGCAACCTCTCCCAATGTTGTGTCTGCACTTCTCTGGCTTCTGCCTCGTTTCGGGACCCTCGCCTCATTTGCCCTCTGGCCCGGTACGTCGTTCAGGGATCAGATGTGTGCAGATCTGCGGAAGGAATCTCTCCTCACTTCTACAGGGCGCCCCATACACCTCTTGATCCCGGCTCGATCGTCCCGTCCTCGCCGTTCTTCTGCCTTTACTCTGTTACAACGTATACGATGGGGCAAGTGGGGGAGGGTCCCTATTCGGGCGCCATCTTGAAAGGGGCACCTATGGGTCCCTCATGATATGGAAACAAGGCAATAACCATACATGAAAAGATGCGCCAGACACGAGGTTCAAATTCCCAATGCTAGGGTTTATTGCAAGCAAAAATAGTCCCAGTTGGCCAATTCTGGTCTCACACCCTGCAACGTGAATTTCCTAGACCTTGAGGGACGCAAGAGAGCTAATTACGTGCATCAGTTACATATATACAGAATGCATATCATACAAATCAGCTATGTCATGTTTAACACCCTCCTTTATTAAGTTTCTTTGAACTCGGGATGAAGATGGACATTTCCGACGGGTATGACAATTATGACATTTTCGATGTCTATTCTAGTAACAATGTGCAGGTTAGAAAGTATGGAGGCATCTTTTAGTTGTTGAACAGAACACGGTGGTTCTGTTCTTGGAAGCAAGCTACACACGGGGGAAGAGCCACATTCCATGCTTTGCTATCTATGAGGTACTATTCGTGTCCTGGGAGCCGACACGCTCTAAAGGGTTTTGCGAAGGGGGGGCCGTAGGAAGAGCATAATTCAAGCCTTTAGCTGTTTTATTCTAACATATTCTACCATCGTACGAGACTGGCTGGCAGCTGTGAAGTGATTAAATGCCCTGCAGCTCTCCCTCAAGGCTACAGAGAGAGAGCGTGGGCATTCCTTTCTGGGCTACTCATGAGGAGTTTTCAACGAACTCCTCAGTCCCGCGACCTTGCCCTTTCATATTCAGACAACAATGTTAACAGTTGAGCAGAGTAAGCAGAATCCGCAAGAATTGCAAGCTGCAAAGCAGCTTTAGACAGAAAGCAATGAGCAATGGTTAACAAGCAAAATGGCGATTCTTGCTACGTTTAAAATGGCCGCTTGTTGGTCAAGCATAACAGTCTATATTTCTATAATTTGGTGCATAAGGCGGTTGGCCTACGGCCATCAAGTTACTTTTGTCATTCAAATGAAGGGTATTCACTTTTCCAGATTGACATTGCGGGCTCTTCTCTCCTCTACCCCTAACTCCCTCAGGGTCAGACGTTTTTCAAAGAAACAAGCTGGGGTTAGATCTCTGTCTTCAGCTGGGGCCTCTGAAACAGCCTCCTTGCCACTCTAAAACTTGAGGAGAACCATCTCTGGTTCTGGAAGCACCTCAAGGCCCTCCTCTTTGCTTCTGCCTTCACTCCCCCTCTCCCCTGCTGATCTGTTCTCTCAGCACCGTTCACCAGGCCACCCTCACACTGGGGACTGTATCTTTACCCATACAGACCCCACATCCCCCCTTTTTTTTCTCTTCTCTTTCTGCACTTATCAGACTTACTCAGTCTTCTGCCTTAAACACAACACTTGCCACTTGCTGGCTGCATTACCACTGTTTATTGCCTCTATTATCTATTTATTTTATTTATTATTGTCTGTTCTCCTCTGCTGCGCAGTTTCCACTCTCCCCCTTCCATGAACTTTTCCCCTTTCCCTTTCTCATGCACCTGTGCATTCTCAATGTGACTGGGCCTAGTAAGATCGCTATTTTGTTCTCCCCTGTTCCCCTCCCTTGCTTGTCGAGCTCTGAAACACTTGTGTATGAGCATGATATAAATACATTATCATATCATATCATATCACCCTTCCACCCCATGCCAATTTCTGGACTATCCCCAGAAGCAAACAATTCAGGGATGTGCTATGATTTCTAAGAATTCAGGCTTGCCACTTTTTAATGTGTCCCATTTTCAGTGCCCAGGGCTCTAGATGCCACAACAGCAAGGAGGCAAAAACCTTGCTCTGAGCATCCAGGATGGAAATAGGCCTGTAATTCTTCAGATCCTTATGATTCCTCTTATATATTGTTGATAGAATCGTGGTTGGCACTAGGTGTGGAAACAACCTTTGCTGGACTCTGTTGTTTTCCAAGCTTACTAATAGAGTTCAATTGTTGCAAGATCACAGGAGGTGTAGGGGTTTAGCCAGTACCCCAATTGTTTGAGTAGAAAGAAAGAGTTTTTCCCCTGGTTATCTTGCTTAGGTAGTTCAAAGAATGGTTCTAACACAGTGGTAATTGCAATACAGTTTTCACTTTTATTTGTACTGGTGCTTAGCTGTTTTATCATTCTGTTGGTTATGCATTTGATACATTTAGGAATAAATGTGTCCCTGGTTTGTCAGCCGACACGTGTTTCGACCCGTGGGTCTTTATCAAGGCTGATGTGAATTCAAAAATCATGTGAAGTGCATGGTTTGTGACAATTTTGTGACATAAATAATTAATGTTTGTGAGAGGTGGAGTGTTTAGCAAGTAAAACAAGGTAATTTGACACATATATTTGAAGCAATGGCAATGCATTTTGCGCAGAGGGAGAGAGAAGAAATACAGATGAAAAGTTAGAAAGTAAGTGGTTAGAGGTAGTTCAGGTTGGGAAATTGGAGGAGGGATGCCTCTTACCTATTGTGTACAGTCTGTAGCCCCCTGTGGGTTCCTGATCCGTGGTGATGGGTGGCTGTCCTCTTGAGACAGTGGCTCCTCTTGGGCCCTATAAAGCAAGTAGGTTGATGTTAGCTCAGGCGTGGTGTCTGTTGCCATGTGCAAGGTTAAGGAGTTCCCTTATTTTGGGCACCCTGTGGTTCTTAACTCTTTGATTTGGGCCTGGTAATTAATGGCATGGTGCGGTGGTGTGGTTGGTTTCTGTGTTAGGGGGGTCAGCCTATGGAAGGTGAGTGGGCTGGTGGACCACGGATCTGTAATCAGTTGCAAGATAACTGGAGCATGGGGGAGTGCACCCAGCTAGTCGGTGAAGCTCTGTGAGCGTCATGGGCGGTGGCATGACTAACCTATTTGGGTGAGGGCTATGGGCTCGGGTTTCCAAGTTACGTGTGTCAGCCCAGTAATGTTGGGCTACATGAGAGGGATACCTCTGTGCGAGCGGGCGCAGGGGTCTGCCCGGGAAGGAGGGGCAGGCTCTGTATAGCGCCATGAGAGGTTTAGGTACCCTCGTGGGGGTACTCTGACCATGCAGTGCAAGAAGGCTGGTGCGCCGGCTCTGTCGTGTGGATGAGTAGGAGGGTGGCGCTGTAGGCAGGGCAGCGTATGATGAGCCGTGCTGAGCGGGTGGGCGAGGAGGAGCGCTCCGACCCGGCCGTGTTAGTTGAACACTGTGGCCGAGTCCAGGCGGCGCCCGAATATGGGTCGGGGTGCTGTCTGCTCAGGGGAAAACTTACTTGTTGAGTTGGTCTGCGTGCAGTTGCGAGGTGGCTCCTGTGAGCTGCCTGGGAGGTGAGCCTCCTTTAAATCCCTGCTTATGTGTGCCGAGTCACCTGTGCGGTCATGGCGCATGAGCAGGGGAGTAGTGTCTGCACTCAAGTTAATGCGCATGTCATGGATGGGAAGTGGTTCTCCTTAGCGCATGTGTGCAGGTTTTTTTATGTTACGCGAGTTGGTACAACAGTTGGTGTACTGTTATTATGTATTTCCACAAAGGTTGTGTGGTACTCCTTAGCGTTTATGCAAGGAGAGGATGTCCTGTGGGGAAATTGATGTGCCGTTGGGCTTGGTGAGGGGCCAGAAGGAAACCCGGGGTGAGGTGCTCTCAATGGGCGTGTCAGATGTTCCTTAAATTTTAGGAGGTGGCCGTGTGGCGGCGTATCCAGATGGACGTGTGGAACCGTGACAAGGTGTCAAGAGATGCTATGGGCGAATGTTGAATAAGTGTTCTGTCAGGCTCGTGAGGACTGTAGGTTAAGGTATGTCCACATATGGTGGATGCACCTGATAATAATGCATTAACCAGAGTGGTTAGTATGCTGGTATGAGGTCCCTCCGAGGGTATTGGAGGTACCAGTGTCCTGCTGTTGGGGTAAACAGTAGGTGCAGTTAAGGCTGCTGTGAGCCAGATTATAACATAGGCTGGATGGCCCTGTGGACAGTGGTGTCCCCATATCTGTGGTCGGTGGGGCTGCCATGACTACCCTGTTACAATGAGCGTAGTAACGGTAGCAGACAATGGTCCAAGTACAGAAAGGGCTATCCCCCACAATTCTGACCACCGGCTTGCCAGGACGACACAGCAGGCCCCACCGACCGCAGATATGGGGACATCACTGTCCACAGGGCCATCCAGCCTACATTATAATCTGGCTCACAGCAGCCTGAACCACACCTACTGTTTACCCCAACAGCAGGACACTGGTACCTCCAATACCCTAGGAGGGGTCTCATACCAGCACACTAACCACTTTGGTTAATGCATTATTATCAGGTTCATCCACCATATGTGGACATACCTTAACCTACAGTCCTCACAAGCCTGACAAGGAAAATCTGACAGGCCCATCGCGCGCACCCCACCCCGGGTTTCCTTCCGGCCCCTCACCAAGCCCAACGGCACATCAATTTCCCCACAGGACATCCTCTCCGCGCATAAATGCTAAGGAGTACCACACAACCTTTGTGGACATACATAATAACAGTACACCAACTGTTGTACCAACTCGCGTAACATAAAAAAAACCTGCACACATGCGCTAAGGAGAAACACTTCCCATCCATGACATGCGCATTAACTTGAGCGCAGACACTACTCCTCTGCTCATGCGCCGTGACCGCACAGGTGACTTGGCACACATGAGCAGGGATTTAAAGGAGGTTCACCTCCCAGGAGCCGCCGCGCAACTGCACGCAGACCAACTCAACAAGTAAGTTTTCCCCTGAGCAGACAGCACCCCGACCCATATTCGGGCAGCGGCCAGACTCAGTCCACAGTGTTCAACTAACACGGCTGGGTCGGAGCGCTCCTCCTCGCCCACCCACCCAGCACGGCTCATCATACGCTGCCCTGCCTACAGTGCCACCCACCTACTCATTCACACGACAGAGTCAGCGCACCGGCCTTCTTGCACTGCATGGTCAGAGTACCCCCATGAGGGTACCTAAACCTCTCATGGCGCTATACAGAGCCTGCCCCTCCTTCCCGGGCAGACCCCAGCGCCCGCTCGCACAGAGGTATCCCTCTCATGTAGCCCAACATTACTGGGCCGACACACATAACTCAGAGCCCTGAGCCCATAGCAATCACCCGAATAGGTTAGTCATGCCAACCCGCATGACGCTCACAGAGCTTCACCGACTAGCTCGGTGCACTCCCCCATGCACCAGTTATCCCATAACTGATCACAGATCCGTGGTCCACCAGCCCACTCACCTTCCATGGGCTGACCCCCTAACACGGATACCAACTACACCACCCCACCATGCCATTAATTACCAGGCCCAACAAACCAAAGAGTTAAGAACCACAGGGTGCCCAAAATATGGCAACTCCTTAACCTTGTACATGGCAACAGACACCACGCCTGAGCTAACATCAACCTACTTGCTTTATAGGGCCCAACAGGAGCCACTGTCTCAACAGGATAGCCACCCATCATCACAGACCAGGACCCCACAGGGGGCTACAGACTGTACACAATAGGTAAGAGGCATCCCTCCTCCAATTTCCCAACCTGAACTACCTCTAACCACTTACTCGCTAACTTTTCATCTGTATTTCTTCTCTCTCCCTCTGCGCAAAATGCATTGCCATTGCTTCAAATATATGTGTCAAATTACCTTGTTTTACTTGCTAAACACTCCACCTCTCACAAACACCACCTACTGTGCACCAAATTAATTATATATGTCACAAAATTGTCACAAACCACGCACTTCACATGATTTTTGAATTCACATCAGCCTTGATAAAGACCCATGGGTCGAAACACATGTCGGCTGACAAACCAGGGACACAGTTATCCCTAAATGTATCAAATGCATAACCAACAGAATGATAAAACAACTGAGCACCAGTACAAATAAAAGCAAAATCTGTATCGCAATTACCACTGTGTTAGAACCATTCTTTGGACTACCTAAGCAAGATAACCAGGGGAAACACTCTTTCTTTCTACTCTTATATATTGGGATAAGGTACGCAGCACACCATGTAATTGGAATTATTTTTGAATCTACAATTTGCCTAAAATATAATGCCAGAATCATCACCCAAGTTGCCGGATCTTCTTTAAAAAACACATTGGCTAATCGATTAAATCCAGGGCTCTGGAATGACTAATGCTTCGAATTACTGCAATTATAGTCTCCTAAGTGATGTCCTGGTACCAATTATTGTTATCACCCTCTACATAAAGATCCTAACATAATTTTGCAACTCTCTATAATAATTGTTCCCAATGCATATTGTTCCAATTGCATTGTTTGTTTAAGCACTGCAGGTTTAGTACATTTGTCATTAATTGCTCTTAATGGCCCATGTCTTCGATCTTAGCAGTTGTTTCTGTTTTTTTACCTCCTCATCAAATTGATGGAGGTGTCTATGAGGAGGAGGAAGAATCTTTGGGCCTTGTCATGAGTTGGCTGGTAGCCATTAAATGTAGCTGTAACACTATTACCGCTGCATTTAAGGGCTCACCCTATTATGAGTTGGGGGAATGTTTGGAGATTTACCTCCAGCATTTTTTTGGAGGTAAAAAGTCTGCTTTCTGCCCATTTTGGGTGCTATTAGTGCAGCTTATCCGCCTAACCGGTACTCGTGATCCGACGCTCATAGCGCCGGACGGAGTAACAGTAATGCTATGTGTTCTGGGATACCACCAGACTCGTGATGAGGCCCTGCATTACCAGACCTCTAAAGATGTCTTCCAGAAAATAATCCTAATTATTCGTATTGAATCTTATCCACTTGATCTATACAATTTGAATTGAGATTTCCACCGAGGATAATCATGCATTCATCCTATTCAACCAAACAACCTGAGATAAATGATATCCACAGAGTAAGGACTTACCTAGACTACAAAACAGCTGATGCCAGTAAACATGTATTAGTAACTTTTTAATGTTGGCCCTTTTCACCCCTAAAGTGCCCTGGACAACCAGAATGCCCTTCCTCACTTGAGTGTGATGAACATTCTCAATACCATATGAAGTGTTAATCAGGGCAGGCAACCCACCCGATGGTGCCCCTTGCCCCCCTCACAGCTTACTGGCACATAGAAATATGCTTGTTAAAAACAGTGGGTTGGTCAGCCAGGTTGCCTGCATAAAAATAATCAGGAATTCCCTTAAAAGCTTCCCTAGTGCCACATTCATGGCTATTCCATGACCAAGCTCACACAAGAGGCTGGCCACTGGCTGCAGGAGAGGAGGTGCTACCCATTTAACGAGCGGGCCATCCAAGATCAATCTTCAACAATATCCACCTGGTCAACCTCCCCACTATTTACTGACCGATGACCAAACTCAAACTCTTCTCGCCTCAGCAATGATTTCAAATGACAATTTCTGTCCTACACATTAGTCTCATGCTCTCCTAGCACACCACATAAAATACTATTATTTAGGGTAGACATTTCATAACCAAATTGACAAATAGAACAGGATTCTTTAACGATCAGATTATATGCTATTTTTGAAAGGCAGGTCACAATTGCCACATCTGTTCTTATTGGATGAAAAAAGCTAACACAATCTAAATCATTAGTTGATAGTGCTCTTAATGAGGGATCTTCTTCTAGGAGGGAAATAAAGCTCAAATGATTCATTACAATGTGCCTACTCTCAGGTAGTAGCCATGTCACTTTCATTTCCCGCCCCATATTATTAGTATTATTATTATTTATCTTTTTGGTTTGATAATTAATTCTTTGTCCCCATTAAAGACTTTATAACTCTTGGGATATTTCCCCCATCCCTCAATCCTTTCCAGCGCAGATGGAACACAAGCCACAGCTCACACACACAAATGAGAAGCGGTCAGGAGAAGGAGCTGCAGGGTTACCGTAGCAGGATCTGTCCACCCTCCAGACACACCGGAGAATTCCCTTGCACGGAGCAAGGACTACCAGGATCTAATGCAGATTTCACCTGCCCTCCACGAAGCCTGGAGAAAGTGCACCCACAGGTCCCTTAACTGTGATCAATTGGTAGTCACCCTACCACTCAGCATTGCCACCACCATAGTCGACTGTGATACTCTCCATCGATGATCAGACTTTAGAATTGGGATTCAAGTCCCAGGTCCTTGACTTGGAGCCCTGAAGAAGGCAGCATCCATATAGTCCATGCCCGCTGAAATCTGAAGAACACAGGGAACCACCGTACAGGATAGGTACCCTGTTGTGAGATTTTGCCAAACAATTTCTTTCTATGTACCAAACAATTTCTTTCCACGTAGGCAAAGATATATTTAACCTATGACCCTGAAATAATATTTTCTGTTTTTTCCTTACATTTTGTCCTCATTATGGGTAACATTGAGACCCTCAATGTCCTAGGGCTAAACTGATATATTGACTATTAGCCTGTATCTGGGTTAGAAGAATTTCATAAGAAGTAAACAATATGCTTCTGGGACTTAATGATTGTCCAAAGAAAAAAATGGTTTCTCTATATCTGCACTGTTTATCACTTATAGTATGAAATGTATGGATTGGTTACATTTTACACTGCACAATGTACACTATAATGTTTAGTTTGTTTTAAATGTTGGAAATCTACTGTGAATTACTCACAATTGTTGACGCAATGCCAGGATGATGATTACTAATGAACTGTAATTGATTTTTCTCTGTTTTTGCTTTATTCTGCTATCATCTAAATAAATCTCGTTCATACAGAGTAAAACAAATGTATCTTTGTTTACACACAGTAAAATAAACCTATTCACTATGGTCTAATTTCCAACGTTTCCTTGGCAAACTTTTTGGAATGTTCACTGAAATTGTGGGTGGGTATTCATTGATTCAATTTTGTGGATCTCCAACTATGGCGACGCGACAACATATAATTAGGATAGTTTAAATAATTGAATCTATCCATTAAATTCATTGTGTGCTCTCTTAGAGTATGCAGGGGTACACTTATTTGTTGACATATTTACCCCCATCCATCATCGCATCCTGTTCCAATAGATCTGGACCTCTAGATCCAAAACAGGTGACCAATCCTGATCTTTGCTGATGGGGAATGTCTAGTCAAATGCGAGTTTTCCAAATCTATTTGACCTAAATGGTTAATAGAATGTTAATCCCCATTACCATGGCTTTGGACATTCACTATTAATTTGAAAATCACTTCCCATACTATAAACTTTGCTTTCTTGAATCACAAGAGCATTGCTTCTCATATTCTCACCTGATATAATACAAACGGGCTCAGAGCTACATTTCACATTTTTAGAACAGTCTGGCTTTCCATCCTCCAGACCTACAACCCTCTTAATCAGTATTACCCAAATCAATCGTTTACAAATGATTGTATGGTAAATCTGGCTGAATTCGGCCAGTACCATTCGATCATTTGTAAACAATCAATTTGGGTAATCACTACCAAACATGGGGAGTGGAGATGTCCCCCGCTGCTCATGTTAAGCAGGGATGGCTTTTGGGGGTAGCTGGGGTGTCACCCGCTTCCGGAGGTTTGGAGGTGGGGGACGGGAAGAAAAAAAAAGAAAAGCGGAGCCTGCAACGTCGTATCCAACCTGCTTAGGAGGGACAGATCTGAAGCGGCAGGGTTAGAAGATGATCATTTGACGGTGAAAAGGTAAGTTGGGGTGGGTGGGGGAGTTAATTGGGTGGGTGTTTTAGTTTGGGTGGATTTGAACGTGTCAAAATTGGCTTCGTGGGTGAATTGTCCACTGTCAATTCGGCTGGAAACAATGTGCCACAGCCAAACTGTATACATTCTCTTAATCGACTCCACTTTCTCGTCCTGTTACATTGTATTCCAGAAAATCACATTGAGTTTGCTTATTCCAGAGCTGACATGTTTGGGTTGCTGAGTCTCTGGTTCCCACAGTGGACTTTGGGGACCCCATCTCAATAATCTGGATATCGTCCATTTGAGTTGAGTTCCTGCTACTACGTCCCCCCATACTATGTTCTTTAAGGTCTTTCTCAAATTGAACTTTATTGTTCACCTGGACTGTCAGCAGCATGGGCAAGGACTTGCAATGCCTCTTTAACATATTTCAAACACCAATAAAGTTCAATTAACATATATTGTGAAGTGCGTATTGATGTGCACCACTTTCAGTAACAGATTCTTTCACTGCAAGTTATGGCTGAAGTGACTGGAGCATGAGGTTCCGCCTTGCCCTGGTCCTTACCTGTGCACCCACAAGACGAGGGTCAGCTCCTCCTCTCCAAGAGATTTGTAACAGGCTTCAATGCGGTTGAAGGCACAGAGCCATCATTGTTGTTTTTGCAAAGTACAAAAAAAATTATAATATTTGCCACCAGGACTTTACATTTTCCTGCAAGTATATCAGTGAGACTTTACCTTGGTGTGCATTCACCCCACTCTACAGCAATAATCGGAAATATTCATAAGACATTCCGCCAGCGGCTACTGTGAAATTAAACTGACCACTGGTGGAATGTATTTTGATTTTTCATATTACAGCTACTTTTTTTAAAATGTGCCAGATAGGTTACCAAGGTGAGTTTTGTCTATGGAACCAGCAGGACCTAGTCATATCTTTCAGTATTGTAGCTAATAAATATGGCCATATTATTAGAATTGTATTACGTGCATCACTTGTGCAGAAGAATATAAAGGTGCTGTACACAAATTATGCCGAGACAAAGGTTTTCACCTTTTGACCTCTTGATAGAAAAAATAGCAGCACATGCAATGGAAATGGTGATACTGTTGCGTTCTTTTAAAGGCATTTATGTTACCGATCCCAATTGACGAGTGGCAAAAAGTGTCTTTAGAAGTATGGAAAGTGAGCTCATGATCTCTATCATACTCCGGCCCTGAGGGGCCAATTATGATTGTGTGCGATGCATTGGGGGCATTGAGGCCGACGGTCTGCTCCAAAATGTCAGTGCTGCACATCACAGCGAGAGCTGCCTTGCATCCTCATGGCGAGTAAGCTTGCACCTGCGCTGCACGAGCCTCTGCTCCAGAAGCTCATCCGAGGGTAAGTGGAAGGTACCCCAAGCAGCAGCTGATTTGCATGTCAGTTTCCTTCCCATGCAATATATGCAGAAAACCTGATAGCAGCCATTTTACAGGATAAATCATTACACTCTGTAATGTATGAACTGACTTTTATTTCGAAGAGAATGGCACCGACGGAAGTCAGAAAATGGACCTTCCTCACATGTGGAAGAAAGTGCTTGCAATCATTCGAATGGGGCCATTTGCCATAAAAGCTATTGCTGTACATTTACTGCTCTTTTTCTGAATGTACGAACTTTGCAAAGATTATCTGGGATTTGATCCTGAGTCGTGAAGGTTGAACGCAGATGTCAGAGACATGCCTTACCTTGTTTACTTGAAGTGTGTGGTTGCTATAAATAGCTGGCAGTGAGCAAACGAAGATTGAGCTTGCATGTGCAGTTCTTCATAACATGTTTATTTATTTTTTTTAAATATTTTATTGAGCTCAATAAGCACATAAGGTTCGTACAATATATACGAGAACTGGTAAAGATAAGCAGTTGGTAGAACAATAACGCATCCAAAGCAGATTAAACAATTTCAGAGCCTCATGTGGCGTAATATACATTCTATATCCTAATGCAAAAAATGCAATTTAAGATAAACTCATAGTTATGTAAAACATGTGTCATACATTTTAAACAAACATAGACATACAGAACAAACATGAACAAAAGAAGGGGAGGGGAAGGTGTTTTCCGAGATACACACTAACAACAGAATATAATCTTTCCTACTTATTAGACGCTGTGATTTCTAACAATGCTAAGAACGGCTGCCATTTTAATTCATGTTTGAGCCGTAAAAATGGAGACATAGCGTTGTGTTTTTCCATTGTATGGATATTACATACAGAATTCCACCATATTTTAAAATGTAGATGCTTGAGATCTCTCCAGTTTCAGGTGATTGCTTGAATTGCTATTGCGATAAAAAGATCAAACAGATAGCATTTATTTTTGTCAATTGCTGGCTGAACAGCCGTACTACCAAGGTAAAGAAAAGTAAGGCAGACATTTTGTTGGGAAAGAAAAATACATTTGAGAGTTTTCCAAACCTTTTCCCAAAATACTTTAACATTGACACATTCAAAAATAATATGTTTGAAGAAGCCTTGAGTGTGAAGGCAACTCCAACAATAATCATTTTGTAGAATGCCACCCTTGTTAGGGAGAATTCTCAAGAATGTGCTAATTTCCCTTACCTTATGAGACCCCAGCAATTTTGCTGGATTTCTAGGATTTGATTTTTACCTGGGAAAAGTGTGAGCCTTTTTTTCCCCACTCTTCGATGTATGTTGATGTGTGTTTTATCTTTTTCTATGTGTCACACAGCGACATCAGTGCAGTGGCACAGGGGTGTCTTTCAGAATCCCCAAGGTTTAAATACCTTCTCTGGGACTGATTACTGTCTCTCAGAGCATGTAAAGTTAAATTGACTTTACTAGTCTTTTTAAATGTACAGACCCAGCACACACTATCTTCCTACAGAGTGCTGGAGGGGTTGCCTAGCTTCCCCTGAGTCTAAACACTCATGTAACAGTCAAATCTTACCCTTTCCCACTTGAAATGGCTGGTGGCAGTGGTTTTAAACAAACTACCATGATTGCTCCTGACCGCGAACACCGGTAGCTAAAAATCTAGTTAGCCATGTTTTCCAATATGGCACCCAAGACCTATCTGTAAAAACAGACTCAGGTCAACTTTTTTCGCCATTTCTTTTTGTGAAACTTTCCCTACTTTGAAGGCTTGTCCTTCCCTAAACCAACATCTAACTTTTCGTTTGACAAAACTCTTCTAAGATCCGTGGCAAGGACTTAACCGTTTACTACCAGAACTGTGCTGTCCTATACACGACTCTGAACCATTGACTTTGGCCCAGGCCTATTGAATTGAATTGCTGGTTGTAGTGAACTGAAACCCTTTGCCCTGCCTATGAGTATGCGTGCTGTTGATTCTTATAACCTTGTCTTTTTACCCCTTTTTAAAGTAACTGAAGTGCCATTTTGCTCCCACTTCAGGGGAGCTAAACTTGTTCAGAAACTGATTGCTTGTGTATTGTAATATATTAGATTGTGATATTGAGCTGCACTTACTAGTGGAATGTTTTCCAAATGACTGTGTAAATAAATGTATATTCTTTTATCAAGAAATCTTGAGTAAGTGTTTGTTTGAATCACTGTATTTGCTGGTCCTTTGTGTAACCTGTTCTGCTGCTCACTTTACTCTTGAGATAAGTCTGGCTGCTCAGCCACTGCTCCACATTACTGTGTAGTACAGGTTTGTACCAAAGGTGAAATTGTACTGACACTTGTAGTCTTAATTGTGTGTAGTTTTCCCAAAGGCTACTTCATATGTTTCTGCCTAACAACCCTTGAAGAGAATCATTGGGGTAATAAAGGCCCTATGATGGAAGAAATACAATGTCTGGAGTAAGCTTGCTAAAACAATAGCTTTGGATACATTTTTCCACACTTATGGCCATAATAGTTGGGAATCAGTTAGGGAACAGTCTTGCTTCCTAGCCGCTTGACAATTCTGCTGATTTTTATTTGTTGACATCGCCAACCATATCTTATAAAACATAGAGGCTGTAAAATGTGAGTTAGATAGGTGTTGTGTTCTTTCAGCATGATAAACATAAGCTTTACACATGAATACATCATCATTTTCCATAATTGAATCAATCAAACTTATAATTCTTTTGTTTACCTTTATCAGCGGGTTCATCCAGATATATTGTGAAGTGGGACATCACTGTAATGGATGGCAATAAATAACATTGAAGATGTATAACAGAAATATTAATACTAGCACTCCACTCGTAAAACATATATTGTTTCCTGTAATGTACGGGCAATCCACAAGAGTATGGGGGCAACCATTGCTCTCTCTAAAAGAAGCCAATTAGGTGTATTAGAATTAGTAGGAATCAACCACAGTTGTGTCTGTTGTAATACAAAGGCAATATGATATTTTTTTTAATCTGGAAATCCAAGTCCACCATTAGCTTTAAGCTTTTAAAGTTTACATAGCGAAATTCTATGTTTCTTTTTCTCCCAGAGAGATTTGAGAATACAGCAATCCAGATATTTAAAGAATGAAGCGGGAAAGGAAAAAGGGAGCATGTATAGACAATAACGTATAATTGGGAAAATCATCATTTTGACAGATTCAAGCCTACCCCACCAAGCTAGATAAAGGGGGACCATGAATTAGTAAGCTCCTTTACTCTGGTCAGTATATTTGCTGTATTTTGTTTAATAATATCCTTAGTAGATGATGATATATGAATGCCTAGATATTTAATACCTTCAGGCACCATTTCATTCCAGAGCGTAAAAAGTGATGTTTGGTACAATGTAGATTAAGTGGTAACATTTCTGACTTGCCTGTTTTAAGCTTGTATCCTGATGCTAAGGAAAATTGTGTGATTATTTCAAGTAAATGACGTAAACAATTATCTGTAATATTCAGAAGCAGTAAAACATCATCTGCAGAACCAGAAGATTGCCTATGACACAAACTCCAATGTGCTCACTTTAATGACCTGCATAGAAGATTGACACTGATGTAGACTCAAATCTGTGTCTTGCAGGTTCAGCACAGGTATCTTAGTCAAGAACTTAATTTGATGAGCTGTACAACTCAATGAAGCAAGCCATGCTTTATGTACACATCTACGCCAGGGAGCTGCAACCTTTGGCACTCCAGATGTTTTCAACTACCACTCCCAATGATGTTGCATCTTGGAAGGTGTAGTACACAAGGGTACCTCAGGTTGCAGACCCCTGATCTACGTGAAGATGGACCTAACATATGCCATGTAATAGCAGTAACATTACAATACTTAGCCGTAGTAGTTTACATGTCAGCCTTCAGCTCTCCTGGCAGCTACTAAAGCCAGATGCTGTTGCCATGACAGGCTACAGCCTTCCCGGGTCGCATGTATGCTACATCGTAATAGAAGTCAAGCCTAAAAGTAGCACAGTGAATGGCTGCATGCAACTCTCAGCACAAAATCTCACTCAATAGCAGGTCCTGATGTGCGCTAGCTCGAGGAAAGGCATGCCTATGTTATATGTATAATCAGGATCCACCCTAGGATTTGCTGGGCCCTAGGCAGCAAAAGATGTGTGGGCCCCCCTGTTTTGCATAAATAGTGACATCAGTGATATCACATAATGAGTCTTTAGTACGCAAAGGTATCATGGGAAATTAAATTAAAAGCATGTTTCCACGTGTAAGGTAGTAGACAGATACACTGTGGTGTCCAGTATATGAATTGGCAATATTAACATTTACCTATGTGGCAATATACTTTACTTCCTCTCTTGCTACATCCCCTGTGTCTTCTCTTCCAGTCTACTTGTCAGACCATCATCTTCCCTTGCTCTCTATTACTCTAAATCCTTTCTCTCCCACTTTGCCTCTTTCAACCCCTCCCTCTTTTTCTCGTCACAATCTGCACAATTTTAATACTACACTCTTCATTTCTACTAGCACTTCTAAATTGGTGTCTCATGCAACATTTTCCATTCTGGAAATGGTTGAGGCTGCCACCGCCCTTTCTTCTTTGCTTGCATCATCTCCTGACCTACTGTACCCCTCTTCAACCTTTTGCCCCACACGAAAACCCCCTCAACCTTTGCTTTCTCCCCATTTTTGCAGGAAACAAAACGTTATTGGCATTTACAAAGATGCTGGTTAGAGCAGAAAACAACTGCAGGGAACTACAGTTCCTATGCATCTTGCCATGCTGTCTAGGATAACTGTCTTCACTCTGCTAAACAGTCTTAATTCTCTGATCACTTACAGTCGCAGTCTTCTCATCCTAGGTGACTTTTTCAAACAATTTCCCATCTCCTACTCCTGATCCCTCAACTAATTCCACCCTTACTGCTACAAATCTTGTGCTCTATTTCACTTCCAAGGTCTTCTCATTTACATCTGCAATTGAATCGTCCAGTATGCAAGTCGCTCCTCTGACCCCTCCCATTTCTTTGGTTCCAAGGAGCTCTTTGCTGGGTTTGTTCCCATCACTAATGAGGATACCTTGCTTCTCCTTGCTCGTGCTTGTAAGAGGATTCAATTCAACACTACAGCTAAGTCAACGCCCAGTCTATAATACTGAATGAAAATCCTTATTGATATATCTTTATGTCCAGTTCATGCGTTCTGGATGACTACCCCTATATAACACCCCTCTCTTGGAATCCCCCTGACCCCCCTGACCCCACTGAGCCAAGAAGTAGTTCTGTTTTGCAAGTTTAAAAAGTTTATTTGATAATTTAAAATATATATATATAACACTTTATAATAAATTAATAATTGAATAGCACACTTAATCTGATATGATAAAGATCAACAACGGAGAATCTGGCACTAGCACACTTCTTATAATCACTAATGAGTTGACATGAAATGGATAAGGTAGCACACTGGTAAATAGGAACAAAAGTATAATGTGTTAGAGGATGCTTTATGAAAGCTCAGGTGGATGCAATATTCAATGAATGCAGTACAGAAAATACTCAATATGATTTCAACCAAACAATGTAATCACTTTTCTCTGGCAATCCCCTGGCAATCCCCTCCCCCCTTGATGCAAGGCAAGGAAATGGAAGGAAAACACACAGTTCTCAGAAATGCAATCAATGTAAATTAGTTCACCCCAGCAAGCTTACACTACAGAAAACAGATAGGAGTTTTGAAAACACAGGCAAAATGCTTTGATATGTGCTAGCAATGGATGAGAAATATGCTGGAAATGCTTTTAATCCCTTTCAGAGGTTCAGGGTGAGTGGTATCTAGTTAATATTAGTCCAGGCGCACACTAGCAATGATGCAGGGATAGTTAGCAGGTTAAACGAATTTCTGGCAAATGGAAGGCAAGCAGCAGCAGTTTTTACATGTGAAGAAATTTGCAAATCGCGGTAAAATTCGCGAATGCGTGTTCCGCGATTGCGGTAAAACTATAAGGGGTTCATAAGAAAGCCACGATTCTAAGCTTTCAGATAAAAGTTACTGCAAGTCTCTAGCCCAAACGGTTACAGAGTTATGACCGATTTAATAGAGGTCGTTTTTGGTTTTGCAAATTTTAAAAGCTCAAAATGACAAGTGACAAATTTTGCAGCTAGAATGACAGGTGACAGATTTGGATCTATCAGGCAGTTCTACTTAGGTTAAATAGATTGAATTAGATGAATTTAAACTAAGAGATTGGTTCTACACAGTTCTGCTGGGTACTCACACTATATTCTTGAATTAAATGGGCCTCGTCACGGATCTGGTCAGGGTTTTAAACTGGACTCTGGTCTGGTCTGGTCTGGCCTCTGCACTTCACAGTGATCTGGGTCAGCTCTCTCTGCTGGTCTGGGTCTCTCTGGGTACAGCACTGCTTTCTCTCTGGTCTGGTCTCTTAGTTCTGGATAAATTGAAGTCTCTAGTTTGGCTTTCTGGAGGTTGATGGAGGTAAGTATGGATTTTTCCGGCAGAGCTTCCAGCTGCAGATGGAATTGAAGGTCCCTATCTGTCCTGTCTGTCTGCTTTTATGTGTTTAGAATGTGGGTGTGTTCTAGCATCACTGACCCTACCTCTCTCTCAGCTTCTAATTGGTCAAACTTCCATTTATCATTTGATTGGGGGAGCTAGGTTGGGTCAGAGTGATGTCATTTTACAGCCTGCAGAAAGTCCACTCCTCCTGTCAACTTACACACAAATCTAGATTTGAAACAAATACATATTTGCAGAGGTACATATTGTTTTAAAATCATATGCACCCATCATGCATTACAGGAGGTATCCCCTGTTCAAACTCTGCTCTTCCTGGGAGCTTGCATTCAGAAACATATTTCACTTTTTAATTGATTTTTCAATTTCTGACATTGACCCAACTTTACATACATGTGCGCAGGGAGTATGGACATTAACTGATGAAGTTTCAGATTTTTAACATGCATACATTTAGAGTTATATCCACTTTTCCGCTGACACCCCCCTGAACATACCACCGGTTCTAAAAACCTCTTAAACTGTGGGCAGAAAAATCACAAGAATTATGGTATCATTTATAAAATTTTCACATGTCCGCTCTATGAATGATCCATCTTTTTAAAGTTATGTTCTGGCTCCAAAGGGGTGTGGTTTCCTCTCAGCACAAGGTAGAAATACTGGTTTATCCAGTTCTGCCAAGCCAGCTTGCTCTCACAGGCAGTGCTCCTCCCCTTTCCTCAGGAGGAAGCCACTTTTTACGACCATTTACGACTCCTGCCAATAAAACCTTTGCCTGAGCCAGGACAGGGCTTTGTTCACTTTCCTGCAGAGCACAGGTAATTCAATTATCAGATAGATGGCATATCCTTAGTGTGAGCAGCAAAAGGGCAGCTAGGCCTGGGAACACAGCTGTGATTCAAGTTTCACTCCTGATGGGGGTAGTTGCCAGGCAGAATTCAGTTCCTTAAGCCAGACTTTCAGCTAACTGTCATGTTTTTTTGTTGCTTTTTAAATTAACTTGCAATTTTACACATGCAGCTAGATTGCTGATTCTAAGTTTAAACTATAACATTTAAACAATTGCAAAGGCATGTGACACCAAACATAGGTCACTCATTTAATCTAAACATTTTCGATTTTAGTGTCTTTAAATCCAGTGCAACTTAAACTGCTGACTCCATAGCAGTTTTGTTATAAGCATTGTTTTGGGCTCTTCATTTCCCAGATTTTGTAAGCACACAAAACCTCATTCTTCCAAATGTCTGCTGGTGTTCAGTGAATATTTTGCACATGTTGCAATGTTTAAAATAGACACTTTGGCTTGCCTTCAGAGGAACACAGGGTGGTTTTAAAACGCCGGCTTTTGGATAGTGGTGAGTACTGGTACTGCACCCATTTTTGGGATTTAAGAATGAATTCCCCACAATTCTAGGTTGCATTTGGCAATCAGCATTGCCATTCCCAATGGTTTCAGACTACTGTGCGGGTAGTCCAATGGTGGTTTTAGGCAGTGTCCTTCTGTGCCCATAACATCGGCAAAAATGGGTGGCAGCCTATTCTTCCTGCATTTCCCTGTGCATTTTCTGGGAAGCTCTGGCCATCATGATGTTTTCATGTCAGTACTGCACAGTTTTGAGGTAGGGCTCGGATGCATGGGTAAATACATCCCACATGCTCACCCTACTTCTTCCCCAATGGATCCTATAACATCTACACTTATTACTAAAGTCTACCCTCTACCTGTTCCCAATCTCACAATTCTGATTAGCTCCTGCCTATCCTCTTTGGTTTTCCCATCCTCATTTAAGCATGCTACCATTAGTACAATCTTGAAAAAACCTTCTGCTGATGTATCCTCTGCTTCTAATTTTCATCCTATTTCACACCTACCTTATCTTTCTAAAATTCTTGAACATATTGTTTATTCTCAGGTTTCTCATAATTCTGTATTTCCTTGTTTTCAATTTGGGTTCCGCCCTGGCCATTCCACCGAGACTGCTCTTCTCTCTGTTCTGGACTCTCTTCATTCTGCACTTCATTTGAGGCACTCTTATCTTCTTATTCTCTTGGATATTTTTGCAGCTTTTGACACTGTTGATCACACACTTCTACTGTCTGCTCTTTCCTCTTTTGGCTTTTCTGGCTCTACGTTATCTTGGTTTGAGTCATACCTGTCCCAGAGGACTTTTTCAGTGTCTTGGGCCTGGGTTACCTCTAGAATGTGCCCACTTATCTATGGTGTCCCACACCGTTTGGTTCCTGGTCCTTTCATTTTTCTCTTTCTACTTTCTCACTTGCTTGAGTTATTTCTCCCATTGGTTTCTCTCCTCACTTAAATGCTGATGACACACAACTCTTTCTTTCCTCTGGGTATTAATCGCGTTATAAATAACCTATCATATCCTATCCTATATGCACTTCACTGACGACATCCACCTTAACCTTAAGCTTAGCGCCTGTCTCCTCGCCATTCAGTCTTGGATGACAGCCCACTTCCTGGTACTCAATGCTGCTAAAACAGAGGTTATTTTCTTTCCTTTCACCACTTTTTCTCTTTCTCTGCCCCCTTCATTCATATAATTTCCACCATCGCAGTTGCCTAATTCTTCTCTGGCCCATAATCTGGATCTTTATTTTGATTTAGAACTTTCCTTCCGTCACCATATTTCTTTATCTGCCTGTTCCTGTCATTTTCATTAGTACAACATTCGAAAAGCCCGTCCTTTCATGACTCTTAAGGCCATTCAACTGTTGGTGTCAGCCCTAATTTTCTCGCAGCTTTTTTCTATTGTTCTTCCACACTTTTTATCGCGCCTTCTTCCTCTGAAATCTGTATTTAATGCTTCTATTTGTGTTCTCTGTCTTCTTGCTCCTCGTGATTCTATTTCATCATCTTTGACTGATCAAGGATGGTTCTCTTTTCATCATCATTTAAATTTAAATTAAAATGTCTATGTCTAGTTTTTAAATCCCTCTATGGCCTTGAACCTCCTTATCTCTCTTCTGGTATCATGTTTAATTCTTCTTCTCATTCACTTTGTTCTTCTCATTTCCTTCTTATGGTGTCTCCCCCTCTCTGTGCTAAATCACATTTCCGTTTGTTCTCTCTTTTGGCACCTTTACACTGGAATGCTCTCCCCTCTCTCTTTGTTCCATTACTGTTTATTTATCCTTTCGGGTCTCTCTCTGATCCTATCTTCTCTTGACTGATTAATGAAGGTTATTGTAAACACAGATAAAAGCTGCGTTTCAAATGTTCATTTCATCTTATTGTACCGTTGTTGTTCTTATATGCATCACTTTGGTGTAAAGCGCTATATAAAGACAAAGTAGCAAACCGCTGAATACCTTGTACAGACTTCTAATTTTGGAAGATAAGGCATAGTGTGATAAAAGTTGCGGGAGCACTCACTTTTGTTAAGTGGCGAAGGCCAGATTTGGGAACAGTCTGCAATCCAGGAACTTGAACACATCCCTTTCCCAGATGTAATTGTTAGAAATACTCTTTCCAAAAGGTTGTTTGAAGCTTTGGTTTGAAAGCACCGTGGATGGCATTGCAAAAATATGGTGATTACGTATTGCTAACTGAAACAAACATCTGTTTTTACAGTAGATTCACATTTTTTTTTATATTTATTGCGTGTATATTTGGGCATATTGATCAAATTAGCAATATGCTTTATTTCAGATAAGGATTATTTTGACTGTCAACAAAATAATAGCAAATAATAACTATGTTTATCAAGTGCTGCTCAATATAAAATGAGAAGGTAGCCTCATTGATGTAACCCCGAGCCTTGATTGGCCAAAACTGTGTGTCGGCTGTAGAATAGCAGGGGATCCTATAGCAGAAGTTGCAAAGACAACTGAGCAGGTTGGGAACCTGTTGTTGAGATGTTATACATCTAGACTTTCCTGTAAATCATATGTCTTCTTAACCGTTCCTGCGGCAACATGTTCTGTAAAATGTTGTGCTTTGATATGGGGATGAATACGGCTAGCACGCTTCACTCAATGTGGGAATGTTTTCCCCCATAGCAAAAATCAAAAGCTGCCACCCAAGAATATACGCAAAGTAATTGAACATATCTTAAAGTGAAAGATAAACATTTAGATCACTTGACCGTTGCACTAAACAAAAGAGCAATGGCCTTTCAATAAAAGTAATCAACAACAGAAAAATAACCAAATATCAAAGATGAAATATCAAATTCTACCAAAAATGCTCTTTTTTGTGTGTTAAATATGAACATGTAAAAAATACTGTAGCTAATTTAATACTGTTTTTTTTATGTATTGTAATTAACCTGGAGGAGAGCGTAGATTTAGGCAGCTAACTGGTGTCTCGTGTGTGCCTTCAGAATACAAATGCCTATTTGCATTTCTTCACACAGAAACATTTTGAACATCTCCACCAAAACAAAGGTCTCTTAAATGAGCCATCATATGTAAATCGCCCCCACTTTATTTCACAGCTTGAAGAAAGAAAGTGATAAGCATTCATTAAAGGGCCTCCAGCATTTGATGGGCTGCTGGGAATAGGTCTCTCTGTAGAGAACAACAGGAGGCTGTGGCCTCACTCAAACTTCCTACATCGAAGCTGCACAGCAGTTGAGGCAGACATTGGTACCTTGCGAAGCCCCTATAACAGCTTCTGATAGCAGGCCCTGTGCCACTGTGTACTGCCCATCGCTCGTTCCGGAATCTGTGTATAACATATGTATGTAACCTATCATCCTGTAAATTACTCAATCACATTGCACACATTTTGTGCTATCCTCACTGTCATAACAAGTGTGAGTCAAGTACATCTGGAAACACGCAAGATGTGAACCATCTGCGTGATAACACATACACTTTTACCATTTTATAAAACACATCAATATGAGATAAAAGACACTATTCTTCATAGTCATGTACAAAAATCAATATGAATCGCAACATATAGAGAGCAACCATGAAAACTGTGAAAATCATGACATATATTTATAAAATAGTTGTCATTATTTCATATTGTCAGGAAGACATATCAGAATGAGGAACTAAGATACTCTTTCTATACAATATAGCTCCTATTACATCTTTATAAGAAGTTTCTCTACTGATTAGGAGAAATGCACATGAATATACACCCCGGGGGCCACATTACAGAAACATTGCACCGGTGTAAGTGCAAAGTTGCAAGGTATTAGCTCTAGGGGAAAGTGTGCGCCAGTGCAATAACATTAGGGAGATATTGAAAACCATTTACACTGTCATAAGTGCCATTTTACATGGTATAAGCATTAGGCCAAAAATCACCCTAGTGCAAATATCTTGCACTTTCAATGCATTTTCGGACCAGGACACAGTTTGCACTAGAGCTTATACCATTTTTGACCCTGTCATTATTTGTTTTTGAAGTGTGATATCCATGGCCTAAACTGCCACTGTAACACTAGCATTGTCATCACCAACACAGGGATGGAAATGTTTGTTTTAATGTTATGGCTCATTTCACAGAGAGGGGCCTTTTAATGGCCTGTCTTGTTGAAATGAGCTCAGAGCAACACCAATCATACATTGGTGTATGACAGCTGAAGTGACAGCCAAGCCACATCAAAACAGTTGCTGATTTAAAATCTGCACCCCTGTTACCAAAACCACATAACTATGAGAGTTAATATCCTGGTAGCAGTTTTACATTTTAAAAACTAAGCCATACTTGAGTTTAAGGTGTGGTTGCTAGTATCGCTTATACTTTTTGAAGCCACATCAATTAGCTATCATAGCACTATGAGCCCAGTTTAGCTGTGGAAGGTTTATGTGTTTTTTTTTAAATTTGTATTTAATGTGGTTTAGTCAATTATTTTACTTTTCTCATAAAACCTAATTACAAAAGACAATAAAAAACAATTAAACATTCAATGTGTACAAAAAGAAGAAAAATCAATTCAGCATTAGCCTCAGTAACAAGTCAGCTTCACAGGGAAAAAACAATCCTACATTGGTATACAATCTTGGTTATTTACTCAACTACCTTTCCATGATGTAATTAATCCACAAATTGATGAGGCCTAGAAATGTGGCATTCTTAACACTTCAACTGAAAGGTACGTTTCATGTCATAGAACTCCACTGTGTTTAGCCATCCTTCTTTTTCAACAAGTGTTTTTTGATCAGACAGTGTGGTCCTGATAGGGTAGGGGACTGAATGGCTAGGCCTTTCCTTGTATCCCTTAAAAGGTTTAGTGACACCTCTCTCCAGTAGGAAAGCCACCCAGTAGGAGCTGTCCTGGGAAAATCAAAGGGCACACCTGTCCCAAAAGGACTAGCATTACACCAGAGTGCTTCATATCAAACAAGTCTTTGATGCTGTTGATTAGAGAAGGGGGCTTTGTAGTGTAGACAGGCAAGCTCAGCATAGTTGGTTGAAGATTCCACCATCTTGTTTCTCTGTATATCTCTCTTTTCTTCCTGTCCCCTATACTTTCTTTAGCACAATTAACTTTGGGTATGATGTCTGAAGGTAAAGACCACTTGTCTGAAGTGCAGGATTTTGACCATTGAAAGCTGGCTTGCTTTAGTCTCATCACCTGTGTGCTTTTGCAAATAAAGGAGGGGGTTTCCCGCTCCTTCTTTGATTCCTTCTTAAACTAAACCCTGAGTAAGAATTTATTGGACCACTATTGGTAGAGTTGAATTTCCAAAGCACTCTACCAGTGAGATGAGGACTGAGTTTCCAAAGCAGAAGCAAGCTCTGTTTCCTACCCATCCCCAAGGCAAATTGGGATGATCTTCTGCTGGAACTAGACCTGCATCTCCACCTGTCAAACTGCTTCCCAGAATCTCATTGTGGACTACGCTTGTCTCTGAACAGTGGATTATGACAGACAGCACCTTAGAGCCATGGCAGCAAGCATTCCTATGTTTTCACTGCTAAATTGCTGCAAGCCGTGATTCGAGCCATTCAACCCCACCAAACCTCTATGGTGTCCCACACCGTTTGGTTCCTGGTCCTTTCATTTTTCTCTTTCTACTTTCTCACTTGCTTGAGTTATTTCTCCCATTGGTTTCTCTCCTCACTTAAATGCTGATGACACACAACTCTTTCTTTCCTCTGGGTATTAATCGCGTTATAAATAACCTATCATATCCTATCCTATATGCACTTCACTGACGACATCCACCTTAACCTTAAGCTTAGCGCCTGTCTCCTCGCCATTCAGTCTTGGATGACAGCCCACTTCCTGGTACTCAATGCTGCTAAAACAGAGGTTATTTTCTTTCCTTTCACCACTTTTTCTCTTTCTCTGCCCCCTTCATTCATATAATTTCCACCATCGCAGTTGCCTAATTCTTCTCTGGCCCATAATCTGGATCTTTATTTTGATTTAGAACTTTCCTTCCGTCACCATATTTCTTTATCTGCCTGTTCCTGTCATTTTCATTAGTACAACATTCGAAAAGCCCGTCCTTTCATGACTCTTAAGGCCATTCAACTGTTGGTGTCAGCCCTAATTTTCTCGCAGCTTTTTTCTATTGTTCTTCCACACTTTTTATCGCGCCTTCTTCCTCTGAAATCTGTATTTAATGCTTCTATTTGTGTTCTCTGTCTTCTTGCTCCTCGTGATTCTATTTCATCATCTTTGACTGATCAAGGATGGTTCTCTTTTCATCATCATTTAAATTTAAATTAAAATGTCTATGTCTAGTTTTTAAATCCCTCTATGGCCTTGAACCTCCTTATCTCTCTTCTGGTATCATGTTTAATTCTTCTTCTCATTCACTTTGTTCTTCTCATTTCCTTCTTATGGTGTCTCCCCCTCTCTGTGCTAAATCACATTTCCGTTTGTTCTCTCTTTTGGCACCTTTACACTGGAATGCTCTCCCCTCTCTCTTTGTTCCATTACTGTTTATTTATCCTTTCGGGTCTCTCTCTGATCCTATCTTCTCTTGACTGATTAATGAAGGTTATTGTAAACACAGATAAAAGCTGCGTTTCAAATGTTCATTTCATCTTATTGTACCGTTGTTGTTCTTATATGCATCACTTTGGTGTAAAGCGCTATATAAAGACAAAGTAGCAAACCGCTGAATACCTTGTACAGACTTCTAATTTTGGAAGATAAGGCATAGTGTGATAAAAGTTGCGGGAGCACTCACTTTTGTTAAGTGGCGAAGGCCAGATTTGGGAACAGTCTGCAATCCAGGAACTTGAACACCTCCCTTTCCCAGATGTAATTGTTAGAAATACTCTTTCCAAAAGGTTGTTTGAAGCTTTGGTTTGAAAGCACCGTGGATGGCATTGCAAAAATATGGTGATTACGTATTGCTAACTGAAACAAACATCTGTTTTTACAGTAGATTCACATTTTTTTTTATATTTATTGCGTGTATATTTGGGCATATTGATCAAATTAGCAATATGCTTTATTTCAGATAAGGATTATTTTGACTGTCAACAAAATAATAGCAAATAATAACTATGTTTATCAAGTGCTGCTCACTATAAAATGAGAAGGTAGCCTCATTGATGTAACCCCGAGCCTTGATTGGCCAAAACTGTGTGTCGGCTGTAGAATAGCAGGGGATCCTATAGCAGAAGTTGCAAAGACAACTGAGCAGGTTGGGAACCTGTTGTTGAGATGTTATACATCTAGACTTTCCTGTAAATCATATGTCTTCTTAACCGTTCCTGCGGCAACATGTTCTGTAAAATGTTGTGCTTTGATATGGGGATGAATACGGCTAGCACGCTTCACTCAATGTGGGAATGTTTTCCCCCATAGCAAAAATCAAAAGCTGCCACCCAAGAATATACGCAAAGTAATTGAACATATCTTAAAGTGAAAGATAAACATTTAGATCACTTGACCGTTGCACTAAACAAAAGAGCAATGGCCTTTCATTAAAAGTAATCAACAACAGAAAAATAATCAAATATCAAAGATGAAATATCAAATTCTACCAAAAATGCTCTTTTTTGTGTGTTAAATATGAACATGTAAAAAATACTGTAGCTAATTTAATACTGTTTTTTTATGTATTGTAATTAACCTGGAGGAGAGCGTAGATTTAGGCAGCTAACTGGTGTCTCGTGTGTGCCTTCAGAATACAAATGCCTATTTGCATTTCTTCACACAGAAACATTTTGAACATCTCCACCAAAACAAAGGTCTCTTAAATGAGCCATCATATGTAAATCGCCCCCACTTTATTTCACAGCTTGAAGAAAGAAAGTGATAAGCATTCATTAAAGGGCCTCCAGCATTTGATGGGCTGCTGGGAATGGGTCTCTCTGTAGAGAACAACAGGAGGCTGTGGCCTCACTCAAACTTCCTACATCGAAGCTGCACAGCAGTTGAGGCAGACATTGGTACCTTGCGAAGCCCCTATAACAGCTTCTGATAGCAGGCCCTGTGCCACTGTGTACTGCCCATCGCTCGTTCCGGAATCTGTGTATAACATATGTATGTAACCTATCATCCTGTAAATTACTCAATCACATTGCACACATTTTGTGCTATCCTCACTGTCATAACAAGTGTGAGTCAAGTACATCTGGAAACACGCAAGATGTGAACCATCTGCGTGATAACACATACACTTTTACCATTTTATAAAACACATCAATATGAGATAAAAGACACTATTCTTCATAGTCATGTACAAAAATCAATATGAATCGCAACATATAGAGAGCAACCATGAAAACTGTGAAAATCATGACATATATTTATAAAATAGTTGTCATTATTTCATATTGTCAGGGAGACATATCAGAATGAGGAACTAAGATACTCTTTCTATACAATATAGCTCCTATTACATCTTTATAAGAAGTTTCTCTACTGATTAGGAGAAATGCACATGAATATACACCCCGGGGGCCACATTACAGAAACATTGCACCGGTGTAAGTGCAAAGTTGCAAGGTATTAGCTCTAGGGGAAAGTGTGCGCCAGTGCAATAACATTAGGGAGATATTGAAAACCATTTACACTGTCATAAGTGCCATTTTACATGGTATAAGCATTAGGCAAAAAATCACCCTAGTGCAAATATCTTGCACTTTCAATGCATTTTCGGACCAGGACACAGTTTGCACTAGAGCTTATACCATTTTTGACCCTGTCATTATTTGTTTTTGAAGTGTGATATCCATGGCCTAAACTGCCACTGTAACACTAGCATTGTCATCACCAACACAGGGATGGAAATGTTTGTTTTAATGTTATGGCTCATTTCACAGAGAGGGGCCTTTTAATGGCCTGTCTTGTTGAAATGAGCTCAGAGCAACACCAATCATACATTGGTGTATGACAGCTGAAGTGACAGCCAAGCCACATCAAAACAGTTGCTGATTTAAAATCTGCACCCCTGTTACCAAAACCACATAACTATGAGAGTTAATATCCTGGTAGCAGTTTTACATTTTAAAAACTAAGCCATACTTGAGTTTAAGGTGTGGTTGCTAGTATCGCTTATACTTTTTGAAGCCACATCAATTAGCTATCATAGCACTATGAGCCCAGTTTAGCTGTGGAAGGTTTATGTGTTTTTTTTTAAATTTGTATTTAATGTGGTTTAGTCAATTATTTTACTTTTCTCATAAAACCTAATTACAAAAGACAATAAAAAACAATTAAACATTCAATGTGTACAAAAAGAAGAAAAATCAATTCAGCATTAGCCTCAGTAACAAGTCAGCTTCACAGGGAAAAAACAATCCTACATTGGTATACAATCTTGGTTATTTACTCAACTACCTTTCCATGATGTAATTAATCCACAAATTGATGAGGCCTAGAAATGTGGCATTCTTAACACTTCAACTGAAAGGTACGTTTCATGTCATAGAACTCCACTGTGTTTAGCCATCCTTCTTTTTCAACAAGTGTTTTTTGATCAGACAGTGTGGTCCTGATAGGGTAGGGGACTGAATGGCTAGGCCTTTCCTTGTATCCCTTAAAAGGTTTAGTGACACCTCTCTCCAGTAGGAAAGCCACCCAGTAGGAGCTGTCCTGGGAAAATCAAAGGGCACACCTGTCCCAAAAGGACTAGCATTACACCAGAGTGCTTCATATCAAACAAGTCTTTGATGCTGTTGATTAGAGAAGGGGGCTTTGTAGTGTAGACAGGCAAGCTCAGCATAGTTGGTTGAAGATTCCACCATCTTGTTTCTCTGTATATCTCTCTTTTCTTCCTGTCCCCTATACTTTCTTTAGCACAATTAACTTTGGGTATGATGTCTGAAGGTAAAGACCACTTGTCTGAAGTGCAGGATTTTGACCATTGAAAGCTGGCTTGCTTTAGTCTCATCACCTGTGTGCTTTTGCAAATAAAGGAGGGGGTTTCCCGCTCCTTCTTTGATTCCTTCTATAAACTAAACCCTGAGTAAGAATTTATTGGACCACTATTGGTAGAGTTGAATTTCCAAAGCACTCTACCAGTGAGATGAGGACTGAGTGTCCAAAGCAGAAGCAAGCTCTGTTTCCTACCCATCCCCAAGGCAAATTGGGATGATCTTCTGCTGGAACTAGACCTGCATCTCCACCTGTCAAACTGCTTCCCAGAATCTAATTGTGGACTACGCTTGTCTCTGAACAGTGGATTATGACAGACAGCACCTTAGAGCCAAGGCAGCAAGCATTCCTATGTTTTCACTGCTAAATTGCTGCAAGCCGTGATTCGAGCCATTCAACCCCACCAAACCACCAAGATGCTACCGAGCTTCCTATGGCACTCAACTGATAATCGAGCTGCTGTTATGCACTCTCCAACCAGTTTGCTGCCCCACTGAATCAGCTGAGAACATCATTTCCTAAAACTCATTGTTGCACCCATTGTGTTTGAACTACTATTCTAAGCACAAGCATCTTTATTGCTGATCTTCATTGACAATCAAACTGAGCCTGATGGCCTCATGAAACCCCGGCCATCGAATACTGCATCAAACTACCTGATGCAAACTGCATATCCAGTCATCGGCATCTTCTCCATTTAACTGACCATTGAACCAACCCTGGTTACCCTAGTGACCTGCACTTCCTGAAGTGCTTGATCGATTTGACATTTAGAACAGCAAATACAGTCAGCAGCATCTTCAACGTCAAACCGCCGGTTGAACCGAAACTGCTGGCCCTCA
This sequence comes from Ambystoma mexicanum, assembly GCF_040938575.1. NCBI lineage: Eukaryota > Metazoa > Chordata > Amphibia > Caudata > Ambystomatidae > Ambystoma > Ambystoma mexicanum. The sequence goes on from NC_090941.1 coordinate 873,681,979, forward strand.
CAATCTGCAAGTCCTCAAACACTGATTCAAACCACAATGAACTACAGCTCAACTCCAGCTTGACACCTGATTCCCACCTGTAACAACATGACCAGCACATTTCAAACTGCCTCAAGCCACATGAACAGCACTTAGAAGCCTGCTGAAATACTGTCAAACCTTCATGACCTGTGAAATATTTTACTGACTGAGAACAGCCAACTTGGTCCATCTTTGGGCTCTAGACACTGACTAGGTAACCTATAATTTATTTTTACATGATCATTTATCCTTTTTGAGCTCATTGTGTTTAGTTATAGCATTTTAATTTCCCAGAGTATTGCATCATTCTACTTGAGTCCACAAACATGCTCCGGCAACCACATCTAAGCCAGATGACAAAGGTCATGATACATGTAAACCGAAGAATGGTAAGGACAAAGGTTCTTACTCTCCTAACAAGAAAGTTCCCCAAAAATGTGAGGGCACATTTCAGTCGCATACATCATCCGCTCTAGCACAGGGGAACCCACATTCACAGCACACATGGCTGCCTTGTGCATGGAGACCTGGGACAATGGGAATGGTACACTGCCTTCGATGGTAGACTGAAGCTGGTTGTAGTCAGTTCTACCCCAATGATGAAGTAGGAGGAGGAGCAGGGGTTAGTCAGTGTGGAGTGTGGGCATCATAGATGATGAATACCCAATAGGGCAGGAGCTGAATTTACCCTAGTGTGTCTGAGCAGGAATAGTACTGGGTCTCCCACAGAAGTGCTGGATCCTGATAATACAGAGATTTTCTTGGACCATGTGTTCATAAATGAGAACAGAGCCCTGCATTTTATAATACTGCTGCAAGTATTCGCACTGTTTTACCACAGTGGGTGCAAGAGGACCAGATCATTTGTGGTTTAGTCAAGTTATTTGATGTCCATTCCTGATGCCCACTGGCTATCGTGGAGTTCAGTTGGAGGGGTGAAATCGTTCAGCTCCATGTTGCTGTCAAAGGACACAATTCTGGAGGACTTCTAGAGGATGAGAAGCCCAATGCCAAAATCATTCCTGCAATCACAGGGTCTAGTTCCAAGGAAGTAGCATTGGAAGCATCCTTGGCAGCCATGGGTCCTGGTAGCTTCTGGCTCAAGAAGGTGAATGATGGCACACCCAGTCCAGATCCAGAGTCCATAGAGGCACCTGATTGTGTGCTTACTGTGATGACTCCAGACTCAGTGGATTCAGGGATACAGGTGTAGAACCAAAACCTGGGATGGAGGCCACATTAGTTTCAAATCTCAAGGGTCTACCCAAGCTGAGTGAATTGTCCTCAGCTGAAGGTCCAAGTCAGGGTGACTTTTGCAAAGCACAGTGCAACTGTCCCACTTTGGCAGATCTGTGTAAAAAGGAAAAGAAACATGCCCGGGGTCAGCCCCAGTGATGTTCAGAGTGTGTTGGCAGAATGATTACTTGTACAGTGAGCCCAAGAATTCTGATGCAGGGCCAAACCGGCATTTGGTGGTCGCTCAATTCCAGAGAAGGCTCCTACTGGAATTGGGACAAAACATTCCTTTTACGGTTCATTTATGAATGATCTAGACAGCTGATAGGATGTTTGCTGATTTTCTGGCTCCAGATGGGGGTAAAAATAAGATGTAATGGTAAAAATAGGAGCATTTGTCTGGCCCTGCCACACTTGCCAAGCATCTAGCAAGGCTGGAATAGCCACAATGGCACCCATAATTCCACTACCAGTGTTTGCATGGACATTGTGGGCTCATTGAATCCACAGGCCTCCTTACTCAACCAGTATTTCATGGTAGTGGTAGTCCATGCCTCCCAGTACCCACACGCTGTACCTTTTCAGAGCATCAAACGTTGTGCTAGGGATATTCTCTTGACGGAGACTCTCTAAGGAAGTTACAGGTTCTTCACAGCTGTTCACCAAAAGACAAACAGGCTTTTTGAGCAGTTCAAAACAACCATTAAGGGAATAAAAGGTGGCTTGGAAGAGCCCCTGAGGAGAAAATGGGATATTCTCTTACCTGGTCTGCTGTTCTCCCACTTGGTGGTGCAGCAAATTGGTGTTGGGTTCAGTCACTTTGAGCTCCTGCTTGGCCACTGTGTTAGGGGTCTTCTAAGCCTGGTGCTGTAAGGATGGGAGGACCATCTCCGAACTCCTTCCCATAACATAGTGGACTATTTACTTGGCATCAGATCCAGAATGGCCAAAGGCAATAGAGTACCCAGAACATTAACACAGTCAGAAGCTTATGCAACTCTGCCGTTAACACAATTCCAAAATGACATACCGAGCCAGGTGTTCCTGATCATGGAATCAGTTAAGCCCCCTGCCATTCCTGGTAAGGTTACTGTGCCCATATGGTACTGGAGAAAATGTGTGAGGTTAACTACCTCGTTGCCATCAAAACCCAGAGGCAGATGGATCAGGTCTTTCATATGAATCGGCTAAAGTCTCATTACAGCTTGGATTAGTTGATGATGATTCTGACCACTGATGATGAGACTGAGGAGGAGACAAATCCCCTTCCAGACTTGTTACACACTGAGTCCACTGATGAGTCTCTAGAGAGTGTCCAGATCTCTGCAGAACTTACAGAGCAGCAAAACAAAAGAGGTGATGGCTGGAAGGTTTGGAATTAATCTTAACCTCTGGCATTGCTCTGGGAAACCCTCCAGACCATTGTACTTCGCTTGTCAAGCCATTACAAAAGGGGAAAGACTGTATGCAAATCAGGCTTGGTCCCACCCCAAAAGGGGCAGACCAGCCTGAACTGCTTCGTGACATGCCTCCTGCAAGAGACCACAAGCATCCCATAACATGTTTCAACCTTGTTGGGCCTCACAAGTGGGGAGTAGTGTGGGTCCCTAGGCCCAGCAAGCACAGGATCCACGTCGGGCATATCCGTCCCACTCAGGGTTACTACAGCAGAACAAAAGAGGTGATGGCTGGAAGGTTTAGTATTAATCTTAACCTCTGGCATTGCTCTGGGCAATCCCCCCAGACCACAGTTCTTCGCCTGACAAGCCATTACTAATGGGAAAAGACCATATGCAAATCAGGCTTGGTCCCACCCCAAAAAGGGGCAGTCCAGCCCAAACTGCTTGGTCACATCCCTTCTGTACGAGGCAACAAGCATCCCCAAACATGTTTCAATCTTGTTGGGCCTCATCAGTGAGGAGTAGCTTGGGCAGAGCAGCAACTGCAAAATAACCAGCAGGTGCTGGACTAGTTCACAGGCTCTTTATATCTGACTCTACAAAAAATGGATTGGTGTATCCATGTTATCGATGCTCGGAGTCGGTGAAGAGTAGGATTCACGGGATGTCCGACCAAGTCAAGGACACCATCAATGAGGAAGTCTCCAAGATGTTGGACATGAGGTTAGGGAGCCATTCTCCAGCCCATGGCTAGGCTTGTGGTACTGGATGATTAAAGGTCCAGTAGCAGGAAAACTGAAGTTGCATTTATGTGGACTACAGAGGGCTCAATTCTGTCACCAAGACAGAAGCACACCCCAGACATAGGGCTGATGAACACATTTTGAATGGGTAATATTAATGGTAAATATATGTTCTATGTAAAGCGCTTTGGATAAAAGTCCAAAATAAATAACACATTATTATTATAATTATAATTATTATATCTAATTAACAGATTAGGCCATGTGAAGTTTTACCTAATTGCCGTGTACTGCCGGGTCGTCCTAACTAATCAAGTAAAAGAGAGGTCAGCATTCTTGTTAGGGAGAATTCTCCATAATGGCTAATTTCTCTTACCTACTGAGTCCCTCAGCAGCTTTGCTGGATTTCTAGGATTTATTTTTTCACCTGGTAAGAGTGTGAGCCTTTTTTTCCCATTCTTACATGTGTTTTGCTGTGTGTTTAACATTTTCTTGTGTTCATAGACTTTGGAGCCTCACCTACTGCATAAGCATCATCTTTTTACTGGATGTTACACAGCACCTTCAGTGCAGTGACACAGGGTTGTCTTTTTGGCTTCCCAACTCCGACTCCATTTCTGAGACTGACTCCTGTCTCTCAGAACATGTAAAGTTGCCATTGACTTTATTAGTCTCTTTTAAAACTCAGCGACCCAGTACAAACTATCTTACACAGAGTGCTGGAAAGGGTTAATACGTATCCCTTTTTGTCTGGTTCTCTTGGAGCATTGAATTGCTTCCTTTTCATTAAGACTTGGCTGGTGGCAATGGTAACTACCCTATTTTTTCTACCGTGGTTATCTTAAATAGTCCTGGTATTGTTTTAGGCTATCTTGGTAGCCTCGAACTTAAACCTGCTAGACCATATAAATGTTATATACGGTTCCGGCTGGTTTTATTAACCATTTCATTTTGTAATAGTCTTTCTAGTGTTTTTCTCTGCGTGCCAAACCAGGTCTGGTTCCTTTGTTCACTGTTGTAAGAGGATTCAATTCAGCACTACAGCTAAGTCAACGCCTAGTCTAGAATACTGAATGAAAACCCTTATGGATATATCTTTAGGTCCAGTTCATACGTTCTGGATGACTACCCCTATATAACACCCCTCTCTTGGAATCCCCCTGACCCCACTGAGCCAAGAAGTAGTTCTGTTTTGCAAGTTTAAAAGGTTTATTTGATAATTTAAAATATATATATATCACACTTTATAATAAATTAATAATTGAATAGCACACTTAATCTGATATGATAAAGATCAACAACGGAGAATCTGGCACTAGCACACTTCTTATAATCACTAATGAGTTGAGAGGAAATGGATAAGGTAGCACACTGGTAAATAGGTACAGAAGGATAATGTGGTAGAGAATGCTTTATAGGGTTCAAGGAAATGCAAGGTTGAATGAATGAAATGCAGTATAGAAAACAACTTGATATGATTTCAGCAAAACAATGTAATCACTTTTCTCTGGCAATCCCCTTCCCCACTTGATGCAAGGCAAGGAAATGGAAGGAAGCACACAGTTCTCAGAAATGCAATCAACTGTAATTCAGTTCACCCCAGCAAGCTTAGACAACAGAAGTTTAAAACACAGGCAAATGCTTTGATATGTGCTAGCAATGGATGAGAAATATGCTGGAAATGCTTTTAATTCCCCTTCAGAGGTTCAGGGTGAGTGGTATCTAGTTAATATTAGTCCAGGCTCACACTAGCAATGATGCAGGGATAGTTAGCAGGTTAAACGAATTTCTGGCAAATGGAAGGCAAGCAGCAGCAGTTTTTACATGTGAAGAAATTTGCAAATCGCGGTAAAATTCGCGGATGCGCCGAGCGCTATTACAGAGGAACCACAAGGACTATCTCTATCGTTTTGGGGTCCTAGGAAAGCCTAGGATCTCAGCTTCAAAATGAAAGTTACTGCAAGTCTCTAGCACAAACGGTTGCGGAGATATGAACGATTTTGTGAAGGTCGTTTTTCAGATTTGAAATTTTAAAGTTCAAAAAGACAAGTGCAGCTTGCGACTAGAAAATGACAAGTGACAGCTTTACAAATGACAGGTGACAGTTAGGAGGCAGTTCTACTTAGATTAAATAGATTGAATTATATTATTTTAACTAAGAGATTGGTTCTGCACAGTTTTCTAGGTACTCACACTATATTCTTGAGTGAAATGGGCCTCGCCATGGATCTGGTCAGGGTTTTGGACTGGGCTCGGGTCTCTCTCTGGGCACAGCACTGCTTTCTCTCGGGGTACAGCACTGCTTTCTCCCTCTGGTCTGGTCTCTAGTTCTGGATAGATTGAAGTCTCTAGTTTGGCTCTCTGGAGGTTTGATGGAGGTAAAGTCTGGATCTCTGGATGTTGTAAGGTCCGGCAGAGCGCGTTGCAGCAAATGGAATTGAAGGTCTCTATCTGTCCTGTCTGTCTGCTTTTATGTGTTTAGAATGTGGGTGTGTTCTAGCATCACTGACCATACCTCTCTCTCAGCTTCTAATTGGTCAAACTTCCATTTCTTATTTGATTGGGGAATGAACTGTGAGTCAGAGTGATGTCATTTTATGGCTTGCCAAGAGGGCACTCCCTTGTCAGATTGCACACATTCTATATTTGATAATAAAAGACATATTTCACAGTTACACAGTTGCTTGAAATTACATATACATGGTGTGGCTGAATTTAGCCATGTCTCTGTCCAAATCTGCTGTTTCTAAGAGCTTGCATTCAGAAATGGCACATATTTCACTTTTTAACTGATTTTTCAATTTCTGACATTGACCCAACTTTACATACATGTGTGCAGGGAGTAGGGACATTAACTGATGAAGTTTCAGATTTTTAACATGCACACATTTAGAGTAATATCCACTTTTCCGCTAAAACCCCCCTGAACATGCCACCGGGTCGAAAAACCTCTTAAAATGTGGGCAGAAAAATCACAAGAATTATGGTATCATTTATAAAATTTTCACATGTCCGCTCTATGAGTTATTCATCTTTTTAAAGTTATGTTCTGGCTCCAAAGGGGTGTGGTTTACCCTCAGCACAAGGTTGAATTTCTGTTTTTTTCCAGTTCTGCCAAGCCAGCTTGCTCTCACAGGCAGTGCCCCTCCCAGCTCCTGCCAAGAGGAAGCTACATTTTACGACTGCGGTAATAAAAACCTTTGCCTGAGTGAAGAGGGCTTTGTTCACTCTCCTGCAGAGCACAGGTAATTCAATTATCAGATAGATGGCATATCCTTAGTGTGGGCAGCAAAAGGAAGGTTGGCCTGGGAACACAGTGGTGACTCAAGTTTCACTCCTGATGGGGGTAGTTGCCAGGCAGAATTCAGTTCCTTAAGCCAAGTTTCAGATAAAATGTCACTTTTTGTTCCCCAGTTCCTGCATTCAAATAAAACTAAACATTTTTACATATGCAGCTAGAAGGCTGATTCTAAGTTTAAAACTATGACATTTAAACAGTTACAAAGGCATGTGACACCAAACATAGCTCACTCATTTAATCTAAACATTTTCGATTTTAGTGTCTTTAAATCCAGTGCAACTTAAACTGCTGACTCCATAGCAGTTTTGTTATAAGCATTGTTTTGGGCTCTTCATTTCGCAGATTTTGTAGGCACACAACACTCCATTCTACCAAATGTCTGCTGGTGTCCAGTGAGTTTTTAGATGTGTTGCAATGTTTAAAATAGACAGTTTGAGCCTGCCTTCAGAGAAACACAGGGTGGTTTTAAACTGCCGGCTTTTGGATAGTGGTGAGTACTGGTACTGCACCCATTTTTGGGATTTAAGAAAATGAATTCCCAACAATTATGGGTTTGCTTTTGGCAATCAGCATTGCCATTCCCAATGGTTTCAGACTACTGTGTGGGTAGTCCAATGGTGGTTTTAGGCAGTTTCCTTCTGTGCCCATAACATCGGCAAAAATGAATGGCAGCCTATTCTTCATGCATTTCCCTGTGCATTTTCTGGGAAGCTCTGGCCATCATGATGTTTTCCATGTCAGTACTGCACAGTTTTGAGGTATGGCTCGGATGCATGGGTAAATACATCCCACAAGCCCCCCTCTTGCGATGGCCATTCTATTTCACGAATGGGACTCGCAAGACCTGGGATGTTTCCTCATCTTCTTCCAATAGATGGCACAGTTCATCATCTTCTTCTCCATCCGGTACTGATCGATCGGTTCTCCTCGCCGGTCCTGATGGGAGTATTGGGCGGTCCACTGGGCCCATTGGATCTTCGTTCCCGGTCTCCGGATCGTCCTCCTTGGCCAGTCTCAAGGTCTTCTTTCTCCTAGGACGACAAAGGAAGAGCGGCAATATCTACTCATAGACGATTTTTTTTTTTTTTTCCACCACTGTTGAGATAGTGGGGCAGCATATGCATTTTATCATAACGAAACATTACATTCTTATTTTAATAAAAACAGTATGACTAAGAGACAGTTTCATACAAATCACAGTATGTTAGAGACTAGATGTGGTATGTTTTATGATTGGAACTGAATTAGTCTGATACAGTACCCGCTAGGATTCCAGAGGATTCCTCCAGTTGTTGCAGAGTGTGCCTGGGATGGCAACACTTCAACTGGTTTATGTGTACCCACTTGTCTTCCCCCTCTGCCGAACCGCCTTTGGGGATGCGGATCTTGTAGGCCACAGGGGAGATCTTATCGACGATCTCAAAGGGTCCCTTCCATGTAGGCAAAAATTTGCGCTGCTTGGCCTGGTTCCTTTGGAAGTTGTATAGATAGACCCGGTCTCCCACCTGATATTCCTTCCTGGAAGTTTTCAGGTCATAATGGGTCTTCATGCTATCAGCCGATCTTTCTAGATTCCGCTGAGCATAAGCAAAAGCATGTTGGAGGTGTTTCCTTAAATTCTCTACATACTCATGAGTAGTGGAGGCATTTATCAGTGTCTGCTCTTGGGTCCTGTAGAGCAAATGCTGAGGAAGCACCATCTTGCGCCCAGTCATCAACTCAAATGGTGACATTTTGGTGGCAGATGAAGGGGTAGATCTGATAGCCATTAGGACCAGAGGTAATCGGATATCCCAACTTGGCCCAGAATCTGCCACAAACTTCTTTAATATGCTCACAATTGTCCGGTTATATCTCTCTACTGCCCCAGAAGAAGCTGGTCTATAAGCAATATGCAGCTTTCTCTTGACCCCCAGTATCTCCCACATCTTTGTCATTACTTCACTGGTGAAGTGGCTACCTCTGTCTGACTAAATCCTTTGAGGTAGACCAAAACGGGAAAAGATGTGGTTAATCATCAAGGCAGCTGCAGTTTCTGCCTTGCAGTTTGGGGCTGGGAGACATTCCACCCACTTGGTAAACAAGCATGTCACAGTCAACATGTACTTATTCCCCCTAGCCGAGCGAATCACAGGGCCTACAAAGTCGATTTGTAAATCTGACCATGGCAGTGTCATTCCCCTCTTTTGTAAAGGCGCCCGGTGTGTGAGGGATGTCGGCTGAAATTGTGCACACACAAGACAACCCTTCAAATATTGGTTGAGGTCCTGGCCCATGTGTGGCCAGTATGCAACCTCTCTTAAGATTTCCAATGTTGTGTGAAACCCCCTATGACCGGCGGTGGCCGCATCATGGGCGTGACTTAACATCAGGCTTCGGAATGAGGTAGGAACCACCCACTGATCGTGGCCAGCTTTGGATTTCCTTACCAGCAAACCGTCTTGGATTCGGAACATTTTTGGACATTTCATCAACACTCTTAGGTCCTCTTTCCCAATGTAATCGGTATCCGTCAGGGGAAAGTTCTCAGGGTCCTCAAGGTGCTGGTAAAATTTACCAATAATTGGATCCCCCTTCTGAGCGGTAATCAAATCAGCATCAGGGGTCTCCTTACTCCATTGTGCAATTGAAAGGTCGTTGTGAGCATTTGTCTGGGACCTAGTGATGGCAGTGACCTGGATTTCCCCCAACAGGGACTCAATCTCAATTAGATCCCCTTGGATGGCCCCGGTTTTGGCCAGCTGATCAGCTAAGTCATTTCCAGTTTTGTCTGGTCCCTCTACTTTGGAATGACCCTTGATCTTTTTCCAATAGATGGTCATCTCATTCGATGTGACCAGATCATCAATGTTTTGGATCAACTTCCCATGTTTCAAGGGTTTGTTGTTAGCACATAACATGCCTCTGGTTTTCCAATTAACCAGGTGCTCCACGAACCCGTTCCGTACATAATCCGTATCTGTGATTATGACCAGTTCGTGGAGTTGATGTTGGACAGCAGTGAGGATGGCCTGATGCACAGCCATCAATTCTGCCACCTGACTACTTCGGGGACCAATTTTGTATCCAGCGGAGGGTTCTGGGGACTCATTCACCCATGCATTCCCTACGCCGGCCACCAGTTCTTTCTCCCCGTTGTTGTCAACATGGTAAGAGCATCCATCCACATAGACAGTGGGCATTCCCTCACACTTGTCTTCTTCAAAGACCTTGTGTGGGGAATTAAGGTATGCCTCCATGTTGTCCTTGATTTTCAGACTTTCGTCCTCGAGACAGTTTTCTCTGGCACAATCATGCAAGTCAGCCAGACCTTGCGCGAGGGGACTCTTCTTGTTTTGGCCATATCGGACCTCCACAGGAAAGCCTTGCATTGACAGAATCCAGGAAGTAATTCGGGAATTACTCACATTTCCGGCCCGGATTCTGTCACTTTGGAGATATTGCAGAGGCTGGTGTGGAGTCTCCACTATGATGTGTTCCCCCTGGATAAACGGGCGGTAATTCTTCAATGCCCACACCGTTGCCAGGAGTGCCTTCTCACAATCGTTGAATTTTTCCTCCACAGAGGATAAAGTTTTGCTCGCATAGGAGATCACTTTATTGACCTTGTCATGCTTTTGATATAATACTGCCGTCAAGCACGTATTAGAGAACCCTGTCTCCAGGAAGAACTCCTTGTTTCTGACCGGGTAAGCTAGGCAAGGCGCTTGTGAGAGGCTTCTTTTGAGTTGTTTTACTGCCTCGGCTTGTTCTGGACCCCATTCCCACTTGACCCCCCCCTTCAGGAGATGAATCAGGGGTCTGGTGATCTCTGCGTAGCCCTCAATGAACTTTCTGCTGTAATTAGTCAGTCCAAGGAGGCTCCTTAGTTCCCGCAGAGTTGTGGGGTCTTTCAGTTTCTGAAGTGCTTCCACTTTCTTTTCCTGGGGACAAAGACCCTGAGGAGTAATCTCATGCCCCAAGAAGTTAACACGGGTTTTACACCACTGTGCTTTCTGAAAGGAAAGTTTTGCTCCGGCGGCCCTCAACTGTGTCAGAACATAACGGATCTCCGCTATGTGTTCCTCAACAGTTGAGCTTTTGATGAGGACATCATCTACATAAGCCAGGTTACCCCTTGCACCCAAGTCGGGCATGGCCTTGTGTAGAAAAATGTTGAATTCATTGCCGGAGTTGAGGTATCCGAAGGGAGTCCGGGTCCATGTGTACTGCTGGCCCCCAAAGGTAAAAGCCAGTTTGTATTGGTCCTCCCTGCTGACAGGCACGGTCCAGTATCCATTGGTCAGGTCTATTGCAGTGAATACCTGTGACCCCTGAATCTGGGCCAGCCCTTGGTCAATGTAGGGCAGAGGCCATCGGGAAGTATGGACCCGTTTGTTGAGCTCCCTAAGGTCGGCGCAGAGTCTCCACTGGCCGTTTGGCTTTAATATTCCCAGCACCGGATTATTGAAGGTGCTGTGGATGGGACGGATTATTCCCCGGGACTCAAGGTTCTTAATTATTTCGGTAAGGGACTCCATTGATGCGAGAGGCAAGCGATATTGCTTCACAAACACAGGAGTCATGCCAGGGTCCGTGGGGATTGTTGTTGTGTGGATGTCAGTGCGACCACAGTCATATGAGTCTACCGCAAAGAGATCTTGGAAATCCAAGAAAACTTGTTTCAACTTTTGCTTTTGTTCCAGAGTCACACAGGCATCAGCTAGGTTGACTCTCTCTTCCACCATCTGCCTGAAGCCTGGAAAGACTTCTGGTTTGGCTATCTCCGCGGCCTCCTCCAGCTGGGTGGAGAAGTCCCTGGTCAGAGTGCTGATTTGGACCGGAGGCTTCAGGTGGGCAAGGCAGCCTTCATGAACCTGGAAAATCACCTCATCCCTCCTGAAGTCACAAGTCACATCTTCCTTACCATAAGGGCAAGAAGTGTACACCAGGAAGTTCCCCCCATGCCGGGTAAAAATCCTGTCTGGTGTTGTATGGTCATCACTGTCAGTGTCAAAGCAGTCCTTGGGGATTGGCCCTAACAGTTCATTACCTAAGTCTATGGAAAAATGTCGGTCATCAACCGCCATTCCAATAATGGTGCCTGCGGCTAGAGTAATACTCTTTAAGTCGCTGTTATCCACCTCTATTGGAATGGTGTCATGTTCTATGTTGACTAATGGTGTTGGGTTTACCCCCAACCCTTGCTGTTGGAGAGAAGCATTTAGATGTATGTAAGCATCAGGGTTTTTCAACTCTTGTCCCCTTTTAACTTTCACTTCCAGGGAGAATTGTCGGGTCCTTTCTGGGATGGTGACTTCCTCTTTAACCTGAATTTCAACTGCATAAGGTAGCAATTGAGCTGACCTAAATGCTTTTTCTGGATCATCAAAGCCCATGGGATTATCCGCTAATCGGGACCAAGCTTTGAAGTTTATTAGGTCCAAACTAATGGCAAAGCGATTGAGAATGTCACTGCCTAAGTAAAAGGCGGCAGTGACGTCTCGCACGACCCAACAATTGTGGACTATGCTCTTGTTGCCAATGGAGATTTTGAGCATACACCTGCTTGGCAGGAGATGTTTGGAATTAGGTGCTTCCAGGTCCATCTCCCATTTGTCTATCAGTTTGAAGGTGGGAATGGCTGGATCTTTTGCGAGTTGGCGGAACATGGCTTCGCTGATGAAGCTCTTACCGTTGTTCACACACACTCGAGCGAGAACAGAGTCCTTCCCATCATTTAACTGAACAGGGATGAACAACTGCTCTCCAATTTGCTGAATATCAGCCAGGCTTTGAGCTGATTTCACATCTTTCTGGACTATAGGAGTGGGAGTTTCAGATTGTGGATTGGTATAGAATTTCAGAGTGTTTCCTTCCAGCGTGGAATACCACTTTAGACTGGAAGGAAGGTTGATTTTCAGAAATAGAGAGAACCCCCCATCACTAGTCTGTTGTCCTACTGCTATTACTGTCACGTCTGGAATTTGGCTATTCTGGAAGTGAAATTCTACTTGGTCAGATTTTTGTTCAACCATGTGGCAGGTGCCGTTTAAACTAACATGGTTAACACTCTGTTTTAATTTTATTGGTCGGCTAGTCTGGGTCCAGAGGACCTTGTTTACGCAATCTATTAGGGGTGACAACCTTCTCAGGAGGTCATTCCCTAGTAAACAAGGGGTGCCCTCTGGGGTCACAACTATGACCGGGTGTTTCAACTTGTGTCGCCCGATCTTAATGTCCAAGTCTGCAGTCCCCTCCACGGGAATTTCCTTCCCGTCAAAGTTCTGCAGTTGTCCAGGAAGAGAGGTGAGAGGAATTTGGTAATTCTCTCCCCTTCCTGCATTCAGTTCGTCAAAGGCCCTTCTGGACAGAAGGGTAGCTTGAGATCCAGTGTCCACCAGTGCCGAGATTGTACCCTGCCCCTGTACTTGTACCGGTGCATAATATCTTCCCTCCTTCTCCTCAAGGGGGCACAGATAATGTACATTTTTGGACAACTGGTGGGCTAACTTTCTGGTTTTGGACATCGCTAGCGAAGAGATTTGGGCAGAATTCTGTGGAGAGTCTTGGGAATCTGAAAGAAAAAGTTGGCAACTGGAGATCAGAGCCATTGTGGGTTCCCCTGGTTCCGGTTCTGGGCTGCCCCCCCCTTTTTGGAGGCAGTCCCCAGGATGGGTTTGAACCAGGGGATTTTCTTGCTGTTGGTTCTGGGATGAGATGGTGGGCGGCGGTAGCTCAGTCTCCACATCTCCCCAGTCTGGATTTGCATCCCTAGGGACCCATTTTTCTTTGGGAGGAGTTCCCCCCTCTCTGAAGGAGAAGATCCTTTTCCCAGGATCCTCTGAGGATCCCTCTCCCTCAAATTGGAAGATCTGTACCTCCTCCTCAAACTGAGTCTGTTTGGGTCTTTTGTTTCTCCTACCCCCCCTCTGCTCCTTAGGAGGCAGACTTTCAGGGGCAAGAGATTTTGTTTCCGGTTCCTGGGTTTCCATGGGCTGTTTACAAGTGAGGAAGGAAGCTTCCTCCAAGGCTTTACACCCCCCTTCCCCTTGTGCCTCCTCCCTGGGAACCGGTGAGTTATCGGGGTGCTGCGCCCGTCATTGTTCTGGAGCACCAGGTCCAGAGTTGGGTGCGTTCTGCGCCGGCACGCCCATCTGGGGGTTCTGCTGAGCCCTCAGTATGTGACCCAGATCCCGCGCCATGTTTTGAACCTGGCGCTCTAACTGGGAAACCCGCTCAGGCTGATACGGGGCCCTGTTTTCTCCCCTGGGCTGATCCCGGGAAGGGTAGCTGTCCCTCCTCTGGTAATACCCCGGGTTGGGAAGATTTGGGTACCCCTCCACCCTTGGCCTCCCCTCTCCCGGATTCAGTGGTCTGGGCTCAGGGAATTGGGGAAAGAAGGATGGATGGTTTTGGGGCTGAAAGTCGGGTGGATATCTGGGGAAAAAGTTCTGCCCAGGGTTTGGTAAATTTCTGCCCTCCTGTGGGAAGTTTGGAGGGAAGTTCCCTGGGTTAGGTGCTTGGCTGGATCCCCCCTTGGGCTGGAGGAGTCCACACATAACCCAGGATGGGTCGATTTCCCTTGTAACGGGGACTTACATAATCAGGAGAGCGAGGGACCCCATTTGTGGGGCTGCCTCCCTGGCTCCCTGTCTGTGACTGGCCCGAGGACCTTCTGGGCCTAGCATTATTAGGTGCAGGTAGGTTTTTAGGCCCCCCCATCTCCAAATCCAAAACGGGGGTGACCTTTACCTCTGCCACCTTGGCAGCAGCAGGGGTGCTGTTGACTTTGGGGTTTTTCTGGGCATTACTTTTGCTATCTATCGGTTTCTGCACCTCATAGATCCGGGTAGCCTGTTCAATGACCCAATCTAAGGATCTTTTCTCGTGAAAATCCCTCACGAGCTGGGTCATGATGTATTTGGACAAGGCATGGAAAAACGTATTTATGAACTCTCTACTATCTGTGCGCACCCTTCTTGTGGTCTGTGCAAAAGCACGCTTTAACTCCTGCACAAATTCTTGTGGGGCCTGATCCTCCCCACATTGCAAATTGTAGGCTGCCTTGCGAGCCTCTTGAGGATTTCTGTGAACAGAAAAATGTTTCAGGATGGCCGCCTTATATGTGGACCATCTTAAATGATTTTGGTCCTCCAGCCCCGCAAAGAAACTGGAGTATTCCGGGGAGAATGTCCACTTTACATATTGAATACAGCTTTGGCTGTCCTTCAAATGGAAAGTCTCCATCATTTGTTCAAACAACTCTAAGTGCTCCCAAACAGAATACTTAGCGTTCTTATGGTAAGGCGTGATGACGCTCCTGATCGCCTTAATCTGCTTTAAGGGGTCCTTAAGCAAGGCCCTTTTTGCCTTATTGGCCTTTTTGGTTCAGGTGACCCTTGTCCATTCATCCTCGGACTCAGAGGCACTGCTCCCAGAGGTTCCCGTCTGATCTTCCAGGTTTTCCCGGATTCTGCGAGCCTGGGAATGGCTGGCAGAATGTGGGGACCTGGTCTCCTGTGTCCTGCGCAGTTCAGAGGAGTCTTTAGATTCCTCCTTGCTGCCAGGATTTGATGGGTACCCCCTCCACTGACCTAACTGGGCAGAGGTTTTCAGGATGCCCTTAATGGGCCTACTCTCCTGGGGTTCCCCATTGAACTGTACTGTACTTGGGTGCCCATACCCGGATGCCCACCCCTCCATTCCTGAGTGGTACTGGCCTATGAGCCCCTTACTCTTAGCTGGATAGTAATCTGCCATCCCTGCGGCCCTGTGCTCATGTGCGCCAGGGGACATGGGGGTGGTAGAGTCCAGGGACTGGGGAAGATGAAGGCCCCTGGGGTTAGGGCTCCTGCGGTTATGGTCAGGAGTCTCTCTTTCCCAGCGGACCTCATCTCTATCCGCCCCTGCTCCCTGTTGCAATGCAAGAGCCTGCATTTGTGCTTTCAGTTCCTCTGTTAAGGCCTTACTCGACTCTATCAGTTTCTCCTGCATCGCTACCTGTTGTTGGAGCCTATCATTGTGTTGGCAGAGAGCCTCATTCTCTCTCTGTGCTTCCTGATTGGTCCTGGAGTACTGGGCCAGTCTTTGCTGCAGGAGGGTTACCTCCTGGGCAATGTCCATATTGGCCTGCTCCTTTCTTGCTAGAGCATCCTCCTTTATTTTAGTGATGTACAGTCTGCTGTCATTTTCTGACTCCTGGCTCCTCTGCAGCCTCTGCTCAGAAGAGACCAGGTCAGATTGGACCTTCTCTAACACCATCTGTTGCCTATTTGCCAGATTTTGGCTTTCAGCACATCTATCCTGCATGTCTCCCATATATAGGTACAGGTATGCTGCTATCCTGGCAATCTTATTGTGTTCCTCTTTGGCTTTAGGAGCCATATATAGTTCACTCAGGGCCACATGTAAGGGACCCTGATCTCTATATATATCTGACCCTGTTTCAGTGACCTGTCGCGTGATGGCCTGCAACCAGGCATCCTGGCCCTGTTCGGTCCATTCACCTCTCACAAATAGCTTATGCAAGAGGTGCTCTCTGGCTATTTTCATGTCTACTAAGGTCGTCATTCTAGAGATTGGTCTCTGTCCTGACTTACAGAAGTTTGTATTTTATTTTTGCAGAACAGAACTTTTCTTGGAGTGTCCCTTTTGAGGAATGCTTCACAGCGTAATGCAGCGTGGTGATCCGACCGGATGTATGTATCCCGTCAGTTAGCACACTGTATTAAGCTGCACAAGTGGTAAATCTAACCCAACGTCTCGGCTCGAGCCCCCAATTTGTAGGAGGATTCAATTCAGCACTACAGCTAAGTCAACGCCTAGTCTAGAATACGGAATGAAAACCCTTATGGATATATCTTTAGGTCCAGTTCATACGTTCTGGATGACTACCCCTATATAACACCCCTCTCTTGGAATCCCCCTGACCCCACTGAGCCAAGAAGTAGTTCTGTTTTGCAAGTTTAAAAGGTTTATTTGATAATTTAAAATATATATATATCACACTTTATAATAAATTAATAATTGAATAGCACACTTAATCTGATATGATAAAGATCAACAACGGAGAATCTGGCACTAGCACACTTCTTATAATCACTAATGAGTTGAGAGGAAATGGATAAGGTAGCACACTGGTAAATAGGTACAGAAGGATAATGTGGTAGAGAATGCTTTATAGGGTTCAAGGAAATGCAAGGTTGAATGAATGAAATGCAGTATAGAAAACAACTTGATATGATTTCAGCAAAACAATGTAATCACTTTTCTCTGGCAATCCCCTTCCCCACTTGATGCAAGGCAAGGAAATGGAAGGAAGCACACAGTTCTCAGAAATGCAATCAACTGTAATTCAGTTCACCCCAGCAAGCTTAGACAACAGAAGTTTAAAACACAGGCAAATGCTTTGATATGTGCTAGCAATGGATGAGAAATATGCTGGAAATGCTTTTAATTCCCCTTCAGAGGTTCAGGGTGAGTGGTATCTAGTTAATATTAGTCCAGGCTCACACTAGCAATGATGCAGGGATAGTTAGCAGGTTAAACGAATTTCTGGCAAATGGAAGGCAAGCAGCAGCAGTTTTTACATGTGAAGAAATTTGCAAATCGCGGTAAAATTCGCGGATGCGCCGAGCGCTATTACAGAGGAACCACAAACTCTATCTCTATCGTTTTGGGGTCCTAGGAAAGCCTAGGATCTCAGCTTCAAAATGAAAGTTACTGCAAGTCTCTAGCACAAACGGTTGCGGAGATATGAACGATTTTGTGAAGGTCGTTTTTCAGATTTGAAATTTTAAAGTTCAAAAAGACAAGTGCAGCTTGCGACTAGAAAATGACAAGTGACAGCTTTACAAATGACAGGTGACAGTTAGGAGGCAGTTCTACTTAGATTAAATAGATTGAATTATATTATTTTAACTAAGAGATTGGTTCTGCACAGTTTTCTAGGTACTCACACTATATTCTTGAGTGAAATGGGCCTCGCCATGGATCTGGTCAGGGTTTTGGACTGGGCTCGGGTCTCTCTCTGGGCACAGCACTGCTTTCTCTCGGGGTACAGCACTGCTTTCTCCCTCTGGTCTGGTCTCTAGTTCTGGATAGATTGAAGTCTCTAGTTTGGCTCTCTGGAGGTTTGATGGAGGTAAAGTCTGGATCTCTGGATGTTGTATGGTCCGGCAGAGCGCGTTGCAGCAAATGGAATTGAAGGTCTCTATCTGTCCTGTCTGTCTGCTTTTATGTGTTTAGAATGTGGGTGTGTTCTAGCATCACTGACCCTACCTCTCTCTCAGCTTCTAATTGGTCAAACTTCCATTTCTTATTTGATTGGGGAATGAACTGTGAGCCAGAGTGATGTCATTTTATGGCTTGCCAAGAGGGCACTCCCTTTGTCAGATTGCACACATTCTATATTTGATAATAAAAGACATATTTCACAGTTACACAGTTGCTTGAAATTACATATACATGGTGTGGCTGAATTTAGCCATGTCTCTGTCCAAATCTGCTGTTTCTAAGAGCTTGCATTCAGAAATGGCACATATTTCACTTTTTAACTGATTTTTCAATTTCTGACATTGACCCAACTTTACATACATGTGTGCAGGGAGTAGGGACATTAACTGATGAAGTTTCAGATTTTTAACATGCACACATTTAGAGTAATATCCACTTTTCCGCTAAAACCCCCCTGAACATGCCACCGGGTCGAAAAACCTCTTAAAATGTGGGCAGAAAAATCACAAGAATTATGGTATCATTTATAAAATTTTCACATGTCCGCTCTATGAGTTATTCATCTTCTTAAAGTTATGTTCTGGCTCCAAAGGGGTGTGGTTTACCCTCAGCACAAGGTTGAATTTCTGTTTTTTTCCAGTTCTGCCAAGCCAGCTTGCTCTCACAGGCAGTGCCCCTCCCAGCTCCTGCCAAGAGGAAGCTACATTTTACGACTGCGGTAATAAAAACCTTTGCCTGAGTGAAGAGGGCTTTGTTCACTCTCCTGCAGAGCACAGGTAATTCAATTATCAGATAGATGGCATATCCTTAGTGTGGGCAGCAAAAGGAAGGTTGGCCTGGGAACACAGTGGTGACTCAAGTTTCACTCCTGATGGGGGTAGTTGCCAGGCAGAATTCAGTTCCTTAAGCCAAGTTTCAGATAAAATGTCACTTTTTGTTCCCCAGTTCCTGCATTCAAATAAAACTAAACATTTTTACATATGCAGCTAGAAGGCTGATTCTAAGTTTAAAACTATGACATTTAAACAGTTACAAAGGCATGTGACACCAAACATAGCTCACTCATTTAATCTAAACATTTTCGATTTTAGTGTCTTTAAATCCAGTGCAACTTAAACTGCTGACTCCATAGCAGTTTTGTTATAAGCATTGTTTTGGGCTCTTCATTTCCCAGATTTTGTAGGCACACAACACTCCATTCTACCAAATGTCTGCTGGTGTCCAGTGAGTTTTTAGATGTGTTGCAATGTTTAAAATAGACAGTTTGAGCCTGCCTTCAGAGAAACACAGGGTGGTTTTAAACTGCCGGCTTTTGGATAGTGGTGAGTACTGGTACTGCATCCATTTTTGGGATTTAAGAAAATGAATTCCCAACAGTTATGGGTTTGCTTTTGGCAATCAGCATTGCCATTCCCAATGGTTTCAGACTACTGTGTGGGTAGTCCAATGGTGGTTTTAGGCAGTTTCCTTCTGTGCCCATAACATCGGCAAAAATGGGTGGCAGCCTATTCTTCATGCATTTCCCTGTGCATTTTCTGGGAAGCTCTGGCCATCATGATGTTTTCCATGTCAGTACTGCACAGTTTTGAGGTATGGCTCGGATGCATGGGTAAATACATCCCACACTGTCCTTTCGTGGGCTTTTACACAGAAGTCCTCCTTAGGCACCTGCATGTCTGGGGGATAGGATGGGAGGGAGGGGTTTAGGACTCCCTGCAAAGGGTCTCCTTGTGGACCCATGTCACACTCTAACCTGAATGGATGTGGTGACTGTCCCGGCGGGACAGCCACCCTGCTGTGTGATTGACAGCCGGGCTGTGTGAATGGGGGAAATCTGCATAAAAACAAGGTCTCAGGGTCTGGAAAGGCAGAGTCGACACTGGAACAAAACAACCAAAGAGGAGCTGACAGAAGAGGACCCCTACAATGACTGAACCACCCGGTGAAGCCCTGCTGCAGGTCCGAATCGTCATACTCCAATGACAGGGAATATCTTCAAGGAATCTTCTCCCCTTGAGCCGGTGGGAACAATCCATTTGCCAAACTGCTCTTCAGGTCTCTCTTCGCTGGTCGAATTTGCTATACAGAGCTACAGTGAACCGGATAGCCATGAGGAACGGACCCTGCTTGCGTTTTAAGGAGCACACCTTTTATTTGTTGCTTTGTTCTTCTGCTGGTTTCTTCCCTGGGCAATGCAGGCCCTCCAGTCTTCCTAATTTATGTAAATCTGACAGTCGCGTCAGGAACCGTGAGCCTGCAGGACCTGCCAGGAGCGTCCGCCTCAGCTACAGCCTTCTTCTTCATTTAAGGTACTGTTCAAATCCGGTTGTTCGTTTCGTCCAGCTGTGGTGAAAGTGTGTGAAACCTTTCGCCAATCCGAGGGCTTGTCCTTCTCCACTCTTTAAAGTAACTTTTCGTCTGACCAACTATGTTCTGAACTCTTGGCAAAGACTTAACCACAAACTACCCTGAACTGTGTGATCTTGAGCAAAGATTCTGTTCCATTGACTGTGGGCCAGGTCCCTTGAATCTGATTTCCTCACTGTAGTTCCTTTTCTAGATTGCCCTACTTACTTGTTGGTGTTGTTCAATTCTTGCCTAACTTTTTCTTTCCCTCCTTTTTAAATTGATGGAGTGCCATTTTGCTCACACTTCATTTTGAGCCTAACTTGTCCAGAATCTATTGGGTGCGGTGTAGTGTATTAGTAACGTGATTTTTCAACTGCTTTACTTTAGTAATATGTTTTACAACTGATGTGTAAATAAATGTATATTCTTTTACTCAGAAACCTTGAGTCAGTGTTTGTTTGATTCATAGTAATTACTGTCCTTTGTGTAACTATTGATACTGCTCACTTACTCTTGAGATAAGTCTGGCTGCTCTGCCATCACTAACACTTTACTGTGTAGTACAGGCTTGTACCAAAGGTGAATTTGTACTGTCACTTGTAGTCTTAATTGTGTGTGGTGTTCCCAAAGGGTACTGCATATAAATCTGCCTAATAATTCTCCACTCCAGAATGCCTCTATCCGTTCACTGTTATTTCCTTTGTATTCAAGAATGCCCCTGCAACCTTCCTGCAAATATCCAGTCCAGGTACTGTCAGGACTGGATTACTTCTACGTTGCCTACTCAAATGACATTTCAGTGTACAGTTATACCTGTGAGAACCATCTACTAAATCAGAAACAGGTTCTTCAACCATGCTGGCTTACCTATCAAGGCCTCCAAGTGTCAGATAATGCAGATAAAGTTGACTTACTTGGGACATCCAGTGGCTGGAACTAAGAAATAGTCTATCCAGCATATCTAGTCAGTCTAACCAGACTCAACATAGAGACTTTCGGGGCCTCACAGGTTTTTGTGATCAGCACAATTGGGCTAGCCCAGAGGCTGTGGGATGCATCAATAGCCCCCAAGTCCAACATCCTGGACACTTCCTCCTTAATAGTGTCCTTTGACCTTGCTGAATATGGTGTGAATCCTAAACTTCATTGGCTTACCATCTCCAGTATCAGTGCCATCGATACACCAATTGATCTTTCTTGGCGACAGCAAGAACAGACTTGTGAAAAACATTTTGTCAGACACAGCATGTTCCCTGTACCAAAATAGTGGGGTGAGAGTATATACCATGGATTGTTAGATCAGAAACCGCCACTTAGTGAACATATCGACCTCTTTACAAATAACTCAATGCTCTCATTGCACCTACACTCTATAACCGGCTGCCCTATAGATGTTAGGAATGGTCTAAATATATGACCGTTATCCTATCTATTCAGTGAAATAATTTAGGCCAAAAGCCAAGAATGTCCTACCAAGTTGGATTGGGTTTAAAATACCATCATTGCAGAATATGTGAGGGTTGATAAACCTCCCATTGGGAACAACCATACTTGCTTTGCCTTTATTGTTATCATCGTTTATTTGTGTATTGTATCTGCATGGAAATAAATGACTGCAGCCACTCTTCAAAAACATTGTACTGTAATTGATGTACCTTTAATGGCTGCTGTCTTGGCTGCCTCAACTTCCAGCTGCAGCCCCACACCATCTGTGACCACAGATACGATAGTACAATAGCTTAGAACAGCTTCCAGTAATCCATTTGCAAGTTGAATGGAAATCATTGGCAGCCATTGGCAGCGTCAATGTCTTTACATTGCGAGTGGGCGGGGGGCAGGCAAAATAATGTAGGTTGGCTTTCATACACCGCTTATATGTAGATGACTTGATGATCTTCTTCGCTTCTCCTGGCTTCATATACACAGCGTTGGCATTGGGTGGAAGCCAGGAGAAGAGCTGGTTCTAAATCCCACTTCTGGCAACACCATTTGGAATTAGCTATTTTTTAAATTAATTTAGGTGGTGTAATTTTGATGTTTTTATGCAATTAAAACAGAAAAATCCCCATTGTGGCATGCCTGGCTTGGTTGGCCGATTGCAGATAGTCTAGGTACAAAGAGAAATGTGCGGGACAGGTTAAATGGATCTGTCAAGGGGTCAAATAGCACAAGGTTCAGAAATGCTTGACAACCAACATTGTTTTGCAACAACATAATAATCAATGTGGTATGGGCATACTTTCCCATTTGTTACACTTCTAACAGTACATTTTCATTTTGGATTTAAGTCACTCTGGGAGAGTGGCACTCCACAGTGTACATTTTGCCACTTCTGGCCTCTACATAGGTATCTAAACCTGGCACCTTTGTACATTGGATACTGTTACTGTTACTGTCCAGTGCCAATTGCTGAGGCAGTGGAAATGAGTAAATACAGGTTGAGCTAGAGTGAAAAAACTCTTTTGAATAAGGTAGTGGAGTGGGTGGTCCTTGAGAAGTGTTTTCTAGATTGGTTCTGTTTTTATTGTATGCATAACTAATCAATAAGGCATGTCCCAGGATGCAACTAGCAATGCCCACATTCTCCACCGTTTATTTTCTGTGCTAATTCGCAACACCCTAACAATGACAGTATATGCACAAAACACATGAACAAAAAACAATGGATAAGTGAAAAGCAAAAAAACTAAAATACTAAAATACTAAAATCTGTCTCAGAGTAAACATATATGATTTACTGAAAGCATAAAATGAGACAGTGGGCCCGTCTGTTTATGAGGCTCACACCAAGTTCAAACCTTGGTCCAAAGTCGATTACAGGTCCACCATCTATCTAGGCTGTTTTTATTCTGCAGCCATTACTGCTACGTACAGTCCCAGGTGTCTGAACACCTGTTTTGCTTGAAAGGATGTCTATGTCACAGTCTCTTTCCACTCATAGAATGCCTGAGTCCAAGCCAACGCACGAGGATGTGGTTGCCTCCATTCCACTTGAATGTCAAGAAGCCACCTAGTGAAATGATGAAAACTGTATTGAAAAGCTTTGCATGACCAGTATAGAAGACATATTGGGACCATACCATAACAGAGATCTGTGGATAATGTAACAGAATCAACTGAAAGCTTTTCAACACTGTAATTGTTCTGTACAAATGTTGGGATGGAAAGTAGTCTATCCCCCCTCTATGTGCTTTAGAGTGAGGTGAATCCCATGAATAGTGCAAAGTGCTAGGGGGGAAAGGGGCGGGTTAAAGAAGCTGTGCCCTGATGCAACATTATTGGCATTATAGATGCATAGATGTAGTGCGTGCATATAAAGAGATGCAATTTTTTTGCTATGGAAGCCCTACATGGCTGCGAGGTATACGTAGGCCTGATGGAGAAAACATGACCAGGCCCACATGCTGAGAACAGAGGGACCTGAGCTGTTAATTCCCACAGCCGTTTCCCCTTGTTCCCTGACTGTTGCAGTTATTTAGTATCACAATGAGGAATGCGACCTGGAAGGCCCTGAAATCGCACCAGGCTCCTTCCCATGCCCATTCTTCACCACTATGCCCGCAGCAGACTTCTGACCACCACCCAGTCCACCAGGACGCACAACACCCCTCACCGGCCCCTTCTGAGAGTGCCAGCATTCCCTGATAAGTGAGTGACCCAGCTCGGCCGCAGTAAAACCAGTGTTCATAAAGAACCCAAACATTCATGACTATGTCACTCCTGCCCATAAATACCCCATTTGAAGTATGAGGTACAGTGAGGGATACATTCTAGATCAAAACAAATGTAGAAGCCTTGGCTGCGAGGGGTGCGATATCAACAAAGCATAGAATGTGTGGGTCAGCATGACTGTATTTCTTTCTTCCTTCCCCCTGGCAGCAGTCCCCGCGCCTCACCGGGGCCTGCCCCAATGATGTATTAGTAGGCCTTATGTTTCATAGCAGTTCTGATATTGTAACTTATGAGAGTCTTGACCTTCACTCCTCAGAGAGATGAACCCAGCTGACTCACATGGGAACTGACAAGAAATGTGAACCAATCGTAACCTGGCATCCCCTATGGAGCAGGCCCATGTATATGGTCTCACCCACCAACAATGCTAGTTTGTAATGTACATTGATGATGCTGTGCTGCATTTTAAGCTTCTGGTTCTACCAAGTTTGAGCAGAACGTTCTCGAGCAGCAGAGTTCTTTGCTGATACCTTTGCATTCTGTACAATTAAACCTTGTTCTCCTTGCAAGCAATCTCTTGTGCTTTTTCCCTAGAGGGTTGCTAGTCTTTCTGGCGTGAGCGTAAACAGGGACTTGCCTTCACAAGTTCAACTTGTTCTCTGAAGTGTATTATGTACCTGTTCAATACAATAGAAGTTTGAATTGATAGAGATCCGTGGGTAATATGACACATTCCACCAATAAAAAATATGACATGTACAAAACCTGCTCATAGGTACTGTACTTTTCCATTTAAGAGCAACTTGTAATATGAGGGCCAATCGAGTGAGTGTATTTCGGCTAGTGCTGTTTCTGGTGCTACCTATTCGCCTGGAGCAATTTACGCTGATCTCTAAATACTGCTGTCACCGTGATTGAAGCTGCATCCTTCATTCATTCTGGACTAGGCTCATTAAGGATAAGCTTTGCCCCTTTCTCCCGGTGTGCTTATTACACAGAGGCCACGTGCATCCGCACAAATGCATTTGAGTTAGTGCATCTCGTTGGGTGCTGTTTCTGGTGCTGCCAGGAGCAACTTATGCAGATCTCTACATACTGCTGTCACCGTGATTGAAGCTGCATCTTCATTCATTCTGGACTATGCACATTGGTATATACTAGCAACTACTTATCTAGACTTAATACAAATCATCTTTGTGATTTTGGACCTTAAAATATCCTGTTTTCTTCTTTTAGGGCATAAGCTCTGCCCCTTTCTCCCGGCATGTGTATTACCCAGAGGATGCGCGCATCCACGTGCGCGCATTCGAGTGAGTGCAGCTCAGTGAGTGTTGTTTCTGGTGCTGCCTGTGTGCCTGGAGAAACTTGTGTTGATCTATACATACTGCTGTCACTGTGATTAAAGCTGCATCTTTCATTCATTCTGGACTACGCTCACTGGTATATACTAACAACTACCTAACAAGGCTTTATACAAATCATATCTGTGATTTTGTAACTTAAAATATCCTGTTTTCTTGTTTTAGAGTATAAGCTCTGCCCCTTTCTCCCGGCATGCTTATTACCCAGAGGCTGCATGCATCCGCAGGCGTGCATTTGAGTGAGTGTATCTCAGTGAGTTATGTTTCGCTGTTCTGCAGTACAGCGGGGCCGGGTGCACTCACTCCTTAGGTCTTCACATTAGCTTCTGGCTGTAATTACATTTGACTTTCCAGACTTGGATTCTTGTCAACACCGTTGAACATTTGGGATGGCTGGGTACACCCTCACTACCAACATGCCGCTGAAAAAAAGCAATACAGCGTGCCATGACAACTTGGAAGCGTCTCCCCTTCTGAACACAACCGAGGCTGTGTGTGCTAAGATATCTAATTTGAAGCAGCCATGCTCACATATAGTCTGACCAAAATCCACTGGGCCAGACATTCGAAAATTCTGTCGTACTCACAAGAACTCCTCTACTACCATGATGCTTGGTAGAGTGCAAGGATCCCCTCAGAATCTAAAAGCTGCAACCCATGTCACAATTGTAAGTACGCCCATAACTACGATCATGTCTCAATCTGTATCAGACACTGCTGTGATTGCAATGCCAGTTTCTGATGCCCCTCTTTTGTCTGTTATTGGTTAGGAGTTATACTCTACACTGAGGCCGTGATGCCAGTATGCGCTCAGGAGTCCTGTGCTCCTTTAATTCATAAAATTGATTCTTCTTCAATTGCATTATTATATTCACAACCAGTTCAAAAGGGACTTCCTGAGCAAAATCCATCTGCTACCCCGATTGTAATTCTCATCTGTGTCTGTCTGTAAATCTAGTCCAAACACAACCTAGTGCTGATTTTTATCATCAATCGCCTCCCCCGAATTGTACCTCGTTAATGGAAACCCAGATGAACAATGTGACAATAGCTCAAAGGCCAATCTTTCAAACTCCCCTATACCTTACCCGGAAAGTGGTCCCCAAACTGTAATTAATTCCTCTTTCCCATTTGCATCTTCAGCAGCCTCATTTGCCAAGTCAACACTGCGTCCGTCCTTCAGCTTTACAAATCCATCTCATACGATGCAGGAATCAGTATTATCTGCTATAAATATAAGCATATATAGTTTAACAAAATGACATGAAATTCCGGAGAAAACAAATTGATGTTCATACTGCTCTGTTGTCATCATTATCCGCTGAAGTCGATTGGGTGGCTGCTGAATTAGTCTCTTGCAGAAACCATCAGCATGTGTATGCATCTATTGCCACTAATACAGAAATAAGAAATGTGAACAATAGCCCCTTGCCACCAGTCAGCGAAGTGAAAGAGGGTTCCACACAGATGGTGTATAGTGGAAATTCTGATCAGGCTTGTGTGACTTCAAATGACGACATTGCTAGTGACATACTTGTAGTTCCTCACTAGGTGCAGATCCCGCAAATAACTCCTTCATTAGCTATAGGAGAAACAGATGCCTCTGAGGTTTTTGACTTATTTCACCCAATTCCATGAAAAAGTAAACCAAAAAAACAAAACATTATCATAGGGCCCAAAATTACAAAAAAAACCAAAGAATCAATCAACTACTAAAACTTTGGCACACTCAAAAATCAAAAGTTTTATTAATGGTTTAACAACACCAGTGAAAGCTCTGCCACCCGTAAGGGTAGAGCCTAACAATGTTGCTCATTGTGACTCAACATCAGCTGCTACCCTAATTGAATTACCTGAAAGGCCACTGTTTCAACATAAGTCTTCACTCCTCAACCATTGTGTTATGACTGCATGTGGAACTGGATCAAACACTCTTGACACTCAGGTATCAGTCCACTCCCAGATAGAAAAAGCAGAAGATGAAATAATGAATTTCAACCCATCTCTGCCTCAATTGAACCCTATTATTGAAAGTCTCCATTATCCTCGAGGTCCAGCACACATTAATTGAACAATTCTTGGACATGAACCTGATGAAGATTTTGCAGTTTTCCTAACACTTGACCAAAGGAGAAATATACTCCATCAAAAACCTAATCTGGTTGACAAACTAGCTGAACAAGATTCTGCCACTCGCCATCCTATTTCTCAACCTACTGAACTAGTAATTGTTGGCAAGAGCACTGCAAGTCACCAAAGTATAAAGACAAATGTAGGCTTATCTACGAGTTCACATATATTTAAAGTAACTATGTTGGATCGAACTAGACGTGACCCATTCCCAAAATGTACCACACTTCTTGCAGCCTTCCGTACAATTGATAGCGTGCAATACATTCGATGGAGTGATATTGATATAGTGATCAGATTTACTAATAGCTTCCGATATGACTCAGTCGAACTGGTGATACGCTCGCACATTGTGGCTGATTTGTTATGGCACTCAAAAACGGACCTGAGTGAGGCTGGTTTTGTACTTCAGAGGCAAATCATACAACATGCTCCTGAAACTAAAGTCTCTACAAATCAAAGACCAGCAAGGAAATTACATCTTAATAACACTCACAAACATCTAACCTCACCTGATTATACTACTAGGATCCAGAAAGAAGTTGTTTTTCAACCTCTAAAGATTATCTATGTAGAGTCGCTAGGGACTTCGAACTGTCAGGTTCATTTCAAACTAGTCCAGCCTCACACATACAATGGTGCTGGCTCACTAAAGCCACTTCCAAAGCTAATCTAAAAATTGACAATTAATGCCAAACACATACAAACTTAAACATGTCCATGGCCATCTGGAACACACCAGGCTTTTTGCATTTGCTATGCCCAAGTGTTAGTAATCTCTCTAACTATTATAGTTCTACAAAAAACATGGATCACGTGTCAACCAATATGGCCTGGATATCAAATTGTGTGGATCCCGGCTATCAAACAGAATAAACAAAGGTCAGCCGTGGGTCTACTAACTGCAACAAAAATAGATACTGGCATTTTTCTTGCACCTTGAGCCTCTCCTTACGCAGGTATCCAGCTTACTAAGCTAACAACAGTCAATACCCATCACCCGTTGTACCCTCAGGCAGCAGTTTTCAATATGTACTGGAATCCAGTTGCTTTATCCGATTCTCAATTTTTCAACATATAGTTGAAACTCGTGACCTAGTACTATTAGATGGTCATTCTGTTACCACTCGAATAGTGGGTGATTTAAACATTAGATGTATTTCAGATGATATGATATTGCTATCACAACGAGCAAAAATCTGGTCTGCATTTAAGGAGATGCGCAATTTTACTATCCTGAACTGTACTATTTCTGGGGTTGTACTTCCTGCTCCTACATAGTCTCGAGGGAATTCTAAAGCTATTTTAGATTATGCTTATATTTCAATTAAAACCATAAATACAATTCAGGCATTTGGAATTATCCCTTCAGATCTAAGTGACCATAACATCTTGGAAATACAATGGTTTTCCTATTCTGAAAGGGAATGTAAAATTAAACCATGGTAGAAAAAGAATAAGATGGTCTCCAACTAAGCTGCATCAATTTAACTCGACTCTATTAGAGCATATGAATGCATCCGCCTCCTTTTCCAGACATGAATATTCAGATATTTTGATGCGTATTGCAGAGACTTCCACTTCCTTTAACCAACCAATATTTAAGCATCGCCACCCTTTTAATCCAACTATCCAAGCTTTAAAGACTGCAAGACGTCAAGTGTTAAAATCATGTATTAACTGTTTAGGAATTCTTACGGTTTAAAACAAGTCAATTAACTGCAATTTAGAATATCCTGTCACAATCACAATGGCATTAACAGAGTTGCTGGGACCACATGTTTTTATGGCATTTCCTGGCTCTCCCAAAGTAAAAGGGCCCAATGGAAGAAAGGTTGTATTCATTATATTAGACCTGCGTGTGGGAACTCTTACTCTATGGATAGAAAAGCGTCCCTATTAATGAATTTTTTGGGATACAAGGGACATAGTATATATGACACATTACCGCCCCTTCCAGAAGAAGGTGAAGGGGATGGCATGTCAAAACTGGAGAGTGCTCTGGCAAGGTTGGACATTCACTTTAATCCAAAGACAAGTACAATCTTGGAAAGATACAATTGCGGCATCCAGTTCCAAGAACAAGGGGAACGTGGTGAAGAGCCTGTTACAGCCCTGAGGCATTTGGCTCAAACCTGCAAATTCAAAGAAGCATTCGATGAACACATAAGAGACCAGTTCATGATACACTGCAATATTAACAACATTAGAGAAGAACTGTGGTTGAAGGATGAGCCATCAGTGGAGGAGGTCCTGGACATTGCAAAGAGAGTCGAACATTCACTAGCCTGTATGGCAAAAATAGAAGGAAAGGATCATAATGAGAACAAAGCTCAAGTATTGAACATAGTTGACTCCAGATATAAAAGAAGAGGGAAAGAAAAACCCATTGTGAAGGATAAAGCAGATGATAGAGTCAACAAATGGAAGGGAGAAAAAAGGGACGAGAGGTTATGTTTTAGGTGTGCAAGTAACACCCTCTTTGCCACATCTATGGCATGATCAGGAAGGAAGACTGTGTGCGCAAAGTGTAAGAGATGTGGTCACTTTGCAAACTGTTGTTAAAACTATCAGAACAATTTAAGGAGATGTTTAGTGGTTAATGATGAGGATTGCCATGAAGCATCCAAGGATGAAGAGCACTGTAACATTGAAAACATTACTGTAAATGTTCAGGAAATTAACAGTGATGAGTGTCAGCATCCTTATGCAGATGTGAGAGTGAATGGGAAAAACATCTTGATGATGGCGGACTCAGGTTCCAAGATTTCATTGATGGCAAAAGCTATATTTGAAAAAGAGATGCAAGGTGGAGTCCACAATTTATTGATGCCTGATATAAACCCGGGACGATACAATTAAGACAAGATTGATTTATTAAGCTATTTCGAAGCAGAATTTGAGCTCAAGGGCAGGAAGGCACGAGGGAAAGCTCATATTACCAAGAAGGGAATGACACTACTTTGTAGGCGTGAACAAATGAAATTGATGGTGAAGTTAGACCCCAATAGAGTGGAGCAAGTAATGCAGATCGGTACATCCTTAGGAGACACATACAAGGAGGTATTCAGAAATGGTGTTGGCAAGGTAAAAGGGATGCAACACCAAATCATTCTCAAAAAGGGATGTACACCTGTTAATGCAAAATTGCGGCCAGTGCTGTTAGCTTTGAGAGAAAATGTAAAGAAGGAAATATACAATCTGTTAGACATAGGTATCATTGAAAGAGCAGGAGGAGTTGAATGGACATCACATCTAGTAATTGTTAAGAAGCCTTTGACTGATTTACGCTTGTTGGTTACTTGTGTGAGTTGAACAGATGTGTGCTCGTAGACCGTCACCTGTTGCCTAATATGGGTGAAATGCTTTCCATGATAGGTCAAGGGCAAGTGTTTTCGAAACTTGACATGGCCTCAGCGTACCATCAGGTGGAATTAGAAGAGAGCTGAAGGAAATTAATGGCATTAATTACCCCAAAAGGGGTATTTCAGTTTCGCAGTTTCTGATTCCTCTGTTTTTCAAAAGATTATGAATAAGATGTTTTTTGGTGTTCAAGAAGTATTTTGTTTTCAGGATGACCTATTGGTGTATGTAGAGAATGTATGTGAGCATTGTTAAAGGATTGGACAGTGTTTTAAGAATATTGGGGTCGATAGGAATAACCCTGAGAGAGGAGAAGTGTGTTCTTTGTGTAGATAGGGTTGAATATTTAGTCCGTGAGATATCTGTGCA
This sequence comes from Ambystoma mexicanum, assembly GCF_040938575.1. NCBI lineage: Eukaryota > Metazoa > Chordata > Amphibia > Caudata > Ambystomatidae > Ambystoma > Ambystoma mexicanum. The sequence goes on from NC_090941.1 coordinate 873,713,141, forward strand.
AGAAGTAAGACCAAACAGCTCCATGGTTATGGCAATAAAAGATGTGGCGGAACCAACATATAAAGGGGAATTGCCTTCTTTTTTAGGAATGTTGGAATTTTATCAGAAATGTATAAAGAACTACTCGCAAAGAGTTGTTGAGATTAGAAAAGGAGATGATTGTGTATGGTGTGACAAGTGTGATGATGAGTTTAAGGGAATTAAAGAGGAGATCAACTTGGCAGCTCCATTAAAGAAATTTGATACAGGTAGGAAGAATGTCATCACAGTGGATGCCAGTGATGTAGGAATAGGAGCTGTATTGTCCGAGATAAATGAATGTGGAGAGGAGGTAATAATTGCTCATGCATCTAGAGGGTTGCAGGGTTAAGCTATTGTGTATTGGAAAAGGAAGCATTAGGTTGTTTCTGGGCATTAGAAAAGTTTAAAATTGTTGTGTGGGGAATGGATTTTATAATTAAAATGGACCGCACTTCTTTAAAAACTATTTTTGAATGTTAGGTTCTTTATAAAGTGTCAAGGCACATTGCGGTATGGGTTATGCTCTCACAATGTCACAGATTCTAAATGGTTCTGATATGGGGTAAAGAAAATGTGTTAGCCGATTGTTTATCTCGACTTGGTAGTTAGCGAGTGGAAAGTCAGGAGAATGATGCTATGGAACTGGTATTAGTGACACATAATGGTGTAATAAGTAAAGAACAATGGTTGAGTGCTTTTAATATTGATGAAGTACTATTAAAGGTAAAGTTGTATGTTGAGGGCGGCTGGTTCAGGAAGGTGGATATCTCAAAAAAAGAGAGAGCATTCTGGGAAGCTCATGATGAGTTAAGTCTAGCAGATGGAATCGTGTTCCGGTGGGGGCGAGCTGTCTTTCCTGAATTTATTAGGTCAAGGATTATTGATGTTGCCCACAAGGGACATGTGGGTATTAGCAAGACCAAAGCCATATTGAGGTGAGATTATTGGTGGCCGGATTTTGACAGGGAGGTTGAGAGGAAACCAAGGATTTTGTAGGTTATATCAAAAGTGGGAAAAGGTTGACAAGAGAACAACCCATGATATTGAATGATGTGCCACAAAAGGTTTGGGATGATTTAGCAAAGGATATCCTTGGACCAGTTGAGATTGTATTTGGCCGAGGTAAATATTTGGTGGTATTGGTGGGTTTGTTATCAAGGTGGTGTGAATATAAAGTAGCGATAGAAATAAATGGAGAAAGCATTGTTGAATTTTTTAGAGAGGTTTTTGCTAGGGAGGGCTTTCCCAGTAGTATTCTGACGGACAATGCCTTCCAATTTACAGGTGGTAGATTTAAGGAATATGTAAAAGGTTGTGACATAAAACAGAAGAAATCTGCATTGTACCATCCTGAAGGCAATGGGGCAGTAGAAAGGATGAATAGGTGCATTATGGAAGGAATTAAAATAGCTGGAGCGTGTGGTTTAGACAAACAAAGACACTGTTCAAGAAATGGTGTGTGCTTTGAGGATGGATCCACATTCCACCACAGGCATGTCACCTTTCGGGCTTATGAACGTTTGAAAGGCCTATTCTGCAGTGAGTCACCGTTGGTTGGGAAGGGGAGGAGAATCGGACGGTGGGGTGGAGGAATTAAAAAAGGATATGAAAAAGAAGAAAGAGTTATATGTGGTGAGAGAGAATAAAAGGAGAGGTAAGAAGGAACTCGGAGTGGAGTGTGGTGATTTTGTGAGTATCAGGACAACTTTTGTCAAGTGAAAAGGAGATGCGTTGTATTCTGAACCTGTGCGGGTGGTCGTAGAGATTAAGGGTGCGGTGAGAGTATGTGGAGGACAGGTGTGGAATATGAATAGGGTTGTCATAGTGAGAATAGGTTGGGTGGGATATGTGAGGGAGCTGTGTCATATTGTAACTTATGTATATTGTGGTTGCCCAGGTTGCTAATGATGTGGTTGGGTTCCATGTGGAACACTAGCTCATGGTGCTGTGTGATGTAGTTGGGGTTCTATGTGGAATACTAACTTAATATGTTATGTTATGTTATAAGGAATGTTTAGAATATAATTTTATGATCAGTTGTGCCTCTACAGCCTGGAAGATGGAACTGATAGGAGTCTGTTAGCAGCTGAACTTAAATATGCATAATCATACTGAATCTGAAAGGTGTGGACGTCCATTCTTACACATTTCAAGTCTGCAAGTTCGGAGTTGTATCAGGATTTACGCTTATAGGCATGTTTCAGGCGGATCCTCATGACTGGGGAAAGAATGTCAAGGGTATTAGTAATGGCAAGATGGAGGTTGCTGAGGGCAGAGTCAGAGGTGGAGTGTGGAGTGGGGAGAGAGGGGGGATGAAGGTAGATGTTGTATGGGAGGCAAGGTCCTTTGAGACCTCCTCCCCTACATTCTAACCCCATGTACGGATTATGATTTGTCCACCAGCCACCCATGCGCCTGTGGCCAGGGATGTGGGATGGCTGTGGAACGATGCATATGTATGCACGCATTTGCCAGAAATCTGATCCCAGACTCCATTTTGTGCCACAGCCAGGCTCCATTTTGTACATGGTACCACAGGCCTCATAGACAAAGGTTGCCTGCAGAGCTGCAGATCTCCCCTTGAGATCCATGCACTTTGAGCCTGTCATCTCCCTCACCCTCCTCCCCTCTGCGTCCCTGAAGAAGGCCTGTTCCCATGGGAGCCTAGGCATGAATGAGCTACTTGACAAACACTATATCTTTCACCTTCCGCGCTCCATCACTGACCTGTGGAAGACCGGGCAAAGGCTTGGGTTTAAAGGAAACAATTAATCTCCACAAACATGCCCCGTTCCCTTGCAGACCCCACAATAACCCCCCAACCTTGTAACAGATATAGATTGCCACCCTGGTTCACCCATACTGCTAATCCCTCTGTGAAGGTTATAAATCCTCTCATGTAAATGTGTATGTGGTAATGGAAGCTCGAAATTCCAGGTATGTTACTTATGCTTTATTGTCCTCAGGTCATGCACCTTCAGCTGTACACTAGGATCGTGGGGTCACAGCAGACAAGACAGGAACGAGAAACACTGGGCTTGCCCCACACCCCACTCACACTCTCACCAACTGATGAGCCCAACCGTCACTTGCAGAACTCCACAACACTCACAGTCCACAGAAGATGACACCATCATATTCCACCACCCAGCTAGAGCTAAGGCTCACAAGCTGACATTATAACACTTACCCCTCCCTTGGGGAATAACAAACGAAGAGATCAGCCAATGCGACCAGCACATAAACCAAATATTTAATCAAACCAGCACTGAATCACAGACCACGGCAGCCGTCCATGTTCGCAACTCCAGCACCCAAACATAAGGAAACATAAGGAAATCTACACATAGACCCAACCGGACCAGTCCAAAATACCTGACACCATGTCCAATGCAACACTAAAACAAACACTCAATTCAACCCACTGCCATACACAGCCCCTCGATTGACACCCTCGAGGAACAAAAATAACAAAGAAATCACCTCCACCGTCCCTATCTGCCCCTCAGAACCTGGGACTGCCACCCCTATATCAACCTATTGTTACAAGAACACTACCGCCTAACAAACCCTAAACCACGAACGCACTAACATCTTTCCACTCTGGTCTGCCCCCCAGAGTCTCAGAACTGCCACTACCGAGCACAACCCAGCTCAATTGAGCACCACAAATGCCAACAGCATCAAGGGACCAAACAACACCAAAATTCCAAAACAAAACCAGCACTGGACACTATTTAGTATCCTTTCATCCACTGCGTCTGAACCGGAAACACAGGCATCTTGACACACCTGACACGCCCCAACCTCATAACAAGTAAATGAACACTGGGGCACCTGTCAAAAATACCAAACCACAGATAGCACCGACCACACATGTGTTCGAAAAAAGCACACACGCATACACAGCTATTATAACACAATGTACTCATAGCCTACCCAGCCAAAGAGCACATATAGCTGCCACCAAAATGCGGACCCACCCGGCCATCCACACCAATCTAATCACCAAATTCTAAACGCTAACTGCTCATGAACCCTAAGCAGAAAATTATTAAATCAGCAACAAATGGACCTTCCCGGCCATCCACTCGCGTTGACACAACCTCCAACTAAAACTGACCTGCCACAATAAACAAACCATATGAACCTGCCCGGTCATACACAAGGTCATCAAATACAACATTGGAAATTCCAAATGGAATTTGTGGCCCCACCGGCCATCCACAACAACGCTTGTACTAAAACTCATTAAACTAGAACTCATACCGCTCAAGTCCACAATAAGAAATGGAGACTCCATCCCCATAACGGAACCTTTACTATCTCACATACTGCCTCAGCAGCAGAACACGTGGTTCAGCCCGGCCATCCACCACACTATTAACGAGTGTAACAAGATTTCTTACACAGACGAACCAATGACTACACTACTAACTAGTGTAACAAGATTTCTTACACTGACGAACCAATGATTATATGCAAAGGAACGTAGACCCACCCAGCATCCACGCCCTTTGAAACACCAACACCAGAATGCCAACCACGATGCATTATGACACTAAACATTGGAACCAAACATCAGCACCCCACACTCTCACTCACCTCAACGCACAAGGACTAACACCCATAAACTGTACTGAACATTACAACAGCCAGCGCCTATACTGGTTCACATAACATGAAAAACACACATGTATTTTTAGCATTTTGCAAGAATATCGCATTATAGGACTTTTGCATCTCATAATTACTGTCAGTCCAATGTGATGATAACTCCACCCTCAAGTCCAAATAACTCCTTTGTCCCTTGGAAACACCACCCTTGAGTCAAATGTTACTTCCCGTACTCCAGAAAAGAAAATAATTTTACCTACAGTCCCCGGAAGACCACCCTCGAGTCCAACATCGCCCCCCCCCCACTCCCCTGGGAACTTCACTTCCAGTCCCATGGAAACATAATTTCAAATCCCATGGAAGCACCACCCTCAAGTCTGAACGTTACCCCCAACAACTTTAAACCCAAGGAGGGAAAACAATCGGATGGACTAACCGAAGACCTAACAGGGACTAAAAGGCCACAACTAAACACTCCATTCGAGACAGACAACGGCCTCAACAAAACATCAACCCCTTACACTAAACCAGGAGCTATTGCTTGCTATTGGGCCACTACACATAAACAACATCACAATGACCCAAACACTGACCTGTTCTAACCGGTGAACCAACATTGCTCCCGACCAAAGGTTCCATGAAAAATCACAGCGCCTCATCCAGGCAATGAAACAGACTCTCAGCACCAGCATCCAAACGCTCTTCGTGGTATCCTCATCCACTGTCCTCCGCCGGAAACCTACACCAGCTCCAGGACTGCCCACGATCTCTGAACAGCACTCCTCTTCACAACAATCACTCGCCTCACATGACTCCTGTTCACACCCATCACACAGCCTTTGTTGTTGAAGATAAGAGGCTTCCCTCCTCTGCATTTCCTTATTCAGATTGATGGCAGCACGGGCGGGACCAAACCTGCATGAACACCAATGACGGCTGAGATGAATGGCACATGGAGTCCCTGATGATTGCGACGTCATCATTACAGCTTCAGACACCGTGCCTACAACATCGCCAATTGTCCTTACCGAGCGGTCATCAGAACATTGTTGCGGCAGCTTAGGACCAGGAGCCAACAGCGCTGGCCCTCCAGGACATGAAGAGCCGTACACCTCTGCTCCATGGCTCAATCTGGCTGCTTCCAAATAACTGCAGACCGCAATGAATCTGCAGCTGGTACCACTTCGAGACTGGCACTGGCAACGCTTCCCACCCGGGTGCCACTGCTCGCAGGGGGAGCCCGCCCGCAAGTCATCATCTGCTCCCGTCCTCGCACCTGCAGCTCCTCGCCACAAGGAGCATCCAGATGATAAGGACACCAATTGTCACTACAGGCACATACATGGTGCTAGACTACATGCTGAAATAGACATAATGCATGAGGATCGAACGAAAGAAATGGCGTGGACGAAATAGTCTGAACAGATGAAGCGTGTGGACCAGATGAATGCACTGAGTAAATGAATGTACGAGTGGAAGAACAGACGACCATATAATTTAAATGAGTGTACAAATCGAATTAATATCTAAATTGGATGAGTGTATAGAATGGATGATCAGGTTGAGCGGTTGGGTGTGTAGAGCGGATTAGTGCATAGAGCGGCTGAATACATAGAGCACCTGAGTGCAAAGAGTGCCTGAGTGCATGGAGCACCTGAGTGCATGGAGCGCCTGAGCGCATGGTGCGGCTGAGTGCATGGAGCGGCTGAGTGCATGGAGTGGCTGTGTGCATGGAGCGGCTGCGTGCATGGAGTGGCTAGGTGCATGGAGCGGCTGGGCGCATGGGGCGGCTGGGTGCGGCGGCTGGGTGCACGGAGCGGCTGGGTGTACAGAGCAACTGGGTGCACGGAGCGGCTGGGTGCACAGAGCGCTGGGTGCACGGAGCGGACAAATAGATAGAACAGGATTACTGCGTATTAACAAATTACTTCTTAAGACTGATGGGTGCATATTGCTGTTGAATGCGTGGGGAGCGGATGAGCGCGGGGGGGTGGATGAGCACGGGGGGCGGACGAGCGCGGGGGGCAGATGAGCGTGGGGGGGCGGATGAGTGTGCGGGGCGGATGAGTGTGCGGGGCGGATGGGTGCGGAGGGCGGATAAGGGCAGATTGATGTGGATGAGTGCGGAGGGTGGCTGAGGGCGGAGGGCGGATGAGTGCAGAGGGCGGATGAGTGCAGAGGGCGGATGAGTGCATATGGAAAAAATGAAAAAAAAATTGTAGAAGGAGATGATCACGTTGAAGGGGATGAGCACGTAAATGGGGATGAGCGCGTAAATGGGGCTGAGTGCGTAGAGGGGGCTGAGTGCATAGAGGGGGCTGAGTGCGTAGAGGGGGCTGAGTGCGTAGAGGGGGCTGAGTGCATTGTGCAGGCGAGTGCATTGAGAGGGCGAGTGCAGAAAACAGATGAATGCATAGTGCATGCGTGGGGCAGACTAGAACATGCTGGACGGGTTGGAGTGCATAAGTGCGTCGAGCGAACCGGAGTGTGTGGAGCAGATTGTGACGCATAGAGTGGATAGGAGTGCATGGAATGGACTGGAGCACATTGAATTGTGTGTCGTATATAGTATATAGTATGTTTTAGAATGCAGAGATCGTTTTGAAAGAGCATACAACCCAACATATCACACCACCGCGCTTACTCTCCCCTCTACACCACCACTCAACTAGAACACAGAGATACGATGACACCATTCGGTATAACTGTTCTCATACCAACATCCGCCGCATTCTACACATCACTCTAAGTAAAACACTGCTGGTTCCACACCCCCAGCCAGGCGTTCTCCTGAGGCCTAACGCAGCCACACTTGGTCTGGATAAATCCTGCCAGACCGAACACATACTTCTGATCTCTCAAACACAACACCTACCGCTAAGAAGCAGCTATTACATGAATACCGCACCAGCTGCACACATACCCGGTGCTCACACGCACCTTGATTCTTTACTCTCTCTACTGACCTGAACTTCGGTTCCCAAGGGCGTTCAACCTACCAGCGCCTTCAGACCATACCAATGGTATATAAGGCGCTATATAAATGCAAAATAACAATAACAATAGACTCCTTGGCCTGGAATAACAGTAGGAGCCCGGTACGGCTGCAAGGGTCCAGTTACTTCGAGCCTTAATACTGGCTCGGGGTATGGAGCCTACCGTCGGGGGCAGTGTTCTCCAGTGTTGCCGGTGCTGCACGCCCCCAGCACGCAGCGGTCCCCTCACAATCCCATCTTCGTCCCCAGTTTGGTAATGGAAGCTCAAAACTCCAGGTAAGTTACTTATGCTTTATTGTCCTCAGGTCATGCACCTTCAGCAGTACACTAGGATTGTGGGGGACACAGCAGATAAGACAGGAAGGAGAACCACTGGGCTTTCCCCACACCCCACTCACACTCTCACCAACTGATGAGCCCAACCATAACTTGCAGAATTCCACAACACTCACATTCCACAGAAGATGACACCATCACATTCCACCACCCAGCTAGAGCTAAGGCTCACAAGCTCACATTATAACAGTGTATTAAGGGGCTAAATCCCGGAAACGAAAATAAAATATCCTCACCTATGTTTAATGCACATGAAGCTATTGGTCATATGTCTAAGCCCCATACTGTTGAACAAATCTTGTATTTGTTTGATGTAGTACAAGGTACATATTCCAAATGTTCACTGGCTTTTCAAATATACGTGTGTTCACAAATATGATCAACTTGCATACTGTTCCAAATGTAAATAATGTAAGACGGTAAAGCTACAAGACAGTTGTTGATGGAATTTACTTTGTAATATGGTACTCTTGATAAACGTAAACGTGTGACCTATACAATGTCCATAAGCTTGCATATTGTTCGATGTACCTATAACTACACTGGCTTAATCCTATCCCACATTCTAAATGATGTGCATGTAACCCTGTAAAGTAGATGAGCTAGATGCAACAGGGCCCTCTCTCCCTTCTCCTGCAGCGCTGCACACGCAGCCCCCACCTTCCTCCCACCTTCCTCCCAATTTTGACTCTCACCCCTCCACTAAGCCTGCACCAGGTATCTCCCTGCCTATAGACCCTAGACCCACAATAACACCATAAAACTTGTTTCACACCACAAGACCTTGGGTAAAAGAAATATAGGCAACAAGCCTCTCATCCCACTGCATTTTTGATGGACCAGCTATGTGCCTTCTGACCAGATAGTATCCAGGCTCACCCCAACCCCGACTGAACAATGTGGCAGTATATTTACTCTTGTACTGACATACTATAAAGATGTCCCCCACTAGATCTAACAAAGCAGAATGATAGAGGCATCCCTGACATATGCCCCCTGATAGGGTCGCTGAACCCATTAAGCAGCCCCTCTATTGTATAGTGTTTTTATGATGATGAGATAAAATTACCCAGAGTTATGTGCTATTTCTCTTGTGAAGTTAGATTAACAACTAGTAGGATTTACAGGGCATTATGAATTATAATGAACACTGAATAAGTATGTGTGGCCTCAAGGACAAATGTCAGTGCAGTCAAGATGTATCGATTCAAACATCTCCTCATCCGACACTCCACCCCGATGAGCCAGCTGACCTCCAAGCATCACCGTGACACCACGTGGGCCTCACCAATCCAGGAGCTTCAAACATATGGAGTCTATACTGCTTTTCCCCTTTGCCCAATCTCATCGATTCATGTAATCCCTAGCTCATAGGTGATGTGGTTTTGTAACAAAATGTAGATGCTTTCTGATGTTTGGCAGAGCACTCTCAGAGTTTGCAGAGTTCTCTGCTTGCCCTGTTTTGTTTTTTGGATAAACTTACTTTTTACCTTCACCCCCACTTGGTCTTGGTCTCATTCCCTTCTGGGGTGTGTACATTATTGACTCTCACTGGGGAGTGTTTGTTGTATTTTTGGGGACGCTCATTTTCAATGTGAAGGCAGCAACTTACACTCATTTCATTGGATGGATGTTTATGAACGAAGTTGGCATGGCTGGGGGGCACGGTCACAGGGCCAATTAGACCTAGGTGAGAGGAAAGGAGAGAGTGGTCTGACAAGGAGAGTGGGGTGGTTAGAGGGGAGGATAGTGAAAGATCTGTATGGATGAGGGTATCAAGAGCATGTCCAGCCGAGCAGGTAGGACCAGAAGGAAGAATGGAGAGTGAAAGTGAGGTGCAGAGGTCATGGAAGAGAGTGAATGGTGTGGATAAGCCCACGCTAGACAAGGGCGTGTGACATTTTGCAGAGACTGTTTCACTGTTTGCTGCTTTGCTGTCTGCTGGCAGCAGGAAACAGGTTTTTTTCAGCGTGCCTAAAGCCCTCTGCGGTCACAAAGAGGCGAACAGGTGAGAGGAGCTGCATGACATACTGCAGATGGAGCCGCTCCCATGTAATGATCTAGAGGTGGCGCCGATAGACGGCGGACCGCACACTCGTAACAGACTACAACAGCTAAAGCGGCAACAACTGAAGACTTCAAACGCAAAGATAAGCGCTCAAAACTGCATTGTTATTACAGCCTTACCTCGCCACAGCCTTAAGCCAGCAGAAACGTCAGTCGTACCGGCGTCAGCACAAATTTCAATTCCGGCCCCCGCTCTGGTCCCGGTCCCACCCCCGGGCCAAGTACCCGACCTGACTTCACCGCATAAAACGCAAGTTAATACGCTGTCAGATGCGGAGATAGTGGGACCAGCGGTTAACACACGTTCAGAAGAAGCCTTCATTCCACTTTCACCTGCAGGCGTGTTTTTGGAAACGCTGGGCGAGACCACGAATGGTAAAAGAATGGCTAATAAAGGCAAAGTAGTCACATTGCCAAAAGACAGTGCTATAATCCATTACCCTAATCTAACAAAGTGCTCCCGAGAAGCAAATAAGAACACAAAAGATACTAGTCAAAGAACTGAAAAGCGGCTGTCCTCCAGCCCGCGTCCTCCATCAGTTTATCTTGATGCTTCTGATGTCACCTTTGACTTTGAAATAACTGATGCCGATCTATTGGCCATGCGCTCACTGCCAGAGAACATACAAATAACCCCCTGTCGGCTTTTGGCACAAAAGAATGTTGATTTGCAACATCCTAAATCAACATTGTTCAAAGAAAGATCACTCATCGACGAGCTGGGACTAGGAAAAAAAAACAGTATCCCCTCGTCTGGCAAGGGATTGCTAAAAAACACTGATGTAGGGGAAACAATAAACAGGCCTCAATAACTCTTAAAGCCCTAGTAAAATCAAACCATGAAGTAAGAATGGACAAAAAAGAAATGGTCGATGCTCGGTCATTAACCGAAGTTGGAACTGTAGAGACTGCTAATATCACCACGCCTTATGAGGTGGTGGCGAGGGAAGCTCGTTTGACAGAACGCCTAAAAGATTTTGTTCTGATGCGCGATCGCTTAAATGAAAGCTTTGCAAACAAACACGATGGAAAATCAGACAAACAACGGAAAACAATTACTGCAATGAAGGATGCGTCCATTCTGGGCAAGAACGCACGGCTGCGGAAAGACTCAGTTCCTGTTGCCCGGATAATAAACTTAGATACAACTGACATCAGTCAAACTATAGGTCACCAAATTGGTGAAGATGGCCTACACGGAAACAGAGATGACACAAGCACGACCATTGAGAAAGAAGCAGCAGACCCAGGAGCAGGCAATCACCCAGAGGCTGAACACTCTGGAGACTCCAGGCCAAATAAAGGAAACATTTCCATCGCCGCAGGGCTACAAATTCATAACAACGTTTTGGCTGCCATCTCCATTGCCTTTATGCCATTTATGAAATTATACGAGGCACTAAATGACTCTATACGAGACCAAAACTCCTTGATCTGTTCAACAAACAGTAAGTTGATTGAATTGGAAAAATGTAATGAACATCTCGTACAACGCCTCAATGCAGAAGCTGCTGCTTCCCACGGATGGCACTCCCGCTTAAATGAAATAACGAAAAGAGAAGCAAAGGAAAAAGTCGATCTGAGTGAGGCAATAGTAGAATGCACGAAGTGGATCAGGCACAACGTTGTAGTACAACCGAGTGGCAGTCCACCGATTAATAAATGCACTTGTCAAAGGCTGCGCACTGAAGCACCCGTCCAAACGTGCACATAAACACAGTTTTGTCAGCAAATGCCGAAACTTTACATGATGCAAAGAAATCATTAAATTCCAGCAACAGGAAAAATAATCAGGATAAAAAAGGTGAAAAAGAAAATTCTCAACCAAAGGAAGGAATAAGAATAGGAAATGGAAGGCCCCTACCATCCGCAAATGATTTGTTGACTCTGCAACAATCAACTGTTGAGCCTTCTCTTTTACAAAACAATAACCCTCGGGAACTTTTGGAGCTTGCGGCTCCCCAAGAGTCTAAAGGACAGCCAATGTTAGTGGAACCAAAAATGTCCTTTGGAATTTTCTCTGGTTCAGCAAAATCGTTTACAGCAAAAACTGCAAACCCGGCCTTGCTGGAAAGAAAACCAATTAAAGCACGAAAAACTACATCTAAAGGGCCCCCACTAAAAAGACCACGATCAAATGAGGCAAAGAAGTTTATTAGAAATCTGACAACTCTACCGCACCTAGAGGCAGCAAAAACCACTGCGGCTGCAAATGCTACAGAAAGGTCAAAGGCCAATACTAACAGCGATCAAATACCACAAAAATCCATGCACGTATCAACAAAAAGAGGACGTGATTCCTTGTCCTCCTCGTCTGCAAATGATACATCACTTCGATTGATCTATGCGACCTATCTACATATTCAATCGATGACGAGGACGCACTGGAAGGCACTGAGAAAACAACAGAATACGGCCCAGAAATACCTCATAATGCCCATGCTAAACTGAAGATAGGTAAAAAAAAACAACACCGGCACGGCACTTCACGAAATCCTCCTAGAAACCTAGCTGTATTAAAAGAAAACCACTCGCATATTGATAATGAGTCGTCTTCATGGATAAGAGGGAAAGCAGTAACGTCATTTGATTCCAACACAATAAATTTGAATCCGAAACAAACAACAACACAATTGCAAAATCAATTGCACCGAAAAACTAAAGAAAAAATCTCCATCCGTGAGTCTGTGAACCCTAATTGGGTAAGATTGGAACTGGAAAACATCTTGGAAGATAAGAATGAAGTCAACCTCAATAGAGCAAATGTAATGAGGTTATTACATTATATACCGGCACTACGCAACATAAGATCTGATGATATTGCAATTGTAGAATATAAATCTGAAGCAAGATCAGACTGGGTAATTCTCCATATGAAGTCAACGAAACTTGCAAGACCTCTTATCAATGCCAAGGATGACTTATTATTCGTTGGCTTCGATCTATCGATATGCAAAGATGTGTACCCATACAGAGCCTCACCTCCTACCAACAAATGCTCAACGAATACTAAAAATGCAAATCGAGTTGAATTGTGGAAAGAGTTGAAAGCACAATCTGACCCCACAAATGTTACAAGAAACACCAGGAAAACGTTTAGGATAAAGAAGGGTCAAGAAGCTTGGCCCAGTTACTAACGTCATGGAACACTCGTGGCTTTGCTCATCTTTTTCAAGGATACTGCCCTAATGAGATAAAAAGCACAATAATCTGTCTGCAGGAAACATGGCTACAAGACACACCCCTGAGCGATGGTTATTCCGTCTATCTAAATGCAGCCGGGAAAAACTTATTTGGACGTCCCTTCTCCGGTTTAGTAACCATGATTGATAACGCAGCAGGATGGAATGTAATAAGTATGTCTAATCCAGATCTCTTTGTGCAGGCTCTAGTTATAGAGAGGAAAAACAACAACAAAGACAACAATATCAATCAACATATGCTGATCATAAACACCTATTGGAATCCGCAATGATAACGAACTCTACTTATTTAGCGGCCATTACTTCGCAAATTGATGAATGCCTAGATGCCTATGACAATTTGTTTATCATAATATGTGGTGACCTGAACTATTCGTGGTTTGATGATGCTAAAGTACGTAAAAACCAAGATAGGACCAAAGTGCCTACTGAAACAGCAGACCAAGGGACCAAGTGGGAATACGAACTAACCCAACGCCATTGCATGATGCTAAATGGATGCACTAAAGGCGATATCCCAGCAGGAGACACTTGGCACAGTGGAGATTAAAAAAAACTCTTGACTATGATATGATATGATATGGCATTTGTAACGCGCCTATACACAAGTGTTTCAAGGCGCGACGAGGCAGGGGGGGGGACAAGGGGAAGACAGACAACGATCCTACTATGCCAGGTGTCATTCAGATCGCGCAAGTGCAGGGGTGGGGAGAAGGGAAAAGTGCAAGGGGAAAGGGGGGGAGTGCAGTACAAGGTAAGTAGCGTAAAAAATAATAAATAAGGCCAGCTGGTGGCAAGTGCAAGGTAGATGCAGAACAAGTGCTGGGAAGGGGGGGCTGTAAGGATACAGTGATAGTCCTGCAGTGCAGGGGGGTGCCAGGGAGGCAGTGCAAGTGGAGAGTGGCTGGGCCCTGGACAGAGGTCACTGAGAGTGGCCCAGTTGCAGATTCAGAGCAGATTCAGTGAAGAATTAAAGCTGTTCAGCAGGGGAGAGGGAGAGAGAAAGCAGAAGCAAAGACAAAGGTTTTGAGGTGCTTCCGGAACCGGAGGTGGTTCTCCTCAAGTTTCAGGGAGGCAGGAAGGCTGTTCCAGAGGGAGGCCCCTGCTGCAGAGAGAGATCTACCCCCAGTTTGTTGCTTCGAGAAGCGGCTGACCCTGAGGGAGTTGGAGACGGATGAGCGAAGGGCTCGGGAAGGAAGATATTTAGGAAGAGAGAGTTGAAGGTATTTGGGCCCCAGGCCCCAGAAGGCCTTGTGGGCAATGCAGAGGGTTTTGAACTTAATCCTCACAGCCACTGGGATCCAGTGTAGAGATTTCAGTCCTGGAGGGATACGGTCCCTGGGCTTGAGGCCAAGGACAGGTCTCGCAGTTCTGTTCTGGATGAGTTGCAGAGGGTGGAGAGTGGAGGCAGGCAGATTAAGATAGAGGCATTAGTCCAGCTTTGAGAGAACCAGGGCTCGGGAGACAGTGAGCTTCTGGGGGAAGGAGAGGAAGGGAAGAATACCTCTGAGGAGGTGCAGCTGGTAGTGTGACTACATATGGGTATCTGAAAATCTACACACCTATATTGAAAGGCTATCTATAAGGCATTCTGCAAAAAGCAATCATAACGCTTTAATACTTTTTTGGGATGCACAAAATTCAAAACAGTTGAAATATAAAGTATTATTAAGTATAAACCAAGCACAAAACAGGTTACGAATAAATTCTAATCAAATCACTAACTTGACAAAAAAATGTACTCAAATAAATATGAGAGATGTGAAAGTCAACTACATACCCTTGCTGATGCAATTTACTAAGAATGCTCATGAACACAAGCTGACAATATCAAAGAGTAAACATCCTTTTGACCCAGTGCTAAATGAGGCGAAGAAATCCCTAAAAAAGGACTTGAGGCTTTTAAAGAGAGCTGGTGGAATAAATCAACATCTGCTGACGACAAAGAGGCGCTTGAAATACCGAAACTGGTTAAGGTCATTCAACCAGATACGGTTACAATCACAAGCCGAATATATGTTACAACTAATTATTCAGAACAACAGCCGGAACATCTGGCAATTTATCAACTCAGATCACTTAACCCAGGCATTTGCATTATCTAATGGAGTAAGTGAATCAGAGTGGGTAAAGCATTACTCGAATGTCTTTAATAACCAAAATGTAACAATTATTCCAACAATAATAACGGAACCTTGTGACTGGTCAGTAACTGAATCCGTGGAGGACATTGAAAATGCAATCCAACATTTAAAGACCTCGAGAGCAGCAGGGCCCGACGGCATTTCCAATTCAATGCTAAAAGCTAATAAAGAAAACTGGGCGAAATTTATTAAGGTGTTATTTGATCAAATAGCAATATCAGCAAAAATCCCAGATTCCTGGTGGAGTGCGGTCGTGGTCCCAATTTTCAAAAAAGGCAACCGTGAAGATCCAATAAATGATCGCCCAATAGCCCTATTGGATACTACGGGGAAAATCTTTGCGTCCTTTCTTCAGAAGAAAATCGCAAACTGGGCTAACAGTGCCAATATAATTGATGAAAGACAAACAGGCTTCACAAAAGGTGTTGGGGTGGAGCTCAACTTGTTGCTGTTGAACATAGCAAAATTGGAAACCTTACGATGCAAAAAAAGACTTTTTCTTGCGTTTGTTGACCTGAAACAGGCGTTTGACAGTATTAATCGTGAACTCCTGTGGAAAAAACTCAAGAACTGGGGCTGCCCATTAGACTTACTATCCCCACTTATGGCATGATACGCTAATACCAAAATTAGAGTGCGCCTAAATGCCTAAGGTACTTTGTCTGATGAAATAAAAACATCTAAAGGCGTAAAACAAGGCTGCCTCCTGGCCGCTTTGTTATTTAAACTCTTTATTTCTGACCTCCCAGTGGCGCTCGAAAAAACAAAGACCTTTCCACCTAAAATTAATGGCAAGCCCATAAGCCATGTGATCTATGCTGATGACGTAGTACTTCTAGATTCAACGGAAATTGGACTCCAACGGCTATTGACGACACTGCAAGCCTATTTAGTCAGGAACCAGCTAGAAATAAATGTAAGGAAATCCCAGATCATTGCAATAGGCACAAATCCAGTTATTAAGAAATAGTGTCTCAAGTGGATGGTGCAAGATGAGTGTTTGGCTAAAGTCGAAGCCATCCGCTATCTAGGAATTTCCTTTAACATCTCGATAAGAGAATGGAGCTGGACAAATGACATAACAACTCGCATGAAAACCTTTGCACAACAAGGATCAAAATTGCATGCAAATTATGGGCTCTTCTCTTTTCGACCTATAATAACTTTCTACTTGCAAAAGGTTGTGCCAGCGATCTGTTTTAGAACCGAAGCAGGTTGGAATATTAACAAAAAAATCTGGCCGACCCTATAGGGTCTCTTTTGGCGAAAAATTCTCAAACTCCCACAAAGTATATCCATGGTGGCAGTAAGACACGAACTTGGCCTGGATTCTTTACATTCTATGGTTCAGTGGAAATCTATATTAGTATTGCGCAAAATGCGCCTGACGCCTACTGTGAAATCGTATCAAATACTGCACGAAAAAAGCACTGGTCCATCAGCATTCTTAGTAAACATCTGGGTGAAGAAAGTACTGGAGATTCTAAAAGCAGCAGATTTAATTTTGTCTCTAGTCTTACAAATTCCGCAAGTGGCGAAAGTCAAATTTAGGAATTGGTATTGGATAACAAACATAGAAAAACGTAGCCAACTATCATCGGCAATTGATTTAGGAACCTCGAGTCATAAAAAAGGCGAACCACCAAGGTACCTCAGAAAATTTCCTTCTCGGTTTACGCCTAAACCTCTATACCACCAACAAGGTTTTATGGAGAAGAAAAGACGGGAACACTCGAAGTGACAAATGTTGCTTCTGTGTGACAAGTATTGAAACAAGTAAACATCTGATAATTAGATGTCCCAAAATAGCCGCTCAGCGTCACTTCATCTTGGGAGTTACGCACCAAAACATGGGAACATGGAAGACTGGTGGAGTTACCTAATCTCAGGAACTAACACCTAACTGACTTGCACAGTTGTGAATTTTATGGATATGAGCCTCCCACAGCATCTCTAACAAGATTGAATGAAATGACTAGAAATAGTGTGAAATGTTGTGAAACGTTTGAGCTAGAAGCTGAAATGAATGACTAAAAAGTTTGTTTCTTTTTTGCAAACTAAATGTCAATAAAAAAATATAAAAAAATAAAAAAAATAATGGTGTGATTGAGGATTCAAGGTGGATGTTAAAATCGCCCATGGGAAGGAGTTTACTGATGGTTGTATGGAAGGTAAATGCTGACATATTCTATTCTGCCATGTCCTAGCTGATGTGTGTGTGTGTGTGTGTGTGTGCGTGCGTGCGTGCGTGCGTGCGTGTGTGTGTGTGTGTGTGAGAGAGAGAGAGAGAGAGAGAGAAGGTATCTGAACCAGTATACAGGGATGAGTAGTTACTAAATTGTTACTCCTAAACCAGCAGTGATACCAATCATAAAAGTAAAACAAAAATAGATTGACAGACATACCTCCTTTGCCTTTTGTGGTAACATAGTCTGAATAGAAGCTATTTCTTATAACAGGTGTGAAGTGATAACAGTAACAACCAAAACAGCAATTGTACAAAGACTCCAAAATAAAAGATCATCTAATCAAAGTTCCGTAAAAATGTATACATATTTTAATTAACCAATCAAAAATATAACCAACTAACTAAAAAGTCTACCCTTTGGAGAGAAAAGAGAAAATTCAGAACTGGTATGGAATGGTACCCTGGGTATTTGAGCATCAGCGATCTGGCAAACAATTTCACGCCACTGTTCTAAGGATGTGCCTTTCATGGAAAGGATAGAAAAGGGGACATATAAATCAGCATGATTCCAAAAGTGCACACGGAGGGCAGGGCCTCATGACATTAGCGCATTCCTGATCTTAGGTGGTTTAACAGCGTTGAACCAGGCTTATCTGGGCTGTCCTAACGGTCACACTGTGTTTGCGATTATGTTGTTTCAGTTGAAAATTGGTGCTCTTTCTGCTTAGAGACGGGGTTCCATCTGATTCGAATCTGTGTTCTAAGCAATGTGGTTTTAAGGGTCCAACAGGTTCAGATTGGTGCTTGAGATGGTTTAAGATGATGTTACCACTTGGTTGAGTTGGCAGGTGGCATGAGGTTTTCCATGGGTTTAAGTTGGTGTTCAAGTTGGGTCGATGCAAACACCTCTTGGTTAGATGCAGTTCTTAAAGAGCCGGCTAGTGAAAGGCTTCTGTAGCACTGTGCTGGAGTACGAGTTGAGGTGACATTGAGTGCTACCGGAGAGAAGTGCTGTTGAGTCGGTTTGAAGATGCAGGTGAGCAGTTCAAAGCCATGAAGTGCCAAAGGCAGCACCACCGGTCCCGTGTCAGTTAAATGCAGTTTGAAACTGTGCAAACATGATTGCAGCTGTTTGTGGGCTTTCTGGTTGCTGGGAATCCCAATCCTGGGGCAGGCCCTAGTTCACAGCAATTAACCTCACATTTCCCAGGGGGCAGTTAGGGGGCAGTTCTCTCCTCTAATTTGGATGCATTATATCTTCACCTCACTGTTGGAGGACTTTGGAATGGATTACACACCCAATACAAATGCAGTTTGTTCTTCTTGAAAGTCCAAACGGGAATGAACGAAGGAGTGGGAGACCACCTTTGCTAAAAAAGAGAAATTGCCACTGACACTGGACAAATACGCCTCTTTTAAGGGGTCTAATCATTGTGGCTGCAACAAGTGACCCTTGGCGTATTATATTTTACTCAGAGTGCCTTGTCCTGCATGAAATGAAGGGGATGGCAAGGAAGAAAGGTCAAACAGAAGAAATTGATGGTGGAACACATTCTCAGGTCCACCTTTCCCTCTCTGGCATATGGTTCAATTTGAGTATATGTAATTCTAGTCCCACCAATCCTAGTACTGATCACACCTGCATTCCCGTGACAATAAGTTTCATATTAGTGGGATGCAGGTGATCTGAAATACCAAAGTGTTAATAAATAATGTTATCATTTGAAAGACTGTGTTTGCAACTCTATTGTACCCAGATTAAATAGGGCAAGTCAGGCCCTGTACAAGATTTATTGTAACTTTGGAAACTGGTTCACCTACAATTAGTCTTCACAGAAATTATTCATACATATTGTGTAGCATTGACATCTTGTGCCATAATTACGTTTGTCTGTTTTCTGTATTTGTGATGTTTGGTCATGCATACTATTTATTTTTGCCTCCTTATAACTTTGTGATGTATTTTATTTTCATTGTTCTAGGACTTTTTCAAATAAAAAATAAAATACCCTCTTTGTATTATGAATATCATTTACTCTATGAATCAGAAGATTCAGTCTTGATTGCAAGTCTTCATGACAAATGTTTTTTTAACTATATTGAAACTGTATGCAAGTGGCACACCCTTAAGGTTGGTTTCATTAGATTGCTCCGTTCGGTTCCCATTAAGTATGGAGCACCCTCCTGTTCTATATATTATTCTTATAAATCACCTTGCCAAGAGACTGATAAGGCAACAATTATTACATTTTAGTTCAGAGATTAAAAGTATTTAAAATACTGCCCCTGCCTGCAATGATGTTGGGTTGCATCAGCACTCCAGAGCGTGCATGTGACTTTTGAACCTGACTTGCGCCACTAGAGAGCAGTGTGTGTGTGTGTGTGTGTGTGTGTGTGAGTGTGTGCGTGTGCGTGTGCGTGTGCGTGTGCGTGTGTAAGGCAGTCATGCAACTATACTAGGAGGTGTGAGTAAAAGGTAGTGGTTGGGTACAACTGCTTCCAGGAGTACAATTCCTAGAACGTGTCTTGACAGTTGTCTACTGCATATGATTAATGGTTTAGCTGTTATAAAAAGAAGAACATCCACGCAGTGGTTGTAAGCAGATGCAATGACATAACAGTAGTCAAAACATCACATAGTCTTCTTGTTATACCAAATTGGTTTAGGGTGCAGACATTCTGCCATACTTGTTAAAACACTACAGAAGAAAAAGATCCCTTTAAAATAAAGTCATGATTTAAAGGAAGCAGGAGTATAATAAAACATTTTCAAAAGTGCACAGTAAAGTAGACATTGGGACTCATTCTGAGTATGGAGGTAGCCGCGCCACTTTTAGTGGCTTGGCTACCCCCATAGGGTTCCCTGAATGGGGAAATATCGGGCCATTTCGATCTTGGAGGGCCGGGTATTTCCCCATTCAAGGAACCCGGAGCCGGTACATCCCCAGTCCTATTTGAGCCCCCATAGGGCTCAATGGGAATGGGGAGAATGCTAACAACGGGCCTGTTAATGACGGGCCCGTTGTTAGCTTCCTGGTCTGCTCACGGGACCCGCTAAGGACGCCTGGTTTTACCAGGCTTCCTTAGCGGGTCCCGCGAGCAGACCTCGTAATGAGGTGGTATGGGGTTACCACATACCCTTAGATCTCAGAGAAGAACGATCTACAGCTCTGTTTAGGAAGAGACTCAAGACGTTTCTGTTCAGATAGGTTTTGATCTTGCATTATAACTTCCTGACTTCTATAATAGATCCTCATGGCCTCTGCTTGCGTTGATCTTCGCTGTGTGTCCTCTGTCTTGTTATTGTCTTGTTGGGCGCCCTTAAGCCTCTGAGTCAGTGATTGTCCGTTAAAAATACAATAAAGTAAAGTAAAGTAAATATTTGGTTATATTACTTGCCACAAACATAAATCCCCTATTTGCCATTTTTTGAATTTCGATATACTCCCTGGCATCTGTTACCCACTCTTTCAGCCTTTTCTTCAGTTGTAGGCTTACCTTGCTGTTTAGAAAAGCTGGAGAGTCAAGGTAAATATTAGCATTAATGTTCAATGTCTGTCGTATGTTTGAAAACCATTTTATATCTTCGACTCTTAAAATGTTGGTTAAAGGCAGAATTTGGGTTAGACCAGACCCTAAGCCATAATAAAGTTGGTCCTAGGGTTAGTACATCCTGTATAAAGCTTAGGCCTATTTCAATATGGGTCACAAAGTTTGGAGCCAAACTAAGAAGAGCCAGTTTGGACAATAGCTTGATTGGCAAAGCCCATACTGCGGCACCATATTTTACAGCCCCTAATGTGTGGGCTAGCTAGATAGACTTGATAATACAAAATGGCTGCTGCTCATACTGTTTTATACAACGGGAGATGCACCAATAGATTGTCTCATCAGGGAAAGCTGTTTGGCGAGATGGTCCTCAGCGGTAAAGAAATTCTGGGAAACAAATTCTGAGGTAGTCAAAATTATTAACCCTTGGAAGGTGTTTGTGTCACACCAAATGGTAGGAAATGTTATATTCTTTTTTGTTCGGCAACAGACCATAACTGCAGATTTTTTCAAACAGACATGTAGATCTAATTATCCCATATAAGACATTAATTTATTTATAAGGAGTTGTAAGGCTCATGGGAACACGCAATACAAAAACTCAATCACTGGCATACACAAATGGCGGAATGGTCACTCCCCCCTATCTTAGGGACATCTGCATTACAAACAACCAATTATTTTTGAAAATCATTGATATACAAAGAAAACAGTAATGGGGCTAATATGCACCCTTGCCTGACCCCTAATCGGATAGGAAACCAAGGAGTCCAATGCTGCTGCCAACAGATCCAATGCAGGCCTCATTGTTGGTGTGTAGAGCCATAAGACCATCCAGAGATATAGAATCAGCTATATTCTCATACTGGGCCAACCACAAGAGCAACACAGATGCAAACACAGAGAGCATACCCATCCATCTTCTTTTACACCATCATTTATGAAATCCTTCTAAGGAGACTGCATCACATTGGTATTAAAGTTACAGGCTATTGAATGTTTACATTCTTCTTCATGGGCAGAACAAAAACTACCATCCTGGCCCTTACACATTACAACCTCACCCACTAACTACTCTAAGGATTTATATTCAGGAGGATAGCTGGGGGGCAACACATTTGTCTTGGAAGCAGGAGAACCCAGAGCATCACAGGTTTCAATCCAGGTCCCACGCTTAGAGACTGGTATTAAGCACACTATAAAAGATTAAGTAATTCATTCTTACCATTGTCTATTTAATAGCTACATGACACTCCTAATAGATAGCATCAACTGATACGGCATCACCTGTTACAACTACAAGGATGAAACACAGATAATTTACTGGCTTGAGAGCCCTCAGTCAACAAAACTCCAGATATGAAACTGTGCCTAAAACGTGGACACATGGATAGCAGCGAACATAATAATTTGAAAACCCTGAACATCACCAATCGCTTCTGCCACAGAAGGGGCCACTATCCTTCAGAATTAAATTCCAAGACTACATTACCACAAGAACACTAAGAACCAGCAATGTTGCACAAGTCCTAGTCCCTAACCTCATTAAGAAAATAAGAAGGCTCCTTATTTTCTGTACTGGCCATGAAACTCTGGAACAGTTCTTCACCTTGAAGTGTACCACTTGACTTATGAAAACAGCTCAAGACTTGGCTCTTCATCTAACCACCTCAGAGCAAACAATAATGAATTGATCAAAAAACTCTGAATCACCCTCCCTATGAATTTTCTCCTGGATGTTGACCGTCTGACACTCAGAAAATAAATCAAGACTTGGCTATTCAAGTAGCCACTTCAGGTGAAACAGCAAGAATGCAAGAACTAGGTATTCTGAGTACAATGCCCTGCCAGAATATCATGTGTTACCTATCATATCCTGCATCCAGCCGAATAGACGAACAAGCCATCCAAACATGCTATATGTGATTAATATCTTACTCATCCTCATTTAGTGAAGATCATTCACACACATTCCTAGCTTGTATTATGACTAGGTGATAGTATTTGTATTTGTTTATTTGTATTGCGCAACCTGCCCGAAGGCATCAGGGCGCATGTTTAGAAAGGTAGTTGCCAAACAGTGTTACAAAGATAGGTACAAATAATACATTACATTATATATACAAGATTTAAAGCAAGAACAGTACCAGCGATCAAAGGTAATGCAGGACTGGCAGAGAGGTCAAATATACAATATGTACAGTGGGAGGCCTGGTTTCAGGTGACCGCTGTGAGACTTACAAGGCGGAGGTCAGTGCATCTTGTTCATGAAGCCAACGTTTAGTTCTATTTTTGAAGGATTGGGTGGCTGGTACATTCCTGAGGCCATTGGGCAGGGAATTCCACAGCTTAGCAGCCAGGACTGGGAAACTCGAGCCCCTAGGTGTCTGAAGCTTGAAGCTAGGGATGGTTAATGTGTGCACCTGTGCTGATCTCAGTGGTCTAACTGCTGTATGTTGTGTAAAGCGCAAGGACAAGTAAGCAGGTGCAGCATTGTTTTGTGCTTTGTGTGTTAGAACAAGTGTTTTGAGTGATATACGGAGTGTAATGGGTAGCCAGTGTAGGTTTCGCCTAGTAGAGGAAATGTGTGAACGCCTGGGTATATTGAGGGCAGCCCTGATGGCACTGTTTTGGATAACCTGAAGTTTATCAAGATTTCTTTGACTAGTCCCTATATAGAGGGCGTTACAATAGTCAATTCTTGACATGATGAGGGTTCTGGCTAAGATCAGGCAATTGTCAGTAGTGAGGAAAGGGCGACAGGCTGTGATGAGTTTACAAGTGTACGATGAGGCTGCAGCTACTGAATTGGTTTGTTTGTTGAGAGAGAGCGTGGAGTCTAGATAGATTCCTAGTGTTTTCGTGACGTTGGAGACTTTAATGACATTTCCATCGATAATGAAGGAATTATATTTAGGGTCAAGTTTAGTGAGTTTGGGCTGAGAGCCTAGGATGAGTAACTCAGTTTTCTCATCGTTGAGGCAAAGCCCATGGTGTGCCATCCAGGCCTGGATGACTGAGTAGACTGAGTTGAGTGCGTTGACATCGGTTACATAGTCACTAGTGATAGGGATGAGTATCTGGGTGTCGTCAGCATAATTTGTGTAAGAGACACCCAGATAGTCAAGAATATCAAAGAGCGGTTTAGTAAACACGTTGTACAACGTGGGCGATACACAGGAGCCTTGTGGGACTCCGCAGGGGACATGTGCTGGATCGGCTGCGGCAGAGGCGGAGAAGACCCCCATAGATCTATTTGCCAGAAAGGAGCTGATCCAGGAGGTAGCTGTGTCAGAGAAGTGGGCGGCTATCTTGAGGTGATGGCAGAGGATTTGGTGGTCGACCAAATCAAATGCGGCAGAGAGGTCAAGAAGGAGCAGGAGAGCTAGTTTGCCCTTGTCTTTCAAGTCCTCGATTTGGGTTTTTAAGTCTAACAGGGCTGTCTCTGTACCATGTCTTGGACGGAAGC
Source organism: Ambystoma mexicanum (assembly GCF_040938575.1). Lineage (NCBI taxonomy): Eukaryota > Metazoa > Chordata > Amphibia > Caudata > Ambystomatidae > Ambystoma > Ambystoma mexicanum. The sequence continues at coordinate 873,737,731 of NC_090941.1, forward strand.
CAGATTGTCTAAGCCCTAATAGGTTGTTGGTCTCCAGGTAATCCTGGATTTGGAGATAGGCTGCACGATCCAGAATTTTAAGTAGGTAAGGCACCGTGGTGATCGGCCTGTAGTTGGTAGGATTGCTGGGGTCAAGGTTGGGTTTTTTGATTAAGGGGATGACCCAAGCATCCTTAAGGGTATCAGGTACTGTGCCCGATTCGAAAGAGGAGTTGATAAAGGCGGTAATGAAGGGTGCGAGGTCATGAGCTGCTTCCTTTACGACCGGCGCGGGGCAGACGTCTCCATGGCAGTTGGAGGGCTTGAGTTTCATAATGATGTTTTCAACTTCCTTGATGGAGAGGGGTGAGAATGAGAAGGGTTTGAATGAGTGTTTTGGAGCGGGGGTATTGTAGAACTGGGGGTTACCCGCTGAATCCGAGAGGAGGCTTTTTTTGCTATTGATTTTAACTTGGAGCAAGGCAATTTTGTTTAGTAATGCTTTTTGTATATTGGAACACCATTCAGCGTCCGGGGTGCATGTAACCAATGGAGCTACTGGGGACTCTAGTTCCTTCAGGATCTTGAAGAGTTCCTTGGTGTTGGATTGTGCTTGTGTGATCCTGATGTTGTACACTTCTTTTTTGGCTGTTAGGATAGCTTCTTTGTAGGTGATGGAGGCGGCTGTAAGGTTATTTCTATTGGCGAGAGTAGGTGAGCTTTTCCAATGTGATTCAGCTTTTCTTTTTGCTTTGCGTAGTTCGCGTAGGTGAGGGGTGAACCATGAATTAAGATGTTTGCAAGGTTTTTGTTTGCGTAGTTTGAGAGGGGCAATAGTGTCAAGGGCTTTTAGCATGGCGCGGTTGTAAATATCAACGAGGGCAGTGGGGTCTGAGCAAGTGGGGGAGGTTGGGTTCAGTAACGGGAGGATGAGGGGGAGAAGTTTCTCAACTGTAATATCCTTTTTGTTTCTAGTAAAGGTGGGTGGTGCAATGTTGGGGTTGTCAATGGGAGGGCTGGAGTTAATGGAGAATATTATTTTGTGGTGATCCGACCAAGCACAGGGAGTCACAGAGGTTACCTTTAGTGCACAGTTCAAGTCTGCGACCCAATCAAGGGTACGTCCCTTGATATGAGTGGGTTCGTTCACATGTTGGGTGAGACCAAAGTCAGACAGAACAGTGGCTATGTCGTTGGCTTTGGTGTCATTCGTGTCCTTGTATCCCAGATTGAAGTCGCCGAGTATGATGATTTGCGATTTTGGCTTAATGCTTGAGGCTAAAATGGATGAGATGTCCTCAGCAAATGTGGAGGTGGGGCCGGGTGGCCTGTATATGAGAAGCACTGAGGCTGTGTGATTGGGCGAGATCGGTAATTTAATAGAAAGTAGTTCAGTAGATGGCAGTTGCAGAGTGTTGTCCACTCTAAGATTGAGTGAGCTCTTGAAAATAAATGCTAATCCGCCCCCTTTAGTTTGGTTAGTGTCCCTATCGCATCTAATAAGAGAGTAGTTGTCAGGGATGGCTAAGGTCAGGGCAGGCCCCGAGGCTGCCTGCAGCCAGGTTTCCGTGATAGCTAAGAAGTCTAGGTTTTCTGTCGTGATGAAATCAGCGATGTCTAAGGCGTGGGCAGGGACAGAGCGTGAGTTGATAAGTGCACCTTTGAGTTTGGTCATGATGTTGGGAGAGTTATCAGTGGGGGTTACGCCAGTTGTTGGTGCCAGAGGAGAAGAGGTGTTTTTGGTTTTTTCCATATTAGAAATGCTCGTATGATAGGACCAGTGATGGCATCTGGAAGCTAGTCTTTGGTTTCTAACAGAGGTGTCACAAGGTTGCTTCGGGAGGTTCGGTGAGGTTAATGTAGTCTGAGGAGACAGTGTATGTTTATGCAAGGCACTTGATGCATTGCTGTTGTAAAGGCGAGAGCCAAGTCTGGCATTCCTAGTGCTACTGGGGCATGGTTGGTTCGGGGTAGGTTTGGTGGTGAAGTGTTGTAGCCACAGGGCAGGGGCATTTAGGTATGGATTAGCCAGAGTTGTGTCGTATGACGGAGGTGCACCCGGTAGGTTGGCAATCAGAGTGGGCAGCATGGTTTTGTGCATTGTGGTTGAAAATGGTGTGAGGTGTCGGGCAGTAGTGTGGTAGAGCTGTGGGCCAAATAGGGCAAAGATGGTGAGCAGTGTGTAGGAGGCGAGTTGAAGGTTAGGCCGAGGTGTAAACTTTGAGGCACAGGCATGTGAGGCTAGGATGTGCAGGTGTGATCTAAGGGCACAATACATCGTAATCTAGGGAGGAAGCTAGTAGTTACACTGGGCAGACCGGGAAAAAGTACAGCAGATAATACCTAGCAGCCTAAAGCGGCAGGATGAGTCTGTCAAAGTCTAATATTAATTAGCTGTTACATTCGACATGTAATGGCCTAGGCCGGCATAGTGAGTACAGGGGTTAACAAAGACCAAATGTAGTCACACAAAGGATCTAAGCAGCATCCTGGGTGCAAGTGCTAAGCAGAGACTAAACGTTATAAGACATAGAAGTGCAGAGCAAGGTACAATGGGTGCATATAGCTACCAACGCCTAAATGTTGTTAGACAGGTGAGCGAGGGACGCAATGAGTAAATGTACGTTGTACAGGTACAGAGTGACAAGTGCGTAATGACTCGGGGTACAGCGATTAGCGGTGCTAGGGGTTAGCACTCAAAGTGTGCACTGGAGGTGCTCGTACTAGGGCAGCACTAAGGCGTGAATACAGAAAGGGCATACCTTAATTGCTTAAAGTCTGGGATCAAATAATATCTCAATATAATATACCCTTCAACTTTCAAATTGACAATCACCTTTAAATCTTGACCTATATAGGACAAGGGACGCAAACCACATGAGACTACCACTCACTGATACCCTGTCCGTTCGTGACCTCCTATGTGTGTTTTGTTTGGACCACTCCTCAGGACCATCATGGACTTCCACACCCGAAATCTGGTAGTGACAAATTCTACCCCACCAACTCTACCCACCGTTCCCATTCAACTACTAACATTTCACCTCTAATATATTGCACTTTTCACTTCTCTCACATCAATCAGATGACCCACCAGGTCCTCTACCCCATGTTCTTTCTTTCAACAACCACTCAACCATTACTTCAATCAGTACTTCACAACAACAGGGGCATACTTATAGACAATCTGCACCCATTTATACTGTTCACCAAATAACAGATTCCTTGACATTGACTTTCAGGTAATGGGTACCTCCAACCTTCACTCATCAATAGGACAGGTTTTCCAGATCTGCCTTCCAGCTATACAACTTACACCCATCCACACCACTCTTTCACCACAGAGCCATCTGCAGTGAGGCAACATTGTTGGCACACAGACACTATACAAGACACTGCATAATACCAAGTACCCCATCTTATCTTACCTTACATTAGACTAGGAAACCTTTGAAGCACTGGGTGTCGGCCTTGAGTGCCTTATCTATATTCTCCTATTTGTGTGGTCAGATTCCTGGGCAGAAGAGGTGTTTGCTGTTCTTTGCATTGTTGCACCAATACTTTATGATTATGCAATTATAAATGCAGAACTATAGGTACCAAATTGCCAAGAAAATCTGGACTGGATGGGTTTCCCAAGCATGCCATGGAACTAGTTAAGATGCCTGTAATACTTGCAGGTCAGGTTTTCAAAACACAATTAAACAGATTGTGTGTACAGCAATTAAAACTATAAATGATCTCCCCCCAATACTCTCTTGACCCTTGATACTGGATCTTCGCTCCTATTTAATTGTTTGTTAGTCATGTCTCTTTCTATGTATGTGCTCTGAGGCCTTCGAGCATGTGGCACAGTGTATAACAATTTTTAATAAATAAGTACATCTAACTAATCCCCATGTGAGGAGGGAGTGGCACATATTGTACTGTTTGTGTCTTTGCATTCTGGTTATGGTAGTTTTGCTCGTCTATTATAAATGCTATTCTGCAGGTGGCAGCGTGTAAGAAAAGGAGGCAGTGCCAGATATACTATGCAGATGCTAATTGTAACACATTGAGACGCCTCTAAACAATGTTCATAATGTTTTTAAGGAATAGACACTTGTCTACAGGTTTCTACTTGCTATTCATTACTTGATGCCATACCATTAATAATCCCCTAACGTTCTTCTCAATTGCAGGTGTACATGCAGTGAGGCAACCAGAATGGAAACATTCCGCAGTTTGGCGGCTAGTCCCGGAAAGCTGTTGCTTCCTGCTTTTTGTAAATTGTATTTAGGGACTTTGAGGCTTTGGGTGAGTGAGGATAGTGTGGGTCAGTCAGACTGGTTTCTTGCAATTGTGCATGAGAGATATTTGGGAGCTGAGTTGGATAGGCACTTGTTGGTTATAGCTAAGGTTTTGAACACAATTCTGTCTTGCACTGGAAGCCAATGGGCATTGTGTCTAGCTGCCGAGATATGGTGAGTTTTTGGGATGTTAAGAGCCGACCTCAGTGTGTTATTTTGAAATATTTGAAGTTTTTTAAGTTGCTTTTGTTAGTCCCTAGGTAGAGGGCATTGCAGTAATCTGATTTAGACAGTATAAGGGCTCTTGCTAAGGTAGTGCAGCTTTCCATGGAGAGGAACGGTCTACATGCATTGATCAGGTTGCATGTGTACGCCGCGGCAGAGGCTGTAGCATTGACTTGTTTGGTAAGAGTGAGTGAATAGTCTAGGTAAATTCCTAGGGTCTTCACTTCCTTAGAAACTTTAATGTCAATACCGTTGATGTTAAAGGATTTGTACTGATTGTCCAATTTGTTTAATTTGCTTTGGGATCCAATGAGGAGTAGCTTGGTGTTGTCATCATTGAGGCATAGGCTGTGGATGGCCATCCAGGCTTGAATGGTGAGGTAGATTTTATTGAGCTGTTTAGTATCGATTTCATAGTCACCTGAGATGGGATGAGAATTTGGGTGTCATCTGCATAGTTAGCGTAGGTGAAGCCCACATTATCTAGGTTGTTGAACAGAGGCTTGGTAAAGATGTTGTATAGAGTGGGGAAGATGCATGAGCCTTGTGGTACTCCGCAGGTGACAGAGACCGGCTCAGCTGACACTGTCAGTGCAAATACCTTCATCATTCTGTTGTCCACGAAAGATTGAATCCAAGTGGTAGCTTTGGTGGAGAAATGGGCTGCTGATGACAGATGTTTACAAAGGACCTTATGATTGACTAAATCAAAGACAGTGGATAGATCAAGTAGCAGGAGGAGGGCTAGGTTGCCTTTGTGAATTAGTTCATCCATTTGAGTTTTTAAGTCAATCAGGGCTGATTCAGTGTTGTGACCTGGTCTGAATCCTGATTGTCTTGAGCCAAAGAGGTTATTCAATTCAAGGTACTTCTGAATTTTCAAGTAGGCGGCCGCGTCTAGGATTTTTAAGAGGAAGGGCACTGTTGTTATAGATCTGTAATTCGTTGGTATGTTGGGATCAAGTTGTTTTTATTTTTTTATTAGGGGTAGCACCCAGGTATCTTTCAGATTGGTTGGAACCTTGCTTGTTTCTAATTATGCATCGATTAGCGTAGTGATGAAAGGCACGAGTCCTCTGTGGCCTATTTGATAATTGTTGCCAGGCATTTTAATGGTTTGAAGCTTGTTATTATTTCCACTACTTCTCGAGTGGTGACTGGGGCGAACCCGAATAGAATGCTGTTGTTTGAGGAGGGGTCCTGTGACTCTAGGAATTTTGTGTTGTCAGGTAGACTGAGTTTTTTTATTTTGATTTTAGTTTGTAAGAAAGAGATTGTGTCGAGGAGCACTATTTGTATATTAGAGCACCATTAGAGTGTCATTGTAGGTATCCATTTTTGTATCCATTTTTGTCTGCAGTATGGCAGTTTTATATGTATTTGAGGACTTTTTGAATATTTATTTGTTCTTTGGTATTTTTTCGAATGGGTTTCTGTGTTTCATTTCTTAATACCTAAGGTTTTGAGGTTAGGTGTGAACCAGGTATTCAGGTGAGCAAATGGCTTAGCTTTGTGCATTTTAAAAGGTGCTACTTTGTCAAAGGCTTGGCATAGAGTATGGTTATACAACTCCACTAGTGATGAGGGGTCTAGTCTAGTGTAGTTCAGATTCCTGGTGATAGGTTCTAGAAGAGACAGTATGTTCTCTACAGTGATGTTGTGGTTGCTCCTAGTGAGCGTAGGAGGTGCATGTAGGTTACTCGAGTTAGGTCGAGGGCAGTCTTGGATAGTGAAAGTAATAATACTGTGGTCTGATAAGGCACAGGGTGAATTGGATGTGATCTTGGTGTTACAGTTCAAGTCGGCAAGCCAATCCAAGATTCTTTCTTTGGTATGCATGGGATTAAGGATTCAGAGAGAGAGGCCTAATTCTGAAATGGTATTCACTAGAGCTAGTGCATTGCCGGTCCGATAGCACAGTGAGTAGAACACTTGCTTTGACACCTATGCAGAGCCTGCTGATGCAGGTTCAAATCCTGGCAGGACCAAACTCAGCCTTTCATCCTTCCGAGGTCTATAAATGAGCACCACCCACTGTGTGTAATAATATTACACCTGTGGGTACGTAGCACTATATAAATGCTAAATTATTATTATTATTGTCGTCATTAGTATCGTGAAGGCCTTGGTTTAAATCTCCCATTATCATAATTTGAGAGCCAGGTTTGGTGTTAGCAGTGAGGAGTTGTGTGATGTCTTCCTCAAAGGAGGATAGAGGACCTTGTGGTCTGTATAGAAGGTGAATTGTTACTGTGCGAATGGCGCTGAGAGGTAATTTGATGGATAGTAGTTCTCCAGAAGGGAATGTTTGATTCAGGATTGCCCTTAAGCCTAGCTGGGTTTTGGCAATAAAGGCTACTCCACCTTCTCTAAAAGTTTCTCTGTTAAGTCGAAGGATGGTGTAGGTTTACAGGATGGCTAAGGAAAGTGAGGGGCCTGCTGCAGCGTGGAACCAGGTTGCAGTTATTGCTAGGAGGTCAAGATCGTTCCTTCCTATGAGGTCGGCTATGTTTAGTGCATGTGCTGGTAGCAATCTTGCATTTATATGTGCACACTTGATTGGTGGGGCAATGGCAATAGAGATGGCTGTAGGTGGAGCCTCAAAAGCAAGTGGAGTTGGGATGCTGTTAGTTTTGACATGTTTTTGAGAGTTCCAGTTTCTCTTGGTTGTAGTAGTCTTGGTATTGGTTCTTGTTCTGTAATTGGTTAGTAGAGGTAATGCTTTCTTACGTCTGGTGCCTAGTCTACTGATGTTGACTAGGCAAGATTGATTGGTTGTAGGGCGTACAGCATATAACTGGATCCATTGTATGGCGAATAGTGGGCTAAGGCTATTTATTTATTTATTTGAATTTGTATGTGCTATCTTCCCTACAGTAGTGGTGAGTTTAGTAGTACTGTGTTTTAGAATGGATATGAATTTGGTAGGTGTTATAGTTTAAGAAGGTGGCAATGATGTGGACATGGTTAATGTGATGTCCCATTTTACTTTAAATGCTTCTTGGTGGACAGACCTTACATTTACAAAACCTGTAAATTAAAACAGCAAATGTTTAAGAAATAAGCATTTGAAGGTCATTGAAAGCATAGCAAGAAGATATGAAATAAGAGTCCGTGTCATGACTGCTGAGACCCGACAGGTGCACTCTTCAGCTGACACACGGTAAAAAGAGCAAAGGTAAAGCCAACTGCAAGCCATCCTTGAATTGTTTTAACAGCGTACAGTATTCAAAAGGGTAATTCATGAAGACCTGCTGCTGCTGCTAAGACTCACTAGTGCATCAGTATTCACGGAAGAAGGGAGGGTGCAAATGTGCAGATGGGACAAAGGGCACCTTTCATACATTAAGTGGGACAGGCCACCCTTAACACAGCAGGATGTTGAAGATATGGGAAGAGCAGAAATACAAGTGGAACAATGTTGAACTTGGAAGAGCTGAATGGGACACTAAGGAAAATGTTCAGCTGTTGCAGGATGAATATAACATGAAAGACCGTTAGGTTGCTGAGTTGCTGAGCAAATGTTTTTGTTGTTTTTTGTTGTTGTTTAATTAGTTTATTTCAAACCCTTAACAGAAAACAGGAAAAAAAAGAAAAAGCATAAAAAATGAAAAGAGAACAAAGACAGGTCAGAGAAGAGCCCAGAAAAAAAGAGAAAAAACACAAATCCCAGAAGCCAGCCAAGGACAATTCTCATTAAAAACTTCCCAATCCTCTGTGACTGGCTCCCCCTTTGATACATACATTCATCACTATCTCTCAATAAAAATTCCATTCAGGAACTTGACAAGTGCAAAAATTAACACATGGTTTTCTCACCATTCGTCTACTAAAAGGTTTGGGGTTGCTGCGATTGTAGAACCCAAGAAGGGTACGACGATCAGTCAGGCCAACACAAGTGGTTCGTAGATGTTTTATGGATTCCTTTTCCGTGTGTTTCAGACAGAATCTACAGACGGACTGCTTCTCAATCAGTTGTTTCCAAACAGCTAACAACTCACATGCAGGGTGCAAATTTAAGCATAGTCTGACAAAGCTCCCTCTAGTTTCCAGACAGGGAAACTTTATTAGATATTTTGGGACCTGCATTAAAGGGCTACACTCAAGTGCATAGTTTTTTATTAAAGCCAGGTTGTTCCTTTTTGCCTGAGTCAATATCCAATCCTGTTGACAAAGTTTATTTTTTATCAATGCAGGATTATATATTAGGGTCAATATTGAGGAATCCAAGTCTTTCAGGCAGTTCACACATTTCACCTTCGATGCACTGAGTTTTTTCCCAGACTATCGAGCAGAGCTATCGGTCGATAGTGACTCGGTTCTTTTCTTAACCCCTTTTTAAAAATGGGTATAATCACTGCCTTTTTCCAACTAGGTGGAATTTGTTTTTTCAAACTAGGGAATGAGTAAATTCTGCCCACTCTTTGGGAGCTTGTTTTAGGGCATAGTTTGATAGGTCATCAGGTACAGGAGACCTAGAGGTGCTAAGTTTTAAAATGCTCTCCATCATTTCCTGTTTGTATAGTTGCCAAGTCCACTCAGTGAGCTTTGCAGGCAGAGAGACAGGAGAGTAGGAACATTTATTTGTTAAGAGTGATTTAAAATGGTCAAACCAATTTTTTCCTTGACTATTTGGGTTTGTAAGGCTTCCGAATGGTGCCTACCTTGTTAATCCATTCCAATGATAATCTGGAATTCTTTTTACTCAGAATCCCAAGCATATTTTCCCCATCCTCTTGCATGCATTTGGCTCTAAAACTGTGCAGCCAGTTTTTATAATGTTGTTGCTGCTTTTTTTTAATAAGGGCTTGACTAATCAGGGGCATGTATTTCAAAGCCTTCAAAACGGCTCTATACCTCTTGCGTTCTTTCACTAGTCTGCTTCTGAATCTGTGTTTTTTAGCAAACTCAGGTCTATGCCCATAGCGGACATCCTGCACACATTTAGCTACAAGGGGAACATAGTTTAAGGCCTCATAGTTTGTTTCACGTTTTGAATTTAGAGCTGATGTTATGTCTAAGATGTCCAGCCGCATTAGACAAATTCTATTCCGACCTTGGAAAAAGTCAGTGACCAAACCTTTAAATTCACGCTCTGGTCGAAAAGGACAGGCCCATGTAATTTTCAAAAGGGAGTGATCACTAGCCTCCATCTCCATGATTACCAATGATTGTACCTCTTGTTGAGTATTGTGGGAAACAAAGTAGTAATCTAATATTGCCTTTGCCGAGCCACGTCCCCACGTTTGTTTGGCAGGGATATCAGCTGTAGTGTTATTATTTAACAAAAGCAGGTCCCCAATTCTCATTTCCTGAAGCCATACCTTTGTTCTTAGTCTACTAGAATGATTTCACTTATCCCCCAAGTAAGTCGACATTTTCGAAGTTCACACGTCTGATGTTTAGGTCCCCTACCAGTATAATACAAGGATCTTCCCACTGTACCCTAGCTTCGTCAATCGCCTCCATAACACCATTCGTAAATAGGTCACAACCCACTTTAGCCGGATTCCACTACAATTTAATTAAAACAGTCACTGACGGCACCATCGTATCAGAATGTGACCATTGAGTGATTACTATTTGCACTGAGGGGTTAGGAGTGCTATGTTTCAGAATTTCAACTGACATATTCCTTTTAATGAGGGTCAGGAGGCCAGAATAGGGCCTACCCTTCAAACCCTTTAGGGCTGTGAAAAAAGTGAAAGGTATCCTTCACACAAGGGAGTCTCACATAACCATGTTTCTTGTAAGAGTAAAATGTCAAATTGTGACCACTCCAAGGTGTTTTTGTTCATAAAATGAACGGAATCCCTGGTGTTCCATGATCTGATCTGTAGGTGGGTCCAAGCACTGCTCTTTCTGCACTAACGGTCATTAGAGGGGAGAGCGACGCCTGTATCAATGACCAATCTTCCTCAATTGGTGGAGGCAAGGTGTGTGAGTTGTCATACTCAACTGTTCTTACTTCCACTACAAGAATGTCCTTTGCGGATATTGAACGCAGAGCTGGTATATGGTGCAACAGAATCATAATGTTACTTCTGTTAAGTACGAGGCCATTGCCCGCTTGGGTTAAGCATTCAAGAGATAGAATTGTTGCCTCCACTTTATTCCTTTTATCTTTCAGACTCTCCTTCCTGGGGCTTCGCTCATTGATATTTGCTGTAATAAATGCAGGAGGGTCCTTAATCTCCAGTCTTCTTTCCACCAAAAGCCAACAGTCCGCTAGAGTCAAGAACTTCTCTTCTCCCAGGCTGGGCTGTTTGGTTTGTTTAGTTTCAGTATCAGCATATGAACTTGGGGTAAAATCCCAATAGCAGCATCCTAAAATTGAATTTCCTCTTGGAGTCTATTCCGTTGAAGGCTCTTTTCAGATGATTCAATCAAATATATACTGAAAATTCCATATCGGAGGCAGATTCATTAGCGTCGATTTCAGGGCTTCTAGTTCTTGAATCTTTTAAGTTTGGGTCATTGGAATGAATACATGAGTCTTCCGCCAGTGAAATAGGATCAGTTCCTCTAACAACATCTTCATTTCCTCAGAATGTTGGTTAAATTAGAGGACTTTTGAGATGGTTTCAAGTTTCATATGAAGGCTCCAGAGGAGTTGGACTTTGCCTTCTTTCTCAGTGGCAGGTTTTTTGATTTTTTTACACTGAATTAGTGCACATGATCGTTTAACTTTCCGCTTTTTATTGAAGATGGAATAATTGGGTTCTGGCATGTCTGAATTGCCAAACAGCAAAACAGATTCCTTCATCAGAGGGGCTCCTGTGGGTCCTTGTTGGGCCTCATTGATGATGCAGTCTCTAATGTCTATCATATGTCTAATGTCGTCCTCGACATAAGCTGATGAAGGGCCCTCTGCTGTCTGAGCTGGCAGATTTTTTGAGGTGATTAGTTCAACATCCTGATCACAGTCTCCATTCTTTTTTTTCCAGATCTGTCACTATAGATTTCTGGCACTGCTTGCTTCCCTTCTCTGAAACGCTTCACAACAAACCTCTGCCAGCTGGACCCCCACCTCTTGCATCTCTCTCAGGTCAGCAGATCTTCTGACCCATTTTTGAGAGGCAAGGATCGCTTCCATTATTGCCATTTTATAAGAGTGGTCTACACTCACCATATCGCATCATCTATTTTGCCATATATTGGATTGTTTCGCTTTGTAATCAAGCCTGGCCTGAACTTTAGTGGAGAATGCTTCTAGGAAGTTACATTTAGAGTGGACCATGGCAAGGAGGGTTGCTTGGTCCTTAAAATCCTTGTTTATAGATTCATACAATTTGATGAAAGGTGCCAGGGATATTGGTAAATCCGACATAATCACTGATTGAATTTGCAACATCATTAGACCACTTGCTTGTGGCCTATGAGAGCCACCTGGTGAAAAAACAGAGTCGTTGAGGGTCGAAGCATCAGAGTCCTGTGTAGAGTTCAGCGGGATGGCAAACAATTGGGGGGACCGTCTGGGATTGGCTGCTACAGGTATTCCCGTCTCCAGAGGGGATGAGATATACATGCAGTGCTCCCCCATGACTCTTTCACCAGCAGTATTATTAACAGTTGTATCCCCCTGCACCTCTTTGTGGGAGAGGGGTTAGGGAACATTTTATTTAATCGCCCCGGTGTAATGGAGGAAGCAAGATCTGTTAGAAGATCTGACACAAGTGCTGGGTGATTGTTCATTTTCCAGCTTGCCTTATTATTGAGGGACGCTTCAATAAGGGCAATGTCCTGTGACAAGCGCAGTGCAAGCATGGAACTTGATAGTACCATCGAGGACGTCAGGGGTCCCTCCCCGGAGTTGCCCCAAGGTTGTTACCTGCATCTGAAGGTTAAAGTTGTTTTGACCAAAAGCAGAGAAGCCTCATCGCAGGTTGCAGTGATTGACTCCCCCCAACACCAAGTGCTCAATATTTGCACAGCCCACCTTTTTGCGAGCTGTTAACATTGTCAAGTGCTCGCTCTGGAGGCTGAGGGAGAGTGACAGAATGGTTATAATCCTTCCTTACGTCTACGTCAAGTGCTTTACAATTTAGGTTTCCAGACCTTGTGTTAGGGAGAATTCTCATAAATGGTTAATTTCCCTTACTTACTGAGTCCCTCAGCAGCTTTGCTGGATTTCTAGGATTTATATTTTTCACCTGGTAAGAGTGTGAGCCTTTTTTTCCCACTCTTACATGTGTTTTGCTATGTGTATTTCTACTTCTTGTGTGATCTTGGGCACTGGAGCCTCACCTACTCCAGTGCACCATGTTTTTCATGTGTGTTACACAGCACCTTCAGTGCAGTGACACAGGGTTGTCTTTTAGACTTCCCACTGGCTACATTTTTCTGGAGCTGACTACTGTCCCCCAGAAAAGCTAAAGTTGCCATTAATTTTATTTAGTCACTTTTACCACAGACCCAGTACACCCCATCTTCCATGGAGTATTGGAAAGGGTTCATTCTTATCCCTTTTTGTCTGTGCCTCTTGGAGCATTGTTTCGCTCCCTTTACATTAAGACTTGGCTGGTGGCAATGGTATCTACCCTAACATTTCTACCACGATTATCTTATATAAACGTGGTAATGTTTTAGGCTATTATATTAGCCTCAAACATAAACCCGCTTGACCAAATACATTGTATTTTGGCTTCGGCCGGGTTTATTCACCATTTCTTTTTGTTAAATTCTTTCTCGTGTTTTACTCTGCGCGCCAAACCAGGTTCGGTCCCTTTGTTCATCGCCTTTTCGCGGGCTTCCACACAGAAGCCCTCCTTTAGGTGCCTGAGAGTCTTGGTAGGCAGGATGTGAGGGCGGGGTTTTAGGACCCCAGCCACGGGTTCCCTTGCTAACCCAAGTCGCACACCTGTTTGATTGGCTGGGTGACTGTCCTTGCCAGGACAGCCACCCTGCTGTGTGATTGACAGGCAGGCTGTATGAATGGAGGAATACTGCATAAAAAGCAGGTCTCTGGGACTAGAAGAGCAGAGGCGCCACTGGAACGAAAGAACCAACGAGGAACTGACAGAAGAGGACGCCTACAATGACTGAACCGCCCGGTGAAGCCCTGCTGCAGGTCCGAATCTCCAGAATCTGACGACAGAGAAGATCCTCCAGGTACTTCTTCCCTTGAGCTGGTGGGACCAACCAGTTAACCCAAACTGAAAGCCAGGACCCATCCTCTGGTGGAATTCGCTGTACAGAGCTACAGTGGGCCGGATAGCCAGGAAGGTCAGACCCTGCTTGGGTTTTAAGGAACACACTTTTATTTGTTGCGTTGCTCTGCTGCTGTTTTCTTCCCTGGGTAGTGCAGGACCCTCCAGTCTTCCTACTTCTGATCAGTCGGGTAGTCGCTTCAGGAACCGTGAGCTTGCAGGAACTACCAGGAACGTCTGCCTCAGCTACAGCTTCCTCTCCGTTTTAAGGTACTGTGCAAATCCGGTTGTTAATTTCGTTCAGCCGCTGTGAAAGAGTTTGAAATCTTTCTCCAATCTGAGGGCTTGTCCTTTTCTTCTCTTTGAACTAACTTTTCTACCAACCAACCTCGTCCGGAAACGGTGCCACAAACTTTACCCTGAACTACACTGAACTGTATTATCTTGAGCCTTTTCAATCTGATTTTATCATTGTAGTCTCTCTTGTTCACTTGCCCTGAGTACTTACCTGTTGGTGTGGATTAATTTCTGTTAAACTTCTGTCTTTCCCTCCCTTTTAAATTGCTGGAGTGCCATTTTGCTTCCACTTCATTTTGTGAGCTTAACTTGTCTGGAATTTAAGGGAAGTGGTGTGGTGTATTAGGAGAGTGATTTTTAGACTGCTTATAATAGTGTAATGTTATACAACTGAAAAGTGAAATAAATGTATATTTTTTACTTGAAAACCTTGAGTCAGTGTTTGCCTGAATCATATTAATTGCTGTCCTTTGTGTAACTATCTGATATTGCTCACTTACTCTTGAGATAAGTCTGGCTGCTCTGCCACTGCTACCACTTTAACTGTGTAGTACAGGCTAGTACCAAAGTTGAAATTGTACTGTCACTTGTAGTCTTAATTGTGTGTGATATTCCCAAAGGGTACTGCATATAATTCTGCCTAACACCTTGCCATCTCAAAACCAACGAAGTGTTAGGCAATAGGTTCCCACCATCCACTCTCAGCATCTCTTCTTTGGTAACATCTAGTCTGGAGATGCGGGCTGAGTGGACAAAGTAAAAAAATGAGTCTTAATAGATTTCAAAAGGCAGCCGGAGACAAAGGGGGGGGGACAGGGGAGAGGTGGGGAGAATATGATTCTGGAGCCTTGTACCTTCTTGCGCTGTTTTACCCTCATGCTCTGTCATTTCACATAGTTTGGCTATCCGCAAGGGCCATATCACGTTCGTAGTTGTTAGCTGCCACCTCCTGCCACAAATTGCTGACAACTGCAAGACTCGGCAGACTCAGTGGTGCTCTGCACTGCACCATTGTTTTTGAGCTTCTCTTCCTCTTCACCAATGACAACAAGGAAAGACTGTGCCAGGGATCAATGCAGCACAGAAACAGCTGACAACTGCAAGACTCTGCAGACTCCACTGAGTCAATGCCGAAGGGAAGCTGTGTCTGTGCAAAAATTGAATTGTCGAGAATAAGGGGGTGGAGCTCAAAGAAAGTCAAGAGGAGGGAATGGCAAGAGTCAGGTGATTTGGACAAGTGACCAGTGCCATAGAAGTGGGAAGATGCAGTCAGATAACGAAGAGTGCAGGGGGAGCTGAGAGATGGGAGATGAGAGATGGGACAAAGTTAGGCAGAATTGTACCCTGAACATGTAACATATGACACTTTGTGCCAGAGTGCAAGAGGCATTCTGAGACAGAGTTGAAGACCAAGAGAAGAGCCTATTGGAACTGCAATAGCGTTATAGTTTTATGCATGTATATGTTTCTACGTAGGTGATCAATATAGTGCAAACCTACCGGGAAAGCAATGGAGCACTCTACAGTGAAGGGAATGGAACAAGAGAAAATGAGCTTGTCAGTCTGTGATTCCCATTTGTCAGTGAAGTGTTGCTTGATGGGCAGGTACTTCATATATTTCCTGAATTACAAGGTGGTGGCGCCACCATGATGTTAGCAGGAAGGTTGTTACATAACATGGGAGAATGCTTGTTTCCTGGTCTTTGCTTTCTTGCTCTTCTCAAGGCTGTCTTGAGGGTAATGTACGCTTGGAGGGCTATCCAGTTGTCTTCCTTGAGAGGATGAATTATGGTCAAAATGTTGACTTCTGTGTTGATTCATGCTGCAGCATGCTCAACAGCTTTCAGAGGGGCCCGAGAAGTATATTGGAGATCTAGAAGTATAGCACCAGAGCCTGGACAACATATCTGAAGTATGGGGTGGGGATGAAGGGTTTGATTAGGTGCAGGAGGGAGAGCTGGTATTTACTGTGTGCGTCTTCTTGGTGATTTTTGCTTTAAGGGAGAGGTAGCAGTAGATGGTAAGAGCCGTGGGACTTTGCACTAGGGATGCGGTTGGGGTGGGTGGGTCGTCGAGTTGCAGTGGTCACAGCCAGTTTTGACCTTATGTACCTTTGATATCGCCCCTGAGGAGGATAAACTCAGCTTTGGTAGAGTTGGGTTCCAGATATGCACTTGAGATCAAGGTTCAGTGATGGAGAGGCAGTGTTTAAATTGGTAAATGTCAGTTTATGTTTCTAATGCACACAGTTCCTGGTTAGACATTGGAGCCCCAGCAATGTTTCTTGTTTGCTTAACCACGATACATTTTTTTTTTCACATTTTTTTATTTGAAAAAAGAATCACGAAAGATGTCTTATAGAAGAAAGAATAACTTCAGAGTTTCCAAAGGGTACATATATATCATTATTATATACAGTTCTTAAAATGAAAATTGGAATTCTTTCGGCTAAATCCTGATTGTTCAGAAAAAAATCATATTTGTAGATTCTAGTCTAGAAAGCAACTAGAAAGTTAGCGCCATGGTGGAAAGGGGAATTACCGCCCAATTCCAAGGTCGGCGGGGCAGTAATTCCCCCTTCCACCATTTCCCTTCCCCATTCCCATTTTTGCCACATAGGGCATAATGGGAATGGGGAAGGCGCTAATTACGGTACCGCAAATTGCGGTACCGTAATTAGCTCCCTGGGTCTCTTTGCGGGTTGGTTTTTAATGCCTGCAAAAAGCAGGCGTTAAATTCCCCAACCCACAAAGGGACCTCGTAGTAAGGCGGTAAGGATTTACCGGTACCGGTAAAATACTGGTAGCGGTAAACCCTTACCGCCATCCGTGTAATGAGGCCCTTTATGAGTGTTTATTGGAAGTTGTTTTGCTAACACTTTACACAACCAAGTATGCTGTGCTGAGAAGTTCTGTGAGAGGCAGAAAGCCCTGAGAGAAATGTATTTGAAGTTGTGATTCTAGCACTGTCTATATCAACATGTGGGACACTAAAAAAAATAAAGAGAAGAAAAGTGAGCTGTTCTTTGGGAGTTGAAGATTAGACCCAACGATGTTCAAGAGTTTGTGAGAAAAACAGTAGAGACTGCTGATTTATTAAAAATTGGATGCACTTAATGGGCCTCATTAGGACTCCGGCGCTAGGTCCATGCTGGAGTCCGCCATGGCGGAATGGGGAATTGCCACCCCATTCCGAGGTTGGTGGGGCGGTAATTCCCCATGCCGCCATGGCCCTTCCCATTCCCATTTTTGCCCCATTGGGCTCAATGGGAATGGGGAAGGCGCTAATTACGGTACCACAAATTGCGGTACCGTAATTAGCACCAAGGTCCCTTTGCGGGTCCCTACTTTAACGGGAGAGGTAGCAGTAGGTCGAGTCCCGCAAAGGGACCTCGTAATTAGGCGCTAGGTGTTTAAAGGCGCCAGAGCCTCTTACGGCGCCTTTAAACACTTAGCGCCTGGGTCATAATGAGGCCCAATGTCTCCCACGAATGTATAGGAGCGACCCAGTGTAGAGGGCAAGTCTGAACCAACCAAGCTGACCTTCGGTGGGTTTTCCTCCTGAGGAAAATAAAATAAATAATGGGTTAAAATGGTGCATTTTACAACACACTTACAGTGATCAATTGTGTTAATAGCCACACAGTTTGCATTTCATTTTGTAGGGAGACACATGAAGTAACCCAAGAGATGACAGGTCACAAACAGTGCACTTTAGCATTTTCCAGTGCATTTACAATGAGGCCGTAGTCTACAATATATGCCAGGATGAAAAAATAACATATGCCTGTTTTTTCATACATTACGAACACACTTATGTTTTCTCTGCCCATCATACCAGTAATGATTCTACAAGAAAACATGTCCATGCTCACTCCTCCAATATATACCGGTATCCCTACAAAGGAACACACCTCTGTTTATTTTGTCAGGAAAATGTTATGCATCTAAAGGAAAGCATGGCGAGAGTGGCTGTATCAATTTAGGCCCTTCGAATACATTTCCCTTGATGCCAGTAAAGAAAATGCCATTCCAAAGTAGGAAACCATGTTCATACTTGCTACACCATATATGCCAGTAAAGCCACTTAGGAACACTCTTCATGTTGGCTTTAACCTTCATATATGTAAAACAGACAATATCACACTATCAAAAGGGTTTGCTTTAACCTTGATTTCAATAATGAATACTGCTGCTTGCACCACCAATGTTGGCTGACCTCTGTCCTCAATTCAAGGCTGTTCCCAAGCACACACACATGAAATCACACACATTTATACAACACTTAGTGCCTCATTACACGGTAGGCGGTGGACCAAGGTGCTAGTAGCACCTTGGTCCATGCCGGTAAAATACTGGCACCGCCTTGGTGGAAAGGGGAATTACCGCCCTATTCCAAGGTTGGCGGGCGGTAATTCCCCCTTCCACCATTGCCCTTCCCCATTCCCATTTTTGCCCCATAGGGCATAATGGGAATGGGGAAGGTGCTAATTACGGTACCGCAAATTTGCGGTGCCGTAATTAGCACCAAGGTCCCTTAGCGGGTTGGTTTTTAACGCCTGCTAAAAGCAGGCGTTAAAGTACCAACCCGCTAAGGGACCTCGTAGTAAGGCGGTAAGGGTTAACGGTCACCGGTACCATTACCGGTGACTGTTAACCCTTACCGCCTTCCTTGTAATGAGGCCCTTAAACTCTCTCATTCACGTGCATACCTAAATGACATGCATCTCTCATTCACACGTGCACCCAAATAACATTCTCTACCTAATTCACATTCGCGCATAAACATACTATCTTGGTCACACACTCACACACTCACTTGCAGACACGAACCCTTGCATACAGGCAAATACACGTACTTACACACATACAAAGACACATACAAAGACACATACAAAGACACATAAAGGTGTTCTTCCCTATCTGTGGCAATGGTCTGAACACAAAACGCCAATTGTCATTTTGATCTTCTGGCTCACGTGCAGCATGCTCAGAAGCAGGGTGAGATTGCTGGTTCCTGCAAATGCATGGTGGAGCCAGTCCGCCTCCTTTTAGGTATCCATGTGTGGCAAATTGGATTCTGCCTCGCAGGAGTACAAGGATGAGTAAGGGTAAAATGGCCCATTCAGCCCACACAATTCTACAAACAAAAACACAATGGGCCTCATTACGACCCTGGCGGAAGGGTCCATGCCGGTAAATTACCGACTCCGCCATGGAGAAAGGGGGAATTACCACCCCATTACAAGGTTGGCGGGGCGGTAATACCCCCTTCCTCCATGGCGCTTCCCCATTCCCATTTTTGCCCCATAGGGCTCAATGGGAATGGGGAAGGCGCTAAGTACGGTGCCGCAAATTGCGGCACCGTAATTAGCACCAAGGTCCCTTTGCGGATCCCTACTTTAACGCTGGTCTACACCAGCCGTTAAGGTCGGGTCCCGCAAAGAGACCTCGTAATTAGGCACTAATAGGTTAACGGCGCCGCAGCCTTTTACGGTGCCGTTAACCCATTAGCTCCTGGGTCGTAATGAGGCCCAATGCAATCATAAAGTTAAAACAAGGACAATCAAGAGATCTACCCTCTTTGCCTTTTGTGATAACTGTTAGAATGGATTTCTAAACTCTGCTCTAGTGAATACATGTTTAGGAGGCCACCCTTGTTAGTGAAACAGGGAACACCTCTGCAAAGTTAGCCAGGACAATTCAAGGTAGCTTGGAGAGCAGCCAAGGCTAAGTCTCAGGAGGAGTGGAGGTGATCTGAGGTCTTGGAGATGGTAGCCTGGAGTACGAAATCCCCTCCTTGGTTAAACTTCAAAATGCACAGGATGTAGGTCCGGTTTACAGCTGGAGCTGCCAAGAATGCAGGACAAAGGAAGCACCGATGCAGCTGGTTTCAGGACACTTGAGGAAAGGCTGGAAAGTAGCCAGCAGCGACCGCCACTGTCACAGAGTCACGCAGGGGCCCCCAAGTCTCGTGGTCCATTACACGCTCCTCTCTCTTGGCCCAGAGCAGCTGGGTCAACAAAATTTGACAAGGAGATGCTTTGCTTTGCGCATTGTGATTTTTTCCAAAGTTTGAGGCAAAACTCGATGTAACAGTGCTCCAAAGTAGGTGCCAAGGTACAAGCTGGTCAGTCCACTGGAGGGTCCATGGACACTTCTGAGAATGCTTGTTGGCAGGGCTACAATGAAGCATCAAGAGTTATTGGTCCCACCACTCCAAGGGTTTGAAGCACATTTGCAGGTCTTCAGAGACCGAGCGCAAAGCAGGGATCTACTGGGACAACAGCAGGCTCAGGGTGCCAAAACTTATCTGCGCAGTTCTGGACAGTCCTTGGATCTGCCTTACGCCTCTGGATACCTGTGTTTGTGTATAGGTTGATTCAAACCTATGGGTGATCTGCGGGTATTGCACTCAGACCCCCTCCTTGTAACCCAAAGTCCAGTGAGTGCTTACACCCGGCTAATTAGGGTATGTAGTTACAAAAAGTAGGAGATCTGCCAAAATGAGGAGATCTGCCCCACTCATGCATGCCAGCAGTGGACCAATCAGAGACCCCTGCGGTTCTCATGCCCTTGTGCACACGAGACATCCGGGCACCAGTAGTGTGGATTGGGAACAGTCAGTCCCAGCTTACTTCCTGGGTACCTACACACATGACATGCATTAGCCCACAATAAGTGCTGGATTACATGGCTGAATGCATGTCCAAATAAGGACTCGCTGGGTCACAAAGATCAGGAGAAAGGCCAACAGACAAAATGGCCAAAGGAGAAGGCAAAATACATTGTGGCATGTCCATGATGGACATTAGCCACAGTCATGATCCAAACACAGTAAGCGCACTATTGCTTGGTAAAGTAATGTAAAAACACTCGAAAAAGATTCTGCTGCCATCAGTCAACTCCTAGGCACATTGTCCAGTTACCAAAAAATCCTTAAGGGATGTCAAGAGCCCGAAGACGCAAGGATCTCGGAGTGTCGTACAATAATGTACTTTTCACACTGTAATGCGGTTGCCAAAAGTGGCAACAAAGTCATAAGACCAAGGGAAACAAAGTTTCTCAGTACTGACTGTCTGAAGTACAAGTCAGTTTCCCCATAATGATGAGCGAAAGCCCGGTGGAGTGCAGCTGAAGGCTGTGCTCCACTGGTAGAAAGTCAGGACAGGAGGTTGAAATAAAAGCAAAAGGTCTAAGGTGTCCACACATATAGAGGTACAAGAGCAGTAAGAGATTATTTTTTACCTAACAGTAACGCAGGTCGAGGGCAGGCTATACTCTCAAGAGGGTGTGAAGGTGAACCACTAGTGACCCAAAAACACTATCAAATTTCAAAATAAAAGGAATTTCCAATAGAGCTTCTTTAAAAATATAAACACTTTAATAAAACACACCATCTGCACGTAGAATGAAAATAGATTACTGTTCAAAAACCCACCCCAAATGATGAAATAGAGAATATGCAACAGACTGGAGAAAGTAGCACTCTGAGCATAGTTCCAAGTGTTGTAGGTAAGGTACTACCATAAGAAGGATACTGGGTTTAACAGAGGAGCGATCATGACTTAACCAGTCTCTAGGGCCCAAGTATACAGTGGGGGAAATTCAGTGTCACAAACCCTGGATTAAAATCTTGGTGGGCTGACTTATCGGAACCGGGTTTGAATATTGATTCAAGCTGATCAGGGTCTGTAAGGCATGTAGGATCGTGGAGGTCCTGGCAGCAAGACTGCAACCACCAGGGTCGAATGTGGGTGCTCTGTGCGGTCAAACAGCGGTGGTTCAATAATGCAGGTTGGGGTTGTCCAAAGAAAGATTAATAGTATAGCCTCTCTTTGGCCCGCATTACCACAAAAGGTGGAAGAGGTGTATCTCTTGATTGAACCGGTTTTATATTTATAATTGCCTTGATTTTTGCTTTTTAGAAGTGTGAGGGCTGAGTGGGTCATTTTACCCCTACTCATCATTGTACTACTGCAAGACAGAATCAAATTCATCACACTGGTGGCAGCGGTGGGATTTGAAACAGACTGTGCTTATTGGTCAGCCAACCAAAATAAGTGTGTACAGTTAACGTTAGTTTTGACTGCCAAGATATTTTCGCAACCATGGAACTTGACATGCGCACAGTGCAGAACTTGACAGCAAGTGTCTTACACAATCTCTTTCGGGAGATGGGTCTCCCTCATGGTCGTAAGGTTAAGAAAGCTGAACTGCTGAAAAGCATCCACGCTTTTGAGGAAGTTAGAGGGATGGGGGGATGTCTGGGGACCAGCGACAAGCTGGATCCCCTATCCCTGTTGCCCATGCACCTGGGGGTCATGGGAACTGCTGAGGAGATCAACCGAGATAGCATGTCTGAGCATTCCTCCTATCGGGTGAGCATGGTGGTCTTCCACCAGTCACAAGCCTCCTATAAGTCACACCCATATGTGTGTCCCTGCACTTCTGTCATGCCTACCGGGCATCTTGCTGTGCTGAACCCCGACAGGCTATACCTCCTACAATAAAGGAAAATAGGGGAAGTAGGGAAGAGGGGAAGGATATACTAGACTGGTTCAAAAAGATGGATTTAGCGTTCCACCTGCAGCCAGTGGAAATGGAGTTGTGGGTGCAGCCCTTATGTGCTGCCTACAGACAGTTGAAACTGATGTTATTATTCAGTTGACTCCGGAGGATAGGCCTATCTATTCCAAGATCAAGGGCAAGGTCCTCCAGATGTTCTGCAATACCCCAGAACAGAACCTCAAGAGCTTTGAAGAGTGCAACAGAAGGGGAGTCAAACCTTTGACATTTTTATGCATCAATCCCTAAAATATCTGAGTGTTTGGGTCTCTGGTAACAGAGTTGATACATTTATGGGGATGTTAAATCTGAATTGCATGTGAGAGTATACTTATAACAATGCGAGATGGAGTTACACTAGCATTTAGTGGACAAGACTATCACAGACCTTCGGGAGTTTGCAAAGGCTGCTGATTTGTTTGTAGTTTATTGCGCCCAGAAGAAGGCTGTGGTAGAGTATACAAAATGGATGATAAAGGGTAGAGACACATACATCAAAAGAATGTGAGGACAAATGTTCACACCCTCTTGCCAGAAAAGAGTCCCAAATGTCAGAGGGGAGAATCCTGTCACGTACATCATCCACAAAAGAAGAAAGGAGAAGTGAGGGCTCCCCTAGCACTGGCATGTCCTCACTCAGAGCTCCTCAAGGCTGCTTTAATCTGCAGAGTCCAGAAACATAGGAAGGGATGACCTGCCTGCCAGGGTAACCCCAAGTAGTGCTATGCTAATGTAGGAGGAAGAAGAGGAAATAGTCAACGTGGGCATCTTAGCGGATGAATATTCACTCTGCCGGGGGTTGGCCAATTGTTCCCTGGTATCCCTGAGTGGGAAAGGTACTGGGTCTCCCACTGAGGCCCTGGTTCCTGCTGGATCTTTTTGGACCACAACTTGATTAGCAGGAGGACAGCCCCAGCACTTTGTTATACTGCTGCAGGTATCACTGCAGTCCAACAACAGTGGGTGCGGGAGGATTAGATCATCCCTGATCCTCTCAGATTAGTCAAGGGACTCTATGTTCTCACCTGATGCCAACTGACTACCGTGCAGTCAGTTGGAGGGTAGAAACCTCTCAGCTCTGCATTGCTCTAAACGATACAATTCTGGTAGACTGTCTGTTAGGAAATGATAAACCTGATGCCAAAATTATCATCACAGCCAGACGATCAAGGGCCAAGGAAGCATCATGGCCAGCATCCCAGGCAGCCATGGGTCCAGGGGTTGTTGAAGCTGATGGTGGCATAAGACCAGCTCTGCCGGTACTACCTGGTCCAGATCCAGAGTCCACAGAGATGCCTGCTCCTGCCAGAGAGATCTAGTGGCCAATGAAGTACCTGTGGCAGTGCCACTCTACTCAGTGACCTCAGGGTTGCCTCCAGGCGTAGAACCGAACCTGAGGTTGAGGACATGGTAGGGTAAGACCTCATTGGTATCCCTGAGCTACGTGACTTGTCCTTAGATGAGGATTCAAACTAGGCTCAGCATGGTCCAATTTTGGCAGATCTGCAGAAGCCCCTGGAAAGTTCAAGGTGAACTGGGAGAATGTACTCCTGTATAGTGAGCTCATGACTTCTGAGATGGGGTCCAGCCAGCATTTGGTGGTTCCCCAGTGCCACAGAAAGTTCCTGTTTGACTTGGCTCCCGAGATTCCGTTGGCAGGTAACCTCAGGATGACTAAGACAGCAGACCGGCTGTCGGCCCAATTCTATTGGTACCAGATGGAGTCAAAGATAAAAGCATTTTTTGGATTCTGACACACTGATCAAGCGAAATGCAAGGTGGGCAGAGCCACAAAGGCCCCCTTGATTACATTACCCGTGGTGGGGCGGCCTTTCAAGAGAATAGGCATGAACATTGTGGGACCTTTAGATCCTCAAACCTCCTCCGGAAACCTGTATATTAAGCAAGATGTTGATCAATGAAACACAAGGAAACAGGCTACCTCACCCTTTCACATGTATATTGATGGACTCAGGCTATGGAAAACACTGAAATACACCAAATATCAGCACATGTAGTCAGAGAAGTATAGAAAATAGAAAAAAAAAACATTTTAATATGCTGTATTCCAATATGAAAAAATCTATTCACAATTATACAGAAATATACATAAGTACAACTAAAAAATGTGAAGAGCCATGTCTAAAAGTAGACATACTCTAAGAAGAGTGATACAGCCTAAATATTCTAAACTCCAGTTACCAAAAACTGATGAAACAACTTCATCAACAATGTGAGGTTAGTGCCACAAATCCCATACTTACTGATTCGTTAGCCCTCTGTAGTGTAAAGAGAGAGTACTTTGTCTATAGTGTGCTCATAGTGCACAGGGTAAAACTTTGCCTAATTACACCCTCATATTGTAGGATATATTTACTTATGCCTATCAGATATTTCTACACACATGTCTACGCTAAATGCTCACACATAGGGCAAACCATTGTTTCAATCAGGCGGAGAGGCTGACTAGTCAATATATAGTTCATGTCATAAGTGGACACACTGGGCTTCATTACGAGGTTGCTGGTAAGTGAAAATCGATGCCGGTAAAGGATTACCGGCATCACTTACTGCTACGGTGTATTCTGAACCTGCAACCCGCTATTAGCGGCACCCTAATCAATGTGCAAATGGTACGTTGTGGAAATCGAAATAATATTGTACCTCCTATTGCATTGTTTGAATGTATGTTGGCCTACGCCAAGTTGTCTAAAAACATTGTGTATATAGATTCCGCGGCAAGGTCTTGACCTTAATGTATTGTGCAAATCGCCATCTTGGATTAAGCCGCCATTTTAGGTACTCTTGCAGTGTGGAAGTCACCCTGAACAACAAAATGGAGGCCGAATGACATTTCGAGTGTGATTCTGGCCGTTGTGACCTCCGCACACATGAATAAGTAATATGCCCGCAGGCCACTTGTTGGGGTCGCGAACTGAGACCTTGTCCTATCCCTGACCTATGTGTAAATGAACAACTGTAACAGCGGATCTGATCAAATTGCATACATTATGGGATTGACCTGGCAACGAACCCTAGGCCTGGTCCAAAGAATGGTTAACCCGCGAGGGGGTTGACCAAGGCTGGATAAAAAGTATAAAAACCCGTGTATCCCAATGTACACTCTCTCACACTAACACAGCGAACTACCGTTGATGGTTCGTCCTGTTACTCTGAGGGCCGAATAGCTATCCGTATGTCAATTGACTTTTGGTAATTGTTGTAACTTTGAATAAAGCGCTTTGTATGTCCTTTGTAACCTGTGTTGGTGTGTTTCCTTTGGGCTTCCCGGCCTCATATCAATTTTTCTGTTTCCACAGTTGGCGCCCGAATAGGGACCCTCAAGATTGATGCCGGATCATTGAAGGTTGACGCAGACTATCGAACCGGGATCGGACGGTGTGATTCTGCAGGCCCGACCGATCGAGACGTGATACCTCGGCAGCACTGCACGATCCGATCCTTGGACGATAGTCGTGTGGTCTGACACGGCATCTTGACGAGGGTCCAATTTTGAGGCGGGCAGATTTGCCGAAACCACCAAACGCAAGGTAAAATTTGTTAGGTAAGTTCTTTGTAAACCGTACGGTCCTCCTTAGGTTTGGTCAGGTGCAGTCGTGACCCGGCTCTTAATTTAACCCTGACACTTTGAATTTGGCGTATTGTATCTGCAGACACAATTATTGGACCAGGTAACACCAATTTTTTGAGAAATGCCTGGGAAATTGTCTAGCTGTTTTAGGGCTCTGTTCCGCAGCGATCGGCAATCCTTGGAATTTAGCTGCCCGGCACCACAGGAGGGGTCGCCGTCGTGTACTATGTACTGTAAGTATGGCATTGGAAGTATAGTATTTAATGATATTTGGCACAGACAGACCAGACATGCCTCCGAATTTCAGTGGCCAATCAACGGTAGTTTTGAGATCCCCCGTATTGTATAATTAGAATCGATCTTGTTAAAGAAAAAGGCTAGAGCAGCAGCTTTTGATGTGTTACAAAATTGGAAGAAAGAAGCATTGCAGCAGCTTAAAAGTAGGGATAAACATGCACGTCGTCATAAAACAAACGCTGAAAAAGCATTATTGTATGATAAAGAAAAGCGGTCAGAATCAGATAAAAATATGGATAGAGCTTTTTCACTCGGGATCCAGAAAATGTATCCCTCTAAAGATTTCCATGTGTCTGAGGAATTTATTGAGAAATTATTAAATGAACGCAGGCCCGATGCCTCAGCGCCACCTCCGTATGCTCCTGTTTTGGGCACTCTGCCCATTCCTGCTGTTGTTCCTGTTACTATTCCTGTTCCCCCTGTACAGCCTATTGTTCCTAGTCCTTTGGTTGTCGTTCCTCCGCCTATCGCACTGCCCTTTCCCCCTGCACCTGCACCTTTGTTAAATTTACCTATACCTCCGCTCCCGAGTGGCCCCGTATTGATTGGAGTCGATCCAGGTGCAGGGTTAAAGATTGTGACTCGTAGTACTGTTTCTGCAGATAGGAAACAGGAATTGTTTGCATGGGCTAAGCATTGCATGGAGAAAGGTGATCAAGCTAATGTTTTTTCTACATTATCTAATTTGAATAGTTTTCCCGAGAAAAATGTTTTTATCGAAGGTTTGGGGACTCATTTGCGTGTGATGTGGGGTAGATTACAAAATTCAGATCTTCCACAAGGGGTGAGAGATCTGAATACTTTGGCACTTTCGAGGGACACAGATCAGAAAGTATATGGACATGTTGAAAGATTGTTTGAGCTTAGGAAAGACTTTGAAAAATCACGAGATGAGGATGATGAAGACGATAGAATATATGTACAGAAACGGTTCCTCCCGTGCCATAGAGCGACACCTGAGGAAGTACGAATTTGTACCAAAGATGCGGTTCGATGGATCTCAGATTCATCGATACCGCCAGACGAAGTGTATGACACGTATAGTCAGTATACAGTAGAGATGCAAAGAAAAGTAATTCAGGTGATGGTACAGCACCTGCAAGAAGAATGTGTAAGGAAGAAGGTTAGTTGCCCCATAGAACTATTGGGGATTTGTAAAAGGGCTTTTTCGCCCGACACCTCTACGGCTGCCTTAGCGCTCGACCTGGCTCTATTACTTAGTAAGCGGCCGGAGGTACCTATATCTCAGTTGCCTATGAGAGAGGTTCCTCCGACCTTTGTCCCAACTGGTGCCCCCGCGGTGGATATCCCTGCACATTATGTATCGCAATTCGTTCACGTCCCATTTTCACGACAGGAAGTGAACACAATTAGACAATCAGTTCGCGATATTAGGAAAAACCAGACAGGGTTTTACAAAGAAATAGAGTCCGTTCTACAGTCCTCTGTGTTCACCTTGAGTGACATTGACTTGTTATTTCCTGTACTCCTACCCATAGATGTATGGAAACAGGTTCGGACAATAGACGATGTGCCGGGGCTGGGAGATACGTGGGCAAATATGATCAGAATTGATGGAGAAAGACCAGCTGGTGAGAAACCGCCACAGGTAATACTTACTTTACCTGATAGGATTGTCACTAAACTAAAAACTATAATTCCAGAAAAAAGGATTATTTGGGACAAGCTTACGGCCTGTGTTCAAGGGAAAACTGAAGGCGCCACCGAATTTTTCAATAGATTCGAGCAGGTATTTTCTGACTTCAGTGGACAGGATTTAGGTACAGAGTCGGGGAAGAGGTTGTTTGTGGACAAATTTGTACGTGGATTGTTACCTGACATCCAGTCACAAATTATGTCCTCTGAGAGCGCTTGGCAGGCAAAATCTCAATCTGAGGTTTTGCACATGGCTCAGTATTATGAGAACCGTGTTAATAATGAGAAGGAAAAAATTGAAAAGAGAAAGGGAGATTTGGAAACCAAAGTATGATTACAGCAAATTATTAGAAACCCCAGAGGAGGTACGGCACAGACTAGAGGTCAGTACGTTCCAAAAGGAAATGCTCCTCTGAGTACTGTGAATATTAATCAATGCGCTTATTGCCGCCAGGAAGGTCATTGGCGAGCACAGTGCCCTGTCCTTCGCCAGAGGTCAAACAGTGCATTTGGGGGTATGGGTAGACGACCTAGGGGCCGCCCTGGAGCAGGGGGCCCTGACAGAGGTCAGCTTTTACAGGATTCTCAGCAACCTTTTTCACGGGAAAATCAGACCTCGAGTATGGACTCGAGAAACATATTTGATCACCCTTCTACTGCCTACCTTTCTGAAGAGCTTCCTTCTGACGAGGCTCCGTTTTATTAGGATTGCCCGAAGCAGGGTTTGGAACCTTTGCCTATTCCCGTTAATCAAAAATGCCCCTACGTTGAATTATTAGTGGGGAATAGGAAACACCAGTTTTTGATTGACACTGGAGCACAGAAGTGCTCCATTGATCATTCTCGGGTTCCAAACATCCCACTGTCAGGGCAAACAAATGTTTCCGTAGGGTTTTCTGGTGTACCAACTGTCTGTCCGGTTTCTATGCCGGTATCGGTTTCTTTGGGTCCCTTTATAGACCATTGTCCTTTTCTTCTCACTTCAAACTGTGGAGAGAATTTGCTGGGGTTGAATTTGTTAAAGAAATTGAATGCAGTAATTCATTGTTCTTCGGATGGAGTACGGCTAACGGTTTCACCACAGCAACTTCCTAATTCTCAGTTCTTGATTCGACCTTTACCTCCCGAGTTTAGCATTGTTCCGGAATGTTTGTGGGCGGTGGACGACAATGATGTCGGAGTGTTACAGATTGAGCCCATTAAAATAGTCCTGAAACATGGGGTGAAACTGCCACGCATCCCGCAGTATAAAATATCAGTAGATGGTGAACGTGCTTTGAAATGCATTGTCTCCGATTTTGTACATCGTGGGGTGATCGAGGAGATTACAGGTAGTTTGTGTAACAGTCCGATCTTACCTGTATATAAGAAAGGCGACAATGCAATTGCATACCGGTTTATAATTGATCTTCGTGCTATTAACCGAGTGGTCGCCCCACAATTTCCAATTGTGCCTGATGTGCCGACGATATTAACAATGATCCCTGCTTCGGCTACGCACTTCAGCGTTGTGGATCTAAAAAACGCTTTCTTTAGTATCCCTATACATAAAGAAAGCAGATATTTGTTTGCGTTCACCTTGGGGGGACCCTCATTTACATTTACAAGGACACCTCAAGGGTATACTGAAAGTCCCAGCATTTATAGTAGAGCTTTAAAAGAGCAGCTCGACACTCTTGAATTGCCACCTACTTGCACGCTGCTTCAATATGTTGACGATTTACTTTTGGCCGCAGATTCTGAGAAGGCCTGTAAAGAAGGCACTATACTGTTGCTTGTTCATCTAGCTAAAAATGGTCACAAAGCTTTGCTTAAAAAATGTCAATATTGTTGTCAGGAGGTTGCCTATCTAGGCTACCTCCTGTCAAAGGAGGGGAGAAGATTGACACCTGAAAGAATAAAACACATTTCTGGCATGTCTGTTCCAAAAACACAGAAGAAAGTCAGAGCCCTGATAGGGATGGCGTCCTACTGTAGGTTGTGGATCCCGAATTTTGCACTAATGGTAAAACCGATGTTGGCTTTGACGAAGAAGGGCATTTCTCTGCCACTGCCATGGGAATCGTAACATCAACGATCATTTGAGCTTCTCAAAATCGCGCTATGTTCGGCACCGGTTCTGGGTACTCCAAATTATGACAAGGCCTTTGTGTTGTTTGTGCATGAATGTGATGGATGTGCTTTGGCTGTGTTAACACAGGAACACGGAGGGAAGAATAGGCCGTGCGGCTACTACTCCTCCGCCCTTGATCCTGTCGCATGCGCTTTGCCAAGATGTTTGCGCGCTGTTGCTGCTGCTGCCGCGTCTGTAAAACAGAGTGAGGGAATGGTCCTAGGCCATGATTTGATTTTGATGGTACCTCACTCTGTTGATATCCTATTGAACAAAACCCAAACGCAACACCTCACCTCTGCACGGTTAACAAGGTATGAACTAATTCTGTTTGCCCCTCATATTCAAATTAAGAGGTGTTGTGTTCTCAATCCGGCTGAACTCTTACCTTTCCCGCAAAACACTGTTTGCGGTGACGAAGAATCACATGACTGCCTGTATACCACCGAGCAAGAAACGAAGGGCAGGATAGATCTCATAGATACTCCTTTGGATAATGCAGAAGGGGAGCTGTTTTGTGATGGCTCCTGCTTCAAACTTTGGAATGGTACATCTACAGCTGCTTATGCAGTTACTACATTGATACATTGAGCAAAATTGTTGAAACTAAGAGAATTTCACATAACTCCGCGCAGGCCGCAGAGATTATAGCGTTGACCCGAGCTTGTGAACTTTCCCAAGGGCGAAGAGTAAATATATATACCGATAGCCAGTACGCATTTGGGGTGGCTAACAACTTCGGAAAACTTTGGTCAAAAAGAGGGTTCCTGACCTCACATGGGACCAAGATTCAGCATGGCCCTTTGATAGTGCAATTACTTTCGGCTCTCTCACTCCCTAAACGGTTAGCGATCATGAAATGTGCAGCACATCGCAAGGTCATAGATGATGTGGGCAGAGGGAACGCTTTTTGCGGATTTGATAGCCAGACAAACGGCCAAAGACCTTAGCACGGACATGTATACCTCGAGGGAAATGAGAGACGTTTGCATAATGGATGAAGGTAGTGGGTCTGTGCGAGATATTCAGACTGATGCCACGATGGGAGAATCTAGAAAGTGGGCTGAAGGAATTGGGAAACTGGATGACGAAGGGTGTTGGGTGGATACATCCGAAGGGAAATGGTTGCTTCCTGATTCTTATGTACAGGTTTGGGTAAATGACAAAATTCTGGAAACTGCAAAGAGGCACGTCCAGAACTGCATGATCTGCCTACAGCACAATGTGGGTAAAGGGACAGTGACTCCAAGGGGAAGTTTCGGGCCCCCCTCTGTCCCTTTTGAGGTCATTCACTTTGATTTTATTGAGATGGAAAGATGCAATAATCTAAAATATGTTCTTGTCATTATTTGTGCCTTTAGTAAATGGGTCGAGGCTTTCCCCGTCAGAGATGCTACCGCCATGACCACTGCAAAAATTATGGTAAAAGAATTCTTTCCTCGATTTGGGCTCCCGAGGATAATCTGGTCGGACAATGGTCCTCACTTTATCGCAGCAGTAATTTTGCAAATTTGTACAGCCCTAGGTATTGAGAAACGATTTCATTCAGCTAGGCATCCTCAAAGTGCTGGTTTGGTAGAAAGACACAACGGTATTTTAAAGAATAAACTTGTGAAAACATGTGCTGATACCAAACTGAAATGGCCAGATGCTTTGCCTATTGAGTTATTAGCTATGCGTACCACACCTCAAACTAGAACTGGGCTTTCTCCATTTGAAGTAGTAATGGGGAGGCCTGCTAACATTTGGGGTCTCCCGAAACCTAAAGCCCTGAGGGAGGTGGAGAATGTATTGCTTGTAGACTACTGTAACCAGTTAACTAAAAATCTGTATTTCATTTACCACCAGGTGAATTCTGCTTTACCTGTACGGTTCACGGGCCCAGGACATGATATACAGCCTGGAAGTTGGGTCCTCGTGAAGGCCTACGAGAGGTCTTCCTGTCTCGCGCCTCGCTGGCGGGGACCCCACCAGGTATTATTGGTCACCAAGACAGCAGTGCGGGTGGCTGGAAAGAAGAACTGGATTCACGCGACGCACGTCAAGAAACTTCCTCACCCGACGCCACACGCTACAGAAGAAGCAGAACCCCTCGCTGATGCTACAGTCTCTGATCTTGGAGTAGCAAACAGCGCTGTGAGTGCGTCGGAGAAGGTCTCTGAGCCTGAGGAGCTTGGGGAACAGTCCATCTCGTCTCCACACTCTCTTGAAAAATCACTTCCGGAAAACACTGTTTCGAGCTCTGCGACTTCTGTCGCCACCGACACGTCGCTTCCCTCAGGAAGTGACGATACTTTGCTTCTGGACCAGACAAATTTGGGTACCATCAGGTACAACCTTCGACCACGGAAATAGAACTACGGCACGAGTGTCGTGCATCTGGAAAAGGAAGTGATCGGAAAATTGTTTTGTTTTATTGAACAAAAAGGGATTCTGCTGGCTAGGGTTGGGAAGGACTAAGAAATCACGCGACCGTAGTGTCGCCAGCAACGAACATTGGGGCCGTCGATCAAGGAACTACGATGCCTGCCACCTTCACCGCTGCTCCCCGCGCTGGACTTTTAGATAAGGGGGTGACCAAATCGAACAATGAACAATGTGCCTGGGCCCCGAAAACGTACTGTTGTGTTTTGATTTTGATTATTGTTATTTTTGCAACTGCTGCTGTAGGACTTTGGTATTTCGAAGAAGTATATCCTTTGAAACCTTTATTACCAACCAAGATCGTACCAACTGTTTTGACTCCCTCTGTACACCTTCACACTCTGTCCCCTAGAGATTCCCAACATAGACAGAAGTATCATAATAATACTCTGATGATAGTAATGAATGCTACTCATGCCATTTTTAATAAGAGTAATTGTTGGATTTGTACTCACTTACCGCAACATGGGAACAAGGGACTGGGATGGTATATACATCCTCTACCTTTAACGACTTCTTGCTATGCCTCTCTTAAAGCACTATTCTTTGGCCGATGGAATGATAGCATCTCAGGGAACTTTGATGGAACTAATTTAAATGATTTCGAGAAACATGAATTGACTCCCCTGGGATGCTCGCTTTTCGCAAATAGAAGTAAACCTAACGTTGCTTCTATTAGGCCGTCTGACAAACTATCTCTTCCTTTTCAAACTCTGATTTCCTTTAAAATGGCTCCGATAGGCAATCAGGACGCTGTACCTCCTTCTTATTCTGTAAATCATAGTCCCGATTCGGTTCCCTTCTGTGTACAGAGAAATGGCACTATGCCAATGGGAGATTTTGAAACTTGTAAAAATATTGTAAATTTGACTGGGGAAAACAGGCCTCTGTATGTCGGAGGGCCTGTTTATTTTGTTTGTGGTAGTTTAGCATTTCCCTGGTTGCCCAAGGATTGGCAGGGAACCTGTTATTTAGGAATATTGTTACTCGGGGTATTTGTAGCTAGTACCTTGGAGGTTTCTAAGGCTCGCCCGTGGCGAGACAACAATGGAGATACCCCTGGGCAAGTATTGGGGGACATAGCCAAATCGGCTGTGCCCTTTTGGGGACAAATAGCAAACTCAGAGAACATTAGGGGATTAGCAAGGGTACTGGAGAGAACGATCAACCGGACCA
The DNA here is from genome assembly GCF_040938575.1 of Ambystoma mexicanum. Classification (NCBI taxonomy): domain Eukaryota; kingdom Metazoa; phylum Chordata; class Amphibia; order Caudata; family Ambystomatidae; genus Ambystoma; species Ambystoma mexicanum. Next base: position 873,771,495 of record NC_090941.1, read on the forward strand.
CGGACATACTCTACAATATGACCTTAGAGCAAAAGGCGATAAGATTGGTAGCACTTCAAAATCGGATGGCATTAGATGTCATCTTGGCAGAACGAGGTGGAGTATACAAATTAGTGGGGTCCGCTTGTTGTGTTTTCGTACCAGACTCCTCACCAACAATTTTTAAAGCAATTCAGAACTTGCATACTCTCATTTCTGAAGTCCATATCCCTGTTAGAGACTGGAACCTTAGTACTTGGTTTTGGGATTCTCTGCGATCTTGGGGTTGGAAGGTGCTTTCTGTTATTCTGGTTATTTTGGGGATTCTGTTATTCCTTTGTTGTTGTTTTCAATGCCTCCCAAGTTTATGTGGAATGATAGGGGGTGTTGTGCTCAAGCAGTGAGCGCAATAGGGCATAAAATATATACCCCAGATACAGCATCAAAAGAATTCATGTTACAAGAGGTTCTTATGAACGACCTTATGGCTATAGACATTACAGACAATGATAATGATGATAATACATGGAGTCATTTTCGAAAACATTAGGGATGATGTTTAGCACTTGGCATAGGCCAAAAGGAGGGTCTGTGGAAATCTAAATAATATTGTACCTCCTATCGCATTGTTTGAATGTATGTTGGCCTACGCCAAGTTGTCTAAAAACATTGTGTACATAGATTCCGCGGCAAGGTCTTGACCTTAATGTATTGTGCAAATCGCCATCTTGGATTAAGCCGCCATTTTAGGTACTCTTGCAGTGTGGAAGTCACCCTGAACAACAAAATGGAGGCCGAATGACATTTCGAGTGTGATTCTGGCCGTTGTGACCTCCGCACACATGAATAAGTAATATGCCCGCAGGCCACTTGTTGGGGTCGCGAACTGAGACCTTGTCCTATCCCTGACCTATGTGTAAATGAACAACTGTATCAGCGGAACTGATCAATTTGCATACATTATGGGATTGACCTGGCAACGAACCCTAGGCCTGGTCCAAAGAATGGTTAACCCGCGAGGGGGTTGACCAAGGCTGGATAAAAAGTATAAAAACCTGTGTATCCCAATGTATGCTCTCTCACACTAACACAGCGAACTACCGTTGATGGTTCGTCCTGTTACTCTGAGGGCCGAATAGCTATCCGTATGTCAATTGACTTTTGGTAATTGTTGTAACTTTGAATAAAGCGCTTTGTATGTCCTTTGTAACCTGTGTTGGTGTGTTTCCTTTGGGCTTCCCGGCCTCATATCAATTTTTCTGTTTCCACAACGTGACTCCAGCAAGATCATCACACATTGCTGCGCCCGATTTCCCGGATCAACACATGATGCCTTGGTACTGCGCAACTCCAAGCTACCCCGTCACATGGAGCGACTTGCTGGACCACGTGCCTGGTTGCTTGATGAGTTGCACAACTGGCCCATGGCAGTGCTTTGGGGTACTGATGTGTAGGGATGCATACTCCACCTTGTTGGGAAAGGGGGGGATGCATACTCCACCTGGTTGGGAAAGGGGGGGATGCATACTCCACCTGGTTGGGAAAGGGGGGATGCATACTCCACCTGGTTGGGAAAGGGGGGATGCATACTCCACCCAGTTGGGAAAGGGGGGGGTGCATACTCCACCTGGTTGGGAAAGGGGGGGATACATACTCCACCTGGTTGGGAAAGGGGGGGATGCATACTCCACCTGGGTGGCAATTGTTGGTGATTGGAGAATGCATGCAGAGCTAAACACTCCAGACCTGAACCTCCCAAACGGAACATGACACATCACTGGCACAAATTAAACAAATAATGCATAAAGATGACAACAAGTAAGAGGCACAACCAGGCCACCATGGTGATGGCAAGCTATGCATGACTGTACAGGACTGCAACTGTGCCCATGTGGCTAGTGTGACCTTGCATAGTGTACAATTAACTTCATGAATGGGAGGCAAAACATTGTCGTACTACCACAGCACATCCGCCTCAGCATGCATGATTACACCCTGCATCATCTATTGAACGCCATCCAGACTACCACACTTCATAACAGTATAGAATGCATCTAGGTACAGGCACATGTGCATGTCCACACAATAGCTGCCGCCATGACTGTGCTTCCTGAAGGTGGCTGTCATGATCTCTGCTTCCAAAAGGTCAGGGTTTTCCCAACTCCCTTGGAAGCAGATCCATAACCCAGGTTCCGAGTGCCAACCAGTCCCAATTGGGACCTTTTGGACCCAGTCCTGGCGCCAGTGGCACCAGGCTCATAAATATGCCCAGTCCCAGCGCTGGAAGCGCCGGGCTCATAATGCTTGGGTGGACTTACCTTCAGCAGACCATGCTGCTTACTTGCCTGCCAGTTGAGCCTCTGATCCTCTTCTGTTTGGAACTACTTTTCCTGTTGGGTGGGGCTGGAGCCACTCCCTAGATTCAGAACACTGGAACTCTTCTGGAAGGCAGGAACTCTTTTCTTACCAGGAACTCTTTTCTTACTTAGGCGTGGCTGTGGAAGGAGACACCTAAGCACTACAGGAGGCTATTTAAACCACACCCGGTGGATGAATCTTGCTTTGCGTTATTCTGCAACCTCTGCAGCAGAACGCTCATCGTGTCTTCTGCATCCGGTCCTGGGCCTAAGGAAAAAGGCTTACCATCCTGAATCCAGTCTTCAGCAACACCTATAAAGACAAGAAAGAACAGGTTAGCATTCCGGCATCTGAAAGACAAAAGTTTACCAACTCTTCGCACGCTCCGGAGGCCTTCGGCGCTGCATCCCGCATCTGAAAGACAAAACAAGGTGCGTTTAAAGACATTGGGGAACTTTAATACTCACGTGCCATTACTCCTTTCCACATCTAATCCAGTGGGTATTCCAGCACCCTGCAGCCGCTCCGAACTCGTACCTGCAAAATAAAAAGACAGTTAGAGCGCATAGTGAAGCAGGCAACAAGCGCTTACTTACGTGCTTCCAGGCGCTTCTATTCATCACACGGGCTCCATCTTCAACTCACTTCAGCCCGTCATCCGCCATCGCCGGAAACCTGCAAAACAAGAGACATCATTACTAAAGACTTTAAAGACATTTGAATGACTCGAAACTTACCGTTCGTGCAGTAAACGACGGACAGCAGTCCCCTGAAGTCAAGAGGCCTGCGCTACCTATCCAGTGAAGAAACTGGTTACAGCACCCTGCCCCGAGGCAGATGGAGAGCTCGGCATTCACTTACCTAAGGTGAGAGCGTTAACCTTTGGGGGTCTACAGGAGAGGAGAAGAGGAAAGAGATAGGGACACCCCAATAACCCCAGTTCATTAACCCCATATTTTCTATCTGCAGACATCTTACTCTGCACGTCAGGCATACAGTGCACAGAGGTCCAGCCCAAAGAGCCAACCGGGTGCTACACATCACCTTTGAAGATACGGTAGTCGCCCAGTCAAGACCGGCGCCTCTGCGAGAATCAGGTGAGCGTTACAGTGGCAGCTCAGAGTGACACGCACCTATTTGTATTTGCTTGCAGGTGATGGAGGATATCCCTTGAGGCCGTGGCTACGTACCCCTGTGCGGAACACGCAGAACAGCCATGAAGAGGAGTACAATCGTGTGCACACCTGTGTTGTGATTGAACAGACCTTTGGCCTGTTGAAGGCGCATTTCTGCTGCCTAAGAAGGTCTGGTAGGGCACTCCTATATAGGCCTGAGAAGGTGGCAAAGATCACCATGGCCTGTGTCATGTTGCACAACATGTGCGTCCGGAGAAATGTACCACTGCCACCTGACATTGACATGCATGCCCCGGGTGAGGATGATGAGGATGGAGATGGAGGTGAAGTATCCCCCCTGCCAGTACGTGATGCAGGGGATGGCCATGCTGTACGCCAAGCACTAATTCACAAATACTTCTGAACCACAGGGACTATGATAGATATGTGTCTGTGACACACTGGCTCCATGTGGACATGCACACTTGGATTGTTGGGAGTTGGCCACTGAACACCATCCCACATTAAATGGATATGCACAAAATGAACAATGTCCAGGCATTGATTATTTTGGCACACAACAAATGTATTTTTTCAAACAGGGAAAAATGTGAGCACCCCCCCATAAACCCCTGTGAACTCCACAACCCACCCTACAAACCTCAAAACCCCCCAGTGAACTCCCCAACCCACCCTAAAAACCCCAAAAACCCCCAGTGAACTCCCCAACCCACCCTACAAACCCCAAAACCCCCCAGTGAACTCCCCAACCCACCCTACAAACCCCAAATGTCCCCAAATGTCCTACAAGAAATGGTCCCCTTCACCCACAACCATGTGTCCCACTCCCATTGTCTGGGCACTCTACTTCCTGGCCTTTTTGTTGTCCGGGGGTGGCATCTCCGAGTGCCGTGAACTCCTCCGGGTCATCCGCACAGGGCTTGCGGGGACAGAGGATGCAGGTGTTGTAGCAGTGGATGTGTCCGAGGCAGGTTCCACGCCTGCGCCAAGGTGTTGTCACTGCATATGGAGCGGGATGGAGGTTAGGACTTGGGTGACTGCCCCCATCATTCCCTCATGAGGACAGCCCGATGCATTTAAGGCAGCAGTGTTCGCAGCAATGGCCGCTGTGGTCTCCCCAATGGCAGTTGTGGTCCCCGCAATGGTAGTAGCAATGGCCCTCCTAGTGTCCTCCCCATCGGCAATATACTGCCGCAGGAGGTCGAGCTTTGACTCCGGTCATGCCTCCACCCTCGACAGACGTGCCTCCAAGGTGTTGGTGGGAGCTGGAGTGGTGGTAGCTGGAGTGGTGGTAGCTGGAGTGGTGGTAGCTGGAGTGGTGGATGGTGCATGCACAGGGCCTGCATCCTGGGTGCTGTCCTCCTCGAACGGGCACACATCTGAATCCCTGAGGTCGGAGTCATGGAGGCAGGGATCGTCACTGCTGTAGGCCTCCATATAGGGTGGGGGTGGTCAGGGGGCTTGGGGTGGGTGTAGTAGACCCAACTGTAACACCCTCGGGGGCCACATTGGCATCCACAATGACCGCAGTGGTTGGTGGGGCAGGAAGGGACACCCCTCCATCTGTTGTGGGTGTGTGCTGCTGGTCCTGATGTGTGTGGGCCACACTAGCAGCAGGTGTTCTTTGCTGGCTTTCCACCCAGTCAGGCACACTGACTGTGGGTCTGGCCTGTTTATCTGGCTGGGGGGTGGTGGTGGCCCTTGGCCTATGGCGTGATGTAGATCCCCTTGCGCTCGGCTCCTGACTGGCATCTTCCTCATCGCTGCCTGGGGGTTAGAAGAGATGCTGGTCATCAGTAATGGTGTCACATGCCAGCAACATACTGTAGTGGTGTTCAATATTCCTGCATTCATGCATCCATGTCTTACAGGTGTGTGGTACTTGGTGTTCTGAGGGGGCATATTGACAACCAAAGCATGGCAGGTGGCATGTCATTGATAGGGGTGTTGTGTGTTGGGTTACATGGGCACAGTCCTGGTATGTTGCCCGTGTGTTGGTTTTGGGATTGGCACTCAGTATGCATTTCTGTGTGTCAGGGTTTGGGCCGCAAAATGGATATGTTGATGTGGGTGTAGAGACATGCATTTCCTTGCCTAGTCTGACTTCCACGTCACTTGTGCTAAGTCATGGTTTCGCCTACAGGGATGTGCAGGGTCACTCACCTCTTTCTGGGGATGATGCCGCTCCCATCTCCATCTCTCCAAATCCCTCTATTGACTCAGGGTCAATAAATGTGCTGGCAGTCTCCTCCCAGGGCATCAGCTTAGCAGGTGAGTGTGGACCCCCACCTGTCGCCATGGCCGCCCTCCTGTTGCTTGACAGGATGTTTCTCACCCTCAAGCGGAGGTAGTCCCACCTCTGCGGCAGTCACGCACAGTACGTGGGGTGGTCCCCACGGCCGATACCTTCTGGGAAACCTCCTGCCAGATTTCCATTCTCCTCACCTGGGCTTCACGCTTCATGTCGTTGCCTTTCATAATGTCTGCATGTGCAGCCAGAGTGTCCGCAAGCATATTGAGCTCTGCGTCAGAGAAACGCTGTTTCTGCTGCCGGGGGGTCGTCTTCCAGGTGGCCTTGGACATCCTCAGGGTTTTCCAATACAGCACGACACGAAAAGACTGGTGGATAGGGAGGATGGCAATGGATTGTGTTTTTAAAGATGGCCGCCAGCCCATTTCCTGTTCCTGCGCGATGATGTTATTTCCGGGTCCCGTTTTGCGAACCCGGATATTAGCATGGTGGTATTACCGGGCCAGTACTTAGGGGTTGCTCCGAGGCGGTGCCGGTATCGGCGGGTCCCGTGATGCAGCTATCGGGGGGTTGTAGGGCGCATTTAGCAGTATGCAAGTATTGCCATTACCTGCATGGGGGTTCACTGTCATGATGCCTACTCCCAGGCAACCGGATCGAGTCCATAAGCCCCGGGAGCAGGCATCCAGATACTCATTAAAACCCCAACAGCCCCGGCTGGGGGCTGTTTGGATTCAGTCCTGGCGTCTTAGGCGCCAGGCTCATCATAGAAATCAGCCCTGGCGCCATAGGCGCCAGGCTCATAGACTTTACTTAGCTTATGCAGACCATGCTGCAAATGAGTCCAAGCCAACGTGAGGCCTGGATGGGACTATTTTATTACAGGGACTATTTTTTACTCGGGTGTGGTTCTGGGGAACTTCTTACCTGGGACTACTTTGCAGGCTATTTAAACCACGCCTGAACAGCAGCTCATGCTTCGTGTTATTCTGCATCCCGCAGCGTAACGCTCACCGTGTCTGCAAGTCAGCATCCAGTCTTCTGCCACACCCACCTGGAATCCGGAGCTCCTAGACAAAAGGAAAAGAAAGGAGAAGAGGTTAGATCACGGACATTATTTGATTGCTACCTGATTCCGGACCCAGCACATCTCTGAGCCTGGAAAGGACATTATTTCAGCAGGCGTCGCTTCGCCAGCAGCAGCGCCGCGTTATACTCACCAGTCCACCGCATCTTTCAACTCTGCGCTGCCTCCATCAATTTCTTCGTCGAAACCCAGCACCTGGGGGGAAAACAAAAGGAATAACAAGGTGATCCGAGAAAACCGACAAAGACAATCTCTTTGCCACCATAGGCTTACCTGCTTTACCACCGGAGATATTATCTTTAATTCGCTGCATCTTTCTATGCCGCTCCTATAAAGGGAGAGAAAACAGCAAGTTAAACTCATGCAACTTTTACCGGACAGTGTTTGGTAATACAGACTCTTACCTGAACGCCATCAGCTGTCTCCAGGCAATATTCTTTTGGACCCAGCTGCAACCTAACGAGGGAATGGAACAAGAGTGAACATCGGACATATTGAACTCTTAGAACTTTATAGACACTGGAGTCAATATTCCTCCGGAACTCCTCCAGTACCTTCAAACCAGTGAAGTAACTGGTATCTACGCGCCCCTGCATGCCATGCAGGATGGAGAGCTAATCATTTAAAAACATAAGGTGAGGTTACCAAGAGCGGATATCGGAGGTGATTAGTGGGGAGAACGAGAACAGTTGGGGGGGCCATCACTAAAGTCCACGGGTGGCTAAATCCCTTTCTCCACTTGCAGGAGAATACTTCTACGAGTCCAGCAGACAAGATTAGGCAGGCCAGTCCAGACTGTCATCTCTTCACTACGCATCACGTTGGTGGAGACCGCAGCTGTCCGGGTCCGATCGACGCCCTTGTGGGAACCAGGTGAGCTTAACATATACGCACGCTCGTGCACTGGTAATCACCCGCTATTAGTGGGTTCATACGAGCACGGACCCGCTCTTACCAGCATGCCAGTAAGGAACCGGTTTTTACCGGGCTACTCGTAATGAGGTCCACTGTGTTTCTGGACAATTGGGGGGCAGTGCCTATCATAAACTCCCACATTTATTACTCCCAAAAGTCTTTCATCATGTCCACAAACTTGAACTCGATGCAGATGCAATTCTCCACTGTCGAGAAACATCTTCAGGTTGTGCACTGTAACAAAAGCATAACCCATCTTAAAACTCTACAGAGAGCCCAAAACTTGTTCAGACCCCACACTGTTATACATAGCTCGCCACAAACCTCCTATTTCTTCACTGTGTCTTGGTCAATAAATTCTAATACTGATTAACATAGATCCAGTCTCGTGTGATCAATCATTCCTTTAAAAGATAGAAAGAATGAAAGAGGAAACAAGGGGGTTTCTGTTATGACTTTCCTAACTACATATCTCTCTCCTCTGTACCCACAAATGTGAAGACACTATATATTACCTGATGTTCAAAATCTCAAGTAGCATGTAGATCTCAATGGAATCTGTACTTCACAGTGTTTCCACGTACTCTTTGTTTTTGAGAACTATTTGTTATTTTCAAACAGGACTATGGCCCTCATTCTGACTCAGGCGTTAAGGGGTTTACGGCGCCGTAAACGGCGCCGACCCTTAACGCCTGATTACAAGGTTCCCTTTGCGGGATGGCTATTAACGGCTGCTTTTTTGCAGCCGTTAAAATCCATGCCGCAAAGGGACCTTGGCGATAATTACGGCACCGTAATTTACGGTGCCGTAATTATCGCCTTTCCCCATTCCCATTATGCCCTATGGGGCGAAAATGAGAATGGGGAAGGGTAAAATGGGAAATGGGGATTTACCGCCCCACTCACCTTGGAATGGGGCAGTAAATCCGCCAACCACCATGGCGTAAATGTAGTTTACGCCATGGTGGTAAGGGTACGACCCAGGCGGTAACTTACCGCCTGGGTCGTAATGAGGGCCTATGGCTTGAATCCCTACAGTAGGCAAACAATGTATATCTAATTATAGTTTACTTATAGTACCTTATCTTTTCAAAATATGCATGTCGCTTAATCCACACTCTAATGTCAAAACAAGCCATGCATACACCTTATCTGGCTAATCTCCCATTGTTGGCATTTGTTCCAGATATAGTGAGCCACCATTATGTTACTTAGTGTATGTACCAGACCAAACTAGCCTCAACCGCTTTCTCATACTTTGAGCACCAAATGTTCCCGACCGCCTAACAATCATGTACAGCAGATATTTGATTTCTGAAAAAAGAGGAATCTCCCATATTGCTCATTTTTTTCTATCCAGCCGATTTCAACTGCTCTCTTGAAAGACTGTATCAACAGTTTTTGGGTGTATCTCCATGAGTGGAGCTTCGAAGTAAAGTGTTGTGCATTTTTATCAAATTCTTCATAACTAGAACAATTCCTCCGGTATCCAAGATACTGTCCAAATGTAAATTGATGCAGAGGTGTTGTGGTTGGTAACAAAGAATTTAGATTTTTGAAACACTGTGGTATGAAGAGCCCCATTCTCCACCTTTATCATAAGGTCTAAATGCTATAAGGACTCTTACTCACATTTCTGGTGAACTTCAAATATCTGTTGTGTACATTAATCCAAGTGTGAAATTCAAACCACAGGGATTCATGTCTTTGAATATTGTCAATATAACGTGCCCATATCAAGATGTAATCTTTGAAATGATTGTTGGAATCAATATGTTCTTTCTCAAATTCTACAATATACAGGTTCGCGATACCAGGGGTCAAATTATCCCCCATTGCTGTTCCTGATGTCGGCTTGTAAAATTGATCTTCAAACAGATAAATAAATTGTCAAAGCTATTGCTGCTAGTTGTAAAACAAACTGATTAGGAATCTCCAAGCAGGTGTGGTGTTCTTCCAAGACCTTTTGTATTACCAAAAATGTCTCATGTTGTGGAATTTTAGTATATAAGGATTCAATATCAAATGTGACCAAGCGTTGTGTGCTGTCATCAAAGGGTCTATTGTTAACTATGTTAAGCATAGCAGTGGAGTCTTTAATGCAGCACCCTGGTATGATGCTACTCCTCCTAAGTGGGTGTGCTCCTTTGATACCTTTGACAAGTACTGCTGCCTGCTGTGCAACTGTCTCTGGGGTAGGGGGCTACTGGCCATCAAAAAGAGAATGAAAAAGAGGCTGGGTCCTCTGAGTTTCTGTCCTGCCCTGTGGCAGTATTGGCACGTCTGACCTGAGCACTATTTCCCTTCATACCAGATCTGACTTACAGGAGCTGACGCATGGGCAATATCGATTGGATTATGGTTAACATGATCATAAGTATCGCCAGGCAGTATGCCTAAACTCACACATAGCTTATTCTTAGAGATTGCTGTGCCACTAGAACAGGGTACTCATGACCATCATAGTTTGGGTACAGGGGACATATCTTAAATGCCACCCCTACGCTGCAGTGACTTTTCTGTCAATGCAGTGGTTGAATATGCATGTTGTGACCTTTGAATCTTCTCTGCCCCTGTTGTTCAGGCTACCGATGAAACAGGGAACAAGTACACTATGCTTTTGGCTATGAAAAAGGGGGATCTGGTTAGCTGATCACCCCCGTGGTGAAGGAATCACTCTCACCATTTTAAGTACACATTTTATAAGTGTGAAGATGGTGAAGTGTTGAATATGTAAACTTGGTTGTATTATGTATTATGTTTATAGTTGATAAAGTGTAAGCTTTGTTTTTGAAACCGTATGCTCAATACAAATAGAAATGAATGAATAAATAAAAAGACAGGGATTTGCATCCTTTCCAGATGGAATTTCTTCACAGCTGCTACACCAGGCAGTGCTGCATCATATGTTCAGTTCATGTGTGTCTGTGTATTATGACATAAGCACTTGGAAAGTCATGTGGGCTTGATGCAGCTGAAAAAGAAGCATCTTACTTGAAAGTGCCCTTAGAGTTTTTAAAATGCAGTCTGTGCCTTATCTGCAGGATGCAGTGTTGATTACTAGTACATTTTGGTCAGAGTTATATTATTCCAGTTGTTCAGTAAGCTTGTCATGTCAGGTATTGAATAAGCATCAAACTCACATATACTGCTGTTAGGAAATATGTCATGTTCTGTACATTTCCCTGCATAGTTTCTATGGACCCCCATTCTTGTTCGTCTATTTTTGAACATGTTCTGACTTTTTGAAGGGAAGTAAAGGCCTCAGCTTCACAACCCTTGTCTTTTGCTCTTCTTTTACAGGGAAACTGATCAGTCCTTCAGACTCTCAGCACTGGGAAATGATGTTTCCATTTTACGTTTTTGTAACTTTTTAACATTGCACACAGCATTTTACAATGCAGTGCAATGCGGATACTTTTGCATCAACTTGCGTTTGACACTAGAGATTTGGGGTTGCTTTTATATGTTCCTAAAGTCAAGCCAGTGGCAGGAGCTTCATTTCTACTATGTTTGCATTATTTTAAGTGTGCATATTCACAATTACTGCGTATGGCTACTAAACCTAGCGAGTGCCCTTAAATGGCCGTGCCACATGATTTTCATTTGTTTTTTGGCTATATTGTAGTTTGGCCTTTTTCCTGCCCTTCCCATTCAGGAAATCCCTTATAAGATCATGCACTTGCCCGGGAAAGTTGTTGCTTTTGTTGGCTAGTGATACCTTTGTGTGTGTGTGTGTGTGGCCCAGGAAGGGGGTTGGAAAGTCTAGTTGCATTCCACATCCATGGTGCCAGAGAGTCTAGGTGTGGAGCATGAGTGAAACCAATAATTGTCCCTGATTGGACAACTGTTGGTGGTGCAGATCCTTGCTTAGACTTAGGCTTGCTTCGAGCGTGGATTTTGAATAAGAAGAGGACTCCTGCAGCTATATCTTCAAATGCGCTTTGTAGCTAAAATCGCTCATAGTAGAACAGCCAACTGAAGATCCAAAGAAGACTCATTAAGAGATCTGGCATCCCTTCCTGCATCTGGCCCAGTGAGGCCCTGTTGGACTGCCTGATCGTGAAGACCCTGAGGGGTGCTTCAGCCCTTGCACTAACAAATCTATAAAATGGCTAGAAAATGATCTGTTGACACTCTGAGATATTACCAAGTAAGCTGACAAGTTTCCCTGATTATAGTTTGTGCATTCTTGGTCTGGATGACTCAGAAATAAAACACAATTCCAGATGTTCAAGATTGTTGCTGGCCCAACAAATCTTTGAGTTTCAAGTTCCCACCAAAGAGGCTAGTTACATCAAAATTGTGTATGTTTTGTCATGCTATCCCACTACATTACTTTAATAAAACAGACATATCAAATCTAAGGCAACATATCAGTGAGGAAAAGCCATATTCAGTGCCACCACCAAAATGGGAAAACTTCAAATCTGGCATACAGGTCTCTTGTTTGGTTCAAAGAAAAATGGACAGAGTGGAAAACCAAATGGAACAACAATGTGCTTAGAAGAACTGAATTAGGTGTTAATAAAAACCTAAGATGTTTCAGCAGTATAGTACTATGACAGAAATTGCGGTTTGTTTTCATTGAAAGATCACAACGTCTTGTATCTGTGTTCAGCTGCTGAGGCCTTGTGATAGAATTATACCTTCCATTCCTCACTCCCCGACAAGATGACAACCTGGGAGGGGAGCCGGGCCTTGCGTCTCCGGCTGGCGGGACGATCCCTGCCGCTGTGCTCCACAGCACCATCTCCACCCTCTTCTTCAGTTGATGCTGCATACAGGGAGAGATAAAGCACAGGCATCAGGGCACTGTACAATGGACTGATAAACACATGACAGTTGCACATGAGTGGCATTGTTTAACTACAGACACGGCATCACACTCCACGACACACATGTCATTTTAACTCACACACATGAACATTTCAACAGCAATATTGCACCAGGCAGCACCATCCATACACATACAACAGCATGAACAGCCAAAGGTGAGCCTGACATCACATGAAACACAATGAGTGCACTAGACATGCACACACGCCACCACACTTGCATGCATGTGTACACCTCAGCCAACTGTCGCAGTGTTCAGATGGGCATCCATGTCATATCTGCCAATCAGGCTTCCACATCCTGCTGTCACATGCATCCATGTTGCATCACTGTTGCACCCTTGTCAAATACACACACATGCACATGTACACAGTGCTGATACATGCAGCTGGAACCAACATCCATGTGTGACACCACAACCTTGACAACTTACATACACAGTCATTCAAACATGTGTGCTCACACATCTGCATTTGGCCTGCATGCTTACCCACACATACTCCATCCATGTGTCTCACACATGAGAGCACTCGCATGTGTCAGCCTCACGGCCCTGTACATACACATCCATACATGGACTTACAAAACCACATGTGTAACCTGCACACTACTGGCACACCACCACAAGCACAGCTTACAATCCGTATGCATGTACACTTACCGCTCGACTCCAGACGGGTCTGCCTCTCAAGGACCTGCACGTGGAGCGCTGGGGATATGCGTTCCAGGACCCTCATCTGTTCTTCCGACAAGTGGCCCTGGCGCCCCTTGGCATCCGCTGCCTTCAAGAGGCGCCGGGCCTTGTTCAGGGTCCTGGACCTGAAGTCCTCCCAGCGCTTCTTGACATATTGTAAGTCGCGGACTGCCACCCCCTCCACGTTGATGGCAGTCACGATGTCAGTCCAGATCCGAGTCCGTCCTTCCCTGTCAGCGCGGGAACTTCCGAAGAGGGCATCATACTGCCCCAGGAATTGCTCCACCAGGACACCAACTTCGGTGGCACTGAAGCTGGTGCCCCTCTGCCTCTCTGGCCGGGGTTGTCAGTGGTCTCAGATGGTGTTTGCCCCGACATGACAACCCCAGAGGCAGGTGTGGGTGGGCAACTGGGTCCTGGGGCTGGGCTGTGGAGCGATGGTATCCCAGTCGGGAGTCTTTGGTTCCAGCAGGGGTGGTCACAGCAACTGCACCCCTGGCTGATGTGCAGGCAGAAAATGGCAGGGCACGTGGACAGCAGGCAGTCAGGCAGCAGCAGATGCCAGGTGGGAGCGTGCTCGGGGCTCTGGGGGGCAGTAATTCAGCCTTCTGGGCAGGAGCATGGTGTTCCGTGTGTGTACGCGTGGCCAGCTTGATACGGAGTGATTTGGCACGTGAAAATCTTGCACATCAGCGTGTAATTCGAGGAAAGGCCCTTAGCGCGTAAGCGCGTCTGTGACGTGACGCGCACGGGTGTTTCCCTCATAGCATGTGATGACAGAGCACACGTGGAAAAACTGCACGTCCGAGTGTCATCGTGTGTAATTGGAGGAAAGGGCGCGTAAATGCGTAAGTTAAGTGTACGTGTGGGCTGGTTTAAAAGGTACGTGTAGGACGCCATTTTCTTGTACGTGCTTGTCGTGGAGAGCGAGTGGGTGAAATCTGTACTTCTTGTCGGTTCACACGCGATAGGCCGAGCGGGGTACGTGTATTTATGGGGTGCGCGGGAAGTTTTACACGCGATTGGGCCTGGGCAAGCGGGCTACCATTCACCGTCTGCTTTGCGTGTAGAAGAACACGTAGCCAATACCCACCCGCTGTGAAGTAATAGCGTGTGAACCCCAATGCCTGGAAAACACACGCACCGCACCCCACGAAAAGCACGTACAGAGCAATGGAAATCCATGTGGGATCTTCAAGCCCTGCCAGGGCAATGCCCATGCGCGATACGTTACAGACACGCTTACTTGCTAAGGGCCTTTGGTCCAATGAAATCGCGTATGAGGCCTTTCCTCAAATTACACGCTGACGTGCACTTTTTTCACGTGCCAAATCACTCCGTATCAAGCTGGCCACGCAAAAACACACAGAAGACCATGCTCCTTCCCTGAAGGCCATTTTCCTGCCCCCCAGAGCCTCGAGCACGCTCCCACCTGCCATCTGCTGCTGCCTGACTGCCTGCTGCCCATGTGCCCTGCTATTTGGTGCCTGCACATCAGCCATCTGCAGGGGTCCAGTTGCTATGTCCACCCCTGCTGGAACAGAAGACCCCGACTGGGATACCATCGCTCCACAGCCCAGCCACAGGACACAGTTGCCCACCCATGCCTGCCTCGGGGGTCGCCATGTCGGGGCAAACACCATCTGAGACCACTGGCGACCCCCAGCCAGAGGGGCAGAGGGCCAGCAGCTTCAGTCAGAAGGAAGTTGGTGTCCTGGTGGAGCATGTCCTGGGGCATTATGATGCCCTCTTCGGAACATCACGGGCCAACAAGGAAGGACGGGATAGGATCTGGGCCGACTTTGTGGTTGCCATCAATGCGGAGGGGGTAGCAACCCGCAACATCAAGGAAGTCAAGAAGCGCTGGGAGGACTTAAGGTCCAGGACCCTCATAAAGGCCCGGCGTCTCGTGGAGGGGTGCCGGGTCAGCATGAGTACCATCCAGATGAGGGTCCTGGAACACGTAGGCCCAGCGCTCCATGCCCAGATCCTTCGGAAGCAGACCCGTCTGGAGTTGAGCGGTAAGTGGCCAAGCATTGCTGTGTGAGACAGGGCATGTTGCAGGGTGCTGGTTGTCTGATATTTGCCTGTATGTGTGACATAGGCCATGTACGTATGTGTGTGTGCAGGGAAATCATGGTCATGCATGTGAGACCAGTAATGTGTGAACCACATGGTTGGTGCATGTGTTACAATGCAACATGCGGAGCAGCATGCGGAATGCACACATTAATGCATACCTGTCTCTGTTATTGGACATGGATGGGGTGTGAGAGATGGGTGCTGCTGTCATGGATATGTATGGTGTCTATGTCTGTGTGTCTGACTTGCGTGTCTGTGACTTGTAAATGCCATGGATGCATAACACATGTCTGTGACAATGTTCAGATTCACTGATGCATCCTACTCATCCTTGTATCCACTGTGTCTGGGGTGTTCGAGGCCAGATGGATGAAACTATGGTGAAGTGTGTGCATGTGATAGGCATGACCCATGATGCATGTGAGTTTCAAACCAGCATTGTATGTTTCAAGAGTCCCTTGGACATGTATGCTAATGTTCATAGCATGCGCCATTCCTGTTACTGCATGTGTTTTGCCTGCACTGACCCATGTGTTGTGGAGGGACATGATGGAAGTGATGTTTGACAGTGCCGCTCATCTGCTATTGCTTCCTGTCTAGGGGACCATTGTACAGCACCCTGATGCTTGAACTCTGTGTCTCCCTCCATACAGCGGCAAGTGATGAAGAAGGCGGAGACAGCGCTGTGGAGCAAAGCGGCGGGGATGCCCCCACCGGCCGGCGACGCAAGGCCCAGTCACCCTCCCAGAAATTACCATCGTCCGGGAGTGAGGGGACTGGTGCTGAGTCTGCTACTATGGCTGCAGCGGAAGGGGTGGGTGAGCCCCCACAGGGTCTTGAAATGGCAGAAGACGGTGTGGAGCCATCCAGGTTGGTGGTTTCCACAGAGGAGGAGGAGGCCGCTACTGAGCCGCACATGGGGCCTCGTGGGGGTGGTACCACTGGTGCAAGAGGTGCAGTCCAGGGGCAGGGGCAGGAGGCAGCACAGGTCGCCGTGGAGGGGCCTATGCATGTCACTGTCCCTGACACTGTGACTGCACCACCATGCACCAGCAGGGATGCCCCAACCCAGGCCCGTCCGCAGGTAGGGGGGATGTCCATGTCATCTGACACTCCTCTACCTGCAGACGAGGGGACCCCTGACCATATGGACAAGGTCCTGATTGGTGTTGCGTTGCGCACGCGTGACATTTGTGATGACGTGCATGCTTCCCAGGGGGAGCACGCACGTCATCACGAAGAGCAGCGTGCCAACATGGCCCAGTTGGGAGTGTCCATGGTCAGGGGTTTTGTACATATGTCGGCCACTCTGCCGGCCCTCTCCTCCTCTGTGGAGACTATGCGCCAGTCGTTCTCCATGCTCTCTTCCGGCCCAGATGCCACCAGGGCCCCCTGTGGACCTGCCCTGACCAACGCAGCCAGCTCGGTGGGGATCCCATCCCTGCCACAGTTGGGAGTCGGAGGTACAGCAGGGGTGGGCACCCCAGCAACTGGACCCTAGCAGATGGAGGATGTGCCGGCATCATCAGGCAGGGCAGGTGCACGACGGCGTCGGTGGATTCCATCAGCCTGGATGCCGTCGTGCTGGCAGAGGCAGTTGCGTCAGAGGCAGCAGCAGGCTCAACGTGGGAGGCATCATGGCTCAGGGCCATCTACATCAGAGGGGCAGGCATCGGCCGGAGGGCAGGAGGACCCTGGAATGGGAGTTTCTTCCGTGTGGCAGCGGTTGGGCCAGCGGATAGGTGCGGAGCGGAGGCGAGCGGAGGAGGCACGGCTCACAATAATCAGGGCGGAGAACTCCATGCGCAGGGCGCTGAGGCGGGCTTAGTGCCTCGAGGGAATTCGCAGGGAGTTGGAGGTGGACATGGCGTTATCCCTGCGAGACCTCGGGGCCCATGAACAGGCCCGCCTCCAAGACATTGAACAGGAGTTCGATGATGCCCTGGCCCATGACATCAACAAGTGAGCCGTTGGACTTGCCCGCCGCCATTGTATATAGTTCATTAGTGTTAAGTTTCATTTCTTTTTTCTTTCATTTGGGGCGCATGGACTATGCCCCACATTTTTGTATATAGTTAGTAATTAGGTAGGTTTCATTGTAGGTTTCATTTATGTCGTTGGGCTCATGGACCCTGGATTTGCTATTTGTACATAGTTTTACAGTGGATTTTTCTCCTTCATCTTTTTTTTTTTCACCATGGAGCAATGGATATTACGCTTTTTCCCTTTGGATTTGTTTTGTTGGACGGTGACTTTGGACACATTTTCATTTGGATTAATTTGGATTCTCATTTTATTTATTTATCATTTTTTGGGACATGCTGCATTTTGATTATTATTGGCATTATTGTGTGTTTTGATTTCATTCCCTTCATTTTGACTTGAATACATTTTTGCTTCTTACTTCAATGTGTGGTCTTCTCTCATTGGTTTCATGCATGTCACAATGTGGGTTTTCACAGTCAGGTGTTGCCATTGTGTGGGTCTGACAGACCTGTACTCATGCACATACTGCTTACTTATGATCTATCATGTAATGGGGATTTCCATTTGGAGTGGATGGAAAGCTTGGTTGTGTGTTTGGACTGGGGTGGCGTGGGGTGGGATTTGGGTGGCCATAAGAGCCAGGGATCTGGATTGTGATGATGTGTTGGCTGGGGGACATGTGTCGGGGCCTGCTGGCAGGTGCCCCTCACTGCTGGGGGGTGGGGTTGCAGGGGGACATGAGTGGGGGCCTGCTGGCAGGTGCCCCTCACTGCTGGGGGGTGGGGGTGCTGGGGGACATGAGTGGGGGCCTGCTGGCAGGTGCCCCATACTGCTGGGGGGTGGGGTTGCTGGGGGACATGAGTCCCTCACTGCTGGGGGGTGGGGGTGCTGGGGTCATGTGTCGGGGCCTGCTGGCAGGTGCCTGTCAATGCTGGGGGGGTGGGGGGCTGGGGGACATGAGTGGGGGCCTGCTGGCAGGTGCCCCTCACCGCTGGGGGGTGGGGGTGCTGGGGGACAGGTGTCGGGGCCTGCTGGCAGGTGCTGGTCAATGCCGGGGGTGTGGGGGCTGGGGGACATGAGTGGGGGCCTGCTGGCAGGTGCCCCTCACTGCTGGGGGGTGGGGGTGCAGGGGGACATGAGTGGGGGCCTGCTGGCAGGTGCCCCTCACTGCTGGGGGGTGCGGGTGCTGGGGGACATGTGTCGTGGCCTGCTGGCAGGTGCATGTCAATGATGGGGGTGTGGGGGGGCTGGGGGACATGAGTGGGGGCCTGCTGGCAGGTGCCCCTCACTGCTGGAGGTTGGGGGTGCTGGGAGACATGAGTTTGTGATCATATTGCAACGTGACATGTGGCTTGGCTGGGGGGCATGCCCATGGTGGATGGGCTGCCTCCGTGACATGACCAGGGGTGCAGGGTAGTCCCCTGTGGTGTGGGCTGCCTGCAGGGGCTGTGGAGGGGGTAGAGGGGACACCTGGGAGGACCAACACTGCCAATTCGCGTGCAGGACTCCCCGCGCACCCCCGAAATACCCGTTCCCCGGTCTGACAGCAAAATTGCATGTGAAACTTCATGCGCAGCCCAGTAATACACGTACCCTGCTCCAATCGTGTGTGAAACTTCCCGCGCACCCCTGAAGTAAACGTACCCAGCCCAATTGCGTGTGAAACTTCCCGCGCACCCCTGAAATACACATACCCAGCCCAATCGCGTATGTGAAACTTCCCGTGCACCCCTGAAATACACATACCCAGGCCAATCGCATGTGAAACTTCCCACCCACGCCTGAAATACACGTACCCAGCCCAATCGCATGTGAAACTTCCCACGCACCCCTGAAATACATGTACACCAGCCCAATCGCGTGTGAAACTTCCCGCGCACCCCCGAAATACACGTACCCAGGCCAATCGCGTGTAAAACTTCACGCGCACCCCTGAAATACACGTACCCAGGCCAATCGTGTGTAAAACTTCCCACGCACCCCTGAAATACACGTACCCAGGCCAATCGCATGTGAAACTTACGGCGCACCCCTGAAATACATGTACCCAGCGCAATCGCGTGTGAAACTTCCCGCGCACCCCTGAAATACACGTACCTAGCCCAATCGCGTGTGAAACTTCCTGCGCACCCCCGAAATACACGTACCCAGGCCAATCGCGTGTAAAACTTCCCACGCAACCCTGAAATACACGTACCCAGGCCAATCGCGTGTGAAACTTCCCGCGCACCCCTGAAATACACGTACCCAGCCCAAATACGTGCGAGACTTCACGCGCACCCCTGAAATACACGTACCCAGGCCAATCGCATGTGAAACTTCACGCGCACCCCCGTAATACACGTACCCCACTCGCACAGGCCCTTTCGCATGTGAAAGTTCTCGCGAACCCCGTAATACACGTACCCTGCTGAAATCGCGTGTGAAACTTCCCGCGAACCCCAGTAATACACATACCCCACTCGCACAGGCCCTTTCGCGTGTGAAACTTCACGCGCACCCCAGTAATACACGTTCCCCGCTTGGCTTTGCTGTTTGGCAGTCCTGTAAACTGGTCCAGCCCTTTGCGCTGAATTGGGAATTTTGATGGCTTTTCCTTGCGCGAGGGCGTTCTTGGGGGCGTAACTGGCGCTGCTGCAGGGTCGCTGCGCCACTCTGCGCCATGGCTGGTTTTGGAGGCTAAAATCCATGAATACGTGGAAATCGTTTTTAGCGCATGCGGCTGGCGCAGACATTCGCACGCGCACACTGTGCGCCAGCCGCGTGCTCCTCTTTTGTGCGAAATTCTATGAATTACCCTGTATATATTTTAGAAAACTTGGATTTGAAGCGTACCTATACATTCACAATCCAACTGGGGAACGAATGCTCATCTAAAAATGAGGTTAGGTATTCGACCTCTTTTGGCTTTTAAATCAGCATGGCAAAAACATATTTGCCCAAAAATTAGCATTATGTGTTTACAAATCTACAAAAGACAAGGCATTGTTATCAATAATATTGTCTTACTTTCTAACTGCATGGGACATTAGACAAGGTTATCTTAAGCATGCATTTTATTTGATTGGATTTTAAGTTTACTTTTCTCTTCATAATAGATGTTCTTGTATATTTGGGTCTTGTCAATTGTATTTGTATGGTTCATCACACTCGATGTGTTGTATTAACTTGGATGAAATGTGATTTTATTGTATTTTTGGTTGAAGGCGACACACACTTGAAAAAAGAAAAACACGATAAATGATCTTTGCTCTTTCTAACACATCTTCAGATAAGCTTTTTTTCATTGTCATAAAAGATGTTCTGCATTGCCTCTGAGCAGGATTTGCTACTCGACAAATGGATAACCAAAACAAAACCCATTATTTAATGCGACCATACAATGTTTCCTTTTGGTAGATACATGCATTTGTCTTGTCCCAGTTACTGTGAAAATCTTGAAGTCCAACTTCGGTTCATTAGCTCTCTTAAACCATCTATGCAACATGTTTTTCTGAAAATATATGTGGCAAAAGTGTTGAAATTGCCTCATTTATACTGCTTTGTAATTATAATGTTTTTGGCAAGGGGGCAATTATCTGCCACACTCCAGAAATTATTGCTTATTAATTAAGCATGTTCACAAAGTGCCTTATCTCATAGGTCAGATACTTAAATAGAAAATAGAGTGCAACAAAGCAAACAATTTCCACACTTACAGAAAAATCATTACAGGTACATTTCTTTGCCAAATCTTCAGAGTCCTCAATACATCCCCCAAATGATAGCCTACAAAACATTTTGTTATTGACATTATGTGCAGAGATATACTTTGGTGCTGTGTTAAGTATTACAATCAAACAAAATGCAAGTTTAGATACGTTTTATTGGACTAACTTAAAATACTCTGCTGAGATGGTCATTTCGTTAGCTTTCAAAGTCCCAGAGACTTCTTCATCTGAAGGTGGTCACACGAGAAATGAGCATCAAAGAACATCACACCGAGAGTGGTGTGTTGCTTTTACAACACAAAATGCAAGGTATCAATATGTGCATAATTAGGAAAGGTGTTGTGTTGGCAGACCTAAGTCATGTCAGAATGGCTCAATGTCTGACTGGTAAGAGTATTCTCAGGCAATCCTCCACAATCCAATAGACTACTGTTTCAGTCAGCAATAGTAAAAACACAAATGTGTGTTTGCATTTTATAAAAAATGTTCTGTGTAAAAGTTTCATGACTTGCTTCTTTATATAATGAATAAACAAAGAACAAAATCCATGTTGGTTTCAACCGATACTGTATCACATGGGCATACATAGGGAGATCGTGGTGTACCATGTAAGTATCCTATATAATCTGCCACTGGTAATAGATTGCGGTGGCAGAGGGTGGAAGAGGGTAAGAATCCGCCTCCCGTTTAAGGAATCTATATAATATAAAGATGAAGTGAAATGCAGTTAGAGAAGCAATTGGACAATATCCTGCGAGGGACTTTGATAGTCATTATCTCCTCTCCTCAGAGACTGGGACTTACTCTTTACATTCTTATCATACATACATTTTGCATGGTTTAGAATGGAGCATGTCTTTTCATACTGATAATTCAAATTCAGTTCCACTTATGTTTTAAGAATTTCGTAAAGATAATTATAATAATAATAATAATATTCTTTATTGTGATTAATTCAATTAAGAATTTTACACAAATAACAACACATAATATTCATATTTTCGTAAAACATGATCTTTATATATAAAAAATCTCATAATACATAGTCATATTTCATGCTAAATTTAAAACCACTAAGTAACATCGATAGTAATATAAAACATAGTGGTAAGATAACATAAACGTGACATAATGCTATTGCATAATTATAAGGTAGAGGGTATGATACATAAATAACCTGATTATAATAAAAGTCTGCGATGGACAAATTCACTGATAGTCAAAATTCTCTCAAGGGGAGCGCTATCTAAATTATTCGGAAAATATGTGATCCTGCACAAGTGCATAACCTTCTACGTCTAGATGTTATTAGAAAGTCCACGCTGTAATATGAGCACAGTGCAGCAACCGCTTTCCAACTTTCTGCACAGCCAAAGGTTTTCTTGCAATAATAACAGGATTATCCGTATCTAGGTTTCTTCTGTTAGCAAGGTGAGGGACGTCAGGTGTAACCTTCTCTAGTTCCCTGTAAAGAGAGTGAGTTCATATATATATATATATATATATATTACATGGCCACACTAGTGGCCATGTAGTTATGGTTAAGTTGGTGTTTCCATAAGAAGAGCACTTTTTGGGCGGCTTATAACTTCGCTCCCCCTGGACGAATCCTCAACAAAATTTGCAAAAAAAGTATATGGCCCACTCTGAATTGCAAAGTTTGGTGAGGATTCGTCCGGGGGGGGGGGGCAAAGCTATAGGGGGGTCCCAAAACTTTTTTTTCCCATAGACTGAATGGGGAAAAAAACTACAGCCCAAACCGCTGGACGGATTTTCACCAAATTTGGACCAGGAGTAGCAACTTGGTCCCGAAAGCATGCTTTTGCAGATTTGGTGAAAATCCGTCCAGTAGTTTTTAAAAAAATGACCAAATTGTTCGTTGTCAAGTTGAAAGTGTTCTAAGAACTCTCGCGGTGTCCTGAAATGTTCGCAAATAAACAAAATGGGGGTGTTCTGAGGACGCTGTCCGTATTGTTTGTTGTCAAGTTGAAAGTGTTCTAAGAACTCTCGCGGTGTCCTGAAATGTTCGGAAATAAAGAAAATGGGGGTGTTCTGAGGACGCTGTCCACATTGTTCATTGTCAAGTTGAAAGTGTTCTAAGAACTCTCGCGTTGTCCTGAAATGTTCGTAGGCAGTGTCCTGAAGACACTGTCTGTATTGTTCGCTGGCAAGTTGAATGTGTTCTAAGAACACTCGCAGTGTCCTGAATGTTCGCAAATAAACAAAATGGGGGTGTTCTGAGGACGGTGTCCGTATTGTTCGTTGTCAAGTTGAAAGTGTTCTTATAACTTTCGCGTTGTCCTGAAATGTTCGTAGGAGGTGTCCTGAAGATGCTGTCCGTATTGTTCGCTGGCAAGTTGAAAGTGTTCTAAGAACACTCATAATGTCCGCGGACATTAAAAGTTTCCATAGGCCATAGTTGATATATTTGACTCTATGGGTGTGATATGCTGCGGTGGTTGTGGCCAAGGCATAGAGTGTTGGGTGCATGCACCCAACACTCTATGCCCTGGCCACAACCACCGCAGCATATCACACTTATAGTTGCTTATAACTTTGGGTCAAAAACAAATGTATAAGGAACAAAGTTATAAGATACTATGGGTGTGATCTGCTGCGATGGTTGTTGCCAGGGCATAGAGTGTATAATATACTTACTGTTTGGTTTAGTAACTGGAGTACATGTATTTCTTGTTCATTTTTCTGTGATAAAAGAAAATAGCATGTTAGTATTAGTATTTTGTAATGACTTATTACATTGTATAATCAACATTTTTTTTTACCCTCATATTTAGTAGATTACAAACCAGAGCACTGTGCAATTTGCTCAGTTTCTGTGTTCATTGATAAAATCATTGGGTCTGTGGGAGAAAAAAATAATCCATGTTGGATTAAAAAAAAAAAACTTTTTTCTGTTATGCTACAGTTTATTTGTTTGTTTGTTTTCAGTGTTCACCTGTTGTTTCTGGCTAATGCTTTATACATTGGCTTGTTGCATTTTTTGGAGCAGTAACATATTATTTATTTGTTTGGGTATTGTAAAATTTTGGAGCAGTTAGATACCAGTAGGCATATTCTAACTGTCTATTTTTTTTTATATATTTTAGTGGTATTGATTTATCTGTTTGGATATTATTAAATTTTGGGACAGTTAGATACCAATTGGCGTATTCTAACTGTCTATATTTCGATATATTTTAGTGGTATTGATTTATCTGTTTGGATATTGTTAAATTTTGGGACAGTTAGATACCAATTGGCATGCTTTCGGGACCAACCTGTTAATCCTGGTCCAAATTTGGTGAAAATCCGTCCAGCGGTTTGGGCTGTAGTTTTTTTCCCCATTCAGTCTATGGGAAAAAAAAAAGTTTTGGGACCCCCCCCTATAACTTTGACCCCCCTGGACGAATCCTCACCAAACTTTGCAACTGTCTATTTTTTGCTCTAATTTAGTGGTATTCATTTATCTGATTAGTTGTTTTCAAAACTTTGGGCAGTTAGATAGCTTTTGGAATATTCTAACAGTTTATATTTTTTTACTTCAAGTTTACTTAAGGTTTAAGCATAGTTTAATTATCAAATTTTGGTTTTAAGAACATTAAATAAGCGTTTGTAAGATTTTCTGGTAATCTCTGCTTTAGAGTAATGGTACTATCATTACATTCAAACCATCCACATTTCTTTTTTATCTATGCAGTGTAGTGCCCTGAATTGGTTGTGGCTCCTGCGTGGCAGATTATACCTATTGTTGTGAAGGTTTTCTTACCAAGTGATATTTGACCATGTGTGAATCCAGTCAGCTTGCAGTTGTTTTTGGTACCATCTGCATTGTAACGTAGAAGCATTAGTATTACGTATTTACTATGTGTTTGTATTACTAACGTGGAGAGATTATCTGAATTGCAGGTAGAACATAATCTACCATGGTTTGCATTTTGTACAAGTTTCTGAAATGGAATGGATTCTCAATTAGGTATTGATACATATACACAGCGTTCATTGGGGATTTGTTCTTGTGTCACATTGTTGCAGAGAGTGCATGTATGTTTCCACATGTATGAAATCTGGAAGATTTCATTTATAGGTATGTTTTTGTTTTCCAGTACTTGTAGTAAGTACATTAGACACTTTTGGGGATCTTCCTGTGAGTTTATAGTGAATTTCACCATTCCAGCACAGTAGTCCAATTGTTGTATTATTCCATAAACACTATATGTGTTGTCAGGATTGTTTGTTGCGTTTCTATGAAGTACTAACATTTTCAAACACAATGGGTCTATACTGTGTAAGTAAATGTTGTCAACAATTGGTGGTAATTGAAATAGAATATTCATTGCTACATTTGCGTAGCAACTTACACCAACTATATTTGAGAGTTTAAATGGACCAGGAAGTTCTGTATCTGACTGCTTTTTTTGGAGTTTGTCTTCCTTCTTTGAAGAAGTACCTGGTTTACTTTCCCTAATTGATTCTTTTTTGCTTTTGGTACTTGATGAAGTATTAGTTTCTTTTACTCTCTTTGGAGGATTTGCAGTGACATCCTTTTGCATTTCTGTTTGATTTATTTTTCTTTTATAACGTTTTACTTTTTGTGGAACAGAATATGAGTTTAGATGGGGGGTGTATAGTGAGCGAAGTCTATTGTATTCTAAAATGCAAGGAATATCAGCGTTTACTTTACTTACATCAAACTTGATTAGAAATAGACCGTCAAGTGTACGTAAGCGTGATAGTGCTACGTAGCTCATGCCTTCTTTAAAGACTGTGTTGCCAATATCTACAATGCTTTGTCTAGGGTAAGACCTTGTGATTTATGAATCGTGACTGCGTATGCAAGAGTTAGAGAAAATTGTTTTCTGCGTACATACATGTCTTTGAAGTGAAGGAATCGAGCTGTTGAGCGTCCTATCCTTTTTACTTCTGAAAGTTTGTCAAAGAGAATATTGACAAACTGAATTTTGTTGTCACGTGGGTATGTTTGAAAGCCAACAACTGTACCCAGTGCTCCATTAACTAGTCCTTGGTCCACGTCAAGGTTACGTTTAAGTATTACTCTGCAATTTAAGGATAATATTAATATCTTTTCTAAGCCAGCTGTGTTTGAGATTGATTTTCGAAACTATTTAGGGCCTCATTACAACCCTGGCGTTGGACCATGGTGCTATTAGCATCATGATCCATGCCGGATTCCGCCATGGTGGATGGCAGATATACCGCCCCATTCCAAGGTTGGCGGGGCGGTAAATCCCCATTCACCAGGGCCCCTTCCACATTCCCATTTTTGGCCCATAGGGCTCAATGGGAATGGGGAAGGAGCTAATTACGGCACCGTAAATTACGGTGCCGTAATTAGCACCAAGGTCCCTGAGCGGGTTCGACTTTAACGCCTGCAAAAAGCAGGCGTTAAAGTGTGAATCTGGCGTTAAGGGTTTAACGGCGCCGCATCCTTTTACGGCGCCGTTAACCCCTTAACGCCAGGGTTGTAATGAGGCCCATAGTCTTGTTGTGGCTTGGTCACACATGGGTAGTGTCATACCATGTATATCTAGTTTGTCTGTGGCGCTAATTTCCATTATTGGTTGCATTTCTTCACTTAACATTATTTCATTGAATTTGAAACAGCTTGAAAGAGTTGTCATTAAGGCCATACGATTGACATTTTTGTGGGCTAATTTTTCCATAACATCTGTAGCACATGCATTATCACCATAAAGTGCATGAATGTGCCGGGTTTTCAATATTGCTTCTGCTTCTTTAGAAAGTATACAAACTCTGATACTTTTTAAGATGTTGGCATAAGTGAGATCTGCAGATTGCTGCATGTTTTCTGTTAATTCTCTGTATTGGAAATGTTGCCAAAGGTTGACATTTCCAATGCTGCCAACAGTTTTATGGCAGAGTTTGTGTCCTAATGTTTTACAAATAGGCTCACCTTTTACTGGTGTCAATTGAAGAAGATCTCCGAAAACAATAATGTGTTTTCCTGCAAAGAGCTCTTCATAGTTTGTTTTGAGTACTTCTTGTAATCTGAGGGGAATCAAAGCCAACATTAGGTTGGAGACCATGCTCACTTCATCTATTAGTAGCATTTTCATTTGTTTCAATATTCTGCGTAGTTCCATTGCAGCTTCTGCAGAAAGTTTGTAATAGTTTAATTTGTTTTGGTGTTCTATTGGCAATAGTAGTAATCAGTGTAACGTGACACCATCTATGTTGTAGGCAGCTAAACCAGTGGGGGCAGTGACAATAGCTGACAGTTTGTTGTTTGTCAATTGTTGAAGGAGTTTACTGATGATTTTGATTAGGAATGTTTTGCCAGAACCAGCTTCACCACTGACGTACAGTAGTATAGGTTTATAATTATGCCAGGAACATTCTTTATTTTCATGTTGTACACCATGTGCAATTTTTTTGTGTTACTTCTTGAAAAATGCTACGTTGCTCATTGTTTAGTTTTGATTGTAGTATAGTTAAGTCTTCTTTATCTTCATACTGACACATGGTGTTTTCTACTTCATAGCTATCATAGCTAATTCTGCCTCATTTATTATTAGTGGTTCTCCCAGTGGTTCTTGGCTTCCTGTACAGAAGGTTGACTACTGTCAGGAGTTTCTTTATCTAGTTGGGCCTGGAGTTCTTCTTCGTGTTGCTGTTCATTGTGCAACATTATTTTGTACTGTGTAAAGTTTACATCAGTTATAGTGCTTTCATTTGCTTTGAAAGCATCTTCATATGAGTCATAGTTATCTAGTATTTCTTTTTCTTTTCTCCATGGTTTAAATAGTTGTAGCAGGGACATGTAATACACTTCTTTATGTTGAGGAGTCTTTAATGACAATTTGATATGATTGATTAAATTTGGTTTGGTGAGTTTAACTAAACTGCCTTCACAGTTTGTCACTCTGTATTTACCTTTTTTTTCATCAGGTTTTATATTATTTTTGTATGGTTAGTTTTGGGCTATGTGGTATAGACACATGGTTTCCAAAGTATTACTTCTGTTTGGGTAGTATGTGTCCAATAAATTGTTTTTTAAAATGTCTTGGCTGTTGGGATCAGATTTGGCTATTTTTTCTATATCTTCGTATGATTTTAGAACTCTTTTTCTAGATTTAACTGGACCAAGACTTAGCCATACTATATTTTCAGATTTACCATACAATGCAGTACCAGTTAAACGATCAGCTTGATTGATTGATATTTTATTTCTATCGCGCTCGTACACAAGTGTTTCAGAGCGCAACAAGGCAAGGGAGGGGAACAGGGGAGAACAAAACAGCAATCTTACTGGGCACAGTGACATTGAGAACGCCACAGTGCATGGGAGAGGGGGGAGGGGAAAAGTGCATGGAAGGGGGAGAGGTGGAAAGTGCAAAGCAGAGGAGAAACAGATAAATAACAAAAAATAAATAATAAAGGCAACAAACAGTGGTAATGCAGCCAGCAATTTGCAAGTGCTAGGTTTAAGGCAGCAGACAGGGTAGGTCCGATAAGTGCAGGAAGAAAAAGGGGGAACTGTATGGGTACAGATACAGACGCCAGTGCAAGGGGTGGCCCGGAGGCAGTGCGAGAGGGTGACAGGATGAGCAGGTTCCTGGGCCCAAAAGACAGAGGATGGCCAGGTGCACAGTGCCAAGAGAGAACAGATCAGCAGGGGAGAGGGGGAGCGAAGGCAGAAGAAAAGAGGAAGGTCTTGAGGTGCTTCCGGAACCGGAGATGGTTCTCCTCAAGTTTTAGAGTGGCAGGGAGGCTGTTCCAGAGGGAGGCCCCAGCCGAAGACAGAGATCTACCCCCAGCTCGTTTCTTAGAAAAACGACTGACCCTGAGTGAGTTGGAGGTAGAGAAGCTCGAGAGGGGAGGTATTTGCGGAGGGATAGCTGAAGGTATTTTGGACCCAGGCCTCAGAAAGCCTTGTGAACAATGCAGAGGGTTTTGAATGTAATCCTTGCATCCACTGGGAGCCAGTGAAGAGATTTCTGAGCTGGAGAGATACGATCCCAGGGCTTGAGGCCAAGGACAAGTTTAGCAGTCCTGTTCTGGATTAGTTGCAGAGGGCTGAGAGTAGAGGCAGGTACATTTCGAAAGAGGCTGTTACAATAGTCCAAGCTAGAGAGAACCAGAGCTTGAGATACCATGAGCTTCTGGGGGAAGGAGAGGAAAGGCAGAGTACCTCTGAGAAGGTGCAGTCGGAAATTTGACTTTTTAGAGACCTCAGAGATGTGGGCGGAGAAGGAAAGGGTGGAGTCAAAGATGACCCCGAGGTTCTTAGCCTCGCAGGTGAGGGTAGGAGGAGAGGCAAGGGAGGCTGGCCAGAGAGTGAGGGGAAAGGATGGTGAAGGTGTGCCAATGAGGAGGATCTCCGTCTTGCTGGCATTCAGACAAAGATCATTGGCGGCACACCAATCTTGAATGGCAGTTAGGCAATCAGAGATGAGAGAGGGAGAGGAGGTGGCAGAGGGCAGCCTGAAAATGAGTTGAGTGTCATCAGCGTAGCACTGGACATTTGAGCAGAAAATGGCAATGCGGTGGGCAAGAGTTGCCAGGTATTGGTTGAAAAGCCAGGGCGACAGGTTAGACCCCTGGGGAACACCACAGGTAGAGAGGAAGATAGATGAAAGGAAGGACCCTCGATCTGAGAGGAAAGAGGTCAGCCAGGCCAGAGCCTGATCAGTGATACCCAGGTTTTCACGGAGACGGTTGAGCAGGATGGTATGGTTGACCGTGTCGAAAGCAGAAGAGAGATCGAGGAGGATGAGGACAGAGGAAATGTTAGAGTCAAGGTTGGTGAGCAGATCTTCACAGATGTTTAGGAGAGCAGTTTCGGTGCTTCTGGCAGCTCTGAAGCCAGACTGGTGGTCATGGAGACAGCCAACTGAATTGGAATGAAGGTTAAGCTGAGAGATGGCCAACGTTTCCAGGAGTTTGCCAAGAAAGGGAGTAATGGAAATTGGGCGATAGTTAGCGGGACAAGAAGCATCAGCTGTGGGTTTCGTGAGAAGAGGATGCACAAAGGAGTGCTTCAGAGGGGAGGGGAAGGATCCAGAGGCAAAGGAGTGGTTGCAAAAATCAGCAAGGGCCGGAGCGAGGGTGTCAATGTGGTCCTTGATGGTTTTAGAGGAACAGGGATGAACCTGTTTTGAAGAGGCTTTCATAGATCGGACCTGTCTAGCAACCGCGTCAGGGGTGAAAAGACGAAAGGACGAGAAGGATGGTGGGAGGATGGCTAAAGGAGGGTCAGCAAGCACAGATGGAGAGGGAAGAGGAGGAGTGTGGGTGGAGAGGGTGGACAGGATGTTCTGTGTTTTTGAAATGAAGTGTGAGGCAAGGGCATTGCAAAGAGCCTGGGAGGCAACAGGAGGGGTAGAGACTGCAGCAGGGTTGGCCAGCTCCTTGCAGATTTTAAAGAGCTCGGCCGAGTTGTTAGATGCTGCAGAGACACAAGCTTGAATGTGGACTCTCTTCTTGGTGAGGACAGAGAGTCGGTATTGCCTTTGTTGAGGCGACAGGCCAGTTTGTCAGAGGATGAACAGGAAGTCCTCCATTTCCTCTCAGCTGTCCTACACTTGCGTTTAAGTGTAGCTAGGTCAGAGTCATACCAGGAATTGCACCTGGCAAGAACATCAAGCGTATCAGAAATTGAAGAGTAGAGCAGAGACAGGGCTGTATCAGGATGAGAGACAGCCAAAGGTGGAGGAGGGGAGAGAAAGTGGCGGCAAAAGCCTCATCTGACACACGCTTCATGGGCCGGTGTCCGAGAAGGTAGGTGGCAGTGTTGGGGTAGGCTTGGCCTGGGGGGAAGAGAGGGAGAGATGAGATGAGAGGAGGGAGTGATCGCTCCAGGAGAGAGAAGTGGTCAGAGGGATGGAGAGGGGGAGTTCAGAGGAGATCAAGACATTGAGTGTGTGCCCTGCAGAGTGAGTCGGGCCAGAGGGGAGGATGGACAGTGAGAGGGAGTCGCAGAGGTCACGGAAGAGTACAGAGGAGGAGCAAGGAGAGTCTAAATGTATATTGAGGTCACCGAGGAGGAGGAGTCGAGGTCTGCCCACTCAGAGAGAAATGAGGTGATTTGACCAGGAGGCCGGTAGATGGTAACCACAGTAAGAGAATGGGTAGGCAAGAGAGAAAGCCTACAGACAAGGCATTCAAAAAAGAAGTAGGTTTGAGTGGGAATGATAGAGGCAGGAATCCACTCAGGAAAGATCAGGGCTACCCCCCCACTGGATCGGGAGGATCTGGGTGCTCAGAGGATCTTGTAGCCATCAGGGAGGAGAGTGTCAAAGCTCGTAATGGAGCTGGCCGGGCACCATGTCTCAGTAAGACCAAGGACATCAAGGTCTAGTTCTTCAAGGAGGTGGCAGATGTCAGAGGAGTGTTTGACGGCAGAGCAAGAGTTGAGAGTGGCAATATGAAGAAGGTTGCTTCATATGATCCACATTCTCTATGGGAGAGCATTTTTTATGCCAAGCTGTATAATTTCTGAGACAATGTTTTATCTGATGACAGGTCATTCCAGAGGTCTTGGAGCTCTGTCTTTTCTGCTTTGGTTAAGTATGCTGTGACATATCGTGCAACTGCAGTAGAATTGTCTGCAATGTACTGCACATCTATGTTTGCATTCCATAAGTGGGCAATGATTGCATTATAATCATTGATATATGTTTCTTCTTCTTTTCTTTTTATGTAATATGTATTTTTAGGTGACTTACCTTTAACACTCTGTCTAACTGAAGACATGAGGTTGTTCACTTGACCTGTATTTGTAACTGGCCTAGGGAAACCAAACGGCATTTGGTGTAGTATTTCCCTTCTTTTTTGTATTTGCGACGACAATATTTTCCACATTTGTGTCTTTGAAATTGTAAAATTTGTGCATGAAGATCACTATTTGTTGCTTCCAATGGAATTTCACAAGTGACATATTTTTCAATAAACTGTAAAACAGTGGCATCACTGTCTTGATCAAATTTAGGAGCATCTTTAATCCATAAAAGCATGTGGATATGTGGTGCTCCTCTGGCTTGGTATTCTTTTCTCCAAAAGAAGTGTTGCACTTCTCCAAGGGGAGGAACAGTTTTATTACAAATAAAATGTAGCATAGCAATGAAGCAATGGTGAAAATATCTTGAAACATTAACAGGATCCAAAGAACAAAGTTCTCCAGGTTTAGTATATCTATGTTTGTTTTGTTTTTGTTTGTTATGCGTAGGAAATCATGTAAATCTTCCCATGCATATTCTGCACAACTTAATGTAACAAACCAAGTGGGTGGGCCAAGGTTTCTGATCATACAACGTGCATCTCCATGACGTTGAAACCAGTACTCTTTAGTACCACACATATTTGCTAATAGATTTGTAATTTTTTATTGTAAAACCTCATCCTTTTGTTGCACTTTTTGTAATAATTGTGTAGCTGTCATATTTTGAAAGTGTGATCCTGATTTTAATATGTGTGCAACTCCGTAACATAAAGTTGCTAGTTCACTTTCAAAGAGTAGGTGGAATATGTATTCCACATTTTGTCTAAATCTGGGATCTTCAGAATACATCCGTAATGAGCGGTATTCTGATTCTGATATTTGAATAGGTCTATCATCGTACCTTCCTCCTTTGCCAGTAGGAAAGAGTAGAGGAAAAGCACGTGTTTCTATACTTTTTTCCCATATGCTGATTTGTGATCCTTTTGTTTGACGCATTTGGTATGTTTCCAGTACACCTTCTATGGTGTCATTAGAGTGCAAAAGATGACTTGTATAATGGTCTAAAGTATTTGATATTGTAGCAGGATCTACAAGCTCAAATTGACCAGTTTCTTGTGTTTCTTGAATTATTTTAGTTTTATCCTTCAAGTTTTGTTCAATATTAATTTATTTGTAATATTCATTATTCTCTTTAAGATATTGCAAGGCTTGTCTAACTTTATGTAAATCTACCAGCTGTTGCCATATTTTTTTGTCTTTTGTAGGTACTCCATTTACTAAGATAATTAAAGATTGCTGCATTGGACGTTGCACTCCTAGAGTATGCACATTTTCTTTTAAATCTAGTGGTAAACAAACTACTTTTCCACTAATGCCTTTTACCAATTCAGAGGGAGGTAATTTTGCTGTGTTTGGTTGAAGGCATATTATTGCTTGAAATGGGTGCACTGTTTGAATTATGATGCTCTCAGATACATTAAGTTGTTGTAGGGGTTTTTTTGGTAGTGGGTATAATTCCAAATTATTTGTGATAGCACGTGAAGGAGTTTGGTTGTTGTCAAGTTTTGTAGTGCAGTAACTGCAAACTATTAAGGGGTCAGTTATTTCGTATTTGTTTTCTGCTACAAGGTAGAGAGCTAATTCAAACCATTTAGAATCTTCATTGTCTTCTATTTTGTGTGATAGGTCTACAGTTTTTGTGTTACTTTTATAAAAAGTTCTGCGTCAACATACACACACATGGTTTGGTACTTCAGCTGATGTACTTTTAAATGTTATTATTTATTTTTTGTATGTGTTTAGTAAAAGGTTGCCATGTGTAGAATTGTTGCTAATTTGGTTTAAAGCTATTTCATTCTGTAAGTGGCTTTCACTTCCAATATTTTTTATGGATATAGTCAATTTCTTCAAGTAGGTTTTGCTGTACCATGTAAAAGAATGCTATTTAAATGTGCTAGTGCTAAAGCAGGATTTTTAGCATAGTACAGTTTATAGACTACATTTCTTATAGTTGAATGATGTGTTGATATCCCTTTGATATCATGGAAGGTGGTTTTACAAGTAGGTCCTGTAATGCAGGCCAATGAATGTCCTTGTAGTCCTGTGTACTTGCGCACTGGACAGGTATCCATATTTTGCAGTAGTTTAATTTTGATTTTGTCTTTGCTTTTTACATATTGATTGAGGAATTGGCGTAAAGACTTTACATTTTTTTTGGGAATGTTACACATTGACGTGCCTGGCCATTTGTACACTAGATGTTCTGATTCAGTTGAATGGAGGGGTAATTCTAAGTTTTCAGGGCATATTTTTGTAAGGGGCACTTCTTGTTCCATTATGGTATTATTCACTTTTTCATAACCTCGACCACTGCTATGTATGGCAATTGTATTTGTTTGCTTTTGTTTGTACGCTTCTTCATTAAAGTATCGTGCTCGTAGTGTGATTCCATTCACCTCCGCAGATACTTAAGAAGTTCTTTCTGTTGACATTTCATTTATTGAGAAGTCTTTTTTGTAGTTTAGTTATTCGTTTTTTTAGTGGTTTCCTTTTGTTTAACACTAAAATAAATAACTTTCTTTTGGGAAGAATTGCACTATCTATCAACGCTTCTAAGATTAATTTCCTACGATAGGTTTTAAGGGTTGAACCTGGTTTCTCTCCTGTTTTTATAAGATTTTGAAGGACTCTGTGACGGAACATTTTGGCTAAAATACTTTTCTTGGTATGCTTACTTTGAACTGTATCAAGATTTATAGAAGCAGTTTTATCTGTAGTGATAGCTGATTTTTTGTTAATTGTGTTCTGTTTTGTTTTACTTTTTGATAGAGGAGGCAAAGTGTTTGCACTTGAAACTTCTTTTGTTTCACTAAATGACAGTATTAGCTGTTTTGTTTCAACTTTTTTTACAAATTCTGCTAGAGATGGATGCTTATGTTGGACACTTTTATTTTCATTTGTTCTACTTCTGCGTTGCTTTCTACGGACTTGACCTTTGGTAGGCATTCTTTGGGGTCTGTTGAAAAAAATAAAGAAGGTATGGGTTGGGGTGTCCTGCAATGTATGTGTGCTGTGTGCATGAGTGTTTGAGTAAGATGATAACGATGTATGTAATGGTGTGTGATTGTGCATTGGGAACTACAACTAGTAGGGATGGGTATTCTTGAATTTATGTGCTACTAAACTGGGGTTCAGATGACAGAAAAAGTAAGCTACTGGTGTGGAGAAGTACAAATAGTAAATCTAATGTATACAATTAAAACAGTTGTTTGTTCTATAATATCAAAATTCTAGCGGTTGAGATGGGTAATTTGTGTGTCCAAAAATAGGAATTTGTGGGCCATTCTGGCTGTAAATCGCTGTTTAAGACATGGGGATTTTTGGACCGAATGGTGCACAATCTCTATTTTTAGGCACAGAAATAGCATGAATTAACTTTATAGTGTGTTTGAGTAATAATACAAATATTATGGTGATATTCTACTTACTTTTTTTTCTAAAATGAACAGGTTACTTCTTAGTTCTTCTTTGTTCTTCAAATTCAGCTGCTTCTTTTCAGGAGAATGGTCTTCACTGCAATTGTAAAAGAAACAAATTAGTCATTGTGTTTGTATATAGCACTGTTTTTAATTTAGACATTGATTTTTTTAATTGAAATCCTCAGCGCCTTCCTCAAAACCATTAAAACTATCTTATTTACATAAGATACATCGCACCAGCTCAATACATATGATATTTTCTTAATGAACAAATTGTATTGCAATGACTAACTGTAGCAAACAAAATATCTCTACTATTTTTTTTATTTTTTTATTAAGTGTATTTGGTTTATTACAAACCTTTCACAATCAGCAAAGAAAGATTTTGTTTGGCAAAGAGATCAATCAAACAAAAATCAAGCACAATGCGCGCTGTCCGCGGACAGATCAAACACAAAAAAGGTTCAAAAACTTTCAAAAAGTATGTAGAAACTCTGGATTAGTACGTGGGACTTGTGCTATGGTGGGTTTTTATTGAGAAATATTGTGGATTACTTGAAAATGTACTTTTAAATTGTTCGGGGACACGAACAGTGTCCGAATTCAGAACACGTGATCAGCATGGGCGTGGTCACATGATCGCTTCACGAACATGTTCACGAAGGAAGCCGCGGTCCGCAGGACACCAAATGCACGGACATTGGTTTGCGCATGTGCGTTGAGGTTCTACGGACACTGTTCGGGTCCTGAAGTAATTAAAAGTGCATCACACGTCATCAAACAAACATTTAGGGACACCCCATGTGTTCTAGAACAGTTTGAAGTTGATAGCGAACAGTACGGACAGGTAGAGTGTTCTTCAGGACACCTCCATTTTCATTTATTTACGAACATTTCAAGACACCAATTGTGTTTTTAGAACAGTTTCAACTTGCTAGCGAACACTACGGACAGGTATAGTGTTCTTCAGGACACGTCAATTTTCATTTCTTTACGAACATTTCAGGACACACCGTGTGTTCTTAGAACAGTTTCAACTTGCTAATGAACAGTACGGACAGGTATAGTTTTCTTCAGGACACCTCCATTTTCGTTTCTTTACGAACATTTCAGGACACCAATTGTGTTCTTAGAACAGTTTCAACTTGCTAGCGAACACTACGGACAGGTATAGTGTTCTTCAGGACACTTTAATTTTTGTTTCTTTACGAACATTTCAGTACACCGTGTGTGTTCTTAGAACAGTTTTAACTTGCTAGCGAACAGCACGGACAGGTATAGTGCTCTTCAGGACACCTCCATTTTCATTTATTTACGAATATTTCAGATCAATCGCACTGTCCGTGGACACCTACATTGTTTTTTTGTTTTTTTAAACGGAAACTAATTACAACACAATATAAACATGTAACTTTATTTAACGTATAATAATAATTTATGATAGAGAAGGTGAGGCAGAAACAGAAACAAAAACAGGAGAATTAGGGGTTTCAACATGATTGGTAGCAGGTGAAGAAGGGATGGAAGTCTCATCAAAATGTTTTGGGTTATGGAGAGTGTTTGACGATAATTGACTGTGATATGGTGAGGGGGGACAAGTACATGTGGGACAATGGTATGAGGTTTTTGTTTTAAAATGATCTTCAACAAAAGTTTTCAAATTATTAAAATTGGTCAAAAATAAATCCATTTTTTTTTATGCTGTCAAGAGTGTTATCCATAACAGTTTCTTCAGAGGTATTTTCTATTTTGGTATGCTCTGTACAAAAATATATATATATGTTAAATGTATACAAAATAATATTAATTAAATGGTTTATATTGTAAAGTTTACCAATTAGTTTCACTATCCTCTGACCTTTCCTCATGTGGGAAATGCTCCTCTAGCCATTCCAGAGTACTAGACATTTCTGGGAGAAAAAAAAAAAGATAATATATTTTTTTTTATCTAATACAGAACGTTTATAAATATATGAGTAAAATGAAGTACACTTACTATTTCAGGTAAGATATGTTCTAAGTACTCTGTAGGTCTGGTCTTGCTCTTAGTTCTGTAGTGTCTGTGAGGTAATTATGTTGGAAGCCAATTTATCAACAATCAAACATACCCCCCCAGAGTTTTTAGGTAGTGGTACTGTTCTTCGAACATGTCTGCGGACATTAAAAAGAGTTCGCGGACATCAAGTTCAGTATGTTCCATATTACATGTACATAAAGTCAAAGTTATTATTGTTAAGTTGCGCTACTAAAAACCTATGAAATTCAGTGAAAAATCTTTGTTAAAGGGACGTTATGGTTCCAAGGAAAACCAAAGAAACCCTTGTAATTCACCAGTTATGGTAAGCTAAGCAACCATAACTCGCGCCACCACCGTGCACTGCTAAGACTAACACCCAGGACATCAAAGATGACATCACAAATGTCATTGATGACATCACTGATGACATCACATGTGCATTTACCTTTCATGAAAAGTCTGTACAAGGGATTCTTAGTATAATGTTAATAAAAACTGTGTCAAGGATTATTGGAATAAATATCAAGTGCTAATCAGTGCATTAAGCTACGCATTGATATAAATAGCATTCTATTATTAATTTCAATCCAGTATACTAAGATACTCATGTAGAAACATAGGCATTGTGTGCAGCATACATGATGGAGATGCAATATTCATAAACTTGCCATGTTGAATAGTGAAATGATAACTGTTTCATATTAGAGTTTTGCGTACAGTGAAACTTGTGATAAGTAGGTAATAAAACCCACTTACTACATAATTGCATTATTATAGACAAATCACAAAGAGACAACACCACATACAAATATGAATATATACAAGGGTATTGAAGTAAGAAAAAAAAAACAGCAATAGTAGCAGCAAGTGTTCATAACCTAACTGATTACCTTTATGCAGAGAAATGATTGCTCTGTTTCAAAGCTGTTACTTACCCTATCTCTATATATCACATGATGTGTTTGGACCCTAAGGAAAATAGTGTTAGTACAACATTTAAAAATCTGAGCATGAACAGGGAAAGTACAGTAATAAAAAAACATCAAAACTATCAGAAAGAGCTAAGAAATCTACTGATAATGTTAATGCACAAAAAGGATTGCTGTCTTTCAAGGTTGTGTCTTCCCCTATGTATATGTTTCATATGATATGACTGGACCATAAGGGAATTATTGTAAGAACATACTTGAAGGATAAGGCTACAA
This sequence comes from Ambystoma mexicanum, assembly GCF_040938575.1. NCBI lineage: Eukaryota > Metazoa > Chordata > Amphibia > Caudata > Ambystomatidae > Ambystoma > Ambystoma mexicanum. The sequence continues at coordinate 873,809,932 of NC_090941.1, forward strand.
ATATAGTACATTTACAATTTTTAGTTCCTGACTGTTACTGAAGAAAATCATGTGGCCTAGATATGTCAGGAAAGGAAAAAAGGGAGAGTCAGACATGTGATGTCATCAGTGTTGTCATCAATGAAATTTGTGATGTCATCTTTGATGTCCCGGGTGTTAGGCCTAGCAATGCACGGGGGTGGCGCGAGTTATGGTTGCTTAGCTTACCATAACTGGCAAATTTCAAGGGTTTTTCGGTTTTACTTGGAACCATAACGTCCCTTTAACAAAGTTTTTTCACTGAATTTCATAGGTTTTTAGTAGCGCAACTTAACCATAACGTCCCTTTAACAAAGTTTTTTTACGGAATATATATATATATATATATATATTAAAAAGCAAAGGTACCAGGACAAAGCCCTAGTCGTCCCCTTTTTTCTTAAATAGTATGGGTAATTCCGCAGATCACCATACAGCTTAATTTCTTAATAATATTTGTATGCATCTGTGCCTCACTTTGTAAACAGATAGTATAGGAAGTACAGTTTGTCTATGCACGGTAATGTATGTCTTCTTCCTCCTTCTGTTGGTCATGCAGGAAAGCATCCAATTGGCGGGTAGTATGGCACCCGCTACCTCCACTGATTCCCAGACGTCCAGCATGCATGCAATGTGTGCATTGGCGTTGTTACACCATGACATCTCTACGGCTGGAACGCATTCCTGATTGGGCAAATCCTGCTGTTTTGCCTATGAAAAGGCTGGCAGCAGGGGAATCACACTTTTGAAAGCATTATGGAAACCAATACACTGTGTGAGTGGCCATCCTAATTTCTTTTGGATTGCCTGTGTGAACGACCTTTGTTTTTGATTACTGGAACCTGTATGTGGGATTTCGTTGTTTGCATTGTTATTCTGGGTTCCTGGTTTCGACTGTGCCTGTCTACTTGGTTTACTGATTGTCTTGTGATTTGGAGACCATGTTTTGGTATCTAATCTTATTTTTTGGATGCCATTGGGTGCACCTCTTTCTTCAGGGAACTTAAGAAGACTGGGCTGGGAGGAACATATGTTCGGCCTTGTTATTATTTGCACTCTAACTCCTTTCCTTCTATCACTCCATCTAGCATTAGGTCCCTGCGAACTGTGACACTTTCCATCTGTGAGGCAACATAGTAGCGGGCAGTTACCTGGTCTATGAACTATCACAACTATACAACTGGTGGGAAGGTGAAGGCAATAAGTAGGTGAATATGTGATGCCAATTCGCAATACATGTAGGAGAGAGAAAGTGGGCAGAGTTTGTGGATACATCTATTGGGGGAAGTGGGTATCGTCACACTATCTGATCTTCTTGTTTTCTTTATTTTTTCCTCCTGTGAGTGAATCAGGATACCTTGCTCCCACCTTTTCGTCCAAGCCCCTAGCTGCTGTGTTATATATTCCCATAAAGGCTGCATTCTCAGGAGGAAAATCACCCTTTTGTAATAGATCCAGCATTATCACTTGGCTACTTAATGTTTCTATCAGCAGGTGACTGACAACCTAAACATTAACCATATTTTACCCTACACAATGGAACACTGGTGTCAGGTTCATAAAGGCAAGATGCAGGGCGTAGCCTTGGCCCGAGACATACTTATTGATCAATATAGAGATTGATTAGTAATGCCAAAACCACAATTGGATTTTAGAACTGATGTCAATATTGGACCACCTGGCAATGCAATTAAATAGTCATTTACGTAACTATTGGACAGTGCCATTGCTATTGCTTGTGCTATTGCCAATACAAGCTTGGTTTAGTATAGCCCCTTCTTTTAACAACGGTACGTACATTGATTCCTTCTAGCTTTTTGGGAAGTTGATCGTACTTTTTATGATATAAATGTTAGCACTAGCGCATGTGCCTAAAGTTTAGGACAAAATTGAGATAGATCAGTAGAAACTCCATATGGACCTGTCCTTTGTTGTGCTTGCTGACTCAGCAGGGCTAATATGACTTTGCCATTCATAAATTCATGTGCGTGCATATTAACTTTGCTTCCCTTCCCTATATTCTTGAATTTATTATATTTGTGCAATATAGACTGTCACTATCTGTGGTGCCTTAACCATAATACAAGGAGCCGTAGCGATCAATCAAGATGAGAGACAAAATATACCTCTACACCTTTGCTAGGTTGTTCTTTTTCCTGAAGCTATTACTGTGCAAATCTTTAAACATTATTGTGTTGTCAATTGTTTCTGGGGTTTCTAACTTACCATTCAAGAGTTGTCCAGCTAATTCACAATTCCTTGTGTGAATTGTCTTTTTATGTATGTTTTGTGTAAAGGCTCAATTTTAGAAGACAAACCTGCCATGTTCCAGTTATCAATTATTTATGTGCATTGTCTACCCTTCTTTTCCTGTTGAGCAAACGGCCACTTATGTAATCATTACATAAATTGGTCTCTTTGCTAAATGTATCCAACTCTTGGAGGTTTCCTGATAGTAAGGACCCGGTAGCAAAATGTAATGAATAATGGCACATATTAATCACATCGAATGGTGCCTTTGACAGAAGAGAATTCGTAATCCAAACAGGGATGTCATTTGGGAGTTGCAGGGGTAGCAGCTGCTACCCTTGGCTCCCCTTTTGCTACCCCTAGACCTGTCCTTACGACCCCTTGGGCCACTGGACAAAGAGGCAGTGCAAAGAGCAGAAATCTGTGTTGCACCTGAAAAAGACACTTGAAAATGCAGCTAAATGTGCCACAGCTATTTTCATCAGAAATCTAGAACTTGAGAAATAACAGGAATGCAGGAAAAACCATAAAGCCGCCATCACTAACAGGTTGATAGTCCATTAGTGAAGAATGCTTGAATGGTTGGGTTCAGAGGCGGGAATGTCTGTACCAACAGGAAATGCATAGGGCTAGGTCTAGCTAGCTGGGAATGGGTATGAGCAGCCTGCAGGACTCAGTGACGGCACAGCATGAAAGCAAATCCCATCAATGTTTCTCATCTGCTTTGCGCATCGACTGAGCAACTGGGCCTGTGATGAGAGGGGCATGCCCCAGTGGCTTCTGCCACCAATCCTGCCTTGGAACAGTGAGACCTGACCCTTATCTGCCAGACGAGCATCACAGGCATACTGTAGATCGATGAAAGGTGAGATCATTTACATGAAGTTGCCCTATACCTTTTTTTTTTTTAAACTTTATTTATTCAGCTTGACAACACACAGAGAAACACAGGTTAGCAAAAGCATACTGTGACATCAGTTTGCGAACAAAAATACAGAGGCATCACTGTACAATGCATCATTACCAAACAGAGCGCAAGAACATATAATAAGGGAAGAGTTGCAACCAGAGTGAGGAGGGTATACACCCCATAGAGGGTCACTGAGGGGAGTGGGGCGGAGAAGAGGCTTCCGAGTCTGAGGCCAGGGCAGACATGTAATCACGAAATCTGCGCCATATGTCCCTTGGTCTTGAATGTGGGTGTTGTGTTGCCCCCCAGGCCTCCTCAGTGTCATGTGCCCAGGTGACTGCCCGGAGCCACTGCGCATATGTGGGCGCATTGGGGCGAAGCCAGCACAGTACTATACAGCGGACTGCCAGCATCATACAGAGACCTGCCAATTTCCTAGAATCACGTTTCAAACCGGGGAGGTCATGAAAAAGGCAGCGCATTGGAGAAGGGTCTATGGTGCAGTCTAATATGTCTGATATAGTGGAGCATATGTCCTGCCAGTATTGTGTAAGGTGCGGGCAGTGCCATATCATATGAATGTAATTAGCTTGGTCAGCGCCGCATCTGGGACAGCTAGGAGAGGTCTCATGAAACATACGATGCAGTCTAGTCGGTGTGTGATCATACCTGTGCAGCATCTTAAATTGCAGTAGTTAGAACCTGGAGTTGTACGATACTTCTTGGGTTCGCGCACACATACGGGCCCAGCGCTCGTCATCAATCTCAACTCCAAGATCTTCCTCCCATTTCACTCTAAGTTTAACAAATGAGGGGGCGGCCCTGATCTGTAGTAGATTATAGAGTCTAGATACTTTCCCTCTGAAGGAATCGGAAGTACAGAGTTCAGCTATTAAAGGGTCATCTGGTGGAACTGTAGGAAATTCGGGGAATTTAGTTTTTAGGACCTTCCGAAGTGAGGAGTACTGTATCCATGCTGATGGTTTACGCCTGAGGACAGGGGGGAGATCCGACCACTCCAGGAAATTGCCTTGCACAAAGACGTCCCGAAGAGTCAATAAACCTGCTACCGTCCAACGGGCAACAATGGATTGAGGAATGTAAGGGACATCAGGGAGGAAATTCCAAAGTGGGAGGTCACCGTGGAACGGATTAGGGGCTGCAACCACTGCCCACATTTTGGTGAGAGCAAGTGACGTACTTATCACAGGGTCTGAGGAATCGGGGTCTGGCGGGGCTGGCTTGAGAATGAGGGAACCAATCGTACGCTCTCTGACCTTCAGTTTTTAAAGACGGACATGAGGAGGGGGATTCGTTGTGCTAAACCAGTAGGAGGCAAATTGGGATTGAGCAACTACCCAGTATCTGAAAAAGTCAGGGGCACCGAACCCGCCCAGTTCCTTGGGAGCGGTGAGCGTATTCAGTTTGAGTCGGACCACCCCTGAGTGCCAAAGAAAGGTGTTAGTAATGCTGCGCAGCGTCTTAAAGAATCCATCGCCCGGCCATAGTGGAATGTTTGTGAAACGGTATAGGAGTTGGGCCAGCACAACCATTTTTAGTATTCCTATTCTACCAGCTAGGGAAATGGGGAGTCGGGCCCAACTTGCGGTTTTGGTGGTCAAAACAGCTAGGTAATTCTGATAGTTATCGACGCGCAGTTTCTCAGCATGATGGGAGACCGATACTCCCAGGTAGGTGAAGGTGGATTGGGACCAAGTAAGGCCCAACAGGTCAGAGGGTGATTGTGTGTTGTCTGTGAGTGGTAATATGGACGATTTAGAGCAGTTAACTTTAAGACCAGATATATGTCCAAAACGGGTAACGTCATTGAGAATTGGAGCGAGGTTTGTTTCTGGAGAGCGGATGTAGAGCAAGGCATCGTCCGCGTACAGGGAGACAATAACTGCCGGTCCCGCTGAACGTAGGCCTCTGTGAGAGTGTGATTGGCACATCATGTCTGCGAAGGGTTCAATTGCTATTTCGAAGATCAACGGGGAGAAGGGACACCCCTGTCGCGTCCCTCTGGCTATCTGGAAGAGGGTGGAGAACCTATCTTCAGTACGGACTCTTGCCACTGGGTTTGTGTAGAGTAGTCTGACCCAGGACCGGAAATTGGGGCCAAACTTACATTTTTCCATGACTCGCCACAGATACTCCCAAGATACTGAGTCAAATGCCTTCTGCATGTCCAGCGTGACTGCTACCGCCTGTGTTTTGGGGTTAATTCTACTGATCACGTTGAAAAGTCGTCTAAGGTTTAGGGATGTGGACCTACTCGGCACAAATCCTGCCTGATCAGGGTGTATGATATCAGGCATGAATGCAGCCAGGCGGTTAGCCAATAGTTTAGCAAATATTTTCACATCACAATTTATTAACGAGAGGGGACGGTATGAACCACACTGGGTAGGAGGTTTACCAGGTTTAAGAAGGACTGTTATCATGGCCTCGCGGAGTGAAGGGGGAAGTGTGCCTGTTTCGCATGCCTCCTCCCATAGAGCTAGCAGCTGCGGGACCAAGGCAGATTTATAACGCTTATAGAAGTCCATAGGAAGACCATCCGGTCCAGGGGCCTTCCCTGCAGCGAGTGATTCGATGGCCTCAGTCAGTTCCTCCGCAGTGAAGGGTCTGTCTAGGGAAGCAGTGGTGTCAAAGGACAGGGCCGTGAGAGGGAGTTCCTCCAGGTAGCAGTAAATTTCTGAAACATGGGGCCCATCAACCTTCGAATAAAGAGAAGTATAGAATGTGAGGAACTCTGTATTGATGTCTTGGGGCGAAGTGGCTAGTGTACCATCAGATCTCTCTATTGCCTGGATGTTGGGCGCTCCAAGCTCGTGGCGAATTAACCTGGCTAGCACACGGCCTGGCAGCTCTCCCTCCCCGTAGCACCTAACTGCCTGAGGGTTATCAAGGAATTTAACTTTGCGCTCAGCAAGATTACGGAATCTATCCAGTTCACGACCCAATGATGCCAGTGCGTCGGGGGAGTGATTGTGCGTGTATTGGGACTCCAAGCTAGCAAGGGTCGACTCGCTGTCAGCGATATCCTCCCGGATGCTTTTTAGGATGCCACTCCCTGTGGATAAGTCAATACCCCTGATATAGGCCTTGAATGATTCCCAGAGGGTGGCTCGAAGGGGGACCGAATCTGTGTTGACTTCGAAAAACTCCTCGATGGATGACTCAAGCTCGGAGGCAAAGGTATGGTCTAGGAGGGCATGGGGTCTCATTCTCCATTGCCTTGATCTTTCAAGGTCATGTCCCCAGTTCAGGAAGATGACCACCGGGGAGTGATCAGACAAAGTTCTGGGAAGGATTGCCAGGTGGGTCAGGCACCTAATTAGTATATCAGACAACAGCCATCTATCTATCCTAGAATGAGAGTCATGGACCGAGGAATAGTAGGTATACGTGCGGGAGTCAGGATACATTAATCGCCAGGCGTCCACCACTGCCAGCCGGGGGAGGGTTGTGAGGATTGTGTAGGCTGCCCTTGAAAGCTGGCGAGGTCTGGAGCCCGATCTATCTAAGGTGACATCCAGAATCGTGTTGAAGTCACCGCCCCATATAATCGGGATCTGAGGGTAACTCTCAAGGATCGAGGCTAGGTGAAGGTAGAATTCAGGGTCGTCAATATTAGGGCCGTATATATTAAGGATGGCTACATCCTGATTCTGCAATGTACCAACAATGAGTATATATCTTCCTAGGGGGTCAACATGTGATTGGGAGCAGCTGAACTTCAGGTTTCTGTGAATTAAAATGAGGGTACCTCTGCTTTGGGTAGAATAAGTTGTGTAATACCTCTGGGATCCCCACTGCTTGGCAAACCTCTTGCACTGTTTAGCATAGGCGTGCATTTCTTGTAGACAAAGGATTTGTGTACCGTGGCGCTCAGCGTAAAGTTGTATTTGCCGCATCTTTTTGTAGTTGCCTAGACCCCTAATATTCCAGCTCATAAAGGTTACACTACTATCCGCCATTAATATGGAAGGGATGCTTGGGTTTTGTTCTACATATTAGGGTTGGTCCAGTCCGATGCGGCCTAGACCAACGTTCTACTCCATCTATACCTCTGTGTTGCGGTAGTGTGCCATGTGTGATTTCTCTGGTGGCCGTCAAGACTTTTTTAACATAACTTCCCCTCCCCCCGGTTCCCACCCACATCCCTCCCCAAACTTGAGGAATGAATCCCAAACCCCCCCACAACAATAACAAACTTCTCGGCATCAGCGCCTGGGGGGCTGTTAGCTGACCGAGCAGTGGCGCAACGGACTGAAGAGGGTAAGGATAGTGTGCATACAGCTGGAGTCTCTAGTGCATACAGTTTAGAGTCCATTTGTGAAGCGTTCATGGTATTACCAGAAAAAAAAGGGGCTACCATAGCATGTTAATGCATTACCATAAGCGCTAGACATGACAGTTTATAATCATGAGCCTTCCCGGCCTTGGTATACCGACAGGAAGCCTGCGTGCATTTAGAGTCTAAAGCACCGATAGGGCGTCAATAACTGACAAACATAGTGAGATGAAACCGCCCCAAGGGGCCATAGTTGAGAGGATCAACACAATAACAACAGATAAACATTCAATGCCTTTATGCATAGCATCAAGCCATCATGCATAAGACTAAATACGGTCTATTGCCGACCCAGCCTGACTTAACAGGCAACATTCTAGACTGGACCTGTGGTGACAAGGGATTAGCCAGGGAAGTGCTCATCCAGGAATTTAGAGGCTTCCTCTGGGATCATGAAAAAAAAGGTTTTGTTGGAGTGTTCGATACGCAGTTTTGCAGGGAACAGCATGGAGTACTTGACTCCTAGATCTCGGAGTCTTCTCTTCACAGCTACAAATGTTTGACGTTCCCGTTGCACCGCCACCGAGTAATCTGGGTAGAGGTGGATTTTGGCCGCTCCAAGTGTAAGTTCATCTTTGATCCTGGCTGCCCGTAGGAGGGCATCACGGTCCCGTAAGTTTAAGATCCTGGCTATAATAGGCCGAGGGGGGGCGCCTGGTCTAGGTTTCGCGGTTAAGGCTCGGTGTGCTCTCTCAATAGCGAACTGTGGGGAAAGTTTAGGGGAATCCAGGAGTGTCATGAGAATACGTTCCACGTAATCCTCCATCGGTTCTGTAATATTGTCCTCCGGTATTCCAAAAAATACGCAGATTATTACGTCTCGAACGGGATTCGAGGTCATCATTCTTCTTCTCAACTGCCGACACACGGTCGGTGAGCATGGAGACCTCAGCCGTAGAGAGCCAAGTACATCTTCGGCAACCCCCAGTCGAGTTTCGACTTCTGCCACACGCCCATCTGTCTTTTCGATATGGGCTTTTATGGAGGAGATGGACCCGTTCATATCATCTAGTTTAGTGTGCAGCGTAGTGAAGCCATCACGGATGTACTCCAGCATCTTCTGTGAGTCGTCTGAGGTCGATGGGGCCGAGATGGACAGGGGGTCCACAGTATCATCGGGGGGCGGCTTGGACGGCGTTTTAGCAAACATGTTCAACGAACTTTGCTTTTTCCCTGTACCGGCTCATGATGTAAGCCGGGACAGGGGCCTGGGGTCCTGGAGGAAAGTGGATGAGCAAAGTAGCGTAGTACCCGGTAGCAGCCGTAGATCATGAGTGTTCAGGACGGTAGGTATGTGGCTAGTGGGTCAGTGTCCCGTTTGCGATAAGAATTACTCTCCAAAGTATATTTTTAGCTCAGTATGCACATGCTGCAGTAGGTTGAGTTCACAGCCGTGGAGCGCACATGGGAGTTCGGCCACCGGTGTCGCCGCACCTCGGGTCCGGCACTGCACAAAGGCAGGCCTTAAAATTCAGGGCCGGGTTCTTCTCAACCCCGGAGCTCGCACGGTAAATATGGAGTGCGGTGCTGACCCAGGCTCACAGGGCGGACCCGCCGGTGAGGCACCAGAGTCATTGTGGGCTGAGGCTGATGGCTAGTTGGTAGGGGGAGGAGAACTCTCAGCTCGGTGGAGGTAGTCTCTAGTCCCAAGGCAGCGCCACCATCAGAGCCCGAGCGATCTGAAACAGGGTGGCGCCACAGAGTCAGGGACTCGCGGGACGCCTGGGACACAGGCCTCCCAGGGCACCGCAAGTGATGGGCCCAGCAATCCCCCGCAGTTTTCCTCAGCGGTGTCCAGAGCAAGGCAGCGGCCGCGGGAGCCCAGCAGACCAAAGGGGGGGTCCGCCCACCGTCAGTCACCCGGCCTCCTTACCTTGCCAAGAGAGTGTGCAGGAACGCTCCAGGAGGGGAACGCGGGCAGACGAGCGGGTCAGCATCGCAGCGTTGTGCAGTTCAGAGCGAAGGGAGCCAAGAGTCCCGGGCACCAGCCGCCAGCACGTAGCGGAGCAAGGGCTATCCCAGTCTGCCCGCTGGTCTGGCAGATTGGTAGCAAGGTCGCTCCGCGCGCCTCCAGGGCATCGGCGCCCCTCCCCCAGAGAGGCCGCACACGCCGGGGCGCCGAGTAGCAGCACGAATCAGCAGACCTCGGAGCTCCGTCACGGGAAGAGCCGGGCGTCCGCAGCGTCGCGCCGCCCACAGCAATAGCAGGGCTCACAGAGGGTCTCCGGGTCCCAGAGTTAGGATGTCAGTGGACTGCAAGCTTATACCGCGGCCATAGCAGTGATAGTTGGCACAGCTGTATTTTAGCGGTTAAATCTGCAAAAATGTGCCCTCGTCGTCCGGAGCTTCACACTCAGGCGGCCATCTTGTTTCGGCGCAACAGCGCCCCCGTTGCCCTCCACCTTTGAAGTGAACCATCTGTTGCTTCCTCAAGCAAAACATATATATATTTGGAAGGATAGCTCAGGGGCATAGCACCTGCTTTGGAAATAAGAGGATACAGTGCAGCATGGGTTCAGCTATGGCTCTGGTTATTAGAAGCGGGAGGAGGCTGGCTATTAAGCAAAATATAAAGGACCAAAAATGCAATTACTGTGACCTGCAACACATCATTCCCCTATATCAACATTTAACAAAAAAACGTGGTTTTCTTACCAAATAAGCAAAACAGAAAGGTGATGGCTGGAAGGTTTCAAATCATTCATAACAACTTGCAAAGCTCTTGGTTTGAGGTGTGTGCTTGAGGGTCAATGTTATGTAGGCTGGGACTGGAGAATTAATATACTGTAGTTTTGACTTTCATACATTGGGAGAGAGTGTTTGAGACCTAATGCGTTGTAAGGGATTGAAATGCATTGAATGCTGATATAAGATGTTTGAGGGGGTAATTGAGACTCACACTGTTGGGGTGTGGAAGGAGTATACTGGAGACTTAAGTTACTAGTTTGCTTGAGGTTGATGGTGTTGGAGAATGCTGGAGACTTAAGTTGCTAGAGGGTGGCATTGTGTAAACATGAAGGTGTTGGACCAAGGAATTGGAGGTGTAAGGTGTTGGAGGACAGGAGTGGGTGCCAAACATTTAAAGTTGTTGACAGAGGGCCCTTAGCGACTCACAGTGGACGGTGGGTGCCTGTGATGAAAATGGTTGGGGATATTCATGATCTGGGTGACTGTGGGTTATTGTGCAATGGTTCATAGTGCATTATTGACTAGAAAATTCTTGCACGTATTTCCCAAGTGTCAAAACATGAAGTGGTAAAGCCTCTGATTGTTTCTGGTTGGACTTGTGCTTGTCTGTTTCCAGTCTGTGTCCAGACACTTGGCAGGCACTGGATGTCTGCGCTTTGGGGTTCAGGCCTTTTCGAGATGCTCTGTTTGCAGTTTAGTCGTATGGTGTAGAATAGTCCAGGTTGTTGTGTTGGACGTTTGCATACATTCACAGTAATTTTGTAATATGATTAACACTACATATGGTGATCCATTCTTGTATGAAATGTATTTCATATTACAGTGATACTGTAACCATATTTTTCTTAGTGATATGATAGGTTATTTATAACGCGCTTAATACCCAGAGATTTCTAAGCGCGGATACGGATAGAACTTGTGGTGCTCCGTGTCATCTTGCTTCCAAGGCGAGCATGTTGCCCCTGAGCTATGTGATGCCACTTACTGTTTTGTCAAAGGGTGAAAGGTCATGTGCCATCACTTTCCATGATGTTGCTTGGGAGCGGGGTCAAATGACATCACTTCCTGTGATGTCATCAGCGTTCAAGTGTTGTGCAATGTCATTTTTGCTACCCCTGACATTTTGGTGAAATGACATCCCTGATTACGTACAGATTCCCTCAATCCGGATACCATTTCAATCTGTGTGTTAATGGTCAGACAGGTGACATTTCACAATACTGACTGCATTATTGTTCCGCTTAATTAAATATATCTTTTACTACCCAAATGCAAAAAATGCCTCATTGCAAGTAGATTACGACCTTCACTTTCAATGGAAGTAATGGCCCAGACAGGATCACTGCATGCAGTAATTCAGCCTATGCCCAATGAAGTGCTTTTGGATACCACAATGGGGAATGGCCTTCACCCAAAATAGTGTCGTGAATGACCATTATGCGCTCCCAGTTGGACAGCAATGCATTCCAGTAAAATCACCTACAACAGATGCACCATATAAGTAAAAGTGTAGCATCTGTACATCTTGTGCTGGAATTAACACCCTTTAATAGTATCACATTTATGAAATAGCTGCTCATTAAGCTAAATGCATTATGAAGCACTGGAAAACATTTCGACACGTCGTTTCCATTGGTAGTTTTTCAGCCGCTTATAGCATTTCTAATAGGCTGCAATTATTTTTCATTAGAAGGTCGATGGCACGTGATATTTTAGCAAGTGAGAGGAATAGACGGAAAAGAAGCGTTCGCAAAGAAGCATATTTTGTCAAAGCCAACAATGTTCCATGGCCATATTAAAAATATAATGTGTCACTCGCTAAATTGATCACCTATTACAGCCTGGTGTCTTCTGAGAAATATTTCTATAAATAGCTCCAGAAACACAAACGGGAGAATCCGAGGCTTCATCACTGCAGACATTCCAAGAGCAGTATAATGAGCTGTCCATCCAACCAGCTGGAGCACGACTGCACCATTTACACCAGCTCATCCATGTAACGTTCAGCGAAGGAATATGAGCAGAGAGAGAGAGAGAGAGAGAGAGAGAGAAAGAGAGAGAGAGAGAGAGAATCTAAAAGTAAAGCACTCCTACACTCGTTTACCTATCCAATTTACAGGGTAATTCATAGAAATTCGGACAAAAGTGGCGCACGCGGCTGGCGCACAGCATCCCCGTGCGATACACTGCGCCAGCCGAGTGCGATAAAATCCTTTTCATCGCACAGCGTATTGATGGATTTTAGCCTCCAAAACCAGCCGTGGCGCAGAGTGGCGCAGCGACCCTGCAGCACCGCCAGTTACGCCCCCAAGAACGCCCTCGCGCAAGGAAAAGCCCTTCAAAATTCCAAAATCATCGCAAAGGGCTGCGCTAACCCTGGACCAGTTCACAGGGCTGCCAAACAGCAAACGCCAAGCGGGGAACGTGTATTTCAGTGGTTCTCGGGAAGTTTCACACGCGATTGTCCTGGGTATGTGTAAATAAGGGGTGTGCGGGAAGTAACACACGCGATTCCATCAGGGTACGTGCATTTTAGGGGTGCGCGGGAAGTATCACACACGATTCCATCAGGGTACGTGTATTCCAGGGGTGCACGGGAAGTATCACACGCAAAAGCAGCGTGTATTCCAGGGGTGCGCGGGAAGTATCACACGCAAAAGCAGCAGGGTATGTGTATTTCAGGGGTGCGTGGGAAGTATCACACGCGATCCCATCAGGATGCGTGTATTCCAGGGGTGCATGGGGAGCAGTACACGTGAATTGCCCGTGTGGATCCTCCCAGGTGTTCCCTCTACACCCTCCACGGCCCCTGCAGGCGGCCCACACCACAGGGGACTACCCTGCACATGTCCCGCAGGCAGGCCATCCACCATGCCCATTCCACCCCGGCCAACCCACATGTCACCTTGCACTACTGCCCACCAACGCATGTCCCCCTGCACCCCCACCCCCCAGCAGTGCAGGGCACCCTCCACCAGGCCCCCGCTCATGTCCAACGCATGTCCCCCTGCACCCCCACCCCCCAGCAGTGAAGGGCACCCTCCACCAGGCCCCCACTCATGTCCAACTCATGTCTCCCAGCACCCCCACCGCCCAGCAGTGCAGGGCACCCTCCACCAGGCCCCCACTCATGTCCCCCTGCACCCACACCCCCCAGCAGTCAGGGGCACCCTCCACCAGGCCCCCACTCATGTCCAACTCATGTCTCCCAGCACCCGCACCCCCCAGCAGTGCAGGGCACCCTCCACCAGGCCCCCACTCATGTCCCCCTGCACTCCCAACCCCCAGCAGTGCAGGGCACCCTCCACCAGGCCCCCACTCATGTCCCCCTGCACTCCTACCCCCCAGCAGTCAGGGGCACCCTCCACCAGGCCCCCACTCATGTCCAACTCATGTCTCACAGCACCCCCACCCCCCAGCAGTGCAGGGCACCCGCCACCAGGCCCCCACTCACGTCCCCCTGCACCCCCACCCCACAGCAACCAGGGGCACCATCCACCAGGCCCCCACTCATGTCCCCCTGCACTCCCACCCCCCAGCAGTACAGGGCAGACTCCACCAGGCCCCCACTCATGTCCCCCTGCACTCACACCCCCAGCACTGCAGGGCACCCTCCACCAGGCCCCCACTCATGTCCCCCAGCACTCCCACCCCCCAGCAGTGCAGGGCACCCTCCACCAGGCCCCCACTCATGTCCAACTCATGTCTCCCAGCACCCCCACCCCCCAGCAGTGCAGAACACCATCCACCAGGCCCCCACTCATGTCCCCCTGCACTCCCACCCCCCAGCAGTGCGGGGCACCCTCCACCAGGCTCCCACTCATGTCCAACTCATGTCTCCCAGCACCCCCACCCCCCAGCAGTGCAGGGCACCCTCCACCAGGCCCCCACTCATGTCCAACTCATGTCCCCCTGCACCCCACCCCTCAGCAGACAGGGGCACCCTCCACCAGGCCCCCACTCAAGTCCAACTCAAGTCCCCCTGCACCCCCACCCCCCAGCAGTACAGGGCACCCTCCACCAGGCCCCCACTCATGTCCCCCTGCACTCACACCCCCCAGCACTGCAGGGCACCCTCCACCAGGCCCCCACTCATGTCCCCCTGCACTCCCACCCCCCCAGCAGTGCAGGGCACCCTCCACCAGGCCCCCACTCATGTCCAACTCATGTCCCCCTGCACTCCTACCCCCCAGCAGTCAGGGGCACCCTCCACCAGGCCCCCACTCATGTCCAACTCATGTCTCACAGCACCCCCACCCCCCAGCAGTGCAGGGCACCCGCCACCAGGCCCCCACTCACGTCCCCCTGCACCCCCACCCCCCAGCAACCAGGGGCACCATCCACCAGGCCCCCACTCATGTCCCCCTGCACTCCCACCCCCCAGCAGTACAGGGCACCCTCCACCAGGCCCCCACTCATGTCCCCCTGCACTCACACCCCCCAGCACTGCAGGGCACCCTCCACCAGGCCCCCACTCATATCCCCCAGCACTCCCACCCCCCCAGCAGTGCAGGGCACCCTCCACCAGGCTCCCACTCATGTCCAACTCATGTCTCCCAGCACCCCCACCCCCCAGCAGTGCAGAGCACCCTCCACCAGGCCCCCACTCATGTCCCCCGGCACTCCCACCCCCAGCAGTGCGGGGCACCCTCCACCAGGCCCCCACTCATGTCCAACTCATGTCTCCCAGCACCCCCATCCCCCAGCAGTGCAGGGCACCCTCCACCAGGCCCCCACTCATGTCCAACTCAAGTCCCCCTACACCCCCACCCCTCAGCAGTACAGGGCACCCTCCACCAGGCCCCCACTCATGTCCCCCTGCACTCCCACCCCCCCCAGCAGTGCAGGGCACCCTCCACCAGGCCCCCACTCATGTCCAACTCATGTCTCCCAGCACCCCCACCCCCCAGCAGTGCAGAGCACCCTCCACCAGGCCCCCATTCATGTCGCCCTGCACCCCCACCCCCCAGCAGTGCAGAGCACCCTCCACCAGGCCCCCACTCATGTCTCCCAGCACCCCCACCCCCCAGCAGTCAGGGGCACCCTCCACCAGGCCCCCACTCATGTCCAACTCATGTCCCCCTGCACCCCCACCCCCCAGCAGTTAGGGGCAGCCTCCACCAGGCCCCCACTCATGTCCAACTCATGTCACCCAGCACCCCCACCCCCCAGCAGTGCAGGGCACCCTCCACCAGGCCCCCACTCATGTCCAACTCATGTCTCCCAGCACCCCCAACCCTCAGCAACCAGGGGCACCATCCACCAGGCCCCCACTCATGTCCCCCTGCACTCCCACCCCCCAGCAGTACAGGGCAGACTCCACCAGGCCCCCACTCATGTCCCCCTGCACTCACACCCCCAGCACTGCAGGGCACCCTCCACCAGGCCCCCACTCATGTCCCCCAGCACTCCCACCCCCCAGCAGTGCAGGGCACCCTCCACCAGGCCCCCACTCATGTCCAACTCATGTCTCCCAGCACCCCCACCCCCCAGCAGTGCAGAACACCATCCACCAGGCCCCCACTCATGTCCCCCTGCACTCCCACCCCCCAGCAGTGCGGGGCACCCTCCACCAGGCTCCCACTCATGTCCAACTCATGTCTCCCAGCACCCCCACCCCCCAGCAGTGCAGGGCACCCTCCACCAGGCCCCCACTCATGTCCAACTCATGTCCCCCTGCACCCCACCCCTCAGCAGACAGGGGCACCCTCCACCAGGCCCCCACTCAAGTCCAACTCAAGTCCCCCTGCACCCCCACCCCCCAGCAGTACAGGGCACCCTCCACCAGGCCCCCACTCATGTCCCCCTGCACTCACACCCCCCAGCACTGCAGGGCACCCTCCACCAGGCCCCCACTCATGTCCCCCTGCACTCCCACCCCCCCAGCAGTGCAGGGCACCCTCCACCAGGCCCCCACTCATGTCCAACTCATGTCCCCCTGCACTCCTACCCCCCAGCAGTCAGGGGCACCCTCCACCAGGCCCCCACTCATGTCCAACTCATGTCTCACAGCACCCCCACCCCCCAGCAGTGCAGGGCACCCGCCACCAGGCCCCCACTCACGTCCCCCTGCACCCCCACCCCCCAGCAACCAGGGGCACCATCCACCAGGCCCCCACTCATGTCCCCCTGCACTCCCACCCCCCAGCAGTACAGGGCACCCTCCACCAGGCCCCCACTCATGTCCCCCTGCACTCACACCCCCCAGCACTGCAGGGCACCCTCCACCAGGCCCCCACTCATATCCCCCAGCACTCCCACCCCCCCAGCAGTGCAGGGCACCCTCCACCAGGCTCCCACTCATGTCCAACTCATGTCTCCCAGCACCCCCACCCCCCAGCAGTGCAGAGCACCCTCCACCAGGCCCCCACTCATGTCCCCCGGCACTCCCACCCCCAGCAGTGCGGGGCACCCTCCACCAGGCCCCCACTCATGTCCAACTCATGTCTCCCAGCACCCCCATCCCCCAGCAGTGCAGGGCACCCTCCACCAGGCCCCCACTCATGTCCAACTCAAGTCCCCCTACACCCCCACCCCTCAGCAGTACAGGGCACCCTCCACCAGGCCCCCACTCATGTCCCCCTGCACTCCCACCCCCCCCAGCAGTGCAGGGCACCCTCCACCAGGCCCCCACTCATGTCCAACTCATGTCTCCCAGCACCCCCACCCCCCAGCAGTGCAGAGCACCCTCCACCAGGCCCCCATTCATGTCGCCCTGCACCCCCACCCCCCAGCAGTGCAGAGCACCCTCCACCAGGCCCCCACTCATGTCTCCCAGCACCCCCACCCCCCAGCAGTCAGGGGCACCCTCCACCAGGCCCCCACTCATGTCCAACTCATGTCCCCCTGCACCCCCACCCCCCAGCAGTTAGGGGCAGCCTCCACCAGGCCCCCACTCATGTCCAACTCATGTCACCCAGCACCCCCACCCCCCAGCAGTGCAGGGCACCCTCCACCAGGCCCCCACTCATGTCCAACTCATGTCTCCCAGCACCCCCAACCCTCAGCAGTGCAGGGCACCCTCCAGCAGGCCCCCACTCATGTCCCCCTGCACTCCCACCCCCCAGCAGTGCAGGGCACCCTCCACCAGGCCCCCACTCATGTCCAACTCATGTCTCCCAGCACCCCCACCCCCCAGCAGTGCAGGGCACCCTCCACCAGGCCCCCACTCATGTCCAACTCATGTCCCCCTGCACCCCCAGCCCCCAGCATACAGGGGCACCCTCCACCAGGCCGCCACTCATGTCTCCCAGCACCCCTACCCCCCAGCAGTCAGGGGCACCCTCCACCAGGCCCCCACACATGTCTCCCTGCACCCCCACCCCCCAGCAGTCAGGGGCAGCCTCCACCAGGCCCCCACTCATGTCCAACTCATGTGCCCCTGCACCCCCACCCCCCAGCAGTCAGGGGCAGCCTCCACCAGGCCCCCACTCATGTCCAACTCATGTCTCCCAGCACCCCCACCCCCCAGCAGTGCAGGGCACCTGCCACTAGGCCCCCACTCATGTCCAACTCATGTCTCCCAGCACCCCCACCCCCCAGCAGTGCAGGGCACCCTCCACCAGGCCCCCACTCATGTCCCCCTGCACCCACACCCACCAGCATCCAGGGGCACCCTCCACCAGGACCCCACTCATGTCCCCCTGCACCCCCACCCCCCAGCAGCCAGGGGCACCCTCCACCAGGCCCCCACTCATGTCCCCCTGCACCCACACCCCCCAGCAGTAAGGGGCACCCTCCACCAGGCCCCCACTAATGTCCAACCCATGTCTCCCAGCACCCCCACCCCCCGGCAGTGCAGGGCACCCTCCACCAGGCCCCCACTCACGTCCCCCTGCACCCCCAACCCCCAGCAGTCAGGGGCACCCTCCACCAGGCCCCCACTCATGTCTCCCAGCACCCCCACCCCCCAGCAGTCAGGGGCACCCTCCACCAGGCCCCCACACATGTCTCCCTGCACCCCCACCCCCCAGCAGTCAGGGGCATCCTCCACCAGGCCCCCACCCATGTCCAACTCATGTCCCCCTGCACCCCCACCCCCCAGCAGTGCAGGGCACCCTCCACCAGGCCCCCACTCACGTCCCCCTGCACCCCCACCCCCCAGCAGTCAGGGGCACTCTCCACCAGGCCCCCACACATGTCTCCCTGCACCCCCACCCCCCAGCAGTCAGGGGCATCCTCCACCAGGCCCCCACCCATGTCCAACTCATGTCTCCCAGCACCCCCACCCCCCAGCAGTGCAGGGCACCCTCCACCAGGCCCCCAATCACGTCCCCCTGCACCCCCACCCCCCAGCAGTCAGGGGCACCCTCCACCATGCCCCCACTCATGTCCAACTCATGTCCCCCTGCACCCCCACCCCCAGCAGTCAGGGGCACCCTCCACCAGGCCCCCACTCATATCCCCCTGCACCCCTACCCCCCAGCAGTCAGGGGCACCCTCCACCAGGCCCCCACTCATGTCCCCCTGCACCCCCACCCCCCAGCAGTGCTGGGCACCTGCCAGCAGGCCCCCACACATGTCCCCCAGCCAACACGCCATCAAAATCCAGATCCCAGGCTCCTATGCCCACCCAAATCACACCCCACGCCACCTCAGTCCAAACACCCAACCAAGCTTTACATCCATTCATAATTGAAATACCCATTACATGATAGATAACAAATAAGCAGTATGCGCATGAGTACAAGTCCGTCAGACCCACACAATGGCAACACATGACTGTGAAAACCCACATTGTGGCAGGCATGAAACCAATGAGTGAAGTCCACACATTGAAGTAAGAAACAAAAATGCATTACAGTGTAAATGAAGTGAATGAAATCAAAAGAAACAATAATGGCAACAAATATCAAAATGCAGCATGTCCACCAAATTAATAAATAATGAAAATGGGAATCCAAAATAACCGTAATGAAATTGTGTCCAAAGTCACCGTCCAACAAAGCAAATCCAAAGGGAAATTAAAGTGAAAATCCATTGCTCCATGGTGAAAAAATAATAAAAGATGAAGGCCACAAATCCACTGTCAAACTATGAACAAAGAGAAAATCCAGGGTCCATGATCCCAACGATGTAAATGAAACCTACAATAAAACCCACCGAACTAATAACTATATACAAAAAAGTGGGGCATAGTCCAAGCGCCCCAAATAAAAAAAAAGAAATAAAACCTAACACTAATTAACTATATACAATGGCAGCGGGCTAGTCCAACGGCTCACTTCTGGATGTTGCGGGCCAGGGCATCATCGAACTCCTGCTCAATGTCCCGGAGGTGGTCCTGTTCCATGGCCCGAGGGTCCGCAGGGACGACAACATGTTCTCCTCCAACTCCCTGCGGATTGCCTCGAGGCACTCGGCCCGCCTCAGGGCCCTCCGCATGGAGTTCTCCTCCCTGACCATCGTGAGCCGTGCCTCTTCTGCCCGCTGCCGCTCTGCATCTATGGCATGGCCCAACCGCTGCCACACGGAAGACACTTCCCATCCTGGGTCCTCCTGCCCTCCGGCCGATGCCTGCCCCTCCGATGTTGAAGGCCCTGAGCCATCGTGGCTCCCACCTACAGCCTACTGCTGCTGCTGCTGCTGCTGCTGTCCATGTGCCCTGTCCGATGGTGCCTGCACATCCTCCTCCAGCTGGGGTGCAGTTGTTGATGTGGCCACCCCTGCTGGACGTCCGACTCCCGACTGTGGCAGGGATCTGTTGTCCACCAGCCTGGCCGCACGGTCAGAGGCAGCTCCACAGGGCACCCAGGTGATACATGGGTGGGAAGATGGCATGGCGGACGACTGGGGCATAGGGGGTTCCGTTGAGGAGGGGGTCAGAACAAGGTCCAGGAAACGGAGGAATCCGGCCATGGTGAGCTGTCCCAGTGGGTCAACGCGGTCAACGAGCCATGCGAGAAAACGTGCAGTCTCATCATGGAAAGACTGCAGGTAAGCTTGCATGGCCCGTTGACGCAACGCCACCCCACCCTGGACAGGCTCAACCTGTTGCAGGATAGCCACATCCACAGGGAGAGGAAGGCCAGTTGGTGTAAGCCAATCCCATCCCTGAGAACGGGTCTGGAGGTAGGCAGCCCTGCCGGTGCAAGATGATGCAGTGACAGAAGCAGGGACAGGATTGCACACAGGCACCTCTGTGGCGGCCTGTGCTGCCACCTGTCCCTGGTCCTGCACTGCACCACTAGCACCAGTGGAATCCCACCTCCAGACCCCGCCTCTGTTGCTTGCACGGCCTCCGCCTCCACCAAACCCCCCACCAACCTGGATGACTCCGTGCCATCTTCCTCCGTTGGGCCCTGTGGGGTCCCAGCTGCCCCTTCTGCTGCCGAGGAGTCCAACTCCAACCTCCGCCTCCTGGACCGCCCCCTGGCAGCTGCGGCCTCGGACGCGGCACCGGACTCCTCACTCCCCGACGAGATCACAACCTGGGAGGGGAGCCGGGCCTTGCGTCTCCGGCTGGTGGTGCGACCCCTGCCGCTGTGCTCCACAGCACCTTCTCCGCCCTCTTCATCAGTTGATGCTGCACACAGGGAGAAATTAAACACAGGCATCAGGGCACTGTATAATGGACTCATAAACACATGACAGTTATACATGAGTGGCATTGGCAAACCTCAGACATGGCATCACAATCCCCAACACACATGTCATTTCAACTTGCACACATGAGCTATACCGCAGCCATATCGCAACAGCCAGCACCATCCATACACATACAACAGCATGAGCAGGCAAAGGTGAGCCAGACATCACATGCAACACAGGGAGTGCACTACACATGCACACACACCACCACACTTGCACGCATGTGTACACCTCCGCCAACTGTTGCAGTGTTCAGATCGGCATCCATGTCACACCTGCCAATCATTCTTCCACATCCTTTGCCATGCAAGCCTACACACACAAGCACCATCCATGTGTCACACATGAGAGCCCTCACATGTGTCAGCCTCACGGCCCTGTACCCCCCCATACTTGGCCACATAAAACCACATGTGCAACCTGCACACTCCTGCCACACCACCACACGCACAGCTTACAATCAGTATGCATGTACACTTACCGCTCAACTCCACACGGGTCTGCCTCTCAAGGACCTGGACGTGGAGCGCTGGGGATATGCGTTCCAGGACCCTCATCTGATCTTCCGACAAGTGGCCCCGGCGCCCCTTAGCATCCGCTGCTTTCAGGAGGCGCCGGGATTTCTTGAGGGTCCTGGACCTAAAGTCCTCCCAGCGCTTCTTCACATGATGGCAGTCACGATGTCCGTCCAGATCCGAGTCCGTCCTTCCTTGTCAGCGCGCAACCTTCCAAAGAGGGCATCATACTGCACCAGGACATGCTCCACCAGGACACCAGCCTCTCTGGCCAGGGGTTGCCACTGGTGCCAGATGTTGCAGTGCCCGACATGGCAACCCCAGAGGCAGGAGTGGGTGGGCAACTGGGTCTGGGGCTGGGCTGTGGCGCGATGGTATCCCTTCGGTTCCAGCAGGGGTGGTCACAGCAACAGCACCCCTGGCTCATGTGCAGGCATCAAATGGCAGGACACGTGGGCAGCAGGCAGTCAGGCAGCAGCAGATGGCAGGTGGGAGCGTGCTCAGGGCTCTGGGGGACAGTAATTCGGCCTTCTGGGCAGGAGCATGGTCTTCCGTGTGCTTATGCGTGGCCAGCTTGATACGGAGTGATTTGGCATGTGAAAATCCTGCATGTCTGCGTGTAATTCGAGGAAAGGCCCTTAGCACATAAGCGCGTCAGCACACGTACGTTAATTCATTGGCCCAAAGGCCCCCAGGCGCGTCTATGATGTCACGCGCATGGCCGTTGAGAATGGCGCGTGTTAAAAAAAATACACGTCTGAGTGTCAAAGCGTGTAATTGGTGGATGCGCGTCTGTGACGTGTGTATAAAAGGTACGTGTAGAACACCATTTCCTTTTACGTGCTTTTCGTGGAGAGCGAGTGGGTGAAATCTGTACTTCTTGTCGGTTCACACGCGATTTACTTCACAGCGTTTCAAGTTCGTACTCCCTGTTACCTCTGACAGCTTTTTCTCTTTTCCTCTTTTTCCTGGGCCTGGTTCCTCAAACAGCGTTCCCTTCTACTGTTGTCCTGTCTCCTCAGACAGCGTACAATTCTTCTTTTGGCGGGGGTGTTGCCAACGCGCACACGCGCGTCTTTTTCACGCTTTTTTTCCTGGCAGACGGTGAGTCGTGCACGTATTTACATCTGTGCTTGCCCCGTGTGTCGCGTACCCCTTCAGAGGTCATTCTAGGCTGCGTGTGACACGCATATGTTCATTCTTGTGTTTCTGGGTGCCACAGCATAGTGCAGGTTTATTTTTCCACACACGTGGTCTAGGAGGGGTTGTGTGCACCTTACTTCCCTTTTTTGGGGTGCCTGTGCGTTGCGTGACCCGTCATCTTTCCCCAGGGGTGACATACAGCCTTGCTAGAGCATTAGGGTACGATTACCATCTGGTACTCAACCCTTTTGACCCCCAATTGCCCAGGACAATAGTTCACAGCGACTCCTGACTGCTGGGGGGGCGGGTGCAGGGGGACATGAGTTGGACATGAATGGGGGCCTGGTGGAGGGTGCCCTGCACTGCTGGGGGGTGGGGGTGGTAGGGGACATGAGTGGGGGCCTGGTGGAGGGTGCCCCTGGCTGCTGGGGGTGGGGATGCAGGGGGACATGAGTGGGGGCCTGGTGGAGGGTGCCCCTGACTGCTGGGGGGTGGGGGTGCAGGGGGACATGAGTTGGACATGAGTGGGGTCCTGGTGGAGGGTGCCCCTGACTGCTGGGGGTGGGGGTGCAGGGAGACATGTGTGGGGGCCTGGTGGAGGGTGCCTCTGGCTGCTGTGGGGTGGGGGTGCTGGGAGACCTGAGTGGGGGCCTGGTGGAGGGTGCCCTGCACTGCTGGGGTGTGGGGGTGCAGGGGGACATGAGTTGGACATGAGTGGGGGCCTGGTGGAGGGTGCCCCTGACTGCTGGGGGGTGGGGTGCAGGGGGACATGAGTTGGACATGAGTGGAGGACTGGTGGAGGCTGCCCCTGACTGCTGGGGGGTGGGGGTGCAGGGGGACATGAGTTGGACATGAGTGGGAGCCTGGTGGAGGCTGCCCCTGACTGCTGGGGGGTGGGGGTGCAGGGGGACATGTGTGGGGGCCTGGTGGAGGGTGCCCCTGACTGCTGGGGGGTGGGGGTGCTGGGAGACATGAGTGGGGGCCTGGTGGAGGGTGCCCCTGGCTGCTGGAGGGTGGGGGTGCTGGGAGACATGAGTGGGGGCCTGGTGGAGGGTTCCCCTGCACTGCTGGGGTGTGGGGGTGCTGGGAGACATGAGTGGGGGCCTGGTGGAGGGTGCCCCTGACTGCTGGGGGGTGGGGGTGCTGGGAGACATGAGTGGGGGCCTGGTGGAGGGTACCCCTGGCTGCTGGGGGGTGGGGGTGCTGGGAGACATGAGTGGGGGCCTGGTGGAGGGTGCCCCTGGCTGCTGGAGGGTGGGGGTGCTGGGAGACATGAGTGGGGGCCTGGTGGAGGGTTCCCCTGCACTGCTGGTGGGTGGGGGTGCTGGGAGACATGCGTTGGTGATCAGTAGTGCAAGGTGACATGTGGGTTGGCTGGGGGGCATGGCCATGGTGGATGGGCTGCCTGCGGGACATGAGCAGAGGTGCACCTGCAACTGTGGTGTGGGCTGCCTGCAGGGGCTGTGGAGGGTGTAGAGGGAACACCTGGGAGGACCCACATGGTCAATTCACGTGTAGTACTACCCGGCACCCCCCGAAATACACGTACCCTGCTGAAATCGCGTGTGGAACTTCCCGTGCACGCCGGAATACATGTACCCTGCAGGATTAGCGTGTGGAACTTCAAGCGCACCCCGGAATCCACATACCCTGCAGAATTAGCGTGTGGAACTTCACACGCACCCCGGAATACACGTACCCTGCAGGATTCGCGTGTGGAACTTTACGCGCAAACCGGAATCCACATACCCTGCAGAATGAGCATATGGAACTTCACGCGCACCCCGGAATACACGTACCCTGCAGAATTAGCGTGTGGAACTTCCCACGCACCCCTGGAATACACGTACCCAGGCCAATCGCGTGTGGGACTTCCCACGCACCCCGGAAAACACAGACCCAGGCAATTTGCGTGTGGGACTTCCCGCGCAACCAGGAATACACGGACCCAGGCAATTCTCGTGTGGAATTTCCCGCACACCCCGTAATACACGTACCCAGCCAATCGCGTGTGGGACTTCCCGCGCTCCCCGGAATACACGTACCCAGGCAAATCGCGTGTGGCACACACTATTTTTCACACAGTGGGTGTCCGTGTTTGTCGCGTACCCCTTTGCACGTCATTTGTCTTAGAGGGCCACAGTATGTGACATTCATCATGGCTGTATATAGGTGCTTTTGGTTGGCGCACATTTTGGAACACATTTATTTCAGGGGCAGGGACACTACCGCCTGCTTTCTTGTGGCGGACGTGTTTGGGCCGTGTGGGCGTTCCGCGCACTTGCCTCCTGTACTTCCCCCGTGACGCCCAAATTTCGACGAGTTGTTCCCCATTCCGAGTGTTACGCTCCGTGTTCCGCCTACTTTTGTTGTGTGTGCCGCGCTATGTGCGATTTCGCTGTGGCGCACGGCGTTAGATATCCTGTGTGCCGGCGTGCGCCGCGCACTTTTTCAGCGCACATGCAATTTTTTTCTCGCGCACGCCCTTCCATGAATCAATGTGCGCTGGTTTACCTGCGATTTTCGCACTTGCACTGCGATTTTCGCACTTTTACTGCAAATCGCACGTTTTGGCACCTCTGGCCGGGAATTTTCGGCGCACATTAATTCCATGAATCGACACCTTAAACATCGCTTCAATGCACAGAATTCACACAAGCAACTGATACTGAATATTACACAACTTTTCGTGCAACATACCTCGCATATATTTGGGATATTCGAGATTTCCTTTTAGGTTGTGAAGGTGGATTAGTAGATGAGAGTCGAGTGAGATTAAAAAAGAATCTAGAGTCGAAATGTGAAGCATGAGTTCATATTTTTTAAATAAACGGGGTATTTGTGAAAGGCCTGTGGATCGTTTGTTGTTGAGCCCAAGCTTGCCAGCTTTTAGCTCGGTTGCTTACTCTCCTCTCTCATAATATCTCTGCTTGAGTCGAAACAATGCATAATTGCCCAACTTTGGGCCCGATTCATGGAAATGTGGGCAGAAATTCCGCAGGCGTGCCGAGAAGGACACTGCGCAAGCCTGCGTGCTGAATGAAAAATGTGCGTCCCGCATATTCATGGAATTTACTGTGCAAAGTAACCGTAATCGCAAGTTATGCCAGAGCAACCCTGACACGTCCACATACAAAGGCTAAAAAGCCAGACTGGCTATCTTTACATACTCCCCCGGATGAGAAAACATGCACCCTTCAAACAGTGCGTGGGGTCCCCAGCAAGCAGGTTTGCATCTCGGGGACCCTGCGCAGGGGTCCCCCATAACTGCATCCCGCACCCCGAAAACATGCGTATAAAAAATCGTAACTCAGTAATTACTCAGGAAATCTGCCTGCAAACCCTCGTAAACCGTTGCTGCACCCCGCTAAACTGCATAAGTGCACCGCTAAGTTAGATCGGAACCCTGGTTGAGTAGACCCACGTTGAGATCTGACACACAACCCCACCTCCTCGCTGCGAATCCTACGTGTAAATGTACTTACACCTGCCTTCAGGTGGCGGATAGTATGAAGGACTTGCGTGGCCGTTTCCTGGCCGAGAAGTTGTGCGATGAAATCCATGAATAGGTCTTGTGCCGTGCAATTGTGGGCATGGCATGGGAGGGACTGCCTGCAGGCTGTCCCTCGGAACGACCATTTTGAGCAAGTTCTTCCTCATTTTTGGTGTTCCACACCCATCCCAGCCCTCTGCGCAAGCCATGCCCACGGTCTGTGTGGAGTCTCGCGCAAGGCCCTCGATGGCTCACAGAGACGTTCCGAGCATGTGCAAACTCCATGCAAGTCCAAGTAAAGTACGGGCATTCGATTCCTTGAATCGATGAACAGGGATTTGGGTGCAGAATGGGGTGTAAAAATCCTATTTTCCACTCAAATAATTCCATGAATCACAGACTTTATGTGTAAGTCATTAAGGTCATACTTTGCCCTATTCGGTTTTGAAAGTGTATCATTTGATAGATCATTGAAATAGGCTTGGGTTAGGGATTGTATCACAAGTACATCTAATCTCTGCTTCATTAGCTGCTTATCTTTTGGCGCATCCTGCATTATTGCCCCTCTAATATAAGCTTTCACTACTCCCCAAAGGGAAATTGCTGCGTGGACCAAGCCGCTGTTTAGCTTCAGGTAGTCCCTCTAAGGCTCTCTTAGAAATTATGTTTTAGAGGGTATACGGAAAAAACTGATATTCATCCTCCACCTATACTTGCCTGGCATTGGCACATCCATATTGATGTATACCATCACTGGGACATGATCAGATACGCCCATTACTAGCCTGTTGTTTAGGGTGCCTTTGCCAAGGAGTGCCTGGGAGGCTAGGAAGTAGCCGATTCTTGATGGTGAGCCATGGATAAAGGACTTCAAGGTGAAATCTCTGTCTTTAGGGTGGAGTAGCTGCTATGGTTCAATGGCCATGGTATTTCAGGATATCTTTTGTATGCTCATTTCTCTGCTATGAGATAGGTCTGATTTGCCAGACTTTTCTAGAAGTGACTCCATGGCAATGGATAGACCCCCCTCTACAAGAACATGTGTCTGCTGAGCCTCAAGTAGTGTCCCATCAATAAAGGAGAACAAAGTGGCCTTATCTCCAGTCGGAACATAATGTGATCCTATGACAATGACCTTGTCTCTAATTTTCACAACCTTACAGTGTACCCGTTTCCTGATTAATATCACAACCCTACATCGTTTCCCTTATCTATGGAGGTGTGATTGACATCTGCCACTCAATCTCGCATTAGCTTAGTTGCCTCATTAGTGCTAAAATGTGTCTCCTGCAGGAGAGCTAAATCGGCCCTATGTGTTTCAATATATGTTAGTATTTTTGTATTTAATGTAGTGGTTAAGCCCATGTACATTTACGTTTAACAAGAGCATTTCAGGCTAGCTATATTAGTGGTCATTGTCGCATAAGTGCTCCTAGTGTAGTGGTAGTTCAAGTGCATCCAATTGGCTCTTGCATCAGACTGGGTAGGTATCAATTTCTATCTCAGAACATGCGTAATCTTGTTCATTTTATATTTTTAGCAGTTTCATTTATCTGGACCTCAAAGAAAATAAACTTCATAAGATTAACAAAACTGTCCAGAACATTGTAACAAAGAAAAGCCTAAGAGGGGCTATTTTCAATCTTACATGTCCCTATTGAGATGTGTCGTGGTCCCTTATCAGGGCCTTAATGTTGTTAAATACAGGTTGCTTCTCAAGTATGTGAATGAGAGGTCCTATGTGATAATGTTGAATATTGAAGGTTGCACACAAAAAAGACTGTTTTTTTTTCGATCATTTTGGCGTGGCCTTCATTATTCGCCATTTTCACCTCTGAAAACGGGGGGTTTCACCACCCAGAAACCACTCTCATTATTCCTGCACCAAGGTTCAGGCTGGCCTGTAGGGCAATAGGTCCATTGCCAAACCAAAAACGCATAATGTTGATGTGGGCCAGTTCTTTTGGTCAAAGTAGCCCACTTTTTTGGCCCATGTGATCCAGTTTGATGAGTTACTTCACCATGCGGCTAGTAGAATGGACCAGTGTTGCTGGATAAATATTCATTTTAAATGCACAATTTGCATCACATTTTATTAAAAAAACTCCCCCTTGGTAACAATTTAAACAGTGTCAAAAAAGGCATCAATAGCAATTTGCATCTGCGGGCCCCGTTTTTCATTGGTGCCAGAGGCAATTGTATGCCCCAGCCCGACCCTGCCTGCACCCTCGGCATCTCCGTTTTTATCCTACCCGTAGCACATTTAAATATACCCGAACGCATACACAAATGCACACACACACACCTTCTCCCGAACCTCTCCCCTCACTAACAGACACACATACACTTACCTCTCTTCCCACGTCCGTCTTCTCCTGCCCATCTCGATAAGTCTGTCAGCCCTGGCACACGCTCTTGTGCGGCAGGGGCTTGACAGCTAGCTTTAGAACGACCGCTCTGTACATTCACAGAGCGGTCTTTCTAAATCAGTCTTTTTTTTCCATTTATAAAAAAAAACCTTTCCATTGCATACCGAATGAGACCATTGACTCTGCAGTGTGGAGAAGGCATGCGCTTGTGCTACATTTTTTGATAACAATATCCTTGATAATGCGGTTTTGTTGTTCTCTGCTGACGAATTAGATTAAACAAAAAGTGGTGATTCTCAGACTTGGGCCATCTTTGAGGCAGGGTATCTATCATTAATCATTAATAATCAGTCATCGGATTGAATCACGTTTTGGCTAATGATTATAGAAACCAATTTTGTATATAATTAGTTACTGGGAAGGAGGATACAGGGCTATCAGGATGTGTCAGAGGTGTTGACTGGGGAGCTGGATTTATCGCTGACTATGCTTTCTTAGGAATGTGGATTAGGATCAGGAGGGTCTGTGTTTGTTGCATGTTGGCTTGAGGCGGATTGGTGGTATCTCAATCATCTCCATTTATCATCCTTGTCTACCTGGCTCGTTGTAGACATCTCGGGTGCGGAAACCAGTGCACAGCCTGCTGGGTTCAGTGAGATTGAATTACCTGAATAAGTCATGTCTTCCCACTGCAACTGCTTCAGAAGTTGTTTTGCTTCTTCTGGATCAGCAAACTCAAATGTGCTGCTGTTTCTGTTGATGACATTCCTTTATGCAGGGCCAATTAATAGATATCACATCTGTAATAGGCAGAGTTGGGGTCTCTTATAGGAAGGTCTTTCTTTTAAAATAGAACATCTTTTTAGAAATCTGCTGAGATGTAGATCTTATGAACCTCTTTTTCCCTGCCCAGAGAATTTGCTGGTTTGTTGGTGTTTTAGCAGGCATATAATCATTGGTCTTCTTTATAGGTTTCTCAGTATGGTGCACTGAGATCTTTGAATCTCTCACCGTGGCATGAGTGTAATATTAAGCAAATGAAGTATGCATGATTCCATGATTTTATAGCATCCGTACCTTCAGTTTGTTCCAGTTTTCTGAATAATCTTAGGTTATCGCACCTATTCCTGTGTTCTAGGTCCATGCATGCATGTCCAGTTACTTCACTTTATTCTGATTTTTTCTAACCGCTTCACTCTTTCCTCCAGGGTAGTCATTCGTTCTTCTGTGTCCAAGATCCTGCCTGCCATCATTTTCACTTCCAGCTGTTTCTTCTTCCTGTCTTCCTGTATTTTTACAGTTCTTCTATCCACTGATGAGGCAGGGGCTTGATGTATGTGAGTTCAGAGAGGATCTTGGCCATGTCTGCTATTAATTGAGTTGGGAATGTGAGTCTGCATGTACCAATGAAGTATTCTTTTCTCCATTTGGTATGGCAGTTTGTGGGAAGAGCTCTTGCTTTACTCCACCAAAAGCGAAGGGAAACGTGTCTGCTAGGAATTATTTAACTCACTTGCCTCATCCAATATGGCGACTGATGTTAGGTGTGCTAATACGGAAACAGCCCGATCCTTCCTCGCGGCTTGCAGGATCCCCTCTGCTTTCTCAGGCCATGTAAGCCTCTGGCACAACTCAAGCCGGGTTCTTCTCATATCTCCATTCTGCTCCCCACACTCCAAAATTACCCTTCTCCAAAGGTCAAGATGCCACTGTGGGGTGCTGAAGAGTTCACCTGCCACCACTAACCAAACTGGTGTGTGGGCTTTGTGAGTACTTCTTATTTACGACTTTCTTGTACTGTTAGTAGATCAGCACTGCAAATGTACTGTGAATCTCTCTGAGTACAAGTGTCATATCATTGGCAAGCACCATCTACAAGAAATACTGTACAAGTCTCCACGATTTCTACTTGCAGCTCCATGCATATCCATATGCATGAACACAAACTACAGGTATGCATATTTTCTGTACAGTACATGAACACATTTTCAAACTAACTTAACATTTTTGTTTTATATCTTTATTTATTCAATGTCTTTAATTTAAGCATGACAATGAGGCACTATTACCTGGAAGAGCTTAGTTACAGAAATAGTGGTATTTAGTGGTACATTATGAATTTCACAAACATTGTAAAGATATTTTGTTTGCTACAGTTAATCATTACAATACTATTTGTTCATTAAGAACATATCATATGTATTGAACTTGTGCGACGTATCTTATGTAAATAAGATAGTTTTAATGCTTTTGAGGAAGGCACTGAGGATTTCAATTTAAAAAATCAATGTCTAAATTAAAAATAGTGCTATATACAAATAAAATTACTAATTTGTTTCTTTTACAATTGCAGTGAAGACCATTCTCCTGAAAAGAAGCAACCAAATTTGAAGAAAAAAGAAGAACTAAGAAGTAACATGTTCATTTCAGAAAAAAAGTAATTAGAATATCAACATAACATTTGTATTATTACTGAAACACACTGTAAAGTTAATTCATGCTATTTCTGTGCCTAAATATAGAGATTGTGCACCATTCTGTCCAAAAATCCCCATGTCTTAAACAGCGATTTACAGCCAGAATGGCCCACAAATTCCTATTTTTGGACACACAAATTACCCAACTCAACCGCTACAATTTTGATATTATAGAACAAACAGCTGTTTTAATTCTATACATTAAATTTACTATTTGTACTTCTCCACACCACTAGCTTACTTTGTTCTGTCATCTGAACCCCAGTTTAGTAGCACATAAATTCACGAATACCTATCCCTACTAGTTGTAGTTCCCAATGCACAATCAAACACCATTACATACATCTTTATCATCTTACTCAAACACTCATGCACACAGCACACATACATTGCAGAACACCCCAACGCATACCACCTTTATTTTTTTAAACTAAAGAATGCCTACCAACCATCAAGTCCGTTGAAAGCAACACAGAAGTAGAACAAATGAAAATAAAAGTGTCCAACATAAGCATCCATCTCTAGCAGAATTTGTAAAAAAAAGTTGAAACAAAACAGCTAATACAGTCGTTTAGTGAAACAAAAGAAGTTTCAAGTGCAAAAACGTTGCCTCCTCTATCAAAATGTAAAACGAACCAGAAAACAATTAACAAAAAATAAGCTATCACTACAGATAAAACTGCTTCTATAAATATTGATACATTTCAAAGTAAGCATACCAAGAAAAGTATTTTAGCCAAAATGATCCTCACAGAGTCCTTCAAAAACTTATAAAAACAGGAGAGAAACCAGGTTCAACCCTTAAAACCTATCGTAGGAAATTAATCTTAGAAGCGTTGATAGATAGTGCAATTCTTCTCAAAAGAAAGTTATTTATTTTAGTGTTAAACAAAATGAAACCATTAACAAAACTAATAACTAAATTACAAAAAAGACTTCTCAATAAACGAAATGTCAACAGAAAGAGCTTCTTAAGTATATGCGGAGGTGAATGGAATCACACTACGAGCACAGAACCATACTTTAATGAAGAAGCGTACAAACAAAAGCAAACATATACAATTGCCATACATAGCAGTGGTCGAGGTTATGAAAAAGTGAATAATACCATAATGGAACAAGAAGTACTCCTTACAAAAATATGCCCTGAAAACTTAGAATTACCTGTCCATTCAACTGAATCAGAACATCTAGTGTACAAATGGCCATGCACGTCAATGTGTAACATTCCCAAACAATTTTTCAAGTCTTTACGCCAATTCCTCTATCAATATGTAAAAAGTAAAGACAAAATCAAAATTAAACTAATGCAAAATATGGATACCTGTCCAGTGCGCAAGTACACATGACTACAAGGACATTTTTTGGCCTGCATTACAGGACCTACTTGTAAAACCACCTTCCATGATATCAAAAGGATATCAACACATCATTCAACTATAAGAAATCTAGTTTATAAACTGTACTATGCTAAAAGTCATGCTTTAGCACTAGCACATTTAAATAACATTCTTCTACATGGTACAGCAAAAGACCTACTTGAAGAAATTGACTATATCCAGAAAAAATATTTTGGAAGTGAAAGCCACTTACAGAATGAAATAGCTTTAAACCAAATTAGCAACAATTCTACACATGGCAACATTTTACTAAACACATACAAAAAAGAAATACTAAAATTTAAAAGTACATCAGCTGAAGTACCAAACCATGTGTGTGTATGTTGCCGCAGAACTTTTTATAAAAGTAACACAAAAACTGTAGACCAATCATACAAAATAGAAGACAACGAAGATTCTAAGGGGCTAATTCCTAGAATTCAGCGCACAAGTGGCGCACGCGGCTGGCGCACAGTGTGCGCGTGCGAATCCCTGCGCCAGCCGCATGCGCCAAAACCCATTTCCGCACACAGTGTATTCATGGATTCCAGCCACCTTCTCACGCGATCGGGCCTGGGGGAGCGGGCTACGTGTATTCCAGGGGTGCGTGAGAAGTTCCACACGCGAATAGCCTGGGCGCGTGTATTTCAGGGGTGCGCGGGAAGTTCCACACGCGAATAGCCTGGGCGCGTGTATTTCAGGGGTGAGCGGGAAGTTCCACACGCGAATAGCCTGGGCGCGTGTATTTCAGGGGTGCGCGGGAAGTTCCACATGCAAATAGCCTGGGCGCGTGTATTTCAGGGGTGCGCGGGAAGTTCCACACGCGAATAGCCTGGGCGCGTGTATTTCAGGGGTGCGCGGGAAGTTCCACACGCGAATAGCCTGGGCGCGTGTATTTCAGGGGTGCGCGGGAAGTTCCACACGCGAATAGCCTGGGCGCGTGTATTTCAGGGGTGCGCGGGAAGTTTTACATGCGATTTCAGCAGGGTACGTGTATTTCAGGTGTGCGCGTGAAGTTCCACACGCAAATAGCTTGGGCGCGTGTATTTCAGGGGTGCGCGGGAAGTTTTACATGCGATTTCAGCAGGGTACCTGTATTTCAGGGGTGCCGGGGAGTCCTACATGTGATTTGACAGTGTGGGTCCTCCCAGGTGTACCCTGTACACCCTCCACGGCCCCTGCAGGCAGCCCACACCACAGGGGACTACCCTGCATCCCTGGGCATGTCCCGCAGGCAGCCCACCCAACATGTGCATGCCCCCCAGCAAAGGCACATGTCTCCTTGAACTAATGAACACCAACTCATGTCCCCCACCACCCCCACCCCCCAGCACTGTGGGGCACCTGCCAGCAGGCCCCCACCCCTGTCCAACTCATGTCCCCCACCACCCCCACCCCCCAGCACTGTGGGGCACCTGCCAGCAGGCCCCCACCCATGTCCAACTCATGTCCCCCAGCACCCTCACCCCCCAGCACTGTGGGGCACCTGCCAGCAGGCCCCCACCCATGTCCAACTCATGTCCCCCACCCCCCCACCCCCCAGCAGTACAGGGGCACCCAACACCAGGCCCCCACCCATGTCTCCCACCACCCCCACCCCCCCAGTCACCAGGGGCAGCTTCCACCAGGCCCCCACCCATGTCTCCCACCACCCCCACCCCCCCAGTCACCAGGTTCAGCCTCCACCAGGCCCCCACCCATGTCTCCCACCACCCCCACCCCCCCAGTCACCAGGGGCAGCCTTCACCAGGCCCCCACCCATGTCTCCCACCACCCCCACCCCCCCAGTCACCAGGGGCAGCCTCCACCAGGCCCCCACCCATGTCTCCCACCACCCCCACCCCCCCAGTCACCAGGGGCAGCCTCCACCAGGCCCCCACCCATGTCTCCCACCACCCCCACCCCCCAATCACCAGGGGCAGCCTCCACCAGGTCCTCACAATCCCCAACACACATGCACGTCAGCGTGTAATACGAGGAAAGGGCCATGCGCGTAAGCGCGCGTGGAAACTGCACGTCCGCGTGTAATACGAGGAAAGGGCCTATGCGCGTAAGTGACGTGACGCACGCAGGTGTTTCCCTCATTGCACGTGATGACAGAACACACGTGGATTTCCACCAATCGCATGTGAAAGTTCCCGGCACCCCGGAACACACGTACCCAGGCCACTTGCGTGTACGCACACTCCCCTCCGATCACACGCGATGACACTCGGACCGTATCCGAACACGGGAAACACGCGCATGGCAAAAGACGTGCACATGCATCAACGCGTCTGCCACACGAAGGCAGGCGGAAGCGTCCCCGCGCACAGCATAAAAGTGCGCGCAAACAACAAACGCGTATATACAGCTACGATGAATGCCCCATTTGTCGCTGCACTGATCGTGGGACACCGCAGGAATAGGAGAATAGCCAGGGCACGCATTTTCGCAACACGGACAAGCCTTTTTGGGATGCCTGACAACCAGGTCTATGGTAGGTATAGGTTTCCACCCCATATCATCCTAGACCTGGTCAGGGAGTGGGAAGATGACCTCACATCCCCCACCCTTTGCTCCCAAGCATTGAGCCCCTTGGAGAAGGTGCTCAATGTCCTGCATTTTTTGGCCACTGGGTCATTTCAGCGGACCACTGCCATAGTGGGGGGGGTCTCACAGGCCACGCAGTCACGCTGCCTACACCAGGTACTGGCAATCATGACAGCGCGCCCCTCAGTCCGCAGGCATATATACATGCCCAGAACACCCGCAGAAAGGCAGGCCGTTGTCCTGGATTTTTTCAGGGTGGCACACTTCCCCAAAGTGCTTGGTGCCATAGATTGCACCCATGTGGCCCTACGTCCACCTAGGGCCATTGAGCACATCTACCGAAACTGCAAGCACTGGCATTCCATCAATGTACAGGTGGTATGTGATGCAAAGGGAATCATCACCTCTGTCTATGCAAACTACCCTGGCTCCACCCATGACAGTTTCATATACAGAATGTCCGCCCTGAGCCGGGCCCTGGAAGCTGGGCAGCATGGCGACACATGGCTCCTAGGTCAGTACAAATGCCCTTGCACATGCATGCAAGTCACACACAGACAAATATCCAAACCCTAATTATCTCAACTATTATCATCTCCCCAGGGGACAGTGCCTACCCTCTGAGCAACCACATAATGACGCCAATCCGGAACCCCACCACACCACCCCAGGTAAGATACAACGCCGCCCATATTGCAACCAGGGGCACAGTGGAGCGCACATTCGGAGTGCTCAAGTCACGTTTCCGCTCCCTTGACCGCTCTGGTGGGCAACTACTCTATGCACCACCAGTAGTGTGCAGGATCATTGTGGCAGCATGTGTCCTGCACAATGTTGCAACACGGCAGGGCGTCCCGGTGGACATGGTGGTGCCCCCACATCCCCAACCACAGGCGCTGCCCATGGGAGGGGACAGGGCACGTGGCGAGGAAGCCCAGACCCAGCTTGTGGCCACATTTTTCACCTAAACTCCCACCCCTGCGGAGTGCACACAGGCCTGGCACATACCAGGTGACAATCGATGATGACAAAGAGACAGTCAACTGTCAAAACCTTACCACCCTGAGATAGTTGCCATGGAAGTGCCACATCGTCTGCATCCCTAGCTACTTAAACACAAGCTATCCTGTGTGACCAAAAGGCACACATATGACATATGACATGATATGGGCCATACACAAGTATTCCAAGGCGCAATGAGGCAGGGAGGGGGGAACAAGGGAACACAGAGAACGGTACTACTAGGCCAGGTGTCATTGGGATCGTGCAAGTGCAGGGGTAGGGGGAATGGGAAAAGTGCAAGGGGAAGGGTGGGGGGGAGTCCAGTACAGGGGAAGTAGCCCGGAAAAATAATACATAGGTCACCTGGTGGCAACTACAAAGGTGAGTGCAGTCAAGTGCTGGGAAGGGAGGGCTGTAGGGATAGAGAGACAGTACTGCAGTGCAGGGGTTGCCAGGGAGGCAGTGCAAGTGGAGAGTGGCTGGGCCAGGGACCAAGGTCGGTGAGAGTGGCCCAGTTGCAGCTCCTGTGCAGTTCCAGTGGAGAATTCTGCAAGGGAGAGGCAGACAGTAAGCAGAAGCAAAGAGGAAGGACATGAGGTGCTTCCAGAACTGGAGATGATTCCCCTCAAGTTCAAGTCAGGCCGGAAGTCTGTTCCAGGGGGAGGGCCCTTCTGCGGAGAGAAATCTACCCCCAGCTAGTTGCTCTGAGAAGCGGATGACACGGACATGCAAGGTGTGCATCACACACACCTGCAAACCAGGCCATGGCCATCACTGTCATGTCACACAAACCCTCCCAAACATCAACATGTCATGGCACGCAATACCCATACACCAATGCAGTAACGATAAGGTACACATTGCCATGTCCTAAATGCACAGTGGCATCGGACACTGCTGGCTGACCCGGAATCAGATGAAATGAAAGACCAACAACCTCCCACCCAAAATAAGTCATTTCAAAATGCATTACAACAGTCGTAGACGTAACATCACAATGAATGCCTGTCCTACTCCTGCATCACACTGCTCAGCGCACAGCACAGTGAATAGCCATTGTGTGTGATGCACACCCTGAGCATCACATCTAAGTGACAGACCACGTCAAACATCAAATCAGGCATGTACTGGATCCATGATCGGTCACAGAACATGTGCTGCCGGGACACAGTGGGCACCAGAAGGCAAACAGTGTACATGTGTATATGCAAGGGTGGGAGTACATGTAGTGCATCAGAGTGCAAGTGTGTGGTTCTGCAAGGACATGCACTCCACATATGCATGTGCACTCAAGTGACCATCAGTGTTCCCTACACATCACATGTGAACATCCACCATGTGTACACCCCAGCATGTCAAACCACAACT
Organism: Ambystoma mexicanum; assembly: GCF_040938575.1. Classification (NCBI taxonomy): domain Eukaryota; kingdom Metazoa; phylum Chordata; class Amphibia; order Caudata; family Ambystomatidae; genus Ambystoma; species Ambystoma mexicanum. The sequence continues at coordinate 873,847,026 of NC_090941.1, forward strand.
ATCCCCTCGCACCTGAAAGGAAAACACAACACATGAACAGGCATTGATCAGCAGAACACAACATGTACATGGGATACCACCATTACTATGTCAGAGTTCCCATCACACTGCAGGGCAAGGCAACAATCAACAACAACCCCCACCTCCCTCACAAATGACCATGACCCACTGAACAACTGCACCTGGGTCATGGAGCCCCCAAACCTCAATTCCACCTGGCCACAGGATCACCTTTACCCTTCGTCACCATCTCCCACCTTGTGTGTAAAAAGATGCCTGAACCCTCAGAATACACACTCTTTTCCGAAACACAAAATCGAAGGCATAAAAACGAACCCAAACACCCTCCAGTAGATGACTTGACGTAGCAGTACCTCACAAAGGCCAAGTACTACCACAATGATGCAACAACCAAGGTAGCACAGCAAAACAATGTCACGACAGGATGTGAGACATGTGTGGTACATGACATAGGATGATGCACCATGAATGGATGTGTACTGTCACAGGTCCCCTGTACAGGCGCGGGAGTGCCACGAAACAACCACCCCCACCATGTCCCGGGTGCCTGCAAGGTCAAACTCACACAGGCCCCTGAGACCCTGGTGGGGAAGGAGGTTCAGGGATATGCAGTCGGGACAGGTGTTGACACACTGGATGACTGGAATGAGCGGCAGGAGAGGGGAGGTGGAATGACACATGAAACTAGGGAATGCACGAAAATGTACAACCTGCATGAACACATACACAATCCAAACAGACTTGGACATCATTGTCATGGCCTTCTGTAGTCCAGGCTCAGGAGTGGTACGAACCCACCACCCCCTCTAGGGTTTTGACGCCTGCAAGTTCGGGGCTTACACAGGCATCCGCAACCCCAGTGGGGAAAGAGGGTCAGGGAACGTTGCTTGGATAGGCACGGGAAGCAGGAACACCGGGTAGAGGGTACAGGTTTCAAAATTGCATAGGATCACGGGTGATTAGGGAGAAAATAACATACCAAATTGAACCACACATACATCCATGCATCAGTACACTCCCCAGCAAGCCTATGCAGAGCAGTTTGTAAGAAAAACAACAAGACACTTAGCTCTGGTTTTGAGTGCTGGCCTCCTGCCTGCGCACTCTCAGGTCCGGTTACAGGAGCACTGCAATGCTGCAAAGAGAGACACAGTCAACAACCTGTACGTGCCAATTGCACAAAAACACAACACCAAACATGCCCCAAAGCAACAGACTACTCTACAAACAGACAATCTGTGGTTGATGCTTCGTACCCATATATAACATCACCCCTGTGACGGGTCATACACAGTCAATGCAGTAAGGCAGCCGTTGCTGGGTGCGTGGCAAATGGAACACTAATGTGTCACAATTCACACAACATGCAATGTTCCCTGGGTAAGCAGACAGACCCATATTGCAAGCCATGACTACAGAGCAAGTTGTGTACCACCATGACCAAAACAAAGTTGGCAGTGCATTTATCATGAAGTACGTGGAAAAGACATGCACTGCACCCGAGTATGTCCCTTGCTGCATGTCCCTGTGAGCTGCCCCTTTCCATGTCTCGGAAGGCTACATGGTTGATACAAGTGGCTCAATGGACCTTGGTATACCGGAGGGTATGTGCCACTGCCCCTGCATGTGTCCCAGACAACCCTACTATCAGCAGCCATCAGTCCACAAACACATCTGAGCTGCATTGTGTGCTTCAACACCAATATTCGTCTAAGCTCACCCTCAGTGCTGTGACTAAGCCTGCATGTGCAACTCGCCTGGTGCAAGCTTTGCTGTGTCGTGGCCCCCCTGTGATGCTCACCTTGCCTGGAGTTCCTTGGAACATGTCAGCAGTACTAGGATGTGGGTCTGCAATCACTGTGCCTCTGCTCCTGCACACATGTGCATGTGGGCACCAACAAACGGGTCCAGAATTCCGTCGTCCAGTGGGACATGTCTGCTGGCAAAGGTGCTCTGGAGGCTCATCCCCCTGCAGAAAGGGCATGTAACACATGATTAATGCTTCAAAGTCATCTGTGTGTGTCTCATCAGGCATCTCATTACTTGACCATGTCAGAGAGTCACATCACAAATCACACCATCAGTCCGTCTTTCACCTACAAAGTGTGGAACACTATCTACAGCATGAATAGCAACAAGCACATGTACAGGAAAGAAATGAAACATACTACACAATGCATAGCAATCAATGTCCACATTAATCATGATACACCCCATCTAGCAAAAGCTGAACAGTGGACAATGACACCTAAATCATCCCCACTAGGGGTGTCAACACAAGTCACACAGCACCAGACATGCCACAGATATGACAGTCCAATGCCCTTGTGTAAAATGCTGTAACACCGAACCATCCTTGCGAGCCCATGGATAATGGAGGCAGGAGTGGCATATATGAGTCAAGGAACCCAAGCAGCAAACACATACACAAGACAACCATGAAGGGCCCAGCTGGAACAGACAGTGGATGCCTTCAAAAGCCACAAAGCACCGCACCGTCACATGAAAGCACAATAGACTAGCAATTTTAAGCTAACTCATCTATTAACTAATTACACTAACTATGGAAAACCTACATTACCTATTTAAACTAACTATCAAACAGAAACTTAACTAACTAAACTAGAAGAAAAATCAAAAATGGCCACATACGACCCGGGGGGGAGGGAAGGCACCCAGGAGGGGGGAGGTACAGGGTGCTGCTCAACATCCACATGCGATGATGCTGAGCCAAAAAAAAAACCTCCATGGGCTCAACGCCTGCACAGCACGACCTATGTGGGAGATAGATGGTCGTCCGAGTCTGGCTCATCCTGGAAAGGAGGACGTGGCACAGTAGCCTGGCCACGCCTAGCCCCAGCTTGCCCCTCGTCGGCAGCAAGTCTGCCGGACGGGTGAGCCTGGTTCTGTGTGGCGATGTGACGTAGGTCCGCATGCAGAACCTCCCGTGATACACGTGCTTCCTCTTGCAAGGTAGCACGTGTAACACGGAGTTCCTCCTGCAAGGCCTGGCTGGACAACCGCTGCACCTCCCGGCAAGCCTGTAGCTCAGCCGAGATGGTACACTCAAGCTGTGCAAACCTCTCCTCTGCCCGCTGCCTCTGGGACATCATAAGGACACCCAGAGTGGATCTGAGGAAAGCATACTCCTCACTCAAGGCATCCATGTGCGCCTCTGCGTGAGCAGCAATTGCTTGATGCAGAGACGACATTTCAGCCTGGCGTGCCCTGTCTGAGGCCGTCATGCCCAGCCTGAGCGAGCGGGCCGTGGACCGTGCCGCCTGCTGCTGGAGAAGCACCTGCCTAGCAGGGGGGAGCACAGATCGGGCCACACGCTCCATGCTCTCAGCGATGTTCTCCATTGCTGCCCCCTGCCATTCGGAATTGGCAGTCATGTCTTGCTCCCACTCAGTATACAGCGGTTGCGCGCGGCGACCGCGTTGCCGGGCTTGACCCCTGCGGGACCCAAGGACCAGGGGTCCTCGCTGTGTTGGCACCGCCTGCGGCTGCACGACTACATGCCCCCGTCGACGTGATGTCCCAGGCACATCAGTGACTGGTGTGGAGGGTGACCCTGCGTCCCGATCCACCACGGGCGGAGGAACCAAGACTGTCTGATCCCTCAGTGCAGGTGTCGCAGACAGAGGAGTGTCCACATCAGAATCACTCACCCCTGACACATGGACTTGATGGTCATCCAACTCAACATGGACGTCAGAGTCGTCATCAAGGCTGGACTCATAGGCAGCCAGAGACAAGATGGACTGCAGCACTTGGGGGTTTTCGTGGCCTACCACCCCACGACCCCCACTAGTGCCGGGTTGATGTGGCGTTACCAACCCTGTGTCTGGCATGACAACACCATCCTCTGCCTCCATTGCGTCATCACCTGAAAAATAGAGGGGAAAAGGTCAATACACATGTCAGAAGCACACGACACACACACACACCGACAGCAAAGGCATCAGGCAGACATGTGACACACAACATATGACCTGGCATGCATGCTGGGTCTACTTTGAATAGCTTCTGTGATCAGACCTGTTGAAAGGTGGCAGTTTCCATGGAAGTGGGTCTATGCAGTGCAGAAAATGTGTACGCCACTCACTACCTACATGTACAAGCACTACATGGTGTGTGCCAGGAAATGTGAAGGCAGTGCAATGTCAAAATCAGACATCACGTGCATTGTGCATTCAATGTGTACCATGTCCAGAAGCCAAGCACCCCTCCACCCCAGTACCAAAGCAGGGATGCCTATCATGGTATCAAAAGGCTGACCATACACCTGTGTATTGACAGGCAGTGTTGACTGGCATCAACAGCTTCATGTGATTCAAATGACAACACTGCAAATGATGCTGGGATAGTGGGCAGGACACATAATGGAAACTCCGGAGGCCGCCCACGTGTGAAGAAGACACAACAAGAGTTGGACAGAGTCATTGGCCATTGAACAGGCTGAGGCCTGTGAGCCACACAGATTGTCAGAGCCTAAACATGTGTGCAATGCAGGACTGAGGCACAGTTGACATGGGAAGGCTGATGAGATGGCAGGCAATGTATGTAACCAAGGACTGATATTACAGTGATCATCCAGTCAAGGACACATAGGGGCATGCGTGCAATGCACATGGAGCATGAATGGGCACTCATGTCCCTGCGGGACATCTGACCCATGCACAGTACAAGTGAGATACCCTGCATCGAGTACTAAGGCTGTACGACATGGCATATGTCTGGCAGATTCTACGCTGGAAGTTAGCATCTACACAGGACACATGGACAAGAAACTACACATTGGCAAGATTGGAGCAGACCAGTGCAAAGGTGGAACTGGGGTGCAGAGTGGCGGAGGAGGGGCAAGGGAGCATGCCTACATGGAGTCCCGCATGCAGGCAGAGGAGACATGCATGACGGTAGCATTGCATTACTTACACATCAGAACCATGTACACGTCACATGTAGCAGCAATCATGCACAACACATCCCACAAGTGAACCACACACATCCTCAACAAACACGCATCAACACTCACTGGACTGGGCATCAAAGTCCAGCTTCTCTCCCACTCCTTCGACCAATTTAGGTTGTAATTTGAGGCACGCTTGGCCTTAGTGCTGCGCTTGATGTCATTCCAACGCTTTTTGCACTCCTGCGCCGTGCGCACCTCATGGCCGAATGAACTGACATGTTCCGCAACATGCTTCCAGTGGGTGTCACATTGGGCAGCCGTGGTCTGACTATTGGCACCCACTAGCATGTCACGGCTGTGGCCCCGCACGTAGTCCACGAGGAAGTCCAGTTCCTGCTTACAGAAAGGCTTCTTCCTCGACGTGCAGGAGGTCATGGCTGTGTGTGGGGTCGCAGCCTGTGCTGCAGGTGCAACCTTCCTCCTCTTGGACTGTGGCGCAGACCCTGGCTGGCTAATGCCGCCCTGACCAGCATGGCCAGTGGGTTCGGTGGATTGAGCCAAGGGAGTGGCAGGTGGAGGGATGACCAGAGGCCTGACTTGTGTCAGTGGCAGCTGGGTGCCCACTAATGGACCCTGCGCAGCAACATCAGCTGTGGCAGGGTGGTTGGCCGCAACGGTCCTGGTTGGCAGGCTCACAACCGGGGTGCTGTTGGGTGCATCTGCCCCTGCACTTGCCAACACCCGGCTGTTCGGGGCAGCAGATGACATGACTGCCCCAGGGACACGTGTCTTGGTCTGAGCAGCCCAGCGTGCCCCTATGGTTTCCCCCCTGGCCTGTTGGAGATCTACCAAGGGCTCTTCAAGTGCCAACGCAGCCTGCGCTGGCAGACCCTGAGCCTGGGTGGCGGTGTCCACAGCTGCACCTGCAGCTACCACCACCCTTGGGCCCGTGGCAGTCGATGGAACGGACTGCCGGGTCATATAGGTGCCAGTGCCAGATGCAGGAGCTGCATCCCCCGGAACCACAGGGGGTGGTGGCATGGCTGCACCGACACATGGCACAACATTGTGCTCAAGTGGCGCACCCCTGCCTCTTCCCCCTCTGTGGCTGCCCTGGACACCCTGGAGTCCCCCTACTCCCTGGTCACCACGGCCACATCCCCGACCACGCCCACCACGAGGAGTACGCCCAGCTGAGGCGCCCCTCACCTTTGGTGGCCTCCCAACCATGGCACAGATGTAGTAGTGCTGGCACAGATGGAGTGGTGCCAATGGGAGGTGTACACCACAATTGACCTGGGCAATTGGGGTGAAGGGGGTGGGAAGCAAGATGTTAACAGCCCCCCTGCACCTGCAAGGCTGTATGTGACCCCGGTGATGTGGTGACGGGTCACGCAACGCTCAGGCACCCCAAAACTGCAGTAAAACCGTGCACGCAACCCTGCAGCCTACGTGCGTGGATTGAACCTCCCGCAGTACGCGGTGGCACCCAGTAACACGAATAATGCGTACGCGTGGGACACGCAGGCTACTATGACATCAAAAATGGGTGCGATACACAGGGGCACCCGCAGTGGGAAAAAGAGCGTGTGTGACTCACCGTCTGACTAGCGCGATGCAGAAAAACACGCGTAGCCAATACCCCCGCCAAAAGAAGAGATACGTCCTTGAGAGCTGTGAAGTTGTGATGGCGCGCGAAACAACAGGAAGCAGCAACACACGTCGGTCTCCACGAAAGGCACGTACAGCGAACTGCTGGGCCCGCTCACCTTTAACCCGTGCTGAGGGAAACGCACACGCGCGTCACGTCACTTACGCGCATAGGCTGTTTCCTCGTATTACACGCGGACGTGCAGTTTCCACGCGCGCTTACGCGCATGGGCCTTTCCTCGTATTACACGCGGACGTGCAGTTTCCACGCGCGCTTACACGCATGGCCCTTTCCTCGTCTTACACGCTGACGTGCATGTGTGTTGGGGATTGTGAGGACCTGGTGGAGGCTGCCCATGGTGGCTGGGGCTGCAGGGGGACATGCGTTGGGGGGGAGTAGAGCAAGTTGACATGTGGGTTGGCTGGTGGGCATGGGCATGGTGGGTGGGGTGCCTGCATGACATGTGCTGGGTAGGCCCCTGTGGTGTGAGCCACCTGCAGGGGCCGTGGAGGGTGTAGAGGGAACACCTGGGAGGACCCACAGGTGCAATTCAAGTGTGCTGCTCCTCGCGCACACCTGTAATACACGTACCCTGATGGAATTGCGTGTGTAACTTCCCGCGCACCCCCAAAATACACGTACCCTGCTCAATCGCGTGTGTCACTTCCCGCGCGCCCCCGAAATAAGCGTAGCCCGCTCCCCCAGGCCCGATCGCGTGAGAAAGTTCACGCGAACCCCTGAAATACACGTAGCCCGCTACCCCAGGCCCGATCACGTGAGAAAGTTCACGCGAACCCCTGTAATACACGTAGCATGCTCCCCTAGGCCCGATCGCGTGAAAAAGTTCATGCGAACCCCTGTAATACACGTAGCCCGCTCCCCCAGGCCCGATCGCGTGAGAAAGTTCACGCGAACCCCTGAAATACACGTAGCCCTCTCCCCCAGGCCCGATCGCGTGAAGAACTTCACGCGAACCCCTGTAATACACGTAGCCCGTTCCCCCAGGCCCGATCGCGTGAGAAAGTTCACGCGGACCCCTGAAATACACGTAGCCCGCTCCCCCAGGCCCGATCACGTGAGAAAGTTCACGCGAACCCCTGTAATACACGTAGCACGCTCCCCTAGGCCCGATCGCGTGAAAAAGTTCACGCGGACCCCTGAAATACACGTAGCCCGCTCCCCCAGGCCCGATCGCGTGGGAAAGTTCACGCGGACCCCTGAAATACACGTAGCCCGCTCCCCCAGGCCCGATCGCGTGAATAAGTTCACGCGAACCCCTGAAATACACGTAGCCCGCTCCCCCAGGCCCGATCGCGTGAGAAAGTTCACGCGAACCCCTGAAATACACGTAGCCCGCTCCCCCAGGCCCGATCGCGTGAGTAAGTTCACGCGAACCCCCGAAATACACGTGCCCCGCTCGCACAATTGCTGTATGTTGCCACTTTTGTAATGCGCAGGGACGCTACCGCCTGCCTTCGTGTGGCGGACGTGTATCGGCTTGTGCGTGTCTTTCGCTGTGCGTGGCTTTGCCCTATTCGGTTCCATGAATACGTGTGGTTCGGGTGCGTGTGGGCGTTCCCTCTGCTTCCCTGCAGTACATCCCCAGTTACGGCCTTGTTTTCACAAGTTGTTCCCCATTCCGCGCGTTACGCCCCGTGTTCCGCCCACTTTCTAGTGTATGCGCAGAGGTTGTGCGCTTTCACTGTGCGCGTCGCGCACGTCTTTCGGGATGTTGCAGTGACGTGTGCGCCATGCACGGGTTTGGCGCACATCCCGAGGAAGACACGCGCAGGGACTTCCATGAATCGCACGCGTGCGCGTGCGCCTCTTTTTTTCCGCTTGCGCCTGCTTGCGCCTGCTTGCGCCTGCTTGCGCGTAGATTTTCGGCGCACGTTTGTTCCATGAATCGGCCCCTAAATGGTTTGAATTAGCTCTCTACCTTGTAGCAGAAAACAAATACGAAATAACTGACCCCTTAATACTTTGCAGTTACTGCACTACAAAACTTGACAACAACCAAATTCCTATATGTGCTATCACAAATAATTTGGAATTATACCCACTGCCTAAACCCATACAACAACTTAATTTATATGAGAGCATCATAATTCAAACAGGGCACCCATTTCAAGCAATAATACGCCTTCAACCAAAAACAGCAAAATTACCTCCCTCTGAATTGGTAAAATTCATTTGTGGAAAAGTAGTTTATTTACCATTAGATTTAAAAGAAAATGTGCATAGTCTAGGAGTGCAACGTCCAATGCAGCAATCTTTAATTATCTTAGTAAATGGAGTACCTACAAAAGACAAAAAAATATGGCAACAGCTGGTATATTTACATAAAGTTAGACATGCCTTACAATATCTTAAAGAGAATAATGAATATTACAAAGAAATTAATATTGAAGAAAACTTGAAGGATACAACTGAAATAATTCAAGAAACACAAGAAGCTGGTCAATTTGAGCTCCTAGATCCTACTACAATATCAAATTCTTTAGACCATTATACAATTCATCCTTTGCACTCTAATGACACCACTGGAAACGTACCAAATGAGTCAAACAAAAGGATCCCCAATAAGCATATGGAAAAAAAGTATAGAAGCACGTGCTTTTCCTCTACTCTTTCCTACTGGCAAAGGAGGAAGGTACGATGATAGACCTATTCAAATATCAGCTTCAGAATACTGCTCATTACGGATGTATTCTGAAGATCCCAGATTAAGACAAAATGTGGAATACATATTCCACCTACTCTTTGAAAGTGAACTAGCAACTTTATGTTACGGAGTTGCACACATATTAAAATCAGGATCACACTTTCAAAATATGACAGCTACACAATTATTACAAAAAGTGCAACAAAAGGATGAGGTTTTACAATCAAATGTTACAAATCTATTAGGAAATATGCATGGTACTAAAGAGTACTGCTTTCGACATAAGGGATATGTACGTTATATGATCAGAAACCTTGGGCCACCGAATTGGTTTGTTGCATTAAGTTGTGCAGAATATGCATGGGAAGATTTACATGATTTTTTACGCATATCAAACAAAAACAAAACAAGCATAGATATACTAACACCTGGAGAACTTTGTTCTTTGGATCCTGTTAATGTTTCAAGATATTTTCACCATCGCTTCATTGCTATGCTATATTTTATTTGTAATAAAACTGTTCCTCCCCTTGGAGAAGTGCAACACTTCTTTTGGAGAAAAGAATACCAAGCCAGAGGAGCACCACATATCCACATGCTTTTATGGATTAAAGATGCTCCTAAATTTGGTCAAGACAGTGATGCCACTGTTTTACAGTTTATTGAAAAATATATTGCTTGTGAAATTCCATCAGAATCCACAAATAGTGATCTTCATGCACACATTTTAAAATTTCAAAGACACAAATGTGGAAAATATTGTAGTCGCAAATACAAAAACAAAGGGAAATACTACATCAAATGCTGATGTGGTTTCCCTAGACCAGTTACAAATACAGGTCAAGTGAACAACCTCATGTCTTCAGTTAGACATAGTGTTAAAGGTAAGTCACCTAAAAATACATATTACATAAAAAGAAAAGAAGAAGAAAAATGTATCAATGATTACATTGCAATCATTGCCCACTTATGGAATGCAAACATAGATGTGCAATACATTGCAGACAATTCTACTGCAGTTGCACGATATGTCACAGCATGCTTAACCAAAGCAGAAAAGACAGAGCTCCAAGACCTCTGGAATGACCTGTCATCAGATAAAACAGTGTCTCAGAAATTATACAGCTTGTGCATAAAAATGCTCTCCCATAGAGAATGTGGATCATATGAAGCAGCTGATCATTTAACTGGTACTGCATTGTATGGTAAATCTGAAAATATAGTATGGCTAAGTCTTGGTCCAGCTAAATCTAGAAAAAGAGTTCTAAAACCCTACGAAGATATAGAAACAATAGCCAAACGTGATCCCAACAGCCAAGACATTTAAAAAAAAACTATTTATTGGACACATACTACCCAAACAGAAGTAATACTTTGGAAACCATGTGTCTATACCACATAGCCCAAAACTACACATACAAAAATAATATAAAACCTGATGAAAAAAAAGGTAAATACAGAGTGACAAACTGTGAAGGCAGCTTAGTTAAACTCACTAAACCAAATTTAATTAATCATATCAAATTGTCATTAAAGACTCCTCAACATAAAATAAGTATATTACATGTCCCTGCTACAACTCTTCAAACCATGGAGAAAAGAAGAAGAAATAGTAGATAACTATGACCCGTATGAAGAAGGTTTCAAAGCAAATGAAAGCACTATAACTGATGTAAACTTTACACAGTACAAAACAATGTTGCACAATGAACAGCAACACGAAGAAGAACTCCAGGCCCAACTAGACAGGACACTCCTGACAGTAGTCAACCTTCTGTAACAGGAAGCCAAGAATCACTGGGAGAGCCACCAATAGCAAATAAGGCAGAATTAGCTATGATAGAAGTAGAAAAGACGATGTGTCAGTATGAAGATAAAGAAGACTAAACTATACTACAATCAAAACTAAACAATGAGCAATGTAGCATTTTTTCAAGAAGTAACAAAACAAATTGCACATGGTGTACAACACGAAAATAAAGAATGTTCCTGCCATAATTATAAACCTATACTACTATACGTCAGTGGTGAAGCTGGTTCTGGCAAAACATTCCTAATCAAAATCATCAGTAAGTTCCTTCAACAATTGACAAACAACAAACTGTCAGCTGTTCTTACTGCCCCCACTGGTTTAACTGCCTACAATATAGGTGGTGTTACGTTACACTGATTACTACTATTGCCAGTAGAACACAAAAACAAATGAGACTATCACAAACTTTCTGCAGAAGCTGCAATGGAACTACGCAAAGTATTGAAACAAATGAAAATGCTACTAATAGATGAAGTGAGCATGGTCTTCAACCTAATGTTGGCTTTGATTCACCTCAGATTACAAGAAGTACTCAAAACAAACTATGAAGAGCTCTTTGCAGGAAAACACAATATTGTTTTCGGAGATCTTCTTCAATTGACACCAGTAAAAGGTGAGCCTATTTTTAAAACATTAGGACACCAACTCTGCCGTAAAACTGTTGGCAGCATTGGAAATGTCAACCTTTGGCAACATTTCCAATACAGAGAATTAACAGAAAACATACAGCAATCTGCAGATCAAACGTATGCCAACATCTTAAAACGTATCAGAGTTGGTATACTTTCTAAAGAAGCAGAAGCAATAATGAAAACCTGGCACATTAATACACTTAATGGCGATAATGCATGTGCTACAGATGTTATGGAACAATTAGCCCACAAAAATGTCAATTGTATGGCCTTAATGCCAACTCTTGCAAGCTGTTTCAAATTCAATGAAATAATGTTAAGTAAAGAAATGCAACCAATAATGGAAATTAGCGCCACAGACAAATTAGATGTACATGGTATGACACTACCTATGTGTGACCAAGCCACAACAAGACTAAATAGTTTAGAAAAATAAATCTCAAACACAGTAGGCTTAGAAAAGATATTAAAGTAATGCTTAAACGTAACCTTGACGTGGACCAAGGTCTAGTTCATGGAGCGCTCGGTACAGTTGTTGGCTTTCAAACATACCCACGTGACAACAAAATTCAGTTTGTCAATATTCTCTTTTACAGACATTCAGAAGTAAAGAGGATAGGACGCTCAACAGCTCGATTCCTTCTCTTCAAAGACATGTATGTACGCAGAATTTTTTTTTCTATAACTCTTGCATACACAGTCACAAATCATAAATCACAAGGTCTTACCCTAGACAAAGCAATGATAGATATTGGTAACACAGTCTTTAAAGAAGGCATGAGCTATGTAACACTATCACGCTTACCTACACTTGACGGTCTATTTCTAATCAAAGTTGACGCAAGTAAAGTAAACGCTGATATTCCTTGCATTTTAGAATACAATAGACTTCGCTCACTATACACCCCCCATCTAAACACATATTCTGTTCCTCAAAAAGTAAAACATTATAAAAGAAAAATAAATCAAACAGAAATGCAACAGGATGTCACTGCAAATCCTCCAAAGAGAGTAAAAGAAACGTATACTTCATCAAGTACCACAAGCAAAAAAAAATCAATCAGGGAAAGTAAACCAGGTACTTCTTCAAAGAAGGAAGACAAACTCCAAAAAAAAGCACTCAGATACAGAACTACCTGGTCCATTTAAACTCTCAAATATAGTTGGTGTAAGTTGCTACGCAAATGTAGCAATGAATATTCTATTTCAATTACCACCAATTGTTGACAACATTTACTTACACAGTACAGACCAATTGTGTTTGCAAATGTTAGTACTTCACAGAAATGCAGCAAACAATCCTGATAACACATATAGTGTTTATGGAATAAGTCAACAATTGGACTAACTGTGCTGGAATGGTGAAATTCACTATAAACTCACAGGAAGATCCACAAGAATGTCTAATGTACTTACTACAAGTACTGGAAAATATAAACATCCCTATAAATGAAATCTTCCAGATTTCATACATGTGGAAACATACATGCACTTTCTGCAACAATGTGACACAAGAACAAATCCCCAATGAACGCCTTGTATATATATCAATACCTAATTGTGAATACATTCCATTTCAGCAACTTGTACAAAATGCAAACATGGTAGACTATGTTCCACCTGCAATTCAGATAATCGCTCCACTTTACTAATACAAACACATAGTAAACACATAGTAAATACGTAATACTAATGCTTCTACGTTACAATGCAGATCGTACCAAAAACAACTGCAAGCTGACTGGATTCACACACGGTCAAGTATCACTTGGTAAGAAAACCTTCACAACAATAGGTATAATCTACCACGCAGGAGCCACAACCAATTCAGAGCACTACACTGCATATATAGAAAAGAAATGTGGATGGTTTGAATGTAATGAGAGTACCATTACTCTAAAGCAAAGATTACCAGCAAATCTTACAAACGCTTATTTAATGTTCTTAAAACCAAAATTTGATAACTAAACTGTACTTAAACCCTAGATAATCTTGTAGTAAAAAAATGCAAACTGTTTGACTATTCCAAAAGCTATCTAACTGGCCAAACATTCTACAACAACTAATCAGATAAATGAATACCAGTAAATTAGAGCAAAAAATAGACAGTTAAAATACGCCAATTGGTACCTAACTGTCCCAAAATTTAACAATATCCAAACAGATAAATCAATACCACTAAAATATATTAAAAAATAGGCAATTAGAATACACCTACTGGTATCTAACTGCTCCAAAATGTTATAATATCCAAACAAATAAATATATTACTGCTCCAAAAAAATGCAACAAGCCAATGTAAAAAGCATTACCCAGAAACAACAAGTGAACACTGAAAACAAACAAACAAATAAACTGTAGCATAACAGAAAAAGGTATTTTTTTTAATCCATCATGGATTTTATTTTTCTCCCACAGAACCAATGATTTTAGCAATGAACACAGAAACTGAGCAAATTGCAAAGTACTCTGGTTTGTAATCTACTAAATATGAGGGTCCAAAAAAAAAATTTGATAAGTCATTACAAAATACTAATACTAACATGCTATTTTCTTTTATCACAGAAATTAACAAGAAATACATGTACTCCAGTTACTAATCCAAACAGTAAGTATATTATACACTCTATGCCCTGGCCACAACCATCGCAGCATATCACACCCATAGTATCTTATAACTTTGTTCCTTATAAATTTGTTTTTGACCCAAAGTTAAAAGTAACTATAAGTGTGATATCCTGCAGTGGTTGTGGCCAAGGCATAGAGTGTTGGGTGCATGGCCAAATGGCCATGCACCCAATACTCTATGCCCTGGCCATTTGGCCATGCACCCAACACTCTATGCCCTGGCCACAACCACCACAGCATATCACACCCATAGAATCAACATTTGAACTATGGCCTGTGGAAACTTTTAATGTCCGCGGACATTATGAGTGTTCTTAGAACACTTTCAACTTGCCAGCGAACAATACGGACAGCATCTTCAGGACACCCCCTACGAACATTTCAGGACAACGCGAGAGTTCTTAGAACACTTCCAACTTGACAACGAACAATACGGACAGCGTCCTCAGAACACCTCCATTTTGTTTATTTACGAACATTTAAGGACACCGCGAGAGTTCTTAGAACACTTTCAACTTGACAACAAATTCAGGCCACCGCGAGAGTTCTTAGAACACTTTCAACTTGACAGCGAACAATACGGACAGCGTCTTCAGGACACCCCCTACGAACATTTCAGGACACCACGAGTGTTCTGAGAACATATTCAATTTACCATCAAACAATACAGACAGAGTCCTCAGAACACCCCAATTGTGTTTATTTGCAAACATTTCAGGATACCGCGAGAGTTCTTAGAACACATTCAATTTGCCAGAGAACAATACGGACAGCGTCCTCAGGACGGACAGCATCATCAGAACACCCCCTATGAACATTTCAGGACACCGCAAGTGTTCTTAAAACACATTCAACTTGCCATCGAAGAATACAGACAGCGTCTTCAGGACACGCCCTATGAACATTTCAGGACAACGTGAGAGTTCTTAGAACACTTTCAACTTCACAACGTACAATACACACAGCGTCCTCAGGACAACCCCATTTTGTTTATTTGCAAACATTTCAGGACACCGCGAGTGTTCTTAGAACACATTCAACTTGCCAGAGAACAATACAGACAGAGTCCTCAGAACACCCCCATTCTGTTTATTTGCAAACATTTCAGGACACCACGAGCGTTCTTAGAACACAATCAACTTAATAAAGAATACTACAGACAGCGTCCTCAGAACACCCCCATTTTATTTATTTATGAACATTTCAGGACACCGCGAGAGTGCTTAGTATACATTCAACTTGCCAGAGAACAATACGGACAGCGTCCTCAGGACGGACAGCATCATCAGAACACCCCTTACGAACATTTCAGGACACCGCAAGTGTTCTTAGAACACATTCAACTTGCCATAGAACAATACGGACAGCGTCTTCAGGTCACCCCCTACGAACATTTCAGGACAACGCGAGAGTTCTTAGAACACTTTCAACTTCACAACGAACAATACGCACAGTGTCCTCAGGACACCCCCATTTTGTTTATTTGCGAACATTTCAGGACACCGCAAGTGTTCTTAGAACACATTCAATTTGCCAGAGAACAATACGGACAGCGTCCTCAGGACGAACAGCGTCATCAGAACACCCCCTACGAACATTTCAGGACACCACGAGCGTTCTTAGAACACATTCAACTTTCTATCGAACAATACGGACAGCGTCTGAAGGACACCCCCTACGAACATTTCAGGACAACGTGAGAGTTCTTAGAACACTTTCAACTTCACAACGAACAATATGCACAGCGTCCTCAGGACACCCCCATTTTGTTTATTTGCGAACATTTCAGGACACCGCAAGTTTACTTAGAACACATTCAACTTGCCAGAGAACAATACAGACAGCGTCTTCAGGACGAACAGTGTCATCAGAACACCCCCTACGACCATTTCAGGACACCACGAGTGTTTTTAGAACAAATTCAACTTGCTATCGAACTATACGGACAGCGTCTTCAGGTCACCCCCTTACGAACATTTCAGGACACCACAAGTGTTCTTAGAACACATTCAACTTGCCATCTAACAATACGGACAGCGTCTTCAGGACACCCCCTATGAACATTTCAGGACAATGCGAGAGTTCTTCGAACACTTTCAACTACACAACGAACAATAGGGACAGCGTCCTCAGGACACCCCCATTTTGTTTATTTGCGAACATTTCAGGACACCGTGAGTGTTCTTAGAACACATTCAACTTGCCAGAGAACAATATGGACAGTGTCCTCAGGACACCCTCTACGAACATTTCAGGACAACACGAGAGTTCTTAGAACATTTTCAACTTGACAACGAACAATACGGACAGCGTCCTCAGAACACCCCCATTTTGTTTATTTACTAACATTTAAGGACACTGCAAGAGTTCTTAGAACATTTTCAACTTGACAACGAACAATACGGACAGCATCCTCAGGACACCCCCATTTTGTTTATTTGCGAACATTTCAGGACACCACAAATGTTCTTAGAACACATTCAATTTACAAGAGAACAATACGGACAGCGTCCCCAGGACACCCCATTTTGTTTATTTACGAACATTTCCGGACACCTCGAGTGTTCTTAGAAGAGTTTCAGCTTGCTTCCGAACAAAACGGACACATATTGAGTCATCAGAACACCCCCCCATTCAGTTTATTTAGAACATTTCAGGACACCTGTGCAACCGCAGACAAATCGTACACAACAAGAACGTCTACCACATGAAAAAACACAACTTTCAACCTATCTGATACTCTCCCATCCTCCCCAAACACTCCTACACACCAACACACTCTACTAAATACAAGTTTTGAACCAAGTTTCACCGCGCTGTCCGTGAATCCAAGATGGCAGGCGCAACCGAAAATCTGACGCGCTTCACGCTCCACACCGTCCAATCAGTGAACACGTCACCTGTCCGCGGACATGACGTAAGCCGATCAGCCAATCAGGACACTGTCCATGGAGCGAACAGGGAAGTGTGTCCGCGGACCGAACACAGATATCACTAATTTTTTATGACCCACTTTTTCATCATTTTTTAAAAAAAAACTACTGGATGAATTTTCACCAAATCTGCAAAAGCACGCTTTCGGGACCAAGCCACTGCTCCCGGTCCAATTTTGGTGAAAATCCGTCCAGCGGTTTGGACTGTAGGCGCGAGCAATGTTTTTTTCCCATTCAGTCTATGGGAAAAAAATAAATTTTGGGCCCCCCCCCATAACTTTTTCCCCCCTTGATGAATCCTCACCAAACTTTGCAAAAAAAAATCAGAGTGGGCCATATACTTTTTTTGCAAAGTTTGCTTCGTCCAGGGGGAGCAAAGTTATAAGCCGCCCAAAAAGTGCTCTTCCTATGGAAACACCAACTTAACCATAACTACATGGCCACTACCGTGGCCATGTAATATATTACACGGCCCAGGGTAGTGGCCATGTAGTTATGGTTAAGTTGCTAATCCCATAGGAAGAGCACATTTTGTGTGGCTTATAACTTTGCCATCCCTGGACGAATCCTCACCAAACTTTGCAAAAAAAGTATATGGCCCACTCTGAATTTTTTCTTTAAGGGGGTCTGTCCCAAAATGTATTTTTTCCCCTAGAGTGAATGGGGAAAAAACTGTGCTCACCACCTACAGCTCAAACCACTGGACGGATTTGCACCATATTTGCGGCAGGAGGAGCGGCTTGGTCCCGAAAGTGTGCTTTTGTAAATTTGGTGGAAATCCGTCCAGTATTTTTTTTAAAATGACCAAAAAGTAGGTCTAAAAAATTTAGTGATATCTATGTCTGCTCCGCGGACACATTTCCCTGTTCGCTCCGCGGACAGGACATGGATTGGCTAATCGGCTTGCGTCATGTCCGTGGACATATGACGTGTTCGCTGATTGGCTGGAATGAAGCATGAGGTGCGTCGTATTGTTTTGATGCACCTGCCTTCTTCGATCCCTGGACAGCCACGGACAGCGTGGCGACAATCGGGGAAAAAATACAACTTTGGGGAGTGTGTTGGTGTGTAAGAGTGCTTGGGGAGGGTGGGGGAATAAGAGATGGGTCAAATTCTGTATTTGTTTAGGTGGCAGGCCCCCTTTTACTTTACTTTATTATATTTATAATGCGCAACCATAGACCCATAGGTGTGAGGGCGCAGACAGACACAGAAAGAGGATCAAGACGGAGAGGTCATAGAGAGAGAGAAGAAAAAATGACTATTTGAACGAAATGTTTTAAGGCCCTTCTTAAAGATGCTCAACACTGCTGAATTTCTCAAATGATCCGGCAGCGTGTTCCAAAAAGTCAGCGCCGCAAATGCAAAGGCACCACATTGTGCTTTTTTGGTTTTCACTCTGGGCTGATGGAGCAGATTCTGATTGTTAGATCGAAGATTTCTGGCCGAGGATATTATTCCTATATATCTTTGTAGATAGAAGGGCATCTTGCCCCTGAGGCATTTAAAAGTGATGACCATAAGTCTAAAGGAAATTCTTGAGTCCACAGGAAGCCAATGCAGTGCTCGCCGTGCCTCCGAGACGTGAGCCCTATAAGCAAGGCCAGATACTACTCTAACTGCTCCGTTTTGTACCACCTGGAGGCGATTGATGGTTTTTTTGCTGGAGCCTGCTAGAAGACTGCAGCAGTAATCCAGTTTAGAGCCTATAATGGCTTGAGCAATGGTCTCTGCATTAGATTGAGAGATGAGAGTTCGAAGATGGGACAAGAGTTTAATATAATAGGTGGCAGAAGCTACTGTACTGGCCACATAAGCTTTCATATTAAGGGATTGATCCAATATCACCTCGAGGATCTTAACTTTGGGAAGGGTAGGGATTAACACATCTCCCAACTGGAATTGTTTATACGCAGGGTCTAGTTTAGCTATGGAACTGTCCGATCCCACGACCATGAGTTCCGTCTTGCTACGATTAAGTGCAAGATTGTTAAACATCATCCATTGTTCTATCATCGCAAAGACCCGATTAAGTTCTTTTTCGTCCTCCTCATGCTGGCCCGTTAGAGGGATGACACATTGGGTGTCGTCGGCATAGTTGGAAAAGAGTATGCTCTCCCGGGCAAGATGGGCAAAAAAGGGAGTCATAAAGATGTTATAAATGCACGGTGACAGGCTGGCGCCCTGTGGAACTCCAAACAGTATCTGGATTGCTGGCGCGTTGGCATTATTGGCACATACCCTACTAGATCTGTTGGATAAGAAAGATAGAAGCCAGTTGGTAGCTGCCTGCGAGCAGTTGGCTACGGATATAAGCCTATATGCGAGAATGACATGATCGACTAGGTCGAACGTTGCCGATTGGTCCAAAGAAATAAGAAGTGAGCCTGCTAGGCTGATGTATTTGTCATGTCCACGGTCACTGTGGCTGTCCGCTGACATAAAAAATGCAGTAGCCCATATAGCACACTTAAAATGTTTGATTCTATAGGTTTGATATGCTGCGGTGGTTGTGGCCAGGGCCTAGAGTCTTGGGTGCATGGCCGAAGGTGTGCTTTTGTAAATTTGGTGGAAATATGTCCTGTAGTTTTTTTTTAAAATGATCAAAAAGTAGGTCTAAAAAAATGAGTGATATCTATGTCCGCTCCGTGGACACATTTCCCTGTTCGCTCCGCAGACAGGACACCGATTGGCTAATCGGCTTGCATCATGTCCGCAGACATGCAACGTGTTTGCTGATTGGCTGGAATGAAGCGTGAGGTGCGTCATATTGTTTTGATGCGCCCGCCATCTTGGATCCGCAGACGTCCGCGGACAGGGCAGAGACTAACAGAGAAAAAATACAACTTTGGGGAGTGTGTTGGTGTGTAAGAGTGCTTGGGGAGGGTGAGGGAGTAAGAGATGGGTCAAATGCTGTATTTGTTTAGGTGGCAGGCACCCCTGATGTGTTTGTCATGTCCACATAAAAGATGCAGTAGCCCATATAGCACAGTTAAAATGTTTGATTCTATGGGTGTGATATTCTGAGGTGGTTGTGGCCAGGGCCTAGAGTCTTGGGTGCATGGCCGAAGTCCGTAGGCCGTAGGCCATGCACCCAATACTCTAGGCACTGGCCACAACCATCACAGCATAACACATCCATAGAATCAAACATCTATCAAATATCCGCAAATCTACAGTTAGGTATGTATACATACACAAAGCGTTCATTGGGGATTTGTTCCTGTGCCACATTGTTTCAGAGAGTGCATGTATGTTTCCACATGTATGAAATCTGGACGATTTCATTTATAGGTATGTTTTTGTTTTCCAGTACTTGTAGTAAGTACATTAGAAATTCTTGTGGATTTTCTTGTGAGTTTATAGTGAATTTCACCATTCCAGCACACTAGTTCAATTCTTGTCTTATTCCATGAACACTGTATGTGTTATCAGGATTGTTGCTTGCATTTCTATGAAGGACTAACACTTGCAAACACAATTTGTCTGAATTGTGTAGGTAAATGTTGTCAACAATTGGTGGCAATTGGAAGAGAATATTTATTGCTACATTTGTGTAGCAATTTACACTAGTTATATTTGAAAATTTGAATGGACCAGATAGTTCTGTGTCCAAGTCATTTCTTCAGAGTGTGTGTTGCTTCTTTAAAGAAGTACCTGAGTTACTTTGAGTAGTAGAGTAGTAAATTCTTCTTTGGTTGTAGTAATTGATGAAGTATTAGCTTATTTTACTCTCTTTGGAGGATTTGCAGTGAGATCCTGTTGCATTACTGTTTGAAGTAGTTTTCTTTTACAATGCTTTGCTTTT
Source organism: Ambystoma mexicanum (assembly GCF_040938575.1). NCBI lineage: Eukaryota > Metazoa > Chordata > Amphibia > Caudata > Ambystomatidae > Ambystoma > Ambystoma mexicanum. Next base: position 873,868,092 of record NC_090941.1, read on the forward strand.
TGTGGAACAGGATAGGTTTTTAGATGGCGTGTGTACAGTGAACGTAGTTTATTGTATTCTAAAATGCGAGGAATATCAGTCTTTACTTTATTGTTTAGAAATAGACTGTCAAGTGTACGTAAGCCTGATAGTGCTACATAGCTCATGCCTTCTTTAAAGACTGTGTTCCCAATATCTATCAATGCTTTATCTAAGGTAAGACCTTATGATTTATGAATGGTGACTGCATATGCTAGAGTTAGAGAAAAGTGCTCTCTGTGCGTACTTACATGTCTTTGAAAAGAAGGAATCGAACTGTTGCGTGTCCTATCCTTTATACTTCTGATAGTTTGTCAAAGAGAATATTGACAAACTGAATGCTGTTGTCACGTGGGTATGTTTGAAAGCCAACAGCTGTACCAAGTGCTCCTTTAACTAGTCCATGCTCCACATCAAGGTTACATTTAAGCATTACTCTACAGTTTAAAGACAATTTTATTATTTTCTCCAAACCAGCTGTGTTGGAGATAGAGTTTTCTAAGGTATTTAGTCTTGTTGTGGCTTGTTGACACATGGGTAGTGTCATACCATGTACGTCCAGTTTGTCTGTGGAGCAAACTTCAATTATTGGTTTTATTTCTTTTTTCAACATTGTTTCATCGAATTTTGAACAGCTTGTAAGAGTTGGCATCAAGGACATACAATTGACATTTTTGTGTGCTAATTTTTCCATGACATCAGTAGCACATGAGTTATGGCCATACAGTGCATGGATGTGCCGGGTTTTTAATATTGATTGTTCTTCTTTCGGTAGTACACCAACTCTAATACTTTTTTAAATGTTGGCGTATGTGAGGTCTGCAGACTGGCGCATATTTTCTGTTAAATCTCTGTATTGGAAATGTTGCCAAAGGTTGACATTTCCTATGCTGCCAACAGTTTTATGACAGAGTTTGTGTCCTAAGGTTTTAAAAATAGGTTCATCTTTCACTGGTGTCAATTGAAGAAGATCTCCGAAAACAATAATGTGTTTTCCTCCAAAGAGCTCTTTGTAGTTTGTTTTGAGTACTTCCTGAGTACTTCTTGTAATCTGAGGTGAATCAAAGCCAACATTAGGTTGCAGACTATGCTCACTTCTTCTATTAGTAGCATTGCATTTGTGTTGACACTCTGCGTAGCTCCAGGAGTAGTAATCCGTTTAAAGTGACACCGCCTATGTTGTAGGCAGCTAAACCTATGGGGGCATTTACAACAGCTGACAGTTTGTTGGTTGTCAATTTTGTCAATTTTGATTAAAAATGTTTTGCCTAAACCAGCTTGACCACTGACGTATAGTAGTATAGGTTTGTAATTTTGGCAGGTACATTCTTTATTTTCTTGTTGTACGCCATGTGAAATTTCTTTTGTTACTTCTTGAAAAATGCTACGCTGCTCATTGTTCAGTTTTGATTGCAGTAAAGTTAAGTTTTCTGTATCTTCTTCATAGTGAAACATGGTGTTTTCTACTTCTGTCATAGCTAATTCTGCCTCATTTGCTATTAGTGGCTGTCCCAGTGGTTCTTGGCTTCCTGTTATAGAAGGTTGACTACTGCCTGGAGTGTCTTTATCTAGTTGGGCCTGGAGTTCTTCTTCGTGTTGCTGTTCATTGTGCAACATTGTTTTGTACTGTATAAAGTTTACATCGGTTATAGTGCTTTCATTTGCTTTGAAAGCGTCTTCATAGAAGTCATAGATATCTAGTAAATCATTTTCCATACAAAGCAGTTCCAGCTAAACGATCTGCAGCTTCATAGCAGCCACATTCTCTATGAGAGCGCATATTTATGCCTAAGCTGTACAATTTCTGAGATAGTGTTTTGTCCGATGATAGGTCATCCCAGAGGTCTTGAAGCTCTCTTTTTTCTGCTTTGGTTAAGTAGGCTGTAACATATTGTGCAACTGCAGTGGTGTCTGCAATGTACTGCACATCTATGTTTGCATTCCATAAGAGGGCAATGATTGCATTGATATATTTTGGTTCTTCTTTTCTTTTTATGTAATATGTGTTCTAGGGTGATTTACCTTTAACACTATGTCTAACTGAAGACGTGAAGTTGTTTACTTGACCTGTTGCTGTAACTGGTCTAGGGAAACCAAAGCGGCATTTGGTGTAGTATTTCCCTTTGTTTTTGTATTTGCGACAACAATATTTCCCACATTTCTGTCTTTGAAATTGTAAAATCTGTGTATGAAGATCACTGTTTGTTGCTTCTGATGGAATTTCACAAGTGACATATTTTTCGATAAACTGTAAAAAAAATGGCATCACTGTCTTGACCAAATTTAGGAGCATCTTTAATCCATAAAAGCATGTGGATATGTGGTGTTCCTCTGGCTTGGTATTCTTTTCTCCAAAAGCAAGTGTTGCACTTCTCCGAGGGGAGGAACACTTTTATTACAAATAAAGTGTAGCATAGCAATGAAGCGATGATGGAAATATCTTGAAATATTAACAGGATCTAGTAAAGAGTAAAGTGTTCCAGGTGTTAGTATATCTATGTTTGTTTTGTTTTTGTTTGATATGCATATTAAATCATGGAAATCTTCCCATGCATATTCTGCACAACTTAAAGTAACAAACCAAGTTGGTGGGCCAAGGTTTATTATCATACAACATACATCTCCATGATGTCGGAACCAGTGCTCTTTAGTACCACGCATGTTTGCTAACAGATTTGTAATGCTTGATTGTAAAACCTCATCTTTTTCTTGCACTTTTTGTAGTAATTGCGTAGCTGAAATTTTGAAAATGGGTACCTGATTTCAATGTGTGTGTAACTCTGTAGCATAGAGTTGCTAGTTCACTTTCAAATAGTAGGTGGAATATGTATTCCACATTTTGTCTAAATCTGGGATCTTCAGAAAACATTTGTAACAAGTGGTATTCTGATGCTGTTATCTGAGTGGGTCTATCATCGTACCTTCCTCCTTTCCCAGTAGGAAAGAGTAGAGAAAAAGCACATGCTTCTATACTTTTTTCCCATATGCTGATTGGTGATACTTTGGTTTGTCACATTTGTTATGTATCTAGAGCATCGTCTATGGTGTCTTTAGAGTGTAATGGATGAATTGTATAATGGTCTAAAACATTGGATACTGTAGCAGGATCTAGAATTTCAAATTGACCAGTTTCTGGTGACTCTTGAAATATTGGACATTGCACTCCTAGAGTGTGTACATTTTCGTTCAGATCTAATGGTAAAAAACGATTTTACCACGAATGCCTTTCACTAATTCTGAGGGAGGTAATTTTGATGTTTTTGGTTGAAGGCGTATTATTGCTTGAAATAAATGCACTGTTTGAATTATGATGCTCTAATATAAATTGAGTTGTTGCAAGGGTTTTTGGTAGTGTGAATAAATCTAAGTTATTTGTGATAGCACGTGAAGGAGTTTGGTTGTTGTCAAGTTGTGCAGTGCAGTAACTGCAAAGAATTAAGGGGTCATGTATTCCGTATTTGTTTTCTGCTATAAGGCAGAGAGCTAATTCAATCCATTTGGAATCTTCATTGGGCCTTATTACACAGAATGCGGTAAGGGTTTACCCTTACCAGTAAGGGTACCGGTACCGGTAAACCCTTACCGCCTTACTACGAGGTCCCTTTGCGGGACCAGACATCAACGGCTGGTTTCACCAGCCGTTAAGGAACGGGCTCGAAAAAGGGACCTTGGAGGCAATTAGGGTACCGCAATTTGCGGTACCGTAATTGCCGCCTTCCCCATTTCCATTGAGCCCTATGGGGGCTCAAATGGGAATGGGGAAGTGCCATGGTGAATGGGAAATTACCGCCCCCACACACCTTGGAATGTAGCTGTATTTCCGCCATTCACCATGGCGGACTCGGTACGGTACCGGCGGCAACCATGGCGCTAATAGCGCCATGGTTACCGCCTACCGTGTAATGAGGCCCATTGTCTTCTATTTTGTACGTTATGTCTACAGTTTTTGTGCTACTTTTATAAAAAAAGTTCTGCAGAAACACACACACACACACACACACATGGTTTGGTACTTCAGTGGATGTACTTTTAAATTTTAGTATTTATTTTTTGTATGAGTGTAGTAGAAGGTTGCCATTTGTAGAATTGTTCCTAGTCTGTTGTAAAGCTATTGCATTTTGTAAGTGGCTTTCACTTCCAAAATATTTTCTCTGGATATGCTCTATTTCTTTCAGTAGGTCTTTGACTGTACCATGTAGAAGATTGTTATTTAAATTGTCTAATGCTAAAGCTGGACTTTTAGCATAATACAGTTTATGGACTAGATTTCTTATAGTTGAATGATGTGTTGATATCATTTTGATATGATGGAAGGTGCTTTTGCAATTAGGCCCTGAAATGCAGGCTAATGAATGTCCTTGTCATCCTGTGTGTTTGCGCACTGGAGAGGTAGCCATATTTTGTAGCAGTTTGATTTCGAATTTGTCTTTGCCTTTTGCATATTGATTGAGGAACTGCCGTAAAGATTTGAAAGATTCTTTGTCAATGTTACACATTGACGTGCACAGTCATTTGTACACTGGACGTTTTGGTTCAGTCTGATGGAGAGGTGATACTGAGTTTTCTGAGGATATTTTTGTGAGCAGTGTTTCTTGTTCCATAATGGTATTATTACGTGTTTCATACCCTCGTCCGCTGCTATGTATGGCAATTGTGTTTGTTTGCTTTTGTTTGTATGCTTCTTCATTGAAATATGGTTCTGTGCTCGTGGTGTGACTCCATTCACCTACACAGATATTTAAGAAGTTATTTTTGTTGACATTCCGTTTATTGAGCAGTCTTTTTTGTAATTTAGTAGTTAGTTCTCTTAGTGGTTTCATCTGTTTAACACTAAAATAAATAACTTCCATTTGAGAAGGATTGCACTATCTATGAGAGCTTCTAAGATTAATTTTCTTTGGTAGGTTTTAAGGGTTGTGCATGATTTCTCTCCTGTTTTTATAAGATTTTGAAGGATCTAAGGCAGAATATTTTTTGTAAAATACTTTTTTTGTTATGGTTACTTGCCACTACACAAGATTTATAAGAGCAGTGTTAGCAGTAGAGGTAGCTGAATTCTTGTTAATCACTTTCTGTTTTGTTTTACATTTTGAAAGAGGAGGCAACGTTCGTTTTTGTACTGGTAGCTTGTTTTTGTTTCACTTAATGACTCTAGAAAATCTTTTGTTTTAACTTTTTGTACAAATTCTGCTAGAGATGGATGCTTATTTTGGACACTTTTATTTTCATTTGCTCTACTTCTGCGTTGCTTTCTACTGACTTGCTTTTTGGTAGGCATTCTTTGGGGTCTGTTGAAAAAAAAAGAAGGTATGGGTTGGGCCCTTCTGTAATGTATGTGTGCTGTGTGCATGAGTGTCCTAGTATGATGGTTAGGGTGTATGTAGAGGTGTGTTATTGTGCATTCGGCTACAACTAGTTGGGAAGGCTATTCTTGTACTTGTGTGTTACTATACTGGGGTTCAGGTGACAGTAGAAAGTAAGCTAGTGGTGAAGAGAAACACTAATACTAAATCTAATGGTATAGAATTAAAACAGTTCTTCGTTCTGCAATACTAACATTCTAGGGAGTGATGTATGGAATTTGTGCGCCGACAAATGGGGATTTGTGTGCCATTCTGCCTGCAAATCCCTCTTTAACAAATGGGGATTTGTGGGCAGAATGGCACACAAATCCTCATTTTTCGGTGCACAAATTCCATGAATCAACCCCACAGTGTGTTTCAGTAACAGTAAGAATATTATGGTAGTATTGTACTTACTTTTTTTGTTTGAAATGCACAGGTTTATTCTTAGTTGTTGTATGTACTTCAGATGGTGTTGGCTTTCAGGAGAGTGTTCTTCACTGCAATTGTAAAAGAAAGAAAATAGTAATTTCGTGTTTTTTTGTTTGTTTGTTTGTTTGTTTGTTTGTTTGTTTGTTTGTTTATTCACTTTTTATGCGCACCAGACCCGTAAGTAACAGGCGCAGCAGTAGGAAGATGCAAGGCTTATATGGTTACAAATATACAATATATACAATAAGACTTACAATTTTTACAAGTTATAGTATATACAAAATATGCAATAGAGGCTTATATGATTACAAAAAATATACAGTGTACACATATACAGATTACAGAAAGGCACATAGTTTAAGTGAGAAAATAAGGCGAGTGAAGCTCGGCTAATCAAGGTACGGAATAGGCCTAGAGGGTAGCAGACTAGGGGTCGGTATGTGTTTGATGACATTATTTCAGAAGAGTGGGTAAGGGTGGTCTGCTCTTAGGTCTAGTGGAAGTAAATTCCAAAATGTAGCAGCCTTCACTGAGAAGCTATTGCCACCAATAGTGGTAAGTCTATATCTAGGTATGGTCAAGCAATTAGCCTTGCCGGCTCTAGTGGGTCTGAGGCAGATTCTTCTGTGAAGTTTATCTTTGAGGTAGCTAGGGGCGGCGTTATTTAGAGCTTTGTGAGTCAGTGATAGTGTCTGTAACTGTATTTTATTACCAGTAGACAGCCATTTGTATTGGCGTCTAATGGAGGAGATATGGGTTCTTTTATTTATGCCAAGTGCTGCTCTCAAGGCATTATTTTGTAGTGTATGGAGCCGCTGCATGGTAGTTTTATTAGCACCACTGTATAGGGCATTGCAGTAGTCAATTCTGGATAGTATTAAGGCTCTAGCCAAAATCAAGCAGCTGTCTTTAGAGAGGAATGGCTTGCCAGCTCTAATCAGCTTACAGGTGTAGGCTGTGGTGGAGGTTAGGGATTTTACCTGTTTATCAAAGGACAGGGTGGAGTCCAAGTACAAACCAAGGGTTTTTACTTCCTTGGAGACTTTAATAGTGTTTCCATCAATGTTGAATGAGGAAAATGACTGACCTAATTTTTTGATGTTGGCATTTGTTCTCATGATTATCAGCTCGGTCTTATCATCGTTCAGGTATAGGTCATAAGTGGCCATCCTTGCCTGGATGATAAAATATACCCTGTTCACCAACTCTGTGTCCTTACTATGATCCCCAGAAAGCGGGAGGAGAATCTGTGTATCATCTCCATAATTAGTATAGATGATACCCAGATGGTCCAAATCATCAATCAAGGGCTTGGTGTCATGATGCCTACCCCCGGGGAACCAGACCAGGTCCAGCAGCCCCGGGAGCAGGCATCACGTTCCCGGGGCAGGGCCCAGCGACCCCTGTTAGGGGCCATCTGGACACAGTCCTGGCGCCTTAGGCGCCAGGCTCATATGAGACTTCAGTCCTGGCGCCAGAGGCACCAGGCTCATAAGGGGAAAACTTACCTGGACTTACCTGATGCAGACCATGCTGCAAGGGATCCAAGCCCTCAAGAGGCCTAGTAGGGACTACTTTACCTAGGGACTCTTTGCCACTCAGGTGTGGCGGCAGAGGAATACTTACCTGGAACTACTTTGGGGGGCTATTTAAACCACGCCCGAAGAGCAGCACAGTCACCACCCCCAGACCGATGGTCAAACAGAGAGGACTAACCTGACTCTTGAACAATACCTGCGTTGCATGTTGCATCAGACTGAGAGCAATTGGAAGGACATTCTTTGGATCGCTGAATACGCATACAACAATTCAGTTCATTCTGGAACTGGGCAAAGCCCTTTCTATACCCTGTACGGACACCACCCTCGAACCTCAGACCTTGACTCACCCCAACACCTAGAAATGCCTGCAGTGGACCATTTACACTCCACAATTACACAAGCCTTTAAGGAAGCAACAGCACACTTGAAGCAAGCAAAGGAGAAATACAAGAAGGAAGCGGATCGGCATAGAAGTGATGCTCCACAATACCGGATAGGAGACCAAGTATGGTTGGCCACAAAACACATACCGCTCAAGGGAACACGGACCTTTAACCGGAGATATTTGTGACCTTACTCTGTTAAGGTCATTATCAACCCGGTGGCCGTCAAGTTGGACTTACCGGCTAATATGCGGATTCACCCCGTCTTTCATGTGTCACTTTTGAAGCCAGTGCAACCAAGGACAAGACTAACCAAGCCACCCGACCCCATCCTTATAGACGGAGAACCAGAATTTCCTGGACTCCAAGATGGTGAAATCAAAACTTTTTTATTTGATTGACTGGAAAGGTTATGGACCACAAGAAAGGTCTTGGGAACCTAGTGACCACGTACATGCACCTCGGTTGGTGAAAAGATTCCACTGAAATTTCCCGGACAAACCTAAACCACCAGGAAGAACGACTTTAGGAGGGGCCTTGGGGGGGAGTGCTGTCATGATGCCTACCCCCGGGGAACCAGACCAGGTCCAGCAGCCCCGGGAGCAGGCATCACGTTCCCGGGGCAGGGCCCAGCGACTCCTGTTAGGGGCCATCTCATATGAGACTTCAGTCCTGGCGCCAGAGGCACCAGGCTCATAAGGGGAAAACTTACCTGGACTTACCTGATGCAGACCATGCTGCAAGGGATCCAAGCCCTCAAGAGGCCTAGAAGGGACTACTTTACCTAGGGACTCTTTGCCACTCAGGTGTGGCGGCAGAGGAATACTTACCTGGAACTACTTTGGGGGGCTATTTAAACCACGCCCGAAGAGCAGCACAGTCACCACCCCCAGACCGATGGTCAAACAGAGAGGACTAACCTGACTCTTGAACAATACCTGCGTTGCATGTTGCATCAGACTGAGAGCAATTGGAAGGACATTCTTTGGATCGCTGAATACGCATACAACAATTCAGTTCATTCTGGAACTGGGCAAAGCCCTTTCTATACCCTGTACGGACACCACCCTCGAACCTCAGACATTGACTCACCCCAACACCTAGAAATGCCTGCAGTGGACCATTTACACTCCACAATTACACAAGCCTTTAAGGAAGCAACAGCACACTTGAAGCAAGCAAAGGAGAAATACAAGAAGGATGCGGATCGGCATAGAAGTGATGCTCCACAATACCAGATAGGAGACCAAGTATGGTTGGCCACAAAACACATACAGCTCAAGAGAACACGGACCTTTAACCCGAGATATTTGTGACCTTACTCTGTTAAGGTCATTATCAACCCGGTGGCCGTCAAGTTGGACTTACCGGCTAATATGCGGATTCACCCCGTCTTTCATGTGTCACTTTTGAAGCCAGTGCAACCAGGGACAAGACTAACCAAGCCACCCGACCCCATCCTTATAGACGGAGAACCAGAATTTCCTGGACTCCAAGATGGTGAAATCAAAACTTTTTTATTTGATTGACTGGAAAGGTTATGGACCACAAGAAAGGTCTTGGGAACCTAGTGACCACGTACATGCACCTCGGTTGGTGAAAAGATTCCACCGAAATTTCCCGGACAAACCTAAACCACCAGGAAGAACGACTTTAGGAGGGGCCTTGGGGGGGAGTGCTGTCATGATGCCTACCCCCGGGGAACCAGACCAGGTCCAGCAGCCCCGGGAGCAGGCATCACGTTCCCGGGGCAGGGCCCAGCGACCCCTGTTAGGGGCCATCTCATATGAGACTTCAGTCCTGGCGCCAGAGGCACCAGGCTCATAAGGGGAAAACTTACCTGGACTTACCTGATGCAGACCATGCTGCAAGGGATCCAAGCCCTCAAGAGGCCTAGAAGGGATTACTTTACCTTGGGACTCTTTGCCACTTGGGTGTGGCGGTGGAGGAATACTTATCTGGAACTACTTTTGGAGGCTATTTAAACCACGCCCGAAGAGCAGCACACGCTTCGCGTTATTCTGCATCCAGCAGCGTAACGCTCACCGTGCCTGCAGCAGCAACCAGACTTCAGCCACGCCCACCTCGAACCCGGAGCATCTAGAAACAAAGGAAAGAAGGAGAAAGGTTAGAACTAGGACATTTACCAGCTTCTTATCTGATTCCAGAGCCATCGCATCGTCGAACCAAAGGAAAGACTTCATTTTTAACGCCAGCAGCAGCGCCGCGCTGCACTCACCACTCCTCGCAGCATCTTCATGTTTCACCGCAGCCTCCTGCATGTTCCGCTGCATTCCGGCACCTGGGGGAAGATAAAGACAATAAGGTGAGCCAAGGGAACATATAGAGGAATACTGGTTACCACCCTAAGACTTACCTGATTTACCACCGGGGGAACCATTCCTCACCTCGGGTCGGCGCAGCTCCCACTGCACCATTGCCGTACCCTGGCCCCTAAGGGGAAACAAAAGCACAACAGGGTGAATCAAAAGGACAATCAAGGGGAGCCACCTCCCGCCATAGACTTACCTGTTTTTACTGACGGAGGTATAACTCCTCGACTCTGGTTTTCTCTCAGCACCTGAATAAAGGAAAATACCACAGATTACGGGATTGGATAGGAGTGATGGTCAGGCATTTGAACTCTTACGAACTGCATACTTAGGGCGTCTTGCCGGGAGAGTCAATATAGCCCTGGAACTCACCAATTCCTTTGACCAGTGGAGCAACTGGTCCATCACACGCCCCTGCGCTCGAAGCAGGATGGAGAGCTCGCCCTTTCAAAACATAAAGTGAGACTTTGGAGGGGACATCGGAGGTGGTCAGTGGGGAGAACAACGGGGTGGGGGAAATTACGCTCAACTCCACGGGTGGTTAATTCCCCTTTCTCCATTCACAGAAGAGTACTCCTACAGGCCAGACAAACGACACACCTCGGCCCTACGCATTACGCTGGAGGAGGCCGCAGCAGCCCAGATCAGACCGGCGCCTCTGTGGGAGTCAGGTGAGCGTAACACTTGGTGAAGATGTTGTATAGAGTTGGAGAGATGATATAACCCTGGGGAACACCGCACAGGATAGGGGTAGGGTCTGCAGCTGCCGATGGAGAGAAAACTCTCATAGTTCTCTCGCTCAGGAAAGATTCAATCCATCTGATAGCCTCAGGGGAGAAGTGAGCAGCGGAATCAAGCTGTCTACAAAGGGTTTTATGGTCCACCAGATCGAATGCAGCTGAGAGTCTCTCAGCTCAACAATTTGGGATTTTAAATCGATCAGGGCAGTTTCTATTCCATATAATCGGCGGAAACCAGATTGTCTGTCTCCTAGGAGTTTGTGCAGTTCGAGGTGTTTCTGAATTTGGTTATAGGCAGCTTTATCCAATATTTCGAGCAAGAATGGTACAGTAGTAATGGGGCGGTAGTTGGTAGGGATGCAGGGGTTTAAAGTCTGTTTCTTGAGGAGAGGGAGCACCCACAACTGTTTTAGGTTAGCCGGGACTGAGAGTGAAGTAAAAGAGGCTTTAATCAATTTGGCAATGAATGGAGATAGTTCCCTGGCCGGAATTTTTTCTATTTGCGCTGGGCAGATGTCGCCTTTGCAATTAGAGGGCTTCAATGAAAGGATCATTTTTTCTACTTCCAGGGTAGACATTTTGGTGAAATGGAAGATATTGTCACGTGTCTTTAGTAGGTCACGAGGCAGAAGGTTTTTGGGTGAGTGATGTAGATTCAGCGTTTATTTTTTAAGGTGGATTTTGTTTTGGATCATGTTGTTTTTGTTTGATAGTGCCTGGTGGATGTCTGTACACCAAGACTTATCTTTAGTGTAGATATCCGGTGTATCTATAGGTGAGTCTAATTCTTTTAGAATAGAGAAGAGTTCCTTCATGCTAGAGTTAGATTTGGCAATGCGCTTGTCATAAGAATTACGTTTAGCCCGGCAGACTTCATTCTTATAGTGTGAGGAGAGCAAGGTTAATTTGACTTTATTATCAGTGGAGCGGCAGAGTCTCCAATTGGCTTCACTTTTTCTTTTCAGAAGGCGTAGGTCTCTGAGTTCAGGTGTGAACCATTTATTTAGGTGGGCTTTAGGTTTGCTAGATCTAAGTTTGAGAGGGGCAATTTTGTCCAATGTCGTGAGCATGATATTGTTGAATTCATGGACAAGGATGCTAGGATCTAGATTATCTGGTAAGACATTTAGAGTGGGAAGGATCGCTGGGATTACCTTGTCGACTGTCATGTTTTTTTTATTTCTTGTTGGGCAAGGTGGCACTAATAGTGGGGCAGTGGGGGTAGGTCTAGTCGTGGAGAAGTGAAAGGACACCAGTGAATGGTCTGTCCAGGAGAGAGGCGTGATGGATAAGATAGTAACTGTACAGTTATAATCCGCAATCCAGTCCAGTGTTCTCCCCTTCAGGTGGGTAGGTTTATTAACTTTTTGAGACAAGCCTAATGCCTTGATTATGTTAGCTATATCTGTAGCGTTTTTGTCCAACTGGTGATTAAAGCCTATGTTAAAGTCCCCTAATAGGATTCATTGAGAGGTTGGTTTGAGGTTGTTAGTAAGTATATTCTGCAGATCTTCCTCAAAGGTTTCAAGAGGACCCGGTGGTCTGTATATTAGGTGGATGGTGAGTGATTGAGAATTGTTTATCTGGAGCAGATAGAATTGTGCAGGATTGTGACAGTTGGGTATGGGCTAGTCTGAGGGAGAGACACATTCTGGAGATGATAGCGATACCACCTCCTCGTGCGCCATCTCTATCTTGTCTTGTTATTGTGTAGCCATCTGGGATGCCTAACATGAGTGACGGTCCTGCCGCATTATGTAGCCATGTCTCGGTAAATGCGAGGAAATCAAGACTACCTTCTGTAATTAGGTCAGCAATGTCGAGGGTGTGTGCGACAATCGATCTTACATTGAGAAGTGCTCTTTTAAGGGAATGGGCCTCAGTTACAGTTTTTACCTGGACAGGTTTGGCAGTGGCCTTATCGCTTGATTTACGCTTCTGATTATTGGTTTGGTGGGTATTAGTATTAGAGATAGAGTATGGAGGTAACAAATTAATATGACTAGGCTTCAAGATATGCCGATAGTTGGTTTTCAGGTTAGTGGGAGGTAGGGATCTTCTCAATGGTTCATGTAGTTTTGTTAATCTAGTGCGGAGTCTAAGGTTTCTATTAAGCGTGGAACAAGGTATTGAAACAAAGGATACTAGCCCTAAGGCACTATGGAGTGCAGGTTGTGAGGGCATGGCATGGTGTATAGCTGTATTTTTGGTTTAAGCAGGCTAGGAACTAGTATGGGTACTAGAGGAAGTTCAGTGAAGCATAGTTGGCTTTTGATATCAGTATATAATGTGGCAACCATAGTGCTCAACAGAATAGCTAGAAATAACATCTTACTAAGTTAAGCAGGATGAAACAACTGTAAGGCACACATAGGCTAAATGGGACTATCAACTGTATAGTACACATAGGCTAAATAAGACTATCAACTGTATAGTACACATAAGCTAAATAAGACTATCGACTGTAAAGCACACACAGGCTAAATGGGACTATCAACTGTAAGGCACACATAGGCTAAATGGGACGATCAACTGTATAGTACACATAGGCTAAATAAGACTAGGCTAAATGGGACTATCTGCTGTAAGGCACACAAAGGCAAACACAGTCAAAGCACACATGGGCTAGAGTAATGGACAAACACAATGTGGGGCCCACAAGGGCTGGAATCAGCTAGTATTGGGGTGTGCAAGCTGGCCAGGTGCCGATGCAGACAGGATAATCTAGTGCAAAAATGCGGTGAATGCCATGTGGCAAGCGGGTGCACAGAAGACTAGAGGACAGTCAGATACCTGTAGTGTTTTGCAGTTACAGAGATAGTAATGCCATATTCAGGTATTGGAGGCGGCATATGCAGTCAGGCACTAATCGGAAATAAAGTATGTGGAAGTATGTACCTTAAGACGGAAGTATTTGTGTCTTATCCTGTTGCTCTTGTTTGGATTACAACAAGAAACCAATATGAATATTGCAGAGGTCCTTAGGGGAGAAGGCCTTGGCGCCACTGCGCCACAGTGCGCAAACAGGAGCAAAACACGCCCTTTTCTCAGCGGCCCTTCTCGAAAGCGCCAGCTTCCGTCTGCCGGCGGATATGGATGTTAATAAGTTGAACGTTGCCTAGCAACAAAGGTGCACGGCCATTTCAAGCAGCGTTGTACATACTGCTGAGCGTGGGTCAGGGTGAGGCAACAAGGGTGGGGTACAAGGCACCGTGGAGCGCATGAGCAATGAAGAGCCCAAAAGCAGGCTCAGGAGGCAATCACACTCGGATCGTGCTCACCTCGCAAGCTGATCCCTGGAGGCCACCCGTAGCATGGGGCTCGGGTTTCCATGCGATCCGTTGTTGATTAGCATCAGGTAGTGGGGTGAGAGGGGCTCCTGCCTGCTTCGGCGATCCTGCGAAAGTGGCCAGCAGGAGCAAAACAGGCCCTTTTCTCAGCGGCCGTTCTCGAAAACGTCGGCTTCCGCCTGCCGGCAGATGTGGATGTTAATAAGTTGAACGTTGCCTAGCAACAAAGGTGCGCAGCTATTTCAGGCAGAGTTGTACATACTGCTGAGCGTGGGTCGGGGTGAGGCAACGAGGGTGGGGTGCAAGTCACCATGGAGCGCACGAGCAATGAAGAGCCTAAAAGCAGGCTCAGGAGGCAATCGCACTCGGATCATGCTCACATCGCAAGCTGATCCCTGGAGGCCGCCCGCAGCATGGGGCTCGGGATTCCATGCGATCCGTTGTTGATTAGCATCAGGTAGTGGGGAGAGAGGGGCTCCTGCCCGCTCCGGTGATCCTGTTAATCTAGATGTTGATTTTTATGTTTTTGTAGTAGTATTGTTGTTTGATAACTGAACATAGTGTGTGTATGCAGTTTCCTTTGACTATGTGCAGCCTTTATATTTTACTTACAATATGTTTGTTCAACATGCTTTGGAAATGAGTAGAATTCTAAGTGTATGAAACTCATTTGGTTTCTTAAGGCTGTGTTATTGCATGTTAGGAGATAGAAGAAATAATGATATACTTGTTTTGCAATTTTTATAAGGTAAATGGCAGAAACTGTATAGAAAAGCATAGAATGTATGCCTTTGTGAAGGTGTGGGTAATAATAGCAGAAGGATGTGATGTACAGGAAGTGGTGTTATTTCAGCTGTGAGCTTTTCAATGATAGTGTCTATCTATGTGAGTGTATTAAGATGCATGAACTTATCCTGGCTGTGTGCAACTTTATAATACACTACTAAGTGTTTTTCTACAATGATACTGTTATTTCTCCCATCTTTTAATATTATAATCTTTAAGATAGTTGTGTGTGTAAAAAAAGAATTTAGATAGCAGACATGTTAGGAAGTGACAGTTGATTATAGCAGATCGGAAAAATAATAGTAAGTTCATTTTATAGGTTATACAGGTTAAGTGCAGTTACTCTGATTATATGCATTTATAAGAGTTGTACATGTACTCTGCATAAAATATTCATACCTGTGGTTTGTATTCATGCATGTGGATATGCATGCAGCTGCAAGTAGAAATCTTCGAGACTCGTACAGTAGTTTTTGTAGTAGGTGCTTTCCAATGATATGAGACTTGTACTCAGAGTGATCAAAAGTACATTTGAAGTGCTGAACTCTGATGATGGAGTTAGATGTAGAGGACTTGGATGTGATTGGTGGATGGTTTTGTGACTGCTTAGCTTTATCCAATGAGGGAATGGCACAGAGAACGAAGTGGAAAGGGTAGAAGGGCTGTCTAGGAGTTACGTGCTCCATGGACACCGCGGCGGTCCGCGGACAGGGTATGCCACATCCGGGGTTTTCCAGCAAATGAAGCATGGAAAGCTGACTGTAGGAATTAGCCAATCAGACGTTGAGGTTGTGGATTTCTGTTGAAAGATGCTGTGTGTAGTGAAGATGGCAGAGGTGGAGAAAGTCAGGGTGTTGGTGCTTGGAGATATGTTTGTGCATGTTTTACAGCCGGATGCTCAATGCAGGCATGTGGCAAACAGTTTTGATGTTAAAGGAGTGGAGGTGGTGTGGAGCACTGTGCCTGATTGCAATGTACAGGGAATTGTACAAGTTTGTGAAGATATGGGCAGGATGAACAGGCCCCATTTGGTAGTTTTGCACTGTGGTGCTTTCCATTTGGTCTATGTCAGTGCCCCTACCTTGTTGGCAGATTTGGAACCCTTGGTTCAAGCAGTAATGAACATCCTTCCGAATGCCAAAGTTATTTTTTCTGAATTAGTACCTAGGGCAATATGGGAAAATAATTCTGTTTTGTGTCTTCAGCAAAACATTGCTAGGTGTGCAATCAACCGAGGCATGTGTGCTTTCATGCTTAGAGCTGGTATGTTCTTCTGTAATAATGAGAATGTTGATTCCAGTAATGCTGTTTATTTTAAAGAAGATAGCATTTCTTTATCTTTTATGGGAAATGCCATGCTGGTCTGGAATGTAAGGGTTGCTTTGGAGAAGGTTATGTGAAGATTTTAGGAGTAAAGTAAGAAAAACAAAACAAAATAACAGGGTCTGTCAAGCATCTGTAAACAAAACAAAAAGACGGCTCTTTTCAGAGCCAACCTCAAAGGGAAAATGGGGCACACCATTTAAATTTAAATTCAACATGCTCAGATTTTCGATATGTCCGTGGACATGGTGGTAGTCCACGGACATTGCGTATTACATACAGAGATTTTGGGGTGGAGAGGCATGCAAATGAGAATGAGTAGAGCAAGGGATTGGTCAATAAAGTTTACTGGGTATGTTGTGTAAGGAGCGAGTTTGTCAGAAAGTATTTTTTCCTGAGAGAAGAACAGATAGCTATGGCTGTGTGTTTCAGAAAACAGATTATCTGGATTTTGGGAAATTCATGATTACATTGGTTAGAGGTGCATGCAGAACGCTGTGGAGTATCTGCACATCTTGGATTCCCTCATGTGGAAGTGCATTGGCATGGAGTGCGTGGGATGAAGTGTCTGGACTTGGTACCTCTCTGTGCTACTTTGGAGACACAGCATCATCCAGACATAATTATAATTCATTGTGGAGGGAACAGTTTAGAACATGTGTCTGGAATTTATTTGCAATTTGCAATGAAAGAAGGACTTGGGAAGGTCATGGACATGTTTCCAAATTCCCAAGTAATTTTTTCTCATATTGCGCATAGACAAATGTGGCTGTGTTCTTCTTCATTTGGTCAATAAAAGGAGAAAGCGAGATGCAATGTCAATAAGGCTGTTTGTGCCTTTTTAAAAGATGTTGGCATGTCCTCTTTTCACAATGAAAATATTATATTTCGTAGCACATACATTTTTCGCAGAGATGGAGTCCATCTTACTTATGCTGGCAATCAGATTTTTCTGAGAAATGTACAAAATGCATTGCGACCTTTTGTGGAATTACAGCAATCCATTTTGCAGTAGGTGTTCACAATTTGAAGTTTTTCAAACACAAAAAACACCACCAAAAGGCTCTTTTCAGAGCCACCGCTTCCTCCCAGAGAAAAGTGCAATGGTTTTGATATGGCAGCACCCCAAAATGTTAGATGTCCGCGGACTGTCCGCAGACTTCTAAAAAAGGCACAGGGCCCTGCACTATTTATTTGTCACTTCTATTTTTAAACTGTGAATGGTGGCTCTGAAAAGAGCCTTTTTTGGGGGTTTTTGTTGTTTTATATTTTATTTGTTTTTTTTACACGACACACAAGGAAAGGAGGGGAAAGGAGGGTAATGAAGGGACACCAACTACGGGGATAAGAAAGGGCAGGTTAAGAGAGGAATATGTAGGGTGGGCCTTATTTAGGTAGGTAGCAGACCTTCTCGTGCTCTGTGACTGCAGTCTCGAAAGCACTCTGAAGACTCTCCTCCCTGCAGAGTACTGCATGGCAGTATATAGACAATATTGTGACCCTCGAAAGGTAAGGATCAACAGCATCATGGATAGCCTGTGAGGCAGCTGGAGGGATGTGCTGTCCGACAGGAGTGTCTCTTGTGGTGACAGGAGCGGAAACGGAGGATGTTCTAGAGGAACTCAACCTACTACATTTATCACAAGGTACAATCTTGCGAATAGCCCCACATTGGAACGACCTTAGGTGTTGTTTCATTGATGTCATACCAAAGCTGTACAAACCAGGCCTCACACAACTTGCAGGTGACCTTATTTGCACATGCTTTTGGCACTCCACCATGAATGGTAAACAACCGCCACACCCAAGACTCACGGCGAGTGCTGGTACTAGGGACTTCTACTACCTCATCCTCTTCATCCTTCTCCTCCTCTACATCCTCACACCTGTTCCCCTCTGCAGGCTCTTGGGGAGGTGTTGGTGGTGGCGAGGTTGGGGGGGTGCTGAGGCAGAAGTAGCACCAGCTGGAGCAGCAGCAACCATAGATGCCATCAGGTTTGATGATGGAAAGCAAAAGCCGAAATAGACAATGCTCTGTGAGGTAGCCAGAGGCACAATGAGGATGAGCTCTGGGGTGTGGCCTTTTATAGGGGTGCTGGTGCACGCTCCATGGACAGTCGCGCTGTCCACAGACAGATCCAACACCCCAAAAAGGCTCAAAAAGTTCCAAAAAGTATGTAGAATGCCAGGGTCATTGTCTGGGACATGTGCAATGGTGAATTTCTACTGTAAAATACTTTGGATTGTCCAAAAAAGTACTTTTAAAATGTTCGGGGACCCAGGCAGTGTCCGCAAATCAGGACACACGCTCAGCGTGGGTGCGGTCAAATAAGGACGTCGTGAACATGTCTGTGAATGGGACGGGTGTTCGCAGGACACCAAATGCATGGGAACGGTCATGCGCATGTGCGCGGATGTTCTACGGATAGTGTTCGGGTCCTCAAACTAATTAAAAGTGCGACACAGACAGTTACGGACAGGCGCAATATTCGTAGGACTTATGGGTGTGGTGCGAACGTGCGTAGATGTTCTACAGACAGTACGGACAGGTATAGTGTCCTTTGGACACCTCCATTTTGGTTAATTGCAGATATTCCGGACACCGAGTGTGTTCTAAGAACAGTAACATCTTGCTTGCAGACAGTACAGACAGGTATAGTGTCCTTAGGACACCTCCATTTTGGTTCATTATGGACATTCCAGACACCAAATGTGTTCTAAGAACAGTTCCATCTTGCTTGCGGACATTACGGACAGGTGTAGTGTCCTTAGGACACCTCCATTTTGATAATTGTGGACATTCTGGACACAGAGCATGTTCTAAGAAAAGTTCCATCTTGCTTGCGGATGATACAGACAGGTATAATGTCCTGAGGACACCTCCATTTTGGTTAGTTGCAGACATTTAGGACACCGATTGTGTTCTAAGGACAGTGACAGTTCCATCTTGCCTGTGGACAGTATGGACAGGTATAATGTCCTTAGGACACCCCCATTTTGGTTAATTGCGGACATCCCGGACACCTGCGCTTTCCGCGGAAACCTTAACTGCCTTTTTAAAAGAAAAAGACACAAAGGACTAAATTAAAAATCACACATAATATTTTTTTTATTATGTAGAGATGTAACATTTATGAAAGAGACAGAGAAGCAGAAACTGACACAAATACAGGGGAATTAGGGGTTTGGAGAGGATGGATGGGAAGGTATGAAGGGATAGAAGTGTCATCATAATGTTTTTCTTGGTGGTGAGGGTTTGGGGATAGTTGACTGGGACATGGAGAGGGGGAACAGGTGCATGTGGGACAATGATATTTATTTTTTTCTTTTATGTGCTCCTCCACAAAATGTTTTAAAAGATTGACATTTTCCATAAGCATATCCATTTTTTGTTCCATGCGCTGCAGAGTATTTTGTAATGTCTCTTTTGCTATATTATTTTCAATGTTTGTATGGTCTGTTAAAAAAAATATATATGTTAAGTACACATAAAGTAATGATTATTAATTTGCTTATATAGAGAAGTGTCTACCATTAGTATCATTGTCTTCAGTCATGCCCTCACGTGGGAAATTGTCTTCAAGCCATTCCAAAGTACTGGACATTTCTGTGTAAAAAAAATATATATTACTTTTAGTGTACCTAATACAGAAAGTTTAGAAATGTATAAGAAAAATGAAGTTTACTTATTAGTTTCTGGTACGTTTTGTTGTTACTGTTGTGTAGGTCTGCTGTCGCTTCTTGTTGTGCAGTTTCTATGAGGTAATTATGTTGGAAGCATATCTTTTTAGTTTTGGTATATGCCATTTTAGTACATATGCTATTTAAATGGACGGTTGATGTGATACATATATAGGTTCCACTTCTTATTTATTATTACATATAATGTGTTTATGTGTTGCTTTTTGAACTTGTACAGTATTTATATGGCATGATAGAACAATTTAAGATACCCCCTGAGTTTTTGGGTAGTGTTGATGTTGTCCGCGTCCATCTGCACAGTCCGCGGACATCAAAATCACTAGCTGGGGGCTCAGTATGTTCTATGTTACATGTATATAAAGTAAGGGAATCCTAGTAAACATGTTTCAAATTCACACTATGAATATGTATATTCAGTAAAAAAAAAACTTTGATAAAGGGAGGTTATGGTTAAGTTGAGCTACTAAAAACCTATGAATTTCAGTAAAAAAACGTTGTTAAAGGGACGTTATGGTTCAAAGTAACACAGAAAAACCCCTGAAATTTGCTAGTTATGTTAAGCTAAGCAACCATAACTCGTGCCACCAACGTGCATTTCTAACACTAACACCCAGGACATCAAAGATGACATCACAAATGCATTGATGACATCACTGATGACATCACATGTCTGGCTCCCTCTTTTTTCCTTTAATGTATATTTTACAAAGGGATACTTAGGTACAAAGAAATCCAAAAGTACTATATTTGTAGATGTATTCAAATATGTTCTTACAGTAATTCATTTGGAGTTCACACACAGCATATGAAACATATACATAGGGAGAATACACACTTGAAAGATACCAATGCTTTCTCTGTATGAAGAAAATCTGTAAGGTTAGTAACACTTTCTTATTGTTCTGCTGTTTTTTTATTACTGTACTTTCTCTGGATATGCTCATATTTGTATTCATATTACTCTCTTTAGGGTGCAGTCATAGAGAATCTTGGCTGGAGTCCTCTGTGCCTCTCCTCTACCATATATAGAGCAGGAGTACAGACCCCACCCTCCAGTCTTTACAGTGAGGTCTGGTGTCAACGAGAACATCGGCGCATACTGCTGCAGCAAAGCCCTGCAGGCCCTCTGCTGCTCTGGATTCTGTCAAAGCTTGAGGCATGGTAGGCTCCATCACAAGGACCTCTTGACCTGGAATCCAATCCACTTGTGATGCTTCAAGGTCATGCCAGTATTTGCTCAATTCCTGGCTGGCCTTAAGGTTCACTGTCGCCTGGCCCATCATCTGTGTCATCCTACGCCTGAGGCCTAACACATGGTCCCCAAATTGCTTGGCAGGACCTGGAGGGGTGGCTTCCAAACTTTCTCTGATCAAGGCAAGGGCCCCCTTCACGGGATGTCCAAAGATTAACTCAAAGGGGCTGAAACCAAAACCCTCTTGAGGTACCTCTCTGTAAGCGAACAGCAGGCATGGCAGGAGGAGATCCCTTTTCCTCCTTAGGGGCTCTTCCAAAGCACCAAGCATGCCCTTGAGAGTTTTGTTAAACCTCTCAAACAGACCATTGGTCCGTGGGTGCTAAGAGGTGGAGAACTTGTAGGTTACCCCGCACGCTTTCAACATTGTTTTGATGTAACTCAACATGAAGATGGATCCTCTGTCAGAGACAACCTGCTTAGGGAATGCAACCCTGGTAAAAAGGCCCAGGAGCACCCTGGCAACCAGCTGTCACGATTCCTGCCCCCAGCCCTCTGGCATATCGGGCTGGACCCAGGCCACGATCACCTAGTTGGCCTCTAAGGGCCTCTCCATCTCCCCAGAGACCTACTTGGGCTCAGACTTGGCGCCTTTAGCACCAATCTCACATATACCCCTAAGATCCATTTAACATTGGATTTGCAATGTATTATGGGCCAATGGATGCCCCCATGTAATTCAGTTCCCTGAACTGAATGAGCAGTCTAGCCTTTTGTGTGTGGCTCAGCCCAGGGATACCTAGGATACCTACAGACTATTTAAACCATGCCCGGCACAAGAAACACGCTTTGCGTTTCTCTGCACCTGCAGCGTGACACTCACCGTGCTCGAATATCTCTCAAAGAGGCCAACTTCTTTCTTCCGTGCCACCGCTCCTGCAAGAACAAGAACATCATTAACAATACTCACCTTGAAGAGTATCCAGCTTCTGCCCAGCTCTTTCTTAGTCTTGCGGATTCCACCAGCAGTGTCATCTTCATCTCGGCACACCGCGCCTACGAAAGGGGAGAAGAACCGAAGAAGAGCATTAGCAAGCATTCAGCAATTCCTTTGCCCTCTCGAAACTACAAGGAGAGTTAGTTCCTTACCTGAATTCCTGCCAATCGGATATCTTCTGTTCCGGGGCATTCTGCCGATCTGAGAAAGGGAAAAGACACATCAGGTTAGCGCAAAAAAAATGTATGAGGCGCCGCACATCGCGCTTATTCACCGCAGCTCACCTCCTCAGCTCGCTTCCACTCTGGGTTACTGCGGCACCTAAAAGGACACAGAAAAAACGAACATTGGTTAGTGCAAAGGAAATCAACTAGCATCGTGCTCCGTGCTCTTACTCACCTCAACAGCACCTCACCATCCTCAAAACCTTCACCACCTAAGGAAGGAAAGCCATAGTTTAAAGAGACTAGAGGCATCAGACTTTTCTCAAGGCTCATTCCACTTACTGGTCGGGCTGAAGTCACAGCAAGCCCTGTCCGCTTGGCCCGTGCCAGTGAAGCAACTAGGCACCATCCAGCCCGCATCATCCAATGCATCCCTGCACTGAAGGCAGGACGGATAGCGCCCCACATCAGAAAACAAGGTGAGGAGAGAACCCGGGGGGAAGGTTGGGACCCACGGAAGAAGGGGAGTTTAGACAAGCAAAACCAATAGGGAATTGGCCTCTGGCAATCCTGTGTTTCAGACCCCGTGTTTGGTTGAGCAGATTCCAAGGAAGGAATCGAAGTGGTCATGAAGTCCAGACAGGCTGAGTGGCATCCCTGTGGATACCAGGTGAGCATTACACCACCTTGGCAGTAACAGTCCGAAGTGGTATAGCCTCAGGGTACCTAGTGGCATGATCTGCCAAGACCAGGATGAACTGATGTTCACCTGAAGTGGGAGGGTCAAGGGGACTGACAATGTCGATGCCCACCCTCTCAAATAGAGTGCAGTGGGGCAATGCCACTGCCTCCAGTCTTGCCAGACAACTGACAAGTTAGGCAGGTCCTGCAGTAGGACTCGACTTCTACTCCCAACCGGGGCCTGTAGAATTGGGCAGAGAGCCTCTGCTTAGTCTTCTTGGTACCAGAATGACCAGCTAAGGGCACCTCATGATCCAACTGCAGCAGGAAGGGCCTGAAAACCTGGGGTACCACAAACCTCTTGAGGGCACCAGGTTCAGGCTTACTGGGCTCACTGATGAGTAGCTTACCCTCCAAATATATCTGGAACGACCTAGGCACTTCAGCTTGTGCGTAAGCCACGGCCTGTTTCCTCAGACCCTCGAGAGAGTGGCACTCTCTCTGACCCCTACAGAAGTCTCCCTTAGAGGGACCCCTTCAACCAGCAGAAATTGAAGGTTGGGGTGATCCTCTGGGTTGAGCACCTCTCCCGCAGGAGGGTCTCCTGCCTCTTCTCCCTCAGGAGTTGAGTTTGGGTTCACCACTGGACCCAGCCTGTCCGGAGTATGAATCCCAGTGGGTGCTCCTGAAGCTTCAGGAAGAGAAGGAGTCCCCTTTGCAGAAGCAGCCTTCTTACTCTTCCATCAGCTTGCCTTGGGTTTCCCAAGCGGGGGTACCAGACTCACAGCCTGACCCGGTGTGACCTGTTATCAGGTGACCACCTCAGCAGCCATGGGGAGACCATTCTTGATCATCCCCATTTCCACCAAATCATTGCCTAACAAAATGTTAGCAGGCATGTTGTCCTGAACCAGGACAGGAAGCTTTGATGTCTTGTCTCCAATTGTAATGTTGACTAAGGCAACAGGTGATAATTTGGGAGGCCACCAGCTAACCAGGTGGTTCTGAGAGGAGCACCTATATAGTCCTCTGGCTTGAGCAGGGTCCTTTCCACCACTGTCATGCTTGCCCCAGTGTCCCTCAAGCCAGTAGAAGGCTGACCATTCAAGAGGACACTTCTCGAAAACCTACAGGTGTTCTGTGGGATTGGTGCCAGTATTTCTACATACTGGTCCCAGAGCCCAAGGGACACTAGGAACATCTCTACAGGAGCACCAAATGTGATCCCTGTAGAGGAGGGGAGGACAGTGGCCTCCACCTCTAACATGGGGTAAGGGTAGGTCAGGCTGTCAGTCTGGACTCCAAGTGCCTTACCTTTAAACTTGGGGTCACCCTTCTTGTGGTCCAGCACCCCACAGTCCAAACAAGTGCCAGAAATGTGGGGTACGGTACTGGAACCACTAGGAGCCTGCTTTGCAGCAGGTGGACCACTGTCATTCTTCTGCCCATCATTCATCGCTTCTACTGTTCTGCGGGCATCTTCGGCGGTGTCATTCCCATGCCGGCACACCGCTGCCTAAGGAAAAGGGAAAAGAACAGAAAAAAGGCATTGGTAAGCATTCAGCAAATCTTCGCTTATTTTTAAAGACTGTATGAGCTTCAAATGCTTATCTGAATCCCAGTCGCTCTGGGGGACTCTGTCTTCGGAACTTCTCATCCATATGCAAGCGGGAAAAGACACTCCAGGTTAGCGTGGAAACATCTAGAGGGGCCACATACCGCGCTTACTCACCGCATTTCTTCTTCATAACAGGCATCCACGCTGAAAACGTCGCGGCACCTAAAAGACACAGAAAAAGAACTCAGTTCAATACAAATACGAAAGGGTCGCATCTGGCATCGTGCTCTCACTCACCTGCAGCGCTACTCATCTCAGCAGCACGTCATCATCCCCGGACGCCGGCCATCATCTAAGGGAGGAAAGGAATGCAGTTAGAGAACTGTTCAAAAGACACATTATACTTACCTGTCGGACTCTTGCCAGTGAAGTAACGAGGCAGCAACGAGCCTGCATCAATCAACGCGCCCCTGCGCTGAAAGCAGGACAGAGAGCACACTTTCCAAGAAAACAAGGTGAGCTGTGGGTCAAAGGGAAGGGTTTGACCCCGGGGATGAAGGGGTTCAAGCACACAGAGACAATAGGGAGTTAAACTCTACCAATCCTGTGTTTCAGGCCCAGTCTCCAGTCAAGTAGACTCCAGGGAAGGGTTAGAGGTCGTAAGAGGTCAGAACAGGCTGAGTGACGTCCCGGTGGATACCAGTTGAGCGTTAGAGAACACAAAGCCTCACATCAAAATCCACCTAGGCGTCATGGAAACGTCAGAAACCGACCAGTTAGCCCATATGTTGGGGCAGCTACGTTCCGAAGTACATGCAGCCAGGCAGGAGACCAACACCCTGAGGGGAGAGCTGATAGTAGCCAAAGAACGCACTGATGATTTAAGCCGGCAACTTCTCCAGTCATAAGCAGGGCATGCACCATTGCCGTGAAGCGTGCCCTCGAATCCAGCACCATCAGCCAATCCCGTTCAGATAACCCTTCCTGGGGCAGTTCCCTTGGACCCACCCGAACGATTTAAGGAGGATCCCAAGAGGTTTGCAACGTTCATGAACCAGTGCCACCTGCACTTCCTTTGTAGACCAGGGGCCTTTCCGAATGACCAATCATGGGTCGCTTTTGCGCTATCCTACCTGAGTGGTAGCACCGCGGACTGGTCTGTACCCTTTGTGGCCCAAGACGATCCTTTGCTGCATGACTTCAGGGGCTTTCAGCAGGAGATGGAAAAGCTGTTCGCCCATCGTACTCATGGGCAGGCATTAGACAACGAACTTCTGTCCCTACGCCAAGGGAATCAAGACCTATTAACACATAGCCACGTTCAATAGACTCGGAGTTGAAGCAGAATGGCCAGTGGAGAAGAGAACCACGTTATTTCATCAGGGGTTGCGGGGGGAGCTCAAGGATGTTCTTGCACAAGTAGTGAACCCCCGAAAGACTGCTCAGAATTCATTGACCTTGTTGTTCAACTGGATCATAGGTTGCAGGACCGAAGAGCAGATCGAACCAGACCGGACCCTCGCCCTCTGTATGTGCGTTCAAAGGACAATATTACCCGCACAATGGAAGGTTCAGGAGAACCAATGCAAATTGGGGGGGGTCAAATCCCCCTTGACTAAAGCGGAAAGGGATAAAAGGAGACAGCAGCAGTTATGTCTGTACTGTGGAAGGTCAGGTCATTTCCTTAAAGAGTGCCCTGTGAAGCCACCAAGGAGGACGGTAGGGGCCACGGACAAGGAAGATACCATCAAGGAATCAGAAAACTCCCCAGCCCGGCAAGTGTAGGGGTCCACTTGTCGAGCAAAGAAGGTGAACTACAGACCTCCCATTTTGCGGTCTTGATCAATCACCGACAACCATCTCGGATGCACGCAGTAAGAGCGTACATTGACAGTGGAGCCATTGGGAATTACATCGACCAGGATCTTGCAGCAAAGATGGGGCTTCTGTTACGCCCTAAATCAACCACCGACACTGTTACCACTATCGACGGCATGGAAATAGCTTCTGGTCCAGTATCCCAATGCACTGCAGCTTTAACCCTTCTGTGCCAGGATGGACACCAACAATCTATCGTTTTCGACCTCATTAAGGCACCACAGTTCCGGTTGATTTTGGGAATGCCATGGTTGGTAGCTCACAATCCTCGAATCGATTGGCAAGCAAAAGAATTGGCCTTTCCCGAGACTTGCACCCACACATGTTATCACCAAGAGAAACAACCAATAGACGCCAGAACCTCCACACTTGCGACTGTGGCAATCAGCACCCTACCAAGTGAATACCAGGACTTTCAAGATGTCTTTCAGAAAGGACAGTCTAATACCCTGCCACCGCATAGACCATATGATTGCCAAATCGACCTGATACCTGGTGCACAAATCCCTTGTGGGCGAATTTACGCACTCACAGAACCAGAAAAACAGCACCTGAAGGCCTATCTTGACCAATACCTGGCCAACGGGTTCATCCGTCCCTCGAAGTCTCCAGCAGCAAAGGAGGGGGACTCGAGAACATGCATAGACTATCGGGCACTGAACCAGATTACTGTAAAAAACAGCTATCCCCTGCCACTGATCTCTGAATTGCTTGATCAAATCAAAGATGCCCAAATCTACACAAAACTAGACCTGAGGGGGGCACATCACCTTGTTCGCGTAAAACAGGGGGACAAATGGAAAACTGCTTTTCACACCAAATACGGCTTGTATGAATATCAAGTAATGCCCTTTGGCCTTTCCAACGCGCCTGCAGCATTTCAATATTTCATGAACGATGTCCTACTGGAATTGATTGATGTCTGTGCTCTAGTGTACATCAACGATATTCTAGTATATTCCACATCAAAGCAGGACTTTGTTAAACACGTCCGAACATTATTGGAGAAACTCCATCAACACAAGCTCTACACCAAGCTCGAAAAGTGCTCATTCCACGTCTCCGAGGTGGAATTCCTGGGCTTTATTCTCAGCCCGAATGGAATCCGAATGGATGTACTCAAGGTAGATGCTATCCTGAACTCGCCATCCCCAAATTCGTTCAAGGGGGTTCAAAGTATGCTGGGTTTTGCAAACTTCTACCGCCGGTTCATCCCAGGATTTTCGCAAATCGTGCATCCCATCACGTCATTGCTAAGGAAAAGCAACAAAAAGTTCCAGTGGACAACAGAAGCCGAGGAAGCTTTCCAGGAACTCAAAGCAAGATTCACATCTGCCCCAATCTTACGCCACCCTCGCCCTACTCTCCCATACCAGGTGGAAACGGACGCCTTAAGCATGGGTATGGGAGTCGTCCTCTCACAAAAGAACCTCGAAATGGGCCAGTTACATTCTGTTGCCTTCTGGTCGCATACATTCACACCCCCTGAACTCAATTAAGCTATCACAGACAAAGAACTTCTGGCCATTAAGTCAGCCTTTAAGGCATGGCAGCACTACCTCCTGGGCGCCAGACACACAATCACCGTAATAACTGACCACCGGAACCTCCAGTACCTAAAAACAGCAAATGCCCAATCCTCACGACAACTACGTTGGGCTCTTTTTTTTGCTGAATATGACTATGTGATTACATTTCGACCAGGGGTGAAAAACGGGAAGGCTGATGCCCTTTCCTGTATGGGGTTGGAAGAGCAAGGGTTTCAGACCCCTGACCCAATAGCAATCATCCCGAGTGACAAGCTCCTAGGAATCACAGCAACGATAACTCAGAAAGAATTAAATGAAGAAATCCAAAACCTGATGAGTCCGCGTGGAGTGCACAAGGAAAACATTACATGATAAAAGATCAGTTGCCCTACTTCAGGAATTGTTTATTCTTACCAAACCAAGAACTACGAGAACAACTCATGTCCGGTTATCATGATTCCTTGATCGAGGGCCACCCCGGAATCGCTAAAACCCTAGCCAAGGTAAAACGAAATTATTGGTGGCCCCTGTGACGTAAAGACATTATCCAATTCATCCTATCTTGTGGAGTATGTGCTCAAAACAAGTCATCCAAGCAGAAACCGGCTGGGCTATTACAACCATTGGAAATCCCACCAGCACCCTGGCACATGTTGTACCTCGATTTTATTACTGACTTACCACCCAGTCAAGGGTTTAACACTATTCTTGTGGTCGTGGTCCTATTTTCAAAAATGGCACATTTCATTCCTCTTAAGGGGCTCCCAAATGCTTCCACTCTGGCAAAGGTATTTCTTGGATGCATCGTACGGCTCCATGGGTTTCCTTCAGTTTTATTCTCAGACCGAGGTACTTAATTCGTATCTAACTTCTGGAGAAAATGCTGCTCTATGGCCCAGATCGACAGCCGGCTATCCACCAGTCACCATCCCCAAACGGATGGTCAAACTGAGAGGACAAATCAGACGCTCAAGCAGTATCTGCGTTGCATGTTACACCAAGCTGAAGGAAGCTGGTTTGACCTATTATGGATAGCTAAATATGCTCATAATAATTCCCTACACACCAGCACTGGGCAGACACCCTTTTATATCATGTATGGCAGGCCTCCACGTACTTCTGAGTTGGACGTTCCTACAACCCTGGAAATGCCAGCAGTCAAAACCTTGCACACGACCATTTCTCAAACCTTTAAAAGGGCAGCTGAACACCTACTTCAAGCTAAGAATCGCCAAAAGAAGTTTGCTGATCAACACCAAGCAAAGGCCCCCAACTACCAAGTGGGAGACAAAGCCTGGCTGGCGTCTAAACATGTGTCCCTTAAAGGAACCTGAACTTTCTGTCCAAGATACCTAGGTCCATTCACCGTCACCTCCGTGATAAATCCTGTGGCGGTCAGCCTAGCTTTGCCGTCAAACATGCAGATTCAACCGTGTCTCTCCTTAAACCTGTTCAACCTGGGACCAGGGTAGCAACACCAGCGCAGCCAGTATTAGTCGCCGGGGAGCCAGAATTCGAAGTCAAGGACATCCTGGATTCAAAGTAAGTCAGATCCAAATTATACTACTTAGTAGACTGGAAAGGGTATGGTCCACAAGACAGGACATCGGAGCCTTGTGAGTACATCCATGCACCTCGCTTGCTTAGACGATTTCATCAAAACCATCCAAACAAACCAGGACCAGACAGTATAGCCACCTTGAGAGGGGCCTTGGGGGGGAGTGCTGTCATGATTCCTGCCCCTCATGTCCCCACCCCAGCCCTCCAAGATGTCAGGCTGCAGCCAGGCCACAATCACCTACATGGCCCTCAAGGGCCTTTCCATCCCTCCAAAGACCCACCTGGAGTCAGACTTGGCGCTTGTGGCACGAGACTCACTCACTCCCATAGGATAACATTGGGGATTGGACTTGTTGTACATTGATAGGGACAAGATGGATGCCCCCACATATTTCGGTTCCCATAACTGCATATGCAGTCTAGTCTTTTGGGTGTGGTTCAGCCCAGAGACACCTGGGATACCCAGAGACTATTTAAGCCACGCCCAGGCTGAGAAACATGCTTTGTGTTTTCCGCACCTGCAGCGTGAAACTCACCGTGTTCGGATCGGTCTCCAGTAGGCCTGCATCTTTCTTCTGCGCTCAGCTCCTGCAAGAACAAGAACACCGTTAGGAACAGCCTTACCTTGTGGTGCTTCTGCCCATCATTTATCGCTTCTTCTGTTCTGCGGGCATCTTCGGTGGTGTCATTCAAATCCCGGCACGCCGCTTCCTAAGGAAAAGGGAAAAGAACAGAAAAAAGGCATTAATAAGCATTCAGCAAATCTTCGCTTATTTTTAAAGACTGTGCGAGTTTCAAATGCTCACCTGAATCCCAGCCGCTGTGGGGGAACTCTGTCTCCGGAACTTCTCATCCATCTGCAAGAGGGAAAAGACACTCCAGGTTAGCGTGGAAACATCTACAGGCGCTGCATACCGCGCTTACTCACCGCATTTCTTCTTCATAAACGGCATCCACGCTGTAAATGTTGCGGCACCTAAAAGACACCGAAAAAGAACTCAGTTCAATACAAATACGAAAGGGTCGAATCTCGCATCGCGCTCTCACTCACCTTCAGCGGTACTCATCTCAGCAGCACGTCGCCATCCGTGGACGCCAGCCATCATCTAAGGAAGGAAAGGAACGAAGTTAGAGAACTGTTCAAAAGACTCATTATACTTACCTGTCGGACTCTTGCCAGTGAAGTAACTAGGCAGCAACGAGCTTGCATCAATCAAGGCGCCCCTGCACTGAAAGCAGGACGGAGAGCACACTTTCCAAGAAAACAAGGTGAGCTGTGGATCAATGGGAAGGGTTGGACCCCGGGGAAGAAGGGGTTCAAGCACACAGAGACAATAGGGAGTTAAACTCTACCAATTCTGTGTTTCAGGCCCAGTCTCCAGTCAAGTAGACTCCTGGGAAGGGTTTGAGGTTGTAAGAGGTCAGAACAGGCTGAGTGACATCCCCGTGGATACCAGGTGAGCGTTACAACCACTACTCTTACTCCCACCCACATAGGACTTACCCCCATGGATTTTTTGTCTTAGGAGAGGATGGTTTTGGTTTACCTGACTGTGATTGCTTCTGGTACTCCTCAGACTTCTGAGAGGTGCCCTTTTCTTTGTCCTTGTCCTTCCCACTGGAGTCCTTAGGGGACATCCGGTGGTAGACCCTCTTTTCAGCCAGCCTGGCTTGTTAAAGGGATCTAAAATGTTCTGGTCAGCAACATACTGATACAGCTCTGGTAAACAGGCTTCAGAAAAAAACTCAGTAAACAAAAGGTAGGGCAATTCAACAAACATTTTCACCTTGTAACCATCAATCAATCCCATCATGTTCATATGGGCAGCACTTACCCAGTCAACCCAAGACACATTCTCTCTTTTTTTAAATGCCGGGAACATTTTAAGGTACTGGGTAGGTGTCTTGACAAACTTGGCAATCAAAGCAGATTTCATGCACTCATACTGACCCCCTTCTTCCACACTCAGCTTCAGAATACATTCATAACCATTCTGAGGCACTCTGATTTACAAACACTTAGCCCAATCTCTTTTGTCAATATCTTGGATTCCACAAGCCATCTCAAATGCTTCAATCCATTGGAGGATAGCAGTACCCTCCACATGCACACCAACCAAATCTTTCATAAACTTGGTGGCTGGGGACCTGACACTCTCAACTGGCTTCGCTGAAGTCTCCACTCTAGCTCTCTCCAGCTAGATTTTCTGGTGCTCAGTATCCCTATCTTTGAGTATCACTTGTGCCAACTTCTCTTCCTTCAATTCAGCTTCTGTTTCCAACTTTTTATATTGAAATGCTAACTGTTCCCGTTGTAGCTCCAATTTTAAACATTTTAAAAATTCAATCTTCAGGGCTTTCCACCTGGAGAGCAGTACTGGGGTTCAGAACAGAGGCAGCAGGAATGGTGGCGTTCCCAGAATCAGATTCAACAACAGCCCCAGGGGCAGGGTCCTCATTGGTTGCATCCTCCCCTTCAAGAGCTTCACAATCAGTCTGGTAGTCCAGAAGGGCAGCTATCAGCTCAGCCCTAGACTTATCCACAAAGTCTAACTCCCTGGCTTCACAAGCACTCTAGAGAGCCTCTACGCTTATCCTAGTCAATTTACCATTTACAATAGATACCATTGCTTGTAATGCAGTTATCTAGTACACAACTAAACCTCAGTTTAACAAAGTGTAGGTATTTTGAAAGTGGCAAGGTTACATACTGATTCTTAAAACCATTAGCGTCCCACTGCTGCCAAAAGTGTAAAGACTGGAGGGAGGTATCTGTACTCCTGCTCTCTATATGGCAGAGTAGAGGCACAGAGCACCCCAGCGAAGGGTCTCTATTTGGTAAATGTAGACGAGCAATCAAGGCTTAAGCTCTCAGGAGGTGATGCAGGCTGTTTCTTAAGTACAGTGTAGTCCCCAAGCACCCAAAAAGGAATGCCAACACACTATGTTAGTGAAAACATAAGCCCAGGTTATGTACACAAACAAAATAACACACGTTTTGCTCAAGACAATCTAAAATGGTAAATATATACAGTTTATATGTGGTACCACAATTACTCTTTGATTCCATTAAAATGCATTAACTGTACTCAGACAAATCAGTAAAACATGTGAACCAACAATAGACATAGGAGGAAAGCAGGTTGGTTAAAACAATGGGCAGAATTCTGGCCACTACCAATAGACACAGTTCTGTTTGAGGAATCCACCACCTGGGCAACTGGTTAATAAAGATATAATGCAAGCCCAGTCCATATATTGTTTATATCAGCCTTATTTCCCTCTAAAAAGTGTTCTTCCACCCCAATGTACCTGGCATAGCAGAGTTCAACGTCGGGTCATTGACAGATCCTTCTTGAGCGGCTACCTTTAAGACAGGAGCCACGGATCATCAAGATCCCACAAGGAAATGGAGAACAAAGGCGTGGAGGCAGCAGCTTCAGTCCTTGCGGTGCTTGTCGACGATCGGTCATGGATGTCCTGCGAAGATGAGGCGTGCGGTGTACCTCAATGATGATAGTTGGTTTCCACAAAGAGTCTATGAAGAACTTTGGCCCAGCAAGGGCGTCTCATCATCGTCATCTCTGCAGTCATCAGGTGGCGGGAAACCAACCAGCGGATCATCCTCGGTCGTCGACGACCTTGTCTTTCTCCAGCAGGATGAAAGCAGTCGACTCTAATGAGCAAGGGAGTCCTTGTTTTAAAGTGTTCTTAGGCAAAGGAACACTGCGGCTCCAGTCAGCAATGGGAGTCGTCGACGGTGATGGACTTCAATGTCAGGGTGCTTTGCTTCGTGATTCCGTGGCGGTCCCCGTCTCCTGTTGGCAGCCTTTCGAGGACTGACTTCCAGGGCGCTTTGGCAAAGGTTAGCTGGTGCACGATGGTCCCTCGTAGCTCGGGGAGATGTCTCCTAGCCAGGTCCTCTCTTGGATCAGTTCCTTGAAGGCACAACAGCTTTCAGATTGGTGAAGGACAGCAGCAGCAATTCTTCTTCTTACAGTGGGCTTCAAGGTTAAGCATCAAGTATTAACTTGAGCTTCTGAATGATTTCCATTAGTGAGAATTCCCCAGATATACTGTTTGATCTCTCATGCACTCTGCTGGGTCACCCTCAGGCATCCAATCATCCAGAAGGGTATTCAGACAGGCAGGCAGTCAGCCAATCAGGCTCACAGTGCATTCAGGCCATGTTCGTCCCTCCAGACACTCACAAGAAGGAATGTGTATTGGGACAAGTACCCAGTCATTCAGCACTCCACACTGCATTCATACCAGTTTCAGGAAGGGCTGCTTCATTCTTTGTGTCACATACCAGAAACCAGACACCCATAACATGAAGTGCATATTGGTCACACACTCCATTCACCCATTTCCCACTCCAAGGGCGTACCCACAACACATACTCACTGGAAAGGCTCCATCAAGTCTGGCCTGGACTTCCCCCACAATACCATATATGGAACTTCCACCCAACAGCCAGTCATGCGGAAGGGACAGAGTCAGGGCTTCCCATGACTTTGGAAAAACAAGGTAAGAGGGAATGGAAAGCAAAAGGCCACAGGGGCCATCTTGTCTCCTATGAGTAATCAACTGATTCCAATGGCAGGGCACCTGTCGAATTCAGCATGGAGCTGCCACCAGCCCATACTCTGCTCTGTGGGCCACACACAGGTGCCCAAAAACATACACTAGGTTTACAGGGTTGTACCCCCACCCACGGGTGCCATAAGGTTATCCCAAGGGTCTGTACACCAAACCAAAGAGAGGAAGAGCTGCACTGCCAGGAGTCCCACATGGATTCCAGGGCAGAAAATAACACAGAACATACTACAGAACAAGGACATGGAGGCCCTGTTCCTACAACCATTTCCAGCATCACAGAGGGGAAGGGAGAAGTGCAGGTAAATCAATAAGTGCAGCCAGCAGGTATTTCATAAGTGCAGAGAGAACAGACCCTTAACTGCTGGTGAAGCCCCCAGGGCATCTGGGCATGCAGGAGCCTGGGCCTGAGTTCACAGGGTATCCAGGGGACCAGTGCACAGATCAGTCAGGAACATCAGCAGGGGAGAGGAAGAGAGAAAGCGAAAGTAAAAAGGGAGGTCTTGAGTTGAGGAAAAACGTGTGCTTTCAAAATAGCAAGGCAGCTCCAGGTATTAAAAAGCTCAATAAATGGCAGCACAATGAAAATGCCAAATAAAACAGTCCTTGCCAACAATTTTATGCAAATTTCATTTTTTTCTTTTTCTTCTCTTTTTTTCCAATTTAGATTTTTCAGGTTCAATAAATCCCCTGGAGGTGCAGTAATGCACAGAAAGTCCACCTACCTAATGGAATGGTCAGCAGCCAGGCACAAACTCCTCATGTACAGGAAAACAACAGATGGCCAGAAGAGTGGAAACAGGACCTCACTCTCAGTGAGCAGCAGATGAAAGAAACCAGTTCCAGCCAGTGGGCCTTGCTGAGAGGGCCGGATAAAGCCTGCCGGTCCCTGATTGGATGTAAGAAAACACTCAGCAACCAATGGGAGTGCAGCACATGGAGAGGTGGTTCAGCACTACCTGCCCACACAACAAAGAAATCCACAGCGGCCTAATAAGCAGGCAATAGTGGGAAAAACTTGTGCTTTCAAAATAGCAAGGCAGCTCCAGGTATTAAAAAGCTCAAAAAAATGGCAGCACGATGAATATGCCAAATAAAACAGTCATTTCCAATATTTTTATGCAAATTTTGTTTTTTTTCTTTTTCTTCTCTTTTTTTTCCATTTTCAATTTTTCAGGTTCAATAATTCCCCTGGGGGTGCAGTAATGCACATAAAGTGCACCTACCTAATGGAACGGACAGCAGCCAGGCACAAACTCCACATGTGCAGGAAAACAACGCAGGGCCAGGAGGGTGGAAACAGGATCTCACTCTCAGTGAGAAGCAGATGAAAGTATCTGATCTGATGAAGGGTTGGAAGAGGAGCCTGAGAGGAGTAAGAAGGGATAGCAGGAGAAGAAAGGAAGATGATGTGGCCGAGGAAGCATCTATTAAAAAGGAGGAGATTGGCCTGAGGGCCCTGGACCAAGACGGTGCCATTTAAGAAGACATAAATGATGGATTTAGAGGGATTGAAGGGGGCCAGGAGGGCCTCCCAATGGGTGCCACCATTAATGAGAGAAGAGGAAAAGGAGATAAGAACAGAGACCATTTAGGGGGGGTCAACAGGCTTGGAGATGGAACTACAAAGAGTATTTCAGTAAGGTTCTGTCTGGAGGAAGTTCTGGTGTAGGTATCAGCAATAGGAAGGCCTGGATTGGAGACCAGGATGTCCCTTTTGAGCTTCTTCCTGCCAGACTTAGTGAGAGGGATAGGATGGTTGATACAAATGCAGTTAGAGTAGATAGAGTCGATCTGTGAGACAGAGATCATCATAGGCGGGGAGGAAAGAGGGGGAATCAGAGGGGATCTCAGGCAGGGAACTGGGAATAATCTGGGGGGTGTAGATAGAAGCTAGGCACAAGGGGGGGCACAAGAGGGAGGGGAGCACAACAAGAGCAAGAGCAACAGACCTAAAAATCAGAAGCAATACAGAACTGACAACAAAGCACAGAGCGTAGCAGGGAACCTACAAGTAGAGAATATAAAATCAATACAGAGCCAGAAACAAAGCACAGAGCACAACAGGGAACCTTCATGTAAGACAAGATATAATGCAGAACCAATAACAAGCCAGAGGGCACAACAGGGAACCTAGAAGTAAGAAAGCAGATGTAATACAGAACAAAAAGCAAAACACAGAGCTCAACAGGAACCTGGAAGTGAAGAATGCAGGCAATGCAATGTATTGCCACAGACCATGGAGAACAACACAATATCAAAACCATAGGGATCAACACAAAGTCAATTCCATCAACAAAGCACAGAGCACAACTGGAGCCGAGAGGAAGGAATGCAGTGGAGTGAACACAATGTCAAAAAGAAATCACAAAAGATCAAGAAGTGAGGGGATAAGATACGGAAGGAAGGGAACGCAGGGGGCGGGAGCGGAACATGATATGGGGACCTACGATGAGAGGGAGGACACTCAGCTAGAAAAATAAGGGAGCACACATGGCCAGTTGCAAGGAAGCACATGCATGCAAGCAGGATGTGGGGACCTATGATGTTAGGGTATGCATGTGGCTAGAGAAGCAAGGGAGTGCATGCAGCCAGTTTGTGAGGGAGCCCTCACATGCAAGCAGGATGCAGGGATCTATGGGGATGCAGGTATGGATTTGGATGTAAGCTACTCTATCCCTAATCTTCAGGATGAAGGGGCTGGGGTGATAGGATGGTAGTTAGTGGGGGTTGTGTGGTTGAGGGACTTTTTTTGCACAGGTGAAATGTGCATGCTTCCTTAAGGCTGGTGGGGGCCAGGCATGTGGAGAAGGAGGAGTTGATGAAAGTTGTAATAAATAGGTTCAAAGCATCCAAGCAGTCCTTGATGATTGCCACTGGGCAAGCATCTCCTTTGCATCTAGACTGTTTCAGGCCTTTCAGGATGGTGGTGACCTCAGGTTCAGTGACAGTGTAAAAGCGAAATGGTGATCATTCTTGCAAGGCGTTTGGCTGCAGGTTGATGGGGGAGGTTGTGTGTTAGTGCTGATGCTGACTTGCTTTAGTTGGATTTTTTTTGCGAAGAGTAGAGATTTTGTTTAGGAAGGCATTTTGGATATTGGTGCGCCAGGCCTCGTCTTTGGTGAGATTGAGTGGTGGGAGGAAAGGGGTTCCAATTCTCTGAGGATGGAGAAAATTACTTGTCTGTTTGAATTGGCGTTGGCAATGCTGTTGTAGGTGGTGCTTTTAGCCTGTAGGATAACAGGGATTTGTGGGTATCAAATGGTGTTCTTCTCCATTTGGCCTCAGCCTCACATTTTCTGAGTGGAGAGCTTGGAGATGTGGAGTGGACCATGCGTTTAGGTGAGTGGTGGGTTTGGTTTTGTGAGGAGCAAGTGGGGTGATAATGTGAACTGCGTGCCAGATCGTTTTAGAGTATAACTCGGGTAGAGTGTCAGGGTCAGTGTGAGGTAGCTGAGCTGATTGTAGTACACCAAGCAATGGCAGAATTCAGACTTTGGTAAGGTTTCAAGAACTACAGCCTATAGTAGGTGGCATGGGTGGGGTGATGCATGTGGGTGTGCTATTGTGCGAGACTATGAAAGAAATGACATGGTGGCCAGTCCAAGAGAAGAGAGGGTTGGCTGTGACGGAGACCTGGCAATTGAAGTCTACTAGAAAGTATGAGATGCAACCTTTGGATGTAGTGGGTTCCATTATACATTGGCCCTCATTACGACCCTTGCGGAAAGTGACTGACCGGACCGCCACAGCATAAATAGCGTTTCCGCCATTGCACGAAGGAGCAAAGTGCGGCCCATTCCGACCCATCGGGCACGAGCACCACGCCATGGCGGAAGTGCAAAGTCCGCGATGGCGGAAATGACCCCAAAACGGCCCACACCGCCGCCGTACGGCGCCCTAGGTGCAATACCGCCACCCCTCTTAGCGGTCACCGCAGTGTGCGCCTACCGGAAAGTACGGTGACCGGAAATATACGGAAACGGAAGTTAAAACATGGGCCCGGAACGGGAAACATCCCGCCGTACACCTATAAAACCACTAAAACCACACAACCACCAAAAACACTACCCTGAGACACACCCCAACCCGTCATACACCCTAGCGAAACCAAGAAAAATGGGAAAAGTAGCGAAGAAAGCGTGCGACCGCAAGCGGCAGGTCCACTTCTCCCGTGAGGAACTCACCGTGCTAACAGAGACCCTCCAGGAGAATGCTGCCGTCGTCTTCTCCACGCAAATGACCAGGACGGCACTTGCAAACAAGAAGGCCATATGGGCTCTGGTGGCACAGCGGGTAAGTGCGGTGGGGACCGCACCCCGCAACCCACAGCAATGCAGAAAGCGATGGGACGACCTGCGGATACGCGTCCGCAGCATACTCTCTGCCAACCGCAACATTGCCACAGCCACCGGGGGAGGTCCTGAATCACCCATCAAGTTGACCCCCTGGGAAGAAATCTGTGCCTCCACCATCGGAATGGAGAGCATTGAGGGAGTCGGAGGGATGGAGAAAGGAGTGCAGACATCCGAAGATTCAGGTAGGTGGGCCAGATAAAACAATGCTAAATCCCCAATGTCCAATCATGCGAAGTACCATGTGTCCACATAGTGCAACAGAAACACATGTCCAGGAGAACGTCCACACACATCGGCCTGATAGCGCACATTAAAACCCACAATAAATACATAATTAATTAAAAACCCCTAAAACACGCACTACACGTGCAGCAGGCACACCCTAACTGCAGGCTGCCAAACAACTGCACCCTCACTCCACACACAAATGAAAGCACCTCCAAGGCCCCGACCCAAATCACCCTCAGGTACCACCCCAATGCATGTGATACAATGCCATTCCAATTCCCACAGACCCATAAATAACCCTCGCCCTCCTTTACTCCACCACAGGGTCCGATCCAAACGACGAGCTCCACGACACCCCTACCAGCACACCTGCAAAGAGGGCCAAGACCAACGGCCAAAGACCCTCCACCTCAGCTGCACGGATCAAGACACGGCAGCAGCACAAATCAGGTGGCAGCACAGAGGAGGGAACATCAACAGGCACCCCAGCAGCCAGCATGCCCACAACACCACCACCACAGGTCCCCCCAATGGATGCCACAGAAGGCACTGCCTCTGGTGGCAGCAGCACCATAGGTGACACCCCATTGATGGCAGCATGCTCGGACACAGAAAACGGGGATGTCGAAGTCAGATCCATCCATGACCTGTCCCAATCCCCCTGTCTGTCCCATCCCGTACAACATGAGGATACCACGCAGGGGCACCCACAAGACGACGACTGGCCATCCCCCACAAGCCCCGTGGCAAGGCAACATGAGGTCAACAGCCCCTCTGTGACACCCCCGCAAATGGCCATGGCCCAGCAGAGGCAACAGTCCCTCGACCAGTTAATCGTGCAACAGCAGCGACTGGCCACGCTCCTCAAGGACCATGCCGATGAATGTGGGGGCACTAAGGCAGACATAGAAACATCAACTGAGACACTTAGGGCAGAAATGGAGAGAGGTGCAGAGACACTAAGGGCACAAATGGAGAGTAGCACCGAGAGCCTGAGAGTCCAAATGGAGAGAAGCACCGAGAGCCTGAGGGGGGAACTGCATGCGACGTCCAAAGACGTATGTGCCGAACTTGCCGCAGTGCGCCGTGTGCTCACTGAGCTCTCGCAAACCCTTAGGGACATGCATGGACGTGAGCAGGCAGAGACATCATCCGTTGCAAGTTCCGTCCAGGGCAGCCCCCAACGTAGATCTGGGAGGAACCTGCGCTCCACAGGCAGGGGTGCCCCTGATACCCGCAGAGGGGGCTTGCAATAGCAACAGCCCACTGACAATGAGCATCTTTGGACACTGGTGTTCGGGGGGGAGGTAGGAGGGTGGAGGGGGTGTGTTGGGCTCACTTGGGTGGCGGGTCGATAGGGTGTTCAACATGATATCACATATGCCATAAACAGTGCACGATCAACCAATGAGATGTGTGGACCTTGATCTTTGTGTACTAGGCCATCATAGGCGTACAGTCCATATTGTGCATGTACCAGACACACACAGTGCCACGAGTCCCATGTCCATGTATCAGCCACCAGGCGTGAGTGCTAGAAGCATGCATCAATGAGATGCTGACGAATGTCACGGGCCTCCGGTGCCTCGCAGACTCCTTGAGGTGCTGCCACATCCCCACCCTCATCATGACCATCATCAGGTGCTTGCAGTTCTGCGTCAGGGGGCATGGGCACATTTCTACGTACGCACATGTTGTGGAGCATGACACATGCCATGACCATCTTTGCAACCTTCTCATGGCGGTACAGGAGTGCCCCGCCAGACCTGCTGAGGCAGCGGAAACGGGTCTTCAGTAGGCCGAATGCCTGTTCAATGACTACACGGGTACGTGAGTGGGCATGGTTGTAGTCCTCCTCATGCTGGTCCCGTGGGTTCCGGACTGGTGTGAGGAGCCATCTCTTCAGTGGATACCCAGCATCACCTGTATGTGGACGAGAAACGTATGATGTGGAATGCCATTGCTACGTACGCACACCCCCCCCCCTTCCTGCCAGGTCATTGCCGCATCACATACCCCACATCATCATGCATGAAATGAGACTCACCGAGTAGCCAGGATCTGTTCCCTGCGTGTCGCTCCATGTAGCGTGGTATTGTAGAGTTCCTCAAGACCATAGAATCATGGGTTGATCCAGGGAATCTGGCACAACAATGTGTAATGATCCTGTTGGAGTCACACACCATTTGTACATTCAGGGAATGAAATTGTTTTCGGTTGCGGTACTGGGCCTCCATGGCATGTGGGACGACCAATTCCACATGGGTGCAGTCGATGGCACCAATGCAACCCGGTATGCCGGCAAGTGCATGGAATCCCACTTTTGTGTTGGTAATTTCCTGCTCCGAGCGTGGTAGAGAGATGTAGTCATCTGCGTGCTGCAGGAGGGCATCGAGCACTTGCAATAGTGTCCGTGAGAACAGTGGCTGAGAAATGCCATGCAGCTGTCCGACTGTGTGCTGGTAGGTGCCTGTGGCCAGGAAGTGGAGTACAGACACCACCTTCAGTAGGGGTGGGATGGCGGTTGGGCTATCTATCATGCTGACAAGGTCAGCCTGTGTCATGTCCACAATGGCGGCTATGGTGTCCCGGTCCAAACGGTAGAGGGTGTGGATCTGCTCATCAGTGAGGTTGAACGGATGTGCTCGGAGGCGTGGGATTGCGGGCTGCCTGCGTGGTGGTCGTGGCTGTGCTGGCGGCCCTTGCTGGCCCTGCCTTGGCCTCCTCCTCCTCCTGCGTCTCCTCCGTGCGGCCGGTTGTAGTTGGTGTTCGTCTTCTTCTTGGAGTTGGAGTACTTGCAGTGCTATCAGGTCCCCCAGGGCCAACATCGCGAGTCCTGCCGGTAGCATTTCGGAGTGGGTGTGGTTGTGGGAGGAGACTGGGTGTGCAATTTATGTGTTTTCAGGCTGTATGGCCTCCACCTGTGGTGATTACTCCCACCTGTGCAAACTGCTCTCCCCTTTGGCCGAGCACGTCCAGCACACAACGCTGCAATTCGAGTAATGGCATCTTGCTATTGCAATCATGTATTTGTACCCGACGGCCGTGTAACATTGGTTGATATGTTCATTCTGCTGTGGTCCCATTGTTTCACATACTATCTGTGCAGTCGCGAACAGACTTGTGAAGGGTCAGTGGAACGTAGTATTCGAGTAACGGTGGGCCCTCATGCATCACTGTACCGAGTTGCAACGACGGGCGGGGCGTCCCATTTGTGGGTGAAGGCAGTTGCCATTTTCACACACAGCCGCACTAGATGGATTAATTAGTGATTTCAAACGGCCACAGATGCCTCTTCGACGTGATGTTGCAAATGAGGAATTCGAAGGGCGGCGCTTTCGGTTTTCAGCTAGCGGCGAGGAGATGCCCACAGGTCTGACTGCAAATATAACGTTCTATTGTTCAATGTCCTTGAGACAGGGGCCATGGCGAGGGTGCAATGATTGATATGAATAGTTTGGGATGCGCAATAGCGACGTGGGCGATGAGGCCGGACGTTCCCAAATACATGTTACTTCACAACACTGGATTTACGGGCTGGGGCACAGTGGATTTTGCAGGCTGCATAACGCACAGACTCAATGGAAATTTCACATGTTATGTGAGTATGGAAACAGGCGTTTGCATTACGGGATGAGGGAATGATGTATGGATGCATGGACAGATGATTTCATACAGAGTTTGCCATGTACAGGGCTTCTTGGAATTTATCCGCCTCCCCTGCGCTATGTGATGCAGGGCTGCCATAGTGGGACCATCGTCTATGTGGCCTTGTTGAGCCCTCCCTGTCTCGACGCGCCTTCAGCCACTTGTGTCCATGCACGTTAACATTCCCATCTGATGGATTCTGTTTTGACAGACGCATGCACAGGTACACTCGTTTGTGATGGTGTTTACACCTCGATATAGATGGTTATGAGTCGCAAGTGGTTTTGGGGTGGTGATGATCCTTTGGAGTGGGCTAGCATGCATATGGCTGTGGATTTAGTGTGATCATTGAAGTGAGTTGTTCGGATGTAGTTCTGATTGCCATTCTGTTCTTTTTCTTTTCTTTTGGTTGACAGGTATCTCCTCCCCTTTTGCCACTGCCATCTGTATGCCACTCCTGCAGATGGCTTTTACTCCCGACACCTGCTGCTTCGTGTTAATCAGTGGAGCAGCATTACGATCTTATGGGACGATCGCCAATGGGCCACATGCCCTTACGCAGTACTGGTGGCTCGGAGCAACATTTCGGCCTTTCAGCTGGACTAGTGCCTCCCCATTGGGACGGCCCTGCGGTTCTGTGCGCTTCCGTGTTGCCTTTTCGTACGTGGATGTGGCTCTGTGTACCATGATGGAACAGGGCGTCACACAAGTAGTGGCTGGTCATTTCTTGCGGATGCAGCCCACAATGGTGAAATGTGTTTTGGAGTTCATGGCCTAGTGGCTGTATGGGCTTGGTGATTTTGTTGTGCATTAAATTTCTATTCTGATTTGGCCCGTGTAGCGTTCTTCTTTGCAAGTGATGTGGCATATTCCTATTTGGGGAGCGATGTATTGGGAGGAGATCTGCATTGGGTTCCAGCTTCGGAGTCTAGTTGCGTGGTACTGTACTGGGCGCGTTTGCCTACGAAGCCCAGTGAGGTCAGGGATGGGGGCTGCCAATATGACTGTTTGAATGTTGTCATGCTCAGGGGCGGGGGATTGGGTTTTGTGTAACAGATGCCGGTCAGCCAGGTGGACTGGTGGAATGATGTGAATTTCGGAATATTGCTGGTCACAGGTGCCTGTGTTTGCGTGCGTTTCGGGGGGGGGGGACTGTGGTCATGTCCATTGGATTGGCTTCTGTATTCGTGCCATCTGTGCCCTACTGCTCCCATTGGCCCCTCTTGTGTTTCTTTTGTTCGTTGGCATGCATGGGTGACTTGTACATTTCACTGGTTGTTGTGACTTCAATGCACCTACGGGGAGTTGTACTTTGTGGGCAGGGAGCGGTGTACAGGCACTCAGTGGGGCCGTTTACGGGTGATTCGTGATGCCGTACTTCTCACCATGGCGGAATGGTACATTCCGCCATGCTTGATGGCGTTAGGTACATGTCCGCTAGGGTCGGAATTAGCGTACCCTTGCGCCATGGTGGTATTTACGGTTTGGCATGGCGCG
The DNA here is from genome assembly GCF_040938575.1 of Ambystoma mexicanum. Lineage (NCBI taxonomy): Eukaryota > Metazoa > Chordata > Amphibia > Caudata > Ambystomatidae > Ambystoma > Ambystoma mexicanum. Next base: position 873,911,871 of record NC_090941.1, read on the forward strand.
CGCGCGCGTACTTGGTGCAGTTAGCGTTGGCGTTCACTACGGTGTCGCTAATGGCTTCGTACTTTGTGGTGACGGGTCATAGTCGCACCGAGCGCTATTCGATGGCGGTATTGCATTTCCGCCATCGTTTTCCGATTTCCGCCAGGGTCGTAATGAGGGCCATTGTCTGATTCCTAGGGCGTTGATGGAATTGACTACAGAGGCAGCATAAGTGTCTTTAGTGTCATTGAGGCCTAGGTTAAGATCACAGAGGAGGAGAATTTCCAAGGAGGGCTTAATGTTGTAGCAGCAAATATGTAGGTTGTCCTCTTCAAATGACAGAAGTGGGCCTGAAGGGTGATAGATGACATGCATGGTGATAGTGGCGATGTGAGATAGGGGTAGTTTGATAGTGAGTGTGCCACAGTTGGATCTTCGCATAGTGCTAACCTGTCTGACAGGTAGAATGTCTCTCGCAATCAGTGTTAACCTTCCCCCTCTGGAGTTAAGTCTATCACTATGGAAGATAGGAAGGATTGCAATGGACGGGGCTGGGCAAGAAGCAGCATGTAGCCAAGTTTCTGAGATGGCTTCGATGCCCATTGTTTTAGCCGTGATAACGTCATGAATGTCCAAGTGGTGGGCTTGGATAGATCTGGCATTAACTAGGGCGCATTTCAGTGGTGGGGACGGTGGGTTGGTCAAGGTGATATTGGTTGTGCTGCTTGGAAGGAGGCCAGCAGAGTCTTTCCGAGCACAGGGCAGTGTAATAGCAGGATGAGAAGGCATGCTAAAACTGGCTTTGCTAATATGCAGGGAGCTGGGTGTGTCAACTATAGCACAATTTAATGGCACAACAGGAGGGTTAAGTAGACCGCTGGAGGTCTTGTTGCTGGGCAGGTGTCTGGAAGCATGCACCAAGGAATAGTGTGATATAGGTGCCATGTTAGTGCTCAGGTATCTGGTGTCTGTCCCGAAAGGCATCAGGGGTGCTGCACCCTTCTTAGCACCATGTATAGGTGACACTGGGTTGGTAACTGAAGAGCATGTGGTTGAGTTGATGTGCAAGTGACATACATTGCCATCCTTGACACAGTGAGATGGGAATGCAAGGCTGGTAGGCTGGCAGTGGGAGGCAGAGATGAAGAGTATGTGGAAAATGGTGCAATCCTGGCCGCTGTTCAGAGGTGGATATCGTCCATGCCAGTTGTGATGTGCTGGGAGGCATGGTAGTAGAGCTATTCAATTGTGGGATGTCAGGTTGCTTCTGCATAGGGATACTGGTTGTGCTGAAAAGCAGGAGAAAGATCTGAGGGCGGGTCTGATAGGGAATGTACAGGCTGGGTTGGCCACAGCTATTTGCATTGTTAGGTATGTTTAATATGATTCGGGCTGACTGCTTTACACATTAGGCAAGTTCGGCTGACTCATGTCAGCGATGCCGGAAGGAGACTAACTGAGGGCGTGTTTCCAATGCACGGCATGGGTAGATGTGCTGAGTTGAGGTGGGATTCTGTCAAGGCAACTGATAAAACTCAAAACTTCAGCTTTATAGCAGGGTGTGGTTTACTTTGCCTGTTCGATGGAAGATCTTTATCTGCAGTGGGCAGGTTTCAAAGAGTTTATTAGCTTGGGAAGAGAATGTATCTGTCATCCCATCCTGTATGCTGGATTTGGGGTGTCTTTGAGAGTTGAAAGGAATCCCACATGTCAAAATTCAGTATTGGCTCCATTTCAAGTTGGTTTCAGTCCCAATTGCAGCTTTTAATGTGCCTATTTTCATAAAACACCACAGTTCATATTTCATTGGCTTATCAAACCACTATCAACAGTTCATATTCACAACATCTGAAGGTTTCCGAATCCTGACTCTTTATTTCTGTAGAAGAAAATGAACACACACAGCAGCAAAAATTGAAATCTGTTTTTCGTTCTATAGCTTAAAATGACGCTTCTAAGATTAAGCAGATCCAAATTTAAGAAAAGCTGCAGGTTATTTTCTGTTAAAATGTTCATATCAGGCCATGTTAATTATGATTTTGAGTGGCTGCAAAACATTGCACATTTCGTTTGCGCCTGCGCTTCCCAACTGATATGCGCAGGCTGCAACTTACATATTGCTTTTGAAATGATGCTTTGAATCAGACTTCTTTTTTTTATTGTGATATGGTTGCAGTTTAAACCTTTCACAAACTACTGTACAAAATGTGTAACATAGTATTCATTAAATCCATAAAACATGAATACATAAGAAAATAGCAGGAAAAAGAAATATGATGCAGAGTCACTAATGAATAAACTAAGTAAAAAGAAGAGAGACAAGAGAAAAGAAGGCAAAAAAGAAAATCAAATATAAACCATCATCTAAACCATAATTACTATCTGTGAAATATAGTAATTATTGCAACAATAGTTACATTCCTTAATCAGGAATCCTGAAAACTTACAGAAGGAATCTGTAGAAAGCTAAAACCAGGGAAACACTATCGACCACATTAGGCATGTCCAAAAAATGAATCAGACTTCCCTGCAGTTGCAAGGAATGAACCCACGGCACAAGGGTTGATGAATATTGGCTTCCTGACAAGGAACATGATGATGGGGGAAATACAACCATTACCAGGAAGTATGAAACCAAGGCCCAGGAGTGGCCAATAGTGTGTAAAGGTCCAGGAAAGGAACCTTTACATAACCAGTTGTGAAATTCAGTTGTAAGATGTTAACACATTGTGAACAAGACAAAGTCCAATAAGGACGAACAGTCCAGGGCCTTCCTCCTCTTGAAGTCCTTTTTCTGAGGCCTCTTGTGATGAATCAGATGGACTCATCACTGTTTTTCCAGCAGTGACTTCCTCTCTCCCATGTAGCCAGGGGATGGCAGTCGCTACCTGTTCCTGATCCCGGGGGCGGCTGTATGAGGGACAATCACATCGGAGGAAACAACTACATGGAAAAGATGTTATAACTTCATTGGATGATTCACAGTATTCCCCACTTTGCCATGAGGACAACCCAATGACACCCACGATTTTAATAGCCTATTGTCAGCTAACGATTCCCCCTTGTAAAGGAATGTTTATCAAGAAAGGGCACCTGGTTGATGCCTTGCTCTACCCAGGTAGGTAGTAACGTGTCAAAGAGCAAAAGTGAGCAAGGTCATGGGCTACCTAGCTGCTGAACGAAGGGTGAACACACTCCTGTGTGGGTTACACCTTTGCGAGGTGGACACACAATACTGTGAATGGATTCTGACAAAAATGTATCAGGACAAGCATTAGAAAGAGGCTACAAATATTTGACATTTGTTACCTATGAATTGGTAACTATACCTTAAAAATGTGTAAATACTGTTGTATCTTGTTACTCCTAGTCAAGTGTATCTACAACACGAGAAACTGCAGTTTTATTAAAAATCCCACTGTCAGAATTGTCCTGATACATTCCTGTATTTGTCCTGTAATTGTCCTGATACATTCCTGTAATTGTCCTGATACGCAGGTACGTATTTTATTATTTTTTTTCTTCCCCTCCCTCCCAATTCCACTTACCTTCTGCTTCTTTTTCTTTTTCGGGAGCGGAGGCGCTGGGAACACTTGTATTCCCAGTGCATCCGCTACCGATGGCCGCCATGGAAAGAGAAAACGGACTCCTTTTCCCTTTGCATGGCAGCCATTTTCTTGATCGTTTTTTTTTTTTCTGTCCCGAAACGCTGCTGCGTTTCGGGACAGAAAAAAATGCTTTTAGTGCCCCGGTCACGCACATAATGCGGGCCGGGGTACTAATAGCAATATGGCCCTCACGGTGGGGGCATTACCGACTCAGGTAATGCCCCGGGCCCTTTGTATAACTATGGGCCCCGGGGCATTACCTGAGTCAGTAATGCCCCCGCCGCTCAGGTCATTTTGCTTTATTACATTGGGTGTATAATAGCATAAGCAGAAGAGTACAACAACCTTTAATGCCATTTTACATGTTTACCATCAGTAACAACGACAGTCAGTTGTAGAGGTCTTCTGACTTCATCCCAATCCTTTATGTTGTGTTGCATCAAGTACTAGCAAAATGAGCCCCCAGCATTTCTACTGAACACAGTGTGATGTCTATCTTGGTCCTCTATGGAGAAATGCCATTCTTTAAATTGTCTTGGTCAGACAAGACATGTTCTACTAAACCCATCTGTTCTCACAGATTATGAGGAAGCTGGTGGTGTGGCGATCAAGTATGTATGTTCTCAACTTTCATGTGCGTTAAGATGTGTGCGAAAGAACCCGTAGAAAGGTGGAAGAGTAGCTTTGTCTGTCCATCCTGTAACTGGGGCATTGACCTCCTCTTCACCATTAGCCTCCTTGCTATTACTTATTTATAGATTTATATAACCTTTATCATGCTCATTATCATCACTCCTCTAAACCTCATCAGTTGATGCTAGTGGTGATCTGCAACACAGTGGATTGTTTCCCTTGGCTAGTCAGTAGGTGTAATGGGCATCTTCTTTCCTCCTTCTCCCATAGGGAAAGTGGACTGAACCTTCTGCTCCAGCTGAAAAAACAGGAGAATGTACAGCTATATTTTTACCACTAGTTGGATATTTGGCTGATGGTGCTACTGCAGAATGCAAATTAAATGGCTTTAATTACTACACACACACAAAACAAAAGAGGTGATGGCTGGAAGGTTTGGAATTCATCTTAACCGCTGGCCTTGCTCTGGGAAACCCTCCAGATCATCGTTCTTTGACTGCCAAGCCATTAAAAAAGGGGAAAGATCATATGCAAATCAGGCTTGGCCTACCTGAAAAGGGGCAGTCCAGCATGAATTGCTTGGTCACATTTCTTCTGCACGAGACCACAAGCTTTCCCAAACATGTTTCGTCCTTGTTGGGCCTCATCACTGAGGAGTAGCTTGGGTCTCTAGGGCCAGCAGGCACGGGACCCATATCTGGGCATACCCAGAAGTGGGCCTGATGGCTAATGTAAGGTGCTCTTTTGCTGTATGGATACCTCTTTCCCAGGCACATTTAAGTACATTGTACATGTTGGTTCTCAAAATGTTAACTTATGCTTTACAACAAGAGGAAGGCAAATGTGTTGCAAGTTATGTTACAACCACTGAATGTACTTATCTGCCTCCAAATTATTCTGAGACCTATTCATTGCAACTAGGATTTGCTGTTGTACAAAAACCTGACTGCCACAACATACCAGAAGGAGATGTCTTCTTCCTCAATACCACATGTGGATATGCAGAAAACTGAGCTAAAGATGACCTTGTGGGTGCCCAACAGATGAAGACGGAGAATGAAGTGTAGTGATCATACGGCTGATTATATTCGAGTTTAATTCTGCAACTGAGAAATAATCTGGTGAACAATCTACTGCAATAAGGAAACTATTGGCACTTGACCTTGCATTTTGTCCCTTCCTTAACACCCTTTGGGCTCTACATATCTATGTGATGTAGGTGTTCACATCTTCATATAAGATGTTGGGCTTCAGTTTTTCCTTGCAGACCTTATTGGACAAAACATGTTTCCATACAACATTGATATCATGTGCCATTCTGTGCCCTCTGTACCTGTGTGAAGTAGGTTTTGACAATTTCTTATAAGAATGTTGCACTTCTCATCTTCCTTGCAGGATTTTATTATCTAATACAGGTTACCACAGAATGTTGACACCACAACCCAATGAATGATGAAGTCTTCATCAGCCTAAGGCTACATTTGTCAACATGGTTCTCTAGTTAGAACTTACTGCAGATCTTCAATATAATGAGCTTCTTGTCGAAAATGTCCATGATGATGATTTCTGACCACATTCTGCTCCCAAATAATATCATCAGTAAATGTTTAAAAATGTGTTGGGTGTATTGCCAAAATGTTCTGAGATTCCCAATCAAAGTTACGAGAATTGATCAAGCATTCATTATCCGAGAATGTCCAAAGTTAATTATTCCAAGTTGCTCTAGTAATGTTAAAGTGTATTTTCAAATTCTCAAATAAAATGCGTGCTGACAAAGACAAAACCTCGACTCTTATTGTCAGTGGAATAGAGTTGAATGGTACTAAAAGGTGATCCTTAATGCTGAGCACAATATTACATTTTCTTCTCTTACATATTGAGCTGTTAATTAGAGCTGAAGACAAGCCACAGCAAGTGAAAATAAAACCCAAGAAGCACAATGCCAATTAGGAACTCACATGTGGTGTAGGTTATGAAACACCGGAACGTCTGGTACGTGGACAATGAAGGTGTGGCCTTTAAAATGCTTAAGGTTAGAATAGCTTCCAAAATCTTGATTAATTGCTGGGGTTTCTGGATTATTTTGTCTTTCTGTTTCATGAATTCTCATGCACTGCCAATTCTTTACTCACCTGGCTCCAAACTATCTCCCAAACTATCCTGTGCTTGTTGGACAAGTATAGGACCAAATGGACCCTTATTGTGTTAGGAATTATGTTAGTTGGGGTACCTAGTGCTGCTCAGATGGCACTAAATGCAGTAACAGCCACAGAATGTTATCTTCACAAACAGTTAAATCCAACTTTACAACCACCAAATATACTTGTCTACCTACAAACTACTCTAAGACTTTGTTTTCACAACTGGTATTTTGTGTTTAACACAAATCTTCACAATCAGCGTTTTCCCCCATCCAACTAAAGTTGTCCCACACAGTACAACCACTAAATATACTCACCTATCTTAAAAGTAATCTAATACCAATAATAAGTTGCAAATAATATGTTCTCTCATCAAAGCAAGTTGTGAAACATAGCTACAGCCACTGAATGTACTCACCCAATTCCAAACAATTCTGACACATTTTCTTAGCAGCTAGCAATTTGCCTCATCACAACGTGTTGGCACACCTAGTCACAGCTACTGAATGCACAATCTTGCCTGCTTCTTTACAATTATTTGATGTCCTCCTTACATCCAATACACGGTGACAGGAAATGGTACATGCAAAAATGACATGCAAAGTTGTTAATTTCTTCCTCCACGGAAGCCTAACTTAGATGTCATTTTCTCCAATAAAGACACTGGGGCTCATTGGTCTGGTAAAAAAGGGGCTGTTATTCCTTTGCTATCACTTTTACCACACCACCATATCACAAGCAGTACAGAATCAGTGGTAAATTTGCCAGTGCTAATTCTGCCAGAGGAATTGGTGCCAGAGGAGTTATGGTAAATTTCGTTGTTGCTAATTACACCAGCAGTAGTAGTGCGAAAAAATAAAACAGTAATTCTGCCATAATAGCATAATTCCTCTAAAATAGCAGTGCAGTAACCACCAGCCCAGAGGTGAAGTTAAATGCAAGGAGGTGATGAAAATGAAGCCACAGATACATCCAGTTAATCCAAAAGAGCATTTAAAGTCAATGGGCCTCTTTATAAGTTTGCTGGTCCGGGAACTATGGTACCGGTAAGCATGCCGGTAACTTAGTTCCCGGACCGGCAAACTATGAGTTGTGCTCGCAGGCACCTCTCTGCCCGCCAGGTCGGACCTGGTGGGCAGAAAGGCACCCGCGAGAACAGCATGTCGGATGCACCGGCACCGTTAAAAACAGTGCCGGTGCATCCGACCACTCCATTAAGATTCAGCCCTGTGGGGCCGAATGGGAATGGGAGCATCTTTTTTCCGACACCAGCAAATGGGCAAATACCGGGTCTGGCAGGGCCGTAATGACCCAGTAATTACCCATTTGTGGGTGCCGGAAAAAATTGCAAGTTTGGCCCAAACTTGTAATGAGGCCCAATACTTTTCAAGTAACAGGCTGCCTGTAGAGAACATGGATTATGGGGGAAATTACAATAATTCCGTCACCGCCAATAAATTGGCGGCAATGAAATGATCACCACTTTTTTCCTGCACTGCCAGACCTGTAATGAGGCCCATATATTTGTATAGAACTTTGATTGGATAGTCCTATATTTTGGACTGTTGTACTTTGCTGTACTGCTGTTTCATATTCACAACCCACATACGAGTATTTGCTTCACTCAGTGCAGGTTACCACAACAGCCAAAGGACTTATTTCTCCTAACTGTAACAACAGGACCAAGCCTGCACTCCCTTTTTCTAGCTAAAGAAGCTAGAAGACATTCATAGAGTGTTACTATAATTATTCATCTGTGTTAAACAAAAAGAATCACTGCATCAATCGTGCCTCATTAATGCCTTGAGAACCAAATGGTGTTATTTAATCAATCCGTATTCGAGGCCATTGCCTAAATGCCTTTGCAAATATAGCAAGATTCAAACAGAAGAGGGGGCTCACAGACCAGAGTCTATCAACAAAACGTAAACCATCCGTCGAGCAACAGTGATCCATAACAATTGGGATCAATGTGAACAAGGCATTAAATGGAATGACATAACATAGGCTGTTGTTAATGTGAGTAACACACAGGACATAAGCATGTGGCAGTGTCAATCAGTTCATATATATATGGGAAAACCAAGGAAAGGTGCGCGCTCCAATTCTCTGCATAACCTTCGAAGCCACTGGTGTACTCCTCCGACCGGTTTCTGTGCCAATACACGTCATCAGGGAGGCTGTGTGGACTTGCAGCTCACCGCAGGTGCAGGTGATACAAATCTGCTGCAAGGGCTTCTGGTGGAGTGTGCACCTTTCCTTGTTTTTTCAATTTTTTGCAGAATCTTGAGGGGTGGAATCCTCAAGACCTGACATGGTGCTGCACCAGGGTTATATATGCCCGGCTTTGGAGTGCCTCACTTGAGGCTACACTCCCCCCCTTTCTCCACTGTGGGATTGGGCATGAGCGTTTTCTCTGCTGACCTGATGACTACATCCACCAGAAGCCCTTGCAGTAGATTTTCCCCCCTTTCCCCACTGTGGGATTGGGCGTGAGCGTTTTCTCTGCTGACCTGATGACTACATCCACCAGAAACCCTTGCAGTAGTTTTTCTCCCCCTTTCTCCACTGTGGGATTGGGCGTGAGCGTTTTCTCTGCTGACCTGATGACTACATCCACCAGAAGCCCTTGCAGCCGATTTTTATCACCTGCACCTGCGGTGAGCTGCAAGTCCACACAGCCTCCCTGATGACGTGTATTGGCACAGAAACCGGTCGGAGGAGTACACCAGTGGCCTGGAAGGTTATGCATAGAATTGGAGTGCGCACCTTTCCTTGTTTTTTCCATTTTTTGCAGGATCTTGAGGGGTAGAATCCTCAAGACCTGACAGGATGCTGCACCAGGGTTATATATGCCCGGCTTTGAAGTGCCTTACTTGAGGCTACACTCCCCCCTTTTTGTCCACTGTGGGATTGGGTGTGAGCGTTTTCTCTGCTGACCTGATGACTACATCCACCCGAAGCCCTTGCAGCAGATTTTTATCACCTGCACCTGCGGTGAGCTGCAAGTGCACACAGCCTCCCTGATGACGTGTATTGGCACAGAAACCGGTCGGAGGAGTACACCAGTGGCCTGGAAGGTTATGCAGAGAATTGGGGTGCGCACCTTTCCTTGTTTTTTCCATTTTTTGCAGGATCTTGAGGGGTGGAATCCTCAAGACCTGACAGGGTGCTGCACCAGGGTTATATATGCCCGGCTTTGGAGTACCTCACTTGAGGCTACACTCCCCCCCTTTCTCCACTGTGGGATTGGGTGTGAGCGTTTTCTCTGCTGACCTGATGACTACATCCACCAGAAGCCCTTGCAGCAGATTTTTATCACTTGCACCTGTGGTGAGCTGCAAGTGCACACAGTCTCCCTGATGACGTGTATTGCCACAGAAACCGGTCGGAGGAGTACACCAGTGGCCTGGAAGGTTATGCAGAGAATTGGAGTGCGCACCTTTCCTTGTTTTTTCCATTCATTTTTTGCAGGATCTTGAGGGGTGGAATCCTCAAGACCTGACAGGGTGCTGCACCAGGGTTATAAATGCCCGGCTTTGGAGTGCCTCACTTGAGGCTACACTCCCCCCCTTTCTCCACTGTGGGATTGGGCATGAGTGTTTTCTCTGCTGACCTGATGACTACATCCACCAGAAGCCCTTGCAGCAGATTTTTATCACCTGCACCTGCGGTGAGCTGCAAGTGCACACAGCCTCCCTGATGACGTGTTTTGGCACAGAAACCGGTCAGAGGAGTACACCAGTGGCCTGGAAGGTTATGCATAGAATTGGAGTGCGCACCTTTCCTTGTTTTTTCATTTTTTGCAGGACCTTGAGGGGTGGAATCCTCAAGACCTGACAAGGTGCGCACCAGGGTTATATATGCCCGGCTTTGGAGTGCCTCACTTGAGGCTACACTCCCCCCCTTTCTCCACTGTGGGATTGGGCATGAGTGTTTTCTCTGCTGACCTGATGACTACATCCACCAGAAGCCCTTGCAGCAGATTTTTATCACCTGAACCTGCGGTGAGCTGCAAGTCCACCCAGCCTCCCTGATGACGTGTATTGGCACAGAAACCGGTCGGAGGAGTACACCAGTGGCCTGGAAAGTTATGCAGAGAATTGGAGCGCGCACCTTTCCTTGTTTTTTCCATATATATATATATATATATATATTTCAGTAAAAGAAACTTTGTTAGTTGAGCTACTAAAAACCTATGAAATTCAGTAAAAAAACTTTGTTAAAGGGAAGTTATTTTTTTGTTGTTGTTTTTTTTATTTGTGTATGGTTTGAGAAAAACCTTTACAAAGTGAATAACATACATCCATTAGTACATAAGTACATTAATGCAAAGACACAAAAGAATACATAAAATCAAAAAGTTAGTTCAAGACACGTCGTGCAGCATTTTACATCTCGGAGTCACGTTTGACTAAACAGATTTTCAGGTCTTTCAAAAAGTTTACCAGCCCATACATGAGTTTTCGCTCAGACCCTTCGCACATAAGTGTTGACCAGTCCTCGACAAAGTAAGTTTGTCGCGCCCAAAAGATTGGCCCTAATAGCCGAGTTTGCAGGCTTCCAAACTTAGGACAGAACAAGATTAGATGTTTAAGGGACTCTGTTGTTTGCTCACAAAGACGAGAAGTAAGGTTTGCGTTTTCATTTTTTTCCAGGTTTCGATACGATCTTTGGTAAGGTACAGGGTAAGTCTAAATTGTATGAAAAGCAATCTTGAATTTTGGTTTGGCGATTGAAGCAAGTAAGGCTGCAATTTGTCATACGCTCTTGCTTCGAAGGGAACATCTGTCATCAAGCGAGAGCTTTTTCTGTCCGAGCAAGTTAGATGCCAGTCTACACTCCACAGTTTTTGCTTTGCTTTTTTAGGATTTTCCAGCAGGGTTATGACCTTGATGTTGTTTGCATCTCAAATCTCGAGACATAGTTTGCTCTGCATGGAAAGAACCGTGCAGTCCTGGTCTCTGTCAGGCTTGTGTAGAATTTTAAATTGTGGTGCCAGAGTTGAAATAAAAGTCTTCCTGTACAGATTTAATAGATTCCAGCACACTCTTGCATGTATGGATATCAGTCCTAATTCATATCTTAGGTTACAGGTAGGACAACCCTTGGGCAGATGAAGGAGCTCTAGTCCAGAAAATGTTCTCCAAGGAACTGCACAGTTCATAAGGGCAGCCTCACATGTTTTCGGCTCCATAAATGAGAGCCGGCACAGCCTTTTGACAACAGAAGTTCAGTAGTGGCTTTATGGAGAATTTTCATTTATTAATGATGGCTGCCTGACAGACAAGTTGTCGACATTTATTTTTTGTTGCTTCCACCCACGTACAGTCATTTATGTTGGAGCTTATCAACATTTCCAGATATTTGATATGTGTTGAAGTTCTTAGAGTTGTTTTTTCAAGGTGTCATACCTGTTTACTGTGTTTATGTTCATGGGTTGACAGGTTAGTGAAAGTCAGTATTTCACATTTTTGTTTGTTAATACAGAGCCTGTTTCTGCTGACATACGTTTCCAGGGCATCCAGCTTGCATTGCAGATGAATGAGTGTGACATCTAAAAGAATCAAATCGTCTGCATAGGCAATCCAGCCAATGTGGGAGCCATGGATTTTTGGAGAAAAGGCGGCCACTGCATTGATATGATATGATATGATATGATATGATATGATATGATATGGTATTTGTAACGCGCCTATACACAAGTGTTTCAAGGCGCGACGAGGCAGGGAGGGAGGGAAACAAGGGGAAGACAGACAAACGATCCTACTAGGCCAGGTGTCATTCAGATCGTGCAAGTGCAGAGGTAAGGGGAAAAGGAGAAAGTGCAGGGGGAGGAGGTGGGGGGGGAAAGTGCAGTACAAGGTAAGTAGCGTAATAAAATAATAAATAATAAATAATAAATAAAAGGGCCAGCTGGTGGCAAGTGCGAGGTAAGTGCAGAGCAAGTGCTGGGAAGGGGGCTGTAGGGATGCAGTGACAGTCCCACAGTGCAGGAGGAGCCAGGGAGGCAGTGCAAGTGGAGAGTGGCTGGGCCCTGGACCGAGGTCACAGAGTGGCCCAGATGCAGGTTTAGTGCAGACTTCAGTGGGGAGTTTAGCAGGTTTAGCAAGGGAGAGGGAGAGAGAAGGCAGAAGCGAAGAGGAAGGTTTTGAGGTGCTTCCGGAACCGGAGATGGTTCTCCTCAAGTTTCAGGGAGGCAGGAAGGCTGTTCCAGAGGGAGGCCCCTGCTGCGGAGAGAGATCTACCCCCAGCTCGTTGCTTCGAGAAGCGGCTGACCATGAGGGAGTTGGAGACGGATGAGCGAAGGGCTCGTGAAGGCAGATATTTAGGAAGAGAGAGTTGAAGGTATTTAGGCCCCAGGCCCCAGAAGGCCTTGTGGACAATGCAGAGGGTTTTGAACTTAATCCTCGCAGCCACTGGGAGCCAGTGAAGAGATTTCAGTCCTGGAGAGATACGGTCCCTGGGCTTGAGGCCAAGGACAAGTCTCGCAGTTCTGTTCTGGATAGGTTGCAGAGGGCGGAGAGTGGAGGCAGGCAGATTAAGATAGAGGCTGTTACAGTAGTCCAGCCTTGAGAGAACCAGGGCTCGGGAGACAGTGAGCTTCTGGGGGAAGGAGAGGAAGGGAAGAATACCTCTGAGGAGGTGCAGCTGGTAGTGTGACTTCTTAGAGACGTCAGATATATGAGGAGAGAAGGAGAGTGTGGAGTCGAAGATGACCCCGAGGTTTTTAGCTTTGCAGGTAGGGTGCAGGAAGGGGGCCAAGGGAGGCCGGCCAGAGAGCTGCAGGAAAGGAGGGAGTGGGTGTGCCGATGAGTAGAATCTCAGTCTAAAACATTAAATGTTTCTCCGATGTCTGAGATGAAGAGATTCAAAATGATGGTCGCCAGCGGACAGCCCTGTTTGACACCTTTAAAGGTGTTTATTGCGGATGACAGAGAGCCTCCATAGTCCAGTCTAATTTTGATGGTCGTATTAGTGTGGAGTTCCTTGATGGCCTCCAGTAGACTTAAAGGGCACTCCCAGGCCTTCAGTTTGTCCCACAAGATTTGACGGTCAATGCTATCGAAGGCATAGGAGAAATCAATCGCTGCCACGTACATTTTGGAATTCATTCTAATTGATTCCATTTTCAAGAGGTTCAGCAGGAAGGTCTTAAGGCCACATCCGACACCTTTCATGAATCCCGCTTGCCGATGGTCTATATGGTTGGTTTCCGTTGACCATTTCAGCAGCATTCGTTGTAATTGGCTTGCATACATTTTACCCAGTACATCGAGAAGGGCAAAGGTCAATAATCTTTTGGATTTGACCTATTGCCTTTTTTGAAAATAGGGACGATGATGGTGCTTTTCCACGATTTGATTATAATTCTTTCAAACAGCGTAACACAGAAATCTGCCCATGAATCTGGGTTTAATTTGATGGTGTAGTTTGTGAGCCCATCAGGGCCCGGTGCTCTCGATGCACAGGATTTATTGATGGAGCTTAGGATGTCGTCTTTGTCGAATTTCAGGTCCCAGGTGACCAGCTTTGGAAGTTGTTCAGAGGTTTCACCTGTTTTGTTGCTGAACATGTCTGTGTAGTATTTCACCCAGGTTTCTTCGGAAATAGTTGACACTTGTAGCGCATCCTGATGAGCTGCAAGATTGTTAATGAGGCTCTAGAACTCGGAGAAATTTTAGTTTTTAAGCTTCATCAACATTTCCTCCGAGTCATTTTGTAATAGAACAGAATTGTCAGCCTTGGTCCAATTCTTATGTTTCTGGATTGCAAGTTTTCTTTTGGTGTGGTAATGACCTGGATCTTCACGTGGTATCTTTCTTATCTCACAACGCAGTTGGCGTTTATGCTGCAGCACTTGGGATGTCGAACTTGTGTTTGTGGTGAAAGTTCTGCTGTTTGAGGCCCTGCTTATGTTCAGAAAATTGTGACAGAAAGATGTTGATACTTTGTCATGTCTGGTTCAGATTTTAAGTTGGAAACAATCTTATTAACACCGGTAGATTTGAGGTTTAATCTTATGCGGCCCGATCGAAAGTAAATAGGATGTGGCCAAGTAGGCTGAATTAAGCCATTACTGATGTTGCAAGACAACTTCAGCATGTCGTGGTCGCTATGTGCCATCTTGGTGACCTTGAGACGACTTGCCTTTGTTAAGAGAGATTCAGAGACAAAGAAGTAGTCGAGTGTAGAAGATTGCTGGTCACAACTTCAGCTGGTTTTAGCTGGGATGTCACCAGGAAGGTTCCCGTTCAACAGTGCCATCTTATGAGATTCCATTTAAGAACACCATGAACGGGCCGCTAGATCATTGGCTCAATTCCTGTAGCGACCTGGTTCCAGTATAAGTTGATAATATGTAGGAACTCAGGTTTGCAGGGTCCGCGTAGCAGCACTTTAGCTGTCTGGATGTATGGAGACACATTTCTAGTCTCTACAATTCTGAGACTGGATGATTTTTTGACTGCTATTAACAGACCAGCCATAGGCCTTCCTTTCTGCTGTTTCAACGCAGGATTTAGCACTATCACAAACAATGGTAGTAATGGACATTCAGTTAGTCATGTTTCTTGTAGACATGCAAGATCAAGGTCGAATAGCCGTGGTGTATGAAACAGATGTGCGAATCCACACATATTCCAAGATCCAAAAGTCAAAGGAGAGAGGTCATGAGGTTCCTGGCGTTACTTACTCTGCTTCGTATTTAGGGCAGAGGAAAGCCATGACCAATTTCCAATGTCATGAGGGCAATTGGAGTTGCCATCGGTAGCGAGTACATCGGTGGATCCACTTAGACCTTCAATAGTTATTTTTATTTGCTCGCCAATTTTAGATTCGTCACATTCCATGGGGCTGTTTATAGAAACAGTGTCAGAAAAAATTGTGGCCCTATGAGCACTTAGAGGTCATTCTTTTAGATCTGTTTGAAGGATCGCTGGATGTTTTTGAAAGGCTTTGTGGCGAGCTCCATTATCTATAGGCTTTGGAGTTGTGATGACTTGAGGAATGATATGTAGATCAAAACCCAATGACAACAGTACCGGACCAGCTTCCAACAGTATGTCCCAGATTATGTTTGATGCAAGGTACAAAATCACCTTGTCATTTCTTTATTCTGTGTAGAATTCCACGACTTTCAGATCGTCGGGAAGGATCATTCTCAAACTTGGCACAAGATGGAAAAGCCTTGTTATATAGTGGCGATTCAAAATGACATCATCAGATAGGTCTACTTTTTCTAGAATCAGTTGATGGTTGGAAGAGACTTTTTTTGTTATTTTTGAGTTAGCAATAACTTGTTTGTGTGCAAGGTGAGTTGCCAACACAGTGGAAACCCGAGGAGTGAATTTGTCTTGCATCTCAGTCTTTCAGGGTAAATTTATGCATGAGTCATCTTTATGATGTTCAGAGGAAGCCGTGAATGAGTGAGTTACACCATACAGAGCAGAGTACTTATTTGCAACGATTCTTGCTTGTTTTTCCGCCATTGTCAAGAAAGGAGTTCCAGTGGATTTTTCCGTGATGGATGCCGGGATAACAGGTTGCATCAAGGTACAAAATCTCTGGCTTGTGGACTGGATGGAGGCTCTTGTTGGCTCATGGAACAACGACTTAACAGGTACGTCGAGGCAATTGTCTGTAGGTGTTTCAAGAGCTGGCCGTTCAGCGTATGCCATCTTTAGAGAACACTCCTTGTCATTGTGGTGATCGACATCTTCATCTTCGTATGTCGATAAGTTGACCAGGTCAATTTCTTTGTTCAAAAGCTCATTTAAATCAATGGGTTCGACGTTAGGACTTTGGTCCCCGCATGCCGCTTTTTGTTTCGGTGAGGTAGATTCTTTCGACCCAATGTTGTTATGAACGGTTAAATGTACCGTTTTTATGTTGCGGAGGAATTTTCTGGATCCATTCCCATGCCGCATTTTAGTTGCTGGTTAGTTTTTGGTTTTTCTTTTTGTTGTCTGGGTTTTCCCAGACGTGAAACTTGTCATTGGGTTCGCTGCTTGCTGGATTCCTTTGTTGATGTTGAAGACCTCTAAGCTCTTAGAGGAGCTGTGGTCAACAGCGCCTGTTACGTTGCTTGCCAGTGTTCATGCTTGTGGCATATAGAGGTGGAATACTTGACGATGAGGCCACTTGTGGGTTTGCATGAGCAGAGTTACTAGATTGAAGAGTAGATATTAAAGCTTTGCCGAAGAAAGTTGATTCTTGCAATGGTAAGTCCCGTGTAAGATTGTCTGAGAGCACAACGTGAGAGTTGTTGGCACGGTCTGAGTCTGTGTGGTCAGCGGCACGGTGGCACTAGGTGTAGTTTTTTTGATCTTCGATTGGGGTCCCTCAAAAGTCGGTTTGACCACAGACAGAGTAGAAATTCGGGTCAGTATAGCCTTCGAAAATGCAGGTTTAAGCCTTTCAAATTCAGATGGTTGTGTCAGTGTCATAGTTGAACAGCATGTTCTCTCAGCAAGGCCGACAGAGCTGGCCACATTCGTGTGCCGGTCCAGTTGCGAGCACCCAAAAGGCTCTTGTGTCCGAGCAGGATCACATATTGTGATGGACGTTAACAGTGGGGCGATGTAAGTTGGGGCGTATTTGGTGGTAATTGTGGGCAGGATATTCTCCTGTTCTAGGCCTTGTTGGTCCCTGCCATGTAAATGTGGCTCGATGTTGGAATTTCGAATTGGAGGCTCCGACTGTGTCCTAAACAGTTTCAGTGCCTCCTTAGCTACTTCTGCAAGTCATTTTTTGTCCTCATTATTGTCTTTGGTTTGCCTGGACATAGAATTTAACTTCCTCTCAATATCAATTAGTTTAGTGTTACAGATTGCAATCAAAGTTATGAGATCTTTTATGTTTCCATTGATATGTTCATACAGTTTAGTGACGGGAGCAATTGATATGGCCATTGAAGCCATTACAGTTGCCTGAAGGTCAGGGGCCCAGTTTGAGTCACTAGGATACATAGGATTCAGATTCGAGGATGCTTGTTTATTTTGGCGATAGCGTCTGCTTGTCCTGATTTTCGGATAAGGACATTCCATCATAGAGGAAACAGTCGATGACGTGTCAGAAAGAGAAGAATCTGCAGTCGACTTTCTGTGATCCCTCAAGGTTCTCCGACCACTCTTGCTACTTGCGCACTTCCTTCTATGTCTAATGCCACCGGCATCTCTATAGAAGGCTTCGTCAAGGGATCAGAGCATTCAGGCAGCCTGTCAGTTGTTTTTGTTTTGATTAATAGAGAGTTGTTTTCACTTGCCATGATTTCCACTCTGAGAGATTGTTGTGTTATGTTGATCAAGACTCACAGGCCGATTCATGGAATAATTAGCGCGGCGCAAGTGGGCAAAAACGTGCGAATCGCAGTGCAATTGCGAAAATCGCACGAAAAGCAGCGCACGTCGATTCATGGAAGGCCGTGTGTGAGAAAACCAGCGGATGTGCGATAAAAAAGTGCACGGCGCACGTTGGCGCACAGGCCATCTAACAGCGTGCGCCAGGTCACAGCGAAAATCGCACAGGCCACAGCGAAATTCGCACATAGCGCGGCGCACGCAACAAAAGTAGGCGGAACACGGGCGTAACACTCGGAATGGGGAACAACTTGCCAAAACGTGGGCGTCACGGGGGAAGTACAGGGCACAAGTGCGCGGAACGCCCACACGCTCGCCTACAACACGTATTCATGGAATAGAATAGGGCAAAAAAGCGCACGCTCAAACCAGCACACAGGCACAAACACGACCGCCACAAGAAAGCAGGCGGTAGCGTCTCTGCGGCTGTAAGAAATGTGCGCCAAAAGGTGCGCCAACAAATAGCACCTATATACTGCCATGATGAATGTCCCATACTGTGGCCCTCCA
Source organism: Ambystoma mexicanum (assembly GCF_040938575.1). NCBI lineage: Eukaryota > Metazoa > Chordata > Amphibia > Caudata > Ambystomatidae > Ambystoma > Ambystoma mexicanum. The sequence goes on from NC_090941.1 coordinate 873,930,102, forward strand.
GGAAAAATGACGTGCAAAGGGGACCCACAAACACGGACACCCGCTGACAAAAAATACGTGTGTGTGTATACCGGGGTGCGCGGGAAGTCTAACACGCGATTTCAGCAGGGTACGTGCATCACCGGGGTTCGCGTGAAGTTCCTCACGCGATCGGGCCTGGGGGAGCATGCTACGTGTATTTCAGGGGTTCGCGTGAAGTTTCACACGCGATCGGGCCTGGGGGAGCGGGCTACGTGTATTACAGGGGTTCGCGTGAAGTTCCTCACGCGATCGGGCCTGGGGTAGCGGGCTACGTGTATTACAGGGGTTCGCGTGAAGTTCCTCATGCGATCGGGCCTGGGGGAGCGGGCTACGTGTATTTCAGGGGTTCGCGTGAAGTTTCACACGCGATCGGGCCTGGGGGAGCGGGCTACGTGTATTACAGGGGTTCGCGTGAAGTTCCTCACGCGATCGGGCCTGGGGTAGCGGGCTACGTGTATTACAGGGGTTTGCGTGAAGTTCCTCACGCGATCGGGCCTGGGGGAGCGGGCTACGTGTATTCCAGGGGTGCGCGTGAAGTTCCACACGCGAATAGCCTGGGCGCGTGTATTTCAGGGGTGCGCAGGAAGTTCCACACGCGAATAGCCTGGGGGCGCGTGTATTCCAGGGGTGCGCGTGAAGTTCCAGACGCGAATAGCCTGGGCGCGTGTATTTCAGGGGTGCGCGGGAAGTTCCACACGCGAATAGCCTGGGCGCGTGTATTTCAGGGGTGCGCGGGAAGTTCCACACGCGAATAGCCTGGGCGCGTGTATTTCAAGGGTGCGCGGGAAGTTCCACACGCGAATAGCCTGGGCGCGTGTATTTCAGGGGTGCGCGGGAAGTTCCACACGCGAATAGCCTGGGGGCGCGTGTATTTCAGGGGTGCGCGTGAAGTTCCACACGCGAATAGCCTGGGCGCGTGTATTTCAGCGGTGCGCGGGAAGTTCCACACGCGAATAGCCTGGGCGCGTGTATTTCAGGGGTGCGCGGGAAGTTCCACACGCGAATAGCCTGGGCGCGTGTATTTCAGGGGTGCGCAGGAAGTTCCACACGCGAATAGCCTGGGGGCGCGTGTATTTCAGGGGTGCGCGGGAAGTTCCACACGCGAATAGCCTGGGCGCGTGTATTTCAGGGGTGCGCGGGAAGTTCCACACGCGAATAGCCTGGGCGCGTGTATTTCAGGGGTGCGCGGGAAGTTCCACACGCAAATAGCCTGGGCGCGTGTATTTCAGGGGTGCGCGGGAAGTTCCAAACGCGAATAGCCTGGGCGCGTGTATTTCAGGGGTGCGCGGGAAGTTCCACATGTGATTTGACAGTGTGGGTCCTCCCAGGTGTACCCTGTACACCCTCCATGGCCCCTACAGGCAGCCCACACCACAGGGGACTACCCTGCATCCCTGGTCATGTCCCGCAGGCAGCCCACCCACCATGGGCATGCCCCCCAGCAAAGGCACATGTCTCCTTGAACTAATGAACACCAACTCATGTCCCCTTGCACCCCCACCCCCCAGCACTGTGGGGCACCTGCCAGCAGGCCCCCACCCATGTCCAACTCATGTCCCCCACCACCCCCACCCCCCAGCACTGTGGGGCACCTGCCAGCATGCCCCCACCCATGTCCAACTCATGTCTCCCACCACCCCCACCCCCCAGCCACCAGGGGCACCCTCCACCAGGCCCCCACTCATGTCTCCCACCACCCCCAAACCCCAGCAGTGCAGGGTCACCCTCCACCAGGCCCCCACTCATGTCACCCACCACCCCCACCCCCCAGCCACCAGGGGCACCCTCCACCAGGCCCCCACTCATGTCTCCCACCACCCCCAAACCCCAGCAGTGCAGGGTCACCCTCACCAGGCCCCCACTCATGTCTCCCACCACCCCCACCCCCCAGCCACCAGGGGCACCCTCCACCAGGCCCCCACTCATGTCTCCCACCACCCCCACACCCCAGCCACCAGGGGCACCCTCCACCAGGCCCCCACTCATGTCACCCACCACCCCCACACCCCAGCCACCAGGGGCACCCTCCACCAGGCCCCCACTCATGTCTCCCACCTCCCCCAAACCCCAGCAGTGCAGGGTCACCCTCCACCAGGCCCCCACTCATGTCTCCCACCACCCCCACCCCCCAGCCACCAGGGGCACCCTCCACCAGGCCCCCACTCATGTCTCCCACCACCCCCACACCCCAGCCACCAGGGGCACCCTCCACCAGGCCCCCACTCATGTCACCCACCACCCCCACACCCCAGCAGTGCAGGGGCAGCCTCCACCAGGCCCCCACTCATGTCACCCACCACCCCCACCCCCCAGCAGTGCAGGGTCACCCTCCACCAGGCCCCCACTCATGTCACCCACCACCCCCACCCCCCAGCCACCAGGGGCACCCTCCACCAGGCCCCCACTCATGTCACCCACCACCCCCACCCCCCAGCCACCAGGGGCACCCTCCACCAGGCCCCCACTCATGTCTCCCACCACCCCCACCCCCCAGCCACCAGGGGCACCCTCCACCAGGCTCCCACTCATGTCTCCCACCACCCCCACCCCCCAGCCACCAGGGGCACCCTCCACCAGGCCCCCACTCATGTCTCCCACCACCCCCACCCCCCAGCCACCAGGGGCACCCTCCACCAGGCCCCCACTCATGTCACCCACCACCCCCACACCCCAGCCACCAGGGGCACCCTCCACCAGGCCCCCACTCATGTCTCCCACCACCCCCACCCCCCAGCCACCAGGGGCACCCTCCACCAGGCCCCCACTCATGTCTCCCACCACCCCCACCCCCCAGCCACCAGGGGCACCCTCCACCAGGCCCCCACTCATGTCTCCCACCACCCCCACACCCCAGCCACCAGGGGCACCCTCCACCAGGCCCCCACTCATGTCACCCACCACCCCCACACCCCAGCAGTGCAGGGGCAGCCTCCACCAGGCCCCCACTCATGTCAACCACCACCCCCACCCCCCAGCAGTGCAGGGTCACCCTCCACCAGGCCCCCACCCATGTCTCCCAGCACCCCCACCCCCCCAGTCACCAGGGGCAGCCTCCACCAGGCCCCCACCCATGTCTCCCACCACCCCCACCCCCCCAGCACTGTGGGGCACCTGCCAGCAGGCCCCCACCCATGTCCAATCCATGCCCCCCTGCACCTGGGTCCCAACATTCCCCAATCATGTCCGTAATGCCCATCCTCCCCTGCCAAAAGGCCCAACCAACTATCACACCCACCCACATATCAAAGGCAATTACATGTTACACCCCCAATTTAAATAATGCAATTGAACACATGTCTGTCACACACAATGGCTGCAAGTGAATGACAAAACACCCAACATGACATGCCTGAAAGCAATGAGATGATACGACACATTGAAGAATAAAAAAAAATATGTATTGAACAGCAAGTAGAATGGAAATGAAATAAGAAAAAACACAAAGCAAATCAAACAAAACAAGATGAATGTCCAAGAAAATAATCTGAAAAATTAAAATAAGCCAATGAAGAACCATGAAGAAGATCATCCTGGGTCCATGAGCCCAACCAAATTAAACCTAACTATGACTACTAACTAAAAACTGAACTATATACAAAAAAGTGTTGCATTGTCCAATCGCAACCAAAAAAAAATCAAAAAAACAAAGGAAACCTAACCCTAACTATACAACTATATACAAAGGCAGCGGGCTATTCGGACGGCTCACTGGTTGTTGTCATGGGCCAGGGCATCATCGAACTCCTGGTCAATGGCTTGGAGGCGGGCATGTTCCCTGGCCCCGAGGTCCCACAGGGATAACGCAGTGTCAAGCTCAAACTCCCTGCGAAGACCCTCGAGGCACTCAGCCCGCCTCAGCGCCCTCCGCATGGAGTCCTCCGCCCTGACCATCGTGAGCCGTTCCTCCTCTGCCCGCTGCCGCTCCGCACCTATCCGCTGGCACAACCGCTCCCACACGGAAGCCACTCCCATTCCAGGGTTCGCCTGCCCTCCGGCCGATGCCTGCACCCCTGATGTTGATGGCCCCGAGCCATGATGCCTCCCACGTTGAGCCTGCTGCTGCCTCCGACGCAACTGCCTGTGCCAGCACGACGGCATCCAGGCTGATGGAAACCACTGACGCCGTCGTGCACGTGCCCTGCCCGATGATGCCGTCACATCCTCCATCTGCTGGGGTCCAGTTGCTGTGGTGTCCACCCCTGCTGGATCTCTGACTCCCGACTGTGGCAGGGATGGGATCCCCACCAAGCTGGCTGCATTGGTCGGGGCAGGTCCACAGGGGGCCCTGGTGGCATCTGGGCTGGAAGACGGCAAGGAGAACGACTGGTGGATAGCCTGCACAGAGGAGGAGAGGGCCGCCACATTGGCCAACACATGCAGGAAACCCCCGAACATGGCCGATCCCAATTGGGCCACGTCGGCACGGTGCACTTCGTGATGACGTGCGTGCTCCTCCCGGGAAGCACGCACGGCATCACGAATCACAGCCGTGCGCATCGCGACCCCAATCAGGACCTTCTCCGCACGGCCAGGGGTTCCCACGTCCGCAGGTGGAGGGGAGTCAGGTGACATGGACATCCCCTCTACCTGCGGACAGGCCTGGGACGGGGCATCCCTGCTGGTGCATGGTGGTGCACTCACAGGGTCAGGGACAGCGACATGCACAGGCCCCTCCACGGTGACCTGTGCTGCCTCCTGCCCCTGGCCCTGGACTGCACCACTTGCACCAGCAGGGATGCCCCCACCAGGCCCCATGTGTGCCCCAGTGGCGGCCTCCTCCTCCTCTGTGCAAACCACCAACCTGGATGGCTCCTCACCGTCTCCCACCGTAGCAGGCCCCTGTGGGGGCTCACCCACCCCTTCCGCTGCAGCCGTGGGGGCATCCCCGCCGCCTTGCTCCACAGCGCCGTCTCCGCCCTCTTCTTCACTAGCCACTGCGTAGAGGGAGACAAAGAACACAAGCATCAGGGCACTGTACAATGGTCCCCTAGACAGGAAGCAATAGCAGATGAGCACCACTGTCAAAGTACACTTCCATCATGTCCCTCCACAACACATGGGTCAGTCCAGGCAAAACACACACAGTAACAGGCATGGTGCATGCCATGGACATTTCCATGCATGTCCAATGGACTCTTGAAACATTCAATGATATGTAACTCACATGCATCATGGCTCATGCCTATCACATGCACACACTTCACCTCAGTCACATCCATCTGGCCCCAAACACACCAAACACAGCGGATACAAGGGTAATTTGGCTGCTTTACTGAATCTGTGCATTGTCACACACATGTGTCATGCATCCATGGCATGCACAAGTCACAGACACGCAGGTCAGGCACACAGACATGGCTACCATATATGTACCTGGCATCAGCACCCATCCCTCACCCCCACCCATGTCCAGGTACAGAGACTGGCATGCTCTCATGTTCAAAATCTGCATAGGGCTCCCCATGCGGCATTTCAACACATGCAACAACCATGTGCATCACACATCACTGGTCGCACATGCATTACCATGATGTCCCTGCACACATACATGCATACATGGCCTATGGCACACATACAGGCAAGTATCATAGAACCAGCACACCGCAACATGCCCTGTCTCACACAGTAATGCATGGACACTTACCGCTCAACTCCAGACGGGCCTCCCTCTCAAGGATCTGGGCGTGGAGCGCTGGGCGTACGCGTTCCAGGACCCTCATCTGGATGGAACTCATGCGGCCCCGGCCCCCCTCCACGAGGCGCCGGGCCTTCACAAGGGTCCTGGACCTCAAGTCCTCCCAGCGCTTCTTGATCTTCAGGACGTCGCGGGTTGCCACCCCCTCCGCGTTGATGGCAACCACACAGTCGGCCCAGATCCTCTGCCGTCCTTCCTTGCTGGCGCGGGACGATCCAAAGAGGGCATCATACTGCCCCAGGACATGCTCCACCAGGACACCAACTTCGGTGACAGTGAAGCTGGTGCCCCTCTGCCCCTCTGGCCTGGGGTTGCCACTGGTGCCAGATGTGGAAGTGCCCGACATGACAACCCCAGAGGGAAGGTGTGGGTGGGCAACTGGGTCCTGGGGCTGGGCTGTGGAGCGATGTAATCCCAGTCGGGAGTCTTCAGTTCCAGCAGGGGTGGACACAGCAACTGGACCCCTGCAGATGGCTGATGTGCAGGCACCAAATGGCAGGGCACGGTGGCAGCAGGCAGGCAGGCAGGCAGCAGCAGATGGCACGTGGGAGGCTGCTCGGGGCACAGTAACTCGGCCTTCTGGGCAGGAGCGTGGTCTTCCGTGTGTTTTCGCGTGGCCAGCTTGATACGGAGTGATTTGGCACTTGAAAATCCTGCACGTCAGCGTGAAATCCGAGGAAAGGCCCTTAGCGCGTAAGCGCGTCAGCACGCATACGCGATTCTATTGGACCAGAGTCCCTCAGCGCGTAAGCGCGTCTGTGACGTGACCCGCACGGGTGTTCCCCACTCAGCACGTGATGACGGGGCACACGTGGAGATACTGCACGTCAGAGTGTCATCGCGTGTAATTGGACAAAAGTGCGCGTACACGCGATTGGCCTATGTACGTGTATTTAATGGGTGCGCGGGCACTTACACACGCAAGTACGTCAGCGAACCTGTATCCCGTGGTGCGTGTGAATTTCCACACGCTATTGGACGGGGAACTGGATTCCAGGGGTGCGCGGGTCACACGCTGTATCCCGTGGTGCGTGTGAATTTCCACACGCTATTGGACTGGGAACTGGATTCCAGGGGTGCGCGGGTCACACGCTGTATCCCGTGGTGCGTGTGAATTTCCACACGCTATTGGACTGGGAACTGGATTCCAGGGGTGCGCGGGTCACACGCTGTATCCCGTGGTGCGTGTGAATTTCCACACGCTATTGGACTGGGAACTGGATTCCAGGGGTGCGCGGGTCACACGCTGTATCCCGTGGTGCGTGTGAATTTCCACACGCTATTGGACTGGGAACTGGATTCAAGGGGTGCGCGGGTCACACGCTCGCCTAGAACACGCGCAAAGCATAAATTTGCGGACTTTAACAATAACAAGCTCAGACGCCAGGATGAACATACCGTTCCTAGCAGCAGTGGCAGTGGGCTACCAAAGGAGGAGGAGGAGGATAGTCAGGGCCAGAATATTCACACCCAGAACCAGCCTTTTCGGGATGCCTGATGACCAGGTGTATGGGAGGTACAGGTTTCCACCACACATTATACTGGACCTGGTGAGTGAGTGGGAGGATGACCTCACATCACCCACCCTGTGCTCCCAAGCACTCAGCCCCCTGGAGAAGGTCCTCAATGTACTGCACTTCTTAGCCACTGGATCATTTCAGCGGACAAGTGCCATAGTGGGTGGGGTGTCACAGGCCACCCAGTCACGCTGCCTACACCAGGTCTTGAACATCATCACTGCACGCCCATCAGTCCGCAGGCACATATACCTGCCCAGAACACCTGCAGAAAGGCATGCTGCCGCCCTGGATTTTTACGCTGTGGCACGATTCCCCAAAGTGCTAGGTGCCATCGACTGCACCCATGTGGCTCTACGTCCCCCCAGGGCATCTGAGCACATCTATAGGAACCGCAAGCACTGGCATTCCATCAACGTGCAGGTAGCATGTAATGCCAAGGGAATCATCACCTCAGTATATGCCAACTATCCCGGCTCCACCCACGACAGCTTCATTTACCGAATGTCCACCCTAAGCCGGGACCTAGAAGCTGGGCTGCATGGCGATACATGGCTGCTTGGTGAGTATGTATGCCACTGCACATGCATGCATGTTGGATACTGAGCAAGGTCACAACCCCACCAATGATACCAATCACCACCTCCACAGGGGACAGTGCCTACCCTCTCAGCCCCCACATGATGACGCCAATTCGGAACCCCACCACGCCACCCCAGGTAAGATATAACACAGCCCACATTACAACCAGGGGCATAGTGGAGCGCACATTCGGAGTGCTAAAGTCACGCTTTCGCTCCCTTGACCGTTCTGGCGGGCAGCTGTTATACGCTCCCCCAGTAGTGTGCAGGATCATAGTGGCAGCATGTGTCCTGCACAACGTTGCAACACGCTGGGGCCTGGCCGTGGACATGGTAGTGGCCCCACATCCCCAACCGCATGCACATCCGCTGCGCATGGGAGGGGAAAGGGCACGGGGGGAGGCAGCCCGTACACAGCTAGTGGCTAATTACTTCACATAGAAATCACACCCCTGTGGAGTGCACACTGCCCTGGCACATTCCATCTGACAATCAATGATGACTCAACCTGACACTGATCCTGAATGTCTGGAGAATGAACCGGGAATACCATGTCAGCCTGAGATTGTTCACCTGGAAGTGTCACAATGTGTGCATCCCTACCCACACATACACCACCAATGCAGTTTTGTGAAGTTACACATTGAAGCAGCTAAAATGAATACCCACTTGCAAAATGCAACAAGAGGACAGTGCCATGTCAGCCAACCCAACCCCAGCACCGCCACACGACACACCGTGCCATGTCATGCTAATTGCAGGTAAACAAAGTAATCCCCACAACATGACATCAGTCTCACTATGTACAGTGGCACTATTAGAAACCTGCAACACCTGAAATGCTCACAGCAATGCCGGACCAACAACATACTTGAGCACGTACTACCATTAACATGACATCACAAATGTTACATATTAGTAGTCTCACCACCTGGAAATGCCTGCACTCCCACCACTACCAACTGTGCAGTGTTGTCGCCATGTAGAGTTGTAGGTGCACTGCTGCCAACATGGACCCCATCTCCAGACTAGAGGTCCTTGTGTGGACATGAGGAAGGGACCTGCAAATTGGGAGGTAGACACAGAAGAAGAGTTACACATCAATGCAACATGCAGTGTACAACACAACAGCAATATGCACTAGGAATGTATACACAGTATTGACTACAGACTGCCCACACAGCTCATGGGAGTCCAACGTCACTGTGTAATTCACTGTCACTTGGGCACACCCTTTGCAAGCCCATGGAAACGGGAAGCAGGAGGGGTGTGTGTGACTCAAACCCAAGCATCTGAACCAAATACATTACAAGCCTGCATGTGCCCAGCCACAATGCAGCGTATGCCCACAGGAACCACGGAAGCCAACAGATCGTCCCAAAAAAATTGGGAATAAAAGAAATAAAAATAAAAATAAAAATAAGAAACAATCAAAAATGGCCATTGATGGGCCCGGGGGGGTTGGGGAGGCCACCCAGGAGGTCCGAGGACAGGATGCACACCAGAACCCACCTGCGTGGATCCTGGGAAGATAAAACACCTCCATGGGCTCATGGCCCACACGGCTACCCTATTGTGGGAGTATCACTGCTGTCGCTATTATCACCCTGTGCAGCTGCATCCGGAGGTGGTTGCACTATGGGAGGCAGCCCACGCAAGGCCCTAGTCTGCTCCTCCATGGCTGCAAGCATGCGGGTGTGGTAGGTCTGGTTCTGGAGGATGAGTGTGCGGAGGTCCCCATGCAACAACTCACGGGATGCCCGGACCTCCGCCCTCGTTGCCTGCGTCTCAGCTGAGAGCGTACGGGTGAGACGCTCCAGCTGCTGTTCTGTCCTTTGGTGTGTTGAAGCCTCAAGCTCAACAAGAGTCGTCCTGAGGTGAAGGAGCTCCTGCCTCAGGGCTTCCCTGTGGCCCTGGGACTCAATGGAGATGGCCTCCTGCAGAGTCGCCAGTGCCGCCCGCCTGTCCCTGTTGGACCCCAACATGTCCTCCCTGTGTGACTGGCAGATGGAGTCGGTTGCCTGCTCTAGTCGCTCCATCAGCCTTTCTGGGGGGACAATGGAAGTGGCCACCCTATCCATGGCCTGAGCCATCATCTCGGATGATGCAGCCTGTTGGGTTGCCATACCGTAAATGGATTGCTCCCATGCGGTATTGCCGGGTGGCGTACGGCCACCACGTCGGCGGGCACCACACCTGTCTGGGGCAAGGCGAACTGCGCCTTGCTGTGCCGGCACTGCCTGAGGCTGCAGGACTGCATTCCCCCTCTGATCTGCTGGCCCAGGAACAGGATCAGATGTCGCGGAGTGTGACCCTGCATCCGTAACCACCGAAGGCGTAGCTGCCAACACTGACATCCCCATGGAGGGTTCTGACCCTGGTGCAGGTGGGTGAGACAGAACAGAATCCCTCCCTGGAACACTCACTTGCGACGGCACGTAGGTCTCATCCGAATCAACACCTGAGTACAGCTCGGGGGAGGTGCAGCCAGAGACACCCCTTGAGAGCACGACCTGCAGCACTTGTGGGTTCTCCCCCACCACCACACCACGTCCCTCACTGGTGGTTGGTCGGCCCTCGGACCCCTCCTGGGTCTGCACCATCTTCACAACCCCAGCAGTATCAGGAGCGTCTTCCCCTGCAAAGACATGAAAACAAAGAAATGGAAACAGGCATTAGCACCATGGCACACATTGAGGGCTGAGAAGCAAGAGAACCAGTACTTGATTGACACATGTCCCACATGACTAAAACCCTCCCATGCATGCACCCTCACTGCGTATGAAGTGCAGGCAAATGGCACACACTGATGACACCAAGATGGAAGATGAACACATTTTCTGCATGCTGCCTGGCAGTGGCATCACACATTGGCCTGTGATTGGCAGGTGAAACACACATGCCATCACACAGATGGCATGTACCATTGCTATTGAGTGAAGATGGAGAGGAGGGCAGCACCTATTCATTCAGTCCAGTTCCCGCATGTAATTGCTTTTCTAATTCTAACAGGTCAGATTTTTCACCTGGAGCTGCCAGTCTGAAATGGTCCAATTGCACAGGGACATGTGTGTACAAATGATATCCAGGTAACAAAGTCACTCCACTTTACCATACCCATGTCAGACATGTGACTAGTGGACAGCGACATGCCTAGTGAAAGTGGTGGAATGCAAACAAACTGACTGAATGAACAGTGAAAAAGAAGCAAATATGTTGTGGCAAGGTGACACTTCAAGGGCAACTGGCGTGCAGTTGGGCTAGATGTCTACTGTTGGCAGAAGGGATACTGCTATGGCCAAATGCAGCTGCGCAGGAAGGATTGCATGAAGCACATGGCTGACCCATACGACTCAGGCGCACACACTCTCACCTGGCACCCAAACAGAAGCCCTCACACACACACCATGCACATGGATGACACACACATGCATGTGCACTCACCGGACAATGCCTCATAATCAGCCAGATCTCCCACGCCTTGGATCTGTTCCTCCGTGACGTAGGTCCCAGCGACTGACTCATGTGGAGTGAGTTCCATGTCTACTACTGGAGACCCACCTCCAGTCACTAGAGTTGCGGCATGACTTGAGGCCAGTTTACTCTTTGCCCTGCGCTTTAGGTCATTCCAGCGCTTATAGCAATCATTGGCTGTGCGCCTCACGATTCCAAGGGCACTTACGATGTCCGCAACGGTCTGCCAGTGTGCCTGGCGTTGTGCAGGTGTGGTCTTGGATCCTGCAACAATGACCATCTCGTTGTCATGTCCGGACACATACTCGACAAGTGCATTCAGTTCGTCATCCGTGAAGCTGGGCTTCCTGGACGGGCTGGACTGTGTAGCCGTGTCTGGGGCATCAGCCTGTGCCGGACGAGCACACTTCCTCTTCCGCTTGGAAGGTGGTGGTGATCCTGAGTGTCCTGCGCCGCTCTGGACACTAGGGGCAGGAGCCCTGGTGGACTCTGTATCAGGAGTGTGGGATTGCACACTCAGCATGGGAGTTGGTGCAGGCATTAGCTCTAGTGTGATGGTGTCAGGGGGAATGTCAGCAGCATGGACTAGGACCGACACTGTCCTGGCTGGGTGTGTGAGGGCTGGGGTGGATGGAGCCGCAGCTGCCCCTGCAGCCTCTCCACCCTGCCTCCTTGGTGCAGCAGATGACCTTGCTGCCCCAGATCCACGTGGCATGATGGCATCAACGTGCACCAGCGCACGTGTCGTAGCCCTGCTGACCTGGAAGTCAGCCATGGAGTCAGCCAGGTCTGGTGCCACAATGGGCTGGTCCAACAAGGGCTGAGCATGGATGGTGTCAGCCACATCAGCCTCAATGGGAGGGGGGGAGGGGAGGGGATTATGGGTGCCCGTGACTGGTCCTCCACACATGGGGGGACAGGCTCACCCTGCAAGTTACGACCACGTCCCCTACCGGATCCACCACGGCCACCACTTGTGGCTCTTCCACCTTTGCCACCCTTACGGAATCCTCGCCTCCCAGCCATGGCACTGATGTTAATGTGCGTATGGGAGTGGATGTAGACTATTGTCCTGGGCAATTGGGGGTCAAAGGGGTTGGGTACCAGATGGTAATTGTACCCTAGTGCTCTAGCAAGGCTGAATGTAACCCCTAGGGAAAGATGACGGGTCACGCAACGCACAGGAGGCCCAAAAAAGGGAGATGACGTGCACGCAACCCCTCCTAGACCACGTGTGCAGAAAGAAAAACCTGCACTACGCTGTGGCACCCAGAAACACAAGAATGAACGTATGCGTGTCACACGCAGCCTAGAATGACCTCTGAAGGGGTAGGCTACACACGGGGCAAGCACAGATGTTAGATACGTGCGTGACTCACCGTCTGCCTGGTAAACGAGCGTGTAAAAGGAGCACGTTTGGTTGGCAACACCCCCGCCAAAAGAAGATTTGTACGCTGTCTGAGGAGACAGGACAACAGTAGAAGGGAACACTGTTTGAGGGAACAGGCCCAGGTAAACCAGTAAAAGAGAAAAAAGAGAAAAAGCTGCCAGAGCTAACAGGGAATACGAACTAGAAACGCCGTGAAGTAAATCGCGTGTGAAACGACAAGAAGTACAGAATTCACCCACTCGCTCTCCACGAAAAGCACGTACAAGAAAAACGTGTTCTACACGTACCTTTTATACAGGCCCACACGTCCAGCGTCACTTACGCGGCGTGTACGCGCTAGGGCCATTTCCACCTATTACATGCTTTGTCACTTCTGCGTGTAGGGCCATTTCCACCAATTACACGCTTTGTCACTTCTGCGTGTAGGGCCATTTCCACCAATCACACGCTTTGTCACTTCTGCGTGTAGGGCCATTTCCACAAATCACACGCTTTGTCACTTCTGCGTGTAGGGCCATTTCCACCAATCACACGCGATTACACTCTGACGTGCAGTCTTTCCACGTGTGCTCTGTCATCACGTGCTGTTTGGGAAACACCTGTGCGGGTCACGTCACAGACGCGCTGAGGGCCTTTCCTCAGTTTTCACGCTGACGTGCAGGATTTTCACGTGCAAAATCACTCCGTACCAAGCTGGCCATGCGTACGCACACGGAATACCACGCTCCTGCCCGGAAGGCCGAACTACTGCCCCCCAGAGCCCGAGCATGCTCCCACCTGCTGCTGCCTGACTGCCTGCTGCCCCTGCACTGCTGGGGGGTGGGGGTGATAGGGGACATGAGTGGGGGCCTGGTGGGGGCTGCCCCTGGTGACTGGGGGGGTGGGGGTGATAGGGGACATGAGTGGGGGCCTGGTGGGGGCTGCCCCTGGTGACTGGGGGGGTGGGGGTGATAGGGGACATGAGTGGGGGCCTGGTGGGGGCTGCCCCTGCACTGCTGGGGGGTGGGGGTAGTGGGTGACATGGGTTGGGGCCTGCTGGCAGGTGCCCCACAGTGCTGGGGGGTGGGGGTGGTGGGAGACATGAGTCGGGCATGAGTGGGGGCCTGGTGGAGGCTGCCCCTGGTGGCTGGGGGATGGGGGTGGTGGGAGACATGAGTGGGGGCCTGGTGGAGGCTGCCCCTGGTGGCTGGGGGGTGGGGGTGCAGGGGGACATGAGTGGGGGCCTGGTAGAGGCTGCCCCTGGTGGCTGGGGGGTGGGGGTGCAGGGGGACATGAGTGGGGGCCTGGTGGAGGCTGCCCCTGCACTGCTGGGGGGTGGGGGTGGTGGGAGACATGAGTGGGGGCCTGGTGGAGGCTGCCCCTGGTGGCTGGGGGTTGGGGGTGATAGGGGACATGAGTGGGGGCCTGGTGGAGGCTGCCCCTGCACTGCTGGGGGGTGGGGGTGGTGGGAGACATGAGTGGGGGCCTGGTGGAGGGTGCCCCTGGTGGCTGGGGTGTGGGGGTGGTGGGAGACATGAGTGGGGGCCTGGTGGAGGCTGCCCCTGGTGGCTGGGGTATGGGGGTGCAGGGAGACATGAGTGGGGGCCTGGTGGAGGCTGCCCCTGGTGGCTGGGGGGTGGGGGTGATAGGGGACATGAGTGGGGGCCTGGTGGAGGGTGCCCCTGCACTGCTGGGGGGTGTGGGTGGGGTGGTAGACATGGGTGGGGGCCTGGTGGAGGGTGCCCCTGGTGGCTGGGGGGCGGGGGTGGTGGTAGACATGGGTGGGGGCCTGCTGGAGGCTGCCCCTGGTGGCTGGGGGGTGGGGGTGGTGGTAGACATGGGTGGGGGCCTGGTGGAGGCTGCCCCTGGTACCTGGGGGGTGGGGGTGCAGGGGGACATGAGCAGGTGTGCAGGGTAGTCCCCTGTTTTGTGGGCTGCCTGCAGGGGCCGTGGAGGGTGTACAGGGAACACCTGTGAGGACCCACCCAACCTAATCGCGTGTGTAACTTCCCACGCACCCCTGTAATACACGTACCAAGCCAAATCGCGTGTGAGAATTCCCGCGCATACCTGAAATACACGTACCCTGCTGAAGTCGCGTGTAAAACTTCCCGCGCACCCCTGAAATGCATGCGCCCAGGCTATTCGCGTGTGGAACTTCCCGCGCACCCCTGAAATACACGCGCCCAGGCTATTCGCGAGTGGGACTTCCCGCGCACCCCTGAAATACACGTAGCACGCTGGGAGACATGAGTGGGGGCCTGGTGGAGGGTGCCCCTGCACTGCTGGGGGGTGGGAAGGGTGGTAGACATGGGTGGGGGCCTGGTGGAGGCTTCCCCTGGTGGCTGGGGTGTGGGGGTGCAGGGGGACATGGGTCGGCGCCTGGTGGAGGCTGCCCCTGGTGGCTGGGGGGCGGGGGTGGTGGTAGACATGGGTGGGGGCCTGGTGGAGGCTTCCCCTGGTGGCTGGGGGGTGGGGGTGGGGTGGTAGACATGAGTGGGGGCATGGTGGAGGCTGCCCCTGGTGGCTGGGGGATGGGGGTGCAGGGAGACATGAGTGGGGGCCTGGTGGAGGCTGCCCCTGGTGGCTGGGGGGTGGGGGTGCAGGGGGAAATGAGTGGGGGCCTGGTGGAGGCTGCCCCTGCACTGCTGGGGGGTGTGGGTGGTGGGAGACATGAGTGGGGGCCTGGTGGAGGCTGCCCCTGGTGGCTGGGGGTTAGGGGTGATAGGGGACATGAGTGGGGGCCTGGTGGAGGCTGCCCCTGCACTGCTGGGGGGTGGGGGTGGTGGGAGACATGAGTGGGGGCCTGGTGGAGGGTGCCCCTGGTGGCTGGGGTGTGGGGGTGGTGGGAGACATGAGTGGGGGCCTGGTGGAGGCTGCCCCTGGTGGCTGGGGTATGGGGGTGCAGGGAGACATGAGTGGGGGCTTGGTGGAGGCTGCCCCTGGTGGCTGGGGGGTGGGGGTGATAGGGGACATGAGTGGGGGCCTGGTGGAGGGTGCCCCTGCACTGCTGGGGGGTGGAGGTGGGGTGGTAGACATGGGTGGGGGCCTGGTGGAGGCTGCCCCTGGTGGCTGGGGGGCGGGGGTGGTGGTAGACATGGGTGGGGGCCTGGTGGAGGCTGCCCCTGGTGGCTGGGGGGTGGGGGTGGTGGTAGACATGGGTGGGGGCCTGGTGGAGGCTGCCCCTGGTGGCTGGGGGGTGGGGGTGCAGGGGGACATGAGCAGGTGTGCAGGGTAGTCCCCTGTTTTGTGGGCTGCCTGCAGGGGCCTTGGAGGGTGTACAGGGAACACCTGTGAGGACCTACCCAGCCTAATCGCGTGTGTAACTTCCCACGCACCCCTGTAATACACGTACCCAGCCAAATTGCGTGTGATAATTCCCGCGCACCCCTGTAATACACGTACCTGGCCAAATCGCGTGTGATAATTCCAGCGCACCCCTGTAATACACGTACCCAGCCAAATCGCGTGTAAAACTTCCCGTGTACCCCTGTAATACACCTACCCAGCCAAATCGCGTGTGATAATTCCCGCGTACCCCTGATATGAACGTTACCCGCTTTGCGTTCCTTGTTTGGCAGCCCTGTAAACTGGTCCAGGGTTAGCGCAGCCCTTTGCGATGATTTAGCGATTTTGATGGCTTTTCCTTGCGCGAGGGCGTTCTTGGGGGCGTTACTGGCGCTGCTGCAGGGTCGCTGCGATACTCTGCGCCACGGCTGGTTTGGGAGCCTAAAATCCATGAATACGCTGTGCGCGGAAATCGGTTTTAGCGCACGTGCCTGGCGCAGACAATCGCACGCGGACACTCTGCGCCAGCCGCTTGCGACACTTTTCTGCGAAATTCTATGAATTACCCTGTCAATCAACAACCAGCTTGTCTGCAATGTCCAATGAGTTGCAGCGATTTTCTATGACATAAGCAGAGGCCGTTACACTCAGGCTTTGAGAGCTTTGAGGCTGATCAGCCTGAAAGGAAGAGAGGAAAAGCATCTAAGGAGACTTTCTGTGACAGAAAGCAGGTTGTATGGCATCTATGAAGACATTGGCAAAAGAGAGAGGGCGAGAGTGCACAGCTCTTTTTTAATTGGTGTTGTCTTATAATTTCACGTATCTGTACTTCTAGTTGAAAGTTCATTAATAGGGTGCAGCCCACTATCAAGTGCCACCGTGTAGGGCACTGAAAGTAAACTATGAGAAAAAAGACCAAGACTATTGAGCCTTCGGTGTGGGCCACACACCCTTAATACCCACTTTGGGTTCAGCAAATTCGGTATGTTTGTATAAAAAAAAGTTTCATTCCATTATAGTTGTGTTGAAATTATTTTATTATTCCACAAGTTATTTTCTGGTTTTAAATATCCAGGTTTTTAAATTTCAGCTTCACCAATTAGGCTAATGCTGTATCTAAGGCAAATGAAAAACCCATGCGGCTAATGCATTTTGGAATATTTTCCTTCATCAGAGCCGGGTTGTAAATTCTAACTTTGTCATATGCACAAAATATATATTTTGATATAATTCATAGATTACAGCACATCAAAATCATAATACAAACTCATGTATTGACATAGAACATTGATATGACGTATTTGGTCAATTTACAATATACAGGGCGCCCACAAATACAGACGAACATTCAACAGGTAAGAAAAGACATAAAAAAGCAAATGTCATGAGTTCATTTGATTTCGGTAATTCTTAATATTAATTTGTGGCAACACCTTTAAATCCCCAATCTCTATATTGTCTGGTGCCATTTACGCGTATATTATTGGAAACAACATTCATTGTTGTGATCGTGTTGACTCCTTAGTTACTGCATTTATTGAGATATATCCGTGTTTACTTGTTATTCTGTTACATTACTCATGCAGTGCACCCAGTGCTATTGCGAAGCATATCTGTGCAGCCCTCTGATTGTATTATGACTAGTGGTTAGCTATTCAAGTGGCTGTATGCAGCATATGAAAAGGCCAGTGACTTGTTTGCCGTTTTTGTTTTATAATCTGAGTGGATTCCTTATCTCGTGAATCTCACTATAAAACAGCAGATGGGGCCCTCATTAGGGAGATAATAAACACTGTGGCTACATAAACCTTGTATTTGTTAAAGCGATTGCTGATCGTGTTTACTCTCAACCATCCTACCTTGTCGGACGCTCGATCCTGCTTCCTCACACACGATCAGCAAATGCTGGCCACGGATCATTGCGTTGCTATGTCAACGCTTGGTACCAACATGGCCACATGCATCATCGCTGTGTTGTATATCTAAGTGTTGACTCCTCAAAAACTGACGTACCGTGGAACTGATTATTTAAAAAGCTTTGCCCGCGTGTTTAAAGTGATGAGTCTATTGCAAACTATAATATACATAAAAAAAAAAATATATATATATATATGGGCAAGAAGGTGCATACGTGAATACTTATTTGAAAAATGAAAAATGAAAGTTTGTTGTTTTCTACACATCCATGTTGATAATAACTGAAAATTTCGGTCAGATGTTACTTTACATAAGATATAGTGTGCAAATTGCAATTTGTCCCGGTGGGCATGAACACCATCACATTGTTATTATAAAAAGCAATTAAGGTCAAACTCCTCATTGTGTCCTCTTGGGGACAGTGCTTCTAAACGGTCTATCCAGTAAGCTTCTTTCTGTTGCCTTCTTTTTTTCGAGTCAATATGGGAGCCTTGTGCTTCAATAGTTTCAAGGACTTGGAACTTGACCTGTGAGATATTGTGTTTCTTCTCATTAAAGTGTTGTGCGACAGCTGAGCTCACATTGTGGTTGCGTATACATGACTTGTGCTCATTCATGCAGATTTTTAATTTTCGTCCTGTCTCTCCTGCATAGTACAGTCCACACGGACACCGTATGCAGTAAACACAATTTTCTGTATTGCAAGTAGCGTAACATCTGATTGTTACCTTCTCTCCGGTATATGGATGTGGAACTAGTCCGCCTTTGATGATGTTGTTGCAGTTACTACAGTTTAGACAAGTAAAAGTTCCTGTTCTTTTTGGTTTTCTCCTTTTCGTTGTAGTGTCTCTGGTGTTAAATAACAAATCTCTCAAATTACTGGATCTCTAATAGGCAAATGTAGGGGCATCTGAGAAGAGGTTCTTTGTTCTTTCATCACTTTTCAGTATTGTCCAATGTTTATTAATGCATCTTTTAATTTGCATGCTTTGTGAAGACTATTTAGGCACATATACAAGTACTGGGGGCTGTTTTTGTCTTTCGGTATGAGTGTGCTTTCTCTTGTTTTTGTGGATACCTTTCTTTCGCTGTTTGCAAATCTTCATTGGGATATCCTCTTTCTTTAAGTTTTTCACTCAGCTTCTCTAGCTCCTGTTCGCATTCTCTCTGATCACTGATGATTCTTTTAAAGCGTAACATCTGTCCATAGGGTAAATTCTTCAAGGGGTTCTGAGGGTGAAAACTCATGTGGTGCAATAAGTTATTCCTGTCGGTTGGTTTGATGAACAAAGAGGTTGTGATCTGTTGGTTATGCACGTTTACTTTGATGTCCAGGTAGTGTATACTAGGACTTCCAATTTCTGAAGTAAACTGGATACATGGATCTATGCTGTTAATGTAGCCCATGAACTCGTCAAGCGATTCTCTTGTTCCTCGCCCGATACTGAAAATATCGTCAATGTACCGTACCCATTTTACCAGGGTGCTTTGCCATTCAGTTTTCTGTAATATGTGTGTTGTTTCAAATCTATGCATAAACACATTCGCATACGCATAGCCATTGTTGCGCCCAAAGCAGTACCTGAAGTTTGGATGTAAAACTCCTTTTTGTATTCAAAGTAAGAGTTCACTGATATGAAAGTAAGTAGAGTGAGGATGAATTCCTTTGCTGCACCTATCTCTCCTTCTTGTAAAAGTAGCCACTCTACTGCCTGTTGCCCTAAATCGTGGGGAATACTTGTGTATAAATCGGTTACATCAATGTTAAAAAGAATGTCATGTTCAGTAAGGCGTACATCTTCAAGGATATTCAGGAAGTGAGTACTGTCTTTCACGTAAGTGGTTGTTTTTTGTATTAAGGGCTGAAGAAAATAATCAATGTAAGTGCCTAATGGTTGCAAAATACCACCTGTGGTGGCAACTATTGGTCTACCGGGTGGATTGTTGAGACTCTTCTATATTTTAGGTAGCAGATAGAAGTGAGGGGTCTTGGGGTTCAAATTAAGTAAGAATGCTTTGGTTTTCTTCGTTATCATTTCTCTGTCTTCTGCTTTAGTAAGCAGTTCTTCTAAATTTTTCCATATTTCTATAGTTGGATTGTGATCAATTTTTGAGTAGACATTGTGATTGTCGAGTTGTCTCTTGCACTCATTTTTGTAATCTTGCGTGTTTTGTAGCACTAAAGCTCCCCCTTTGTCTGCTGGTTCTATGGTTATTGTATGATCCGAGTATACGTTTTGAATTATAGATATTTCTCCTCTACTGAGGTTCCTATTCTTTGATGTTCCATACCTGATTTTTTTGAGACCTGCTGTGACCATTTTTTCAAAGATATCTATTGCTGGGACGTTGATTGGAGGTACAAAAGTGCTTTTGGGTTTGAACTCGACTAGATCTGGTGGATCAGTGTGGACTCGGTATTCTCCATTTCTGAAAAAAAGACTTTCAGTTTCAACTTTCTGGTCAGTTTGTGTAGCTCGACTTTGGTGTTGAATAAGTTAGTATTGTAGGTGGGAACAAACCTGAGGCCTTTTTGCAGAACCCTCTCTTCTTGTTTTGTGAGTGTTCTGTTGGAAATATTTACCACTAGGTTGTTCGTGCTTGAAATCTCATCTGTACTCCAGGACCTTTTTCTCTTGCCCCTCCTCTTTTGTTTCTTCCTTTTTGGTTGTCTAAAAAAGATTGCTGTGATGTGGTGCTAGTGCTGCTGGTACTTGGAGTGGCCCCACTGGTGTCTCTTGTTCCTTCTGTTCGCTGTTGTTGTGTTTGCGCGGTTTGTTCGTCTCTACTGAAGTCTGCGTCTGAGCTACTATTATCTGAATTGGAATTAGGATTACATGGTCTCTGTGGTTGGTTTTGGTATTTGTCTGCCCATGTATACACTTCGTCACGTAGGTAATCAAACGTGTCTCGCCTAGATTTTCTGAGTTTCCTAGCTTCTAGATCTTCTTTGTATCCTTCTAACCTTTTGTTAATATCTGTAAGTATCTCTTCTAATGTATCTGTGTTTGTGAGCGCAGTGATCTCTTCAGATAGTACTTGTATTTCCTGTTCTAAACTCTGTAAATTGGTGGAGAGTTCTTTAATGGTCAACAAGATCAAGTCAAGGGAGCACTTGTTTAGAATTTGTTCCCACTTTTGTACAAACTCTTTGTTTTCCTTACACAGAGTTGGTTTCAATCCAATTCTCAGACCTCATGGTATCCTTTGTGCCTTATAATAGCAACCAAGAGTTACTGCATGAAGTTTGCGGATAAATGTTTTTCTGATTATATATTCAAGTTATTTGATCTTTTTATTTGGATCTGTGTCTTTTGTGGAGCTGCTGGTTTCTTTGATTAGTCCTAGGATTGCATTTGCCTCCTCAGCTGAGAAGCCTAATGTTGTTGCTCTTGTGTCCGTTACTTTTTCAATTTCTTCATATGACATAGTCGCGTGCTGACTCTCAATATTACATGGAAGTGAAAATATTGGCAAAAGAGAGAGGGTGAGAGTGCACAGCTCTTTTTTAATTGTTGTTGCCTTATGATTTCACTTATCTGTACTTCTAGTTGAAAGTTCATTAGTAGGGTGCAGCCCACTATCAAGTGCCACCGTGTAGGGCACTGAAAGTAAACTATGAGAAAAAGACCAAGACTATTAAGGCTTCGGAGTGAGCCGCACACCCTTAATACCCACTTTGGGTTCAGCACATTCGGTATGTTTGTATACAATTGTTTTTTCTATGAAGACATTGTCACTGCAGAAACCACCAATGGTCTCTAAATGGTTAGCAGAGGTACTGAATAGATTGAGCGCCCCGGCATGGTTAAAACTACATCCCATGCCGGTTCCGCTATTGCAGTAGAATAGCCCGGTAAATCTTGTGGAGAGTCGGCAACGTCAAGCCCACGGTATGACACAACAATGTTTTGAAGGTGTTTTGCAACTGTTCAGTTGGCTCCGTTAACGCATTCGAGGGGGAGGAGGGCAGGAGAGCAACATTCCACTGAAGCATTTTTGATCAACTCAGCTTCAGTGTTAGCGAGACACACGCCCCCTCTTCACAAGTCCAATCGGCCCCTTCTTGTTCCGCAACTACTTCCAAGGGCACAATCATGTTAAAGATTGCTTGCCGCCAATGTGATCAGTATGTTCAGGTACAATGTTTGTGTTAGTGGTGTTTGGATTGCTCGTATTATCACTTTTACTTTCACTAGCGTTGCGGCATATGTGTTCAGTTAGATAGGGTGTGAGATTGGAACATTCAGCAGTAGCAATAGCGGCCAAAACGTTCTGGATAGGCTCGCACAGCTGACTTACTTGTTCTCGATGAACTCGACACTGCTGAGAGGCTGCGTGGATAGATACATCTTGTAGTTTGTCGGTAGAGTGCATCCGTTTGTGTTGAGTACGCATCTTCAAGAAAGCGTTCACTGGCGTGTTTAGTGTTCTCAAAGGGCTTCTCATGGTTGTGCAAACCGATGTGGAAATGAGAGCAGGGAAAGAAAGAGGAGGGGCAGAGAGCAGGGGCTGCAAAGCTGCTTGGCTGCCTCAGACCCCTCAGACTCTGCCCTGACTCCGTGCCCGCTCTGTGGGGGAATGGGTCTTTTGAAGGATAAACACACCTTCAGCAAAGTTGTAAACAGCGTAGGCAGACTGAGGAAGAACAGCACACCAACTCCTCCAACTCCTCAGACTCTGCCCTGACTCCATTATGGTTCAAAGTAAAACCTAAAACCCCCTGAAATTCTAAGCACCATAACTCACGCCACCAACGTGCATTGCTAAGGCTAACACCTAGGACATCAAATATGACATCACTAATGTCATTGATGATATCACATGTGCTTGTACTTTTCATGAAAAGTCTATACAAGGGATTCTTATTATAATGTTGACAAAAAAGTGTCAAGGATCATTGGAATAGATGTCATGAGCTATGTAGTGCATTGTTGATATAAATATCATTCTATTATGAAGGTCTTTACAGTATAATAATCTACTCATGTATAAACATAAGCATTGTGTGCAGCATACATGGTGGAGGTGCAATATTTATAATCTTCGCATGTTGAATAGTGAAATGATAAATGCTTTCTTATTAGAGTTTTGTGTACTGTGCAACATGTAATAAGTAGCTAATGAAACCCACTTCCTATACAATGGGCCTCATTACAAATCAGGCGGTCCGGAAATAACGGTGGCAGTAAACCCGCCGCCACCGTTGTTTCTGGACCGCCTGATCCCGACTCCTGCAGGCGGACGAGGAAACACCGGCAGCATTACGAGATGCTGCCGGTGTTTCCATGATCCCCATTCCCATTGAGTCCCATAGGATTTAATGGGAATGGGGATTAACACCATTCAGCCTCTGTGATTCCCGGAAAACCGGGGTTGTAATGCCCCAGTAATTCTGGGAATCACGGAGGCGGAATGGTAATATGAGTCCGGCGGTAACCAGGCGGTTTTACCGCCTCGGTTACCGCCGGACTCGTAAAGAGACCAATATCATTATTACATAAAAAACACAAAGACACAAAAACACATACACATATGAGCATATACAGGGAAAGTGAAGTATGCAAAAAAGCAGCAGTAGAACCAGACATTGTTCATAACCTACCTGATTATCTTTATGAACAGAAATGATTGTTCTGATTCTAACCTACTACTTCCCTATGAATAACTATTATGAATAACCCTGTTACCCTGTTGCCATCATCCCAAGTGATAAACTACTGGTACTCACCACCACATTGACTCTGAATGAACTTCAAGATAAGATTTGAACCTTAATGAACCCTGAGATCTTGCAGAAATGGAATTCCCAAAATGAACATCACACGGTTCTGGATGGATTACCCTGCTTCAGGTAATGACTATATCTACCAAGTAAAGATTTGCAAGAATTGGTCATGTCTGGTTATCACGATTCCCTGATCGAAGGCCATCCCGGAATTGCTAAGACTCTAGCCAATGTTAAACTGAATTATTGGTGGCCATATGCCGTAAGGACATTGCTCGATTTGTTCTATCCTGTGGGATATGTGCATAGAATAAATCACAAAAACAGAAAACAGCTGGCCTCCTACAACCACTGGATATTCCACCGGCTCCCTGGCATACTCTTTCTCTTGATTGTATTACGGATTTACCTTCCTGCCAAGGTTTTAATACCATTCTGGTGGTTGTAGACCTGTTCTCTAAAATGAAACATTTCATTCCATTCAAAGGACTTCCTAACACTACTGGTCTGGCAAAAGCATTTCTTGGACAGATTATAAAACTCCATGGTTTCCCCTCAGTCCTAATCTCAGATCGTGGAAGCCAATTTGTATCCAATTTCTGGAGGAAATGTTGTACCATGGCACAAATCGATGTTTGATTATCCACTAGCCATCACCCTCAAACGGATGTACAAACAGAAAGAACAAACCAGACATTAGAACAGTATCTACGTTGCATGCTGCTTCAAATGGAAGAGAATTGGATAGACTTGTTATGGATAGCGGAATACGCATACAATAACTCCATTCACACCAGCACGAGACAAAGCCCGTTCTACACAATATACGTAAGACATCCACGTACCTCTGAACTAGACGCCCCCATGACCTTGGAAATGCAGGCGGTAAAGACTCTACATACAAGCATAACCCAAGCCTTCAAAAGGGCAAATGAACATTTACTGCAAGCCAAAGACAGACAAAAAAATTTCTCAGACCGACATCGAAAGAAAGCTCCCGATTACCAAGTTGGAGACGAAGTCTGGTTGGCATCAAAACATGTGCCCATAAAAGGTACCCAGACCTTTCGTCCAAGATATCTAGGACCCTATACCATTGAATCTGTGATAAATCCGGTGGCCGTCAAGTCAGCCTTACCACTAAGCATGCAAATTCATCGGTATTCCATGTGTCACTTGTAAAACCTGTTCAACCACAAACCCAAGTCTTAACACCACCAAAACCTGTGCTAGTTGATGGAGAGCCTGAATTTGAAGTTAAAAACATCCTGGATTCGAAACACAGCAGATCTAAACTATACTCTTTAGTGGACTGGAAAGGCTACGGGCCTCAAGACAGAACTTGGGAACCAAGTGAACATATTCACGCACCACGTCTGATTAAGAGGTTTTACCTGGATAACCCCACCAAACCCAGACCGGACAGGAAGGATACCATGAGAGGGGCCTTGGGAGGGGGGGGTGTTGTCATGACCACTGTGAGGGGGCATAAGTTCTGCCACAAGCAGGCTCCCACCAGAAACCTTATGGCCTTAAAACCACTGTAAAAGGGATCCTGGAGCCAGTCCTGGTGCTTTTGGCACCAGGTTCATATGTAGGAAGGAAGGGCTGTTCAAACTAGGTCCCATTTATGTACATGGGCCTTTAAATCCAACATGGAAGCACCCACACCGTCTAGTTCTAAGAACCAAGCCATGCGGTCTAGTGTTTTCGGTGTGGCAGTCCTGGAACTACTTTCCCTGGTACTACTTTACCTGGGCTATATAAACCACACCCTGACTGCAGAACACGCTTCATGTTATTCTGCAACCAGCAGCGTGACGCTCACCGTGTCCAGCTCCTGGTCTTCAGCATCTTCCTGTAATCCTGCAAGCACAAGAACAAGAATATTCTGTCTTACCTGAGAAAACATCATCCAGCACTCAGCATCTCAACTGGGCTGCAATATGTGGAAACTGAGAGAAGAATAAACATCACTCACCTGTGAGTACTAGCTTAAGGACTTCCGGCAAACCGCTACCACAGCTGTTGTTCGAACATTGCGACCTGCAATAACGAGAAAGGGACAAACAATATTAGAATGCGCGCTTCCAAAACATCGAATTCCATCAGTCTTACCTGAATTCCATTGCACTACGCCACGCTTGCATTCGGAGCACCACAACACCTGCAAAGGAAAAGAGATATATTCAGGTTTGATTTCAATAGTAAACAACCGCACAGCGCTGTAGTTCCTTAACAGATTCCGGGGGCCTGTTTATCATCGCACTCAAAGAAGAAGAAAACACAGGTTAGCTTTAAAATACGCTAAGCTAGAAAAATGTTTCTTCCATGTTACCGAAGTGGAGTATTTAGGGTACATATTGTCTTCACAAGGCATAAGAATGGACAATCGAAAAGTAGATGTTATTCTCAACTGGCCATCTCCCTCATCACTCAAGGGAGTACAAAGCTTTCTCGATTTTGAAAATGTATACCAGCACTTTATACCTGTTTTTTTGCATCTGGTGCATCCTATTACATCTTTATTACGCAAAAACCAAACATTTTAATGGACATCTGCAGCAGAAGAAGCATTCCGGGATCTGAAGGACAGGTTCACCGCTGCTCTGGTGCTCCAACATCCGCAACCAGATCTCCCTTACATCATTGAAACAGAGGCCTCAAGTGTGGCCATGGGCCGGTCTTGTCCCAAAAAAATCCAAACATAGGTCATTTACATCCGTGGCATTTTGGTCGAGGAAATTCTCTCCAGCAGAACTAAACTACGCAATAACGGAAAAGGAGCTGCTGGCATTAAAAAATTGCCCTTCAAGAGTGGAGGCATTACTTGCTCGGAGCCAGGCATACCATTACGATCATAACAGACCATCAAAATCTACAATGCCTAAGGTCAGCCAAGGCTCAGTCATCCCGACAACTCTGCTGGGCTCTGGGACCTATCGACCCAGAGATAAAAGCGGTAAAGCTGATGCTCTTTCCCGTATAGGCAAGGGTGAAGAAGCTGTTAAGCAGCCCGATCCAGTGGACATCATCCCAGGAAACAAAATTCTTAGGCCTCTGCGGGATTAACCCTTCACCGCTGGACACACTCAAAGAAGAAATTAGACAAAATTTACCCGCGGAAGAGTTAAGAACATGGGACATGAAAGGATCGCTTATTCCATTCAAGACGGCCTTCCATTCTATCAAAAATGCCTATACCTTCCGATACATGCTCTACAAGAAAGAGTGCTCATCAGTTATCACAGTTCAGCTGTAGCAGGCCATCCTGGTGTAGTTAAGACACTCAAGAACATTGGAAGATTCTATTGGTGGCCAACATGGCGAAAAGACAACGCAGAGTTTCTTAATGCATGTGGCACTTGTGCTCAAAATAAAGCATTCTGGCAGAAACCATCTGGTTTACGTCAACCCTTGGAAATACCACCCGCTCCGTGGCACACCATATCAATGAACTTCGTCACAGACTTACAATCCAGTTCAGGCTATACTACCATTTTAGTGGTGGTTGACCTTTTCTCTAAAATGGCTCATTTCATCACATTAAAAGGACTTCCTTCCGCTCAAAAATGAGCCCTAGATCACATTGTGAAACTACATGAAACTACGTTATTATATCAGACAGAGGCAGTCAATTTGTATCGCAGTTCTGGAAAAAATGTTGCTCTCTGGCTGGAGTAGAGGTTTTTCTGTCCACTAGTCAACATCCACAAACAGATGGACAAACAGAGCACACAAACCAAACCATGGAACAATACCTTTGTTGTCTCCTACACCAAATGGACCACAACTGGTTGGAGATTTTATGGATGGCGGAATATGCATATAATAGTGCAAAACACTCTTCCACACAACAAACTCCCTTCTACACATTATTTGGACGAAACCCTCAGACATCTGTCTATGACCCACCAGAAACAATTGAAATGCCAGCGGTTAAAACCCTGCATGAACGTATTATGCAAGCATCTAAGAATGCAGCAGTACATCTGTCTGCCGCCAAGGACACACAGTAGAAGTATGCCGATTGCCATCGAAAACAGGCCCAGAGTTACCAAGCAGGGGATTCAGTATGGTTGGCATCAAAATATGTCTCGTTAAAGGGCCCTAGAAGGTTTCACCCCAAATGCCTGGGTATATTCACCATAGAGGCCGTGATCTCCCCAGTGGCCATGAAATTGACTTTACCTCCACACATGCGCATTCACCCGGTATTCCATGTGTCATTACTGAATTTGGTACACCCAGGGACTCGATTAGCAAAAGCCCCAGATCCAATAGCAATAGAAAGTGACAAACCAGAATTTGAGGTCAAAAGCATCCTAGATACCAAAGTGGTAAGAAAGGTCCTATACTATCTAGTAGACTGGAAAGGATATGGGCCCCAGGATAGATCATGGAAACCTAGTACGAATATCCATGCTTCTCGGTTGGTAAATAAGTTCCACCGAGATAATCCCACTAAACCTGGACCAGGGAATACATCATTGAGAGTGGCCTTGAGGGGGAGAACTGTCATGATTAGTAACCTCGGGCTCCCATATAGACCTTTACCCCCTTTAGCTCTGGCAAGTGGAGGCAGGTGGGGAAATTAGGTAGGGGCCAAGTGGGTAAAAGCCTGGCATTCAAAACACTCACATAAGTCACTCAGAACAAACACTCCCATCACTTAGGAAGTTGCACACTTGTTTCCTGGTTTTTCATCACTTCCTGCCACTCCACTATGGACATTGTGGAACATCCTGGCATCCTGGAAGCTACAGTGCATTCTAGTGTTTGGGCCTTTAAAAGCCACGCCCGGAGATTGTTCAGTGCTGCGTGTGTTTCCTGTAAGCTTGAGAGCACATGCTTACCGCCGCTTGGTCTTCAGTCTCCAGTTTTTCCCGATCCGGCTTCTTCCTGCAGTCTGAGTCAGCGCTCACATCATCGGTCCTGCAACGAGAAGAAGAAGAGAGAAAAAGCAGTTAGTGGACGGTGAGCTTCACGTGCCTGCAAATCTCCATGCAGCATGCTTTAAGGCAGAACTGTAAAACTTACCTTGTGCACCGCTTGAAGCAGGAACCAGCTGTTCATCATTTCTCGTGCACCTTTCACCCAACTCGGGTACCCTGCAAGGAAAGAGACAAGCCATTAGAACTCTTCTGCCATCTCCACTCACCACTATTGCTGCAGTCCAGTGCTGTGAACTGGCACGCAAATCAGCAAGTGCCACGGCAGATCAGAAACATTATATTTGAATAAGCCCAGTGAGGTAACTGGGCAGTCACAGACTTGGTGACTCTACTTATCTGAATTTACCTGAAAACTTACCTGAACTGAAAATCCCAGTGCAGTAACTGGGTAACACAAACTCGTGGAACTAAAACAGCAAACTCCTGGAGGCAGTTCTCAAGGAGAGCAACTCCAGAGCAGCTCCCAGGAAATAGCGCCCCTGCATAAGCAGGATGGTGTGCGCACCAAACTAAACACACAGGTCAGACATGTACTGTAGTGAATTAGGTATCTAAGTGGGTTGGGAGGGAGGAGGAAGGTAGGCTATCCCTTTAATTCAATCCTAACCATTCACTTTTCTGGCAGGCCAGACTTCCCACTAACTGAGGGGTGATGTAGAACCAGACAAGGAACTGGACGACTCCATTGCTCCTGCAGAGACTCAGGTAAGCGTGACAGTTAGCACGTTAAATGTATTTCCTAACACAACTTATTTGAGCTCCTTATTCCACATTTAAAAAGACAAGCTATCGACATTTTGTTCCCATAAGCAAATGAGTCAACAATTTACTACACTAACATCATAAAACTGCCGAAATTGGGGAATGCTAAAAGATAAGTCATGATAATAATGACCAGTTAACATACTCCCATCTTGTTATGTAAATCCCCCATTACTACACAGCACATTCCTCCATCTAAGCCGTGCCCTGTGAATATATTTGGTAAAACATGTTAAGATCTCCACATTTTTTATAGAATTCCAGTGCTTCAGACACCCTCCTGATACCTTTTAGTCTGCAAATTGGCAGTAAGTACATTGCTCCATTCATTCAGTGCTCCACGACTCTGGCAGTCTGAGCAATTTGAGTTGTTCCATCTTTTTGTGAAAGATGCTACATGCAAAGTTCCTGAGCTTAGGTCAAATAATGATGAGCGAACCAGACAGGGCATAATCACATCTAAATAACAATCAAATACGCTTTTTATCTGCAGGTAAAGCTGGCTACTATAAAGGCCTGCACAGGTTGTCAGTATAGCCTGTCTCTAGTGCTTTAGTGATCACTTCCCTGCTCTCCGGGCCAATACAAGCTGGCCACTCCCAATATCAATCAAGGCCCAATGCTGAGGATTAATGTGCATCAGCCAAGGAACTGTACGGCTGCCTTCTAGAACCAGGACATTTTCTTTTATTTTTGTTTAGATTTAAAACCCTTTAATCGAGGGATTAACAAATGAATATCTACCATATTAATTATCAGAGCCTCCAAGCTGTACATAACAGAACATCCTTTTGTTATTAGTTTTTCTTGCCAGTAACTCTTTAAACATATGCAAGACGGGTGCTGACCAGATGTGGGACCATAAACATAAAGGTTTGAGAACTATTATATGCTCTTCAACTCCATTCTCTCCTCCTCTCCTCACATCATAGACCTTGCCAAGAAGGCCCACTTCCAGCTGCACCACCTCAGAGATATTGTACCCTTTCTCACTTTCCCCCAGAAGCTCACTGTCTCCAGAGCACTGGTTCTCTCCAGGCTGGACTACCGCAACATCTTCTTTCTCAATCTTCCTGCTTCTACTCTGCACCCTTTGCAACTAATCCAGAACAGGACTGCAAGACTTATCCGTGGCCTCAAGTACAGGGACTGTAACTCTCCAGCCTTGAAATCACTCCTCTGGCTCCCTGTGACTGCAAGGATCAAGTTCAAGACCCTCTGCATGGTCCAAAAGGATTTCTGGGGACAGTGCCTGCACTGCATCCAACTCTCTCTGCCTAAGTACCTTCTTTCTCGAGCCATTTGCTCAGTTACCTCCAACTCTCTAAGGGTCAGGCACTTCTCCAGACAGAGAGTGTGGGTAGATCTCTCTACTCTGGAGGTTCCTCCAACTGGAACAGCCTCCCTTCACCCCTCAGACTTGAGCCGGACCACCAGAACTTCCGGAAGCAGTTCAAGACTCTCTTTTTCTCCTCTGCCTTCTCTCTATCACTCCCCTGCTAACCTTCCTGTCTTATGCACTGACTGTTTGTTTGGTACCCTGAGTCTCAATGGGTACCAGGCTCCTCTAAAACCATTCCTCCTTGCACTGCCACCTGGCACTGCGCATTTAGGGGCTGTAATCTGTAACCTCTACATTCCTGCTGCTAGTTTTCTCTTAGCCAGAGCCGCGCTACCCTGGTCACACTTCTCCCGAGCCACTGGCCCTGACTGCACTTCCTCCTACCCTCTCCCTTGCACTCCCCAACTCCCTTCCCCCTGCAACTCTCGTTATCATATGTGCACGACCTGAATATTATAAGGTCTCATAAGTTTGTTGGTCTTGTCTTCCCTCTTGCTTCCCTCCCTTGTCTTGTGTTGACTTTAAACACTTGTGTACAGGCACATTATAAATGCAGTAACATATGATATTGTATCGGATATACATCACATTCTAGATACAATGTAGCATTCTGAGCACTGGTGGGTTGTGTCATTATTGACTTCCAAAATATATTTTCTATCACACCCAAATTCTCACAGCCCCAGAGCGCTGCACAGTATAATGCTGCAGATACAGTTTAGACTAAAGCATTTCCAGGGCTTGAGATAATGCACCTTTGCCATGCATATAATAAAACCTCCTAATACTCGCACTTTATTTTTCCAGGTTCATGGAAGCTTTGGTGACCTGGTCTCGTCAGGAACCATTCTCCGCAAAACACAGGCCCAAGCAATTATACGCAGTGACCTGATCAAACTCTACCCCCTATATTTCAACATGCATCTTTGCGTGCCTTGCCCTTTTGCCTCTAAAGACTAGTACCTTTGTATTATCCTTAATTATCTCCAGGCCGATAGTGGAACAAGTCCTCTCGAAGACCGACGCAGTGTGCCTTATTCCCATGGGTGATGTTGCCTTCAAAACAGTGTCGTCCACGAAGAAGAGGCCTGGAAAACAAAGGGTACAAACCATAGGAGGGTCCATACCACTAGTCGCCAATGCCTCTATTAACCTATTTATGTAATGCATAAAAGGAGCGGAGCAAGCCCACAACCCTGTCTAACCCCTTGCCGGACATCACATTTCTCAGTGTTCTTGCTACTCAATCCCCATCTGACAGAGGCCGTATTCTTGGAGTACAGAGACTGAATAATTGTCAATAAGCCAGGCGGAATGTTATAACCATGTAAAACCTGCCATAATTTACCACGAGGGACAGATTCAAAGGCTGTTTTCAGGTCAACAAAAACCACATACAGGGTACATTTGTTTATGCGTGTATATTTTTCCATGAGTAAGTTAAGCTTCAAGCACTGCTCAATAGTGCCCATTCCCTGCAGTGGTCAATTGTTCTGGATGAGTGAACCCATTCTTGAAGGTGAACCTGTATTATTTTGGTATACAATTTCCCTACCCCGTCTAGCAGGGAGGTTGGTCAATCATTTTCTGGTTGATCTTTGGTCCCTTTTTAGAAAACTGGCACTATTACGGCATCACACCAAGAATTGGGGGCCCAGCCTGTTGTTATCACAGCATTACAAACTCTTGCCATCACCGGGCCCATACTTCTGATTCATTTTTAAAATGATCCACTGGTATGCAGTCAGGTCCAGGCACCTTTCCACTCCAAAAAGCTCGAATAGCATCTGCTACCTGCTCCACACTCACTGTAACCTCTCGGACATGCCCAGCTTGTGCCCCATCCTGTACACACAGACTGCTTGTATCAGTAGAAATATCCAGGTCTTTATACAGAGTAAAGAAGTGACCCTTCCACATTTCCGAGGATACACTATTTGGCAGTATACAATCTTCATCTAAGTACATACTCATTATTATTCTCCAAAAAGTCTTTATGTCGTTTGCGTTACTAGGAGGCAACAATAATTTTATATTTTGCCCTCAAGGTTCTTAACATAATTCGATCAACAACTGGTCGATTTTTCATGCAGCCCAAGATGTCCTTCTTGCAGGATCGGCATTCTGCATCATACCACCCCTGAGATGATAGATCAGGTTTCTTGCCCATTCCTCCTGGTTTCGTGAATACTGGATAAATGGCTCTTATCAGTTCATCATAGTGAGCCAACACATTGCAGCCCTCTAGTCCAATCAAAAATAGTCTCAAAGCGTCCTATAACTCTTGAATATATACCAGGGAGCCAGTCCTTACCCACCACCTCTGCCCACTTATCAGCCCTACTCTTTGGCCCATTGTTTCCAGTAATTGTAGAATTGGCATTTAAAGCAGCACTGGAGTGAATAATGGGTGCTAATGCAACACTGCACATAATCAGGGTAATTCATAGAATCCAGCGCACAAGTAGCGCACGCGGCTGGCGCACAGCGTGCGCCTGCGATAGTCTGCGCCAGGCACGTGCGCTAAAACTGATTTCCGCGCACAGCGTATTCATGGATTTCATGCTCCCAAACCAGCCGTGGCGCAGGGAATCGCAGCGAGCCTGCAGCAGCGCCAGTAACGCCCCCAAGAACGCCCTCGCGCAAGGAAAAGCCATCAAAATCGCTAAATCATCGCTAAGGGCTGCGCTAACCCTGGACCACTTCACAGGGCAGGCAAAAAAGGAAAGCAAAGCGGGCAATCTTCAAATCAGGAGTACGCGGGAAGTTCTACACGCGACTAGGCAGGGAACGTGAATTACAGGGGTACGCGGGAATTATCACACGCGAACAGCCAGGGAACGCGTATTACAGGGGTACGCGTGAAGTAGAACACGCGATAGGCCATGGAACGTGTATTACAGGGGTACGCGTGAAGTAGAACACGCGATAGGCCAGGGAACGTGTATTACAGGGGTACGCGGGAATTATCACACGCGAACAGCCAGGGTGCGTGTATTACAGGGGTAGCGGGAAGTTCAACACGCGATTGGCCAGGCTACGTGTATTACAGGGGTACGCGTGAAGTAGAACACGCGATAGGCCAGGGAACGTGTATTACAGGGGTACGCGGGAATCATCACACGCGAACAGGCAGGGTGCGTGTATTACAGGGGTAGCGGGAAGTTCAACATGCGATTGTCCAGGCTACGTGTATTACAGGGGTACGCGTGAAGTAGAACACGCGATAGGCCAGGGAACGTGTATTACAGGGGTACGCGGGAATTATCACACGCGAATAGGCTGGGTGGGCCCTCACAGGTGTACCCTGTACACCCTCCACGGCCCCTGCAGGCAGCCCACAAAACAGGGGACTACCCTGCACACCTGATCATGTCCCCCTGCACCCCCATCCACCAGGTGCACCCTCCACCAGGCCCCCACCCATGTCTCCCACCACCCCCACCCCCCAGCAGTGCAGGGGCACCTGCCAGCAGGCCCCCACCCATGTCTCCCACCACCCCCACCCCCCATCCACCAGGGGCACCCTCCACCAGGCCCCCACCCATGTCTCCCACCACCCCCACCCACCAGCACTGTGGGGCACGTGGCCAGCAGGCAGTCAGGCAGCAGCAGATGGCAGGTGGGAGCGTGCTCAGGGCTCTGGGGGACTGTAATTTGGCCTCCTGGCCAGGAGCGTGGTCTTTCGTGTTTGAACGCGTGGACAGCCTGATAGGGAGTGATTTTGCACGTGAAAATCCCACACTCAGCGAATCGCGCGAAAACCCGTCACCAGCATATGTGCATCTATAGTTACCTGCACGTGCAGTGTCAAAGCGTGTGATTGGTGAAAATGGATCTACACGCAGGAGTGACAAAGCGTGTGATTGGTGAAAATGGATCTACACGCAGGAGTGACAAAGCGTGTGATTGGTGAAAATGGATCTACACGCAGGAGTGACAAAGCGTGTGATTGGTGAAAAGTGAGCTACACGCAGGAGTGTCAAAGCGTGTGATTGGTGAAAAAGGATCCACACGCAGAAGTGACAAAGCGTGTGATTGGTGAACATGGGCCAAGCACGTACACGCCGTAAGTGACGCTGTACGTGTGGGCCTGTATATAAGGTAGTGTAGAACACCATTTCCTTGTACGTGCTTTTCGTGGAGAGCGAGTGGGTGAATTCTGTACTTCTTGTCGTTTCACACGCGATTTACTTCACGGCGTTTCCAGTTCGTACTCCCTGTTACCTCTGACAGCTTTTTCTCTTTTTCCTCTTGTACTGGTTTACCTGGGCCTGTTCCCTCAAACAGTGTCCCCTTCTACTGTTGTCCTGTCTCCTCAGACAGCGTACACATCTTCTTTTGGCGGGGGTGTTGCCAACCAAACGCGCTCATTTTTCACGCTCTTTTACCTGGCAGACGGTGAGTCACGCACGTATCTAACTTCTGTGCTTGCCCCGTGTGTAGCCTACCCCTTCAGAGGTCATTCTAGGCTGCGTGTGACACGCATACGTTCATTTAAGTGTTACTGGATGCCACAGCGTAGTGCAGGGTTTTCCATCAGCACACGTGGTCTAGGAGGGGTATTGTGCACGTTCCTTAACTTTTTTGGGGTGCCTGTGCGTTGCGTGACCCGTCATCTTTCCCCAGGGGTGTCATATAGCCTTGCCACTGCACTAGGGTACGAATACCATCTGGTACCCAACCCCTTTGACACCCAATTGCCCAGGACAATTGTGCACACCGACTCCCATACGCACAATAACATCAGTGCCATGGTTGGGAGGCGTGCAAGCCGTAAGGGTGGCAAAGGTGGCCGAGCCACACGTGGTGGCCGTGGAGGATCCACTAGGGGACGTGGTTGTGACTTGCAGGGTGCCCCTGTCCCCCCCAGTCTGGAGGACCAGTCAGGGACACCCATGCCCCCCCCCCCAGTTGAGGGTCATGTGGCTGATACCAACCCTGATCAGCCCTTGTCGGACCAGCCCATTGTGGCACCAGACCTGTCCGAGGGTGATCCCATCGCTGACATCCAGGTCAGCAGGTCCACTGCACGTGCACCGGTGCACATTGGTGTCATCAGGGCACGCGCATCTATGCCAGATAGGTCATCTGCTGGCCCCCGTAGCCAGGGTGTGGCTCCATCCACCCCACCTCTCATACACCCTGCCAAGACTGTGTCGGTCCTAGTTCACCTCAGATCAGGCCTGACCCCATCCCTCTACCCCCAATGCCTGCACCTACTCCCATGCTGAGTGTGCAATCCCACACACCCAGTACTGAGTCCACCACGGCTCCTGCCCCTAGTGTCCACAGCGGACGTAGGACACTCTGGATCCCCACCCCCTTCCAAGCGCAAGAGGAAGAGTGCACGTCCGGCACAGGCTGATGCCCCAGGCACGGCTGCACAGTCCGGCCCATCAAGGAAGCCAAGCTTCACAGACGCCGAACTGAATGCACTTGTTCAGTATGTGTCAGATCATGATAGGGAAATGGTCATCGTTGCAGGGTCCAAGACCACACATGCCAGACGCCAGGCACACTGGCAGACCATTGCTGACAGAATAAGTGCCCTTGGAGTAGTGAGGCGCACAGCTAGTGATAGCCAGAAGCGCTGGAATGACCTTAAGCGCAGGGCAAAGGATAAGCTGGCCTCAAGTCATGCCGCAACCTTGGTGACTGGAGGTGGGTCCCCAGCACAGGAAATAGAACTCACACCACACGAGTCCGTAGCTGGATCCTACGTCACCGAGGGACAACTCCAAGGTGTGGGAGATCTCCCTGATTACGAGGCATCATCCGGTGAGTGCACATGCATGTGTGTATTATCCATGTGCATGGTGTGTGTGTGAAGCATTCATGTTGGGTGCCTGTCAAGGGGGTGTGTGGCAGAGTTGATAGTGGCACCCATGTGCCTCATCCAGTATGTTCAGTGCAACACCATCTGCCCACAGCACTATCCCTACTGGCAACAGTGCACATATGGCCCTACACCATGGAAGTTGCCCTTGAATTGTCATTTTGTCACTACATTGTTGCTCATACTCCCCTGTCTATTCATCTGATGTCTTACATACCATTCCTATACTTTCCCCCAGCCATTCAAGTTTCATCTTCACATGCCTGACATGCAATGATACCACATGCTAATGCGTCCTCTGTATATAAATGCCAACCAACATGCTGTCATACTGTGGATGTTGCCTTGACATCCACCTCCTACCTGTGTGCTTTGGTACCGTCTGTTTTCGAGCCCCATTCCCTCACACTCCATGCTGCTCTTCATGGTCTATCTTCCCTGACTTCTACAGTTCAGACCATCGTGCCCTACTCACGACACCTGCTTGCTAACAGTCAAATGAGGGCACCCTGCCCTCCAATGCGACCCACCCTATTGCTGACAAGTGCATCTGAGCCAACTCAAAGCTAACTCTCACTGACATCTGCTCATACATGCCTTTGCCTGTCCCATAGACCCTTCACATGGTCCCTGTCCTCTCTCCTTGCTCCTCTTCCACCATCAATGGTGGGACCCGTTGGGGTGTACTCCTGGCCTCCTTCCAATCCTCAGAGGCCACAATTGACGTGCATGGTAATGGGAGCATCTCAGTCCAAGGCCCTTAGGCCAACCTCATTCTCCTTGAGAAATGCTACCCACATCTCATCAACTTCCTTTCCTCTCCTGCTGTCCCCCCTCCTCTCTCCTCATCAATCCTGCACTGCCTCCCTGCACCCTCCCATGATCCTTCTCCGCCTCCCACTCCAACTCCTACACATGCTGCACCTCTGATCTCTAGCACTCCCCGTAAATCCTACAAGGCTGTCAACCTCCTCCACAATTACACTCCTTTCACTGCGGCTGCATCAGGCATTCCTCCGATATCTGTCACTTACATGAGGTTATGCACCTTGACATCCTTGGTCTCATGGAAACATGTCTGACGGCCAGCTCTGTCTGCATCCTTCACACACTCCTACCTGATGTTCAGGAGACCCTCTCCTTGGCCCGCCACTACTGTGCAGGGGGGGTGTGCCCTTGGCTTCCCTGAGGGTATTCCTGCCACTGTCACTCCTACTTAGACCTACTCCACTCTGGAATGGCTTGTGTGACGTCTCTCTCTACCACACCTTGACATTCACAAACTGTGCGTACTGTGTCTGGGAAAACTGGTCAAATGTACTACTTCCTTTCTGAGTGTCCTCACCTCTCCTCCTCACTCATGTCCCCAGACACAGAAATCCTCTTCCTTGGTGCTGTACGCATCCACCTGCATGCTTGTTGACCCCCCCACGTGACCTTTCTGTGACCTCAGCAACTCCCTCTCACCCTCTAGACTCCCGTCTGTCCCTACTCATTCTGCAGGGCACACTCTTGTTGCTCTGATCTCATCTGACTTTCCCCTCTCCGTCCATCTCTGCACTCCTCTCTCCTGGAGTGATCACATTCTCCTCTCCTCCCAGCTCACCCTCACCACCCCACAGGCAAAGCCACCCTCACCACTGTCACACACCTTCTTGGTATTCCAACCCATGAAGTGTGTGTCAGTCGAGGCTTATGCTGCCAAAATCTCCCCCCCCATCCAGCTCCCCCTTAGGCTCACTCCCATCCTGACAGGGCCCACTCCATGCTCCACTCTATGTCAGGTACACTGGATGTCTCTGCCACGGTCATGACCACCTGTCTGAAGCCCCATGCCAATGCAGAGTCCTGGCATGACTCGTATCTTGTGAACCCAAACCACAGGTGCCGGGTGGCAGAGAGGGAATGTCCTGCATCATGCTCATCCTCTGGCAAACTGGCCTGCCACATGCTCCAAAGGCAAAAGCGCCTCACCCTTTTCACCAAGATGAGATCCCCAATCCAAGGGCACATATCTGCGGCATGTGACAACTCTGCAGGACACATAGAAATCTGCAAGGACCTTGCCGAGCCAGATGCAGTGTGTACCTCCCCTGTCCCCTCCGAGCCCACAGCACTGCATGATTGTCTCTGTACCCCTATAGGCCACCCCCCCCAGCACTTGTCTGCGCCTAACACCATCTGCCCTTGACGTTAAGTCCTACTTACCTTGTACAGCACTTCCAGCCGCCACTTCCCCTTGCACTTCATTGTGCCACCCACCCCTGCACTTGCGTGACATGAATGACACCAGCACCAGTAGGATTGTTGACTGGCATCCCCTTCTGCCCCACCACCCCTCAGTGCTCCGCTGTACCTTCATACATTTCTGGACCGGTGCTTCACGAATGCTATATGATTCCTTTACAGGTGATGGGGAGGTGGAATCTCATTGTTTACTGCATTTTGTTGATGTAGACAAGGCACTGTGCATCGTGGCCAATTTGGACTAGCAGATCCATGTACAACATGTTAACTTATTGATGTGATGATGCAATGTCAGGACCAGAGTGGTTGAAATCCAAAAAAGTTGCCCTCCTCTCCCTCTTCACTTGGTGGCTATGTCACATGCCATGTGTGTGATGGCATGTGCCTTTGACATGGCAATCACCGGCCAATGTGTGATGGCAGTGCTAGGCAGCATGGTGAGCAGGCGTTGCTCTCCAATCTGTACATTGTATGCCCTGAGCCTCCCCTACAGACCCAGTGATGGTGAATGCATAGGAGGTCTCCCAGTCATGTGGGACATGTGTCGTAGAACTACTGCCTCTGTTGTTCATCAGCCCTTGTTGCATGCCATGGTGCTAATGCCTGTTTCCATTTTTCTCTTTCATGTCTTTGCAGGGGACGAAGCACTTGTTGATGCTGGGGATGTGGTGGTTGAGCCGTCCCAGGAGGGCAACCAGGGCCGACCTTCCACAAGTGAGGGACGTGGTGTGTTTGTGGGTGAAAACCCACAAGTGCTGCAGGTCGTGCTGTCGAGGGGTGTCTCTGGGGGTTCCTCCCCCGAGCAGTATTCAGGTGTAGACTCGGAGGATGACACCTATGTGCAGTCGCAGGTGAGTGTTCTTGGGAGAGAATCTCCTCTGTCCGACCCACCTGCAGCCGGGCCATTGCCCTCAATGGGGGTGTCAGTGTCGGCAGCTCAGCCTCCGGTGGTTACGGATGCAGGGCCACACCACACAATCTCTGATCCTGTTCCTGGGGCTGCAGATCAGAGAGGGAATGCAGTCCTGCAGCCTGAGGCCTTGCCGGCACAGCAAGGCGCAGTCCGCCTTGCCCCAGGCAGGTGTGGTGCCCGTCAACGTGGTGGCCGTATGCCACCTGGCAATACCGCTTGGGAGCAATCCATCTACGGTATGGCCACCCAACAGGCAGCATCATCCGAGATGATTGCACAGGCCATGGATAGGGTGGCCACTTCCATTGTCCCCCCAGAAAGGCTGATGGAGCGACTGGAGCAGGCTACAGAGTCCATCTGCCAGGCACACAGGGAGGACATGTTGGCGTCCAACATGGACAGGCGGGCGGCACTGGCGACTCTGCGGGAATCACTTTCCATGGAGTCCCAGCGCCACAGGGAAGGCCTGAGGGAAGAATTCCATCACCTCAGGTCGACCCTGTTAGAGCTTGAGGCTTCATCCCATAGAAGGACAGAGGAGCAGCTGGAGCGTCTGACACGGACGCTCTCGGCCGAGATGCAGGCAACTCGTGCGGAGGTCAGGTCATCCCGGAAGTTACTGCATGGGGACCTCCGCATGATTATAACCCAGAACCAGAACTACCAGACCCGCCTGCTTGCAGCCATGGAGGAGCAAACTCGTGCTTTGCGTGGGCTGCCTCCCATTGTCACACCATCTTCTGAGGCAGCTCCCCCACCTCCTGAGTCAGCTGCAGGGTCTGGCCAGAGCGATAGCGACTCATCTCCCACAACAGAGTAGCCGTGTGGGCCACGAGCCTATGGGGTGTTTTAGTTTCCCATGATCCACACAGGTGGATTGTGGCGTGCATCCTGTCCTCGGACCTCATAGGTGCCCCCCCCCCCCGCCGGCCCTTTCATGGCCATTTTTTCTCAATTTTTTTTTCTTTTTCAAGAGTGTTGCCTTGTGTGGGTACCTGGGCATACACTGTATTGTGGCTGGGCACATGCAGGCTTGTCCTGAGTTTGGTTTCGATGCTTGGGTACCAGACATCCACACCCCTCCTGCTTCCGTTTCCATGGGCTTGCAAAGGGTGTTCCCAAGTGACAGCAAATTACACGGTGACATTGGACTCCCATGAGCTGTTGGCCAGTCCATAGTCAATACTGTGTAGACATTCATAGTGTACATTGTTGTTGCACCTAACTATGCATGATGGTTTGATATGTGCCTCTACTTACATATGTTGCTCATGTTTTGCAGGTATTTCACACAGTTCTTCACACGGGCATACTCTCTGGAGTCAGACTACATGTCGGTAGATGTGCACTGACACTTTTGCGTGGCGCCATCACTGTACATCTGGACGGTGAGGACATACCAGCAGAATCAGGTAATGAGACTACCATTGATTACATGCATTGTGTCTTGTTTGGGTGGGCTTCAGGGTGGGTTGGTGTGTAATTTGATTGAAATTACTCTTACACAGGTGTGTAGTAGTGGCTCCAGCGCGGTTAGCTGTTCAAGTGCGGCTATGTTCCATTTGGGGCACTGCTATTTGTGACACCGGTGTCATGTTGTGATGGCCAGTTTGTTTGCTCTCACATACCATGACATGGTGTCCTCAGTGGCGGGACTGTGAAGGGAATGGGTGACATGGCGATGTTGTCATGTAGTGAATCGCCTGTGGCAATGCATATTTGATTGATGGAGTTGTGTCTTTTCGTTGTGATGCATTGCTGGTGTATGTGTAGGTAGGGGTGCACACATAGTGACACTTCCATGTTAACAATCTCAGGCTGATGTGTATCTGACAGTTTATTGTCAAGTAATTTTGTGACATTGTCAGGTAGTGTCATCATTGATTGTCAGATGGAATGTGCCAGAGCAGTGTGCACTAGCCAGCACTGTGATTCCTAGGTGAAGAAGTTGACAACCAGTTGCGTACGGGCTGCCTCCCCCCGTGCCCTTTCCCCTCCCATGCGCAGCGGGCGTACATGTGGTTGTGGATGTGGGGGCACCACCATGTCCACGGGCAGGCCCCGGCGTGTTGCAACGTTGTGCAGGACACATGCTGCCACTATGATCCTGCACACTATTCGGGGAGCATATAACAGCTGCCCGCCAGAACGGTCAAGGGAGCGAAAGCGTGACTTCAGCACTCCGAATGTGCGCTCCACTATGCCCCGTGTTGCAATGTGGGCTGTGTTGTACCTTACCTCGGGTGGCGTGGTGGGGTTCAGGATTGGGGTCATCATGTGGGGGCTGATAGGGTAGGCACTGTCCCCTGCGGAGGTGGCGATGGGTATCATTAGTGGTGTTGTGTCATGACCCAGTATCTGACATGCATGCATGTGCAGTGGCATTCATGCTCACCAAGCAGCCATGTATCTCCATGCTGGCCAGCCTCTAGGTCCCGGCATAGGGTAGACATTCTGTAGATGAAGCTGTCGTGGGTGGACCCGGGATAGTTGGCATATACTGATGTGATTATTCCCTTGGCATTGCATACAACTTGCACGTTGATGGAATGCCAGTGCTTGCGGTTTCTATAGATGTGCTCTGTTGCCCTGGGTGGACGTAGAGCCACATGTGTGCAGTCAATTGCACCAAGCACTTTGGGGAATTGAGCCACACCATAGAATTCCTGGATGCACGTCCGCCTTTCTGCATGAGTCCTGGGGAGATATATGTGCCTGCGGACTGATGGCCGTGCAGTGATGATGTTCAAGACCTGGTGTAGGCAGCGTGACTGCGTGGCCTGTGACACACCACCCACTATGGCACTTGTCCGCTGAAAGGATCCAGTGGCCAAGAAGTGCAGTACATTCAGGACCTTCTGCAGGGGGCTGAGTGCTTGGGAGCACAGGGTGGGTGATGTGAGGTCATCCTCCCACTCACTGACCAGGTCCAGTATGATGTGTGCTGGAAACCTGTACCTCCCATACACCTGGTCATCAGGCATCCCGAATAGGCTGGTTCTGGGTGTGAATATTCTGGCCCTGACTCTCCTCCTCCTCCTCCTTTGGTAGCCCACTGCCACTGCTGCTAGGAACGGTATGTTCATCCTGGCATCTGGCTTGTTTATTGATAAGTGCGCAAATTAATGCCTTGCGCGTGTTCTAGGCGAGCGTGTGACCCTCGCACCCCTGGAATCTAGTTCCCACTCCAATAGCGTGTGGAAATTCCCACGCAGCAGGCATACAGGTGCGCTGACGTACTTGCGTGTGTAAGTGCCCGCGCACCCCTGAAATACACGTACATAGGCCAATGGCGTGTACGCGCACTTTTGGCCAATTACACGCGATGAAATACACGTACATAGGCCAATGGCGTGTACGCGCACTTTTGGCCAATTACACGCGATGAAATACACATACATAGGCCAATCGCGTGTACGCGCACTTTTGGCCAATTACACACGATGACACTCTGACGTGCAGTATTTCCACGTGTGCTCCGTCATCACGTGCTGAGTGGGGAACGCCCGTGCGGATCACGTCAGACGCGCTTACGCGGTGAGGGACTCTGGTCCAATAGAATCGCGTATGCGTGCTGACGCACTTACGCGCTAAGGGCCTTTCCTCGGATTTCACGCTGACGTGCAGGAATTTCACGTGCCAAATCACTCCGTATCAAGCTGGCCACCCGAAAACACACGGAACACCACGCTCCTGCCCAGAAGGCCGAGTTACTGCCCCCCCAGTGCCCTGAGCAGCCTCCCACGTGCTATCTGCTGCTGCCTGCCTGCCTGCCTGCCTGCTGCCACCGTGCCCTGCCATTTGGTGCCTGCACATCAGCCATCTGCAGGGGTCCAGTTGCTGTGTCCACCCCTGCTGGAACTGAAGACTCCCAACTGGGATTACATCGCTCCACAGCCCAGCCCCAGTACCCAGT
Source organism: Ambystoma mexicanum (assembly GCF_040938575.1). Taxonomy (NCBI): domain Eukaryota; kingdom Metazoa; phylum Chordata; class Amphibia; order Caudata; family Ambystomatidae; genus Ambystoma; species Ambystoma mexicanum. The sequence goes on from NC_090941.1 coordinate 873,973,666, forward strand.
TGCCCACCCACACCTGCCTCTGGGGTTGCCATGTCGGGCACTTCCACATCTGGCACCAGTGGCAACCCCAGGCCAGAGGGGCAGAGGGGCACCAGCTTCACTGCCACCGAAGTTGGTGTCCTGGTGGAGCATGTCCTGGGGCAGTATGATGCCCTCTTTGGATCGTCCCGCGCCAGCAAGGAAGGACGGGAGAGGATCTGGGCCGACTGTGTGGTTGCCATCAACGCGGAGGGGGTGGCAACCCGCAACGTCCAGAAGATCAAGAAGCGCTGGGAGGACTTGAGGTCCAGGACCCTTGTGAAGGCCCGGCGCCTCGTGGAGGGGGGCCGGGGCCGCATGAGTTCCATCCAGAAGAGGGTCCTGGAACGCGTACGCCCAGCGCTCCACGCCCAGGTCCTTGAGAGGGAGGCCCGTCTGGAGTTGAGCGGTAAGTGTGCAAGCATTACTGTGTGAGACAGGGCATGTTGCGGTGTGCTGGTTCTATGATACTTGCCTGTATGTGTGCCATGGGCCATGTATGCATGTATGTGTGCAGGGACATCATGGTAATGCATGTGCGACCAGTGATGTGTGACCCACATGGTTGTTGCATGTGTTGAAATGCGGCATGGGGAGCCCTATGCAGATTTAGGACATGAGAGCATGCCAGTCTCTGTACCTGGACATGGATGGGGGTGAAGGATGGGTGCTGATGCCAGGTACATATATGGTAGCCATGTCTGTGTGCCTGACCTGCGTGTCTGTGACTTGTGCATGCCATGGATGCATGACACATGTGTGTGACAATGCACAGATTCAGTGACGCACCCAACTTACCCTTGTTTCGCCTGTGTTCGTTGTGTTTGGGGCCAGATGGATGTGACTGAGGTGAAGTGTGTGCATGTGATATGCATGAGCCATGATGCATGTGAGTTACATATCATTGAATGTTTCAAGAGTCAATTGGACATGCATGGAAATGTGCATGGCATGAACCATGCCTGTTACTGTGTGTGTTTTGCCTGGACTGACCCATGTGTTGTGGAGGGACATGATGGAAGTGTACTTTGACAGGGGTGCTCATCTGCTATTGCTTCCTGTCTAGGGGACCATTTTACAGTAGCCTGATGCTTGTGTCCTTTGTCTCCCTCTACGCAGCGGCTAGTGAAGAAGAGGGCGGAGACGGCGCTGTGGAGCAAGGCCGCGGGGATGCCCCCACGGCTGCAGCGGAAGGGGTGGGTGAGCCCCCACAGGGGCCTGCTACGGCGGGAGACGGTGAGGAGCCATCCAGGTTGGTGGTTTGCACAGAGGAGGAGGAGGCCGACACTGGTGCACACATGGGGCCTGGTGGGAGCATCCCTGCTGGTGCAAGTGGTGCAGTCCAGGGCCAGGGGCAGGAGGCAGCACAGGTCACCGTGGAGGTGCCTGTGCATGTCGCTGTCCCTGACCCTGTGAGTGCACCACCATGCACCAGCAGGGATGCCCCGTCCCAGGCCCGTCCGCAGGTAGAGGGGATGTCCATGTCAACTGACTCCCCTTCACCTGCGGCCGTGGGAACCCCTGGCCGCGTGGAGCAGGTCCTGATTGGGGTCGCGATGCGCACGGCTGTGATTCGTGATGACGTGCGTGCTTCCCGGGAGGAGCACGCACGTCATCACGAAGTGCACCGTGCCGACGTGGCCCAATTGGGATCGGCCATGTTCGGGGGGTTCCTGCATGTGTTGGCCAATCTGACGGCCCTCTCCTCCTCTGTGCAGGCTATCCACCGGTCGTTCTCCTTGCCGTCTTCCGGCCCAGATGCCACCATGGCCCCCTGTGGACCTGCCCCGACCAATGCAGCCAGCTCGGTGGGGATCCCATCCCTGCCACAGTTGGGAGTCGGAGGTCCAGCAGGGGTGGACAACACAGCAAGTGGACCCCAGCAGATGGAAGATGTGCCGGCATCATCGGGCAGGGCACGTGCACGACGGCGTCGGTGGTTACCATCAGCCTGGATGCCGTCGTGCTGGCAGAGGCAGTGGCGTCGGAGGCAGCAGCGGGCTCGACGTGGGAGGCATCATGGCTCAGGGCCATCAAGATCAGAGGGGCAGGCATCGGCCGGAGGGCAGGGCAACCCTGGCATGGCGGTGTGTTCCGTGTGGGAGGAGTTTGGCCAGCGGATAGGTGCGCAGCGGCAGCGGGCGGAAGAGGAGCGGCTCGCCATGGCCAGGGCGGAGATCTCCATGCGTCGGGCATTGAGGCGGGCTGAGTGCCTCGAGGAGGCTCGCAGGGATTTTGGTGAGCACATGGGGTTGTCCCTGCGAGACCTCGGGGCCAGGACAGAGTCCCGCCTCCAGGACATTGACATGGAGTTCGAGGATGCCCTGGCCAGCATCACCAAGTGAGCCGCAGGACTAGCCCGCTGCCTTTGTATATAGTTTTTTAGTTAGTTAGTGCTAGGTTTCCTTTATTTATTTTTATTATTTTGGACCGCTCGGACAATGGCCACTTTTTTGTACATATTTTTTTTATTAGTTAGTATTAGGTTTCATTTGTGGTGTTGGGCTCATGGACCCTGGAACATTCCTGTATATATTGTTATTTTTTGGGAGATACATTTTTTTGTTTTCTTATTGTTTACACCATGACGTAATGGTTTTTCTTTGATTTCCTACTACATGGTTTTGCTTTGGACAAATTCTATTGATTTTTTAATCCTTTGTTTTTTGGTTTATCATTTTTGTTCTCGGACATGGACCTTTTATTTACTTTGCCACATAGTTGTATGTTTTATTAGTTTACTTTATTTTTGTTTTTAATACATTTTTATATTATCTTACACTTGTGTTATTTTCTCTTTGGTTTCTTACATGTCATGATATGGGTTTTGACATTCACTTGCACCCATTGTGTATGTGTGTGTGACGGACATGTGTTCTTTTGCATACTTGCCTTTGGGGTTGTGTCATGTGATTGCTTTCACTATGTGGGTGCATGCAATCCTTGCCTGGGTGTTTGTGCTGGGTATGCTGGCCATTACTGCCATGATTGTGTATCGTCAGGACCTGGGGCCAGGGGGACATGGGTGGGGGCCTGCTGGCAGGTTCCCCACAGTGCTGGGGGTGGTGGGAGACATGGGTGGGGGCCTGGTGGAGGGTGCCCCTGTGGGGTGGGGGGTGGGGGTGGTGGGAGACATGGGTGGGGGCCTGGTGGAGGGTGTCCCTGGTGGATGGGGGGTGGGGGTGGTGGGAGACATGGGTGGGGGCCTGGTGGAGGGTGCCCCTGGTGGATGGGGGGTGGGGGTGGTGGGAGACATGGGTTGGACATGGGTGGGGGCCTGCTGGCAGGTTCCCCACAGTGCTGGGGGTGGGGGTGGTGGGAGACATGGGTGGGGGCCTGGTGGAGGGTGTCCCTGGTGGATGGGGGGTGGGGGTGGTGGGAGACATGGGTGGGGGCCTGGTGGAGGGTGTCCCTGGTGGATGGGGGGTGGGGGTGGTGGGTGACATGGGTGGGGGCCTGCTGGCAGGTTCCCCACAGTGCTGGGGGTGGGGGTGGTGGGAGACATGGGTGGGGGCCTGGTGGAGGGTGTCCCTGGTGGATGGGGGGTGGGGGTGGTGGGAGACATGGGTGGGGGCCTGGTGGAGGGTGTCCCTGGTGGATGGGGGGTGGGGGTGGTGGGTGACATGGGTGGGGGCCTGCTGGCAGGTTCCCCACAGTGCTGGGGGTGGGGGTGGTGGGAGACATGGGTGGGGGCCTGGTGGAGGGTGTCCCTGGTGGATGGGGGGTGGGGGTGGTGGGAGACATGGGTGGGGGCCTGGTAGAGGGTGTCCCTGGTGGATGGGGGGTGGGGGTGGTGGGAGACATGGGTTGGACATGGGTGGGGGCCTGCTGGCAGGTTCCCCACAGTGCTGGGGGTGGGGGTGGTGGGAGACATGGGGGGGGGCCTGGTGGAGGGTGTCCCTGGTGGATGGGGGGTGGGGGTGGTGGGAGACATGGGTGGGGGCCTGGTGGAGGGTGCCCCTGGTGGATGGGGGGTGGGGGTGGTGGGAGACATGGGTTGGACATGGGTGGGGGCCTGCTGGCAGGTTCCCCACAGTGCTGGGGGTGGGGGTGGTGGGAGACATGGGTGGGGGCCTGGTGGAGGGTGTCCCTGGTGGATGGGGGGTGGGGGTGGTGGGAGACATGAGCAGGTGTGCAGGGTAGTTCCCTGTGGTGTGTGCTGCCTGCAGGGGCCGTGGAGGGTGTACAGGTAATGCCTGGGAGCACACAGCCAAATCGCGTGTGGAACTTCCCGCGCACCCCTGAAATCCACGTACCCTGACTATTTGCGTGTGGAACTTCCCGCGCACCCCTGAAATCCACGTACCCTGACTATTCGCGTGTGGAACTTCCCGCGCACCCCTGCAATCCACGTACCCTGCCATATCGCGTGTGGAACTTCCCGCGCACCCCTGAAATCCACGTAGCCGGCCATATCGCGTGTGGAACTTCCCGCGCACCCCTGAAATCCACGTAGCCGGCCATATCACGTGTGGAACTTCCCGCGCACCCCTGCAATCCACGTACCCTGCCATATCGCGTGTGGAACTTCCCGCGCACCTCTGAAATCCACGTACCCGGCCATATCGCGTGTGGAACTTCCCGCGCACCCCTGAAATCCACGTACCCGGCCATATCGCGTGTGGAACTTCCCGCGCACCCCTGAAATCCACGTACCCTGACTAATCGCGTGTGGAACTTCCCGCGCACCCCTGAAATCCACGTACCCTGACTATTTGCGTGTGGAACTTCCCGCGCACCCCTGAAATCCACGTACCCTGACTATTCGCGTGTGGAACTTCCCGCGCACCCCTGCAATCCACGTACCCTGCCATATCGCGTGTGGAACTTCCAGCGCACCCCTGAAATCCACGTAGCCGGCCATATCGCCTGTGGAACTTCCCGCGCACCCCTGAAATCCACGTAGCCGGCCATATCGTGTGTGGAACTTCCCGCGCACCCCTGCAATCCACGTACCCTGCCATATTGCGTGTGGAACTTCCCGCGCACCCCTGAAATCCACGTACCCGGCCATATTGCGTGTGGAACTTCCCGCGCACCCCTGAAATCCACGTACCCGGCCATATCGCGTGTGGAACTTCCCGCGCACCCCTGAAATCCACGTACCCTGACTAATCGCGTGTGGAACTTCCCGCGCACACCTGAAATCCACGTACCCTGACTATTTGCGTGTGGAACTTCCCGTGCACCCCTGAAATCCACGTACCCTGACTATTCGCGTGTGGAACTTCCCGCGCACCCCTGCAATCCACGTACCCTGCCATATCGCGTGTGGAACTTCCCGCGCACCCCTGAAATCCACGTAGCCGGCCATATCGCGTGTGGAACTTCCCGCACACCCCTGAAATCCACGTAGCCGGCCATATCGCGTGTGGAACTTCCCGCGCACCCCTGCAATCCACGTACCCTGCCATATCGCGTGTGGAACTTCCCGCGCACCCCTGAAATCCACGTACCCGGCCATATCGCGTGTGGAACTTCCCGCGCACCCCTGAAATCCACGTACCCGGCCATATCGCGTGTGGAACTTCCCGCGCACCCCTGAAATCCACGTACCCTGACTAATCGCGTGTGGAACTTCCCGCGCACCCCTGAAATCCACGTACCCTGACTATTTGCGTGTGGAACTTCCCGCGCACCCCTGAAATCCACGTACCCTGACTATTCGCGTGTGGAACTTCCCGCGCACCCCTGCAATCCACGTACCCTGCCATATCGCGTGTGGAACTTCCCGCGCACCCCTGAAATCCACGTAGCCGGCCATATCGCGTGTGGAACTTCCCGCGCACCCCTGAAATCCACGTAGCCGGCCATATCGCGTGTGGAACTTCCCGCGCACCCCTGCAATCCACGTACCCTGCCATATCGCGTGTGGAACTTCCCGCGCACCCCTGAAATCCACGTACCCGGCCATATCGCGTGTGGAACTTCCCGCGCACCCCTGAAATCCACGTACCCGGCCATATCGCGTGTGGAACTTCCCGCGCACCCCTGCAATCCACGTACCCTGACTAATCGCGTGTGGAACTTCCCGCGCACCCCTGAAATCCACGTACCCTGACTATTTGCGTGTGGAACTTCCCGCGCACCCCTGAAATCCACGTACCCTGACTATTCGCGTGTGGAACTTCCCGCGCACCCCTGCAATCCACGTACCCTGCCATATCGCGTGTGGAACTTCCCGCGCACCCCTGAAATCCACGTAGCCGGCCATATCGCGTGTGGAACTTCCCGCGCACCCCTGAAATCCACGTACCCGGCCATATCGCGTGTGGAACTTCCCGCGCACCCCTGAAATCCACGTACCCTGACTAATCGCGTGTGGAACTTCCCGCGCACCCCTGAAATCCACGTACCCTGACTATTTGCGTGTGGAACTTCCCGCGCACCCCTGAAATCCACGTACCCTGACTAATCGCGTGTGGAACTTCCCGCGCACCCCTGAAATCCACGTACCCTGACTATTTGCGTGTGGAACTTCCCGCGCACCCCTGAAATCCACGTACCCTGACTATTCGCGTGTGGAACTTCCCGCGCACCCCTGCAATCCACGTACCCTGCCATATCGCGTGTGGAACTTCCCGCGCACCCCTGAAATCCACGTAGCCGGCCATATCGCGTGTGGAACTTCCCGCGCACCCCTGAAATCCACGTAGCCGGCCATATCGCGTGTGGAACTTCCCGCGCACCCCTGCAATCCACGTACCCTGCCATATCGCGTGTGGAACTTCCCGCGCACCCCTGAAATCCACGTACCCGGCCATATCGCGTGTGGAACTTCCCGCGCACCCCTGAAATCCACGTACCCGGCCATATCGCGTGTGGAACTTCCCGCGCACCCCTGCAATCCACGTACCCTGACTAATCGCGTGTGGAACTTCCCGCGCACCCCTGAAATCCACGTACCCTGACTATTTGCGTGTGGAACTTCCCGCGCACCCCTGAAATCCACGTACCCTGACTATTCGCGTGTGGAACTTCCCGCGCACCCCTGCAATCCACGTACCCTGCCATATCGCGTGTGGAACTTCCCGCGCACCCCTGAAATCCACGTAGCCGGCCATATCGCGTGTGGAACTTCCCGCGCACCCCTGAAATTCACGTACCCGGCCATATCGCGTGTGGAACTTCCCGCGCACCCCTGAAATCCACGTACCCTGACTAATCGCGTGTGGAACTTCCCGCGCACCCCTGAAATCCACGTACCCTGACTATTTGCGTGTGGAACTTCCCGCGCACCCCTGAAATCCACGTACCCTGACTATTCGCGTGTGGAACTTCCCGCGCACCCCTGCAATCCACGTACCCTGCCATATCGCGTGTGGAACTTCCCGCGCACCCCTGAAATCCACGTAGCCGGCCATATCGCGTGTGGAACTTCCCGCGCACCCCTGCAATCCACGTACCCTGCCATATCGCGTGTGGAACTTCCCGCGCACCCCTGAAATCCACGTACCCGGCCATATCGCGTGTGGAACTTCCCGCGCACCCCTGAAATCCACGTACCCGGCCATATCGCGTGTGCAACTTCCCGCGCACCCCTGCAATCCACGTCCCCTGACTAATCGCGTGTGGAACTTCCCGCGCACCCCTGCAATCCACGTACCCTGACTAATCGCGTGTGGAACTTCCCGCGCACCCCTGAAATCCACGTACCCGGCCATATCGCGTGTGGAACTTCCCGCGCACCCCTGCAATCCACGTACCCTGACTAATCGCGTGTGGAACTTCCCGCGCACCCCTGAAATCCACGTACCCGGCCATATCGCGTGTGGAACTTCCCGCGCACCCCTGCAATCCACGTACCCTGACTAATCGCGTGTGGAGCTTCCCGCGCACCCCTGAAATCCACGTACCCGGCCATATCGCGTGTGCAACTTCCCGCGCACCCCGGTATACACGCACACGTTTATTTTTTCTCTCAGCGCGTGTCTGTGTTTGTGGGTACCCCTTTGTACGTCATTTGTCCTGGAGGGCCACAGTATTGGACATTGATCATGTCTGTATATAGGTGCTATTTGTTGGCGCACCTTTTAGCGCACATTTCTTGCAGGCGCAGAGACGCTACCGCCTGCTTTCTTGTGGCGGTCGTGTTTGTGCCTGTTTGTGCCTGTGCGCTGCTTTGAGCGTGCGCTTTTTTGCCCTATTCTATTCCATGAATACGTGTTGTATGCGAGCGTGTGGGCGTTCCGCGCACTTGCCTCCTAAACTTTCCCCGTGCCGCCCACATTCTTCCCCATTCCGAGTGTTGTGCCCCATTTTATTCCCCATTCCGAGTGTCCCGCCCTGTGTTCCGCCTACTTTAGAGCTGTGCGCTGCGCTCGGAGTGATAGCGCAGTGGCCGTGGCGCACGACGTTGGTTGACCTGTGCGCCGGCCTGCGCCGCGCGCTTTTTCAGCGCACGTCCTCTGCTTTTCTTGCGCACGGACTTCCATGAATCGACGTGCGCTGGTTTCCCTGCGCTTTTCGCTAATTTTCGGCGCAGCGCACGTATTGGCCCCTCTGCGCCGGGATTTTCGGCGCACATTTATTCCATGAATCGGCCTGAATATGTCTATGATCACTCTTGTATTGTTTGAGTACTTCAAATGACTTGATCAACCCCCAGTCTTTTGCACTTATCATTACATAGTCTATTTCGCTTGTGCCGTTGATCCAATTAAAGTAGAATTAGGGGGTTAATCCTTGGAGCAACAATCATTGCAGGCTCTGAGATTGATATTATTCAGAAGGCGAGCTACTTCAAGTATGTGACAGTGTATGTTCCTTGGGAAATCTGCCACTAAAGGTGCAAACCCCCATGCCTCATGTTGCTCCTGCCACATTTCCTCTGTGAATCTCAAGGGCTCGAATTGGCGGTTTAAATCACCAGCTACGAGAGTTACACTGTTGTTACCTGGCTCACTCCCCTTATCCTCCATGAGGTCTTGCAGCTTGGCCAAAGATTTCGTTGGAGTTGTACTCATGGGATGATTATAAATGTTATATAAGTACACCCTTCTGCACTTCATTGTTTACAAAGTGAAAAATTGCAGATCAATTGAGTCTGTTGGTTTTTGACTGTTTCCTATTGAGCAAATAACTGACCCATGTCAGCAGTCCCCCACTTAGATGGCCTCTTGCCCCCTTGTATGCTGGTGTTGTAAAGGCTGTGTATCCTTGCATTTTCTTTTCTAAACGTGATTCCCATATCCAAATGTCCAATATTTTGTTACAAATGACATGAAATTCTGACCTGTGGGAGGGTTTATATTTAGAATAAAAGGGAGTAGCAAGAGTTTTAAAGGCAGGAATATTCTAAACGAATTTGTTGTTTGGCACAAATAAAATATTCCTTCTGGACTCTCGTGCACTCAGTCCATGGTGCCTGCATGATCAGCGTGAATTAAATGCATCGATACTTATAGTGAAGTGTGTGTTACAAAAGTCTCTATTTCCATATATGTGGCATTGACAACTGAAGTGAGTAGTGGATTGTTTCTTATCATTTGCCTTTTATGAAGAAACATGTTATGTATCTGTAATCTGATTCAATTAGTTCTATTTGGGTAGTAAATAGACCTTCTGTGCAACCCTGTGTGTCTTTTGTCCCAAAAGGGGAGGCAACCTATGAGGAATCAATTCTATTAAATTGAGGGGCCCAGATTCATAAAAAGAACTTAATTAAATAAAAAAGAATTGTGCGTACCTGGCACGGAGTGTGTGGAAATTTCCCTGTATTAGATATTGTCCAGGTAAAACATCCAGCACACCTCATGTGCCACTGATGGATGACCTCTTACTTTGGCATTCCAGTTCCCTATAGGTAGGGGAACAATACAGCACTGCCTCTGGATCTGTCTCCCTTCCAGGGGCACACAGGGTGGATGGCTTGAACCCTGGCATCTTCGACCTGTGCATAGTATGTTCTCCTCACTCCAGATTATCCCATTCCATTCAGTCTGCTCATCACTTATCATCCCCCTGTATCAATGGGAAGGAATAATATGCCTCCTTAAGGAGTATCTAACTTATTTCCCTCCTCTCTTTCATCCTACCTGATTTTGGGCTGGAGTGTCACTCTCACGACAGATAGGCATTTCTTTGTTGACGTTTGATTTTTGAAAACTGATTGGATAATTTCAGGATGAACTTTACAACCGCTCATTAAGCTATTATTAGTCAGTCTCTGCATTGGTCCTTTGCTTCAGGATCATTAGGATAATTAGCATGGGTCTTCAAAGTGTTGATTGTTAAGTGACTTTTGCACTAACATGTATAAGCGGCACACTGTCCAGTTCCACTTCATGATTTCAATTACTTTCTAAAGACTTAATCTAGACAAAAACAGTGACTAAGGAAACATTTATTAACAAAAGACTCACACAGTTAATTGGCAAAAAGCGGGGAGACAGCAAATTGGGCCAAAAAAGCATAAAGAAAAAAGCAGCAAATATAAGTCTCAACAACAAGCAGTAAATATTCCAACACTCACAAGAAAATATCCCCAGACTCCTCTAAATTTCACCAATGCTCACCGAAATTCTTTTAAAAGAGAATGTTTGAGTCTCCACTGAATAATCCTGCTCCTAAAACTTCCCTAAAAAGTAAAAGTAAAATTGAGCTGCATCTTCTATAGGGCCACTGAACCGCTCCGGAGTGTGTAGGGCTATGATTGGCTCCTAATCTTCCTGAGATATTCTGTGTTTCTGATTGCCCCTATGAAGTTGAATCACTCCCACCAAACCAAACTCAATCCTAGTTTGAGTGCACTTTTGTGCTGCCACTGCATCTTGCGAGATCTCACAGCTCCACCATATATTACTCAAGTGGCATGGTTAAAACCATGAGATAAGCCATGCTGAACTTCACAGTGCGTTAACCATGATGTAAAATTTTCAAGAAGATATCCTTGCAAACAGGAAGTTACTGCCATTTTCTTCAGATCATTCAAGTAACCCCCCACAGTTGTAGTTTCAATGTCAGATAACGTCTGTCACATCTCGTATAGATTCTTAAACCCACTTACATAGCAGAATCTGCTTTGCTTCCTTTTGTTGCATGCTTCAGGGTACTGCTCTTGTTCCATTAATTCAGTGTATTGTTACCCCACTCTTAAAGAAACCCTTATTAGATCCAGCACTTCTGATGAACTACCATCCAGTCCGAATTTTAGAAAAATGAGTTATGCCCCAGATGTGTAACTTCTGGGAATGTGTGACATTCTTGTATAGTTTTCAATTCCATATTTGATCATGGCATAGTGTAGAGCCTGCTCTCACTATGATATGGCAGGATATATTGACCCATGATGATGAAGGATGACTCGTTGATCTTTCAGAGGCCATAAGATAATCTTATGTTATTTTAGCACATTGGTGGGCCTATCAGATGATGCCTACAAATGTTTGTAGCACTTTCTTTTCAGACAGATCATAAATTATGAAGCTGCATCCATTCAGTTCTGATAAATAATGTGTTCATTTGCTTTCTGCTAAGTTACACTTTGTGGCTATGTAGACATGTTTTTTACATTCTGTACTTCTCATGATTGAATGTTCAACATGTATTCTATGCAAACGTCAATAATGTATCTGAACTAGCACCAATATAGTCAGTAATAAGCCAAAATAGATAATACAGAAAGCAACGTTTGAATTATAATTGAAAAAGTGTGGTAACAGTGAAAAATAATTGAAGCAAGTCATGGCAGCAATTTGCTCACTTTCATAGACTTTGGAGAGATGTCTAAAGAAAATCAGATTGAGGTGTCTGTGGGCGAAGTAATTATGGGCAAAAGTCTTGAAAATAAACCACGAGATATGCACAATTGCATATATGTCTATGTTTCTGTTCTATTACAGTGGCTTTTGAGAGTCACTCTTCATCTGCATTGCTGACAAAGTATTCTATGAAACATGGTAATTGTAATGCTTTATGTTGGAAGATAATTTGGTTCTTGAAACAGGGAGGCTTAGAAAAGAAGTACAGTGTGCCTAGACAAAGCATCATTATTTTATGCATGCTTCACTGCTTTTAAATAAGCAGTAACAAGAGACAAGAATAGAGAACTACATTTGACTGAATAACTTCTTCCATTGCACATTTTCAAACTTAGCTAGGTAAGCACTAGCCGTCTGTTTCACAGATGTTTTACATTATTCATTACATTAACTAGATTGCCAAATTACTCTACAATAACTTTCCAATATTTCAATAAGTGGAACGAGAGTTTTCAGACGATCAGGATGAACTATTAAATCATCATCGTCATCTGTCATTTGTTTAGCGCCTTTCACCAATGGTATGGTCCTAACGCGCTGTAGGTTAAATGCCCTCGGGGGACCAGAATCCAGGTATGGGAAGAATTCATCAGAGGAGTTTAGAATGTTCACCAAAGCGAAGATGGGAAAGGGCAGCCAGGTCACTACAATCTACCCATGCCAAGTAGGCAATTGGATGGGTGCTTTGAAACTAATAAGAGAGTGTGCTAGAGTAGTAGAAAGTGCATTTTGTGTTCAGCTAGACTGCATTTTTGTTGTGGGGCATAGTTGCGTTCTGATGGCAGATGTGTTGTGCAATATGTTGTTGAGAAAGGTGTATGGGTGCAGATATGTGCGGGTGAGTAGCCTTGCCTTTGGCTAACCTCTAGAAGTATGGAGTGAGATACTTATCTGTATGCTGTTGCTGGCTTCTTGGATTCATATCTGCAGTATCGACTCCCTCCTGTTTTCTACTGTGTATTGTGAATTAGGTTAATTCTTAGTTCTTACCATCTCTCGATGAATGTATGGGAGTTCATGGGGACCACATGTTGAGAAGAAATGTTAAAGGAACAAGATCCTCTTTTGGCAATTTGAAATTGTGTGAATTATTATTTTTAGAAAAACAATTGCATACTCAGCAGCATCATTCAAAAAGGACTCATTAGTGCAAAATAATTCCTTATCTAATCTGTGAACAAAACAATAAATATACAACATAATTACATCGGGTGAGCTAATTCTGTGGACAAAAAAATGAATATGCAACATAATTAAATTGGATGCACTCATTCTTCAATTAAAGAATGCACTGAAATCCCACGAGAACCTACCTAGGAAAAACATTACAATGATATCCTGGTTGTCAATTTCCATCATTAACAATTTTGGTTTCTGACATTAATGCCTCTTGAAAAAGCCCAAGAGACTACCGGGGTGACAGCAAAAAGAAGACAAATGAAGGCTGGTCAGTGCTGACTCAGTTGGTTAGAGTTTAAGATCGATAATATCAGTCTCTTTCTCAATGTTTCATATTTTATACAGAAGAATAAAATACGACATGTTGTTTTAGGGAATGTTGTAAAAGGGACACAGAGAGGTAGTTTCTTTTGCAATTTCATAGCCCAATCTTGCTTGTGTTGAGTTGGTCACCAAGCAAACAAACCTGAGTGTTGTGATTATAAAATGATCATGCAACAAATGCCTCTGGATCCGATATGGTTGAATCCATTTTGGCTGTGATAATGCCAATATAGCTTGATTCAGTTTATAGTTAATTATATCCCTAGAATTGTGAGCTTGTCAAAAATGAATTCTACTGATCAGTAGCATCCATAAATTAGTAAAATCCAATGTATCATTATTATATTGAAAATGGATTCTTTGAGCTCAACCATTGATTCTTTGCACTTAGTCTTAGCCGACACGTGTTTCGACCTCCAGTCGTCTTCAAGGCTAACAACCTGTTCTTGATACTGATCTGTAAACCGTAATTTGGGGACATGCTCTTGATATCCCCCTGAAGTCCACTAATGTGTATTTTATTCAAAATGATATTTCAAGTTGATTTTTGTAGTTCAACTGTCAAACCGCATTTATGGCAAATCCAAACTTTTTTTTTTTTTAAAGACCCTGCGGCTCTGGTTCCCAATGACGTAAGTGAGAGGAAAGGAACCGGCGTTGGAGAGGGATGGAGGTGTGGGTGGGCATGCAAGGCAGTGTGCCGCCAATAGGTTAGTAGGGGGAAGGCGGGGGATACCGTGATTTAGCTGTGGCGAGGATTTCAAATTCGGGATTGCCGCATTCGGCAGTTTCAAATTCGAAATGTTGTCATTCAGTTAAATCATGGACCAATTATGGACAACCTAATGACTTGCTACCAAGAGTTATGGCCTGAGACTAAGCAGAGGCCCACAACTTGAATTTTGCAGTGAAATAAATATCCTCTGGGAGGATAGCTGAGGGGCAACGTGCTCATTTTGGAAGCAAGATGACACGGAGCACCACAGGTTTGATCCCGGATCTGTGCTTAGAAACCTTTGGGTATTAAGCGTGTTATAAATAACCTATCATATCCCAGATAGGGAGCATATATTTGAAAAATATCTTGTCTCCGAAATTGCATTATTTTTTCCCGGTCTGCTTTGGCAAGTGAGTATGTTCAGAATTTAGCCAACACCAGTAGTTATTGAGTTCTTTCAACAGACATTCTGATTGTCTGAGAGGAGGTCAATAATTAACTTCATGTAAAGAAAAAGGTTGGTACTCCTGGTGCGATCCCCAGAAAATATAATAGTCTGTATTGCAAAGAAAATCAATTTAATTCATGTATTTCTTCATACATTCATCATCTTTTAGCATTGGTTAATATCCATTTCATGGATCATGCAGAATCATGAGGGAATCAAGGCAATCAGACCTTTTGATTGGACCTATTTCAACTAAAATTGAAGATATTAGAATGGAAATCTGAATCCTTTTGTGAAAGTGAAAAATATAAACAAACAACCAATAACATCAAATAATATTGAAAAAAGGAAAACTAACAAGCAAATCTGAATTCTTTTTTGAAAGTGCAAAATATTAACAAACAACAAATAACATCTCACAAGATTGAAATAAAAAGGACAATTAACAAGGAAATCTCTCCTGAGGAACCACAGCTAAAGCTGTGGGGAAATACGTGTTGGTAGATTAACCAATGCTAATCAAATGGTGTTGTGTCGGAAGCGGCCTCTGGAGAAACGAGACTAGCGTGTGACGAGTGTGAGGTGCGGCTTGACACGGGACGTAACTAGCACGCGCCGGTAGGTCCTTTCCTCTAGCACGGGACCCGGAAGAGCGGAAGAGCGCGAGGCGAGCCGAGCGATCGGAAGCAGGCCCCGCGTGTGTAAGGGCCAAGGTGCTGGCTGGCGTCAACAGGATCCCGGTTCCCCCCCCCCCCTGGTGTGGCACGGTGGCACAGTGGTGCTCTGGGAAGGTGAGACAGCAGCGCACGGAAAGCAGTGCCCCCCCCCCCCAGTAGTCATCACATCTGTGCGGTGACAGCCTCCGTGTGCACCAGAGAAGCCAGAGTATCCGGAGGGGTCGGGACGGAGGCTCCACGGCGGCGCCTCGTCTGAGGAGAAGTAAGTGGAGGGGCTAAGGGAGCCACAGGTTCTGGCTGTGCCCTAGGGTCTAGCCAAGGCTGGACCGGGATTAATCCCTGTGTGTTAAGTGTCCAGGGTGTGTGCTCACTTTCTATCTTAGTGTGGCACTGGTTACCCTGTTCTGCTCACTGACTTATAGTCACACGGTGGGTATAACGGAGGAGGCGAAGGGTTGCTAAAGGAGCCCTGAAACCCTTAAACCCCACCTTGGATAGTAAGGCGGCTCCAGGGTAGTGATGCAGCGGGGGAAGAGAGCCCTGCATTCTATATACAATCTGAGGACCAAGAAGCCACAAGCTCCGAAAGAGCAAAAGGAGCCTAACAGAAAGGGGAATAAACGTAGGAATAACGCCAAACACGATCTCCCCGTATTACAAGGTGCCATTACAAAGTTTTTTCCGGTGAACCCTCCTCCCGAGATTAACTCCACCATAATTGACGAAGGGCCAGCACAAGTGCCCAGGGACTATCAATCTGTCAATTCGTCCAACTATGAAGACATCGACAATAATTCCCTTCTGGACCTATGTCTCTCAATAAAGAGAGGACTGCAACCTTATACCCCCCAACCCACTGTAAATGGCCTACCGATCCAGAATGACAACAATCTAAATGATATAGTGGAGGAGCATAGCGCGGCAGGATACCGCGAGCGTCTCTCTGCATCTCCAAATCTGGTAATGGTTTCGATGGAGGACGAGCCAGAACACGAGATAAATGGGGGCACGGGATCAGTAGCCAGCTCTGGCTCCACCCAATTGGCAGAGTTACAAACATCAGTCGGAGCTCTACAATTTGCTTTAAAAATACTGCTACAGATGACAGGGCGTATTTTGGCAAATACCAATGCCATTTCATTAGCATTGGATACGAAGAACATACTGCAAGAGGAGATGGAAGAAAATCTATCAGATGTCCTCCTAATTGCCAAAGAGATGGAAGATAAGGCAGCAGAGAGGGAGGAGAGCGGGGCTCAAGAGGCACGGGAGTCGAACACCTCGATTGTAGAGGCTCCTATTGAGGAAGAAGACCTAGAGTTGAATCTCAGCCCTCGGGGCCCCGGCACACGGAAGCAGAGGAGACGGGCGAGGAAGGCTCTTAAAAATATGCCTTTAAAAACAGGCCCCCCACTGCCCTCTATTGGAAGTGGCCCAGCTATCGAAACTCGATCAAAAAAAACCCGGAAAAGGATGAAGAGAGCTGCAGCCCGGGTGGCAGGAAAAAAAGGCCCCCTAATAGGATGGCTGACGCCTAAAGAAAAGGATAGCGAGGTGGACCTGGACTCCAGTAAGGGGGAGGTTTTGGAATCTGAGTGTGAATTAAGCCTGCTTATCCCGGCAGAGCCTGTACATGATGGACACTCATTGAGTGAACTGGCGGAGCCGTCACCATCAGAGAAAACGAAGGATGCTCATGAAAATTATACTAACCGTATCTGTGTTATAAAGAACCTATATGCCAGGGATAACCACTCCTGGCTAGCACGCTCAGAGCTACTGACCAGGCTCTACCATATCCCGCAACTTCGTGTGCTAAAATCAGATGACTTTCTGTTTCTTGAGCCACTATCGGGGCCCAACCCGAATGTATCAGCGCTACACTGCGTGTTCTTGAACACAGCGCAATTACTGAGAGACCATAAAGAAGAGCTGAGAGCTGTAGACATCGCCATTGATGTGGATTTGCAAGAAATGGACCCCTCAATAATTACCGAGGGTCCAGAATTTACACCGAACCTGGAAATGGAAAACAAGCCAGTTTTAGGGGAGAATCCCCTACTGTGTGAAGTGCAACAGGCAATCAAATCCCTACTGGAGTCCCTTCCCCAGCTGATACAGAAGCGTTGAAGTTTAACATTACTATCCTGGAATTGCAGAGGCTTCTCACATCTTCTGAGAGAGGAGGGCTCTGCTGATCTATTATTCCAGCAGAACTGTATTTGCCTACAAGAGACATGGGCACTGGACCCGCTTTATATGGATGGCTATGTTGTACACCAGGCTCCGGCACGACGCGGCACTTTAGGACGACCATTTGGCGGCCTGATTACGGGGGTTGTTAACTCTCTGTGGTCGCGCAAAATTCAATGTGGAGCTGAGGACCAACTACTGGCAGTGGAAGTTGCTTACCCTATAGACCTGGGAAGCACTAAGTTTCTTCTTGTGAATCTTTACAACCCCCCTGGAGCAATTGTAAGAGACTCTCTCCAAGAGGCCCTACAGAATTTATTATCTTCCTGGTCACTGGGACCCAGTAATACTGCAGTGGTGGTAGTCGGAGATTTTAATTGTCATATGATCGACGAAACTTCTATATCGCCCAACCCGCGCCTCAGTACCAGTTGTACGATGACACACAATAAGAGAGAGAAGGAAGGACTGGGGTGGATGCAATTGTTTAAATCTTGGGATATGGCAATGATCAACGGCCGCACCCTGGGAGATAGGCCGGGGAAGTATACCTGGTCTAATGGATCGTCTCGGAGCACATTGGATTATATATTCATGTGCCCCCTGATGCAGACTAGAGTGGAGGACTTGTGGGTAAAGACCAACAGCTGGAGTGACCATGCAGCAGTAATATGCTCAATCCTGACCTTAATTCCTGACACTCCGAAGTTGAACATAGGAAATATTTCAACTAATTGCGCAGGAACTAGAATAGTTTGGTCAGAGAAGAATGTTAGAGCTGCCGCAGAGGCTCTTAAGCGGGACACAGAAGAGGGTGGGAATGACTTCCTGGCCAAGACTGCTAATGAAATAGAAGAGTGGATACTGGGATTCTCAGGTTCCCACGCAGCTATTAAAAAGGGATATCTCGTGAAAGAAGGATCCGCTCCTCGTCGATATAACGGGCAAATCCGGGACGCCAAGAGAGGACTCAGAAAAGGGATACGTAGCCTAAAATGCCTGAATCTCACAGGAGCGTTATATCTTGAAAAATTAAGATCGATTAAAAGATGTTATAGAGCAGAGGTGAAGAATATCAAGAGATCTGAGAAGAACATTTGTCACCAGCGTCTTGTTAAAACCATCTGCTCTAAAAATTCGCGTAGCATTTGGGCACTCTTAAATGAGAATAGAACCAAGGGCAAAGGCAGCATTGTCAATCCTATCAATGAGAAAATCTGGGAACTATTCCTCCTGAAGCGCAATATGGAAGAAGATGGATCTACAAGCTGTCCCATGGGGAAGCCCCCTATTCTACAACCTTTTGATGTTTCCCCGGGAGCTATACTGAACAAAATTGATACCCTTAAGTCATCAAGAGCCCCTGGCCCCAATGGGCTTGCTAATGTGGTGATAAAAAGCAACCCGCCCTACTGGGCAGAATTGCTTTCCATATTGTTCAATAAGGTCTTTGCATCGGGGGAAATTCCTCGTACCTGGCAAACTGCTATTTTGATCCCGATATTTAAAAAGGGTAATCGCACTGATCCAAATAATTATAGACTTCTATCTATGTTGGATGTCACTGGGAAACTCTTTGCCTCACTTCTGCTTAGTGAAATGCAAAAATGGGTGAATGACAAGCAAATACTCAGTACATTCCAGTGCGGTTTTAGACGAGACTTTTCAACAACGCACAACCTCCTTGTAATGGATGTTCTGCGTACGAGGGCATTTAGCAGGGATCAGCCCCCTCTGTATGCACTATTTATTGACTTTAAGGCGGCATTTGACTCGATC
Organism: Ambystoma mexicanum; assembly: GCF_040938575.1. Lineage (NCBI taxonomy): Eukaryota > Metazoa > Chordata > Amphibia > Caudata > Ambystomatidae > Ambystoma > Ambystoma mexicanum. The sequence continues at coordinate 873,992,764 of NC_090941.1, forward strand.
CCAAGAGCAAGGCTGTGGAACAAGCTTGAAGCTTTGGGGTGCCCCTCTGGCTTGCTGTATTACCTCAGACTGTTGCACTGCGATACCTCAGTACGCCTACGTTTAAATCAGGAGGGCCAATCGACTCAAAATGTACCACAAAATAGAGGGGTTAAGCAGGGCTGTGTCACAGCGCCCCTCATTTATAACCTGTATGTTCACGACATACCGGCGACTCTAGCGGAGGTTAATAACTGTCCTCCTAAAATAGGGGACAAGTTATGCGAGGTCCTGGCATATGCAGACGACCTAGTAGTCCTTGATAATACCATCGGCGGCCTCAGGCGTTCTGCCCATGCCCTCTGGGAATATGCAAAGATTAATGGCTTGACTATTAACCTAGAGAAAACTAATGTCCTGCGATTCACTAGGAAAAGGGTGACCCGTGTGAACTTAACAGTATTTAAACACACAATTATGTATGTTCCGTCCTATCGCTATTTAGGAGTGGAAATAGAGCCCTTAGGTGATTATGCACTATGTAAACAGGGCCGTATCAGCAGGGCCCTCCAAGTGATCTCACTTATTGCATCTTTCACTAACAAACAAGGAGGCTTTACTCTGTGGGGAACACGTCACCTCTACATACAAGTCTTTGCACCAATGGTCATCTATGGACTAGAATCTCTGCTGACGATGAACCTGGCTTGGCTCCAAGTGCTAGAGGGAAAGTTTTGGCGACGCATTTTGGGGCTCCCCCCGGGGGTACCGATGGCCTTGATAAGATTAGAACTGGGCCTGCCCTCATTGAAGGCCATGGTATTAAAAAGAAGAACTGGGTTCTATCTGAAAATGACAAGTGGAACGGCCAATCCCCTCTTAGCAGTCTTACACCAGGAATTCAGTAAAAAACATACTTCCTCCCTTCTGTATAAAGACATGGGAAAATTCCTGGACGATATAGGTTGGAAACATAAAGGGATTACGGTGACCAAGGAAATGCTAAATGCCCTGGGGAAAAAGGTGGACCTATGGGACTGGCTGGAGAACTTCGCCCACCTGGACACTCTGAAATCTTACCGGTGTGTGAACTACAGAACATTCAAGTTCATGAAACCGCAAGACTACCTTTTACTCTGTCCCACTAGAAGACTCCGCCGATTTATTATCCTGTTCCGATTAGGTCAACTACCTACCCTGGCGATTACAGGAGCCAGGGAAAACATTCCTACTGCAGAGCGAATTTGCCGCTTGTGCAAATCTCCCTTGTGTCCTGAAACAGCCAGACATGTTCTAACTCAATGCACGGCACTTAAGAACACTATTGTCAAGTTTCTGGCTGAATTCGTGCATGATCTTAGCACCATATCTAAATTTTCATTCTGGCTATATTGTATTAATACTTCCAACATGCACCTATTTATAGCCCTCTATAACGTCTGGCAACAGATAGAACGTGGATTAGGAAATTTAGCTCACTCTATTACTAATCATCATAAAGTGACATAGGCACTTTTGGCAACTGGTGAAAGCAGTTGAAAACATCAGTAAAGAAGGAATTTAGTCTCTTCGAGTTTCTTTTGAATTTAGATTGTGTATTCTGTATTAGACCCCATTTTAGTGATTAAGGCTCGAGGACCTGACGATTTTATTTTATCAGATGTATTTTATGTATGATTCTAGGAGTTTAACTTTTTTTTGACTTTTGATATATGTGTAAAGTTTGAATTTATTTTCTTACTATATCACATTAAAGTATTATTATTATTGGAATGCTAATAGGATGATGGGAGATTAACCAATGTGAAAAGGATGATAAATGTATGAAGAAATACAATAAATGGATATTAACCAATGCTAAAAGATGATGAATGTATGAAGAAATACATGAATTAAATTGATTTTCTTTGCAATACAGACTATTGTATTTTCTGGGGATTGCACCGGGAGTACCAACCTTTTTCTTACTTATTCAGTTCATATATTGTTTCAGCCACAATATAGGCACTCTAAGTGCAGACCCTGGAACTCTAGAAAAGAACAAACAAAGCAAATAGGATTCGCTCTGGAGAAGAGGTACAGCTGAAATTGGCTGAAAATTGGACTTTTCAACAAATTAACTTCATGTGCTTCTATAAATATAAAAATAAAGCCATAGTGGAATGAGGTGAGCAAATGGCTTGTACACGCCTGCTTTCAGCAGGGTCAGCATACCGGTCCTATGTTTCACTGAGGGGTCCCGTGGGCAGAAAGAGAACCGTGCTTCAGGATAATTGTTGCACAGCACTCCCACGTGCATGTCTACTTGTGGGGTATGCACCTAGATTTCCTTTGTTCAGATTGACCTACATTGGGGTACACCCGCGTGAAGCAGTGTGAACACACCACATGAAAGAGAAATACATGCTAGTATGCGCTTATCACTCTCATCTCCACTCCATGACTAGAGCACCAACCAGGCTGATTTTGAGCGAGCGCCCAAACAGCATTAACAGCTATTTACACATGCAGTTTACTTTTGTGTATTGCCCTCATGCAAATTGCTTGTTTTTTTTCTCCTCTTTGATGTGCTTGGCACGTGTGGATAGGAAGAATGCTTTGTGAATCCGTTCCAAAGCGTGTAAAATTAATGCACATTAGGGTTCATGTACATACACTCTCAGCAATTACTCCCCCTACACTAATAGAACGGGCCACTGTCACAAAAACAGGCTAATAATCCATTACTTCTGTGTACGTCTGGGTTCGCACACAAAAAATAGGTTGAACCTAAAACAAATATAGCTAACTTTGATAATAATTACAATTGTGTGAAAGTCACTTAGAACTTTTAAAAGGGCAGGCAATAGATCTCACAAACAACTTTGCAATGGGTAAGCAGTTTCTATCTGAACAAATTTGCATACTTTTATAATTGAACAATATCAAGCCTTTGTGTTTCCTAATATGATACACACCATAATCACATTAGTCTTTCATTTCATTATGGTGCTTGAATACTAATGGCTACTAATAAACTGTACTTTTAAGCCATCAGCATAATAATACATTCTTATCATAATAGCTTATGCAGAACCAGATTTAATTCTTCCGTGCAGAAAAGCACGATCCATTTTTGTTTCATCAACCCAATGTTGTTCCTTGTTTAGCAATTTTGCATAATACATAATATTGAAAGAAATAGAGTAATGAACATACGCCAGATACCATAAAATATATTAAAACTCAGAAAACTGGGGGTTGAAAATATATTTTTATTGAATGCATATCTAATTCTTCGAGCTGCCAAAGTGCGAGAGGACTGAAGACTCCCAGCTATGTCATTTATGTTCTAGACCCTGGAAATCAAAGTAAGGACGATGTCATTGGGGGAGGAGGGACACAAAAAAGTAAATACCAATATTGAGGCTTGATCATGTGATATACCTATGTATCATCTTCTTTGACAGACAAATGTGTTTGGGACTTAGTAGATGTTGGTGTCATTACCTATTGTTCACTGACTTTACAATTGCTATCAGGCCATTTTAAGAGTGATTTTGCAATACACAAAAATATACTACATAATCAGTTCAGCACTGTTCCTCATTCACTCTTCTTTTTCTCACTACCCCATGGCATGTTCCTTTTCGAATGTTTTGCTCTTCAGTCCACCCATACAAAAAATAATCCATACCCACAAATCAAAGCATTTTGCTGCTGCACACCCCTTTTTTGTTCTGCTGACATCCTGCAGTGGGAGCTGTATGTAATGATAGAAAGGGATCTATGACGTTCCTAGACATTTTCTAACCTAATTATATTTTGCCACATGTTCTTTACTGCACAAAGCAGGGGGGGCCTCCCGCACCCTCCCTCACCTTTCCCCCAACCCTATATACCTAAACTCAAGCCCACCATCTGTTTTGTTTGCAGTCAAAAAAAATGGTAAAAATGTAATTCTGACACATGGTTGATCGAAGAAAGTGGGCAACACCATACACGGATAAAGCAGTTTAGATTGATATGTTTCTTGTGAGCGGGCCTCTGTTTGATTCATTCCACAAATCAAAGGCCCTCTCACTAGCACCAATCGAAAACTACAAAAAACCAGCAAAAAAAGCCTGAATGGCAATTTGGCTGAAGTTTGGCCTTTTGAAAATTCCGAACGGCCAAAAACTTCTACCAATTCCCCAATTCGGGCAGCGGGGCTGCAGAGGTGTACCCTTCACCCTTGTTCACTGTATTGTGAGTGGGGGGGTGAGGATGTCCCCTACAACCGATGCCAAAAATTAAAACAAAAATTACAAAAAATGTAAAAGGGAAACAACCCTTTGGTGCCTGTTCCCGATCATGGAAGTTAAAGGGAACAGGTGTTGCAGGGACACAGCGAGTCGGCAGCTCTCAGCGAAGTGTGCCGACGCAAGGTAAATAGGGAGGTGGAGTTGGGGGTGGGGGTGGGGGTGTGGATGTGGTTGGGGGCCAAGTTGGACATTTTCAAGGGGGGCGAGAACCAAAGGTTATTTTTGGAAACATTTTCTTCGGTCTTTTCTCCCTCAAACATTTCCATCACGGGATTCTAGCCCCAATCCCCGGAAATTACCTAGCGAGTGAGTGGGCCTCTGATTCACCCTGAAATAAAAGACCCACTCACCAGCACAGTGAGTTCTGTTCACCATGCTTGTAAGCAGGACTCTGATTTGCGTGTTCACCCTCTCTCTGCACCCAAAATCAGAGGTCTGTGAGCGGTACTCTGATTTGGGGATGCATCGGAGGGTGCTTTGTTCAAGCACCCATTCATACACATTCACGCATGCACCCACACACATGTTTTCCCTCATGCACACCTGCGCCTACACAACATACACCCCTATATTTATGCAACCAGCCCTCCAGGTCGTGTGGCACTCTCCTGATCTCACTCATCATGAACAGAAACCAGGAGGCTAGAAGCACTTCTTGGTTCCTGCACAGGTGTGTAGGAGCCAGAGCATCCCCTGGATAATGTCCCGGCATCTCTCATATGCAGGGAGGCACAGGACTGCCACCTCACACATTCAGAGTTGCAGTGCCCCAGCCTTCATCCCCAAAAGTCTATGAGATGCTAGAGAAGCAAAACACCCCAGCTTGCATGGCCCATTGGGTATGCGCAGGTGTACAAGGTGTCAAAGGGAAACCCAATTTCCCTTTGACAGTTCAAGCTAGCCCAGGAAGTGCTCTCTCGGCTGCCACAAGCAGCTAAAGGAGCGCTTATTGGTGCCTCTTCCAGAATGGATGGGTTGGTGCCCCATTGCCCATTATGGACTAGCCACCACCTTTAACACAATTAGGTCTTGCTCTACGCGTATATGGCATAATTAAGCATCGCCCCCGCTCATCGTAAACGAGTTGCTGACCTTGACATGGAGAGTCAGGTACAGACTGGATAAATACTGTAGTTCGGAGCCTGATGGCTAAGCTTCATGGCCATTAAGGGTTTGCCCATCATGGAGATTGCAAAGCTAATATGTTGAAAGGTTGTGGCTGCTTTCCTCTAGCAAGATGTTAGACAGAATGTAAATAAACATCCTCTACGTATTGCAGACGTTTTTCAACTCCTCTGTGCTAATGATCCTCTGCGCCCCTCTATCTCCAAGCAGAGGATGGCGGAGAGGGTGGGAATGCACATAATTCGCACCCATGATTGATAAGGACCCCTGGCCTGTCCTACTGTATTCTGATGTTGGTGTGATGTTGTCCAGAACTGAGATGTCATTAAAGCAACTCATGCAGTCTTTTGATATATTTTTGGAACTCAGGACCTGGGCATCAATACCAATGAAACAAAGTTCATGAATGCGGGAGAACGCAAACCACCTGGTGACATTTTCATGACTAGGGGCAATCCACTGAAGGTCGTTGATGCATTTAATTATTTAATTGTTTGTTTCTTCTCATGTGGTAGACGGATCTCTCAAATTGAGCAGGCAACAATCTCTCTTTCACATGGCATTTTCACAAGAGTGTGTGCCAGGACTCAGTTTGCTCTGTGCTAAACATTTACTGGTCTAAGGCTGTCCCAGCTTTGACTTACAGTGCCCCCATGTGTAAAGAGGAGAACACGTGTTGTAGGTCATTGCTGACAACCCCTTCTTCCATGCCTTTCTGAGTCTGATTTATAGAAAAAGCGCTACATTTGCGCTAACAGCTTTGCACTATAAATAGCATTGCACATACTTGTGCATACGTAAAGTTCAGCTCATTTGCAGATTCCTGGATTTCAAAGTGCAAAGTAACATGCAGCACAAAGAAAAGCGAGTTGCATCAGGAAGCCCACAACACTCCCCTATGCAAGCAAAAACTAGCACTATCAAAGAACCTTTGCGCTGGGCAAATATCAAAAAGTAAGGAAGAAATTACAAAAGTGCGGCCCATACCCTGTAACTGAAAGCAGCACCCGATGAAACTGCAGCCCATACCACATAACTCAAAGCAGCACCCGGTGAAATGGAAGCCCATACCCCCGAACTCTAAGCAGCACCCACACAATGCAAAACTATGCATACGCCCTCTGCACTAAAGCTGCACCCTGAATTTCACCCTCATCACAATACCCCCACTGACCACTGCCCCAACCATAAGCAGCCCCCTGCTAGTCTGTCTATCTCCCACCACCCCACTGACCTATGCACTAAATCCAGGTAGCCCCTGCTTGTCTGTCTCCAGCCCACTACCCCACTGACCTCTGCCTCAACCCCAAGCAGCCCCCACAAGTGCTGCCACCTACCACTGCCCCCACTGACTCCTTCCCAACCCCAGGCAGCCCCCTGTGAATCTGCCTCGCTCCCACCACCTACACTGACCTCTGCCACAACTCCAGGCAGTCCCCTGCTAGCCTGCCTCCCTCCCACCACCCCCACTGGCCTCCTCCACCAACCCCATGCATCTCTCTCAAGTTCTGCCACCTCCCGCTATCCACATTGCCCCCCCCACCAACCCCAGGCATTGCTCTCAAGTCTTGCCACCTCCCAATACCCCCACTAATCAATGCTCAACCCCAGGCAGCTCCCTGCTAGTTTATCTCCCTCCCATCAACCCCACTGACCTCTGCCCCAACCCCAGGCATCCCCCACTAGTGCCCACACCCATATGTCGAATGTGGGGCACCAACTTAACTCAACTTCTCTGTCTTGCCTCCACCATGAAGTGCCACATATCCTCCACTAATATGATCAACTGGGAGCACTGCTGTTGAATCCAGGTGTGTAACTTCTTCCATGACCCCTGGTTCACCACACTCACCTACATACCAACAGAACAGCATACAGTTCCACCATGTATACTTTGACAACTCCATGTACATGTGACATAGTAATACAATGCAATGCAATGTGGCATGTTTATAGTGCCTTTTTGCAATGGCATCAAAGTGCTGTAGCAGAATGCTCTGGAAGGCCCAAGTCCAAGGAATCACAGATTGGGCGGATTCATTAAGAATGCCTGTGTGCATTGCAGCCTGTAGAATAGTGACCCAAGCAGTAAATGTAGCTGGGTGATGTGAAGGCTGTCAGTGAGTGTACACACAAGGAGACTGATAATGTGTCTGGCTAGATTGAACAATCATGGGACTCATCTGCATTCCAGTGGCAGATGAAATACATTGTAAGAGCAGGTAGTGGGTGATTGCAGATGTGTGCAGGTGGCTAGCCGTACCTTGGGAGCGACACAGCAATCTACCATTGGGTGTGCAACTGATGAATGTTGCCCAATGATCCACAGTGAGGCCACATCCCACCTCAACACCAACAATGCTAAATACGCATGCCATTGAATGAAGTGTGGGCACATAGACATTGACAAGAACGTGCCAAAGGAACACCTAAACATCAGAGGACCAGGAAGGAACTCAACATACACTATATCTAGCCCACAGTATGAATGGGCAGAGGTGAATGAGTCGTCACCATATACAACAAAGACCTAAAATATGTGGAACATGTGGCAATACACATGAACAAGTGAGAACCTATCCAAATGAAAGTCCCCTAAGGTCACAGACATCACCACAACCATCACACACACCAAAAAAGACACTGCAACACATTGACACCAAACTGGCAGTGCCCCTGGACAAGGGATGGAATCAGAGAAATAGAGATAGCCAACTCCAGCCATCTGATGGCCCCACTCCTCCATGTAAAACATATGTACACATGTCCAAGTCAATCAAAAGAATGACACCATGTCATGCACCAAGAACAAACAACATCAACAAACACACACGAACATATTCAGCAATGAAGTACAGACTTAATCACAGCATACAACTCTCACACACACATCCGCACCATGTACACAATTCAACAACATGCCTATGTTGCAAAGCATGCATGTTGGCAGAGAACAGATGTGCATGACAAAGCTTTCCAAAATGTGAATCCAAAAGCACCTCACCTACCCACATGTAAAAGAGACCACACAGAGTCATCGAGCATGGCATGGGCACACATCCCCCGACAAACATCACAGTAACACCATGACACTCACAGTGAGGCCCCAATCCACATGACTGCATGGATCTCCCAGCAGCATTTTTATACAGTCAACCATGAAATCTCATCAGGAGATTAGAAGTAATAGGAATCACCGACACAGCCCTACTATGCATGAAATCCTTCTTAACAAACAGAACAGAAACGGTATGGATCAAGCCTTTCAAATCCACTGCAAGGGAATCCACCTGTGGAGTACCACAAGGATCCTTCATCTCCCCACTGTTCTTCAACATATACCTGATCTCTCTAATTAAAAAAACATGGCCTCACTTGCTACAACTATGCTAATGATACATGCATCATTTACAAAATACAAGACACACGGGAAGGGAACACAACACTGGAAGAATGCCTACAAGAACTCTATAGATGGATGAACACTAACAGCCTCAAATTCAAACCAGACAAAACAGAAATAATGATCATATTCAAAAACAGGGAAAACAATCACTACATCCCATGGCCGACAGAACTGGGAACAGCACCAACTCTTTCAACAACAGTAAAGAACTTGGGAATTTTAATGGACAGCAAACTAACACTGGAGCCGCAAGTAAACACTATAATCAAGAAATTGTCTTCCTCCTACAGGCAGTAAAAAGGATCTTACCATTCGTCTCTTTCACCCACAAATCACTCACCATCATTGTACTCATCATGTCGAGAATAGACTACGCCAACAGCCTATGCCTAGGAAGGCCAGAACGACTATTAAAAAAACTCCAGCACATCCAAAATGCTGTGGTCAGACTGTTGCTCAAACTACCATGAAGAGAACACATTACTCCAGTTCTGAAAATGCAAAACTGGCTACAAATAAAACAGAGAATAATGTTCAAAACGATCTGCATAACTCACAGGGCAATCCACAGCCACGGGGCAGAGTTCCTAAAGGAGAAATTAGTCATCTACCATCTGACAAGATCACTCAGATCAAGCAACGACATTAGCTTAGAACCAAAACCATACAACAAAAGAAAATTCGACTGATCATCGTTCTCTCACCTGCCAGCAAAATCCTGGAATCACCCACCAAAAAACATTCACAAGCTAAAGGATCAACTTCAATTCAGAAAACAACTCAAAACCTGTCTCTTTGCTCCGGAAACAAGAGGAAATGACTAGAGAACATAGACCCATCAGGAAAGAAGATTCAGTGGGAGAAAATCATAACCCCTAAATCAACTTCCCACTGAAGCATTAGACGGAGGGGACTCCCTGACCACCCATGCCCCATAATGCAAACCCACAGAAGAAACCTAGTTAGGTAAGATCACCACACGGGACAGGTAAGGAGGGATGGTGTCGACTAACCTAAACATCACAGACCCAGGATGAGGGAGCGCAGAAAAGCAAAGACAAATCTAAAATGATGGCCTTTGGCAACAAGTTGGGCATAAAAGGACAGCCGTTTAAGTGGTATGCAGCCGGAGAAGTACTCGAGAGAGTTGATTCAATAAGGTACTTGGGTTTCCTATTTAACAAATTAAGGTGTGAGCAGCAATGGACACATGACCTAAAACTCAAGATGAAAAATCTAGTCCTTCAAGGAATGAAGGTTCATGCCACCTATGGTAAATTTACCATGAAACCAATTATTATGTTTTACCGCCAAATTTTATTGCGACAATGACCTTTGGGAGTGAGGCTGGCTTTAACATCAGAAAAACCTTTTGGGAAGCTCTTGAAGGCCAATTCTGGCAGAAAGTACTGATCTTGCCAAAAGGGGTCTCAATGACTTTAATTAGATATGAATTTAGTCTGCAGTCATTATACTCCATAGTTCTGTGGAAATCGTTTGCTATGTGGAGAAAAATGCAGCTAATTCCAACAACAAGGCCGTATCAGATGTTTGCCCCTAATTCAGGACTACCTTGCAGAGGGCTACTTGAGAGATGGAGCCAGGAAATACAAGTTCAGCTGGTCAACTTGAATATCGACACTGAAATATTGTTAACCAATCCATGTGCTGAAAAGAAAAAATGCTAGAAAGCAACTGGATTGCAACAGAAGATAAAAGAGGAGAATTTGCGACAGCTTTAAACCCTGGTGACGAGGTAAGAGCTCTGAACAGTCTTCCAAAGTACATGGAAATGATTCCCTCGCGATATCATCGGCTCCAGACTCGAATACTGCAATGCCCTGTTCGTTGGAACCTCCCAAAAAAACCTTACCAAACTCCAGATTGCCCAAAATAATGCCTTAATGTCATGATCTCTGCTTCCAAAAGATCAGGACTTGCCCGACTCCCTTGGAAGCAAACCCATAACCCCGGTTCCGAGTGCCAGCCAGTCCCAATTGGGACCTTTTGGACCCTGTCCTGGCGCCAGTGGCACCAGGCTCATAAAGATGCCCAGTCCCAGCGCTGGAAGCACCGGGCTCATAATGCTTGGGTGGACTTACCTGCAGCAGACCATGCTGCTTACTTACCTGCCAGTTGAACCCCGGATCCTCTTCTGTTTGAGACTACTTTTCCTGTTGGGTGGGGCAGGAGCCACTCCCTAGGTTCAGAACACTGGAACTCTTCTGGAAAGCAGGAACTCTTTTCTTACCTAGGCGTGGCTGTGGAAGGAGACATCTAAGCACTACAGGAGGCTTTTTAACCACACCCGATGGATGAATCTTGCTTTGTGTTATTCTGCATTCTCTGCAGCAGAACGCTCATCGTGTCTTCTGCTTCTGATCCTGGGCCTAAGGAAACAAAGGCTTACCATCCTGGAATCCAGTCTTCAGCAGCACCTGTAAAGACAAAGAAAGAACAGGTTAGCACTACGGTCTTCAGTGGCAGCGCATCTCTTACCTGGTCCATCGGCTGTCACCAACGCCTCGCGCTGCATTCCGGCATCTGAAAGACAAAGGCTTACCTACTCTTCGCATGTTCCGGAGGTCTTCGCACTGCATTCCGGCATCTGAAAGACAAAAGCTTACCAGCTCTTCGCACGCTCCGGAGGCCTTCGGCGCTGCATCCCGCATCTGAAAGACAAAAGAAGGTGCGTTTAAAGACATTGGGCAACTTTATTACTCACGTGCCATTACTCCTTCCCACGCCGAATCCAGTGGGTATTCCAGCACCCTTCAGCTTCTCTAAAGCTCCGAACTTGTACCTGCAAGATAAAAGGGAAAGTTAGTGCGCATCGTGAAGCAGGCTACAAGCGCTTACCTACGTGCTTCCAGGCGCTTCTATTCCTCACGCGGGTTCGATCCTCAACTCTCATCAGCCCGCCATCCGCCATCGCCGGAACTCTGCAAAACAAGAGACATCATTACAAAAGACTTTTAAGACATTTGAAGCGCCCAGAACTTACCGTTCGTCCAGTTAACGACGGACAGCAGTCCTCTGAGGTCAAGAGGCCTGCACCCTTATCCAGTGAAGGAACTGGTTACGGCACCCTGCCCCGAGGCAGATGGAGAGCTCGGCGTTCACTTACCTGAGGTGAGGGCGTTAACCTTTGGGGTTCTACAGGAGAAGAGAAAGGGAAGAGGAGAGAGGCACCCAATAACCCCAGTTCATTAATCCCATATTTTCTATCTGCAGACATCTTACTCTTCGAGTCAGACATACAGTGCACAGAGGTCCAGCCCAAAGAGCCAACCGTGTGTTACACATCACCTTTGAAGATACGGCATTCACCCAGTCAAGACCGGCGCCTCTGCGGGAATCAGGTGAGCGTTACACTTAAGGGCACCTCGTGCAAGGAACACATTTTGGGGATCAGGAGGAAAGTACACTGGCTCCCCATTAAGGAAAGGGTCATTTTCAAAACTCTGGCCCTTACACACAAGTGCCTTCACAATCAAGCACCTCCCTATCTGACACAGAGGATAACTAGACAAACTATCTCCAGACCCTCAGGGGCAGCCTATGCCAACCGCATTACTGTTCCACACACACGGAGAATGCATGCAGGAGGCACCAGCTTCCCCACTATGGCGGCTACCCTATGGAACAACCTCCCAACTCAGATGAGATCAATCGACTCACACACGGCCTTCCGCAAGGCCTTAGAAACCAAGCTCTTCATCTAAAGAGCATGCCACTCTGGGTCTTCATTATTACTGTATTCACCACGTATAAGAGACAATATACCTAGACAAGATTAGTAACCAACTGTAACAATCAATCTGTATAATATGTAACCATGCAAATATGCAAAAGCAAATGTATTTAAAATGACCTTTGGGGCCGCTTACTGTAACCCTCAAGCAAGCCTTCTTAAAAATCTCCTATAGCGCCTCGATGCCTGTGGGCTGTAGTGCGCTCTACAAATGCTAAAAATAAATTAATAAATACATAAATCATCGCGACCAATTTGTGTGGTTAAAACTAAATTTATATGCAACAAATGAAATGGGGCATCTAAAACACCAGCCGGACGTAAGTGATAATCTGTGTCGATTTTGCGCCAAGGAAGTGGAATCCCTCAAACATCTGGGTGCAGCATGTGAAGCATTAAAAGCCAAAAGGTCTCAATTTTTAGGCAACTTTGTTCCATTTAATGGTGACATGGACACTTGGTGGTCAAGTATGTTATCGGGCGGGAGTAATAGGCAAACATGCTCAGTAGTTTGTTATTTCTTAAACATACTGAAGCCAACTGTGGGTTATTCTGATGTGGCAGGCTGTGCAGAAATATAAGGGGAACGTCGCTGCTGCTGTTAGTTGCAAGTATGGTGGTCAAGTATGTTATCGGGCGGGAGTAATAGGCAAACATGCTCAGTAGTTTGTTATTTCTTAAACATACTGAAGCCAACTGTGGGTTATTTTGATGTGGCAAGCTGTGCAGAAATATAAGGGGAACGTCGCTGCTGCTGTTAGTTGCAATTGTTAAACTTTATGTTTACTTTTTTGTTGGATCTTTTTTCTATCCTCTGGGCAATTACAGTGGCTATGACTGAAATGAAACGAAGAGAATGATATGATATGACAAAAAATGTAAAATTAAGTTTGTGATAAACTAATATATGTTTACAATAAAATAAAAAATAAAAAAAGACAAAGAGGGAGAGAGACAAAAAAAGGAAAGGAAAGAAATTAAAAAAGAAAACAAAGAAAAAATCATTAAAATTAATATACAACCAAATGTAAAAACCGGCTAACAAAAACTCGCAACTTTCCTCATACAACTCTCATACAGAAAACCAGTCAACCACCTCTCTGCACAGCAATCCACACGCACTTCACCACATTGCAACTACAGACTAACAACAGATAACCAGGCTCAACAGCACATGGGAGTTCGCACAGACCCGTTAACTACACTTAAGCTCAGCGAACGGTGCAAACCGCAATGAAGCTGCCAACACAACATCACAAATCTCACTTTCCTATTCCCGACTACACCCAATAAACCCTCCTCCAAACCCCTTTTCTCCACACCCTCCTTTACAGATCCATCTGAGCGCCTGGGGATCACTCTGGTGGTGATGGTGTGTGGTACAAATATCTTTAACATTAACATTAACAACATAGTGCATATGCACAGGCAAAACATGGAAAACGCAAATGTGCACACAGACAAAGAGAAGACAAGAAGTTGTATTAAACATAAACTAAATACAGAAAAATAAGGGGGGAAAGGTAAAAATGTCCATGGATAAACTCAACAAAAAGTCCAAAATGAAAGCTCATGCTATGGAACTATATGCAATGGCAGTGGGCTACTCATCACCAATGTTGGACAAGGCCTCGACCAGGGCTGTCTCACTATGTACATCCTCTGCCTTTAGGTGGCCTCTGTTCTTGCATGGAGGGCTTGCAGGCTGGCCAACATCTGCCTTTCTTCATCCTACGCTATTATGCAAGCTCCATAGGTAGGCCCTACAACAAAATGACTGTTGTCCGCAGAGTATGGCACCTCTACTGCTTTAAAGTGCCTGCTGCTCCTCGATTGCATGTCCATGTGCCTGTACCTGGGCACGCCCTGTGACCATCTCATGGGCTGGCATAGGGACTTCTACCTCTGGCAAGGCCAAAGGCACAACCAGTCTGGGCAGTGGTGGTGGGCCTGTTGCATAGGGGACCATGGTGGTCGGTGGCACAGAAGCCAGACTGGTGGATGACTGGGCCACAGAGGAGGAAGTGCAGGAGGGGTCCATTGTCAGGGCCAGCCCAGGGAGAACACCAGAGAGCAGTGCACACTTTCAATGGTCCAGGAAGGAGTTCATCTGCTCGTGATGCTGTACAAGATCCCTGCAAGAGTCCTGTACAGCATCAATAGATGTCCGCCTTGCAATATCTGCCAGCAGGGACTGCACCACAGCTCGGATGGCCTCATCTGCCGCAAGGTGTGGATCAGTCTGGATGGAGGCATCACAGAAGGTGGCCACTGCTGCAGCAGATGGCCCAGGCACAGGAGATTATGCAGAAGCTTACACAGTGGACTGCACATCCTCATGTCTCTGGACCAGGGGTATAGCTTGAACACCCTCTACAATGCACCCACCTGATTGCATAGGCTGGGATGCAATGGCCTCCTCCAGCACATCCACATTCATCAATAATACAGATGCCTCCAGAGAGCCCTCTATCGTAGTTGGCCCCTGCATGTCAGCACCCTGTCCCACTGCTGCGGAGGTGTCCCCCATGAGAATCACCTCCTGGAACGTACCGTCAGCAGTCTTGCCTTATGGTGATTCTCCAGCCACATCGCTCTTGGAAGAGGAGGTGTCAACTGTGAGTGGCTGAGGTTTGTGCCTGAGTGTGGGGGCCCTGGCCCTGCTCCTATTCCATTAAATATGGGTATTCTGCTTTGTTTACTCCACAGCACTGTTCCCACTCTCATCACCAGCTGCAGCAATTGTGGAAAAGGGACAATGAACATAGACCTCAATCAACTTTGACAATGTGTGTGTGGAATACATACCATTAATAGTACCATGAATTCAACACAAGTCAACCAGCAACTGTCACACACACACACACACACACCGACACACGCCCATACAATCAGCATGAATACTGACACACAAATGTAGGGACAATGATGAGTCACAGTCATGACAGAAGCTCTTTTCAACCAGCACCTTGTGGTTTAACCACAAACACATTGCAAGAAATCATGGCATGGCACAATACCAATGCCAAAGTACCCTAAGTGTAATTTGCAGCCAGGGCCATGGGAAGTGCACCTGGCCACACTACCACCATTGCATGGATCACAATAGCACATTGTCCTCTCACATAGACATGCAGTGTGAGATAAGCTACAAAGAGGATGGCCATGAGGAGTCACATATGGGACAGGGACAGGGAAACTTGACAAGCATGGCCTACACAGCGACACAACCTAGGCTATGCCATTGACACCCTAGAGCAGTACCCTCCCGAGAGGCCTGGGGACCCTGACTGTTTTATGGTGCCCCACTAGCACTTCCCTGGGACACCTACCCGAGCCTGTGTATTGCCTGGCCCTTCAACTGCTGGCTTTGCTTAGCCACTGCCACAGCAGCCAGGTCTGTAGTTACACACCTGCTCTTAAGTACCTGTATCAGCAGGGAGGAGCCCCTCAAGCTCCCATTCCACATGTCCATCACAAAAGGATGCCCATACCACAGACTAGAAAGCATGCATAAAGTGGGGTCCATGGGGCTGTGCTAGCTTAAGATCACTATCCAGGGTTTGGCCTTAAGCCACCAACAATGTGCTGGCATTTGCTAGTGGCATAAGACTGTCTGTGGGTTGAGTTCCATCAAAATTACTTGTGTGCCCAGAGTGGTTCTGTGAAGTTGCCCACTTTATGTGTACTTCCAACATCACTCGATGTGACTGAGGGTCTCCTGAACATGTAGTGATGAACCACTCAAGTAACATGCCTAAATGGAGCCCTGTCTGATCTGAGAACATAGCCAGGTGACAGGAGCCCAGGTCGCTGGCCTTAGGATGAGCTTCACAATGTCAAGCCTCTGAGTGTGACCTCAGTGTCAGAGAATGGCCCAATGCTGCAGGTTGTGGGGTCATGTTGGTGATTGCAAAAACACTGATTGATACAATCACACTGCGCGTGTTTCCTTAAGTTGGTTTAATGCAACTGTACAAGTTCATCTTGTTTATATAGACCGACATATGTTTCGGGCTCTGCTCTTCTTCGAGGGCTAACGGTCCCTTGTGTGCAGGATCCCAACTAATTGATTTCTAGGCTGGTGCACTTACCTATCATATCATATATTTCCTTACGAGTGCAGTGCTGTGTATTACTTGTTGGAGCCTTTCGGCAGCACAACCTCTTTTCTAGAGAAAAACTGAATCATGGGTATCTTGGCTAGAGAAGAAAAATGTGCCTGTCTCGTAAAAAAACTGTCAATAGTGACCATGAAGGCGGTACATCGATTTGATACGGTTAGCTCCATGATAAAGTCTGTAGATTTCTTTTGCCAAGGTCACATTGGTAGGACCGGAGAGCACAGTGTCATTCAGTCTTGTTCTGCGCACATGTGGAACATTCAAGTACATGGGTAGTGACATCCTTGAGTGGGTCACCAAAAATACCTCTGTAGGAGTTTGATGGTGCTCTTTTGTTCACGATGACCATCTATGCAGGAATTGTGTCCCATTGTGATTACTTCCCTTCTGGTTTCTGGTTTGGGAACGCAGTTCCTGGAGTGGTAATAGTAGAGTCTGTCCTTCTGGGTCATCCGGGAGGACAATTTGGGTTCTGGGGTATGTAGTCTGTTATTGTGTTGTAGCTGTTGGACCCAACTGTTGATTTTGTGAATGAACACCGCCCCAGGAAACATCCTACCTCAAACTGGTCGTCCAGTCATACCTTGACCCAATCTAGAGAGTAGATTGGCTATCACGTTCTTTGATCCTGGGTGGTATGTCAGCGTGAAAGAATAATGGGAGAAAATGTGAGCCAAGCGGGCCTGCCAGCAATTTTGGCACTCCAGGTTTTGAAGTGACATTAGATTGCGATGATCCATTCTGATCTCCGTGGGCAGGAGAGCCCTGAGAAGTAAATGTCTCCACTCATTGCAAGCCAATTTAATGGCAAGGAGCTGCATCTCTAAGACGGAATAGTTACATTCAGCCGGTGACAACGTCTTCGAAAAATAAGCCAGGGGATGTTCGATGCTGTCCTCCAGCAGCTGTTTTAGAATGGCACCCACGCCCCACATCTGAGGCATCCTTTTCTACGTTGTATGCTCTTTGATTGTCTGGCTGTCTCAAGACAGGAGCAGAGGTGAACGCGGACTTAAGTAAATCATAGGCCTCTTGACAGTGTCTTCTCCAGATAAAAGGACCATTCTTCTTTAGAAGTCTTGTCAGTGGAAGAACACGTTTAGAGAACCGGGAAATTAACTTTCTGTAGAAGTTGTTCATGCCCAATATGCTCTGTAGTTCTTTGATGTTTTGTGTGGCTGGCGTCTGTAGCAAGGCTTTGGTCTTCCTGGAATCCATGGTGATCCCTTGAGCAGACAGAATGTATACCAGATAGTACACTGAATCAGCGTCAAATACACACTTGTCTAGCTTGACTCTCAACTGTTGGGCTGGAAAACGTTCCAGTATTTGCTTAACATGGTGGTCATACTCATCAGAGGTGGATGAAAACACAAGAATGTCATCTAAATATACCACAACGCTATGCAGCAGAAGGTCTGAAAACACATGGTCCATGTAACTCTGAAACTGAGGTGCGTTAGCCAAGCCAAACGGCATAACTTAATACTGATATTGCCCAAATGGGTATCTGAAAGCAGTCTTCCATTAATTCCTGGCCTTTATCCTGATTAAATGGTAGGCTCTGCAGAGGTCCAATTTGGTGAACACCATGACTGACTGCACCGCTTCCAGTATGTCGGGAATGAGGGGCAGAGGATACTTGTCCTTGACTGCAACTTTATTTAGTCCCCTATAATCCAGGCATGGTCTCAGCTCGTCTGAATCCTTTTTTGGTATGAAAAATAGGGAAGCCCCTCCCGGAGATTTGGATTTGGTTATCACAGACCGTTATGGAGATGTTCGTCCAGATACCGACGTAGGACAATCTTTTCTGAGGGTGAGAGAGAGAACATATGACTGAATGGAACTGTAGCATCAGGTAACAAATCGATGGCACAGTCATTGGAGGCAAGCACTTCTGTTCCTCAGACCCAAAGATGTCCTGGTACTAATAGTATTTGGCAGGTAGCGTGGCCGCCACAATGGGACAAGCTGAGGCAGGAAGAGCCTGGAGGATAGTCCGGCCCTCTTGTTGAGGGGAGATGAAAGTGTGCATAAACTCTTCTGAGCCCAAGAACAAGGAGTGTGCTGTCCATATATATTATGCTTGGCCAGCCACGGAATCAATAAGATCACAGGATAGTGAGTGGATCTAATCAGGTCAAAGGCAAGAAACTCCTGGTGTTTTTGAATAGACATACACACAAGGACCATATGTTCCTCGATGGGCACGCTACTTAGGGGTAAACCATCCATGCCTTCAACAGGTATGTCCTGGTCCTTTCTAGCTGTTGGGATCTCCATGTGGTTGGTCCATGAAAATGCCGGCAGCCCTGGAATCCACCATAGCATAGGTTTTCACAGGGTCTTGTCCGGGTATTGACAAGCGGACCAAGGCCAACAACAGACTTGTACAGAGTTTTTTAATGGTGTCAGGGGACTTTCACCCTGTTCCTGCACGTAGTTCCTTATTATGAGCAGGAGCTGGCATTTCCCTGTTTCCGGGCTGGAGCCACTGGGCATGCCTGTACCAGATGGGCTGATGAGCCGCAGTACATGCATAATCCGAGTCTTCTTCGTCTTGACCTTTCTTCTTCCTTTAGGGGCCCTCTAGCTGTGCCGATCTGCAAAGGTTCTTCTTTGCAGGTTGTCTTCGGATCCATGGGGGGGTGAAACCGCAAACCACGGGAAGGCAGATTACAGGAACGTTGACGTTCTTGTCATCTTTGTTGGAGACTATAATCGATCTCTAGGGTGAGTTTTACTAGGTCCTCAAAGGTCGGAGGACGGGGGATTCATGCTAGCTCGTCCTTCAGTTCTTCAGCTAGACCCCTTCTAAACAGGGTGATACATGCCTCCTCGGACCATGTGGTCTGGTGAGCTGGTTCCCTAAATTTGGTAACAAGGGTCAACACATCCATGCTTCCTTGAACGAAATCCAAACGGTTCTCTTGTTTCGTATAGGTCAACTCAGGGCGGTCAAATATGCTGGAAAATGCATCCATAAATCCCTTAAAGTAGTGGAGTGGAAGCTACGACCAAAGGGGTAGCCCAGGATATGGGACTGCCTGTCAAATGGGAAATGACAAATCCCACTTTTGATCGTTCTGTAGGGAATGCCACTTGATGAAAAGTAAATGCCATAGTACATAGTACAGGCATCCAGGAATTCTCTGAACCTCTTTGGCTCCCTGCTATTCTTCTCCAATGGAGGTCCCCGATATGAGTAGTATATCCCATGGGTTCCCTCTGAAGCAAGGCATGTCGGTGCACAGCGTTATCAGCCTTCAGGTTTTGCAGCTCTACCAACTGCCACTGAACCACAGCCATCAGCTCTTGTACCTCCTCAATGTTTGCCTTATCATCCTTCTTTTGGTGGCGTTGCAAGCTGTCAGGTTTTTGTCTCACCTTCTTTGACGTCCGAATTTGCTTTCCTGTTCTTCCTGTCTTTTGTAGAGAAGAGATAAGGCCTATCACTCCAGGTTGCCACCGTGCCAACCCAGAGTGAGACCTCGTGCCACCTGGAGAGCTGGGTCTCAAAAGGAAAAACCCTTCTTGTGAAGGAAAAACCTTGCAGCAGATAGATTGTGTGATACACTGGCAGAAGGCTCCAGTATAAAAATAGTCCCAGGAATGCTCAGGTGATTGCTAGCCATGTCCTAGAGATGGTAACTGTAGCAGGTAAGGAGGGCGGGTAGTCTGCGTAGGAAAGATTTTGAAATTAGCGGAAATGTATGCAGCACAAAGGTTGGATCCAGAAAGAATGGCCGAAGCTGAGGGAACAAGCAGAGGGTGAAAGAAAACGGGAGAGCGAGTTCTGAGGAACCACTCAGCAACAACGGGGGAGAGTGAGTTCCGCGGAACCACGTATCAAAAACCAGGGGAGAGTCAGGAGAAGAGAGGAATGAAACACAGGGGAAGTAAGCACAATAAAGCACAAACTAACGGCGTTTCAGCAACACCAAGACAGTTGCAATGCGTAGCTTATCGCAGCTTCTGGGTACTTGTTGCTAGGGATGCAATGCATTGTGTAGAACGCAAACATGCAGACATTCACGTAGAGGGACGGCCGGTGGCCATCTTGGATAGGGAAGCTTGTTTCCATCGGTGCCATAGTGATCCTTGCAAATCATGTCTGTGTGCATGTCTGTTCTTCTGATCCTACAAATCATGTCATTTTACATGCCCGAATTTGCCCTGACATGACTGCACAGATCACTGAATGCCATTCATCTGTGCCTTACAGGTCACAGTGTGCTCAGTTTCAATGTGTGATGTATATGTGGCGGGCCATTTTGCATCTGTGTGCATTGTATTTTCCATATGAATGTTCTGCCAGGTACTCATACCTCTGTATGTAGTTGTCCATCTTTGTGCAGGTGATGATGCAGCAGATGACAAGGTGGAGGTGGAGCAGGAGAAGGAGGAGTAAGAAGCACAACCATCCACCAGTGCACTCCGGGGTGTTGTGCCTGGTGAGAATCTCCTCAGCCTGCAGGCAATCATCAGTAGGACTGCAAACTCTTCGGACTCTTCATATGAAGGTGCCGAATCAGATGTGGAGGACTTACTGAGGGACATGGAGGGTTCCCTAATGTATAGTGCGGATGCTATTGAGCTACAAGAGTTCTGTGAGGCTGCTGAGTCCAAGGAGGAGATCCAGGTCACCCGGGTCTGGCCAGTGAAAAGGCCACCATCAATGGTGGATATGGCAGCAAGATTGCCTTCACCCATGATGGTATCAGCAGCAGGAGCTGGTGTCCAACAAAGGGTTGCAGACAGGCAGCCAATTACGAGGGAACCACTGCAATGGACCTGGTCTCCGGCATCCTGCCTTGGTAGGCCTAGCACATGTTGTGGATGTTTGCCTGCCGGGCAGTCTGAGCGGGAGCAGCAGATGATGTGAGCAACAACCCAACATGGCAAGGTCCTGAAGGAGATGGCCAGGGACCTCCATCGCCTGACTGATAATACCATCTCTTCAACAGCAGCACAGGATTCAGCGTATTTGGCCTCTAGGGACCATCAGCAGCAGTTGATGGACATCTTGACAGAAACTCTGCATTTTGAGATGGAGGCCTCAAGTCTCTCTCAACGTCTAGACGTGGATGGCAACATCAAATGCCAGCAGGCAGATATGTTGTCTCTGCAGGAATAGAGACACAGTCGTCCAGAAAAAAAACCCTGCAGCTGGAGATGTTGGCATCTAAAGCATCACGCCTGTGAAACGAGACCATGAGGCAGTCTCTGCATGACGAGCAGTTGGCCACAAGGGAACCTCCACCGTCAAGAGATGGACATCTTGAGGTAAACTATCTCCCTGCAGTTGGATACATCACAAGTGAGTGCACACAATGACTCTGTAGCCACACAGGATGAACAGCATCATGATCACCTCGCAAATGGGACCCTCCTGCATGCATGTGTATCTCGAGTGTCCTTAGCCAATGAAGACCAGGCTTTGGCACTGCATGGACAGGGTGCACC
Organism: Ambystoma mexicanum; assembly: GCF_040938575.1. Taxonomy (NCBI): domain Eukaryota; kingdom Metazoa; phylum Chordata; class Amphibia; order Caudata; family Ambystomatidae; genus Ambystoma; species Ambystoma mexicanum. Next base: position 874,014,904 of record NC_090941.1, read on the forward strand.
GGCCAAGGATCCACCACAGGATGGCAGTCCCAGCTGAACCACAACACCTCTCCCACCTGTGTCCTGCTATCCATGAGCCTATAGAGGGTGTAGGATTATTATATATTTTTTTTTTTGTTCACAAATGTGGACCCCCCGACATCACCTCCCAGGGTGGACATTTCAATATATTGTCACCGTCCAAGATGGTCCTATTTTGGATTTTGTGCCTTATTTGTTTGTCCACATCCATGGTGGACTTGATTTCATGTCGACCCTCGTCCAAGATGGACACTTTTTCGTTTACAGTTTGTTAACCTCATGTCGTGGGAAATTGCCCTTTTAAGGCCATTTTGAGTTAGATGACTGCTACATCCTCCAACAAAAATGTGCAGATTACTATCTACATTGATTCTCATTTGTGCAGTGAGTATGAAAGACTCCTTTAGCTGGTCCTAAATAATGTTCCATGTTGTTGCAAGTATCTTGCCTGATCCAGTGCCCATTCTCCCAGAGAGGTCCACCCAACTCCCTTTTTTCAACCTACTCCCCATTCCCTCTGCTGAACACAGGACATCCATGCCCCAATTTGAGGTATAGTGTTAGGTGGAGGTTGTGAAGGATTCCCATCAGAACAACTGTACCAGCAGGTAAGGTTCTGTACTGTCAGCCATGTACATGGCCAGTGATATTTGCACACCAATGGTGTCACATGTAGGGTTAGCATGGATGATGTAATTTGGTGATGTTTGGGTAATGCTGACTGTCACTGGAGATGTGAGTTGGCCTACATGTCTGTGTGTGTGTATGTCTGCTTGATAAGCCATGGTTTCTGGTTGCACATCCACAAAGAACTGCAGACTCAGAAGGCTGTGCTGCACTCACCCTCCTTGACCTATTGTCAGCCTTTGACAATACTGACCACAACAAACTCACAGGCATACTCTACTCTCTAGTCATCTGGGACTATGCATTAAATGGATCACCTCTTACCTTGCTGACCATTCACAAATCACTATCCTACCACCCTTACACTCTTCCCCACACTGTCACTAACAGGGTCCCACTGGGTGACTCCCTATACCCACCCCCTACTCTTCAACCTCTAATTGGCCTCAATCCACACCCTCATCCACTCACATGATCTAACCTGCTATGACTACACAGATGATACATAGATCTTCTTCAAGATCTCCAAGTCCTAAGTGTCACCATATCCTGACCCCGCCTTGTGCCACAAAGAAATGGACCAATGCCTGATAGTTAACCACCTCTTCCTTAATCCTGATCAAACCGGAAATCTGATCTGCAGGTCAACAGCAATCTGTCCTCCCTAAGCCCCGCACACACTGCATCTAGCTCAGTTAAGAACCTGGGTTGCAACATGGATTCTGACAGAACATGTATGCAGATCTTGTCATCTACTCCTCCTTCCTTAAATATATCTTCCCTTACCTCTCTTACCCTCAACAGGTCATGGCAATGATGCCTATCATCCTCTTCTCACTAGACTATGCCAAATTTCCTTTTTCTGGGCATCCATACCTATCAGCTCAGAAAGCTCCAATGGATACAGAACTCTGCAGGTATCATCCTCATTGCCCACTTGCCCACAGTGAGCCTATCACTCCTTCCCTGTGGGGGTGCTCCACAGGCTTTCCATCTGCTGATGCACCACCTTCAAGTCCATGTGCATCACTCACTGTGCGATACACAAGACAGGCCTTGAATACATCACACAGTGACTCACAGGCTACCGACTCTACAGAAAACACACGCAAGGCTCTGCACTCCTCCTTGTGATCCTTCCCTTCAATTCCACTGGAATCGGAGGATCCTCTTTCTCGGACCAAGCTCCCATGCCCTGGAACTCACACCCACTCAGCATCTGCCACTTAGAAGACCACCTTTCCTTCTGGAAGGCACTCAGAACCTGGCTCTTACCCTTAACTAACCCGAGAAAGGCCACACCATGTCCCAGCACAGCTTGCTCTGCTGGGGGCGCGCTGTCTGCCTATTGCAATGTTGTAGTATATTTAATGTCTGTGGTAGTTTTCAGAGAGTTCTGCTTTTTTTCCAGCTGACAGGGTGCCTAGCCAAATGGAGTACCTCAGTTGACTTGCATATAGATGGCAGCGTGACCTGCCTGTATTCCTCCCTGCACTCCAAATACTGATTTAGCAAACTTGGGCGATGTAGGTTTGGACTGTTCGCACATGCGACCCCTGACAGCCTTTACCTGTGTTTCACATATATGTAAATTATTGTTTACTGTTGGTTTTGTTTATGTTCTTTTCATCTTCAAAATATTGCACGACGTTTCAATTCCAAAATGATTTTCTCATGTTGCACTGTAAGTGGCTGCACTGTATGTGACTGTATTCTGTGGGTGCCTGCCGAGAAACACACTCCCATCCCCACAGCATCTGTTCTCCATGCTTGTGTTTGCAATACAACCTGTAATTCCTAACCCCTTCCTGGGTACAGCTCCTCCTGTACAACAACTGGGGAGAGAGGACCTGTCCCTGACATATTGTGTCCATTGGGGGGGGTCTGGAGAACTGGAGCAAGAGCCTTGTATGGTTGGCGAGCGAGGACCTGGGTCTCTTACTGGGTTGCCTGCTGTGGTGTGCTGACCATGAGGGTTGGTGGCAGAGAAGCTGAGGAGAGCCCCTTTCTCAGCTCCAATTGTTTCCCTGTCTGCCCTTTACCCTGCATCCGTTTTGTTCTTCTTCACCCCTAACATGATCAGTCTTTGCATAAGTAGGCCTGCTGGTCTCTCTGCTTAGACTGCTTAGTTGGCATGCTAACAAGGGCATGGGTCCTTCTCACCATGCAGGCAGGAGGGGTGGCACTGCCTCCACCCAGCCTCTCCTTCGCTGGCAGGTTGAGGCTGATATTTAGATGGATGACAGTTGTTGGTGACTCCTGTTGGTGGATCACTCGGCTCACACGTCAATGCAGAACGCAGTTAGCTGCAATGTGTTTGTGTGATTTGTGGGACCCATTGATCATTGTCACTTGGATCTCAGCTTGCAGGTCTGAGTTCCTCCTGAGTGAGGCTAGGCCAGTCTGAGGCTTACTTCAACATCAATTGTCCCAGAGCACTATATTGGGTGCAACTGGGGCTGTCAGAGGGTCCCATTTGCTGAATCCATGGACCTGGTGCAGTGACTTTTTTCCTGTGCCTCCTGGTCTCCCCATTTCACACCTCGTGGAGTTAGGTGAGCCTGGCACACAGCATGCACCTGGTGGTGGTGTGGGATGCTGAACTCACCAACACACATTCCCCTACCCCTGGGCAGCTGGCTGTGTCACATGTGGCTGCCAGCACAGGACCAGCCTGGGGCACATGCAATCGGCAACCGCTCCCCAGGTAGTCTTTGTTGCAGATCGGGACAGTTCACACTTGAGAAGGATGGTGGTGCCCTGCTAGCCCAACAGCTTGACTGACCTGGGCCCAAGCCCTGCCACACAAGTTTCGTCTCCCGCAATATGGACTAAGATCTGATGTGACGAGCCTCAACATTTCAGCATCTCTTTAAGTGGAGGTGAAGAAACTGACCAGGATTCGCTGAACACATGTTGAAGGAAGAGGTCAGCACTGCATCCACATCCAGCGGCGGGTGCAGGGAATTTGATGTGCAGAAGTCCAACTCATCAGCATCACTTGGGGGGCCGGAGTCCTCCTGTCATGGCACACCAAATGGATGGTGGCAGGCTGGTTGCGTCCCCCAGAATGGCGGGATCTGGACTTCTCTGAGTCTGACTTGAATGACTGAGCAAATCACCACTGTCATCTTTGAGAAGATACACACTGTATTCACAGCTCATTTTGAGAAAATTGAAACACAGACCCACCTTAATCTAGGAGCCATACTGTTCCCCACCTGTTGAACAAACATGAGTACTGTGCTTACAGCTACCCAGAGGACTCTGTAGGAGATACCATGAATGACTTGTGTGAGTGTATAGAAATACACTCAATCGTATCCCACACAGGGTATGAGCGGAATTGCGCTTAGCTCTAGCACTGGAATGCTTATTGACAAAATGAAATATTCAATCTAAGACCAAAAACTCACGGATTGTTATATAATCTAAATTTCTAATCATTGAATGAAAACATTTTCAATGTATGTTATAATGAAATTGTAAGCAAACAAAAGATGCCACAGCTGATTGTCAGGAATTAACCTGGCTAGAGCCAGATATTGTGTAACTAGCCTAGGGGAAGCCATTGAGAGGCGAAACAAGAGGCACATGCACCAGGAGGTTATTGTTTGCTGTTTCTCACTGCATTGTATGCAATAACTGATTAAGATTGCACAAGTACATATCAGATATTCATGATGTAACCTTCTCATAGCAAGTAACTTGATTAAATAAGCACTTCTAAAAAAACTACCAAGGAACAGAATCATTTTTAGAATGACTGATCTCAGGCATTGAGCGCACAAGTGTGAGGGGTCTTTTCTTGTAAAAATTCTATGAGTCGGGCATTTGGGAATGCAACACACAGCGGATGGTTAACTACATCAAAGGATGTGTATGGTGGTGAGACTGATAGCCAACAAGTAACACACTTGAAGGATGAAGTGTACTTTGAAGAGTGAGTTGAAGACGTCATGCTATCAAGAGGTAAACAGGTATTGATTTTACACTGTGGGCTATCTAATTGGTCTCTCCAAACAGTGGATCCCCTTACAGGACAGCCACCCATGCCCATCTGGCCCACACAGGTGGCATTAGCTCTGTAGTGGTGCAACGCAACTGTCTCTAGGTCGACTGGGAATGCCCCAGTTGCCAGGTCGGTCTCCACTGTGGTGAAGAGTGTCACTGACCCCTAGCTAAAGTGTAAACATGCCCAAGGGAGATTGACCACTGGAGTGTCCTCCTCTGGCAAACATCCCAAAGTATCTTGGGGGTTAAAAGGGCAGAGATGGGGGACAGAGCCCCATGCTCTCAATGTGACAGTCAACTGGGGGGGACTGTCCTCAGTGTACCCCAAACACATTGCACCAACAGGCATGGAGACCCACAAAAGGTGGAAGATTATGTGGTGATGTCGGTTACCCACCAACCCATCTTGTTAAACAGACCAACATATCCGAGTTGGAGAATCAAACGATAGCCTGTGCCACTATGTTTGTTTGTTTGTTTGTTTATTTATTTATAATGTGCGCCTCACCCTGAGGTATCTGGGCGCAGTACAAGGAAATGCAATTTCTTAATTACACAGAGTAAAAACACAAATAAAGTATATTATACAATATGTTAAATACAATGGACAGTGGTAGTAGAGAAACAATAACAGTTGGTAGGAGACAGTAATACAAGTGTGCAATAATATTTACATGAAATCAGTGGTATATCCATATAGGGTGGGTTGCTGTAGATGCAGGTGTCAAGTAGGGAGGACCAATGTTTTAGTAGGGTGCATCATTGGTGATAATCCAATTTTTCAGATCTCTCCGGAATTTATAAAAGGGCAGGTCAGCTCTGAGAATCGTGGGAAGAGTATTCTACAGTTGGGCCGCCTGGACAGGAAAGCTGCTTCCGCCTGCTTTTTTAAGTTTGTATCTAGGTAATTGAAGACACCCTGAATTGGATGATCTTGTTAGTCTGGCATGCTGGGTTTTGTGGAATTTATCCATAAGGTACTGTGGAGAAGAGTTATTGAGGCATTAATGCGTTAGGGATGCTGTTTTAAGATGATCTGTTCCTTGATGGAAAGCCAGTTGTTGTCACATCTAATCGAGGAGATATATTGTCTGCGTTGAAAGCTGAGTGCTATTCTAAGGGCATTATTCTGTTGGATCTGTGGATCTGTATTTTCTTTATGACCTGTTTGTTGGCACCTAGGTATAGTGCATTACAAAAGTCAATTTTGGAAAGTACTAAGGCTCTAACTAGAGTAATGCAACTTTTTGTGGAAAGGAAATGTCTACAGGAGCGAATGAGTTTACAAGTGTAGGATGTAGCCGAGGCTGTTGTGCTGACTTGTTTGCCTATATTCAGGGAGGAGTCTAGGTAGAAGCCTAACGTTTTTACTTCTTTGGCGACCTTTATGTTGTGTCCGTCAATGTTGAAGGATCGGTAGAGGTCGCCCAGTTCAGTGATGTTAGTAGGGGAGGCTAGGAGCAGCAATTCAGTTTTCTCATCATTTAGGCAGAGTCCATGTGTGGCCATCCATGCCTCGATGATGAGATAGATTCTATGGACACGGGCTAAGTCTTTATCGTAGTCACCTGTCAAGGGTATAAGGATCTGGGTGTTATCTGCGTAGTTTGTGTAGGTGGCACCCAGGTAGTACAAATCGTCAAACATTGTTTTTTTAAAGGCATTATACATGGTGGGCGAAACACATGAGCCCGGCAGGACTCCACATGATATGGGGATAGGGTCAGCTGCAGCCGATGTGGAAAAAACTCTCATAGATCTATTGTTTAAGAATGAGTTGATCCAGGCTGTGGCTTCTGGTGAACAGTGGGCTGCTGAGGAGAGATGCCTGCACAGAATCTTATGGTCAACCAAATCAAAGGCAGCTGACAGATCCAGCAAGAGCAGGAGGGCTGAGCTGTTTTGTTCTTTTAGGTCGACGATCTGTATTTTTAGGTCAATCAGGGCTGTTTCAGTTCCATGTGGGGGCCTAAAGCCTGATTGACAGAGACCGAGTAGCTTGTTCATATGTAGGTAGTTTTGTATTTGGTTATAGGCTGCTTTATCTATAATCTTTAATAAAAATGAGATTGTGGTTATTGGTCTAAAGTTGGTAGGTATATTGGGGTCCATGGAGGTTTTTTAAAAAAGAGGGAGTACCAAGGAGCTTTTCAGATTTGTAGGTACAGTGCAGGTATGGAACGAGGCGTTGATTAGGGTTGTGATAAAAGGGGCAGGTATACTTTCTGCATCTTTTATGACTGTAGCTGGGCATGCGTCCCCTTGGCAGTTTGAAGGTTTGAGGGAAGCTATAATTTTTATTACTTCTTGGGTAGAGACTGAGGTAAATTTAAATCGATGAGGCAGATTGGAGGGGTTGGGGTTTTGTTTCTGAATGTTGTCTTGTCATGGGAGGTGTAATTTTTTGTCAGCAATTTTCTTTTGGAGCATTGTAATTTGTTAGCTAGGGCATCTTGAATTTTGGTACACCATGTATGGTCTTTGATGCAGTCATCAGAAGGGGGAGTGGGTGCCTCAAGTTCTCTAAGAATGGTGAGCAATTCTCTGGTACTGGAGGAGGTTTTGACATCCCGTTCATTATAGGAATTTTGTTTGGCTGCAATTGTTTCTTCATTGAAATTGGCTGTGATTCTTAGGAGCGTATATTTATTTATGGTAGAAGGGTAATTTCTCTAGGTGGTTTCACATTTGCGTTTTTCTTTGCTTAAGTCTTTAAGTTGGGGGTGAACCAGGTATTCAAGTGGGCAGAGGGTTTGCTTTTATGTAATTTAAGATGTGCGATAGAATCTAAGGCATCGGTGATAGTTTTGTGTATAGCTCCACTAGTTCCGCTGGATTGGTCAACGATGTAGGTTCGAGCAAAAGACCTAGGAAGAGTATAAGGTTATCAACTGTGATGTTTTTTATTATTTCTGGTTGGCATAGAGGGGGCAATGGCATTAGTCTTGATGGGAGGGCTGCAGTCTAGCAAGTCAAATGTGAGTAAAAAGTGGTCCGCCCAGGATATGGGTTCCATAGAGGTTATGTTGTAAGTACAGTTCTGCTACCCAATCAATAATTCTTCCTTTATCATGAGTGGGTTTGAGGACCCTCTAAGTAAGGCCTAATTCTGACAGAGAATTAGCTAAAAGTAGTGCAGAGCAGTCGGTCGGGTCATTAAAAATAAGGTTGAAGTCGCTTAATACAAGGATTTGCAAGGAGGGTTTGGTGTTGGCCCCGATCAATGTATTGATCTCTTCTTCAAAGGCGGCTATAGGTCCCGGGGGTCTATAGATAAGATGCATGGATAAAGTCCTTGAGGGGGAAGAGGAAGTTTCACTGACAGTAGCTCATATGAAGTCGTGGGGTTTTGTGGGATGATTCTAAGTCCTAATGAGGCTTTGGTGATGAAGGTGACACATCCACCTTTAGCAGACTCTCTGTCTGATCTGTAAGATATGTAGTTGTCAGGTGTAGAGATAAGGAGGGAAGGGCCTGCTGCTGCATGTAACCATGTTTCAGTAATTGCCAAGAAGTCACATTTTTTATCAAGAATTAGGTCAGCAATGTCGGCTGAGTGGGCTACTAGAGATCTGGCATTTATTAGAACCCTGGTAAGGGATGTGGGTTGGGTGTTGTTGGCAGGTACATTGGGTGTGGTAAGTCTTGGTTTATTAGTCATGGAAGTTTTGGCAATTTTACGAGGTGGTTTATTAGGGCCGTGGATAGGTTTGTTGCTGGGCGTGGCCATGGGCAGTGGTTTATCGGTTTTTACCCAATCTGGATCTTAGGCTGGTGTTCCTTACTGTAGTTGGGCATGGGAGGAACAGAGTGGGCAGTGGGTTAGCGGGTGCTGGTGGAGTATCCACAGTGGTGAAGGTAGAGTTTGGTGCGCAGTCCCTCTGCATAGAGTGAGCATTCGAGTCTAGTGAATGCAGTAGCCTATTGGAGCAGGCATTGGTATAGATGGGTTAGCATGGAGGTAAAAATCATGTGGGCTTAATCCAATTATTGTATGACAGCAGAGGGAGGAAGGTTGTCGGTTTAACATAGTCCTCTGTATTATTTTTTTTTATCACATTAGAAGAGTTCTGAGGCTTCTCAATGCATAGGTTACCGATATTGACACTCAACTTGGCTGTGGTGGTAAAGATGTTGGTGAGAAGGGCTAATACATAGCCTAGGATTGGCTATGGCTATACAGTATGTGCTATGGGAAAGCATTGTTACACGAGCACAGTATGATGGAAATTTGCAAAAATTAGTGCTGCTTGGTTCGGTGGCAGGTAGCAAAGGTGGGGAGTGTAAGGGTGATGAGTGACAATCAGGTTAAGCAGGTAAGTGCTCCGTTCGAGTACAATAGGTCTGATGAATCAGAGATTAAGTGGAACTATATTCCGTATAGTGAAACGGGTCGCTAACTTGGATGAGCCTCAGGTTAACATTCAACTAGCCTTAGAAGGAATCTTAAACATTAAAAATATCTAATGACGGAGGCAGATTTCTGACATGTTGACGTTTCGGATGAGCCTATAATAGAAAACGGCTAAAAATGCATTGAAATACAGACAGTCAGGACATTATTACATGGCTACAAGTCACTGGAGTATGTGCAGTCCTGCCTTGTTAGAAAGCTATGTGGCAATCGAAAGTAAGCAGTCTGAGCACTGACTTAAACATCAAACATTGCTAATGAAAGTGCCACATTTTTCTGCCGATTAACGGTTCTGCTGGGTCGATAATAGACAACGGCTAGAAGGTATTAAAGTATAGACAATCAGGACATTATTACATTGCTACATGTCACTGGATTATACCCACTCAAACACTGTCTATTCACACACGAGGTGTGGTAGGTCTCGTGGGGAGGCTGTATGATAGTGTTAATGCAGGTTGGACCATAGGTTTGGCGCGGTACAGTCGGGCGTATGTCAGGATTCCATTGGTGTGGTAGCAGAAGGAAACAGCAGTGTACTATCTGTCTGCCGTAAATATGTACAATGTTTAGCATCGGTTGTTCAGATGTTTGGTATGAAGAACTGAATATAGTCTTACCACCGGTTGGAAACGCACAGGAAGGGCGGATTCGGAGTACAGTTGCAGCGGTAACGTTGGGACTGACATGCTGGACAAGCGGTGGGGCAGTGCTTTTGGCGCTGGTGAAGGGTCGTCACGGGGCAGGCACAGGACAGGTGCCTTAATTATGTGCCTTTGTTGGGGGCCGGCTCTCGCCTGCCTATGGTAATGAGGATCGGCGTACAGCAGCTGAGGTGTGATCACATTGCACTGTGCACACAACCAGAACCTCTCATCCACTCTGTTGGGGGAGGTGTTGCATGAGTGTGTTTGACAGGACCCTAGGCATGGTGCAGTATGACTGGGCTGGGTGGATCAAGAGCGTACTGTGGTGAAGGTCAAAAGTGGTCATGCCGTTCTAATCATTAATCCAACCTGGGTATAGGGGCAGATTACCAACAAAACCATGTAGTGTCTGGTTCTCTATGGCATTTCCCTCAGGATGACTGGCGCTCAGATATGTCATTTCATCTGGTGGGGCAACTGATTTGAGGTCTTGGGGCATAATCAATCTCAAACTATGCTCAGTATTGATATGGCTGAGGAGCCAATTGGGCAATGCGGCCATCTGTGTGATTGCAATTTCAGACATGTACCGAGTGCCTGGAAATTCCTTGCTTAGTTAATGCTTTGTAATCATTAGTCTTTTACCTGTCTATGACATCTGTCTCTGAATTGGTGCATCAGCAGCTCTATCCCTGGTTGATAGGGTTTATCCAATGTTTGTGGTGTGCACAGACTTTAGGAAACTGATTAAGGCAAGGGGTGATGGTGAGCAATCAGTGGTTTTCTATTAATGCACATGTTGTGCTACTGTGCATGTGAGTGAGAGCCTACTGGCATTCCTTGTGTCAATTAGGGTCCCTCACCGACCCTCTCCCTACCCTCCTTATCCCAATGATCTACACTCTACTCATTCCTTACTTAACCTCATTCTTCAACATCTGTCTCTCCTCAGCTACTTTCCCCTCCGCTTTCAAGCATGCCACTATTATTCCTATTCTGAAGAAAGCTTCTGCTGATCCCCTTCTTACCTCTAACTTCCGTCCAATCTCTCTACTCCCATTCTTCTCCAAATTACTTGAACGCTTAGCCTACTCCCAACTCTCAGCCTTTCTCACTAACCTTTCCCTCCTTCCCCCCTCTCAATCTGGCTTCCGACCTAAACATTCCCCTGAAATTGCTCTAATTTATGTCAACTCCCTACTCTCTGCTCGATACTCTATACAAAACTCTGTCCTCATTCCCCTTGACCTTTCTGCTGCCTTCGACACTGTTGATCACCCACTACTTCTCAACACTCTCTCATCCTTTGGTTTCAAAGGCTCGGTTCTTAACTCGCTCTCCTCTTACCTCTCCTCCCGCTCTTTTGTTGTCTCCTGGGGCGTTCATACCTCCTCCTCCTTCCCCTTGGAATACGGTGTCCCCCAAGGTTCATTTCTAGGCCCCTTCCTATTCTCTCTTTACACCTCTCTCCTTGCCCCCATCATCTTTTCCTTTGGGATTTCTCACCAGTTCTACGCTGATGACACCCAACTCTTCTTTTCCTTTTCTTCCTTCTCTCCTGACCTCCACCTTAAACTCTCTTCCTGTCTTACTGCCATTAAAAACTGGATGCCATCCCGCTTTTTTCCTCAACACTGATAAAACTGAAGTCTTATTCTTCCCCTCGAACACTCTTCACCTTCCCTCTCCTCCACCTTTTATTCACTTTCCCCCCTCTAACATTGCCATCTCAGCCCACGCTCGCAATCTAGCCATTCACTTTGACGCCTCCCTTTCTTTTTCCCACCATATTTCTCTTACCTCTTGCGCCTGCCGCTGCCACCTTTTCAAGATTCGCAAAGTCTGCCCCTCTTTCAACTTCCACGCCACTAAACTTTTAATATCCTCCCTCATCTTCTTTCGCCTCTTCTATTGTTCCTCTATCCTCTTTGGACTCCCTGCATCTCATCTCACCCCCCTCAAATCCCTCTACCACTCAGCCATCTGCATCCTCTGTCTCCTTGCTCCTCGCGACTCTATTTCCTCTTTGCTTTCTTACCTTGGTTGGCTTTCCTTCCACTCCCAACTTAAATTTCATTTCCTCTGTCTTGTCTTTAAATCCCTCCATGATCTTGCACCCCTTTATCTCTCCTCTCTCATCTCTTTCTACACCCCCTCCCGCTCCCTTCGATCTGCTGATCTCTTCCTTCTCACCGTCCTCCCTTCCCCATGTGCCTCCTCTCGTTTCTGCTCCTTTCAGCTCCTAGCCCCTCTACACTGGAACTCCCTACCTCTCTCCATCTGCCCCATCCCCACCTTTTCCTCCCTCCGTTCTTCATTGAAATCTTTCCTTCTCCATTCCCCTCCCTGATACCCTTACCCCCCTCCTCTCTCTCTCTCTTCCCTCACTTCTTCCCTCTATTTACCTCTCCCTACCTGCTCCTTTTTTCCCCTCTACCTTACCTCTCCATCCTTACCTCTTCATCCCAACACCCTCTTTGTTCCCTCCTCCTTCTCTTCCTCACCCCCCCTTCTTCCCTTACTTACCCTCACAGGTTAATTGCCCTAATTACTGTTTTATTGGTTTGATTCATATCTTGTAAATTGCTTCTACTGTTATAAATCTATATGTATCTTGTTGTTATAATGTTAAGCGCTTTTGAATAAAGCGCTATATAAGCACAATGAATACATAATACAATTAGGAATTCAGTGTTTCAACATGGTGTCTACATTTTCACTATGATTCGACTGGTAAGTACAGGTCTAGTGGTTCCGTTTTGGGACGTTTCACATTCCATCCAAGTAATCCAGATGGGATTTTATCAGTATAAGCCGTGACCTGCAGGTAAATGTTTATGCTACAGGCATGCGGAGGGTGCTTAGAACAGTGGAACCAGTGCTCAGTTGGAAAATAAGGGTTGCTTAGGGACCAGGTCCTACAAATCCATATAGGCGTGCTTTGTTCTATGGTGGATTTAGGTACTTCACGCACACGTTTTATTTGCTTTACAGTCTGATAGGCTCTGCTGCAGATCCATTCCTAGCACTGAATGTGGACAGCTTAATTACACCACATGAGTCGAGCCTGCTTTTCAGGTAAACTATACACGACAATATCAGCAGATTCGGTAACACAGCATTGAGGCACGGAGATGGCCTCACAGTTATTAAGTGCGTTCTCTCTACACCCCCTCCCTATATGTCAATACACTGACCTTCGGCTAACTTTGATGATATCCAAGAGGCTGAATTGTATGTCCCCCTCGCCCTTTGAAAGTATGTCTCCTGTTCTCGATTTTGGGCAGACCATAACGTGGTGATGGTTTTGACACATGTGGTTGCAATCTTGTTTGTTGGCTTTTAGGAGTTCACCAAGCCGAGTTTTCATATAATATACTTACGGACATGAATGAGCCGACAGGTGTGCTGGATGGTAGGCAGCCTGGTGCATTTGAGAAGGTCAGCCTGAGAAGTGTGAACATGTTAGGCAGTTTTAGCGCACAACTTTTGTTTGTTTGCAATATCTAATTTTGGGAGACATTTATTAATTAGTATATATTCATTGTCAGTGTTTATTAATAAAATTATTGTTATGAAACAAAGTTCATCAAGGAAGCAGGTAAGGCATAACACATTCCGTTATTCAGGTAAGGAATAAAAACAGGAGCAGAGAGAGGCGAGCCCACTGGCTCCCACCACCGAGGCTACAGCTCTAACTGCCATGGGAAGAACACTCATTCATCCGCACAGCAACATTTTGACACTACAGAACATTTCATCTGGGACCTCATTCCATCCCTGAACACACACAAGACAGGACATAACCAAAGAGAGGGTCCCTGGCTTGCCCCTCCTCACCCCCAGGAACATGACAGCTCGAAAAGTCAAGAATGCAGGAAGCAACTCACTATTCGGACAGCCCCCAGGAGGGCCAGTGACATCCACATATGTGGACAGAGGTGTCCAGTTAAAGAACCTAAATCAAAAGGAACGAATGCCAAAGGTGAGAGTGCATTCGACCGAAAACAAAAGGATCGGATTTTTAAAAAAAATGTATATATATATTTTTTGCTATAGTTTAGCTAAAAAAAGGTGTTTTTACACCAAAAACGAGGGTTTGGGGAGGGACGCCCCCAAAAAAAACAAAAACATTTGAACCTTTTTTTCGGTCGAATTGACTCGACCCTTTTGTCATTCGACCCTTTTCAGTCGATACTTTGACCTATAACCGCGGACAGATACCCTCTTAGACAGCATTTCAAATCTTATCCAGTGAACGTGTTTTTGGACACAAGTGCCTCATCACTGGGTATGCCAAATGCCCCAAAGGATGATGTTGAATATGCAGAGAAACCAGTGTGCTGCCATCAATAGAGACACCACGACAGCAGCGTTGGTCACAAAGTAAACATACACGTGCATATACAAAGAACATGCCTACACAGTTCTGTAGATAGAGGACAGATACAAATACATACTGTCAAAAGCTTTTATTATTTTTCTCATTAGCCAAGTGCAGAAACGCTGAACACAAGGCAACCAAAGGGATGCAGAGCAAGCTGGCAGCCGCTTATCGCAACTAACCCTATGGAACTACAGGATCATGTAAGGACCAAATCCGACTAACCTATCGGAAACATAACATGGTATAGATATGAAGAAAGCATAGTATAATTATAATGAGGATTACCTGATGCCACAAGCCACAGGACGAGAGACGATGGAAAGCAGAACCAGGCTGCACAGAACAGCAGGCCAGGGCTCACAGCTAAGGTCAGAGACAAGCAGCACATTCCAAACCTAAAAAGGAGCAATCTGCAGAAAAACAGTATACATTCTCATAAATTGCAGACCCGAAAGCTCGATTTCGTGGTCCCCAACCACTTGATACAGCCGAGCTAGACAATGGTCATTCACCCATGGTGGGAAGATGAACGGTTCTCAGCAACAAAGACATGAAGTGAAATATGGTATTGTTTTCAATGTTTTAATGCTGAGGGCACTTTCATAGGCAAAATTGGTAGTGTTAAAAGTTACATTGGGAACACATAGTCATTCCCATCAACTTGAGAAGGTGCACAGAACGCTGAGAACAGAGATGGGTCCAAGGCCTGGGGAGATCAGCTCCAGCCAATCATGGAACAGAAGTCTAGGGGTGGATGGCAGAGGGCAAAGGCCAATGTTAATAACGTGAATCCCTTCAACAATGTTTCTTGGGGAATGGGAAGGCCAGCCACCTGACATATGAGGACAAATAAAACAATATCTACAGTCCATAAGTGGTACCACCCCAATCACCCAGCCAGACAGACTCTTAGGTTTTTTGGGGAAGGGCCAATGTTGTGATGTTGAAATGAAACAAAATGGCCTGACACAGGCTCAGGAGTGGTGATTCAGGGAATTTTCAAATGTCCTGTATGATCCCTGTCTGTTAACAAATGACAGTTCTAACTTTCCCTTGGCTGAGTTCTCCATTTGTATAATGGGGGATGGTTGTTGGGCACTGGGAGCTGAGACAGTGAGCCTGTGGTAACCCCCAGTCCACTGGCATACCTAATCCAACAGGTTGGTAGTAGAGCTATTGTTGCCTATGCCCGTTCATCATTAGCCGCCTTTTTTTTCTGCCGCAGCGCCTGGAGAGATGCAGTGCACCTCACAGAAAATGAGCCCCACGGGAGGTGCACCCCTGTGCAAAAGCGGTCAGGAGCCAGCTTGGGAATATCCTGCCCATGGTCCATAAGGAACCCAGCAGTCTAGAAGAGTGACGTGTCAGCTTTGAGAGAACCGGTAGCCAAACAGCGTCAGTAGATTACAGAGTGTAAGAAATAACTCAGCCACACTGTAACGTAGGGGGGTGGTAAAGTGATGTTGGGTGTGGGGTAGTAACGAGTATTGTTGAGTGTCTTTTAAAGTATTGTCAAGTATTGTTTAGTAGTGTCAAATATTGTAAAGCATAGTAGGGAAAGGAGCAGAGGTAGATGTCATTTCTGTGGTTAGGGAACATTCTGTCTTGAGGTAAAAGATTCTAGTGACTAACCTAGACTATTGACTTATGGGTACAGATGACAGAAGCTATGTGAATATTGGATTCCCTGTGGATTGGGTGTTTTAGCTCGGGTCATGGATGATGGTATCTCTGTGTAAAGGCTTAGCAAAGGGAGCAAACCTTGATTGTGGAAGGTGTTCTTCTGGTTAAGTCTTGCAGAGTTTTATCAACAAGGCGACTCTGCAGGTATAGATTGAACACAAGAAATAATGGTATCCCCTGTTAGGAAGCCGGAAGACAGCTGTGGGTTCATGTTGGGGTTGTAAAAATGTTTGTGTAATGAGAAATTAGTATTGTGAGCGGTGGAAGTCGTTTCTAGCACTCCCATATTTAGTGGTGACATCACACATAATGCCTGTGAATAGGACTGGAACAGCACAAAGAGGTACAGAATTTGGTGCTGAGAATATAAAATTGACGGAGTAGGTTTTTCGGTAGGGTGCACGGAAGGCGCATGCGCAAGGTTGGTGGGTGTGCCTGACGAGGCAGAGAGTTGTAGAAGGGCAGTGTGCGGAGCACGCCTGATACGTTTATTGTGAGCCAGAGAGGCTGGGAAGAATTGACAATAACTGGTATTAGTGACATTAAAAAAACTGAATTGAAAGGATTTTTTGTGCTTGTTTAATAACGGAAGTATCAAAATCCTCGACATGAGGCCAAGTTAGTATAAAGCAATGTATCAGGGGAAGTGTGGGGGGATACGCCCCTACAGCACCTGTGTAAGGCCCTTCCATGATATAAGGACAAGATCTGTAAATATAGGGCCTCATTACGACCCAGGCGTTAAGGGGTTAACGGCGCCATAAAAGGCTGCAGCGCTGTTAACCCCTTAACGCCTTACTATGAGGTCCCTTTGCGGGTCCCGACCTTAACGGCCGGTCTGTACCAGCCGTTAAGGTAGGGATCCGCAAAGGGACCTTGAAGGTAATTACGGTACCGCAATTTGCGGTACCGTAATTACCGCCTTCCCCATTCCCATTGAGCCCTATGGGGCAAAAATGGGAATGGGGAAGGGCCAATGGTAAATGGGGAATTACCGCCCTGCCAACCTTGGAATGGGGCGGTAATTCCCCATTTACCATTGGCGGAATCGGTAAAATACCGGCGGCAACCATGGCGCAACTAGCGCCATGGTTACTGCATGGGTCGTAATGACCCCCAGTGTGGAATGGACGAAGAGCACAGATGGGAAATTGATTAAGCCATGGCCACAATGCAGACGTTTCTCCAAAAATGTGCAGCAACCATTGCAGACACATATACAAGACACCTATAAGGGGAAGAATTTGACCAATTGCATGGCAATATTCGAACTCTGGAAGATGTTCCAGAAGGACGAGGGGGAAGCAGCGAGGCATCAATGGATGCTGAGCCAGCAGGAGAAGCTGGGTGCAGGGCCCTGAGCCTCCTCTCCCCCACCTCCTCCTGAGCATGAGAAAGATGGGGCTGCAGCAGCAGGAGCACAGGGGTTATACGCTATATGGGAGCAAAAGGTAGTGGAGGGGTATACAAATTCAATATTTCAACCTCCACCATACACCATGGAGAAGGAACAGAAAGGGGTCAGACAGACAGATGGTGGGAAAGGAGCAAACGGTGAGACTCAGATGAGCACCAAGGAGGGCTAGAGGGCATAGAATCAAACGAGTGGGTAGGAGGGCAGATAAATCTGAAGTTGGATGGGAAGACAATGGGAGAACCAGCAGGGGTGAGTAAAGAAATAGTGGGTCAAAAGGGGAGCAGCGAAGCACGAGAATGGGCAGAGATGATGGAGGAAGTAGAAAGCAAGAAAATGAAGAGTTCAAGAGAGTGCAAAGAGACATGCAAAGGGAAGAAGAGAAGGAGCGGGAGCAGTGAGAGATGAG
Source organism: Ambystoma mexicanum (assembly GCF_040938575.1). NCBI lineage: Eukaryota > Metazoa > Chordata > Amphibia > Caudata > Ambystomatidae > Ambystoma > Ambystoma mexicanum. The sequence continues at coordinate 874,032,520 of NC_090941.1, forward strand.
GAGAATGAGGGAGCTGGAAGAGTTAGAGAGGCAAATGGAGGAAGACAAGAAGAAAAAGCAAGTTTTAGTAAGAAGGTAAAGGAGAAAGTGGGAAATAGAGCGATTTGCAAGAGAGCACAAATGCAAGCAATAGGAGGAGTGCACAGTGAGAGATATAAGAATAAAGTGAGTAATTGGCACGATAGATGACAAGGTGGGAGGAGATAGGTAAATGGAGCAAGACCACAGCGCCATACATGTAAGGACTGCTACACCATCGGACAGGACAGTTGTGGGGTACTCTGGGTGGGGGGACAGGAGGAACTTTATCGAAAGAAGCTAAGGAAAGAAACTACCTAGAGGAGGCTAAGCTTCATGGACGATATTGTCAGTGACATGGGGGACACCGAATCAGACTTGGATATAGAGGGAAAAGGGCAACCCATGTGTCAACCTTATGAGGTATGGAAAAGGGCGGGGAACCCAGATGTAACCACCCAGGACAGCGCACAATGGGGGGCCATTTCCTAACTGCCGAGCATCCGTATGGCAAGCTCTACGGACACGGCTCAGACATGTTAGATATTAGTGCGATTATGGCACGCAGAATGGGGGAATGCAAAGACCCCTTATACTATATTCAGACTATTCAAGAGCTCTGGTGCCTTGAAATGCGAGAACCATGGGATAAAACAGTAGCATTTTTCTATCATATACTATGCCAGGGGTTACCAGAACAGGTGTAAAGGCAACTGAAGAGGTTGGTGGGGAGGGAAGCAAAACCATGGTCAGAAATACAACTCACGATAGTACATTACTGTAGGTTAATGCAAGAGAATGCAAGGAAAAAGAAAGAGGAAAGAAAGCAGGAGGAGGCAACATTTGTACAAAAGAAGCTATCTAAATACTACCATGGAAGGGCAGCATTAACAAGCATAGGAGGACAAGGGGCACCACAGATGCAGTAAGCACCACTGCCCACGGGAGGTGAGTTGATGGGGTGGGGGCATGTGCAGCATGGCTTCCAAGGAAGAGTGGGGCCACCAAGGTGATACAGGTATGGCATCAGATGCAGCAGAACCAAGGGGGATTTCCAGGGGGTTTTGAGGATATGGGCAGCAAATGCAGCAGGGCCCAGAAGGGTTTTCTGGGTGGTATCAGATGCAACCGAGAGAACCACCCCAGTGCTGGGTGTTTGTACAGATGGGGCATATCTTTTTTTAACATTTTTATTTGAATGATTATTGGTTTTACTTACTTGAATACAAGAAAGTCAAATAACCATTACATGTATCCTTCATCATCATACAAAAGAAAACTACAGGCTTTCATCACCTGTTCCTATCTTCACACTTTAAAAAACACAGGCCCTCATTACGAGTCGGGTGGTACGGGGTTAACGGCACCGGTAAAGGTTTTACCAGACATGCAGAGTGGGTCCCGCGAGGGGAAGAAGGAGCAAACAACGGGCCATCTCTCAATGGCCCGTTGTTTGCTCCCTCTCCCATTCCCATTCAGCCCTATGGGGGCTGAAATGGGAATGGGGAAGGACCGTGTCCGGGTCCTTGGAGGGAGGAATTACCGGGCCTTCCAAACTCGAAATGGCCCGGTAAGTCCTCATTCTGAGGACCCGGACACGGACGTGATTTCGGCGGCAGCCATGCCTAAATTCCTAAATACTTCAAGAATCTCGTTCCCAACCTTCCATATAGGACCCTTCCTCGGCTTCCCACTTGCAGAGGACATGCTAAGGATCTTAGATTATTGACATTCATTTTCATGTCATTAACCCTTGATATAGTTCTTGAACCTCTCAATTCGTCTCTGCAGACTGACAGGGGTTAGATCCATAAGCACTAAGTTGTCTTCATAGAGTATGCAGGGAACTTCCATTCCGTTAACCTTGGGTGGAAACGCCCGGACCATTTTCTGCAACTCTCCCAGGTCTGAGACGTACAGGCTGAACGACAGGGGAGCCAAAGTACAACCGTGTTTCAGTCCGCAATAGGTATTGATTTTTTTTCGGAGAGCGCCCCTGTGGCTCAAATCAGATTTGTACTGACATGTCGGAGTAGAGGGCTCTAATAGTCTACAACAAATCTGCTGGGCACTTCCAGTTTTGTTTATTTTGTTCACAATTTCTCTCTGTTAACGCAATCGAAGGCCTGTTCCAGGTCCATGAAGGCCATATGGATACAGGTCCCTGATTCAAGAGATCTTTGTTTTAAGATGCTAATTATAAACAGATTGAGGGTGGTCCCCACTCCTTTTATAAATCCTGTCTGTCGAGGTTCAAGCCTCCCAGCAGTGGTTGCTCAGTGGGTGAGATCACGCAACTGAACTGAGCCGAAGAGTTTCCCCAGTGAATCAAGAAGGCCAATCAGGCGATAGTTCTGCAGAACGCTGTGATCGCCCTTCTTTTAGATCAGGACTATGATGGCCTCCCATCTTTGTCAGTTGTTTCATGCGTGGGATCTTCCTAAACACTAGTGTTGTCAACCTACCCCAAGCAATAGGATTCTCTTTTAACAGTTGGTTAAATATGCAGTCCGGGCCTGTGGCTATGGAGGAACTAAGTTGGTTAATCAGACCCTCAAACTCGTCCCTCTTGATTTTGATCGATCAGCTAGGGAGAGACTCTCCAGCATCAGTTCCCCCAGAACCCCTGTGTCAGCAAACAGGCGAGAATAATGAGCGATCCAACTGGACTCACTCACTTGACCTAACATGTGGCAGGTTCTGAAATTACCGCAGTTGTTCAACAGTTCCCTAAGATTCCTTGTATTTTTGTTGCAAACTGCTTTCAACATTTGCTCTGCATCTGTTTGGAATTGCTGACATCATGTAGCATTAAGCCAATATTTGTACTTTTGTTTGTATAGATGCAACTTTTCCGGAGCCTCTGGGTCCTTGTGGGTTTTATTTTTCTCTAAGGTCCACTCACATTTCTTTCCTAGCCCTCACTACCATGGAATCATAGGCGTGTTTTGAGGAAATCCCTAGATTTATTTTCACTCTAGATGGCATTTTGTATTCTTTTTGGATGCACATATATTCATCTCTCGAATTGTCCCTTTCAATTGCAACCTCGTTTTGCCCAAAGATGGCACTGATCTCCTTCTTATCCACCCATAGGCTATTTTTTTGCCCAGGTTACCTCCAACGGGCCCATTACATTCCTCTCTTCTAGCCTCCCAGACACCCTTAAAGAGATGGCGAGTAAGTCATGCTCACTAAAGGATTGTTAACTATTTCAAATTTAGTCACTCTTTCAACAATTTTGCTGGACATAAAGCAGTAGTCCAAGCAGGATCTATTCTGACCTCTGCCCCATGTGCATGCACCCGGTATATCTCCCTCTACTTGGGCAATCAACATAATTAAATCTTGAGTCCCAACTTCTTGGAACCACTGTAGTGCTCTTCCCTCCAGCTCCCTCTCCTTCCGCAGCCATCCCATCTCATTAAGAAGCCGAACATTTAGATCCCCACAAAGAATTACATTTAGGGACTCCCATTCCTGCATAACTTCCTTCCTCACTTTCATTATTGTTTTGACGAAATACATTTCCTTACAGACATTCACCCTCCAATAAACATTCATTAGGAGAAAGAAATCCTGCTTTCCCGGCAAAGCCCTAAGAAGTTATACCACCTGGACATATGGGCTGAGGGATTCATGACTGACCCGTGTAAAGCCTGCATTCGCTTTTATCAAAGTCAGGAGTCCAGAATAGGGTCTCCCCATAACCCCCTTTCCCTCTGGATTGAGATGGGGTTGATATCCATCACAGGAAGGAATGGTTCTGAGCCAAATCTCCTCTAAACACAGAATGTCATAGTTGCCCAAATCCTTTACATTTCCGTGGCAGACTGCTATTGGGCCAAAGGGCCTCCTTTCCATAGCTCCTGTAAGACTTGACTCCTATTTTTCTTTACAGGTCAGAGTAAAATGATCACGATTTCGGCTCTTTGGCTGGACCAATCCTCTCCACTCCTTTCCTTTACTTCTGTTTTTTCCCATAGATATACATAGATATGCATCTGCTCGGTTTCGCATCATCAATACCACAATGCTGGTTGTTCTTTTTTCCCGGAATTTCCTGGCAATTATTCTTTAACTTCCCAACATTTTAGGTGGATAATTATGCAATCCATCTTTATTTCTGCCACAAATTCCACCACTTTAATATCGTCAGTGGATATCTGGTGGAGTGCCAGAACATATTGGGAAATGTTCATCACGTTACTGCGATTTAGGATGGGGCTTTCAATTCATTCACAATTCTTTCTAGCTGAATTTGATAGTTTCATTCCACAGAAGGTTTGATGCAGACAAATCTGATCCACCAGTCTTTCAATTTTGGCCCACTCTGAGTGGGACAAGTTGTTCCAATCAGCGTCATCTTCTTCTTGATTTCTTCCAGCAAGTCATTTAGGCAAGTGTTATCTATCGACTCGATCTTCTCCTCGGATTTGATGTTATGACTTGAGTCGAATGATTCACTTTTCTCGATGTAGCGACAGTCAATGACAACTCTTTCCTGGATCTTTTTGACAGCTGCCTTATCGAGAGCAGCAGGGGAGTCCTTAGGTTGTGCAATAAAGGCATTGATCCATGTGTTCTGTTTTTCCATGTAAGGGCTTGGTTTTTACTTTTTAGTTCCCTTGGACGTTATACTTCCTTACGAGGAACTTCTAAATTTGAGTTCCCTTTAAATATAGAGAATGTTTTTGTCTCCTTGTCTTCATCAGGAATTATTGAAACTTGAAAGGCCAGTGCCTCCATCACTATTCGATCTTCATTGAGGTGTCTTAGTACTACTATTGGCAGAGATGCGCTCTGGTCTTGTTTCCACCTTGCTCGAATACATTTGCAGTCCTAAATGATAGCTTCCATTAGCAGGGATTTATCTATGGATTCCCTCTGCACCATATCACAGAGGTGATTCTGCCACTGTAAACAGGTTTCGGCCTCTTTGTTAAGGAGTTCTTTCACTTTGGATGCTAACCCTTTCAGGACGTGTTGCGCTCACCTGATCTCTGCAAGGGACGTTGGGGCACAGTTGCAGCCCTCCATGGAATGTAATCACCCCTGTCCGGCATCTCCCTCTGTGAGTATTCTGTGGGTTGCGGTAAGTGGTAGCACTGCTCCTGCGCAAATATAAGAGGAGGTGAGTTTGTCAATCTGTGACTGCTTACCCTCTCAAACCCTTCTTCCCAAAGCGTGGTTTGTGTGAGCATGCGCCGACCCATAGAAGCTCACCTGGTAAATATTAATGATGAGCTCTCCGTCTGCTTCTTCTGGCAGAGGCGCTTGTTTAACGGGACCAAGTTCCTTCACTGGCCCCTTGCACGTGGTAGTCTAGTCCAGCAGTGACTATGCCACTTCGTGTTGGTAAGTGTCTTTGTTCTTTCCCTTGTCTCTTCTAGCCTGTTGTTCTTCAGCTCCTTTCTTAAAGTGTTTGTATTGTTCGTTCCAATCTTGTTTCAAAAACTGTCATCCGCTCATTAAATAATGTCTTTCTTCTGCTTTCTTCCGAATAGGTGAAGTTGCGGTCAAGTGCCAGTTTCGGAGCCCGAGACGAAGCCGGATGGAAGAGGAATTAATCTGTGATGATCTGACAACAGGTAAGTGGTGGTTTAAGGATAAGCACAAGGTCTGATGGTAGCACAACCTCAAACTGAATGTTTTTTAAATGTCTAACCTTCTCTTTCGTCTTCCTTGCAGGAGTTGTCTTCATGGATGAGGAGCCTGTCGTGCTGCGGTGTCGAGGTCAAGATTCTGCGTTCCGGAAAGTATGAAGATGGAATAATGGTGCCGGGTACAGCGGAAGATGAGTGCAGATGAGAGCAGGTCCCCAAAGGTAAGTGTGAAGATAGGAAGCTGGATTCCAAGAGGTAAGTCTGCACCCTTGCGGCGGTGAACGTTACGCTGCATGCGAGTGCAGAATAATGCAAAGCGCCGGCCTCTAGGGTTGGAGCATCTTATATAGCTGAGCTTGTGCGACACGCCAACCATGCCTGGCTTGCCTGTCACACCTTGCCACTCCCTTAGTCAGTACGTGCAAGGCAACCCAGAGAAGCAGCCACACCCTATGTTATACATGTGGGGCTGCTCCTAAAGTAAAGTACATGGAAAGTTCCAATAATAAAAGCACTCTTGCACCCAAATGAAGTGTTCCTATTCATTGTTGTTCATAAGCCTGGCGCCAAAGGCTCCAGGACTGTATCCATCATGGGCCCAAGTGTGGTTTTTGTGACTTTGGTCCCGTGACCGTTACAGGACGCTAAGTTTGGATTGAAACATCACGATCAGTGTCGCCTGATCCTACATCGAGTTATGAATGGACTCAGAGTTTTGTAAACGACACCCGCGAGGTAGAAAGGGCTGCCATAATCAACCTCTGAAGCTCATTTGGGTCCATTATCATTGTTTGGGTTTTCACTCAATATGATTACCCCATATGAAGTCACCTTGACTGGTCCCCAAGGAGTCATTAGAGTCACTCTCAGAGGTACTTCTACTACGGGTTACGGGGCTGCAATGATGCCATCTGTGCTTGGGGAGTCATCATCTGATTGTTATTGTCAACTCCAAATACCTCTTCAGTATCTTCCACATCAGTTGATCTACTTGAGGGGCCACCCTGTATCCCAGTCTGTAAATGTGTCACATTCAAGTCATCGAGCGACAAATTTGCTTCTAGGGCTGAGAGCCTGTTGTGGATAGGCGCAAGGCTTTTCCTTTTTTGGGTTGAGATTTTTGCTGTTAGTTCAGTGAGATCATGAGAAAGTTGGGCAGCAAGTTCTGAATTTTTAAAGATACCTGTCTTTTGGGGAGCCAGGTTGATATCACAGTGGCTTCCAGATATCAGTGTATCCCCTTCTTTTGCCCTTTTATTCATCCTACTAACTGAGGGTACATGGGTTCCACCAATTTCTGACAACTTGCTGTAATCCATACCCACGCTCAAGATTTAGTTAGCCGCTATTATATTCACAGCTTGGCTGGCACTCTCCCCCATTTCCACCACTCTCATTTGTTCAGACTCAGCTATGTGTGCGTTTTCCATTAGCTGGTTCTGATGCTTATTTGAAGGCTCCCCTACAGACTTTTCCAGCACCTTAGTAGCATCTTTTGAGTAGATCACCTTTGACAGTTTACCTTCTGAGGGCTAAGTGTAGATATTGGGACCGTCAGTTGTCATATCGTCCCTGGAATAACCACCCCTTCTCGAAGTGGGGTCTACCTGTTTAGTAATTGATTTTCTGGGTGCTCCATGCTGTTATTCATTTCATGCAGTTAATGGTTTCCAAGAGGAGGAGCCATCCTGGATTCACTGGACTTTGTATACTCACTATGGTATTCCTCGGCCAATGTGGTAGAGGGGGGGGGTCTGATCCCCAGGGTGGATGTCGGAAGAGTTGCCTCCAAACTAGCCATAGGCGAGTGGATGTCCAAATTCCTGGTGGACAATTTTGTTAGCTGTCTAGTTCTTATTCTCAAGCAGTTTTTTTCCTGATTCAGCATTTTAACAGAGTCACAGTATGTAACTTTGATAAGCTGGAATTTACTTGAGTTCAGGACGTTTTCAGCTCCAGTTTTCACAGACTCCTGTTCGTGAAAGTGAGGGTTCATAGCTTTTCCTTGTCAATAGCCACAAAGGAGTGCCTCCCCATACCGGCCGTTGCAGAGTTCAGCGTTAAAGGGTGCGTTCTAAGGCCCAAATCTCTAACTTGCTTTCATGCTTACACGCTGACAGTAACAAATTATCACTCAGCTACTTCACACCGAGTGTGTGCAGCAGTACAGAGAATTATGTGTTGAGCGGCAGTGGGCATGCAGTAGGAGTAATAGCAAGGTTAGAGGAAGGGCTAGGCAAAGGGGGTCTCAGATAGCCCTGATGTAGGCTCTGACAGTCAATCCTCCTCCTCCACCTACGTTTCAACACGCAGGGTTTGGGCGAAGAGCCTAGAGAGCAGCTCAAGAGTCAGTGTTCACATTCTCACCCTTTTATTCGAAATCAGAAGAAATGACAGAGACTCACCATGGTCGGTGGCTGTCCGGGGCATCAGGAGTATGAATGTTCCAGGTAATCCTGCAGGGCAGATGCCGGCAGGTGAGAGGGATGCAGCTCAGCCCTCCAACGCTGGGTAATCCAGGGGTCCTCCGGTTGCCCATGCGCCCAGCAGTCCACAGAACACAAAACACTTTGCCAAGTTACTTAGTGCAAGTGCTTTGCGTTCAACTTTGGCTTTCAAAGTTTAGCGTCCGCCTCCAGGCGTTAAGGGGACTGTATTCATTGTTGCATGCATGGCAGAGTCTCCAAAGTTTGCCAACGACAGGAATCGCTGCAGCTCCACAAAACACTTTGCCAAGTCAATTTGCGCCGATCTCAAGGGTATGCAGAAGCAGGGGAGGGACACAACAAAATGAGGAAATGCAATACCTGCCAGCATATCAACGAGAACAGTACCAGACAAAACACCAAGGACAGACACTGAATGCATACCTGCGGAAACACCAGCCCATGACACAGGCACTACAAATGCAAGCACCTATGTGGTAGTATTCGCAAGCAACACAGATTAAACAGATGTAAGGTAACACACAACATGCATACACGGCAGAGCAAATACTGCAGATACAGAGGATACACAACCAAACAATGCGATGGTGGCATGCACAGACTCCATGACGACAGCTCCAATTAGGAAATTACGGGGGTCACTGTAGTAGGGGGCAACCCATTCTTGTGAAACGGAATGTCCTTATACCTGCAATAGGACAGCCCAAAGATGGACTTGATGTGTTTCAACCTATCGATTACACCCAACCCTGTGGAGGAACCACATAAATGGGTGACAATAGGTGACAAAACGTTTTCCTTTTTTGTAGACACAGGGGTGACTAAATCCTGCATCCGGGAAGGGAAATATAGTATGTCAGATGATGCCTTGAATGGTTCCTTTCACAGAAGATATTGAACTTTCTATAGTGGAACATTACTTAGCTTTGCCTCTACTATATTCTCAACAGACACCTGTAAACATACTGGGGAGAGATATCATGAGCACACTTAACATGACCATTTCATTCACTGACCATGGGGATAGTATGTTCTACACGAGGGATACACCTTCTAAACGTGAGGGAAATCATTCAAGCCTATTGTGAACTGAAGGTACAGTCAGGGATGCCAGTAGACGAGGTGCTGTTTCAGTAGGGGACTGAAATAACAATAGCATGGTTCCAAGGGACACAGGGGAAAATGTGGCACTTTCCAAACAAGTACTTATTCAGGCCATCGATACCATTAGATGAGATGGAAGGGACAATAGTGCCACTAGATTTAGAGGCAGTGATAGTTGGGGATGATTGGATAGCAGTGCACAGGACAGACGGCACAGAACGACCATGGCAAGCAGTGATAGCTCTGGCAGAAGGATACAGGTTGACTACATTTACAGATGAAGAACTATTCAAAGACAACAGATCAGACCACGAGTTTGTCTTTGAAATGAGCATCAAATATTGGGTGAGGAGACATTATAGAGAGGTACCACAGAGAATGGAGATGGCGCTGAAAGAACCACCAACCTTTCCCAAGGAGTATTTGGCAAAGGTCCCCAGATTTGCAGGAGTTAACTTCATTTCAAAATAGAAATAAGACGTGGAAACATACAAGACTTCCTCAAGGGTACTGCAAATCACCCTCCATATTCAATCGGGTACTCCAAATGGACCTAGGAAATGTAAAGATGGAAAGCCACTGTTATACAATACGTAGATGACATATAAATTTGCAGCAAGACAAAGGAACAGTGTAGAGATAACTCAGTACACATGTTGACAGTATCGCAGAAAAAGGGTACTAGGTAGACAAAGCCAAGCTACAATATTGCAAGACAGAAGTGTTGTACATTGGAACAATGATATCCAATTATGGCAGAGGAGTAAAACCATAAATGGCAAAAGCTAAACACAAGACAGCAAAACCCACAACTGTAAGACAAATGCAGCAGTTCCTAGGACTATGTAATTACAGCATTGCATGGGTATTCGAGCACTTACACTAGGCCCCTCTTGAGTGCACTGAAAGAAGCACAAAGAAGGGAGAAGGCATTACAATGGACAACAGAAATTAATGAGGCATTTAATGAGCTGAAGGAAGCAATATGCACAGTGCCAGTGTTAGGGTTCCCAGATTATTAAAAGGAATTTTTCATATTCCCCCATTCCGATGGAGTGGTTTTGACCACAGTACTGACACAGAAGACACGCATGGGGCACAAGCCTCTAGCCTAATACAGTGGGATATTAGACCCAGTCATGAGAGGACACTATCCATGTGAACAGTCATTGGTTGCAGCCACATTCTCAGTGGACAAGTCAGCGAGCATTACTATGGCATGCAGCACACCTCGGCTCTCAATGTAGTGAGATGCAGACTTGTCAACCCGGCAACCTTTATCGCTGAAGTCTTACAGAAGGGCGACTATGCATACAACTGCAAGGAAAACATAGAAGAATTCACAGACACTCACAAGGTATAGGAGGACTTACTTTAGGGGGGAAATGTACTTTACATTGGCAGGTTGTCAACCATTGACCAAACGAATGAAGAAAGTCATACTGGGACAACAGTTGTGAGGTTGAGCAGAGATGGGACAAACGAGACAGCGACGAGCGCATGCTTGCTGTCACATTACTCGCCATAAGCAGCATAAATAGTGTCATTAACATTGGCATTGGAGCACAGCAGGGAGAAAGAAGGGACAATTTATTCGGATTCAGCCTACGTGACATCCGCAGCGCATTCTGGGCTGTCACGTTGGAGGAGGATGGGCTTCAGGCATGCTGATGGGTCACTGGTGCAGCACGCACTCCTATTGGGCAGATTGATAGAGGTCCTAGATCTCCCAGAATGAATAGCAATATTGAAGTGCCAAGCAGACACAAAAGGGGAGGATCCCATCTCAGGGGTAATGAAGCAGCAGACACAGAAGCAAAATGCGTGGTATTTTGGGAACATTTTAGAAATGGAGGCCTCATCCCACCCAGGCTCACGATTTTGCAAGAACTATGATACTCAAAGAAGGGTAAAACACATTACCAGTGACACAGATTATGGCGCTGCAGGGAGCTGCACCCATGGAAGAAAAAGAGCTGTGGATAAGGAGGAATGTACAGTGTCTCCAAGACACCCTATGGTGGCAAAACAGTACAGTGAAGGTGATAATGCCATTCTCATTATTGCACACTGCACTGACACAATTACACTATCTGACCCATACAGGGAAGGATGTGCTTGCTGCTCATATTGGAGAAACATGGGTCTTTCCTAACTTGGCGGAACACATGGCTAAATTCATGAATAATTGTCTAGTGTGTAAAGAATATACTGCAGGTCATACATTGAGGGTAGTTAGAGGAGCCATACCTCACCCAGTGGGTCCATTCCAACATCTGCACATCGACTATGTCGGCATTATCCAAGTTTGCCAATGGTGCCACTACATGATAGTGGTTGTGTTGCAATTATCCTGTTGGATCAAGGCCGTTCCTTGTTCCCATCCTGATGCCCTTAGAGCGGCAAATTTCCTGGTCGGGGCCCTCACTTTGCCAATGAGATATTCAGGCACATCACAACCTTGTTAGGAATCCAAAACAAATTCTCCTGTGCATATCACCTGCAAGCAAACGGGTTGTATGAGCACCTTAACGGCTTTCTCAAGGAGGCTATAGCCAAAACTAAAAAGACACAGAACAAAAACTAGCTCCATTGCCTTCCCTTAGCCTTGTTCGCACTGCGCAATAAGCCTGGGCCTGACCACTTTTAACCCCATATGAGGTGGTAACAGGACGGCGCATGTGGTTTGCACTGGCTCCTCCCACTAGGGCAATCAAAGATGCTGAAAGTGTGTCTGATGTATTGGGTCAAGAAATGTACCAGTACACAACTTCCTTGATTGTTAGTGCCTCTTTTATTTCTCACCAGCTGCAAAGACAACAGGAGAGGCCTGAAGCAGGAGAAGAGAGCCACAGCACCAAAACCAACAAGGACTCACTTAAGCAGCCATATTTGTATCCTGGGGATGAAGTACTTTTGAATAATTTCTCCTGAAAATGGATTCTCCATGTTTAACTGGACTGCACATGGTTTTTCAATTATGATTTTTTTGTTGTTGAAATTGGTCGACAAGAACACTTGTTACCACCTAAGTGACATCAAACCCTACAAAACAGTGGCCTCTCCTAGCACCGACATCAACAGAGCCAATGATTCTCAACAACAAGAAGAGCAAAACAGTAACCTGGAATCAACACAGTCCAGCAGAGGACACCCAATGGTTACTCGCTCACAGACAAGAGAGATAAGGCAAGGACTTCCTACACATCCAGCGTGTCGGTACACTTTCTGTTATTTTTATTTCCGCACACATTCATTGCCAATGTGTCCAATTTGTTAGGAGATCCACCACCACACAGAGACATCATCCTAATATGTATTTCCGTGTCTTCATCGCAAAACAAAGAGGTGGGTTTCCCCTACTTCGCTGGCAGAGGGGAAGAGGGGAAGCAGTGATCAATATAAATGAAAATCCAGCCAGCGGAATAAATTGAAGATACTCAAACAGGCCACTAAAAGGCCACCAAAACGGGGAAGGACCCCCAAGAGTCACAACACAGATCAATCCACTAAGAACGAAAAAATCGTTAAAAATACTGTATTTATTTAGAATTTGTTCTCGTTAAAATAAGTATTAAATCATCTGAAGTTCTATACAAAAAATACGCAAGGTGACAACATTAATGTATCAATCATAAAGTGCATCGTGTAAAGTGACTGAATACTAGTTTCTATACTGTTGGCTGTAAGTGAAAAAGTCAGAGAAATAGGAGGAGAACCAGGATGTTGTGAAGGACCACAAATGCTTCTGTATGGCCAGGTATACACTTCATACGAAGGAAATAGGGTAGGGAGAGTCCCTTAAAGGAATATGTGGATTGGGGCATTGAGAAAAAAAAAAAATATATATATATATATACCAACAGTATCCACTATGCTATAGAAACATGTAAAATGAGTTTAGTTAATGTTAACTTGTGTGTATCCAAAAGCAGCAATTAGTTTGAGCCTCTATAGATCCCGAAAACAGTCCTTATTGTTAAAACAAATTTAATAAAGCATTTTTCATTACAATACACATATTATTGACATATTGAGTTGGAAAGGACATTGCTAATAGGAAAGGACATTACTAATTTGAGAAAAAAGCAAGAAACACAAAAAAACGTGATGACAAACAACTGTTGAGTCAAATTACAACAATGAACCGAAAAGCCTGGTTACAGAAGTGCAATGTTCAAATCTTGAAATAAACACAAAAGGTCAAACAACATTGAGAGAATAGACAAATGACAAGCAATTAATGCATCCGACTTTGGTCATAATTAGTCAAACCAAAAAAGAGAAAGAAAGAAAGAAGATACTGCGGCCTTTATTACTATCCCAAGTTCTGCAGTACGATAAATGCAGGTCTTGGCCCGGTATACACAGCAAAAGGATGGAAGGAGGTAGGAGTAGGTAGTAAGGCACACACCCTAGTACAAGCACCGGTAAACACAGTAAACAGAGAAAATGACAAGAAGTAATGGGAGGCAAGCACCAAGTTAATGATCTGGGTGGGCAATGAAGCTGGACCAATGCCCATAATACCACTGAAGAAACCAGCATTATTTGCAGAATGATGGTGCAGTGAAGGTTGGAGAAAACACAGAGTGTAGGTACACAGGAAAGCATCCAGCAATGAAGGTTGACAAGGCAGTATTAATGGATATTGGGCATGCAGATCCAAGTCATACGAGTTGCAGCCATCCAACTAGGGAGGAGTTTACTCACTGTTACACATCAATATGCCAGCACTGGTGGTGTCACAAAAGTACATCAAGATGGACGACTTCCCTAAAATGGATGATAACAAAAGAAAGAAAAGATCAGTGGAAGTAGAAGAAAGGGGAAGAAAGAAGAGGTCAGTAGAAGTAAGAAGAGTGAAAAGAGACAACTATTGCTCACCAGCGTCAGAAGCATCACTGGACGATGTGCCACCTGAACACTGGCTGTTCAGTAGGACAGACATGTTTTTTTGTGTCAGTTATTCCAGCTGTGCAAACATACATAAATGCTAAATGGTTGCATATAACAAGATGGGAGCTGATGCAGACAATAAACTCTATGGTAAATGGCTTCAACGCGATAAAATAAGAGCTCCAAGCAGTAAGGTTGATGGCCCTCCAGAAGAGACATGTTCTAAACCTTCTCACAGCAATGGAAGGAGGAGTTCGTACCAAGATCGGGAGTGCCAGTTGCACGTTCACGCCTGCAAATGATGGAGAGATTAGCACACTGACAGAAGAAGATTATTGAAAATGCACACCGAAATGGAAGAGGAAGCCAAAGGAACAGGAAAAGACCTGAGTTGGTTCTTATACATATGGTCATGGATGCCAAACTGGTTAACGGAGGGACTGAAGGTATATTAGGGGCACTAACATTAGTACTAGCAGGACTGTGTGTGATTAGGATCTGCATTGCATGCAGTCTCAAATCTACTGAGAAAATGAAAGGGGTGAAAGTGCTAGTGGATATAAATGGTGGCGAAGAAAAGGACAAGATAGTGGAAAAACGAAATAACCTGAGGGCAAAGATAAAGGAGTACCCACAGTTGCCGAAAGAGATGATAACATTCGACAATCCCCTTGACAACAACAGATAATGGGCAAAATGGGTATGGTTCAACCTGGAAGGGGACTTCAGTTAAATAACCTGGAGTTTCGACGACCATGCAAATTACTATGGACATCTTGGAGTAGTAACGAAGTACGGTGGTTCGGACGACAAGTCGACCAGAGGGGGGGCTGAAGAGAGGGTCCCTGGAATGCCCCTCTTCAACCCCAGGAACATGACAGTCCGAAGAGGTAAGAGCGAATAGTGAGTGTGAAGCAACTCACTGTTCAGACAGCCCCCAGGAGGGCCAGTAACATCTATATATGCAGACAGATAACTTCTTAGACAACCATTCAAACCTTAACTAGTGAATGTTTTTTTGGACGCAGGGGCCTCAACACTGGTTAATGACCCAGATGCCTCTATGGATGATGTCAACTAATGCTGAGAAACCAGTCACTTGATGTCATTAGTGACACTACAACATGGCACAGTTAGTTGTGAAGTAAACTTGCAGCCATGCCTCAATTTACACAAACATACATGTGCACACATGAAGAACGAGCTTCCACAGTTCTGTAGACAGTGGACAGATAGTGTCACAACCACAGGGTACACAGGGTTTGAACACCCAAATTACCCCCTTTCATATCATCCACTCATCCCACACACAACTAAGAAAGGACCCAGTTGGACCATGGCCTGGCACACCAGGCACCAAATACATGCCCATTAGAAAACCATTGTAAGGGATCCTTGTCAGTACCTTCAATATGGTGGTGCGATCAGCCCCATTAAAGTTTCACTTGTTGCAGACTAGCTGCTGGGTGTGGCTGGGAGTGGAAAGGTATAAAAGGCCACGCCCTAGCATGCAACCCTGCTTCGCGTTGCTCTGCTCAAGGCAGCATAACGCTCACCGGCCCGGCTCCTGCAAGCTCTGAGATACTTACACAAAGACATCCATTTCATCGCTCCCAGCCGCTCCTACAATCTGGTCGCGGTCATCAAAAGTACGAGAATACTTGCGCAGCTGTAAACTGACGAGTCAGCTGTGTCCTCTGCAGCTCTTCATCTCGCGGCTGCAGCTCTTCATCCCGTGGCCGCCGGAACGGCAAAACAACTGCTGCGACTCACTCGGCTCCTGTCACCGCAGCTACGGCAGACACCTGAGAAGGAAGGGACAAGAAAAGACAGTAAGGAACACAAGTGATCGAAGGCAGCGCATGCATTTTAGCAAGAAGCAGGAAGCAGAATATTAAAGCAGATGAAAGGACAATAAGACAAGACGAAGCAGAAGAGAGCGCTAAGTCAGGAACATGAAAAGCAAGTACCAGCAGCTCATAACAGCACTGGGAAGAGATAGACATTTGAAACAAAGGGATAGAGAATAGAGAAGAAGTGCTCACAACAACTTACCACATAAAGAACAGTTCTCCAATGCCGCAGCAGGCCTGGGCTTGGAAGTACAGATCAGTGAAGCAACTGATTTCACCTACCCCAGATAGCACCCCTCCTGTAGGTAAAGCAGGACCGAGAGCCATCCTTCAATATATACACGGTGAGCCAGACATATACATTATTCTGGGAACACGGGGTGCTGGGCGGGAACAGGGTAGACTGCTCAACAGCACTCTAGGCCTATAACATTCATTCCTGTGTCTTCATCCGTAGGTGTAGCCCCATCCCGAGGGTCCACATGGGTCCAGCATGTGGTGAGAGGTTCCGGGCGCTCCCGCAGAGCTAAGGTGAGCATAACAGATAGATATCCATACTGTCAAAAGCTTCTATTATTTTTCTCATTAGCCAAGTGCAGAAATGCTGAATGCAATGCAATCGAAGAGATGCAGAGCAAGCTTCCAGCCACTTATCGCAACTAACCCTATGGAACTACAGGATCATGTAAGGAGGCTGGAAGGACCATATAAGACTAACGTATTGGACACATAGCATGGTATATTAATACATATGTAGAAATCATGTTATAATTATAATGAGGATTACATGAGGCCACACGCCACAGGATGAGAGATGAAGGAAAGCAGAACCAGGCTGCAGAGAACAACAGTCCAGGGCTCGCAGCCAAGGTCAGAGACAAGCAACACATTCCAAACCTAAAACGACAAGGAGCCATCTGCTGAAAAACAGGATTAATTCTCATGAATTGCAGACCCGAGAGCTCGATTTCATGGTCCCCAACCATGTGATGCAGCCGAGCTAGACAATGGTCATTCACCTGCAGTGGGAAGACGAACGGTTCTCAGCAACACAGACATGAAGTAAATCATGAAATCGTTAACAACGGTGCGCTGCTGAGGGCACTCTCACAGGCAAAAGTGGTAGTACTAACAGTTACATTGGGATCACATAGTCATTCTCATCACCTTGGTGCACAGAGCGCTGAGAACAGAGCTGGGTCGATCAGCTCCAGCAAATGAGGGAACCGAAATTGAGGGGAGGGCGGCAGAGGGCGAGGGCCAATGGTAATCCTGTGGCTCTGCAACAATGTAATATACAGTTTCTTGGGGAAGGGGCAGGCCAGCCACCTGACATGTGAGAGGACCAATAAGACAATATCTATAGGTGCAGTTCATAAATGATACCACCCCAATCACCCAGCCAGACAGAGTCTTAGATTTTTTGGGGAAAGGTCCATGTTTTGACACCGAAATCATACAAAATGGCCCAACATGTGCTTGGGAGCAGTGATTCAGGGGATTTTCGAAAGTCCTGTATGATCCCTGTCTGTTTTTTGTAATAAATGACAGTTCTAAATTGCCCTTGACTGAGACCTCAGTTTGTATAATGCAGCAGGGTTGTTTGGCCCTGGGAGCTGAGACGGTGATCCCGTGGAAACCCCCAGTCCTCTGGCATACCTAACCCAACATAACACATCTCCCTTCCTTTACTCACTGGTACAACTCACAACAAGACTGGACACAACACACCTCCCTTTCTTCATACACCAACACACAATCTGCACATCACCAGCACACAGACACACACCTCCAGATAACCAAAGCACCACAATCACTTACATGGAGGGAAGCCTGTTGCCAGTTGTTATCAAACAAAGTTCCTCGAGGGCAGGGGGTCCTTGGGGACTGCAGGGTAAGTGTCCTTGGACGAGATACGATATCCCCTTTTTCCAACACACCCTACCCGACATCCCCTCTGTTTTTGTAGAATATAGGTCAGCAGAGTCCTGTCACACCCCTCAACAAGTCAAAGAGAAAATACCATGGGAAAGTAAACCCACTTTTAACCTTTAAAAGTAACCTAGTTCCACCCTGTTCAAAACCCAGAGGACATTTAATACATCCAAGATATCCTTCCTATTCTGACATGTTTGCACATGAGATACCGACAGTCACAAAAGGAAACCTAAACATTCGCAGACAAGGAAGAAACATCTCAGAAGGATGAGTACCCATAGGAATCAATGCTCTATGGATTCCTATGGGCAGTCGCCATTATGTCCCAATAGTGAGGCCAGGTAAGGTAAGGCCTCCCACTACGACCATTCCCACCTGAAACCTATTAAGCATCTCAGTCACTATACAAAGCAGAACACACAAGCACACTGGGAGCGAGCTGGGTATGCTGGATGGTGCACAGAAGCCAGAGGGAGAGAAGATCAGGTGGAGAAACCCTGGAGAAGGACTGATAAAGCACTTAGCCCGTGAGTGTGAGGGAGGCTGCAGTGTGGCGATGGGTCTGTGACTAGAGGAAGCCAAACCAGGGTCAGCTGGGGATTCCCTGGCAGCACCCAAGCCAGAGCTCCTCCCCTGGGCACAGGACTAAAGGCCAGGACTTTGATCGGCAGGCGGGTAGACCCTGACCTCATGGATATCTCATTAAGGCCCACCAAAACTCCCAAAAATGACACAGTGCCAAAAAGGGGATCTAGCGAAGTGGGAGCAAAATCAGAGAGAAGGATTATGGGACTTGACGTCCAAAGACATTTTGGTGAGAAAAGCTGAGAGAGGCGATGCACACAGAGGGGCAATTCTTCTAGAGTAGTGGCAAGGCGGGCAGAGCAGAGCAACAGGCCGAAGGGATGAGAACAAGAATCTAGAAGCTGAAATCCCTTTTGTGAGAGACTGCTGCTTCCTAGAAGCCGAAAGGGTTGACAAGCCAGCCCTACCAAGAAGAAGAGAGAATGTCTTATTTGCTACCATGTTAACAGCTGTCCTCCCGGGTGAATGACAGAGTTGGGAAGGCACCAAAACAGATAGAATAAAGGCCTTGACTTCACATCAAACAATGTGAAAGTGGCAAGACTCCCAAAGCAAACGGAGTGCTTGCAACAGTTGCCAATAGAAATTAGGGTAACATATGTAGAGATGAACCACGAGGGAAAATGAACCCATTGTTCCGAACATTTATATATGAATACAAAGTAGCATAGTGGTCCGGCAAGAAGGAAGTTGCCCAATCAAAGGTTTCTGCATGGTTTGATCCCAGCGGAGGGAAACCGCAATTAAAAAGGGAACTTGTGTAAAATTGAGAACTCTAAATACCAGGATGTATTGCAAAGTCAAATAGAAGTCAAAGTGGTCATGCAGAGAGAAAAAAAAGTCCTTGCAGTTTTAAATGTATTCAACCAGGAGAACGAGACTCAAACCCGACAGATGGAAGTCTTAATGAGATGAATAAAGCTAGGGGAAGGTAACCCCAAAAATTAATGTGAAAAAAGATTTTAGCCCGAATGTGGGGAGCCTGTGCTGACCTGTGACCAGATTGATAGTCATTGTTTTGTTGAACTGCACAAAGGACAAGGGGGTTAACCTGGACTTGGGAGACTGGAAACCAGTAAGGTCGATCCCTCCAATTTGTGACTGGCAATTCGAGAACACAGGAGGCACTGGAAGGCAGTGAAGGCTGCCAACGTATATTAGCAAGTCAGAGCGGGGCTGAGTGCAAAGTGTTCCACCCAAACCCGCGTGCTACAAAACTTATTAGTGTCAGCAATTGGTGACCAAGCAGACGAGGTGTGTGAAAAGGCCAGATTTCCCAGAGTAACGATGAGTTGTGACCGCCACGATGGATCGGCGTTCAATAATGTTCGAGCACAGGTATGGGATGCATTGAGGCGCACGTTTCCAGATATTCCAGATTTACATTCAGTGATGCAGTGTACAATGGAGGAGAACGAGGATCCTACGCAATTCATACTACGGGTGCAGGATTTATGGAGAAGCGAAACTTGCACGGCGTGGAACCAGTCCACCGCCTTGTTTTATTTTATCATCAAGAAAGGGCTCCCGAAGGAGGTGCAGAAGGCCTTGGACAAAATAGCTGGGATAGAAGCCAAGGGTTGGCCTGAAATACAGAATATAATTGTGCACCACTGCAGGAGGATCAAAGAGAGAGAAAAGGAGATAGCACAAAAAAGGCTGGCATACGAGGCGAAGCTGGTACAGAACAAATTAGTGAAGGTCGCCACCTTCAACGCCAGCGCAAATACAGACCGAGAAAACGAGGGGGACGAAGGAGCGGGAATGAGACCAGCAACGATAGCAGCACTGCGGGCCACAGGAGGACAAGGGCAGTGGAACGGAGAAGAGCAATACGGTGGACAACAGTGGCAAGACAGACCAGCAAGAGGAAGAGGTGGGTACCGTGGCCAGAGAGGGGGGTTTGGAGGTATGGGAAATAGGGGATTTGGCGGCCAAGGAATGAGAGGCGTACCACAAGGGTCATGCTGGAACTGTGGGAGATGGGGACACTATTCCAGAGATTGTAGAATGCGGCCTTCAGGGTATTTCCAGGGGCAACAGCCCATGGAGAACGAACAATGGTGGGGGTGTCCACACCCAGGTAGCCCCTACGGACTACCGATGGGAAGTGGGAGACAACAAGACTACTGCTATAACGAACCTCAGGTACAGCAAGGACAACAGCCACCACCACAACCAATGGCAAGACAAAATGCAGTGGGAAGCGCGACCAATAATTGTTATGCAACATCTGCAAACAGTGCGCTCGCACCGTACCGCGGCATGACCGTGATCAGAGATAATGTCTTCTCCGTGCCAGGGCAAGAAAGACATTCAGATTAGAACAGCCCACAGGGAACACTTGCGTGTCCAGTCCTATCCACCACCCAATGTGCAGAAGAGGAACCACTAGTGGGGGCAAAGATAGGAAACAAGCAGTTTATCTTTATGGTAGACTCTGGAGCAGAGAAATCATGTCTTATGGAACGGCGGTTTCCGCTCTCAGGCAGGAATTTAGAGACACAGGGGTTCTGTGGGGCTATTTTAAAAGTTCCTTACACTAAAGATCTTGATATAACGGTGGGGGAAAAACCGTGCACGCACCCTTACTGTACTATGAAGATGCGCCAATAAACCTGCTGGGTAGAGATTTATTGAGCAAATTGAATATGACAATCTCTTTTACAGAACGAGGAATAGTGTGCTCAACACCAGATGTATGCCCAGTACGAGCAATGTTGATGATCAGCACAGTAATGCATGAAGTTGTGGTGCAAGGGGTACCCATTGATATAAGCATGTTCATATATGGTATCAAGGTGTTAGCACGAGTGGTGCCAGAGATAACGAGAAAATACATGGAGAACACCATCAGATTTCATATTCCGCCCAATTGCACACACAGACATTGTACCAGGCACGATAATGTCCATAGACATTGCGGCTGTTCAAGTATCCAGCAAACGTATTGTGATCATAGGACTGGACGCGCAGGGGTGCGAGTGGAGGACTGTGTTATGCATACAGTACCTGACAGCGTTCACAATAGGGAACAACAGATACGAACACCACCGACTCCAGCAAGGGTATTGTGAAAGCCCCAGCATTTTTAACAGGGTGTTACCGGAAGACATTGGAAACATAGATGTAGAGAGCACCATCATTCAATATGTAGACGATTTGCTCGTCTGTAGCCATACAGAAGAAAAGTGTCGAGAAGACTCGATAGCACTACTGAATGTGCTAGCTGCCAAAGGATACAAGGTAGACAAAGGGAAATTGCAATACTGCCTTGCCGAGGTTGTACACCTTAGACAGTTAATCTCAAAAGATGGGAAGCGAATACTCCCAGACAGAGCAGCTGCTATACGCAACATAATAATACCAAAAACTGTGAAAGACATGCAAAAATTTCTTGGCATTTGTAATTATTGCCGAGCATGGATCCTTGATTACGCGGCATATACACGCCCCCTACTACAAGCATTAAAATATGCACAGAAGAATAGGGCGACAATAAAATGGACGCATGAAATGATAATACAGTACTCGAAATTAAAACACCTTATCGCTGACGCCCCAGTCCTCGCGAACCCAGATTAAGAGAGGGAATTTTTCTTGTTTTCACACTGCAATGGGACACTGATGACAGCAGTACTGACACAGAAGACATCACTAGGTCACACACCATTGGCTTACTACAGTGGGACACTAGATCCAGTAATGCAAGGTCATTTCGCGTGCGAACAGGGCCTCGCAGCTGCGGCCTTCGTGATTGAAAAAAGCGCCACCATTGTCATGGGATGTTATGCTATATGCAGAGCATTCCCTGTTCGCCATCCTTGAGCGATCAAAATCAACACTAACGACACAAAGAGCAACAGCATATGTGTCACGATGCCTGCCCCCGGAAAGCCAGACCAGGCCCAACAGCCCCGGAAGCAGGCATTATGCCACTTGAAGCATGCTCAAAAACCCCAGTTAGGGGCTGATTGGCTACAGTCCTGGCGCCTATGGCGCCAGGCTCATAAGAATAAAGTCAGTCCTGGCGCCATGGGTGCCAGGCTCATTACAGAAAACTTACCTGATGCAGACCATGCTGCATACCTACCTGATGCAGACCTTGCTGCACGAAGCCACAAGCCAAATGAGGCTTAGAGGGACTATTTTACCTCAGGGACTCCTTTCCTCTCGGGTGGGGCTGTGGAAGAATACTTACCTGGGACTTCTTCCAAGGCTATTTAAGCCACACCCGGACAGCCACACGTGCTTCGCGTTATTCTGCTTGCTGCAGCGTAACGCTCACCGTGTCTTCAGCAGCTCCAGTCTTCAGCCACGCCCACTTCAGCCCTGGAACACCTGGAACAAGAAAAGGAGAAGGAGAAGAGGTCAGAACAAAACCCTTACCTGAATCCTTGATCCAGCACATCGTCGATCTGGAAGAGAGAAGCCTTCACAGGTGCATTGCCACGCACCTCGCAGCGCCGCGCTGAACTCACCATCCGGGGGCTGCATTCCTTTACTCCATCGCAAACCCAGCATCTCCAGGCCATTCTTCAACACCTGGGGGAGACAAGAACAAGTAGGTGAGCAAGGGCAATACAAACCACCCCCAAAGACTTACCTGATTACCACATGGGGGTACTCACCTCATCTCGGGTCGGCGCAGTCAATTCTGCATCACCGCCGCACCCCGGCCCCAAAGGGGAGAACCACAATAGACTTACCAGGATCTTACCAATTGCCACTTGGAACTCTTCTGGTGGTTTAAATCTGCAACCTGCAAGGAATCTGGCAGAGTGAAGATCAGACTTTTGAACTCTTACGAACAATTGGACTTTAGAGTCAATACTGGAACTCACCAATTCCTCCACGCCAGTGAAGTAACTGGTCGTCTACGCGCCCCTGCGCTCGACGCAGGATGGAGAGAGAGGATGGAGAGCCCATCTTTCCAAATCTTCAGGTGAGATTAAGAGGGGACTTCAGGAGTGTTCCCTTTCTCCATTGCAGAAAGATATTCGTACGAGCCCAACTAACGAAGCTAAGTGGGTCTGTCCAGTCTGTCATCTGGGCTCTAAGTGTTACTCTGGTGGAAGCAACAGCGAGCCAGTCCAAATCGACGCCCCCGTGGGAATCAGGTGAGCGTAACAATATGAAGTAATAATTTCAAGCCCCAACGTACACGTTGTGAGGTGCAAGACAGTGAAACCAGCAACATTTATTACAGAGTCATGCACGATAGAGGACATACAAGAACACGATTGTGCCACATATGAGGGGGAAGGTGACAACATCCCTAAAGCAAGTGAGAATGCCCTACAGGAGGGAGAAATATATTTCATAGATGGGTCAGCATCAATAAACCCTGAGACAGGGGAAAAACACGTTGGAATGGCGGTAGTGCACATGGAAGAAGATGAATATGAGACAATTGTGCAAAAGTGCCTTCTATCCCATTATTCAGCACAGGCAGCAGAACTAACTGCCTTGATTGAAGCCCTGCGCACAGCCTAAGGATGTGTGGTGACAATATATTCAGACTCAGCCTATGCAACTACCACAGTGCACTCAGGGCTGTCACAGTGGCGTAGAAGGGGATTCAGGAGGGCGAACGGTTCGCCAGTACAGCATGCGACATTGTTGAATGAACTGATAGATGCATTAGCAGTACCATCGGTAGTGGCAGTGGTGAAATGCAAAGCCCATACCAACAACACAGACGCAATCTCATTGGGAAACGCGGCAGCCGACACAGCCGCGAAGGAGGCCTCTTATTTCAATGTGACACCAACACTTGAGTGCATCACAAAAGCAACCACCACAGACCCACGAGAGGAAGCATACAATAATACCCCAATAGCGCAGATAATAGAGTTACAAAAACGAGCGTCCCAAGAGGAGAAAGAACTGTGGAGCAAACGGGGAGGTACACAATCAGCCACAGATCTCATTTGGAGACAAGAGACGACAGGAAAGGTTGTAATGCCCAAAGAGTTACTAGAAATAACATTCCAACAGTTGCATTTCCCCGGCCATGTAGCAAAGCAACACATTGCTGCAGACATTCAGGAACACTGGTTCATCCCCAATTTACAAGAGCACCTGTCAAAATGTATTGTAGAATGTATAACATGCCAAACATATAATTCTGGAATGACATTAAGAACACTGCCCCGACCAACAGGACCATTTAGAGAGCTATGCTGATATGGGAGAGCGGTGTAACAGAGCAAGATATTTGAATGTGGTGATGTGCCCCTTTTCAAGGTGGGTGGAAGCGGGCCCATGTCCCCACCCAGACGCAAAATGTGCGGCCAAGTTCCTCATGCAGGAGGTGTTTTCACGATGGGGGATATGCGATGTGATTAGATCAGATAACGGCACGCACTTTGTGAATGACCTCTTTAAGGAAGTGACATCACTTTTGGGGGTGAAGCACAAATTATGCTCAATTTATCACCAATGGCGAATGGAATGGTAGAAAAGATCAACGGATTATTGAAGAGTAAGTTGTCTAAGTTTTGTAACACATTGAAAAAGAACTGGGTTTATTGCTTGCCCCTATCACTGTTCCAACTCAGGACGCAACCGTGTAAAGACCACCATTTGAGCCCCCACGAAATTGTAACTGGGAGGAGAATACACACGCCAGTATGCCCGATTAGAAGAGCATCGGATGCACACAGGGCTGCCACAGTGCTTGGGGAAGAGTTCAAGGAATACCTAACCCAGTTAACACGCGCAGTACGCAGCATAGCGCGACAAATAGCACCGCCTTTTACTGAAAATGTGATAACTGATACTACTACACAGTTAGTTCAAGCGGGCCACTAATGCCGGGGGCACATGTGTATGTCCGCAGCTTTGTGAGAAGGTGGAATTCACTAAGGTTTCATGGCCCCTACGAGGTCATTTATAGTACACCCACCACGTTGAAGGTAAAGGGATTGAAGTATTGGGTGCACTTATCCGATGTGAGGAGGGCACACAGTAGTACAATCCCCCAGGAGGAGCAAGACAGCGCTACTGGGACAACAAATGAGGTTGAAGGAAAATAACAAACGAATCAGTAAAAGAATATGCAGAGATAAAAATGATGATCTGTATTTTGTCTGCACAGCTTACTCCCTCCTTCTGTCTTTTCTGTCTCTTCCCCCTCTCCTCTTCCATTGGCCAGCATGTTGTCTAAATACCTCACCTATCTCTCCCCCCCTATCTCCCACCTTCATTTTTTGATGGTTGTCTCTACAGCCAAAGTACATGAACAATAGAGTAACAGAACAAGCCTGACTGAAAATAATTATTAAACGTGAAGTTGAACAATAATGTAAATATATGTATATATTTTGATGACTTAACAAATTGATATCGCCCCTCCAGGTGAACAATGGCTCAACGACCCACGATCGGAGAGAGCGAATTAATGTTAGATAGCAATAGGGTTGCCATTAGGGCTAAAAGGTTCAGTTATGTTGAATGTGTTTTGAAATGTGCTGCATTTTTTATGTCAGTAATGTTGTTTTTTGCAGCTTGGTATTATGCCCTTTTATCTCTTGTTGATGACATGCAAAGGGGGGGAGCAGGGCTAACATGATAAGAGAAGGATCACAAATGATATGGACTGGGGTGAAGACTATATGGCAGGAGTCACATGAAATTACTGTTAATAAAACAGATGGAATGCAACCCTCGGAATACATCACTGTGGGATCAACAAGTGTGTCAGTGTTACATTTCGATGTGAATATGAGTAATGCTTATGGATATATATGAATATGATGGAGATTATTATTGGACAATTTATTTAATCAACACTAGTATTAATGCACAGACAACCATACATCCTACCTCACATAATATTGCTGCTACTGATGATGATACATATGCCATATTGAATAGTAATGATACAACATGGGCTCGGATGTTTCCAATACATTACAAAAGGGTGAAAAACAATGATCTTGAAGGGAGGAGGAGGAGAAAAAGGGGGGCGGTAGGGAAAAGATACGACATCTATCACGACCTGAGGTTAGATGAAAGAGAAGATCCCCCGCCACCCTGATCGATCAAATAAATGGTATTCTGACATGAGTGCCACGGCGAAGCAAGCAACAAATGAGAGTTGCTACGTCTGTTCACTCATCCCGCATGCATCAGGAACACTGAAAATGTTAGTACCACAGGAGGTGCCCTTGTCGGAGGCCCAATGTTTAATTCATCTGGTTTTATGCAGAATAAAGAGCACATTCCAGGCGCACACTGTCACATTGGTTAAGCTGGAGAATGAAAAAACATGCACAAGCCGGCACCAAGGAGTAATTTGCCTCGAGGAACCATTTCGTGTCATCAAGGGGACACGATTTGCAGAAAATAAATGGCACGAAGAAACAATACAATGCAAAGCAAAGCGCTTCGAGGCCTACCAAATGACACTTTCCAATGGATAAAAGGGACATGTGACCCCATCTAGTCGCAACATGTCGCAAAGCTAACATGGGTCACAGCATTAGAAAAACCTATCAAAATACAAAAAGAAGTGCCACATGAACTGTGTTTCCATGGGGAAGGGAAAGTGAACGTGGGGGAAGCAAGGAGATGTAACAAAATGGTGATAATTCCCGACATGAAGAAAGGCACAGCTGCACTAATGGACATGTATTGGGTTTGCAGCAAACAAGCTTACCTGCACCTCCCTGCATCGTGGAAAGGAACTTGTGCTTTAGCGACACTCCACACAGCCCTGATGGTAATACCAGAGGGCCACATCCAAGGGGGAGCAGAGCAATCGGCTGGCATATCGGCAGCAGAGCAATCAGCTGGCATATCGACAGCAGGGCAATCGGCTGAACCATCGGCAGCGCCCCAACTAATGAGTACAGAAGCTCCAGCA
This sequence comes from Ambystoma mexicanum, assembly GCF_040938575.1. NCBI lineage: Eukaryota > Metazoa > Chordata > Amphibia > Caudata > Ambystomatidae > Ambystoma > Ambystoma mexicanum. The sequence continues at coordinate 874,059,842 of NC_090941.1, forward strand.
TATGAACTATTGTCAGAATATGAACTGAAGAAAATATTGACACAAAGTAAAAGATCCTCCAATTACATCTCATCCGAATCATCAAATCTCCTTACTGAGATCCCGCAGAAATACAAGCTCTTTTCATCAGCAGAGACATTCTTTGCCTCACGTCTCGCCCCTGGACTACAAGCACGAGCAAACGCCAAATGGTTGCAGATCGTGCGCTGGGAGCTCATTCAATTGGCTAATGACACTGAAGAGGGGTTCAACGTGATAAAGATAGAGCTCTGCGCGTTGCGCCTAATGACAATGCAAAATAGATATGTCCTCACGGCGATGGACAGTGGGGTTTGCCAAAAATTGGGGGGGCGTGTTGCACATTTGTGCCAACTGAAGACGCTGATAACGGGACATTCTCCCATGTGATAAACGCAGTGCACAACTTAGGGGAGAGAATGAGAGCAGAAGGAGGAGCAGAAGAAAGTACATGGTTCGACAATTTGTTCAGCTGGATACCATCATGGGTAAATGTGGCAATGAAAATACTGATCCCCATTATCGTTTTTTGTGCTCCTGTTCTTTTGTGTGTGCCAACTGGGACTACGGTGTTGTGAGAAAAGCATGCCAACCTCGGCTATGATGATGGTGACAATAGGCCGACCGACAACGGTAGCTACCATGATAGATGCACAAATGTAAACAGGGGAATACACAACACCACAATAAAGAATGACAGCAATTTACAGGCAATATGGGGATATAGTGGATAATTTGCATTACACGACAATAAAGGAACCAAGAGAGTTGCAATGGTACCAAGAAGTATGGGTAGATCTAGATGGGGATGGAGGTATTTACTTAATGTGTACCCCAGGTGAATATGCCAGAAGAGGAAACAGCCTTAGAACCGTTTGCAGAGCTTGGATGCCCATAAAAGGTAGCCCTGCGTGGGACGAGGCGGTGGCAGAGGTTGAGTACTACCAAAGGGCGAATGAAAAGAATAAAAAGTAGAAGTATTTGTTACTTTAGATGTAACGAAAGGGGGGAATGTGTGGGAGCGAGGGGCCAATGGGCCCCTCTCTACCATCACTTCTCAGTACAAAACTTGGACCAAGTGCCTCTAGTGTTGGGTACGCCCCTCGCCCTTATGCAATACTAACTTTTGGTTATATTTGCGTAGATGGGACCACCGAGCAGGACACAGGGCATCCATTTTCTGTACCCCCTTTCGACTCCATCTTGGTAACTAGGCCTCACTGCGATAGTACAAAATGCATCTCCCCCTTTTGCCTGGTGCTGTGGCTCGGACCACATGGCCCCCACCCTCGTCCCCACTCCAACTGGAAAACTCTGCGGCTCCATTCTCACGCTGAGGCCGGAGCTACTTGCAACAAATAATAAATGTAACACATCCCTTTTTCCCCTGAGATCACTGTCCTGCATGTGAACCAACATGAGCTAAGCACATAGCTCGTCCATCTCCACAAAAGTGTCCTTGCCCTCTTACCCTCGCCAGATGAAACTTATTGCCATTCTAACCCTGTGTCCTTGCAAGGCATCCCTTGCATGTGCCAGACTGCCAACCTCACTATGAAGCCCACCCAACAGACCCCCCAACTAACATTATACCCCTGTGCAGTATAGCGTGCCCAATACAAACAAGTGCCACATACCTGAGATTCTTGTGAGACTAACCCTATAGTTCAAATGACAGTATTATAGTGGTCAAGGCCCTTAAACCTTTGACCTGTGTAACCCAAATGTGTAGATGATGTAAACCATTGAGTGATTTCTATAACGACATAATACACTACAGAGAGTCTTTTGATCAACTGTTATTTAGTGCATGCATTACTCAGAATGTATTTTCTTAGCTTAGATAGTGACCACCGTGTTTCACAGCGACCTGACCTTCACCCATCCGGAGCACAAATGTCTGACGTAATCCTCCTGCCAACCAAGCAACTAACCCGGAGGAAGAGATCCTGCCCACATCTAAGTCACCACAACAGCTAACCAATCCTGGTCCAACATAGCATCATATGTTAAAAATGTAGATGTACTATATAAATGTGTTGTAACCTTGATGTGGTCGGAGCGCTCTGAGAGATCTAGATAAACTTTCCTTAAAATTCCCGCAGCCTGCACTTTTGTCCCTTATTCCCTGCCCAGGGAATGTCTGTTTATTCATTTTTACAAGTGTTAGTCAGGGTGGGCACAAACATTCTTCAGCGCTGCAGCTATGGTATGGACTTTTGGGTGGCTTCTGGTGATCTAGACTCGACAAATGGAGGGGACCTCGGACCCTCACCAAGTCTGGACCCTAGGGACATCTTTGTTAGTTTCTGATGGTGGGAAACCCACCGACGGACATTCCTCTGCACTCAGTGACTCTTGACTCTCTACAGTGGGAAAACGTGGTCAGTGGTGATGGTAAGGATGTCTCTTAAAATATTCTTAGGCAGTTTGGATCTTTTGCAGCTCTGGGTGTCCAGCAGCACTGTGGTAGGGTAAACCCTCTTCGGGGCAGGAGACAGCAACCACTTTCAGCAGTCACAAAACACACCGCTGGACGATGGGCATTAACAAAGGATTTCTTCAACTCGAGATGTCCGGGCACTCCTCTTCATGACTCACCGGATGGCAGGCTCACAGCACTGGCTCCCAGGGCACTTCAGATGAAGGGCAACAGTTTTGCATGATGGTCCCTCATAGCTCAGGGAAAGGTCTCCTCTGCAGGGCCTCTCTGGATCAGTCCTTGGAAGAACACGGCAGATTTAAAATTACAGTGAAGAATTTGCAGCAGCAGACTTCTCCTCCAGTTGGGCTTCAAGGAACAGCTTCTTTTCGCTTCAGCTACGACTTCAGCTTTTGAACACATTGGTAAGTGAGAGTTCCCCAGATATGCACACCTGTTCCCCATTCACTCTGGCTGAGCCAGGCTCAGCAAGTCAATCACACAGAAGGGCATTCATGCAGGCAGCCAGCCAATCAGGCTCACAGGCATTCAATCCATTCACTCCACCCAGACACCCATAACAAAGAATGTGGATTTGGGTAAGTACCCAGCCTTTCAGCACATTAAACTGAATTCATGTCAGTTTCAGTTAGGGCTGTCTCATTCCTTGTGTCACACACACAGAAACCAGACACCCATAGGTGAGTTAACTTCAGACTCCAATTCGTACATGACCCAGCCCTAGGGTGTACACACAACGCACACCCCCTCGGAAGGCTCCAGTCAGTCTGACAGGAGGCAGCCCGAGATCCATATATGGTGTTTCCACCCAACAACCAGTCAGGAGGAAAGGGAACAGGTAATTTATTTTATTTATTGGACATTTGTATGGTGCCTATACACAAGTGTTTCCAGGTGCCATGAGACAAGATGCAGGCATGGGGGGCAAGATATAACAACAACATAACCCCCCAAGATGTGCGTCCTCCTTTGGACTTGCAGGATTAATTCCATGAATGGGGTTTTCTTTGTGCTTGATAAGGCGTTTTTGTAGTTTACGTGATGCGTCCCTCAACACGCCCATGTTATTCCCAGTTCTTCCTCATTTTGTGTGAAGAATGGGGAATATTCATGTTCCGCCCCCTATTTATTTCTTTGCTCTGGCAATTCCCACACTTTGCTCTGTGTGTCACGCACAGCGCACATCAAAGCACAAAGTAGGTACTGCCCAGCACAAAGTAGGTCTAGTCCTGCACAAAGACCGACTTAAGTTTTGCATGGGGGGCAAAGTGTACTTTTTCCCTTTGCGCCATGCAAACCTTTCTATAAATCAGGCCCTTGGTCTCATTCATTCTGTATGGGAGATTATGGGGCATTGATACACAGCTAGCATAGAAACCAATTTTGATTCAGATTCTTACATGATCAAAGCCTATAAGGGGCAAACATATAGGAAACTATAGGAAACTACTGATGAATATTATGAGTCTAATTACAGCACAGAGATTGTCCAGGTTTTACCATGTGAATCTGTTATTTGATAGTGTCACGACAGATCTTTGTTTATATTCTGAAAATATTAAGGAAAAGATGGGATGAGGTCAAAAAGTAATACTCAGATTATTATAACGGCATGCTAAATGAAAAACGTTTAATAACTGGGCTATTGTTATACTAACTAGCAACTAAAACTCATTGAGGCTTTCAAAGGTATGTTACTCAAATGTATCGACACCTGCTGTGTGCTCTGTAGTTTAAACTCTCTATGCATTCCTTTCTGGTGCTCTATATGCTGGGCAAAAGGAAAGGCGTGGACGCTGCTGAATAACGTTGCTCTTCTAACTTAGGCCAGGTGAAGATTTTGAATGGTTTCATGTTCTTACTATGGGCATCTAACACTAAGCTGGCTATTACCCATGCTAAAAGAACATAATATCAAAACTCTAAAAGTTGTGTATCATGTTTGTAGATGTTCTGAATTAGGGTCTATACAATGGGCCTTATTCAGAGTTTTCTGCGAATGTTAATACCGTTAATCCATATTAGCATTTCCGGCTGGGGATGCAGCAGAATCCCTGGCGTACTACGGGTACACAGTCGCATGCACAAACCCATGCCGGAAACAGCAATACCGGATTGCCAGTATTAGCGGATGAATGGGAAAATCAGATGACAATCCCAGACCCAAAATGGCGGCAATAATGGATCTGCCATAAAAATGGCAGTAACACCGAAAGGCTCTGATACCGGGGCCGGAAACAGAAATGCAGTCGAAACCGGAAGGACTGCATGGTCATCATTAAAAATCCAATCCAACTCAATGCACTCGTTCCTACAGCCATTCAACCCAGAACTACTTGCAAAAGATGTCACAGTAGCAGAGCACCCCAGGCAAGGATTCCCAACAACGCAAACCCAAGATTGCTGATGCTGAACTAACATCCTTGGTGCACACTGTGCTGCAGTATGCATGTGAGTTGTTTGGATCCAGGTAGCGCAAGCAAAGCTGCTAGAGGAAGATCGCCATATGGAGAGAAGTGGTGGGCAATGTGGCAGCTTTCAGGACTGTCCCCGCACAAGAAAGGACTGTGGAAGAGGTAGGAAGACCTCAACACCAAGGTACGCGCAGCCATAGCAAAGCACAGGAGTTAGTACACAGCCATGGGAGGAGCGCCTCAGCAGGATCCTCCACATGGAGCAGATCGAGGGCATTGGAGATGCAGACGTGGGGGCGGGTACCCAAGGAGATGTCAGTAAGTACAAGTGCATGTACATGAACACGCCACCCCCCCTTACATGCATCCACAAGCAGTGCACAGAGTAACAGGTATGGTAAGTAGCATGACCCATGACATGCCACACAGTGCACACCTGTCATTGGCGGTGGTACCCCAAATAAATGCACATGCATGCACATTGCACACACCCAGCATGACCCCTCTCCTGGCATGGCCACCCATTTGAGCAAAACGATCCATGTGAGACACATGATACCAACAACACTGGGGCACACACATCATGGGATGGGTTGAAAACATAACTGATGACATGTGTGGCATAGTGGTGACAACCCATCTCATCGCTCCAACAGTTCCCTCTCCACAGACAGCGATGAGGCAGGACCCTTACATGCAGCCACAAGGAAAGCCTCAACTCCTGCCCAGGTCAGACACACTGAAGGCCCAAACAAGCAGCATGGCAAACAAGCCAATTGAAGGAACACATGCAGCAGCAGCTACCCAGCAAGCACCACCGCCAGCAGCATCAGCTTCCCAGCAAGCACCACCTTCAATGGCAGCAGCTGCCCAGCAAGCACCAACTGCAGCAGCAGCAGCTGCCCAGCAAGCACCACCTCCAGCAGTGCAGCTGCCCAGCACGCACCAGTTCCACCTGCAGACACTGTTGAGGTGTTAAACATCAGCACAAGTGGTGACAGTGCACACGTGCCACAGGAAAGTGCCCTGACACTCACCACCACTCCCCTGTGCCATTCCCCCATAACATGCCACAGTTGAACATTGCCGAGGAGAACGACTGAGGAAGAGGATGTGGCCATGGAGTCATACAAGACATATGAGGGGAACACGACACCTGGCTTCTGTTCTCCACATCGTTAGGCAGAATCACATGCAGCACCCTTGAGGAACACTACATGCAATTAACACAACAAGTGCCAGTACAATTTCATCTTTAGTACAAGCCTGTACTAAACAGTAATGTGGTAGCAGTGGCAGAGCAGCCAGACTTATCTCAAGAGTAAAGTGAGCAGTAGAACAAGTTACACAAAGGAGCAAACAATACTTTGATTCAAACAAACACTTACTCAAGGTTTCTTGGTAAAAGAATATACATTTTTGTACACAGTCATTTGGAAAACATCACACTAGCAAGAGCAGCTCAATATCATATACTAATATACTACAAATACACAACCAATAAGTTACGGAACAAGTTCAGCTCCCCTGAAGTGGATGCAAAATGGCACTTCAGATACTTTAAAAAGGGGGAAAAAGACAAAGTTATAAGAAATGAATCACAAATACTTTCATAGGCAGGGCAAAGGGTTTCAGTTAACTACAACCAGCAATTCAGTTCATAGGCCTGGGTCAAAGTCAATGGTTCAGAGTCTTTGTATAGGATAGCACAGTTAAGTCTTTGCCACAGATCTTAGAAGAATTTTCTCAGACAAAATGTTAGATGTTGGTTTAGGGAAGGACAAGCCTTTGAAGTCGGGAAAGTGTCACAAACTTTCAGCGTGGCCGAAAAGATTTCTGGACCGCGTTTGCACAGTACCTTTAAAGTGAAGAAGAGCTGTAGCTGAGGCATTTGTTGCTGGCAGTTCGAGCAGATCTCGCTGTTCCTGAACTTCAGTCGTAGGGACAGGAGGGAGGATGTTGGGAGGTTCCTGGACTGCCCAGGGAAGAGGCCACAAGCTTGGCAAAACGTTGCTTTCAGGTTTGAGTGCCTTAAAGACCACTGGTATCCTTCCCACTGGCTATCTAGTTTTCCACAGCACTCTGTAGAAAATTCAACCAGGAGGGGACAGTGTCCAGGCAGCTTGCGAGTTGGTTGTTCCCACCAAACTCAAGGGAAGAAGTTACCCTTGAAGGGATTCTCTGTCAATGGAGTTTCAGGCAATTCAGACCTGCAGTAGGACTTCACCATTCGTCCAGGAGTTGCAGCAGTCCTCTTCCTTCCTCTCCTGTTTGGTTCTTTCATTCCAGTGGTAAACTCTGCTTTCCAAGTCCCATAGAGCTGCTTTTAAACAGTATTCCCTCATTCATTCTAGCCGGGCTGTCACTCACACAGCAGGGTGGCTGTCCTTGCCGGACAGCCAGCCGGCCAATCACGCCAGAGTGCATTCAGGTCTCCAGGAGACTAAGCACAGGGATTTCCGGGCACCTCCCTCACATCCTGTCCACCACAGACACTCAGGCGCCAGAGAAGGGCGTCAGCACTGAAGCCCGCCAAAGGCCAATGAACAAAGGGACCAAACCTGGTTTGGCGCAAAGAGACACACACAAGAAGGACCTTTCCTAAAGGAAATGGCGAAAAATATGACCAGAGTCTGTTTTTACAGGTACGTCTTGGGCTCCATATTGAAAAACAATGCTGACCTGATTTTTAGCTACCGTTGTTTGCGGTCGGGAAAAATCATGGTAATTTGGTATAAACCACTGCCACCAGTCATTTCAAGTAGGAAAGGGTAACATTTGACTGTTACATGAGTGTTTTGACTCAGGGGATGCTAGGCAACCCCTCCAGAACTCTATAGGAAGATAGTGTGTGCTGGGTCTGTAAATTTAAAGAGACTAGTAAAGTCAATTTAACTTTACATGCTCTGGGAGATAGTAGTCAGTCCCAGAGAAGGTATTTAAACCTTGGGAAGTCTGAAAGACATCTCTGTGCCACTGCACTGAAGGTGCTGTGTGACACACAGAAAAAGATGATGCCCATGGAGCTGTGTTAAAACTCCATAACCAAAGAACACAAAAGTAAAACACACATCAAAATACATGGAAGAGGGGGGAAAAGGCTCTCACTGTTCCCAAGTAGAAAAATCAAATCCTAGAAATCCAGCAAAGTTTCTGGGGGTCTCAAAAGGTAAGGGAAATTAGCACATTCTTGAGAATTCTCCCTAACACTCCCCCCCACCTCCCAGACTAAGGGAAAGGAGGATTTAATCCACTCCTAGATGAATCTCCTTACTCCAGTCGGTCAAACATCCTGGACAGACCATGAGCATTTTGGTGATGACACCGAGACCTGTTTTCGATGGTAAAATCAAACCCTTGCAGGCTGATTGACCATCTCAGTAGTTTAGGGTTTTCCACTTTCATTTGCATCAACCGTCTCAAGGGTTGGTGGTCAGCCTGAATCACAAAAGTAGATCCATAAAAGTATGGTCTAAACTTCTTCAGTGACCACACAATAGCAAAACATTCTCTTTCAATGGTTGCCCACCTTGTCTCAGGTTCCTTCAGCTTCCTTCTGATGAAGCAAATGGGGTGCTCCCTACCTTTCTCATCCAGCTGACTCCGAACTGCACCTATACCTGTATTTGAAACATCTGTCTGCACAATGAAGGTTTGGCTGTAGTCAGGAGCTCTTAGGACTGGAGCTTGACAAAGGGCTTTCTTTGGGCCTTCAAATGCTTGTGTGCACTCCTCATTCTACCTCAGCTTTTTAGGGAATTTGGGAGAGGAGACCACATTCAAGGGAGAAGCTATGGTCCCATAATTCTCTATGAAGTTCCTATAGTAACTAGTGAGGCCTAGGAAGGCTCTCACTTGGGTATGAGTAGTAGGGTTGGCCCAGTTTTGTACAGCTTGTACTTTTCTAGGCAATAGCCTGATTTCACCTCTGCCTACCTCATTTCCGAGGTACACCACTTTGCTCTGACCAATGTGACAATTACTAGCCTTTTATCACGCTCAGCAATGGAAGGTTATATGTCTGTGATATCGGTGTCCACCTCCCCCTCCTCCTCTCCTGTCTCTTCAGATGAGAGTTCGTGTTTGTGTACCTTCTTCCTTGGCTTCTTCTTTCTCGTGAATAGGTAGGGTCTTCCGTGGTAAGAAGCCACACTGATACCCTGTTATACAGGGTAGCAGAGGACCTCCCTCCCGCAGGGACCAAATGGAGAGGAAAAAAGCACCAGCTTAAAAAAAACCTCTCAAAGTTTAGTTGTTGCAGCGGATAGATGGTTGGATCGTATGGTCCTGGAGTCAGATGGAAAGGTGGCCCGGATCTTTGGTGGAATGGAAGTCCTGAACGGTGAGGATCCGATAGCACTGAAGTGAACAGCAGTCCTCGGGTGAGTAGAGCGCTGTAGAGACTTTGTGGTGGAGGGCGGTCTTTGGGTGAGAAGAGTGCCGTAATCCGTGCAAGCAGGGTTAACAGAGATAAAATGAAAATAAAGACAGCAGGATAAGGGGATGGCAGGAAGAAAACAGAACAAACAAGCGGGCTGAGGCCCGGAAGAGGAGTAGCAAAGAGAACAGAATAACAAACTGGAAGGCGAAAGAGAAAAATACACAGAAGAAGAAAAATGGAGGAACGAGGCAACAGCACCGGAGAGGGCGGATAGCGGGAATGCAGAAATCAAGGGAAGAAAACAGGGAGAGAGAGATAGCGAAGACCCGAAAAAGGGTAAAAAAGGCACTAGCGAGCAAAAACACAGCAGCGGAGCGACCACAAAAGTTGCAACACGGCGAGTGGAGAAGAAGGCGAGGTTAAACACGGAATTGGAGGAGACAGAGAAAGACTAGACCGCTAACCAGGAAGTGGGAAATGAAAGCGGAACAACTTAATCGCGCCGCCGGCGCCAAGCGTTCGACAGCCGCCAGTGGCATTTGCGAGTCGGCGGCATGACACCTTTGTGGTCATATGGGCAGGGCTCAAGAGCCTGCAAAACATATCCTAAGGGGTCAACATGTTCTTTCCAAGTAGGGCTGAACACTGCAATGCCATCCAAGGATGCCATGCAGAAGTCCTCCATCCCATTCAGAACCTGGTAACCATCCTTTGGAATTTAGCAGGTACATTCTTTAGTCCAAAAGGCATAACCTCAAACTGGTGGAGGCCTGCTGGGGTTGAGAATGAAGTTTTCTCCTTGGCATGGTCTGTCAGTGCTATTTGCCAATAGCGTGATGTGAGATCAAATGTACTGAGGTATTTGGCTGAACCAAGTTTGTCCACCAGTTCATCTGTCCTGGGTAAAGGGTGGGCATCAGTCTTGGTGACTGCATTAAGAGCTCTATAGTCCACACAGAATCTCAATTCCTTTAACCCGAGATCAAGCATCTTGCTGACCCCTCCTTTATGTGGGATCTTACATGATCTGACATCCTGTAACCTCTGCTTTAAATAGGTAAACAGTCACAAGTGAGAATGTCATGCTGGCCCCATGGGGTCAAGCCTGGTGATAGTGAAACAGGGAGGCAAATTGATTTAACAGAAACCTGCACTCATCCTGTTGTTCAGGTGTCAAATTAGAAGAGAGATTAACTCCTTCTATGTTCTCATCTAAAGGCTGGCCTCTGAGTAGGTCAGGTAGGTCAGAGGTTCACTCTCCTCCTCCTCTTGAGCTGCAGCTAGAAGCAAAGCTCTCACTTCTGGTCTTGAGACATAAGCTTTTAGACAGTTGGTGTGAAAGACTCTGGGAGCCTCCTTAGGATTGCCTATGTCCACCATATAGTTGACCTCTCCAAGTTGGCCCACAACCTTGAAGGGTCCTATCCATTTGTCCTGTAAGGCCCTCTGCCTTATAGGTACCATAACTACAACTAGCTGGTCTTGGGTAAATTCAACCATGTTGGCCTTCTGGGCATGCCAATGCTTCATAAAAGCCTGACCTGCTTTCAAGTTATCTGTTGCTTATGCCATCATGTGTAACATTCTCCTCCGGAGACCTATTACATAGTCAGTGACTCTCACTTGTTTGAGGGAAGGAGCACTCTCCAACTCCTCTTTAATCCGGGCCAAATGTCCTCTAACTGGATGGCCATAGAGAAGTTCAAAGGGACTAAATCCAACTCCCTCCTGAGGGACTTCTCTATAAGCAAATAGAAGGCATGGCAGTAGAAGGTCCCACCTTCTTCTAAGGGGTTCCTCTAAAGCACCTACCATGCTCTTCATTGTAAGGTTAAACCTCTCTACCAATCCATTTGTCTGAGGATGGTAGGCAGTTGAAAACGTGTATGTCATGATGCCAACCCCTGGGCATCAGGACCAAGCCCATCAGCTCTGGGAGCAGGCATCCAGATATTTATTAAAACCCCAACAGCCCCAGCTGGGGGCTGTTTGGATTCAGTCCTAGCACCTTAGGCACCAGGCTCATCATGGAAATCAGTCCTGGCGCCATTGGCGCCAGACTCATAGTCTTTACTTACCTGATGCAGACCATGCTGCTAGTGAGTCCAAGCCAGCGTGAGGCCTGAATGGGACTATTTTTCTACAGGGACTATTTTTTACTCGGGCGTGGTTCTAGGGAACTTCTTACCTGGAACTACTTTGGAGGCTATTTAAACCACGCCCGAACAACAGCACACGCTTCGCGTTATTCTGCATCCAGCAGCGTAACGCTCACCGTGCCTGCAGTCTGCATCCAGTCTTCTGCCACGCCCGCCTCGAATCTGGAGCTCCTAAAACTAAGAGGAAAGAAAAGGACAAGATTAGAAAATGAACTATTTCAAATTCCTCACCTGATTTTGGATCCATCTCGCCTCTGGAACTGGAAAGAACATCATTTCTGTACGCATCGCATCTCCAGCTGCAGTGCCGCGCCATACTCACCAGCCCTCGCAGCATCTTTTGATTCGGCACTGCCTCCATAATTTCTTTGCCGAATTCCGGCACCTGAGGGACAAAAGAAAACAACAAGGTGAGCCGAGAAAACCAACAAATAAAACACTTGTCATTATAGACTTACCTGATTACCATCGGAGGCATTATTCTATAACTCGCCACATCTTCATGTGCCGCACCTGCAAAGGGAGAGAAAACAACACGTTAAAAACCGGCAACATTTACCGGGCGGCGTTGGGTAATACAGACTCTTACCTGAGTGCCACCAACTGCCACGAGGGGTATCTTCTCACGATCTCAGTTGCAAGACAAGGAAGGAAGGGGGGAACAAGAGTGAATCATCGGACAAATTGAACTCTATGAACTTGATACTTACCGAACCTTGCCAGGAACATCAGAGTCAATACTCTCCGGAACTCTCCCACGCCTTCAAACCAGTGAAGTAACTGGCATCAACGCGCCCCTGCAATCCATGCAGGATGGAGAGCTCGTCATTTAAAAACATAAGGTGAGCTTCCTAAAAGGGGATATCGGAGTTGACAAGAAGGGAAAACGAGAACAGTGGGAGGGGGCCATCACTCATATCCACGGCTGGCTAAATCCCTTTCTCCACTTGCAGGAGAATACTTCTACGGATCAAGCAGACGAGATTAGGCGGGCCAGTCCAGACAGTTATCTCGGCACTACGCATCACGTTGGTGGAGACCACAGCTGTCCGGGTCCAATCGACGCCCCTGTGGGAACCAGGTGAGCGTAACAGAACGCGACGCCTATCTACAAATCCCCACCCGGGCATCATGGAAACCTCAGAAACTGACCAACTAGCCCTATTGTTAGGGGAACTTAGGGCAGAAGTGCACTCTGCGCGCCAAGAAACGAATGCCCTCAGGAGAGAACTGATTGTGTCAAAGGAGTGCACTGTTGATCTTGCTAGACAATTGCTGCACAACCAAGCAGGGCAAACACCATTACCTGGACTCGGGGGGAATCCAACTCTTGTTTCATCGAGCAATCCTGTGCAAGTGGTTCTACCAGGTAGCATTCCTTTAGCTCCACCCAATCGTTTTGCTGGGGACCCAAAAAAGTTTGCCGTGTTTATGAACCAATGCCGATTGCACTTTTTATGCAGACCTGGAGCTTTTCCGAACGACCAAACCAAAGTAGCCTTTGTACTATCATACCTTAGTGGCAGTGCAGCGGATTGGTCAATTCTACTAGTCAACCAGGATGACCCTCTTCTTTGAGATTTCCAAGGGTTTCAATTGAGCATGGAAAGACTATTTGCCAGACATTCACAGGGACAGGCCCTGGATAACGAACTCTTATCCTTAGGACAAGGTAACCAGGATCTACTAACCTATATCACAGCCTTCAATAGGTTGGTGGTGGAAACCGGATGGCCAGAGGTAAAACGAATTACATAATTTCATCGGGGACTCAAAGATGTTTTGGCCCAAGTTGTGAACCCACCTCAGGATTGCGCAGAATATATAGACTTAGCGGTCCAGTTAGACCACTGACTTCAAAATAGAAAGGCTGATCGAGCTAAGTTCGACAATCAGGTATTGGTTAAACCCAATGTTACCCTCAAAGGAACAGATGCACCAGAACTGATGCAGATCGGGGGGTCAAGGGACCCTTAACTCAAAAGGAAAGACAAAGGAGATGGCAAATGCTATTATGTCTGTACTGTGGGGCCTCAGGACATTTTCTATGGGATTGCCCTATAAAACCATCCAAAAAAGTAGTCGGAGTTGCTGATAAAAATCAAACAGAGCCTGATTCGGGAAACGACCATGCCCGACAAGCGTAGAGGTCCGCTTGCCGAGCTTGAAGAAGGAAACTCAGACCTCGCACTTCATCATACCAATGGTCCTTGTGGATCCAAGGCAGCCATCACGTATGCACGCATTCAGGGCATACATTGATAGCGGGGCCATAGGAAACAATGTGGACCACGAATTGGCTACTAGGAAGAATCTACCTCTCTGCAAAAAGACCACTTCAGATGTCATCACCACAGTCGATGGAACTGAAATTGCTTCTGGGCTTGTAACTCTTCCACCGCAGAAATGACATTATTGGGTCGAGATGGGCATCGAGAGACTATTGTGTTTGATTTAATCAAAGCCCCGCAGTTCCAAATAATACTGGGGATACCTTGGTTGGAAACACATAATCCTTGTATTGATTGGCAAGAGAAGAGAATAACCTTCCTGGATTGTGCACATACTTTTTACCCGGAAAAACCCTTGAACCAAGGCCTGGCCACAGTTGCTACTCCAGTTGTGCAGTTACCTCAGGAATATCAAGAATTCCAGGATGTTTTCCAAAAAGAACAGGCCAACACCTTACCACCTCACAGATCATACGATTGTGAAATCGTTCTCATACCCGGTGCACAACCTCCATGTAGTAGGATCTACGCCCTTACGGAACCCTTCACCTGTAAAAATACTTGGACCAATACCTTTCTAATGGCTTCATTCGTCCATCCAAGTCACCTGCGAAAATACTTGGACCAATACCTTTCTAATGGCTTCATTCGTCCATCCTGCATCTTCAGCTTTGTTCTTCGTGCCTAAAAAGGAAGGTGACCTCAGAACGTGTATAGACTACCGCGCATTAAATCAGATCACGGTTAAGAACCGATACCCATGGGGTGGCGCTGTTGAGCAGCCCAAGATGGCTGCCTAGCTGATAAGCTCCGTGTGGCTCGGCAGTAATCCGCCAACATCTGCGCAACACAACAACTTTGCGGGTCACCATCGTCTGGCGCTGTTGGGGAGCGTCCTCTGCCTCATCCCTGCAAGTTTTGACTAGATCTGCCCACTGGGACCCTAACTACGGAGCCTCGTCCTGAGGCCGCCCGACCGCGAGTGGCCTCCCTGGGACGTGCCTGGCCGCTGTGGCGTGCGGACTTGCGGGACCCTGCTACATTTCTATCGCCCGTAGCCGTGTTGGCTCGCGCACATCTGCGGACTGTCACGGGCGGCGCCGCCGGGGTGTGCGGCTGGGGCTGGCCCGACGCTGGAGCGCGGCCGCTCTGGCTCCCTCCCGCCCCCTCCCACCCTGCTGAAGCCAGAGCCCCAGGACGGACATGTGCCACGGGCGGTCCCAGTGAGCTGGGGCTCGGGCGAACGCACGCGCCACACGAGCGCTGGGCTGAGACCCAGGCTCCAACTGATCCCAGGTGAGGAGCGCGGGGGGGACACGTTGCGCACGCGGCTGCCGCCGCACTGTTGAAGCTACGGACCGCTCCACAGCCTGGGAGGGGGCGCTCACACGCACCGTGCCCTTGAACTGCCCTGGGCCTCTGCTTTTGTGCTGCCTGGCTTTGCTGAAGGCCAGTGCAGACCTGCACCGCCTGGGGGAAAACTACGTGGCCTGGACATAGGCCCCCCCACCCTATTCATCCCGTACTTCTGGCTGCCTTTCCTTGAGAGTGGGGTGAACCATTGCCCCCTTACCCTCTTCTGGCCTCGCCTAGACACCAACTGGAGCCTGCCTCTGCTGGGGGCCACACAGGCACCGGGACTGCTCTACGGGTGGCCTCTGCACGTTAGCACCAGGAATTGCCATCCACCTCACCCAGAGTTACCAGTGTCATCTGCCCCTGCACCAGCAGGGGCCCGGCAGGCTTGACACCATTAGCTGGGGACTAACTGGAACCCCGTGGCCGTCACCATCTATTCTCCCCAAGTGCGCTTCCCGCGGATCACTCTGACATTTAACCACATTCCAGCATGCCGAATAAACAGAGGGGTGCGCCAAGGGGGGAGCCATGGATAAATTTGCAATGGCCGTCTCGAGAACTGGGTCATGCTCACCGCCATCCCTGCAGGAGGAACCTGGGTCAGAAGCCCACCCTGGAACATCGGGGCCTGACCTCACCACTCTCATGGAATCGATGGCTAAAAACTTTGCCTCGTTCCACTAGAAACTAGATGATATAAATGCCAACGCCGCCTCGCTTAAGACACGTGTTGATCAAGCCGGGACTAGAATTACAGAGGCTGAAAGCAGGATCTCCACAAATGAGGATGAAGTACGCACATTGCAGTCCACTGTTGCATCCCTGTCACGAGACATGAAAGTAGTAAAAGCTAAGTGCGACGATTTGGAATCCCGCTCCCGCAGAAATAATCTACGCATTATCGGCGTTCCCGAGAACGCACTCAAGGGGCGCATGGAGGATGCTGTCGAGAGCCTACTTAAAGATCTCCTGGGCAATCCAGCTCTGTCACCGTATTTCACAGTTGAACGCGCCCACCGCGCTTTATCCCCTCGTCCCAAGCCGGGCGACATCCCGAGACCCATCATCGCCAGGATTCTAAACTACCGTGACAGAGACCTCATCCTCTGCCTGGCACGGGAGAAAGGGGACTTGCGCTTAGAAGCCAACACCATCAGGATCTTTCCCGACTTCTCAGTCGCGGTTCAACAGGAGAGACGTCAATTCCTTGGCATTAAAAAACTGCTCAGGGAGCACAATGTCCATATGCCATCCTATTCCCGGCTCGACTTAAACTTACCCACAACGGAAAACTCTACTTCTTCACGGTCCCTGATGAGGCGGTGAAATTCATCGAGTCAGAAATACCACTACACAATCCAATGGGCGAGCCCGCCAACCCAATGTAGCACCATATCACCTCTCTCGAAGATGCCCACACTATCTGATGATCCGAGATTCACAACGCGACCATGGTAATGTTGCTTTTTACCCAATACCGATATCTCCCTGTAGCAAGCGAATGGCTGCCGACCATGCTCCGGACTGGGTGTAACCCATTCTTCTTGATGCGCAGGACCACCTCTTGCATTAAACTCTCCTACATCTTCATCCTTGTCCTCATGCGCTTAGGCTTGCCCCGGGGGGCCAAGAACTGGATCCGCACACTGCAGAAACCTACTGTAGACAGCATCTGCTGTCCGTCTCTGATGTCCAAGAAGCCGACCACACGGCAACAGCGCACCTCGCTGCATTTGCAATGATTCTGTTTAGTTTTGTTTGGTTGTCACTACTGCTGGGCCCAGTTTGGATCCTGGAGGGGGCATGCCCACGTTGGGTGCTGCATGCCGACCCACGGCGGAATGGTGGCATTGACTTATCTGAAGCCACCTGGGCCTGGAGAAATGTTGGCATTCATGTTGGGAGGGGGGTCACACTGCGAGTTGTGGGTAGGCAGTGAGGGTGGGTGGGGTAGAGCAGGGGGGTGGTCGAATGGGTTTGTTTTATGTTATGGGAAAAATGGCAGAGGTGATTTGGCAGTCCACAATGCATCGAGAGGCCCCTGCGTGGGCTGCTTCCGCCCAGGATTCACTATACGACAACCGTGGTGGGATATTACTTGAATCATTGACATGCCGGTAACGGCGTTATCTTGGAATGTACGGGGCCTAAGCAACTACACCAAGGCTCGTAAAATCATGGCGTATGCCAACAGACATGGGAGTAAAGTACTGCTGCTGCAGGAGACTCACTCAACGTGCCCCCTGGCCAATAGTATTGCTCCATCATGGGGCCCACATAGATATTTCACCTCATACTCCACGCGGGCTAGAGGGGTGGTCACCATGATCCATAAATCACTTAAGTTTGTCCTCCACAAGAGCTATATAGATTCTGAAGGGAGGTACGTCATATTACATTGTGCCATGGCCAACAGGGATTATTTGCTGGTGAATACCTACGGCCCCAATGTCGATTCTCCTGAATTTATCGACCAAGTGGTAGCAATATTACTGGGATATGTCGGAGTGCAGATCGTCTGGGGAGGGGACATGAACTTCATATTAGATACCGCAATGGACAGGACTGGTACAGCCCCTAGACCCCTGTCTGGTGCGGCGCGTAGATTGTTATCCCACAGCGCGACACTTGACATCCATGACGCATGGAGGGCCCTACACCCGCAAGCGTGCGAGTTTACATACTATTCGTCAGTTCACGACAGCTCCTCCAGGATCGACATGTTTCTTTTGTCCGGCCCTATGGTGGGCAGGGTAGTGGAAGTGCGGATACTTGCGCGCACACTGTCTGACCACTCCCCGATCTTACTAACCCTGGAACTGGGGACACCCGCCCCCACTATTAACACATGGCGATTTAAATCATCCGCTCTGCGGGACATAATATTCAAGGCAGACATCCTTGCCGACATTCAGACCTATTTTGAACACAATTTGCCCCAGTCCACTACTGCCAGGGTCCGCTGGGACGCTTTCAAAGCCTTTATCAGGGGGGCGTCCATCTCTAGAGAGTCGGGAGTCCTTAAATCCATAAGAGCCGCCCTATCCCACTCCAAAGCTAAACTGCGTGACCTGGACGTGCCCACCCGGCCTCGGCCAACCCTAGTGTCGTCTCCCAGATCAGTGAGGAGCTCAAAACCTTTAATGAACAGGCTACTAGGGAGGTACAGTACTTTACCCGGCCACAGGCGGCACGTAAATACGGCAAGGGGGACAGACCCGGCAAAACGCTAGCCGCACTGGCGAGGGGGGAATGGGGCGAAGCCCAAATAACCTGTGTCAAGGACAGTTTGGGAGTTACACAGTGGTTCGACCAACAGATCCCTGAGGTCTTCACAGGCTTCTACTCGGAATTATACTCCCAGCCCACTGACCATGGAGACGCCCAGAAGCGCGAGCTCCTGGATCACATACCCACCACCATAGTCTCCCACGCCACCAGAGACCAATTGGACTCCCCTATCACTCTGAATGAAATAGTCGAGGCGATATCTGGTCTTCCTAAAGGAAAGGCCCCAGGTCCCGATGGGTTAACAGCTGAATTTTATCAGGAACACGTGGCAATATTGGCCCCCGAACTGCTCGAGGTATGGAATGAGTTACTCCGACTAGGGTCCCTCCCCCCGACACTCCGTGAGGCCGTCATCACGGTCCTGCTCAAGCCCGATAAGCCTAGCAATGAATGCGGTTCCTACCGGCCCCTCTCATTGATGAACTTGGATACAAACATTTTCGCTAAGATGATCGCTAACCGCTTCCTGCCTGTCATGTCCTATATGGTACATGACGACCAGTCTGGCTTTGTACCCGGGAGATCTACCTCTCACAACATTAGATGGCTTCTCAATGTCATGGCACGAATTGACCAGGGGGTGAGTGCGATCGCGGTCACCTTGGACGCCCAGAAGGCCTTCGATATGGTGTCTTGGAAGTATATGTGGATGGTCCTCGAGACCATGGTCATCGGGCCGAGGATGATCGCTTATATTAAGCTACTGTACACCTCCCCAGTCGCCAGGGTCCGTGTCAACTCCCTAACCTCCGATCTGTTCCCTCTATTCAGAGGCACCCGTCAGGGTTGCCCGTTCTCCCCGATCCTGTTCGCCCTGGCTATCGAGCCTATGGCGGACTATGTCAGGGAACATCACTCACGTAAAGGGATACGGTTACAGGGGGACCCCGAAATAATCTCACTCTACGCGGACGATGTGCTTCTGTTCGTCAGAGACCCCGATATTCACCTAGACCCTATCCTGCGAGACATCACCCGCATCGGCACATACTCCGGCTTCACAATCAATTACGCCAAATCCGAACTCTTCCCCATCACGCGCTCCACAGTATGCCCCAATACTGAGTATCATCTTCGGTGGTCCCCTAACAGGATCAAATACTTGGGAATCCAGGTGTCCATGACCAAAGACGCTCTCCTGGCTGACAACTACTTGGCCGCTGTAGAACAGGCTGAATCTAAAATAACGCGCTGGCGCCCTCTCCCGCTGTCCCTAGCGGGAAGACTCTCATTGGTAAAAATGATATTACCGCCCAAGCTACTGTATATATTCACAAATGTACCTGTCTGGCCTGGTAAGAAATATTTTGCAGACATCCATAAAATGTGCGCTCAGTTCCTGTGGCACTCGGGGGCAGTGTGCAAAAAATGGCTCGCTATGTCACTTCCCTACGACAAAGGTGGATTCACCTCCCCCGATATGCTGCGGTACTGGATCGCAGCGCAGGCACAATTTGCCTCCTACTGGTACCCCAGACCCCCCCACACCCCCATGTCAAGTTGGAGGCCCTCGCAGCATCTAATACCAACATAATGTCCTTAATATTACACTGTCAATACAAACCGGACTCACCTATTGACCCGGTTCGGACCACTGTGCAGGCCTGGGGGCGGATATTCGCCACTGGCGCCGAGGAACGCCCGTACTACAAATGGCTCCCCGCCTGGCACTTCCCCGGGCTGGAAACCACAAATGACACGGCCCTGGCACGACACTGGTAGTCCCTGGGATACGTGGCCTTGACTGATTTCTACCCGGAAGGGCAATTCATCACACCGCACACCTGGAGGCCTGGCCACTCGGGATCACTGTTGGAGCTCCTACATTTTTATAGGCTCCGCGCTGCCTTCCGCAATGCCTGGCCTGGGTTTCCCGCTGAACCCCCGGACTCCCCTGGAATCTCCTACATCGCCAACTCTGGTAGGGCCCGCGGGGTGGTATCCTCATTGTATAAACTCCTCCTAGCCTCTTCTCCACCGCAACCCCTTGGGGCCCGGGACGACTGGGTGTCCGAACTAGAATTGGAACTCACCGACCAGCTCTGGACGAAAATGTGCACCCACACTAATAAAGTTTCCCTGAACTTCCGCTACCATACCATTCAATACAAACTGTTGAACAGGTTATATTACACTCCACGCAGGATCTCCAGGTTCGCTCACTCCGACCCAAGGCTTTGTCCCCGCTGTAGGGCAGAGGACGCGGGCCATCTGCAAATGTCCTGGTCCTGCCCGAAGCTGGTGGCATTCTGGGACGAGATCCTGAAAATTCTGTCAGTAATATGTGACATAGTCGTCGGCCCCGACCCACTGGGGGTGCTGTTTGGGGTGTGGGGGACTGAGGTACCCAGAGATGCCACTAAGTTTTTGAATGTCAGCCTTATAATTGCCAAGAAGTGTGTGTTGCAGAACTGGAAGTCCTCCTCCCCACCTACATTCCAGAAATGGCTGAACTTATTGACATGGTCTCGGAACTGTGAGGAATACCTCTCTACCCTCCAGGACCACTCCCGGCCTAAAAACATCTGGACCCCCTTCAACAGCTATCTTAATAGCCTAGACGCATCTTCCTCTGGAGACAATTCATCCCAAGCATCTGTGTAATGTGCCTCAGCCCTAGGCGTTTCTGTGATTCCACATCCATGACCTCTATTGTATTACTGTTTTTATGCACCACTATTGTCATTTGTATTTTGCTAATCCTGGCTGCTCTGATGTTTGTGTAAGCTGTTCACCTCTGTCCTCAAAAATAAAAGTTTTTTAAAAAAAAAGAACCGATACCCATTGCCTCTGATCCCAGAATTACTAGACCAAGTAAAGGACGCTTGCATCTACACTAAATTAGATCTCCGAGGGGCATATCATCCGGTACGTGTTAAGAAAGGTGACGAATGGAAGACTGCCTTTCGCACTAAGTACGGGTTATTCGAATACCAGGTGATGCCCTTCGGGTTGTGCAATGCACCAGCAGCCTTCCAGTATTTTATGAACGATGACCTTCGTGAACTCATTGACGTCTGTGTTGTCGTATACATAGACGATATTCTAGTGTACTCCTCTTCAGAATCAGACTATGTGAAGCACGTTCGTGCAGTCCTTGAGAAACTACGCCAGCAGAAGTTATATGCAAAATTGGAAAAATCCATTTTTCATGCTACGGAAGTTGAATTCCTCGGATTTATCATGACTCCAAAAGGAGTCCGAATGGACTCTCGAGAGGTGGATGCAATTCTCAAGTGGCCATCACCCAGTTCAGTTAAAGGGCTACAAAGCATGCTCGGATTTGCTCATTTCTACCGCAGATTCATCCCGGATTTCTCACGTATTGTACACCCTATCACAGCACTTTTGCGAAAAAACAAACGCTTCTTGTGGACCGAAGAAGCTGAAAAGGCCTTCCAAGAGCTGAAAGTGAAATTCACATCTGCACCTGTCTTAAAGCATCCATGCCCTGAACTTCCATACATAGTTGAAACTGATGCATCCAGTTTAGCCATGGGAGCTGTCCTGTCACAGAAGGATCCTGAAACCGGTCAACTTCACCCAGTAGCATTTTGGTCCAGAAAGTTCTCGGCACCCAAATTAAACTATGCAGTTACCGATAAAGAGTTATTAGCCATCAAATCCGCCTTCAAGGCTTGGCGGCATTATCTTCTCGGTGCCAGTCATACCATTACTGTAATCACCGATCACCGAAACCTGCAGTATTTAAAAAACAGCCAAGGCCCAATCGTCGTGCCAACTTCGATGGGCATTGTTCTTTGCCAAGTTCGATTTCGTGATCACTTATCGACCAGGCTGTAAAAATGGCAAAGCAGATGCCTTAACCCGAATAGGGATGGGAGAAGCATATGCGAACCCGGAACCGGTGCCTATAATTTCAGAACAAAGAATTCTTGGCATAACTACTCTCCAGACACTAGAGGATATTCAGGTAAAGATCCAACAACTCTTCGATCCAACAGCCCTGCAGTACTGGGTAAAGAAAGGCCCGGACTACTCAGTTATCAATGACCTACCTTATTATCAAGGGCGACTATTTCTACCACACAAGGAACTACAAGAACTAGTCATCTCAAATTATCATGACACCCTGATGGAGGGGCACCCAGGTATCGCAAAAACTGAAGCTAAGATTAAGAGACAATTCTGGTGGCCTACCTGGCGAAAAGACGTAAAGTCATTTGTGATGTCTTGTGGCATTTGTGCACAAAACAAAAGTCAGAAGAAAAAACCAGCTGGCCTTTTTACAACCTTTGGATATTCCACCTACACCATGGCACACCTTATCTTTAGACTTTATTACAGATCTACCTCCATGTAATGGATTTAACACCATTCTAGTTATTGTGGATCTTTTTTCCAAGATGGCCCACTTTATTCCTTTAAAGGTATTACCTTATGCTTCAATTCTGGCCAAGGAGTTCCTCGAAAACATTGTTCGAATACACGGATTTGCTTCCGTATTGGTCTCTGACCGAGGTAGTCAATTCATTTCACATTTTTGGAAGAAATGTTGTCAATTGGCGCAAATCGACGTGAGGTTATCAACCAGTCACCATCCCCAGACCGATGTTCAGACGGAGAGGACCAACCAGACCCTTGAACAGTACCTACGTTGCATGCTACACCAGACTGAAAGTAATTGGAAAGATATTTTATGGATTTCCGAGTATGCCTACAATAACTCTGTATATTCAGGAACCGGACAAAGCCCCTTTTATACCATATATGGACATCACCCTCGAACCTCAGAACTAGATTCGCCTCAGCATTTAGAAATGCCTGCAGTTAGTCATTTGCACTCAACTATTACACAAGCCTTTAAAGAGGCAACAGAACATTTGAAACAAGCAAAAGAGAAATATAAGAAAAATGCTGATCAACATAGAAGTGAAACTCCACAATACCAGATTGGGGATCAAGTTTGGCTGGCTACAAAACACATACCTCTGAAGGGAACTCGGACTTTTAACCCTAGATATTTGGGACCTTACACCATTAAGGCCATTATCAACCCGGTGGCCGTCAAATTGAAATTACCCTCTAATATGCGAATTCATCCTGTCTTTCATTTTTCACTTTTAAAACCAGTTCAACCAGGAACAAGATTAACCAAACCACCCGACCCCATCTTGATAGAGGGAGAACCTGAATTCGAGGTAAAAAATATCCTGGACTCCAAGATGGTTAAATCAAAACTTTTTTATTTAATTGATTGGAAGGGCTACGGACCGCAAGAAAGGTCATGGGAGCCTAGTGACCACGTTCATGCACCTCAGTTAGTGAAGAAATTCCATCGGGACTTCCCAGACAAACCAGGGCCAAGGGGAAGAACAACTTTAGGACCTTTGGGGGTAGTGCTGTCATGATGCCTACCCCCGGCATCAGGACCAAGCCCATCAACTCCTGGAGCAGGCATCCAGAAACTTATTAAAAACCCAACAGCCCCGGCTGGGGGCTGTTTGGGTACAGTCGTGGTGCCTTAGGCGCCAGGCTCATCATGGAAATCAGTCCTGGTGCCATAGGTGCCAGGCTCATAGACTTTACTTACCTGATGCAGACCATGCTGCTAGTGAGTCCAAACCAGCGTGAGGCCTGAATGGGACTATTTTTCTACAGGGACTATTTTTTTACTCGGGCGTGGTTCTAGGGAACTTCTTACCTGGAACTACTTTGGAGGCTATTTAAACCACGCCCGAACAACAGCACATGCTTCGTGTTATTCTGCATCCAGCAGCGTAACGCTCACCGTGCCTGCAGTCTGCATCCAGTCTTCTGCCACGCCCGCCTCGAATCTGGAGCTCCTAAAACCAAGAGGAAAGAAAAGGACAAGATTAGAAAACAAACTATTTCGAATTCCTCACCTGATTTCGGATCCATCTTGCCTCCGGACCTGGAAAGAACATAATTTCTGTACGCGTCGCATCTCCAGCTGCAGCGCCGCACCATACTCACCAGTCCTCGCAGCATCTTTCGATTTGGCGCTGCCTCCATCATTTCTTCGCTGAACTCCGGCACCTGAGGGACAAAAGAAAACAACAAGGTGAGCCGAGAAAACCAACAAATAAAACACTTATCATCATGGACTTACCTGATTACCACTGGAGGCATTATTCTATAACTCTCCACATCTTCATGTGCCGCACCTGCAAATGGAGAGAAAACAATATGTTAAAAACCGGCAACATTTACCGGACGGCGTTGAGTAATACAGACTCTTACCTGAGCGCCACCAACTGCCAGGAGGGGTATCTTCTCACGATCTTAGTTGGAAGACAAGGAAGGAAGGGGGGAACAAGAGTGAATCATCGGACATATTGAACTCTATGAACTTGATACTTACCGAACCTTGCCAGGAACATCAGAGTCAATACTCTCCGGAACTCTCCCATGCCTTCAAACCAGTGAAGTAACTGGCATCAATGCGCCCAAGCAATCGACGCACGATGGAGAGCTCATCATTTAAAAACATAAGGTGAGGTTCCTAAAAGGGGATATTGGAGGTGACAAGAAGGGAAAACGAGAACAGTGGGAGGGGGCCATCACTCATATCCACGGGTGGCTAAATCCCTTTCTCCACTTGCAGGAGAATACTTCTACGGATCAAGCAGACGAGATTAGGCGGGCCAGTCCAGACAGTCATCTCGGCACTACACATCACATTGGTGGAGACCGCAGGTGTCCGGGTCCGATCGACGCCCCTGTGTGAACCAGGTGAGCGTAACAGAGTAAGTTACTCCAGAGTTTTTCCACATGGCCTGCATGAAGTGGGACATAAAATTGGATCCCCTGTCAGAGATAACTTCCTTAGAAAAAACTACCCTGGCAACAGCCTGAGCCATAACAGTTCTCATAGGTATGGCTTCAGGATACCTAGTAGCATGGTCTACTACAACCAGGATAAACCTGTTTCTTGAAGATGTTGGAAGGGTCTAAGGGACCAACAATGTTGATTCCTACCCTCTCAAATTGGACTCCCACCACTGGGAGAGGCACCAAGTGTGCCACATTCTTACATGTCAGTTGACCCACAAGCATAACATTTACCAAATGTCTTTGTGAATGGGGGTTTGTTCTGACCTCCCTCTGTTTTGGCACCAGGAGGTGAGGTACACTAGCCTAATTCCCCTGTGGCTTACTGTAAAGACTGGAGGGGGGTGTCTGTACTTCCGCTCTCTATATGGTAGAGGAGAGGCACAGAGGACCCCAGCCAAGATTCTCTATTATTGGTAACGTAGTCGAGCAATCAAGGCCTAGCTTCTCAGGAGGTGATGCAGGCTGGTTCTTAAGTGCAGGGTAGTCCCCGAACCCCCACAAAGGAATGTCCACACACTGTATTACTGAAAACAGAGTCTTTATATAATTAATATTCAAAGGTATGTACACGATCACAATAACGCACTTTGTACTCAGAAATAAACAATGATAAATATATACAATTCTAAAGTGGTACCACCAATGTTATTGAATCTCATTAAAGTGCATCAACTGTACGGTTAAAATGTCACACAGATCAATAACGCGGAAACCAGCAATAGAGATAGGAAGGAAAGCAAGATGGTTGACACGGTAGGCAGACTACTGGCCCCCACCACTAGGTTCAGTTCTGTGTGGAGATATATGGACTGAGCTTGTGCTATATATCTTTATTTTACAGGTTGCCCAGGTGGGGTACCTGGGCAACCTGTAAAACAAAGATATATAGCACAAGCCCAGTCCATATATTGTTCAATAGCCTTATTTCCTCCTATTAAGGTTTTACCCCCCCAATGTACCTGGTGGAGTAGAGTTCTTCGAAGACACATCAAAGGATCCTTCTTGAGTGACTCCCTTTAAACCAGGAGCCACGGATCGTCAAGAGGTATCGAAGATGGTGAACTTGTCGTCGACGGCGGCAATGAGAAGTTCAAGGGTGCCGAGACCCCGATGTCGATCCAGGCGCTGCTCGTCAGCGACGTCCTGCCAGGATGAGGTGTGCGGGACACCTTGGCGATGGATTGTTCAGGACCGCAAAGAGTTTCAGAAGAACTGTGGCCCAACAAGGGCATTGAGTCGTTGAAGTCTTTGTGGCCTTTAGGTGGCGGGAAACCCACCAGCGGATTTTCCTCTGCGCGTTGGTCGTCCTCGACTTTCTCCGGCGGGACAAAGTGGTCGACGTTGCGGACAAGGGAGTCCTTGGATTCAAATGTTGTTAGGCAAAGGAGCGGGCGGCTCCGTTTGTCGGCGGCACGGCATCAAGTGGTCCCCACGGCTGGGCAACACAACTTCGACGGGCCTCCAGCAGTTACACAAACCTGCGAACCCTGGTCGATGGCAATAGACTTGGACAGCGGCGAAGTCTGGGTGCTATGCTTTGTTCTCCTCAGCGGTCCCGTCTCGGGTCGGTAGCCTTTCGAGGGTCTGACTTCCAGAGAGCTTTGGCGAAGGTTAGAAGTACTCGATGGTCCCTCGAAGCACGGGAAGAGGGCGCCTTACCAGGTCCTCTCTCGGATCAGTCTTCGACGAATTCGGCAGCTTTCAGATCAGGTCGAAGCAAATGCAACAGCAAGTCTTCTTCTTCCAGCTGGGTGTCGAGGATCAGCAGTTCCAGTTACTCTTCAAGTGTAGACACAGCTTCTGAACAATTTCCAGTGGTGAGAGGTCCCCAGATATACTATCTTGTCTCTCATCCACACTGCTGGGTCACTCTCAGCAGCCAATCATACAGAAGGGCATTCATGCAGTCAGTCAGCCAATCAGGCACACAGTGCATTCAAGCCATCCTCCTCCCTCTCAGACACTCACAAAAAGGAATGTGGATTGGGACAAGTACCCAGCCATTCAACACTACACACTGCATTCAGGCCAGTTTCGGGCAGGGCTGTCTCAGTCTTTGTCTCTCATACCAGAAACCAGACAGCCACAACAAGAAGTGCATATTGGTCACACACTCCATTCACCCAGGTCCCACCCACAGGGCGTACCCACAACATGCAGTCACTGGGAAGGCTCCAGTCAGTCTGGCATGGACTTCACAACAACACCATATATGGAACTTCTACCCAACAGCCAGTCAGGGGAAGGGACAGAGTCAGGGTTTCCCAGGACTTTGGGAAAACAAGGTAACAGGTAATAGAAAGCAAGAGGCCACAGGGGCCATCTTGTTTTCCATCAGGAATCAACTGATTCCAATGGCAGGGCCTGGGTATCCGAAAATGGAGGATACTCAGCACACCTGTCAAATTCAGCATGGAGCTGCCACCAGCCCATACCCTGCTCTGCGGGCCACCCACAGATGCCCAAAAACATACTTTAGGGGCACAGGGTTGTACCCCCACCCATGGGTGCCGTAAGGGTATCCCATGGGCCTGTTCACCAAACCAAAAGAGAGAGGGCTGCACCGCCAGGAGTCCCACATGCACTTCTGCGCAGAAAACAGGACAGAACACACGATAAAAAGACAGTAAAGGACAAGGATACAGAGACCCTGTCCCTCCGATGCATTTCCAGCATCACACTTACCTTGTTATGTTTGGAGCCCTCTTTTGGATTGGAGGTATTGGAATTCTCTTTGTTATCTTTCTTGTGCTGCTTTCCCTCATCCTTCTTCTGAGTTGCCCCAGATTCCTTGTGAGTAGCCCGGTTGACACCCACAAGTCAGCAGTGCTTGCTAACTTCTTTAGATCAATTTCCTGATAGTCAGCCAAGTGCTGTCTCAGCTCAGGAGAGCAGGCATCATAAATGGATTCCAACATAAGCAGATTTCTCATACCTTCATAAGTGTTAACTCTATAACCCTTAACCCACCCATCTAATTTTTTTCTTTCAAACATTCAGTCACCCAGGTAGCCCAAGGGGTACCATCATGCTTTTTGAGGGTTCTAAACCTCTTCAGATACTGGGAAGGGGTCTTCCGAAACCTAGCTTTCAAAGCTAGTTTCACACTTTCATACTCCTTTCTGTCTATATCCCCCAACTCCATTACCACATCAGTTGCAAGAGGGGGTAGACTAGAAGAAAGAAACAGAATCAGCTGATTCGCTGTAATGTTTTGAATGCCATAGTAATATTCAAAAGCAGCCACAATATTAAACTTAACCTTATACATACTTATTGCATCTTTGGGCATGCAAGGCCCCTTAGGACTAGATGACCTAGAAGACTCTGGGAGAGAACCAGTTTCAAGAGACAATTTTTTCATTTCAAGCGCATGATTCAACTCCATTTATCTGAGTTTAAGTTCTTGATGTTTGCTTTCAGTTTGGGCTTGGATTCTTCTACATTCTAACTCAAGTCTCATTATTTCCAAAGAGAAAAATTCAGGACTTAATGTTGGACCTGATGGGGTCCTTGTGGTCAAAGGTTGAGGCCTATGAGCAGGTAGAGGTAAAACAGGGCCTACATTTTGAGACTCTTCTGCCTCATCTAACTCATCCATAACATTTGAGCTGGGCTCCGAAACATTATCATCCTAATCAATATTTTCCACATTTGCTGCAGGGGTACGGGTTTCAGACCTGCTCCTCAGAATTTCATATTCCAACAACTTTTCTATCAATTCAACCTTTTTGCCTATTACAGTGAGATTCCTAACTTTACACATATCTCTCAATTGATCAACTGTTAAAGTGACTAGAGTCTCCTGTCTGTAGCTTTCCATATCAAGCATGATAAAACAATTGCTTCTCTAGTGTTGCTTAGCCTTGTGAGGTTTATTTGAACAAAGGTAAGAGTAGCACTCTAAATGTAACAAGTACACTTTATCCTCACCTCTGTACACCAGTGTTAGGCAGAATCACATGTAGTACCCTTGGGTACACTACATGCAATTAAGACTATAAGTGTCAGTACAATTTCACCTTTAGTACAAGCCTCTAATACACAGTAATGTGGTAGCAGTGGCTGAGCAGCCAGACTTATCTCAAGAGTAAAGTGAGCAGTAGAACAAGTTACACAAAGGACCAACCAATACAGTGATTCAAACAGACACTTACTCAAGGTTTCTTGGTAAAAGAATATACATTTATTTAGACAGTCATTTGGAAAACATTATACTAGCAAGAGCAGCTCAATATCGTATAATAATATACTACAAACACACAACCAATAAGTTACTGAACAAGATCAGCTCCCCTGAAGTGGGAGCAAAATGGCACTTCAGATACTTTAAAAAGGGGTAAAAAGACATTGTCATAGAAATTAATCACAAATACTTTCATAAGCAGGGCAAAGGGTTTCAGTTAACTACAACCAGCAATTCAGTTCATAGGCCTGTGCCAAAGTCAATGGTTCAGAGTCTTTGTATATGATACCACAGTTCTGGTAGTAAACGATAAAGTCTTGCCACGGATCTTAGAAGAATTTGGTCAGAAGAAAAGTTAGATGTTGGTTTAGGGAAGGACAAGCCTTCAAAGTCTGAAAAGTTTCACAAATTTTCACCGTGGCCGAAAAGATTTCTGGACCGCGTTTGCACAGTACCTTTAAAGTGAAGAAGAGCTGTAGGTGAGTCAGTTGTTCCCGGCAGTTCGAGCAGATCTCGCTGTTCCTGAATTTCAGTCGTGGGGACGAGAAGGAGGACGTCCGGAGGTTCCTGCACTGCCCAGGGAAGAGGCCACAAGCTTGTCAAAATGTCAGTTTAAGGTGTGAGTGCCTTAAGGATCACAAACTGGTATCCTTCCCACTGGCTATCTGGTTTTCCACAGCACTCTGTAGAAAATTCGACCAAGAGGGGCGGTGTCCAGGCGGCTTGCGAGTTGGTTGTTCCCACCAAACTCAAGGGAAGAAGTAACCTTGAAGGGCTTCTCTGTCGATGGAGTTTCAGGCAATTCGGACCTGCAGCAAGACTTCACCGGTCCTCAAGGAATTGCAGCAGTCGTCTTCCTTCAGCTCGTCTTCGGTTCTTTCGTTCCAGTTGTCGACTCTGCTTTGCAAGTCCCAGAGACCTTCTTTAAAACAGTTTTCCCCCTTTCATTGCAGCCTGGCTGTCATTCACACAGGAGGGTGGCTGTCCTTGTCGGACAGCCAGCCGGCCAATCACGCCAGAGTGCATTCAGGCCTCCTAGGAGACTAAGCACAGGGAGTTTCAGGCACCTCCCTCACTTCCTGTTAACCTCAGACACTCTGACGCCAGAGCAGGGCTGCAGCAGTAAGCCCGCCAAAGGCCAACAAACAAAGGGACCAAACTTGGTTTGGCATGCAGAGACAAACACAAGAAGGACTTTCCAAAATGAAATGGCAAAAAAAGTTGACCGGAGTATGTTTTTACAGATAGGTCTTGGGCGCCGTATTGAAAAACATAGCTGACCCGGTTTTTAGTTACTGTTGTTCGCGGTCGGTAAAAATCATGGTAGTTTGATCTAAACCACTGCCATCAGTCATTTCAAGTAGGAAAGGGTAACATTTGACTGTTACATGAGTGTTTTGACTCAGGGGATGCTAGGCAACCCCTCTAGCACTCTATAGGAAGATAGTGTGTGCTGGGTCTGTACATTTAAAGAGACTAGTAAAGTCAATTTTACTTTACATGCTCTGGGAGACAGTGGTCAGTCCCAGAGAAGGTATTTAAATCTTGGGAAGTCTAAAAGACATCCCTGTGCCACTGCACTGAAGGTGCTGTGTGACACACAGAAAATGATGATGCCCATGGAGTTGTGTTAAAACTCCATAACCAAAGAACACAAAAGTAAAACACACATCTAAATACATGGAAGAGGAGAAAGAAGTCTCACACTCTTCCCAAGTAGAAAAATCAAATCTAGACATCCAGCAAAGTTGCTGGGGGTCTCAAAAGGTAAGGGAAATTAGCACATTCTTGAGAATTCTCCCTAACACACCAAGCCCACATAGCCCACCATCACTGGGTGAAGGCAACCTGTGGGCAATACTGTCACGCCTGGACCAGATAGCACCATCAGGTGGACATTCACACTATGTCCTTACAGAGTAAAATACGTAACTGCATGCAGGGGTGCACCAGATGCACCTTGGGTTATGCCACAGCTGCCATGGGCACACTTGGGCAGAGGATCTGCGAGCACACGGATGCCACATCTGCCTCAGCAGACGCTCTTATCCAGGCCATGCAGATAACACTGCAGTTCATTTGTGCTCAGGGTTCTGAGCCCTCCACCTCCAATACTCCTACTGAGGGATCCCAGGAAAGCACCCCAAGGAAGTGTTTGATGCACCGCCTCACCACAAGGCTTCAGGAGCAAGACTCCAATCCCAAATGACCCCAAAAGTGAGACAAGGACAAAGTCATGGTGTTGATCCATAGTGTTGGGGTGAATGATTGTGGAGGGTGTTTTTTGGGTGGGTGATTGGGGAGGGATGGGACATCTAATACATGTACATTTTGATGGACACTTTCCAATATAAATACTTTTCACTTGTAGCATTGATTGGACATTATTAATTGTGTCCATGTCTTTATTATGTGCAATTTACAGTGAAGGATGCATTGCTAGGGATAGTGGTAGTCAGCATCAGAAAAGCTCTCAATTAGCTCTTGACAAGCAATCCGACCCAGCCTAGCCTCGGTGCATGCAGTTTCCTTATGTGTGCCACCTGCAGGCACTGTATCATCATCGAGGGGTGCATGTGCACATCTGGGGACAGGGGCATGTTACGCCGGATGCATATGTCATGCAACATGGTGCATGCTATTACAATCTTGCCCACATGTACGGCCTATACATCAGAGCACCCCCTGCCTTCCACATGCCAAATGTGCGCTCAATTCCCACCTGCTCCGGATGTAGGCACAATTTTATGGAACCTCCTGTGGCTTCTGGGGATTCCTCAGGGGAGTTATCAACCATTGGAGTTGCGGATATTCCGAGTCCCCTGCAAAGGGGACAGACATGGGAGCATGTCATTGGGTACAGTGGATGGATGCATCATTTCAGGAGTGACACAATGTTCAGGGTTACATGACAGGTCACATGTGATTGTATAGCACACCTATTTGTATATGAACCATTCGATGTGGAGTGCACTATTTCCTTCATTTATTTATATTAAAATTAATATAGCTTTCATTAGGTGCCCATACAACAAAATAGTGTTTCCAGGTTCAACCAGGCAAAATGAGGAAGCGACAAGTGAGTAAATAGTAATGGTAGAAGACAGTGAATATAGAATCGTACTCTTATTAGACCTTGGGGCATTCGGTTGGGAAAGTGCAGTGAAGAGAAGTTCAGGCGATAAGAGAGGGGGTAGAAGGTATGGCCAAGTGCTGATGAGAGCCCTTGGGGAGAAGTGCTGAGGTGTGCCATGGGAGGAAGTCACTTTCTAGGTGCTAGGGCAGAGGGATCCCAAGGGTGGTGTGCACAGCTGCCGGGTAGGGTACCTGCTAGGGCAGTGCTGGAAAGGGGTGGGGGGTGCTGGTGTCAACTGGGCAGGGGCATGTTACCCTATGAGTTGCATGAAAGTCCAGGCCACCAGTCTCAGTGGCAGAGGGGTGATTAGCAAGGAAGGGAAAGAGGGAAGGCGGTAGAGTGAAGCAGATGTCTGAGAAGTGACCAGAACTTAAGTCTGGCTCAAGTTTGAGAGGGGCAGGGAGGCTATTCCTAAGAGAGACCTCACCTACATAGGTGGGGGTGTCAGAGGTTCTTAATGGTGCTCACACCCCAAATACGTAGCAGCCATGGGTGTCTGTGGGTCAGCATCCCATGGTGATGCACAGTGTGCCATGCAGTTAATTGATTCACTTGTGTGTTGATGTGATGGGTGCGCCTGCTGACTGTACCAAAAGACATTGGTGCAGGGCTGTGTTTTGACCCGTCAGATCTGCACTTCATCGATGGCCATTTGCACCCCAGTACACAAAGTTTCTGCACACCTATGCACCCATGCCATTGGCCCCATTGCGGGCCATGCTTTCTGTGGGTTTTGCACTGTTGCATTGTGGTACCTGTGGTTCTGTGTTTCTGTGCCCTGTTTGGGTTACACAGTTTGCCCATTCACTGCTTCTGTGTGTTTTGTAACATTATGTTGAGCAGCAGCCTCTCTTGTTGGGGGGTGGGTCCGGTGTAAGTGGGGGAATTCCCTGGCCAATCATTCATATTGGAACTACTCCCCCCGATAGAGCAGTCTAAGTGTACTGTGACTTGCACTCACCCAATGCCCAGGTATGTTTCCCTCTGTGTCCCTCCATGTATGTTGGCAGTGTGCTGTTGCGCAGGACAATGGCATCATGGGTTGAGCTTAGGAACCGGGTACAGCAGTGAGTGATCATGAGATCTCCATCACAGGTGACCTGGACATTCAGTTAATGATACTCGTTCCGGTTCCTGTAGACTTCTTCCTCAGCATGGGGTGCAACCAGCTCAACATGCGTGCAATCCAGGGCAGCTAGCACATTGGGCATGTCTGCCATGATCATGCTTAAGACATATGCTATGCTCTCCCCGTCGAGGTGGTACAGGGTTAGGATTTGCACTCCACCGAGGGGCCATGGTATGGCCCATACACGTGGTATTGGTATGCACACATTGCATGGCACCTCCTCCTCTCACTCTTCATCATCTTCCTGTCCAATGCCTCTTGGGGCCTCTGTTCATCCTCCAGCCTCTGCAACGCTATGTTGGCCAGGAGCAGCTGCAGGTCAATGCTGACTGCAGTCAGTGGCAGCATTGTGGTGTTTGGAAGTGTGTCAGTTGAAGGTGTGACATTTTATAACTACCCTATGCTTCTTTGGGTGTACCTGGATGCATTGGGTGCACCTGTGGCCTCATTCCCCACACCTGCATGCATTTTCTTTCATTTACTACCTGCTTTCAGGTGGAGGTTTGGCCGCCTAGCATTTGGCTGTGTTACCACCATTTTTTGTGGGTTACCGGAAGGGTGACCATCATGAAGTGGCTGTGTTGCCATTGTGGAGATATCACCATCAATGGTTAGGGGGCCAGCCTCAGCTAATCGACGCTGGTTTCAACTGCACCTTAAGTGGCGGATACCTGTTTACCGGTGCCAGTGTTTCCGGTGCAGATGGTCCGTCACGCGCAGAGTATGCCAGTCCGTGAAAAAAGTGCAGCTATCCACTGATTTCACCACTTTGTTACCAGACTGGCCAACTTAGAATGCGGCCCAATATGCCTTTACTCAATTTAAAAGGCACGGCTATGTAGACGGACCACCTCTCAACTCAATATATCTCGTTCCAAAACCCGACTGATTTAAATCACAAACTTTTTGAGAATTTTGATTTATACATATCTACATATTTACATTGGATAAGTTATACAATATAATTGTACTGTTTTCTTAAAATGTGTTTTCTTTTAAATATGTACATATTTGAGATGATGTAATGTATTGCAATGTGTATCTCTATTTTTTGTAAGCCTATGCTAACCAATAAATAATTATATTGATGGGACAACCTTTGAAGTGAGTCAATGAGTATATCGAAAATCAATATTTGTTGCTGTCCTCTGTATCATATACGCTGACATGCTGTGAATTCTCTGCAACTCTTTTAGCAGTAAAGTTTTACTTGCATGTTCTGGCTCACGGCTGCTTTAATGCATTGCTGGGCTTCAACCCAGGATCACCCAAAGCCTTGGTTACTTAAAAGTTAATTGGATGTGCTTCAAAGTGGAATTTACCCACAGGAAGTCCCATATTAAATCGTAATAACCCTGTAAAATGACTGTGCTTACAATGGGCATACCATCAATTGGACGGCAAGACTCTCTATAAAAACAACGGAAATCTATAATTGAAATGTTTAAAATATTATTACGCAAATAGAATTTCCTGTAATTTTCTCGCGCATGCTGCTGAAAAGGCTGAAAGGCTTCGTAGGGATGTGAACTTCTGAACCGCAGGTTGCACAGATGTTAAGCAAGCTGGAGTTAATCACCCCCGCACAACAGGCCGAAGCACTGACTGATTAATATAATTGTGAAGAGGATGGGAGCATGGCATGTTAACTTATAAACGGCAAATCCATAAGCTGTTATAATTTGTTTTGAGATTTTTATATTTTGGCAGTAATTCAGAACTCTGAAATCATTGCATTTTAAAATAGATATGGAGTTGATGTTCGGAAGATAAATGCTATTCACGGCGTATGATGAGAGAAACAGGCACTATGTTTTCATTCATTGTTTAGTCTATCACACTACCGCTGTCATCTCAATGATCAGATTTTACCAGGTCGCTGGCAAGCTGAATTCTCTTTCTCGCATCACAAAAGTTGTTGGTCTATGTCTCATCGGAAAAATGCTTTGGATGTTCTTAAACTTTTTCTTCGGTGATCCCTTCAAAATCACATTGCTTCAGTAACATTTTTTAACGATTGCCAAGAGATACATCTACAATAGAAAAAACAGAGTTCCCGCCTGGTGACAGGGATCAGACACATGGGGAATATCACTTTCTAGACTCACATTTGAAGAGGCTGACATTGGATCCATTTCACGAGGACACGAACGGGAACAAAATATCTTTACTACTTCAAATTCATTTTAAAGTGTTTTTATTTTCTTTTTTTTTACACTGTGAACTTTAATTGGTTAGGTCTGATATGAAAAAATGTGCAGTAGCACAACTAAGCACATGCCATGAAAAGTACCTCAGAACTTTTCATGGCACTTAGAAGCCACTTACCATCATGATTCTTATGATATGATTCTTAAAAAGCACAAATCACACAAGAAATAAAAGCGGACAGAGGGGAGGTTGTTTTATTTTTACTCAAAAGAGTTAGAGTAATGCAGAGGTCTCCATATTCACAAAGGTGTCAAACACATTTCTGAGAGACTGTGCACCAGTTTGTGTTACGCACTGGTCATCCACTTGCGTCGATTAGTCGACCTTTTTTTGATTTTTATGAACATAAAATGATGCAGTCAATTCTGTTTCTGAAAAGGAGGAATTCTATTATGGCACCCATTTCAAAATGATGTATGCCAAATGTATGGTGTGCACGTGTGTTTTGTTGTAACCAGCCTGCTGTCATCTACACTGGCAGGTCTACAGTGGCACAGAGCAAGTTCATATTTCACTGCTCATCCATGACAACTGCTGGGGCACAAAGTCCCTGCAGGTGGACGTGGAATTTACATGTCTGATCTAAATTCTGATGACTGTATTCTTTAAACATTCTGGTGGCACATTTATCTTTAAAAGTAAAACATGCCTGGTTATGTCATTGTGACTGGGAAGTAGACACAATTATTCAGCTCCATTAATCTATCATCACACTAGTGTTAGCTCTGTAACCAGGGCTTAACTAGGACTTGAGGGATGTACATTGGTTTCTAGTCTGAGTGGTTCCACAGCTGCCTCATGGAACTGTTGGGGAGAAGCTGGACCCCCCCCCCCGGGCAGTGGGGGGCCAGCAGCCATACCCTCACCAGCTATGGGAGGCCCCAACACCTCCCATATGGCCCCCAGAAATGCAACAGAGTCCCAAGCAGGCAGCAGCATGTTTCAAACTGCATTTATTTCTGGGCAAAGAAAAGAAAAAAAAACACACAGAGCATCGTGCACATCGCGAGTTCAGGCGCCGTCTCCCCCGGGGCTGGCTTGCAAGCCAGCTTTGTAATCACACGGCAGGCTGACCTCACAGAATTGGATCAGCTCCCAGAAACCTATCTCCTCCTGCTACTGGCTGCTAAGTGGTAGGTTACCTATGTAGCCCTTATAGAGAGCCTGACAATTGGGTGTTAGCCTTTCTGCGTCAGTGGGTTGATTTAGCTGTGCCAGCCCCCATTACCTAATACTATCCTGTTACATTATGACTTTGTTCCCATAACTTTTTAGCTGAACAAGCAGTTCGCACCTGGGCTCTGGGCGCAGATTGGCTGGGCTGCGCCATTCTTGTTACAATTTATGTTTCACATGTTGTGCGAGTCCTTGAGAAAATGTCTTTCTTTCCCGGAAAGAAAAAAAAAACACACTGGGTTGCCGTGATTTATTCGCATTTGTGGCAGTCTTATCTTGAATGTGTGGCCTTGGCAGTTCGGGGGTTTTGCGAGGAACATTGTTGAAGGCTCCCGCAGCCAGTGTTCAGTGAGTGAAATGAACTTGGCTGTAATTTTCCTGAAACATGGCTTTACACTGTGCATTTAGACCATGTTAATTCATATAGGCATTTGCAAGCCTTTAAACAGGGATTTTTGTGTTTGTAGATTCTGATATTGCAGCATTGATTCTAATGTAGCATGGAAGTTGCACTGTTGGTGAAGTGGGTGTGTTTCAGCATATTTGTCACCCATGGGTGCGCTGGGGCCTGGTTCAAATGATAAGTGCGCTCCTTGTTCTTCCTGCTGTTCTTCTATATATGCGCTTGGGGTGAGGGGGCATGGGTTTGGTCTCGATTTTCCCTCTTCAGTCCCCCCTCTGGTCGACTTTGTCGACCACACCACCAAGCAACATTCACCTCCTTCCGGTCTGCATATCTTTGTCAATTCCTTGAAGTGTCCATAATTTTCTGCATTGTTGTTGATGAACAGTACATATAGGAGTGTTCTCCTTCTGTATTCCACCACACTCACTTCCCTTCGTACTTCCTCTGATCGCAGGGAGTGGCCACCTTTATTACTGCTGGAACCATGTTGCACACCGCTATCTTCTCCCTTAGTCCGGCTCTTCCTTTCACCATGTCTCTTATTTGCATTCTGATAACTTCTTCTGTTGTTCTCTTGCAATGTATCTCTATCTTGCACAATGGTGCTGTGCTCGGTACTCGTCCTTCCGTTATCACCTTCAATCAACCAGGCAGTCATGATGTCATCCATTATCATGCAAGCACTAGCTAGTTCTTTGCTTTCTCTTTTCAGATGCATTTTTTGCTGATCATTCTTTGGTATGCTGGTACTTCACCCAATCATTCTTCTGTCTCGCTCGAGAAGTAATTCCCCCCTCTTTTTACTCCTCTGTCTGTTTCTCTTCTTCCTTTGTTTTCCATCTTTGTTAATGTGTCACTCTTCACATCTTCCTTGGTCATCACCAACAAGGGCATGCTGATGCGCACCAATGAACACTCTCCTCCCCAATTCAATGGTAGTTTCTCTTGATCTTTGGATGCGTGTGCTCAATAGTAGTCCATAAGCAGTGATGTTCCTGCTCTCATCTCGCAACTTCTCTCAACCTTCTCGCATCCAGAATGATTGTCCACTTCTTGTCACTGTTGTGCTGGTAACATAACGTTGGTACCTTAACATTATACGTCCTTCTTCAGTGACCATCTTTGCTCCTTTCTCTCACTCCGTTAGGCACTTATCATATTTTTGCCTCTTTTATTTTATTTTTTCTTCTCTCTTTTTGTTTTTCTTTCTTCTTTTATTATTTATTTATTTATTTATTTATTTATTTATTTATTTCCAATCTCAATGTTGCTGTCTTCCCTTGCAATCTTCTTCGCACCTTGTCATACATGGGCGTCGTGCTCTGCTGTAGTAATTTCTGTTGTAATCAATTCTCTTCCGGCATATGTTAAAGAACAGTCAGTACAGCTCTCTTTTGTACATGTGTGCATGTTGTTGGTCACTTCTGATATGTGTGTTATGTGTATGTTTTACTCCCTTTGTGTCTGCCTTTAACTCTCCTTACTTTAGCAGCAGCTTTTCTTCACCCACTGACGCCGTAACTCTTCCTGCTTAGGTTAGGGAATGTTAGCAGGGGATACAGCGGTAATGCTCACTATTACATATAATTTTCAAAGTACCACCCTGATTATTTTGTTCATCATTAATAGTCCCATCGTGAAGGTAAAAGTCCTTATTTGCGTGCCCATAACCACTTACGCTGCTGGGTCCTTGCAGCTGATGAGATGATAAAGTTGCCCGCCTGAAAATCGCAAGAAAGGCGTTAATACGTTAGTACTTGTTAGTAACCTCAAGCTCCGCGAACTAAACAATCACTAAGGGCAAAAATCAAACCTCCCCCTGGACATTTCGTGTTTTCAAAATTTCTCAATATGGGTAGGGAACATCTTGGGCTGTTTATTCAATGGAAGCAAGGAAATATACTTCAGGGAAACATGCTCTAAGGGGTCTGAGGTTCTTGATAGGGTGGGCAATTGAGTGGGGAATGCTACACAATGTTTTAATCAGTAGACCTCACAATTTCTAATGGAAGATAACATTAAGGAAATTTCCTACACATTTCTAACAGCATACATACGCAACAACCTGCATGTGCGGGGAAAAGAGAAGAAACAAAACAGTGTTACAGCTGTAGGTGCAAAAAATGTAATATGAAACTCAATTAAACTTTGGAAATGCGTGTGCCGGTCCCTATTCTAGTTGCTAGTGTGCGTTGGACCATAGGATGGCTATGTTTCCCTAACTCGGGAGTGTTCGT
The DNA here is from genome assembly GCF_040938575.1 of Ambystoma mexicanum. Lineage (NCBI taxonomy): Eukaryota > Metazoa > Chordata > Amphibia > Caudata > Ambystomatidae > Ambystoma > Ambystoma mexicanum. The sequence goes on from NC_090941.1 coordinate 874,099,438, forward strand.
GCTATTTTGCAGTTCATGAAAATCTCTTGCGTTGGCCCTGTTGATCGTTGCTCCCTCGTTGCCAGGGTGGCCACCGCTTTGTAGGGCTTGACGCCTTACACTTCTAACAAAATCTGTCAGGAGGGGAAAATGTCCCACTGTAGTCCATAGCCATTGGGTGTCGGTTGTCCGTTGTCTTCAGGCCTGCCCTGGGTCCTTTGTATCTGGCGAGAAATGAAATGGAAGCGCTTGAGACCTGAGAATTTACATATTCTTCAATTTCTTGACCTAACCTCTCTGCACTACTCTCACACTATTCAGTGTCCTAGTGGGAGGAGCCAATGGTACACCTATGCACCATCCTGTCACCACCTGGTGGCGTTCAATGGCGGTCTGACTGTAAATTGTTACACAATTCGAAATGTACTCAGAAAATGGGTAGGCACTTAATTTATGTGAAGATACTCATTACACACTTGAATCATATATATGCAATTTGGGTGCTAGTGTACAAATGGGCCTTTGGATCTTTATATTTACTGTGCTTTTGTTGTAAGCTATTTATAGTGCGTGCCTTTGTCCCGTGGGGCATCAGGCACTGACAAGCTAAATAGGGAAACATCAGGGTGGTAAATTTGTCATATAGGGTGGCTGTGTTTCTAAATTAAGTGCACCATGTTACTTAGTTAAGATAATCGCAGGGTTTTTAAATCCTTTTTTTTTTTTCTTCTATGGCTCCTCTCTCACTTCTCAGGGCGTGCCTCGCAGTGAACTGCAGGCACTTTAAGCTGGTACTAATGAAATCCGCTACCAATTATTCGCTACCTGTCTCTCCCCCCTCTTTTGTATTTATTTAGTTATTTATTTATTTATTTATTTCCTCTTTTCTTTCAAACCCAACCCTCACAATTTACTCCCACTCTCTCTATCCCACCCCATGTCCACTTTTTAAACCCTACCTACTCTGTTAATTACTCATTTAGTCTAGTATTTTATTACTCCACTACTGTATTTACTGTTACATTTAAACAATATATTTCTCCCCCGTATATCTGCTCTCAAATTTTAATACAACCATCATTCTCCAGTTCGTGCAGCAATGACCTCTTTCCCTATGTGTGTTGGCTAATGCATTTGTGCCAGTGCTATTTTCAAAAGCGCTAGTGGCATTACCACTTGCACTGTCATTTTGTCGCCAAATTAATTCTGTTGGGAACATGGATCATCCACCCTTTACCCCTATTTCTCTCCTCCTGTGGTGAACTGTCAATGAAATGTAGGCCTCCCCCCTCAAGTGCACCTTCTTCCACCTTGTGTGTCTCATTTAATTGTTCTGTGTTAATCTTGTATTCATGAGCCCAGTCTCCTCACTGAAAGATGTGTGCTCAAAATGTAGCTAAATGTACTCTCTTGTGATGCGCTATCATTATGCACCCCCCTCTGTACCGTGCACCCCCATTATGCTTAAACAATCTTCCTTACTTTCAACATGTGTATGTCTGGTGTTTAACAAGTTATGGATTTCTCTGTTAATAAGGTGGTCATATCCACATTGCTCATGATGTCACAAATCACTCTTCCCTAATGCATGGCCTAGTCGCCCCACTGTCACCCAGAAAAGAAAATGTTTTGATACCTATCACCACCCCTATGCAATTGTCCTCTGCATTATTAAGTGTGCGTGAGTGTGTGTGTCGGCGCGCGTCTCGCCCGCTCTGTCTTGGGCTGTCCTATTAGCGGTATAATGTCAATCTATGTCCTTTGAAAAGTTTGTTCCCCATCAGGAAGACCCCTCCCAGTCATGTAACCGGTACCATTGCTATTGTGTCAGTGTTCTGTATGGGAGCTGGCTGCTGTGCAGTGCCCCTGTGTTGTGATTCTAGTCAGTCCTGGGGTAGTGGTGCTGTCATTTGTTGTGTCTGTACATGTAGTGGTAACAGTACCTGCGTTGGTGCTTGTGGTGTCTGCTGAAATGTTCCCATCCTGCCCCATGTATCCTCCCCACATGGGCGGTGCATATTGTGGTGATTGTTGACACTACTATTGTTATTCTTGTGCGTGTGTGTTGAGGCTGTTTTTAACTGCCCCTCCCATTGCATACTTTAATAATTTATTTTGTGCCTACTTATCCTCATCTGCCTTTCTCTGCCCCTGTGTCATCAAATATTACACTCCCGGAGGTTCAGAAGGGTGAGTCCCCTCTTCCCTCTGCTCGCGCTGGTTCAGCATCAGCTGACCCCTCGCAACTTCCCTTTCCTTCGTGCACACAGTTCAACTGTAGCCATGTGCTTTTAAAGCTATTCCCGTGTAAGTGCTGTGTATGTGTGTCCTTAGCGATTGCTGCACGCTTCTGGAGAAGCCGCCTCAGAGCAGCCATGGTCTTTTTTAATTTACCTTCAGTACTTTTTAATCTTTGCACACTATGTTTTACTGACTTACTTCGGCATGGAAGCTGTGTGCTACACAACAGGTGAAGGGGAATCGTTTCTGTATTGTGTGATACATTTTACCTCTATTCAATTCGAAAGTTTCGATAGTCCGCTGTTCAGGGAGCAAAAGTTCGAAGATAATTGAACATTTTTCAACTTCTGTGAGCCTTCTTGGCTCCGCACCTTAGCTAGTGTACTCCACGTGCATCCCATCTTCACCAAACCATTGCCTTCTCCGGCACACCCCCACAATCTTGCACATGTGTCTTCCACACACCGCCTCTGGGTCACCTATTCTCCAAATCCAAAACCACACCACTATCTCCTCACCATCAAAACTTTGTGTCCTATGCATCAATTTGAAGGTGACGTCACCAAACTAAAAACACAGTGCAAATGAACAGACAAATGTGCATACACAGATCAATAACCCATTTCTCCCAACCCCACAAAAATCCCAAAATAAAACCCCACAATCCCCACAGCTGTCTTCCTGTCTCAACTGGAACAAGGTAAACCACAATAAAACTCTTATAATTGGACTGCACACGCTGCGTCGCCTAGCGTGTGATACGCTCCTAACCAGGGGACCTTAACCAGCCAACTATCATCCACTCACTGAACTAAATGCTCAATTAGCAGGGAACCTCATCTACTCATTGATCTATAACGTCAATTCATAGGAAATCCAGACCCCGTACATGAAATCACCATCCAGACCAATCAGCGCGGCACTCCTGTTCTATATGTAGGGAGTCACTACCCCACCCAATAGGCTCAAAAACACAAGAAGGGACCACTGCCACCGCCCCAGTCCCAACTACAGTTCACGTGCCGATCACCACCAATGCGCTGAATTTTGCGACAATGTACAATCACCCACCACCCAATTTACAATCCCTCCCTCAGTTTCTACCCAAACAAAAGAACTTAACATTTCTGCAACATACTGATCAACAATGCATCATAATACTTTAAACATTTCCCCCCCTCAAAGCCCATGTTGCTAGTTGACTTACATTTTCCTATGCTGCACTGGCAGTTGCTTCGCTGCTGGACACCCCCTCAATGCGCTTCACCGGACCCCTTCTCCTGCAGGGCTCTCACCTGCCCTCAAGCGGGGTATTTCCAAGTGGCCCCCGAAGCCTTTAGCCGGTTACGCGTTTTCCGGTGGTCTTCAGGTGCAGGCGAGGGTCCCACAGCTTCCTTGAGTCGGCGGCAGGGAGCTCAGGTCAACGCAGGGCTTGCGCAGGCAGTGCTCATTTACCCATGTTACAATGAGCAATGAGCCTCACAGAGGGCACCAACTTGTTGGGGAGAATCTGGACCCCCCCCACCCAGGGCAGTGGGGGGCCAGCAGCCAGACCCTCACCAGCTATGGGAGGCCCCAACACCTCCCATATGGCCCCCAGAAATGCAACAGAGTCCCAAGCAGGCAGCAGCATGTTTCAAACTGCATTTATTTCTGGGCAAAGAAAAGAAAAAAAAACACACAGAGCATCGTGCACATTGCGAGTTCAGGCGCCGTCTCCCCCGGGGCTGGCTTGCAAGCCAGCTTTGTAATCACACTGCAGGCTGACCTCACAGAATTGGATCAGCTCCCAGAAACCTATCTCCTCCTGCTATTGGCTGCTAAGTGGTAGGTTACCTATGTAGCCCTTATAGAGAGCCTGACAATTGGGTGTTAGCCTTTCTGCGTCAGTGGGTTGATCTAGCTGTGCCAGCCCCCATTACCTAATTCTATCCTGTTACATTATGACTTTGTTCCCATAACTTTTTAGCTGAACAAGCAGTTCGCACCTGGGCTCTGGGCGCAGATTGGCTGGGCTGCGCCATTCTTGTTACAATTTATGTTTCACATGTTGTGCGAGTCCTTGAGAAAATGTCTTTCTTTCCCAGAAAGAAAAAAAAAACACACTGGGTTGCCGTGATTTATTCGCATTTGTGGCAGTCTTATCTTGAATGTGTGGCCTTGGCAGTTCGGGGGTTTTGCGAGGAACATTGTTGAAGGCTCCCGCAGCCAGTGTTCAGTGAGTGAAATGAACTTGGCTGTAATTTTCCTGAAACATGGCTTTACACTGTGCATTTAGACCATGTTAATTCATATAGGTATTTGCAAGCCTTTAAACAGGGATTTTTGTGTTTGTAGATTCTGATATTGCAGCATTGATTCTAATGTAGCATGGAAGTTGCACTGTTGGTGAAGTGGGTGTGTTTCAGCATATTTGTCACCCATGGGTGCGCTGGGGCCTGGTTCAAATGATAAGTGCGCTCCTTGTTCTTCCTGCTGTTCTTCTATATATGCGCTTGGGGTGAGGGGGCATGGGTTTGGTCTCGATTTTCCCTCTTCAGAACAATAGCCAGGATGCTGCTTCTTGGATTCTCCAGAAGGAAGGGTAACATCTTCCCACAAGGCACAGAAACCTTCCTGAGGAGGTCTCATGGGAACGGTGTTTACAAGGCAACATTGAAATAATAAAGCCAGAATCACAACAGGGTGATCACTGGATTCCTTTTGAAGCACACATGCATGCAAATGGAGTGGGACTAGAGTAGCTGTTAAGAGAAGAGTGCTCGCTTTGACATCCGTGCAGAGCCTGCTAACAGAGGTTCGAATTCCGGCGGGGCCAAACTCAGCCTTTCATCCTTCCGAGGTCGATAAATGAGCACCACACACCGTGGGTAATAATAAGCAGCGCTCAGATACCTGAGGGTTTGTAGCTCTGTATAAATGCCAAATTATTATTATTATTATTATTATTATTATTATTATTATTATTATTATTATTATTATTATTAAAAAGTCCCAAACAGACCAGGAGGAACTGAAGTCAATCCAAACCAAAATTCACTGAAGAAGTAGGTAAAGTGTGCCAGAAAACTCAGCTTTAATATATCCAAATAAAGCAGGGGAAGCACACACACATTTGAATCTTTTGTCTCATAAAGTATCAATTAAAACACAGTTTAAATATTACAAATGTGTCATCATTGATGTCATAACATAATCTTAATTTACAAAACCTTAATGGGACGTGGGGATAGGTTAGTAAGCTTGACTACATATAGGTGTTAAACATTTTCATTGGATTGCACATATCTGATGGCTCCACCTGGAACACCCCTATATTGATAAATATTAAACTACATCATCTTCACTTGTCGTTGGTTGGCATACTAATTAATGTACAGCATGTCTTTAAGGATTCTGATAGGTTGACCCTTTTATAACCATCCTTTCAACTTGACAGGTTGTCAAGGTATGAGCCAGATGGATAGAAGGAGGAGAGAGGCCCATGGACTGTCCTTTGTACTTCGCCTTGTTTGACATCTCGTGTCTACGTGTGCATGTAGGGAGTATTGCAGATGTATTATCTATATTGGCTTCTTAAAAATATTGTTCACCAATTATGGGTCACATGCTACTAGACTGTGCATGAAATGCAATTACCTCCTATTTATTGACATTTTAGCTCCTATTAATGTATGTGTCATGTTCTTTTTTACCAATGGGGACACTTTTTTTACCAATGGGGACACTCTTGAGTTACTGTTCATGAAGCCAATTGGCGTATTGCTTTAATGCACCTGTCTAACAAAGACTAGTTGTATTCTCAAAAAACTTTAATCTGGGAGTATTCTGCTTGTGTCTTGGGAACTGCTATATTATGATTTTGTTCCGCTGAGCCTATCCACCCTATTTCATTCCAACTTGGCACTAATTACCAGCTACCACCGGAGTTCTGCACAGGTTTGATTTTCTGTGTATTCAGCTCTATGACTACTCTCAAATTCCTGAGGCCTTGCTTATTTAGAAGTATGCTGTGGCTTCAATTTTTAAGAAGATAGTTGCCTAACTACACTATATTTGCGTATCGTTCATGTTGCACTCAGAGTTCTTCATGTCTGTGGATGCTATGTTAATATTCTTCATGTATAAACGCATATATTACCTATTGTATGTGCTTTTCATGTGGAGTGCATATGTGCTTTTTGTCTAATGCATGTGCTTGTTTCTCCTACTACGTTAGTTTGACTGCTTTGCCATCTCCAGCTTGAATTGTTTCTATGTCCTGTGGCACCTGCCTGGGCTGTGGGTGGTATGGTTGCCTCAGTGAGTAACGTTCCTCATCTGTGTGGAATTGGGCAGGGGGAGGGGCAGAAGCCATAGATGACTTATTCATCTGCCTCCAAACCTTCCCCCCTCTCGACTAGTCCTCAACCTCACTCTTCCATCTGTTCTCCCTTATATAGGGCTCCTTGGGCATCCATATTTTCGTCACCCCCCTTAAACTGCCTGCACTTCTCACATGCTCATCTGGATGCCAGGTGATCTAGCAGCACTCCCCATTGGAATCCCAATAAACACAGTGCTTGGTTTAATTGAGAGGGTCCTGAGGATATATACATTTTGACCCAGGAGATGCAATAGGGCTCTCCATTGTCTGGGAATGAGGGAAGTTATCTGTTTGTGTATACTCATGCACTTAAATATGCAAGGGTATTACTATTTTCATTCCTTCTGCCTTTTTGGTGACTTTTTGCATTGACATATTGCTATTCTTAGAACACAGAAAGCTAATAGTACTAATACCAGTATGACCACTAGTTTTTGGAATGTGTTAGCAAACCAGGTGGGCATCCATGAGAGCAGGTAGTCTAGCCAGCAATCATCTGCAATGTCTTCCACCTATTCCACCATTTTTGTGTGCAGTTCTGTCAAGGTGGCTATTGCCTCTTTGAGGGTCCTATTTTCCTCATCATTGGCAGGCATGTATGTGCAGCAAGAAGGCCAGATTTCTGCATACTCCACATGACCCCTGCATAGCCGTTATTAGATCGAGGATGTATCTGTTCTGGAGGGTCATGAGCCTTATTGCTCTCAGATCTTCCCTGATTTTAGATGATTTGATTTTGAACATTTGCTGTGCATATTCACAGGAAACGGGCAGAAACTGCATCTAGATGCAGATTTTACATCAAAGGCAAGCTTACTGAAATTAATAATCAAAAGACTGTTATTGAAAAAGAAACATTTTCAATCGCTTTCTAAATTGCGAGAATGATTCAATTTCACAAAGGTCCTCAGGGAGCTGATTCCATGCTCGTGGTCCTGCAATAGAAAAGCATTGGTCAATATATACACATTGGCACCACCAACAAGTTACCATTAATTCACTGAAGAGCATAAGTTGGTTAGTAAACCAATATTTTTGATGAGAGATAGCAGGGGGCAGTCTTGTGAACACACTTAAAACCCATCAGACTATCCTACCCATCATGGGCACAAAAATATCACATGACAGAAGGACAATTCTTGAACTTTGCAAGATTGACTAAGGCCCTAGCTAAGAATTGGGATTCTGTACTGGAGGAGACCCCAACCACACCAGTGCTTGACACAATTCTCACAATAGAGGTGGAGCGCCATGTTGTCATGCAATTATACAGAGTGCTACAAGAGAGCAAAACTGTAAAGGCCAGAGAAAAGTGGGAGACAGATCTGGGCTTACTGCTAGAATGGAAAACATGGCCCAAGGTTGGTGATGCTATCTCAAAGATCTCACACAATGCTCACGCAATGCTCATCTCAAACTGATTCAATTTAATGTGGTACATCGGGTTTATGTTACACGGCAGATGCTACATATGCCAATATTCTGAGATCCCACACACATACTCCAGATGCAATTGGGAGTCTACTGATTATTGGCATATGGTCTGGGGTTGCCTTCAGATAATTGGGTATTGGCAGGCAGTGGTCAACCAGCTCAATGCCCTTTCGGGGAGTGAGCTAGAGTGCATGCCTCGGGTATGCTTGTTGGGGCTTCTCCCAGGGGGAGGGAGGAAAGCGGAACAGAGGCACTCTAATAAAATAGTAGCCTTCTTACTGAATAGAAAAGCGCTGCATGGCAAAAGCATGGAAGAACCCTAAAGGGCCAGTGTTACAACAATGGTTATAAGATATACTAAAGTGGGCTAGTGCAGAGAGAGACATAGTAATGGAACATAGCACAGAGGAGGACTCTGAGGATGTAGATTTCCAATGGAGCCCACTCCTTAATGACTTGCAGTCATCACCCGATGACCTTCACATCTGAGAACACACAGGCACATTTCCAGTGGCGGGGGGGGGGTATAGACCAATAAGGCGCCCAATAACTTAATGGTCCAGAGGCACGGGCATAAACTCTGTGTGAACAGGACATGTGGCAATATTAGGGATTCTCTGAGTTGCAAGGGGATGTGGGGGACAGGAGGACGGGGAGATGATGGGTAGGAGAATGAGGGAAGGGACAGGAAAGGGTGTATGTTGATATGTTGTTGTGTGATTGGGTACAAAATGTAATAAATACATTAAAAAAAAGAACAAAAACAGACAGAGGTGGGCCTGGGATATAGATGTGTAATGAAAAAAAGAAGCCTAATGGCCGCCTTCTGTGCATCATCAAGGCACCTCTTTTGATATATTGGAATGCGCATATTAAGGGATTACAATAGTCCAATTTGGCATTAACTAATGCTCCAACTACAGCTGGTCTATCACCTTCTGAAATAAATGGCAGAAGGGGTTTCAACAATTTAGGATGGTAGTACACTGATTTGAACCTTTTGCTAACCTGGAGATCACAACTCAAGTTTGCTTGATGAATACAGCATGGGTCTTTACCTTATTGGAGAAGGTAGTGGGAACATCCAAAAATGGAGGACAGGGGATGCTCATCTTCAAAGTTGCATATTTGTTCCTTGGTGCAAGCACCATATTCTCAGTCTTAAAGGCGTTTAATTGGAGCTTGTTTATCAGCATCCACTTTTGTATTTTACTATCATGGGCTAGCAATCTGTCTTCTGTTTCCAATGGTTATTTTAGTCGGACATATATTTGGGTATTGTCAGTGCATGAGTGATAATGCAGGTCAAGCTTAAAGAAAATGTTCAGTAGGGGGTGGATGTAGATATTAAACATAAGTGAGGACAGTGAAGATCCCTGAGGCAGACCATACTTAACTGATACAGATTCAGAACACTCTGAACCCATTTTCAGTTGCTGACTATGATCTTGTAAGAATGAACTGAAGCATGTTAGGGATTCCATGGAGACCTGTGACACTGAAGTCAATCTAGAAATAAGGATTTCAAAATGGACTGTGTCGAAGGCTACCAAGAGGTCTAGCATGACTAGCATGCTGATGTCACCAGCATCAGCAACCTTCAAAATGTAATCCCAAACAGTGATCAATGGGGTTTTGTTACCATGTCTGGGTCTAAATCCAGACAGGTACCAATCAAGAATCCCTTGATTTTCTAGATGATTATGGAGTTGAATAGTACTAATTGTTTCCAGTATCTTAGCTGGCCAATGTAGTCCAGCAATAGGTTGATAATTGGCCAACACCTTATAGTCCAATGTGGTCTTCTTAAGCAGTGGAGTAAGCAATGATTTTTTAATATCCATTGGTAAACAACACTGTTCCAGTGAAATATTGATAAAGGTGATAGTAGGTGAGTGGGCACAGCTGTCGTCTTTGCTCTTTACATCAGTTTGGTTTTCTGATATTCCAGTTTTTCTCATATATCTGAGTGGGGAGCAAATCAAATGTTGAGCACTACTGTGTCAGGCACAAACATCATTAGAAGCGAGAGTACCTAGTCTTTTCAGCCTTCGGTGTGGGCTGCACACCCTTAAATCCACTTAGTGGTTGTTATCCATTTCTATCATGTTGATAAATGATTGAATTCGAGGTAAGTTCAAGAAAAATAAATATGTTTTATTCACTGGACACAATGGTCCTCAAGGGAGGCATGTGTTTAATTTCTAATTATAGGCAGATGCACCATTGGCCAATGCATTTCAGACTACATCAGTCCTTCATCAGGGTGCATATTAGCATCTTAGTCAAATGTAACAACATCATATTCCATAGCATATAATGTGTGTAAAAAAACACTAAATTCATATCATACAATGATCTATAAATTATCAGTACATTATCACAATTAAGTCATGGTACCATGTGTAGCAGGCCACAGGATGTTAGACTAACACACAATGTATAAACAACACATAAGAAAAGATATGAGAAAAAATAAGAGAAGGAAATAATGCATATGGTAAAACGTAGGTCATAAAACTTTTTTGCATTCATTATAATGTGTTTATGTCAGTAATCATGCATTACAAATGTTATAATGCCAAAGTCCTCTCCCATTGCTAATGTTGTGCTAAATTACTATATCATACGGCACAAATGAGCGTGTTTAAATCCGTACGGATGCAATCTGTAAATGTACTCAGAGTTGGTTATACAGTGTTCCGCTATATGAGGGATACATGGCGTTCTTATTGGTGTCATAGATCTAATGAATACTGGCATGGTTCTGACCTGCCGGTGTACTTTTCTCCTAAATTCGTAGTAACGATGACTCTAAATAAAAGACAAATAGTTGGTGCTTAGTATCCTTTCTACTGGTGGACCTTAGAGTCAAGCCACCCAGAATGAGATAATATTGTTTAGATGTAAAATCCAGTTTACCGTCACAGTTGCTAAACCGGTCCTCACTACTGTCTGCGTTTTGACTGCATGCGTCTATGCGAGTTAGCTGACAGAAGTAAACATAACATTGTCTTGGTACCCGTGGAGCTCTTCTACTACGAGAGTGGCCATCTGGGAATGACCATTTCGTAGTGTATATTGCCTGCTCTATGCTGTTGAGTGTTGTGTAAGCTTGATTGCAGTGAACTATTCTCATTCACACGGAATGCTATCTATATGTTGCAAATTCTAAATGACCCTGTGTGGATTATACGTAGGCCCATATCTAGAATGTAGCATTCTATACTCAAACAAGGTTAAGAATGACATTTTTACTATGCATTTGCAGTTCTAAACGACGGTATAGTATCTTTGCTCCGTGTTCAGCTTTGCAATGCTCATGAGGGTATAAGATGTTTGTGGCTATGTCTGAAACAAGCATTCTTACATTACCCTTTGAAACATCTAATTCAACATAAATTTAACCAACTATTATGAAAATTTAAATACAACAACCATAATGAAACTGATTGTGGAGACAGTTGTAAGAGGATTCAATTCAACACTACAGCTAAGTCAATGCCTAGTCTGGGATACTGAATGGAAACCCTTATTGATATATCTTTATGTCCAGTTCATGAGTTCTGGATGACTACCCCTATATAACACCCCTCTCTTAGAATCCCCCTGACCCCACTGAGCCAAGAAGTAGTTCTGTTTTGCACGTTTAAAAGGTTTATTTGAGAATTTAAACAATATGTATATATATATATATCACACTTTTATAATGAATTAATAATTGAATATCACACTTAATCTGAGCAGTAATCAATAATGGATAGTCTGGCACTACTTCTTTATAATCAATGATGAGTGGGTATAGGATGGATAAGATAGCAACAATACTTTTATGGTTTCAAATAGATGCAATGTGGAATGAAAATGCAGTACAGAAAATAACTTGATAGGATTTCAGCAACAGACAATGTAATCACTTTCTTGGACAATTCACCCCCCCCTTTAGGCAATGTAAGGAGATGAAGATGAGAGCACACAGTTCTTAGGAATGCAATCAAATAGAATTCAGTTCAATTCCCCCCCCAGCAGCTTATACAACAGATAGGAGTTTTGAAACACAGGCAAAATGCTTTGAATATGGTGACAATGCAGTGAGAAATATGCTGAAAATGCTTTTAATTCCCTTTAGGAGGTTCAGGGTGAGTGATAGCTACTTTATATGAGTTCAGGATCACTTTAACAATGCTCTAGGAGTAACTAGCAGGTTAAACGAGTTTTTGGCAAAGTAGAGCAAGGAAGCTGCCGCTTTTCACACGTGAGAGAAATCAGCTGAAATCGCAAATGACAGGTGACAGCTATGCGGCTGCAGAATTGACAAGTGACAGTTAGGAGGCAGTTCTACTTAGATTAAATAGATTGAATTATATCACTGGAAACTAAGAGATTTGGTTTCACACCGTCCTAGCTGTACTCACAATGTATTTGGAAGGTCTGGGTCTCACGGATCGGGTCAAGATGGCTTCGGTTCTGGTTTCGCCCCGGACGGTCTCTGCGCACAGCGTCTGGTCTCTGCTCTGCTGGTCTGGTCTGACACTGCTCCTGGCCCGGCTCCTGGATCTCTGGGTACAGCGTCTGTGCACAGCTCCTGGATCTTTCTGCACAGCTTTCTCTGGACACAGCGCTGATCTGCACGGCTCCTGGATGCTGCTACCGCTGTTAGGTTTGCTGGATGCTGAGGCCTGCTGAGAAGAGTTCTCAGTTTGTGGGTTTAGGCCCTTGCTTTGAGTTCTGAATCAAGTTCTTTGGAGTTTTAAAGTCTAAGTGTTGGATCTGGTATCTTCTGGATGTTGTGTGGTCCGGCAGAGCGCGTTGCAGCAACTGGATTTGAATGTCTCTACCTGTCCCAGCAGTCTCTTTTTATGTGTTTTGAAAATGGGTGTGTGCCTGGGCCTAGCAAAGCCTACCCCTCTCTACTTGTCATTGGCCCAATTCTCCCCTCTCCCATGATTGGGGGAAGGAAATGTGAGTCAGAGTGATGCTGTAGGTTTTATGGGTCAGAGGATCCTCCCCTGGTCAGTTTGCCCACAAATCTATATTTGATTCAAATACATATTGCACAGATACACAGTTGTTTGAAATTACATGCACCCATCACATATCACATGAGGTATACTCTGTTCAAACTCTGCTCTTCCTGGGGGCTTGCATTCAGAAATGGCAAATGTTTGCACTTTTTAACTGGTTTTGCAATATCGGACATTTACCCAAATTTACACACATGTGCGCAAGGAGTGTGGACATTAATTGATGAAGTGTCAGATTTTTAACAGGCAGACATTTGGAGTGATACCCTATTTTCCGCTAGCAACCCCCCAGATCATACCACCAGGATCTAAAACCTCTTAAAATGTGGGCAGAAAAATCACAAGAATTATGGTATCATTTAGATAATTTTGACAAGTCCGCACCATGAGTTATACATCTTTTTTAAAATCATATTCTGGCCAACAGGGGTGTGTCTTCCCAGGTCACATGGTGGAGAAACCAGTCTATCCACTTTCTTTAAGCTCAGCCTGTCCTCAGAGGGGCTGCCCCTCCCCGTTTCTGCCAAGAGGAAGCCACTTTACGACCTCCCCCAATATAACTTCTGCCTGAGTCAAGGAAGGGCTTTGTTCAAAAGGAAGGCATTTACGACCACCCTAATAAACCATCTGCCTGGGCCCAGGACAGGCCTTTGTTCAACTCCCTGTAGCTGCTCCACCCCTAATCTAATCAGAGAGGTGACAACTCCCTTTGGAAAGGGGAAGAGTGGCTGAGCAGGTTTTAACTCCTGTGGGGGTAGATGTCAGGAAGAATTCAGTTTCATTAAGCCAGGTTTCAGCTAAATGTCACTTTTTGTCCCCCAGTTTAAGTCTATTACGATTTTTACATACACATTAAATAATTACTTCCTTCAAGTCATTTCAGAGTATAGTTTTACATTGTATCCACCTCTTAGCAAGTCTTTCCTTGGTCTGGTTTTGTTTCATTTGTTCAGTTTTACACAAAAGTCTGGTGGTTTTAAAACGCCGGCTTTCTGATAGTGGTGAGTACTGGTAATGCAACCATTTTTGGGATTTAAGAAAATGAATTCCCCACAGTTCTAGGTTGCTTTTGGCAATCAGCATTGCCATTCCCAATGGTTTCAGGCTACGGTGTGGGTAGCCCAATGGTGGTTTTAGGCAGTGCCCTCCTGTGCTCACAACATAGGCAAAAATGGGTGGCAGCCTATTCTTCATGCATTTCCCTGTGCATTTTCTGGGAAGTTCTGGCCATCATGATGTTTTCCATGCCAGTACTGCACAGTTTTCCTATTCTGGCGTACAGGTGGGCTTTTTGGCCATCTTGGATTTTCTAAGCCCACAGCACCAAATGTTGCAGCATGATAGCTCAAACGTGGGTCAGGACACTCAACACAGTGTTCGTACCAATCATTTTCATGGGCACTGATTAGTGTGTTGTCTCTTTTTTCAAAAGAAGCATCATCATTGTCATTTGTAAGAAAATAAATTAAAGCAGCATTCTGCACGCAATAAGATGATAGTCCATACGTATTCTCTGAATTTCATCTGGAGTTATGTCATCATGTTTAATTCACAAAAAGCAGTTAAGGTCCCCTTCCTCATTCATCCCATATGGGTAAGAGAATTTAGTTGGTCAATCGAAAAGGCTTCACGTTGAGCTCTTCTCTTCTTTACATCTTCCCTTTGGTCTCTGTCTTCGATGATTTCGAGGACTTGGAATTTCACTTATGAAACTGCGTGGCCTTTTTTTAAAATGCCTTGCTATGGCCGTTGTAACATTTTTATTTCTAATACAGGATTTGTGTTCATTCATCCTAATACATATTTTCCTTGTTGTGTTTCCTGCATAGTAAATCCTGCAGGGACATTTTATGCAGTAAATTACATTCTCTGTTGTGCATGTTGCAAATTGTTTCAATTTTATTTTTTCACCTGTTCTTGAATGAAACACTATAGAGCCGTTGATGACATTGTTTGCACTGCTGCAATTCAAGCAAGGTTATGTCCTTGGATGTTTATCTTTGGTGACTGTTTTTGTCTCACTTCTGGTTTGAACCAGCATGTTCCTTAAATTATTTCTCCTTTGGTATGCAAAAGCAGGAGGCTGGGGAAATAATGCTCTTGTTTGCTCATCACTGGTCAGAATATTCCAATGTTTGGAAATATTTCTCTTGAACTGTTCACTTTGGATCAAATATTTGGGGACAAATACTATCCCTGGATTTTCTCATTGTTTTTTTTTCAGTGATATATCTTTACATTGTGTAATGTTAGTTTTATACACTGCTTGCTCTAAATCTTCTTCTGGGTATCCTCTATCCCTCAGTTTTTGCTGAAGTTAACCAGTTCTTCCTCACATTCTTCGGGGTCACTGACTATTCTTTTAATTCTGAGCATTTGCCCATATGGAAGATTCCTGGAAGTGTTGGGCGGATGAAGCCTTAATCTATGAAGACGATTGTTCCTATCAGGTGTTTTTCTGAAAAGAGTTGTTATTATTTCCAACTCGTACTTTGATCTGGACTTCTAAATAGCGTACGTCCAGGTTACCAATCTCCATTGTAAACTGTATGTGTGTGTCTATGTTGTTGAAATACACTAGAACATATTTCAATTTCTCTTCACTGCTACTTCTGACTCCAAATATATTGTCTATGTATCTTACCCATTTCTTGATATGTTGCTTCCAATCTGGGTGTTCTAAAATGTGCATTGATTCAAATCGATACATAAAACCGTTTGCAAAGGTGGGTGCATGGTCACTCCCACTGCCGTCCCTAATGTTTGTGAATAAAACGGTTTGTCATAATCGAAAAAGGAGTTCAAAGAAATAAAATTCAAAAGCACCATGAGAAATTCCTTATAGGCTCCTATAGCTTCTTGTTGCAGTAATAACCACTCCACTGCATCTAGGTCATGAGGGATACTAGTATATCTTGTTTTCTCATATGTTGTTCATACGTTATATCGATAAAGGTGGTCATAAACTCAATCAATGCAGGTGCATGTTGTTTAGCCAAGTATGCCAGTATAGGACCATAGTCAGAGAGAGTGGGTTTAAATTTACAGATAAGATTGGAAACTATATCCTGGCTAGCAGGTAAGAATGGAAAGCGAGAGACTTCCGAACCAGTTAACATGTGTGCCTCTGGAACTGGTATAGGTTCATCTTGAGCAATCAGCTTATTTGCCGGAAAGGAGTGAATATTTGAGCAAATAAGATGTATTGTATCTGTGAAATGTACGCTTAATTAATTTAGGTGAAGGAAGTAGCTGGTTTGTAGAACATTGGGGGGGGAGCGTCAAAATTCTTCATGGCTATAAAAAGTGCTTTAGCTCTATTTGTTAGCAAGATCGATTTGTTTCTGTAGACAAGCAGATTTAGCTAGAACAACAGCTTCGTTTAGTCCTTCAGAACAGTCTTGACAGCCACAATGCAGTTGGGTTGTCTAGTTTTATGCCACAGCTTCTCTCTTGTATGGTAATTTTTCTTGAGTGTTTTTAATGACTTGTTGTAGCATTGGTTGCACCGATTCCTAGGTGTGTTAGTCAGTTTGACTGGGTTAAGAAGATCACAGTTGTTTCTTAGTAATGTCATATTTTTCTGCTAGAATTCTGAACAATTTAAAACTGATACAGAAAAACTCAATCACTTTTATAATTAGAAATGTATTATAAGATCGAGATCTCTTTCAATTTGTGAGCAGAGTGTACTGGGAAAAAGGGAGTTCCGGGCATCTGCCTGTAAAATAGTGAAGAAAAAAACAACCACAAATTGGTCTAACCATACAACAGGACAGTTTTCTGGTGTAACAGTGTTTTGCCTCTCTATATTACAAGGTCCAAACACTGACGACCTGTGTGCATGCACCTTCAATATGTGATCAGAGGTCATCGGACTGCAAATGCAGTCATAATCCTTTGGCATATCACACCAAATGTCACCTAAATAATCACATTAGAGTAGCACAAACCTTTTACACCAAGGAAGACATCAGCATCATTTAAAAGGGAATTGGCAAAACCCAGAGGCATTTAACACAGAATCTACTTGTAGGACTGTTTAAAGGTCAACTGCAGAGTACAGAGAAGGACTTGGGAGTTTGTATCCCAGCTCAAGTCACGAACATCAAGAAGTTCCAGAGAGGTTTTTGCAAGTATACCGTTTCCTCCACATCTTTGTGAATTCCTATTTAACCATTTAATGCGCACATTTTCAGGTAACAATAGATGGAAATGGGAGATCAAACAAATGGTAAACTAGACTACGTAATGAAAAGTAGATCAGTTCCAAAGAACTAAAAAGCAGATCTGGAATTAATCAATGCAGCCTTTAGTGATGTTGCTGTATTTTTTTAAAGTGGCTAATTGAGACAATTGGGTAGAGTCACTAGGTTTACACATACCCAAATTGCTCATTTTATTCAGAGAACATATCATGAGAGTTCCAGATTGATTATGTAAAGCCTTCCATGCATCTGCAATGTAATGTAACATGGCAAGGTTACTAACTTAATGGTTTGTCAATCATGATCAGTAAACTGAACACAATAGAATAAAAACACCTGTCTGTAACAGGTTTGAGAAATAAATAGAAAAATAGGAGGTGAGGCAGAAATTATGGCATTAAAGCCTTTTCCAATCGTATTTATTGTCTGGAACAGTTCCCATTGGGTTATTTGCAACCATTTGGCATTCATATTGGCTTGCAACACGGGGGTAAAGAGAGATGTAAAGAACATCTCTGTCCTGCTGAACAATGTAAGCTGATCTGGTATGTTGTCGTACGCCTTTGCCATCTTTGCCGAGTTATAGGTATCCCTTATCGTGCCTTCAAGGATGAGGGACTTCTTATGCCTCGTATAGGCCTTCATCCTGGGGAAATCACCAATCTGCACCTCACTTTTGGGCATTACTAAAGCTGGTGCACTTATCACTACCAGGGAGCAAAGGTCTCCCCAATTCGGAGGGAGCTGCATGCAGGCTTTTGAACCGCAGGCCCAATAGTAGTCCAGTAATACAGCTGTGCCTATTTTTATGCCAGGCACATCAAACATGCACTTGCACCATTTATTGTCCCCTACTTTTATTGTCCCCATATTTCTGAAGCATAAGGTGACAATCTTCATGGGGACTACAGGTAGGGGCCTGCTTCACCCTCTACCCATGTGAGCAATCTGGAATATTCAGTCCTTTCTTTGAGGAATATATTATTTGCATTTTGCACAACCTGAAGCATACAGTGGCAATCTTCATGGGGACTAGGGGTAGGGGCCTGCTTCACCCTCTACCCACGTGAGCAATATGGAATATTCAGTCCATTCTTTGAGGAATATATTATTTGCATTTTGCACAACCTCTTCTTGCACTGATGTAAGTACTTGTGCCTTACAAACCATCATCCCGTCGACCCAGCTTTCTGAGGTAAATGCCTCCCCATATATTAGTAGCTTGGGTCTTTCCCAGCAACCAGGTGTTTCTTTGCTTGCTAACTTAATGCATCGTAACAACTTATGGTCTGTTATTTTAATCTCTCCTCTATTCAGTCCTTCCAGGGTATATTGCATCAACTTTCTTTGTTTTAGTGTCATCCATCATGGACTTGTGTATTATGCAGCTATCCTCATAAGGGGTTGTTCTTTTTGTCATCCATCGCACAGTGGCCCACATTCCCTGAAACTTGCCTCTTGTAGTGCATAGTGCTAAATGTGTCAGACAGTGTGCTCTATGCGCAGGTATTTGTGTGGGTATGAATATTCTCTAAGCACACATGGTGTAGGTGAAAAGGGAACATACACGAAACAACTCTGATCAGGCGTCCCTCTCCCCACTTTGGCCATGTGTTCATATCAAAGGTTATTCGTGACATATGCAAAATCATACATTTATTTGCCCAGTGCCTTGAGCCATCTAGCACAGTTCTTTTCAATCTTTTAATCTGTGTGCACACCACAAGGAATTGTTCTGGTCTGATTTCAGTTGTCATTGCCACAGCAGTTCTGTTCATATTAACTGCTCTAGCTACATTATAAATGACCAGTTCTATTAATGTGATGAGAAAAATGAAATAGAGGCTGCCAAATGTAAACTATGTGATAAAATCATAATAGCTAGCATGTCTACCTTTTGAAGATACCTAGGGGCAATTTTACCCCTATGTGTTAAGAGAGAATGGGTCTCATTACGAGTCTGGCGGTAACCGAGGCGGTAAAACCGCCTGGTTACTGCCGGACTCGTATTAGCATTCTGACTCCATGACTCCCGGAAATACCAGGGCATTACGACCCTGGTGACCCGGGAATTCCGGAGGCGGAATTCAGTAAATCCCCATTCCCATTGAGTCCTATTGGACTCAATGGGAACGGGGAAGTGGAAACACTGGCACCATCTCGTGATGGTGCTGTTGTTTCCACGTCCACCTGCAGGCGAGCAGTGTTAAACCATCACCTCCGGAGTCGGGATCGGGGGGTCCCGAATTAACAGTGGTGGCGGGTTTACCGCCACTGTTAATTCCGGACCGCCCGACCTGTAATGAGGCCCAATATATTATTTCATTGAACCTCTGCATTTTTCCTCTCCGTGGACATCTCTGTTCTTTTTCTTTTTACAAGGCAAGCGCTTACAGAAAGAACCTTTTTAAAGTGATACAAAATTTCTTTCTAGACTAATATACATTTTCTGATTAAATAACAAAACTGCGAGGCAAATATTCCAGGGTCCTAGAAAAGGATACATTTTCATGAAAATTGATAAGCTTCCGAAGAACAGGATGGATATAGCAACATGTGTTGTTCCTTTTTAACTTCGAATGGGCCATACTTTAATTTTAGATGAGTGTCATTAAAGGATGTGGGACCAGCTGTTCTTGTATGTAAAACACTTAATGCATTTTGTTTTCTTCTTGTTACTTGTTGGCTATTTTCATTAATCTTGTCTGGGGTCACCAAACGCCTTCTTTACCTTCAGGCTCAGTGTTTGTAGACAGAGGGGACTCTCTGAGATACGGCTTTATGTGACTGAGGTGGATCCATGGTCCTGGCAATGGGGGCTACAATACTTGTTTGGCACAGCACTTTTTCACCAGGATACACTAAAAGAGGCTTTAACAACTTTCTGGGTCAGTTTCTTCATGGTTTTCAAACCCCTCTGAAGCGTCTTCACCTGTCGAGACATACATTGAAGAGATTCCATCATAGCTGTCAAATAATAGTGCATTTCCTTTCTCTAATACAACAGCAGCCATTTCAGCATCAGTGTGAGCCTGTATGGGATAAGCAATGGAACTATGTATTTAGCGTCCTATCACTAGCTCATGTTGAGTCAAGTGATGGCCAGAGCCTGATTGATTAGGTAAGGCACATAGGACTAGAGGAAGGCAATGTAACCAACTTTTTTAAAACATTTATTTTAGTTTTGGAATTTGTAATTTTAAGAGGCTATTGATACACTCACAAATGCCATTTGGTTGTCGGTGATAAGTGGATGAGAATGTGTGCCTTATCTCAAAGAGGATAATGATGTGCTCAAATATCTCAATGACAAAATGCAGTCCGTTGTCGGAAAGTAACAAATCACACATTCCCCACCTTGAAAAACCTCACGTACAAGGAACTTCACTTCACATGTGGCATCTGGATGTGTGCATGGACCAGCTTTGATCCATCGGGAAAAGCGGCATATGACTACTAGCAGATACCTGCAGATGTTATAAATTTGGATCAAATCCACATAGTCGATATGCAAAAGCTGAAATGGTCCTATGGGGGTATTGTTCCTCTCCCTGTTCTCAGCGTGTGGCCAGCAGTGAATTTTGTCAAATCAAACAATGAATGACAAAATGTGCAGCCCTACGGGCATAACTGGTTTCGCTGTGCTGTCCGGCCACCACATTACATCTGTGGGGGACAATGAACAGCCTCTTCTTTTTCACAACTCCTGCTCTTCTGGTGTTGGCCTTCGCTATAACTTGATAATTTGAGTTCAGTCACAATGTCAGATACTGCCGGCAAATATGTTGCCCTTTTGGCTTCCAAGTCAGTGACCTCATTGCCACGAGAATTCAGGTCCACTCCTCTGGTGTACATTGCACACTTCACCACAGCGATGGAAGTTCAAGTGCATCTATGAGCCTGTCTAATAATGGCACATTCTGCACTGGCATGCCGTCTGTGTGCATAAAGCCCCTCCTTTTCCAACATGACAGTCTGGTGTGTCCACTATTGACATCATGTAAACAGAGTCAGAATCAAGTGCTAAGATCAATGCTATCAAGTGTGCTGCTTGTGCTGAAAAAGGTGCAGGTAATCTTGCGCATGTCACTATCTGTTGTGACTTACCCACTCTCAGCATGACACCAATCAACATGCCGGCTTCATGCGTGCTTACGACAATGGCACATACCATGGGGCCTTTTGCAGGGAGCACAAGGGATTGTGCAATGAAGCATACAGCAGATGGCAGGCTGCGGGACTACATTCCCAATGTTGCTGGAATATGGGGCACATACCGCTGCTATGCTCACGCATCCCAATGCTACTTGGAATCCATGTGCACTCCACCACTATTCACATTTAACAGCCAGAAAGAGCCGCGCAGTGCTCCTTAACTGTGGGATGTCATTCAGTGAGCATTGTTTCTACATCCATTTTGGTGCTACTATATAGGAATTCTGACCTGTTCTGTTTCCTGAATTGCTTGGCCTTACCCCTTTTCTTGCTGTGACGATTGGGCTTGTTTTTGGACTGATTTAATGGCATGTTGACCTGCTTCTCTGTATCCTGGACTGTATTGCTGTATCCTTAACTGCTGTGATGCTGGGAAAATTGTTGTCTTTTGGATTCCTCTGCTCTGCCCATTCTTGCTGTGATGGTTTGGAGAGCTTCTTTTTTGGTTTATTTTCTTATTTTTGCTTTATATTTTTCATTCAGTCACTATTCTTGGAACGTGTGTACACTGAATTTCCTGTCTACACCATTGACTTGTAAACTCTAAGGAATTTTAGGGATGTATTATTTTTGCGGTTCTTTCATCGGACATTGGATAATTATTAGATTGTTCTGGTTTGGATTTAAAGACCGTGGACTCTTTCTTCTCCATCACAAACTGGATATATATTACTCCAACATGTCCATCCCCTTAGATTGCGCCCTCATGCCACACCGGTCAGATCTATCCTTAGAATATTGTCATCCTGGGTCTACTGTCCTGTGACAAAATTTCCCAAAGCACTACAACTTCATCGGTAGGAGTATTTAGCATCTTGTAAGGTTTATTTGCACTCTACACCATTAACCATGTAGAAGTTGGGTACAAGGGAGAAGGATGATGTTGCTTTCTTGTCAACTATCACATATATATAATTTTGACATTGTTTATGTTTATTTTTTCCCTCTAGCACTGCTGGTTGCTTTTGCCTTTTCACCTGAACCCCTAGCCTGTTAGGTCATTAAACGTTCTGAAGCCTGCACTCTGGGGGGAAAAGTCTACCTGTGAAAGTAGACCCAGTCATATCTGAATCTAATCCAAATTTATCCTTGACACTGTCTCAAAGTTGTCATTCTCTCATTCCTTCATCACTGAATTTCCACTTCACCTCTAACCTATGATCTATTGATGATAACCTGTCAATGAAGATAATTATCCCCCTCCTAGAGCATTTCCCTTTACATGGGGGTACCTCATCATGATACGCAGTGTAGTTGGTGCAACTGTGCGCATAATCTCCCCATTTCACTGGTTCTGCTGTTAATCTGGCTGGGTTTACCACTCAGCACCTGACAATTTTGATTGATGGATTTGAAATTATTGCTTTGTAGAGGAGGTCCCAAATAAATCCTGCACTCCAATCGTCCATTTTGAAGTGTCAAGAACGTTCACACCAAAATATGTGATGTATATAACACTCAATACATAAAAATACATAAAAGACTCAATACATCAAAAAAACATGCAACTATTACTTGAGACTCCTCAGAGCTATTAGACCGTATCTATCAGAGAACAACTGAGCCACAGTGGCTAGAGCAACCATCCTCTCTCGGTTAGACTACGGGAATGCACTTATGCTAGGAGCCAACAAAAAAAGCATACAGGCATTCCAGATTATCCAAAATAACGCAGTCAGGATAATCAAAGGCAAATCCAAATCAGACCACATCTGTACAGCCAGGAAGGAATTAGACTGGCTCAAAATTGAGAGCAGAACTCACTTCAATGCTCTTACAATAGCCCACAGATGCATCCACGGGAAGGCACCAGGCTATCTAAAATCGAAAATACGTCCCTATGCCCCAAGCCGCGCCTTAAGATCCTCAGATCAAAGTAGGATCGCAGTAATGCCTCATAAACGTAAATCTGGACTTGGAAAATCTTTCCCAGTTATCACAGCAGGTATCTGGAACAATCTGCCAGTCCACAAAAGGAAAGAACTTAACTACTTACGCTTTCGTAAGTTAGTGAAAACGTATCTCTTTAACTGATCTCGCCACTCCTGAACCCCTAAACCTTTGATTTCTAGGAACTGTCTTGTCCCATTTCTGTTAGTCCTCGTGTCCATGTTTCTGTGCCCCGAAACTTGCGAGTTACCGGCGCATTACAAATAAATAAATAAATAAATAAATGATGAGCAAACAAACAAGCAGAGAGCCGCAGTAGGGCTCTGCCCAGTGCCTATCAGAAGAACATCGCCTACTGAAGTACCAATACCCAGAAACAAATGAAATGAAATGAAGATTGCCCAAGTACAGTCCCGGAAGAAACCAAAAAGGTATTAATGGAAGACGAATGGTGCATCAGAAGGACACGGACTGACTTGCATATAGAAGAATTGATGACCTGATAATGATGCAAAAAGATGAAACGCCATGCATAAGGATATCATGAACCTAAAGTGAAAGGACAATGTCGAAATGCAAAGAAGTTTAAAGCTGTACGCAAGGTGAAGGCATTCAACCAGTTTACACCTGTAAATAAGCTTGGAACTGCAATAAAGCTAAGAAAACAGTGCGGCTTGCTATGCATAGTAGAAGAATAGTGTGGCAAGAGCCATTATACATATTAGTAACCCGGCGAGAGCGAAGCAGAATGCAACAATCATTCTGATTGGCTCTCGCCAGGTCCCTACCCGGCCGGGAATCCCTCCGTCGGGATTCCACAGCCTTTGTCCCCGGCGGGGGGCGTGGCAGCCCCTCAGCCAATGAGGAGGCTCGAAGCGGGGCCATCCCCGCTCCGAGCCTCCCTGCAGCTGAGAGGCTGCCTTCGCCCCCCGCCGGGCTCTTGGGTAAGTCTTTTTTTTTTTTAATCCCTTCCCTCCCTCCCACCCCCCCCAATTTACCTTCTTGGTCCTACGTCCCTGCGGGGGATGAGGGAAGCCTCCAGCCGCGTGGAGACTCGGAGCGGGGCCATCCCCGGTCCGCGCCTCCACATGGCTGGAGGCTTCCCTCGTCCCTCGCCGGGGACGCAGGTACATTTTTTGTTTTTTTTTTCCCGTCCCACTCCCACCCTCCCAACTCCACTTACCTTCTTTTTGATCCTTTTTTCGGGAGCGGATGCGCTGGGAACACTTGTGTTCCCAGCGCATCCGCTCCCGATGGCCGCCGTTTTCCCTTTCCATGGTGGTGGCCATTTTCTTTTTTTTTTCTCCCGAAACGTTGCAGTGTCGAAACGCTGCAGCGTTTCGGGACAAAAAAAATAAGCTTTTAGTGCCCCGGTCATGCAATTTTTGCGGGCCGGGGTACTAAAAGCAATAGAACCCTCGCGTCGGGGGCCTTACCGACTCTGGTAATACCCCGGGGCCTTCGGTAAGGCCCTCGCTTCACTCGGGTCCTTACCTATGGGCCCCGGGGTATTACCTGAGTCGGTAATGCCCCCGACACTCGGGTTCTATTGCTTAAATATACCTCAAAACGAAGCACAGTATTATGAGTGCATTTCTACTTTGCACAAGAAGCTGAATCAACCCAGGTTACTAAAGGCCAAATGAGAAAGATTCATATTTAGCAAAACGAGAAGAGACTGCTGAACCAAAATTCGGCAGAGGCAACTCGTGCCAGGAAAGCCAAGGTCATACTAATGAAAGAAGTGAACAGTAGCTACATCTAATTGAAACTGAGTACAGAATATCCTGCCTCTGAAAGGTCAAGATAAGAAGACGAAGGCAGGTGGCGGGCTAAATGAGAATCAAATACACAAATTGAGAGAAAAGAGACAAATTCACGGTGTAGGAATCACATGACCAGCAGAGCTAGAAGAAGCGAGGGTTCACACCTACGCTTGGCACCTGACCAAGCAGAGACATCAGAACTTTTCCAGACAGAAGATGCAGTCTCGAGGCCAACCACAGTGAACTAATTGACACATGGCTACTAAAATGATGACTGATTGTAACCATAATCGGAGGAAGGCCGGGTAAATAAGAGGCACCCCGTACCTGGTCGACCATTCGGTGTGCTGCAAAGTGAAGATTGAAAAGTAGGCATGAGGTTGGTGCCAACCCAATCACAATGGACCAAATAATCTAGGGTCCTATAGTTAGTAGAACCAATGGACGTTGTACTTTTAGTGATGTCTACAGTAGTCATATTTGAAGGAAGGGCCTAGACGCCCACCTGACAGTGTTTTACCCAATCCCCTCACTCCGTTACCATATACAGATATAGTACCTATAGTAAAGTTACCTTCCCCAAACCAATAGAATTGCATGTTAACTTTTGAGTGTTACACATCAATGATGATGATTTATTTGTATAAATGTTACAACTTGAATGAAATTCTTTGGAGTTGAAGCGAGAAGGACGATCGCATCTCTGCTGATATCCATAACTCCCCATTTTCTGTACTTGTCCTTAAACAGACTCCCTTTGCCAAACCATTGAGTGGTCCTTATTGATTGGTGTTGGAGTAATGAATCTGCACCCCCATCCATCTCAAGGGTGCAGCTATCTTGTCTTAAAGTACTTCTGAGAAAACCTCAGCTCTATGGGCCGGCCAGGGCTCTTGTAGTACAACTTCATAACCTGATGCTCCCTGTGTATTCAACATACTTTTGGGTTTTTCAAGGATGGCGAATAGAGCAGGCTCAACATATACTGTAACTGCACAACCCAGAGTTATGCTGGCAGACTTATCAATTGCAAAAGCCGCTGCACCCAATGCTTGCTCACATGGGTAATTTACCTCTCATTACTGGCTCTAAGATTTCACTGTACAATGCAAATGGTTTGTGTCCCGTGGCAGTTTTCTGTGCAAGAGCAGCTGTCATAACTATTCCATTTGAATGGTAAAACAGAAAGAAATCTTCACTGTAATAAAGGTTCCCTAATACTGGAGCCCTACATACTGTTAGCTTCAACTCATCAAAGGTTTCTATCATTTCACCTGCCCATGCTATGTCACTTTCATCCTTCTGTGCTTCTTTTAGTCCTTTTAAAAGTGGCCTTACGTACGTGTGGTAGTCAAAGAGCCATTTCCTACAGTAATTGCAAAGACCGAGGAATTGCTGTAATTCTTTCACTGTCTCTGGCCTGCATGTTTTTCATAATTACATCTGCTCTTTCATGTTAATTTTCCTCCCTTCTTTTGATATTTGCTGGCATATGTATGGGACCTCTTTCTGACAATATTTTAGTTTCTTTTTGTCCACTTTATACCCTTTTTGTTCTAGTGCTGTCATCAGTTTCACTGAGTATCTGCTGATGCACTCTTCCTTTGTGGTGCTGCACAGCAATATCTCATCCACATATTGAATGACCACATTGTCAAGTTGTGCATACCCTAAGTTGATCTGAAGCATCCTGTTGAGGACCGAGGGTGATTCAACGTAGCCCTGGGATAAATGGAAATGTTGCAATTGAATACTGCGATAAATAAGAGCAGTCAAGTAAAGAGAATCTGGATGCAAGGACATTTAAAATAAAGCATTCTTTAAATCAATCACTGCTAAATATTTAGCTGTAGACCAGATGTTATATAATATTGTGGCTGGATTTGGCACTGATTTAAATTCTGCCTCAACAATATTATTCTAGGGGCATCAATCCTGTATAAATTTCCACAACCCCTCTGTTGCCTTTTTCATCGGGTACAGAGCTTTTTTGCATGTTGATTCTAACATCCCCTGTTGTACCAAGACATGTGATAATGTTTTACTCATAGTAAAATGTCTCCTTTCTTTCGTTTAATATTGACTGTCTCTACTCCTTTTAATAGACCAATGTCATTTGGACTGCTGGTCCATGGTGTGCTTTGCACGTGTGCCAAATCCCCTTGAAGAAAGGATGATACTCTGAGGTATCTCCCTGTTCTCAGGCTGTAACTGAGATCTGAGAACGATGCTGAACATTACTCCATCATCTTTGTCTGAAAATAATTTTTCATCTGTCAAGTCGGTCATTCTATGTGCCCCATCAAGTGCTATCACTGTGTACCAATGAACCATTCATCATCTATTCAATTCAAACTTACTCTGTCTTGCCTTACTATTGCTGCTTCTGACTCAGTTGTGATTATCTGTCCTCCTTCCATGTCCATGAGTACTTCTGTTATAAACAAATATTCTGTGGGTAACCTCAAAAATGTATCCATACTCTTGCAAGTCATGTTAACAATATGTGTACCCTGTAAAGGAATACTTTGTGTTTAATGACACTCCTCTTGGTGCCTTCTGCCCATAAAATGCTGTTATGAATGAATGTGCATTCACAGAGTGGATTTCTGGAATGGAACATATTATTCCCTGTCAGTAATTGATATTGTCAAGTTTAATTTACTCATACAATCTCTCCCCAATATGTTGACTGGCTTCTTAACCTGACATTGGGATTTTTCCCCTGTAACACAGGGCCGGGAAGCTCTTCTTTCCACTAAAAAGGAAAAAATAAATCTCCTATGGTCACTACAAACCTTGGTTCCTCTTGTGGGTCTGGTGTAATCGATCAGATGAGACATATCAAGCGTTTCTGTGTGCTGTTCTATTGCAAGTACATATTCATTCCTGCATCAGTAAAAGGATTCCCTCCCAAGACTGTCACCCCCCTATTCTAGGTGTAGATGCATGTGGCAATATGTTCACGTTCCATGGTGTCACTGCAGTCTGTTGTGCTGGTGCCTCTGTTTGCATTTCTCGCTTGCTGTGTTTGTATTGGTGCTTGCTGTGTTTGAGGTGGCATTCCTTGTTGCATTTGCTGTATTTGTGGCACTTGTGCCTGAAACTGCATGACCATACTATTCTGGCGGTTCTGCACTATATGGTGGGGGCATGCTAGTTCTCCTCCTGTGTCTACTGGTTGCCAATTCTGCTGTATTCCTCCCCTTCCTCTGCGTACTCGTGTCATATGCCCCATTTTCCTGCATGTCCAACACTGCTGTGGTGAAGCTCCAGATCATGGTGGCCCTCCATTAAACCCTCCTCCTTGCTGAGCTTGGAATCCAAACCCTCTGCCTCTAAGTGCAAACCCTAATCCATAGGGTATTAGTATTGGCCCCGTCTTCCTGCAAAGTTTCCAATTGACCTTGGTTGCACTTGCTGTGCCTCCTACATTGTTTTCTCTTGTGTTTGTTGACATAGCCCCTTTCATCATTAGTTTTGATAGTTTATTTTAGACTAACCTCACTTACTCTTTCTTTCTTCAGATGTATTTCTCTCCTTCTCTCGTTTTAGTCGATGATGTTGAACAATAGCCAATTGTATTTCAGGCCAAGGTTTTGCCTCTATTCCCATAATCTTTTTTAATTGCCTCAGCACCTTTTTGGGGAGTCTCTAACTCAAAATGTGATAACAAAGGGTTTTATTTTTGTCCCACAGTTACCTAATCTCTAGTCTCCATTTTCTTGACTATCCTGTGTATAAGCAGCAGGGACTTCATCCAGCCCCATTTTCCATATCAAGATTGCACCCAGATATGGGTTCCATGTGTTAATAGCCCTGCTAAAATATCTCCATACAAAAATATCACCATATTTGTGCAATGATATTAAGGCATGGAACCTGCAGGGGACACACCTGCAACCCCTGCATTATGTTTAAAGGAATGGGGGACACCCCTGCAACCCCCACTCCCAAGAACCCCAAAAATGATCCCCCCCAAAAATATTGCCTATCGCCGTTCCAGACAACCATATATACGGCAATATTTTTGCTGGGGATAATATGTAGTGATACCCATATATGATGTGTCTTGGTATTCTGAGTGCCATCCAAACTTCTGCTCTGCAATTATTTATTAAAAGGTGCCCCATCATGTCTTGTGCTTTGAACTGTCACTGCGGGATACCCTGCCCACTTGCAAATGTCTTCTGATTGTTCACCGAATATGGAAGCATACCAATGTTTTATGTTGCCCACTGCTAGCTTTATCTCAGCTGTCATTATTTCCAACTCATTGATCCACTTCACTGCCCCTGCTGTGAGTAATGGCAATTTATAAATCAAGTTATTTTTTATCTGTCTGTGGCCATGGTATATTTTGTACTAGTCCACCCCCTTTAGTTATTAGGAGAAATTATTTTATAAGTGTGCCCTATCCAACTGCGGCTGCACCCCTTATCTTTGTCGCTGTGTCCGTCATGCTAACTATCTTCTGTCCTGGTAGATTTCTCAGCCTATTCATATATGGTATTTTCTCTTCTAAACTGTTTGAGCGCACCTTCGGGCAACTCAGACTTTGACCAAGCTCTGGCCTTATCACTGTTTCCTCTATCTCTGTCCATGTTACCTCTCTCTCTCTATCTGGGTGCACATGGAGGGGGCTTGTGCCTGTTGCTCTTTATGCTCCCTGTCTTCTTTATCTTCAAACATTGTATCTTCACTGCCTTCATCCTCTTCGTCCTCTCTATCCTCAAAATCTAGTCGTCCCAGGGGATGTTTCCTATATGTCCCTGCCATCACCTCTTCCATTATGTCCCTGCTGTCCTCTAGTTTGTCTGTTCTCAAACTTCCTATTGCACTGATGTCACCCGTTCTGCTCCTGTCTAGACTGTAAGTTCACCTTCTCAAAACACCTTCTTCCTACTTATCAGATACTGCATGTCTGCTCATAATGTCATCAACTTCCTTGCAACGTCCCTCTAATTTACTTTCTCTTTCATTCTTTCTTTTCCCATTTCCTTTCTCCTTCTCTGTCTGGTTGGATATGCCCTTTAATAATGGCATCAATTTCTTTTCATCACCTCTCCCAACGTCTTTCCGCATCTTGCTGTTTCTCCCTCTATTAATTATTTTTCCTTTCTTCTTCCAGTCTCCTCTCTCTCTTCCAGCTTTACATTTCATTTCCCTCTCCCCTTCTTCTTAATTCCTTTCTTCATTCTCTCTCTTCCCTTCTTCAATCTTTCTCTCTTGTCCTCCATTCTTTTCTCTTCTTCTTTCTCCTGCCCTTCTCTAACTTCCTTTGCCTTCACTTTAGAATCATTGATGCGTTTCCATCTAACTTAAGAATTATTTGTCATGCCACCCATTAATTGCGTACTATTGCTGTTTCATTCCTGTCGTCTTGTATGCCCCTCTCTCACTGAACCTCTTCCTCGGCTTCCGTTAACGTAGGCTGCAATGTCATATTCTTCATGTGTGGATGCTGGTCTATGACTATTTGCTTTCTCTCCACTTATAATGTTTTCACTACTATATGTGGGAGTTGCATATGTGGAATAAGTATATGCCGCTGCTGCTTTTAATATGTGTAATTGGTATAATCCCTTTACAGCTAAGGACTGCTCCTCGCTCTGGGAAAGAGGAGGAGCCATGGATGTCATGCTGATAATGCATCCATTCTTTTGCATTTGGCTCTACTCTGCCTTCTCCAAACCTTTTCCATAGTTCCAGTATACCTAACCTATTCTGTAACTGTTTTACTTTATATGTGGTATGTAAAAAGGTGCACATGTGTTGCAGTACTGTCTTCAAATGAGTGCCTTCTTGTGGGCAGGGCATGAACATGTTGCCTGCCATGTCCCTAAACCATTATGTGGGGTACTTAATAATGGTGTCCTCATATGGGGACAATGATTTACATAAGTGAATGATGGGGGTGTCCCCCATGGTAACATTTCCAGAACTCAAGTTACCAATTATTTTTGCTCCGTTTTTGATCTCCTTTACACACCCATCCCCAACAATTAACACATCTGCGTCGCTCTCTCTGAGTCCATGCCTCCTGCATCACTGAACCATTCTGAGCAGCACCATAAATGCCACTGACACACCGAGCAGTCCCACCTCGCTGCTTCCACACCAGACCACAATCCTTGTTCCACACCACTACTTCACGTCTTCCACAAATACACAAAAACACTTCAACAAGACCTAAACTATCTTGCAGCATAAGGCTGGCACCCAGAATGATTACACCATTAAAATACAGCCGTCTTCTCACTCTCTGTGAACAATTCATCTCTTTTATTACTGTCCTGTAATGAGACTTACCATGTGATCTTCAGCAACCATTGCCAGAAAATATCTCTTTCTTTCCTTAATCTCTTGTTTCTTCACAATCCCAATATGCAAAGATGCCCTTCCCCTGTTTTGCCATGCATATTTCATACTTACATCCACAGATCTGCTGAAGGTCTTCGGCATTGAGTGTCCCCTATCATCCTATTACCCTTCATGCCCTAGGGCAGTGGCCTGCAGTGACCAGAGAGACATTTTCTTCTGAATGGGCTCCAGTAAATCCTGCTCTGTTATGCATGATAACGCTCTCCAAAGGTTGTCTCTGCAGTCTTCGGGGCAACAGCGGGGACCCCTCAACATTCCAACAACACTTAGCTGACCATCCCCTGCTACAACATGGTAAAACCCGCCCAAAATGTCCCAAACAGACTCAGAGGAACAGGAGGCAATCCAAAAGACTCAAATGGAGAAGTATGCAAAGTGTGCAGAAAATCCCATCTTTATTATTATCAAAATAAATCAGGGACAGCATACAAGCATTCAGATCTTGTGTCTCTAGGAAGCACCAACTAAAAACAACAGTTTAAATACTATAAATGTGTCATCAGTGATGTCATAACATAATCTTAGTTTACAAAACCTAAGGATATTTGGAATAGTTAAGTAAGCTTGTCTGCATATAACTTCTACAGATGTTAAAAATATTCATTGGGTTACACATATCTGATGGCTCCACCTGGAACCACCCCTATATTGATAAAGGTTAAACTACATCATCTTCATGACAAGGGGTTGGCTAGGATACTAGTGGGTGGTATGACATTAAGGATTCTGATATATTGGCTCTATGCTACACAACCTTGGACACTTGACAGGTTGACAAGATATGAGCCAGATGGGTAGTATGGGGATAGAGGCCCATGGACTGTCCTCTGTTCAATTAAAAAGGTTATTATCCCTCATTCTGAGGCCATGATATCATTCAATCCCCTTGTACTTGGTCTTGTGTGGTGTCCCGTGTCTATGTGCCGTGTATGGAGTACTGCAGGTGTATTATCTATGCTGGCTTCTAATTAATAGGCATTTGTTAGGCAGAATCACCTGCAGTACCCTTTGGGAACACTAATGCATTTAAGACTACAAGTGTATGCACAATTTCACCTTTGGTACAGTAAAGTGGTAGCAATGGCTGAGCAGCCAGACTGATCTCAAGAGTTTAAGTGAGCAGTAGAACAAGTTACACAAAGGACCAACTAATACAGTTTCACTTTCTCAAGGTTTCCTGGTAAAAGAATATACATTTATTTACTCAGTCAGTTTGAAAACATTAAACTAGCATAAGCAGCTCAATATCACACACTAATAAACCACAAAAATACAACTGGTAAGTAAATGAACCAGTTTAGCTCCCCTGAAGCGGGCGCAAAATGGCACTTCGGATACTTAATAAAGGGGTAAAAAGACAAGGTTATAAGAACAGACAGCCAGAAAACATTCATAGGCAGGGCATAGGGTTTCAGTTAGCTACAACAAGCAATTCTTCTCAACAGGCCTGGGCCAAAGTCAATGGTTCAGAGTCTTTGCATAGGATAGCACAGTTCTGGTAGATAACGGTTAAGTCTTTGCCACAGAGTTTAGAAGGGTTTGGCTAGGCGAAATGTTTGACAAATGTTTAGGAAAGGACAAGCCTTTGAAGTTGAGAACATTTCCATGAACTCTCGCAATGGACGAAAAGATTTCCGGACCGCATTTGCACAGTACTTGTTATTGAAGAAGAGCTGTAGCTGAGGCAGTTGTTCCTGGCAGTTTGAGCAGATCTCACAGTTCCTGACCTTCAGTCATGGGGACAAGAATGAGGACGTCGGGTGGTTCCTGCACTGCCCAGGGATGAGGCCAAAAGCTTAGCAACACGTTGGTTTAAGGTGTGAGTGCTTTAAAGTCCACGAGCTGGTTTCCGGTTTTCAACAGCACTCTGATGAAAATTCGACCAGATGGGGACAGTGTCCAGGTGGCTTGAGAGTTTGTTCTTCCCACCAAACTCAAGGGAAAAAGTTAACCTTGAAGGGCTTCTCTGTCCATTGGCGTTTCAGGCAATTCAGACCTGCAGCAGGGCTTCACCGGTGATCCAGGAGTTGCAGCAGTCCTCTTCCTTCAGCTCATCTTCGGTTCTTTCATTCCAATGGTCGACTCTGCTTTTCAAGTCCCAGAGACCTGCTTTTAAACAGCTTTTAAAAAGTTTTCCCCCATTCATTCCAGCCTGCCTGTCATTCACACAGCAGGGTGGCTGTCCTTGCCGGACAGCCAGCCTGCCAATCATGCCATAGTGCATTCAAGTCTCCTAAGAGATTAAGTACAGGGTGTTTTGGACACCTCCCTCACATCCTGTCCACCCCAGACACTCAGGCGCCAGAGGAGGGCCAACGAACAAAGGGACCAAACCTGGTTTGGCGTGCAGAGACAAACACAAGAGGGACCTTTCCTAAAAGAAATGGCAAAAAGCCTGCTTTTACAGATAGGTCTTGGGGCCATATTGAAAAACATGGCTGACCCAATTTTTAGCTACCGTTGTTCGCGGTTGAGAAAAATCACGGCAGTTGATCTACACCACTGCCACCAGCCATTTAAAGTAGGAAAGGGTAACATTTGACTTTTACATGAGTGTTTTGACTCAGGGGAAGCTATGAAACACCTCCAGCACTCTATAGTAAGATAAAGTAAATTTAAAAAGACTAGTAAAGCCAATTTAACTTTACATGCTCTGGTAGACAGTAGTCACTCCCAGATAAGGTATTTAAACCTTGGGAAGTCTGAAAGACAATCCTGTGCCACTACAATGAAAGTGCTTTGTGACACACAAAAAAAGATGATCCACTGGAGTTGTTTTAAAACTGCATAACCAAAGACACAAAAGTAAAACACACACAAAATACATAGAAGAGTGGGAAAAAAGGCTCACACTCTTCCCAGGTAAAAAAATCAAATCCTAGAAATCCAGAAAAGTTGCTGGGGGTCTCAAAAGTTAAGGGAAATTAGCACATATTGAGAATTCTCCCTAACAGCGTTGTTCTGCAATTATGGGTCACATGCTACTAGACTGTGTATGAAATGGAACTACCTCCTATTTTTTGAGATTGTAGCTCCTATTAATCTGCATGTTGTGTTCTTCATTACCACTGAGGAGACTCTTGAGCTACTCGTCAAGGGGTTTTTTGGCTTACTGAGTATCTTGCTTGTGTCTTGGGAACAGCTATTTAGGGCCTTCATTCCACTGTGCCTATCCTCCCTATTTCCTTCTAACCTTGGCACTCATGTCTAGCTGCTCTGCGCGGAATAGTTTTTTCTGTGTATTCCGCATTTTTAGTACTCTTGAATTACTTTACTTATTTAGCAGCACACTGCAGCTTCCATTCTTAAGAAGAGAGCTTCCAGGAAGAGGAGGAGCTAGGAATGAAATGCTGACACTAGTTAGACAATGTTTTAGCTAAACACTTTTATTTAAAAGAAAAGGGTTTGTAAAAATGCCTCCCTATCCCTAATCCAAGGGGAATTTTCCTAACAAAAAATAAGCTAATGGGTCTGTCAATGTCAATGCAAAAGTTATCCTGGGTCCGTAATTCTATTCTGGCCCTCACTCTCTAAAATAACTCTAAGGTGCAAAGGGTAATGCTCCTTTTGTTCTTCAAGTGTTCAACAATGGTCAAAGTTCAAGATAAGAGCTCGAAATTCAACCAGAAAGTCCATGATTCTATTAAGGACCTCCTTCCCTAGGTTCTTTGCATTTAACTTCCACTTTCAAAAGATTTACCATGTTTCTAAGAGTTGAGGGAAGTTATGAAATTCAGTGAAACAACTTTAGTTAAAGGAATGTTATGTTTGCAAGGTAAAAGCAAAAAATCGAAGAAAAGTGCGAGTTATGGAAAGCTATGCAACTATTACTGGTGCCACTGCCATGCACTCCTAAGACTAACACCAAAGACATAAAAGATGACATCACAAATGGCATCACTTGTCTTAGAGGGCAGTGCTACTTTATAAATAGACTAATCAACCTAAGACAGACATTTTGCAAGGCTGTCAGGACAACCATATGCATGATTTCAACCTTAGAAGGGACCAGCAGTGCAGTATAGTCCTGTGATCGATTATCTTACTTTCACATTTCAAGTGAAAGGGTTTTTTCAAGTCTTTTTAAACTCACCATAACTTTCCTGATAGTTATGTATATATTCAGTGAAAAAACTTTGTTAAAGGGACTTTATGGTTAAGTTGTGTTACTAAAAACCTATGAAATTCTGTAAAAAAAACTTTGTTAACAGAACGTTATGGTTCCAAGTAAAACCGAAAACCCCTGAAATTTGCCAGTTATGGTAAGCTAAGCAACCATAACTCGCACCACCACCGTGCACTGCTAAGACCACCACCCAGGACATCAAGAAACTAAGCCCCCAATACAACAACTTCAACATAGACAACTCAACCATCTCCTTATCATCCTCTGTCAAAACTCTAGGTGTTCACATTGATGCAAATCTATCGATGACCAAACAAGTCAGCACCATAGCCTCTGCATCAGCGTTCAGCACCAAACTCATCAATGCCATTAATCCTACTTATCCACCCCCAACCGCTTGGCCATAGCTAGAGCAACTATAGGAGCCAAACTCGATTATTGCAACACCCTTCTAGCTGGCACCTCTGCCAAAAACATTCACAGACTGCAAACCACACAAAACAATGCCCTCAGAGCCGTCATGAGCATCCCTAGAAGAGACCATATATCTCACGCCAGACGTGAAGCCCAGTGGCTCCAGGTCAAAGACCGTATTACTCTGAAAATCCTCACCATCACTCACAGGTGCATCAACAAAACCGCTCCAGCATACCTATCTGAAGCAATATCAAGGACCACATCCACTCGCCCCACCAGAGATCAGTACACCAACCAGCTACACATACCACGCATAAAGAGAGCCACAGCGGGAACCCCTCCAAATGTACAGTATGACTTTCGTGACAAAAAACACAATTTTAGTTAAGGTGCAGTTAAGTTGTGCAGATTTAACCCGACAAAACCCTTGAAATTCAGCGGATGTGGGAAGGCATGACCCACGTTGATGCCCCCATAATGCTTTGTCCCCATAATGCCATTTTGTATGTAACTGTGAATCCCTTCTCTTATATTATATGATCATGGACTTTGCAACGGTAATGCGCTGATTTAAGCTGGTCATGACTTCCCACATCCAGTGATTTTCAAGGGTTTTGGTGCATTAAATCTGTGTAACTTAACTGCAACTTAACTAAGGTTTTTTCTAAGTGAATTTCAAGGGTTTTGTTAGAACATCCATTTTTTTTTTTTTACGGCCCACTAGCCATGGCCTTCAACCATGTCCACTGTACATGTTTGCCCAAAATGATTCTGTTGGACCCACTCGGTGGTTGTGGCCACTATACATATCTTTCAGGCCCACTAGCTAGGGCTGTATACTTTAAAACCCTACCTTTTTTCTTACAAACTAGCATTTGGCCTTCGCCCATGACCATTGGCCACGGCCTTCGGCCTATGCCCGTTCGAAAAAAAAACACAGTTATTTCGCAGTATAACCCCAGTTCTGCAAAAGCGTTCAAGGTCTGATCTAATCCCATGCCCCCTCTCCTCAATCAACTACCCAGTTTCTCATGGTGTCCTCTTTCTCCCTCCCCACCTATAGGCAGATGCCATTTCATCCTTTGTCCTCCTCAAAATGGTATTTTTTCCACTTTTTGTTTTTGGCAAACCCCGGTTATTCCTGTTATAACCCCGAGGATCTCTCACATCGAACAAAAAAAAAAAATATTGCAGCTTTTTCATTTCTAAAAAGTCTTGCTGATGCATTGTGGAACACATATATGGCTATAGTTTTCTGAGAAGGGCGCACCCCCTTCTTCATCAAATCTTTTATCAACTACTGGTCGGATTAAACACAGACAATACCTAGAAATCGAGTCAACGCTTCGTGCTCAAGTTGTTCCATACCTGGTCCAATTCCGTCCAGCATTTTTTTGCTGTGTGCTGCGCAAAAATGTTGACTTTTTTAAACAGCGTTTTTTTACTTACTTAATAATCTTTTTCATTTTTTAACAAATCTTTCCCTGAATTTCCAGTCCGGGGGATGCACGGACGTTGCAACCTTTTTGTTTCCAAAATATCAGCCAAATCTGTTATGCAAGTCAATATTTATCAGCAATTCAATGTTCGGTTTTCCTAGGAAACAAGTTCTTTATAGTACAGCACATACTGTTTTTATTTTGCTCTTTCATGCATTTTTAGTAAGGCACAATTAAATGGCTGCTCAAACTTTTATTAAGCTATGATTAATCCATTTACATTTAAAACCAATATGTTTGCTATTTTAAAGATTGCGCACTTTGTGTCGCGTTGGGATTCAAGGTTCCTTGTGTGCAGCCTATTTTGCTTATGAGCTGGGGAATCAACCTATGCAATGCAAAAACGGTGTGCTACACTTCCAGTTCGAAGAACAGAAAGTCTCACTCTTTCCATTTTAGTAAAAGAAAAGAATTGCATTTGTCTACTGAAACACCATCCCTTTCTCGAGCTCCATCGCATCTGGACAGATCCTGACACTTAACTGTGCTGTGCAGTTATAGGGGGCTCTTTACTCCCTCCATCTAGCCATTAAAGCGGTGTCATTAAGTGAACTACATGTCATGTTGCCTTTCTGACAGCGGTTGCATAAAGCAGCAGCTTAGTGATGTAAGTGGCTTGTCGTTTAGCTTTAACTCAATTGATGTTCTTGATAGAACTTGCATTTAGTGAAATAATAGTGCCAATGACAGATGAACTGCAATTTGAAAGTTACTAAAAAAAAGATAGACAATGCTCTTTGGAATTAGAGAGTTGATCATTCTCTCAGTTTAGTTTTACAGAGACAGCATGTGTGGGTAGTGGGAATTAAATGATCAATCAACCTGTTTCCTAACTGTTTCCTAACTGATTGGATAGATGTACTAAATAACACCTATTTTCTCTCGTATATACATGTCCGTGCTCTTGCTCGTTCACTCTAAGCAATGGCAATGTTCACTTCTTGAAATGCTTCCTGTCTCTCGTTCAACAGTTTTCCTTCTACTCATCATTCACACTTTTTTAAAAATGTATTTTTTATTGCGTTTTTAGTACACATGGCACCTTACACAATTTAATCATATATTTACATTTCCACCAATTAGTACAATTCCAATTCCTGACATAGCATGTAAACCATGAAACCACCATTCAAAACAATTCAATAACATTCGTACACACACAAAAATAAATAAATATTTCATAGCTTTTAATTACCTTTCTTTCAACCCTACTCCTAGGCCCGCTCCCATCACACGCAAGGTCAGAATCAAATTTAAAAGGTCCCATCCACTGTCCATGTCCTGTTCCCCTTGTTGCATCAAACTAGTGATATCCGAAAATACGTGTTGCAGGAATTTTACCAACGCTAGGGTCAGTGCCAGTTGAGGTGTTAACATCAACCTCTCCCATAAACTAGCACTTAGCACCTGGATGGAGTGGATAAATGGGCCCAACCTCAGAATTCTGTCTTTACAGAACTTGGGACATTCCATTAACAGGTAAATTAATGATTCTAGTGGGGCTAAACCACACATCCTACACCTGCGCAGTTCTGTAGATACCCCTAATTTAGGTCCTATGACCTCCAGCAGACAATTTATTTGAACTTGAGGTTCCAGTCACAACGTGCTAGCCAGGGGAACTTATGTAAATACATTTATTGTTCCTGACCCGTTATAGAGAGGATTTATGTATCCCTATATAAGGACAATCTTCCCAAATCCTGTATGTCCATCATTCTGTGCCACAGTTTGATCTTATTCTTTATCACATACTCGGCCTTGTAACCCCCCACATCCACCATCTTCAAGAATGCATCACATCTCTTTTTAAACTTCATCAAGAAGGGATTAGAGACCCACCCTAGGAGATCTTTTATGCGCGAACTCAGGTTCGATTCGTCTGCCCACCCGAGGCATAGTCAGGTGGGTTGGGCCCACTGTAATGACATTGATATCCTTAAATGCCCAAACAGCACTGCTGAGTGGGTGTTTACAGATTTTGGGTGGGCCTTGCCACCATCTTTAACTTGTACCACAGTGCAAAGCTTCTCTGGACAAATTGTGCCCACCATGAAGTGAGACCCAATTCCAACCTGATAACACTGATTGGGATTGATATTGGGAGACCCAGCATATTTTTTTAAATTTTGGCCTCTAATACATCGAGAAAGTTTCTGATTTTAAAATTCACCAGTTCACTTCCATATAAGACAGTCACTGTGGCCTTTAGTTTATAAAATTCAATCAATGGTTTCAACGAGTAAGCACACAACTTACATTCCACCACTTTTGTCATTTATTTGCATAGGCACGTCTTCTCTTCCATCCTAGCTTTACACTTTTCAACAAACCCCAAATAACAAAGCAACATTTGTTTGGAAGGGGGATGCCCCCCCCCAGGCACTTTGAAGTAAGGTGAGATGCATTCGAGGCACTATGATGAGCCAGGGGAAGGAGGAACAGTGAGAGGGATGCCTTCCCATCCAGCTGGACGACATGTTAAGATAACCAATTACAGTTTAACTACATGCTGTGGCCCAAAGTACGGGTGTCATCACTATTTTACATAGATACTAATAATCCTAGATAGAATAGAAGGCTTGCGCGGCAAATGCAGCATTAACATTACAAGCACTAGGCCCAAATTCACGCGGTCACAGAAATCTCCAGTCATGCCCAAGCTCCCATGAGGACAAATCACACGGCCATCCCCCACACTGTTCATACATTGTTCTTGAAAGTGTTGCAAAGATGTGTTTTTCACCCAAGAGGAATGTGCCCTACAAGGCCGAGATCACAGTCCAGCACCTGGTGAGCATGTTATCCCACATTGGCCAAAGCATGACCCGGCCCATTCCTGAGTTATAGCCCATATAACTGACTAAAACTTAAAATCTCCGAATTCCATGACATCAGTTTCCCTTTGACCACCAACCCCGAAGTAACAAGTCCTGGAATGTTCAAAGGGGATAGACAGGGCTCATCATTGAGTGATAATCATGTGATTTGTATTGCGAGGTGATGGGAGGAATAAATTATAGTTCAAAATGAGGGTGGAAAGCTTGGAGGCGGATGGTGCGGAGGGAGTGAGTGAAATGTGTTTGTGAAGGTTAGAGTGCCCCAGAACCTCATGTGTGTCTGTTTTAAGGCCTGCCGACTGCACAGTATGAGTGATAAAACAAGCTGTATAGTAGGAGAATTATTATTTTGTTTTCTGAACTTTAACGTGAGAAGAAGATGAGCCCTGCAGCACGCATATGATGGAAGACGGACGGACTGAGCTGGGACCAATAAAATGCCATCTCTTATCAATAAAGGTGGTACTTGTATAGGGTCCATCCAATCAGTAATGGGGTTTTTTACTGTATGTATTGCCTCACTATGACAATGTTTTGCTTTATACGATTCTGCTTGTACTATTTTTCGGCAGAACGTCTTAGCAGCAGAGTTCTTTGCTGTTGCTCTCATCTGCGTTTGAGATTAAACTTGTTATCCTTCCAAGATCAACTTGGTCCTTTCTTCCCTAGTGGGTTGTATTCTCTCTGGTGGGAGCGTTCAAGGGGGTGCCTTCAATTGGTGACCCCGACGTGATCCCAGTGTCCCCGTACCTGCACAAGCTTCCAGGCCGCTTTTCAAGAAGGGACCACACCCACCTACAGCGACCAGCCCCGAAGAAACACATTTCGAGTGGTTAGCAGAAGCTATTTTAAGAAAAGTCCTCTCTGCTCTTTGAAGTGGGGTGTGGCTCAGAGGAGAGTGCAGGTGAGAACGCACATGTGAGTAGACTTGTGTAAGAGATAACAAGTAGGGGACAGATGCATGGGAACGTGTGAAAGGTTTGAGTACATGGAGAGTGTGGTCATCGACATGATGTGGATGAGGTTAGGGTTATTTGTTGTTCAAATTCATATTATGAATGGAGTGTTTCGGTAAAGTATTATGAGGTAAGTCTGGGAGCCCCTCCTCGGAAGTGTAGGGAATATGGTCCCACATGATCTTATATTATTTAAAGAAGGAACATAAAAATAAGGGTAGTGGTCTCGTATAAGTAGTAGGCCCCCAAAGAGTATGGTACCAGCAGCATGGTCAAGGGTACTGGAGTCAGGAGTATCCACAGGGGCAATACCAAACTTCAGTAACCCCAAGCACCAGACACACAAGCATGGCACCTGCCACAACAACAGCAGCATGGAGCTGCCCTGGTAAATAGGGTGCCAGGTGGGGCTGCTGCTCCCTTTGGGGAGGCATCAATGGTAGGACGTAGCCTGTTTTTGTTCCCTGGAATGAACACGTTTCCTGATTAGGACAGCCCACAGAGAGCACTTGTGTGTTCGGTCTTGTCAGCGACTACCGATCCTGAAGAAGAACCGTTGGTGGGGGCTTAGATAGGAAATAAGCAATTCATATTCATGGTGGACTCTGGTGCAACAAAATCATGTATCATGGAAAGAAACATTCCACTATCCGGAAAAAATCTTGACGCACATGGATTCTCTGGGGCTA
This sequence comes from Ambystoma mexicanum, assembly GCF_040938575.1. NCBI lineage: Eukaryota > Metazoa > Chordata > Amphibia > Caudata > Ambystomatidae > Ambystoma > Ambystoma mexicanum. Next base: position 874,141,472 of record NC_090941.1, read on the forward strand.
TTTCCAAGGTTCCATACACTGAGGAGTTGGATGTAAAGGTGGGAGGGAAGGTAGTACGGGCAACCTTACTGTATTCCGAGAGGTCCCCTATCAATTTACTGGGTAGGGACCTGTTTAGTAAGCTAAACATGACTATATCCTTTAAAGATCATGGAGTAGTCTGTTCCACACCTGGGATGTGCACTGTAAGGGCAATGTTGATAATTACACACAATGAAAATGGATCTGGTAGTATGCAGGGTTCCCATAGACCTGGATATATTCATCTATGGTATTACAGTGCTTGTGAAGGCGGTGCCCCAGATTGCCAAGCAATGCTGTTGAATACCCATTGATTTTATTTATCACCCAGCTCTGTTGCCCGAGGTGGTGGCAGGAACAATATTATCACTGTACCTACAGGGGTTGCTGGTTTTCGACAAAAGGGTTGTTTTATTGGGAATGGATAGCAATGAGTGTGAGTGGTCCACAGTGCTCTGTATGAAACCAATAGTGCAGCTAACGGAGATGGCAGATGATGAACTGTTTGGGAATAGCGACAAAGAGGGGGAAATAATATTAGAGATTTGCATCCCACGTGACATAATGATACGATACCGAAGAGTGCAGTGTCTCTTATGGCAGCATTAACTCAGTCCCCATTTTTCAAAGAAGGTATGCTGCGTGTGCCTTCAGAGTTGTGGACAACAAATCCACATGATGTAGTATTACTAAATGATGTAACATCTCTGCGTATAACCTTGAGGCCAGGTGTGGTGCTGCCCAGGGTGAAACAAAATCCACTATCAAGAGAGGCAGAGGAGGGCATTAGAATAACAATACAGGCCCTACTGGACCAGGGGATTATTGTGCTATCTACGTCCCTGTGCAATAGGGCAATGTATCCTGTTAAAAAATCAATGGGATGCAATTAGAGAACGATGGAGGACTTGCGCCCTCTAAATGATGTGGTGCAGAAAGAGTTTCCAGTAGTTCCGAACCTGTGACAATTTTATGTATCATCCCTAAAGAAGCCACATATTTTACTCTAGTGGATTTGAAAAATGCATTTTTCTCGATTCCACTCCATCCGCAGTCGAGGTACCTCATGGCATTTATGCAGGGCGAGATGCAGTTTAAACACACTATATTACCCCAGGGTTACTGTGAAATCCCAAATATATTCAACCGAATACTGCAAACTATTCTTGGGAATATTGAAGTGCCTAGCACGCTTATCCAGTACGTGCATGATCTGCTAGTGTGTATTGACAGTGAACAGCACTGCTACAATTGGCCTGTAAGGAGTACAAGGTTGATAAGGTTACGTTACAATATTGCCAGCAGGAAGTGATCTATTTGGAGCAGTTCATATTGGCAAATGGGAAAAGATACTACCCAACAGGGCAGCATCAGTATGCACCACCCCCAGACCCGCCTCATTTAAGGAAATGCAGACGTCCCTGGGCCTGTGTAATTACTGTAAGGCCTGGATTCTAGACTATACGGCATATACAAGACCACTTCTACGGTCCCTTAGGGAAGCACCGAAGACAAAGGACCACAAGCTACAATGGATGGCTGAAATAATCAGATAATTTGATGATTTAAAGAAGTGATTAAAGAGTACTGGCCACCCCAGATTAAACACAGGAATTTTATTTGTTTTCGCATTCTGATGGTCAACCTATGACAGCAGTGTTGACATAAAAAAGCACTATGGGCCATAATCCATTGGCCTATTATAGTGGCACTCTGGATGCAGTGATGCAAGGGCAGTTTGCCTGCAAGCAAGCTTTAGTAGATGCTGCCTTTGCCATAGAGAAATGTTCCACGATTGAAATGGGGTGTTTTCCATAACGTTGTATGTGGAACAAACAAAGCTCATCGACGTATGAGACCCTAATCTATCATGGAGAGGGTGTAAGCAATCTCTGACAGATCTGTTATGGAGACAAGATAGCTCTAGGAAGACAGTGATGCCCCAGGATCTGCTAGTGGTAGCATTTGAACAGCTGAAATACCTGTCTCACATTTCACAGCAACACATAGCCGCAGATATACAGAAGGACTGGTTCACACCAAACATCCAGGCGAGCATTACAGATATGGTCATACAGTGTACCACATGTCAACATTTTTTTACAGGGATGACACTACGAATGTTACGGGACACCTTGCCCCACCCTACTGGGTCATTCTGTGAATTATAAATAGACTACGCTGATATGGGAGAGCCTTCTAATGGATCCAGGTACCTCATTGTGATGGTCTGCCCTTTCTCAATGTGGGTGGAGGCAGGGCTGTGTTCGCACACTGATGCCAAGTGTGCTCTGGGGTTTCTTGTACGGGACATTTTCCCACGCTGGAGTGTGTGCAAGGTTTTAAGACCAGACACATTTCTTCAATGCGTTATTCCAACATGTTACAGCACTTCTTGGCATCAAACATTGGATGTGTTCAATTTATCACCCACAGGCCAGTGGCTTTGTGGAGAGTATAAATGGCCTCTTCAAGAGAAAGTTGTCTAAGTTGTGCACCACATTAAAGAAAAACTGGGTGTACTGTTTGTCCTGACCCTTTTCAATTTACGCAAGCAGCCAAGTAAAGATCATCATCTGTCACCTAACAAGGCGTTCACTTTCTGGCATATGCATACCCCTTTATCCCCTGCAAGGAGGGCTTCTGATGCACACAGGGCCAAAGCGGTGTTAGGAGAAGATTTAAAGCAATATTTGATGGTACAAGCTAAGCCCATTTAATGTGTCTCCCAACAGATTGCACCTCTCAGGATTGCGACTACAGAGATGCCCAATGCTGCACAGACAATGGAGACAGACCCTGAGCATATAAAAACTCAACCAATGCTGCCGGGAGACTATATCTACATTCGCAATTTTGTGCGCCTGACCGTACGAGGTGGTGTTTTGTATTTCCCTTGCTGTGAAAGTAAAAGAATTACACTACTGGTTTCACCTCTCTGACATTCGTAGGGCACCTCCAGAGAGCACAGTGGTGCATCAGTTATCTTAAAAACAGGGGGTAACTGTACGTGTACCCCAATTACCTCACCCGCCTGTCCAGCAGTGTATTATAGGGGGAGGTCCTATAAAGGGTGCTGGGGGCAATAGGATTGTATATTAACCAAATGGAAAGATACATATAAGTGTTGATAATACGAGTGGAATTAGATATATCTGTACTAATTTGAACACTAATAATAACAACGGAAGTGGATTCAATGACTCTAATATGCAGGTTACGTCTGTGAAGAAAGCAGAGAATAGGTTGTTTACAACAAATCAGGGATTGTCTACCACTATGAAATGGTATAATGTTACTTCTGACAGTACTGCTGAAGCGGCCATGCTTGAAAATGCATATAGAAGAATGAAAAGAGAGGTACCACAAAATTATGACTGGTATCAAGGTCTGAGTTTTATGTGATTGAAGATATTTATCACCACGAGTTGACTAATTCATGGTTTTGGGAAATGAGTGGTGTGGGGATGAATGCTGTGAATGGGAGCTGTTATGTGTGTTCACTCATTCTGCATGCATCAGGGGCGCCCAAGGTGTTAGTACCACAAGCAGTCCCAATTATATAGGGTCAATGCCTGGTTCATCTTGCACTATGCAGAATGAAAGTAACATTCCAGGCACACAGTGTGGAACTGCAAATGGTGGACCCAGATTTTGCAAAATACATCGTAGACTCGAGAAACATCAAGTGTGTGGAGTTACTTTATTTGATAGTGAAGAGGCAAAAGTATGTCAATAATATCTGGCAGGACAGCACACTACCTTCCTTAGCAGAAAGACCAATAACATAACAAGGAAAGGATAGCATGAGTGGTCAACTTCTGTGCGCAAATCTGGACAGAGCACATCACAAAGCTAACATGGATTGTAACAATGGAAAATCTGGTGCGAGTGCACAAGGCAGAAGAGTATACACTATGTATACCGAGCAAGGGAACAATCTTTGCCGGCACAAAAACCATTGTAATAAAACTCTCTTGATCACAGACATGAAGAAAGGAACGGCTGGGCTGATGGATTACTACTGGATCTGTGGCCAACAAGCTTACTTGCACCTTCCAGCATCATGGAGGGGCTGTTGTTCGCTGGTCACATTGCATTCAGCGCTATTAGCAATCCCAGAAGAACACCTGAAAGAGGAGTACTGCCTGCAGAGGGGGCCAATAAGTTTTCCCACAGTGCGGAATGAAGATAAGAGCTTAGGTGCCCACACAAGAGCTCCATATCCGGCTAGGGAAAGGACAGTTCCAGAAACAGCAGAGGATGAAAAGATCAAATTACATTTATAAAGACTCTTCCACACTGCTTGCTGAAGTACCAGAAGAATATAGGCTTTTCAATTCAGTAGAATCTTTTCTCACCTCTTCACCCATGCCAGGAGTGCAGGCTGCAGTCAATGCCAAATGTCGAGTTGCGGGCGTTGAGAATTATGACAATGCAAAATAGCTACGTGTTTGACATGTTAACAGTGATGGAGGGTGGTGTAAGTAAGGCATGGTATCAAAGCAAGACACACACAAGTGATCACAGTTCAAGGGTGTTTATTAAACTGTTTACATGGGTGAGATAAATGCCTAATCTAAACCTAAACCTAAGATGGGAGTAAGCTATGACCATCAAATGATAATAATACAGTCCTAGTGGAATCATTAAAATAAAAATCGCCTATACTAAGAAAACCTATTGACAGTCTTTACCACTATGCTACAAAACAGTGTGGAATAATGTTCACAAGAAAAGAAAGAAGTGTTCACAAAATGATAAGCCAGGATGTTATGGCTGGGGTCCCCCTCCCCACGTTTTTAGCCCGGGACAAAGTTGGACTCTCGAGCACAGCACACACCTGGGTTTCTCTGGCATGAGTTCACAGTTCCCTCTACTATATCCGGACTGTCTATGCCCAAGTCTCTTCTCATGCAAAGACTCTTGCTTCAGAGGGCATGATATGCCAAAACAACAAAACAAAAGTTCCTTCTGTTAACCTTCACATAGGGTGATTATCCTTCACCCTTGGATCCCCCGCCCCCTGTCGGGCTCCTATCCTTCCTTCAGTATCAACCTCCTAAAGCTCTTGCAGATTTAAACAGAGACTTCCAAAGGGTGATCTCGTCTCACTGGATCACTCTGTTAGTCTATAGCAAGTGTAAGTTTCACAAATTCACAGTTTGCACGGCATCCCCTCAGTAGGGCACAAACGCCAGTTTCTAAATTCCTTCAGTCGGGTTCACACTTTCCACAGTTCACAATTATGAAAACTTCTACAACATGTCAAGGAATTTCAATTGTACACATAGTTTGGCTTGACCCTTATGTGACCACTTTGACACCTTGTGCCAGCCATCCCTATGGCCTCTTGGTAGTTGTAGTTTCAATATTCTTTTACCTCAACGCATTCTCTTTGTTCAGGAGAGGAGTACTAGCCAGAGAACTTCGAATGAGCGCCCACTTGGTGGCGGACCACCCTATCTCTGGTAGCAAGGTCGTTCACAAAAAAAACTCTATAAATTAATCTTCTTAATGTTGCCACTGCAACATTGAGGCTAGCACAGTCTGGTCCACTATCAGGTTCTTCTGACTCACCGGCTGTGCTGAACTCGTTGGCATTTCTTTTGCTGCTGGAGTCAAGGATGGTACCATGATGGCAACCACTTCACCCCACCCTAGCTATCAGTGCGGGATAGTTCCATGTTCTGCTGACTTCCTTTGCACCATTCTGAAGCATTGATTCCCGCTCTTATGCTTCTTTTGTTGGAGTGCTTCGCGGGTCTGGGTTAAAAAGGGCAAGGGCAACACCCTCCTTAACGTCCTTTCAAATCTCACGGCCTTTCTCCTCCGTTTTAACTGCTGTCCTGGAATAGCTGCTTCCTTGTGCATTTGCTTTGCTGCGAGTGTGCTCTTACGCTGCGGCTTTTATCCCTATGGGGAAGGGAAAGGGCCATCAGGTGTGCGTAGTTGTCAGTAATTGCCCGACTCTGCCTGAGACTTGTGTTGGGACATGTCATGTAAACGGCGCTGGTATTAGTCCACTGTTGTTCATGGTGTGAGAAAGTGTTTGTGTTGGGAAAGGGGGTGGGGGTTTCCAAATATACCACTTTGCAGGATGGGGAAAATGTGTCAAAAGGAAGGGGTTCCCCCGTCTCACCCTTCAGTGTCCCACTGCCACTCCCCGAAGACCCCCATCCAGGTGATCCTCCCACACTGGTCCACCCCGAGCAATTGGATCAAATAGCGATGGCCATGTCCTGGCCACCTGGATGACATATCCCCAGGGACTAGCGGGTGAGACACCTTCAGGTTTCTCACAGATGGGTTTGCAATAAATGTGGCAATTCCCGTTGTACATTCGTGCCTCCAGAAGATACGGAGAACGCATCATTATCCCACATCATTGCAGCTGTCCATGGCCTGGGTGTTGCATTAAGGAGGAAGGAGGAATTCAGGACCGTGATTGGCTGACTATGGCAATTAACTGGGCCCCGTCGTGGCTAGCAGCAATCGTGAAGTTGTTAATGCCCATAATTGTGTTCATCCTGGTCATTTTCTGAGCTTGTCAGGTGGTTCTTTGGTGCAGTGCCACTGTGGCACCTGATATTGTGAGAATGATGGTTTCAATTGGGTGTTCAAAAGTACCTTGTGTACAAACCAATGTCCCACAGGGTGGCCCAAAGTATTTAATGTTCCCCTTCCCCCTTTCCCCCCTCCGTATTGAGATGATGTTGATCCTCTATACCATACTATAATTTCCCCACCCCCTGGTCCATAAAATTACACAGAATTTTGGGTGGACCTGGCAGGGGAAGGGGGATGCATTTACATGACTTGCTCACCTGAAGAGTATGCGATTAGAGGGGAGAGTTTACGATCAGTGTGCAGCGCGTGGGTGCCAGTAAAGAGGAATAAGCCATATGTAGATGTAGAAACTGGGGAGCGGGAGGACAGGACTATTCCAGAATGTGTGACGTAACAAAAGGGAGGAATGTTGGGAAGGGGCAGCCCTGTCCCCAGGCACTTTAAAGTAAGGTGAGATGCATTTGAGGCACTATGATGAGCCAGCAGGACCCCATGTTAATATAACCAATTACAGTTTAACTACAGGGTGTGGCCAAGTTGCGGGCAGCATCACTATTTTGCGTAGATACTAATAATCCTGGGTAGAAGAGAAGGCTTGCACAGCAAATGCAGCATTACATGCACTAGTCCCAAATTCACGAGGTCAGAGAAATCTCCAGTCATGCCTAAGCTCCCATGAGGACAGTTTGCACCTCCACCCACCACATTGTTTATTCAGTGTTCTTGAAAGTGTTGCAAAGATGTGTTTTTAACTGAAGAGGAATGTGCCCTACAATGCTGTGATCAGAGACGGGTGCTTGGTGTGCATGTTATCGCACATTGGCCAAAGCATGACCCGGCCCATTCCCGAGTGACCACTGTAACCCATATAACTGACTAAACCTTAAGATCCCTGAATTCCATGACACCAGGTGCGCTTTGATCACCAACCCCAAAGTTGCAAGTCCTGAAAAGTTCAAATAGGATGGACAGGGCAAATCGTTGAGTGACACTCATGTGATTTGTATTGGAAGGTGCTGGGAGGAACACATTAAAGTTCAAAACAAGGGTGGAGATATTGGTGCCGCATGGCAAGGAGGGAGTGAGCGTAATGTGTGTGTGAAGGTTTGAGTGCCCAGAACCTCCTGTGTGTTCACCTTGTGGCATGCCAAGTGCACAATATGAGTGATAAAACAAGCTGTATAGTAGGAATATAATTCATTTGTTTTCTGACTTTCAACGAGAGAAGAAGATGAGTCCTGTAGCACCCACATATTGGAAGACGCATGGACTGGTCTGTGACCAATAATTTTCCATCCCTTATGAATAAAGGTGGTATCTGTATATGGTCCATCCAATCAGCCATGCCGGTTTTTACTGCATGTATTCCGTCACATATGACAATGTTTTGCTTTTTAAGATTCTGCTTGTACTACTTTTTGGCAGAACGTTCTTAGCAACAGAGTACGTTGCTGCTGCTCTCATCTGCGTGTGAGATTAAACTTGTTATCCTTCCAAGATCGACTTGGGCCTTTCTTCCCTAGTGGGTTGAATTCTCTCTGGTGTGAGCATTCAGGGGCGTGCCTTCACTCTGCTCTGGTTATTTTAACATTGTTCAGATTCCATAACAGGGACTTGGCTTTCCTTTGCTTCGAGGATATCATGATGTATGATGTACTCTCATTCACCAAGAAGTAGTTCACTTTCAAATACAACCCTATCCCACATAACAGTCTTTGGAGACCAGCCGGTGTGTAAGCCATTAGGATGATGTTGTCTGCTTAAGCAATGCAGCTAACCCACAGTTAGGCCACTTGGGCCATACGCCTTCCAGGTCGTGCCATCGTCCCATAAGTCCCCTAGATAGAAATTAAAGAGCGTTGGGGTACTCTAAAGCAAGTCTCTGAGGGTGTTCAGTTGGAACTTCCGCGTGGTCCCCGTATACAGCATCTGGATCATATGTCGGAGGCCAAAATCTATCCCCCAGGCTATTCATTTCTATCATAGGAGAGCTATGTTCACATTTTCAAAGGCTGTCGATAAGTCTATGGAAGCCATATGTAGTGAGCATGGGAACGGACCCGCGGTGTCGGAAATGTAGGCAGAATTCATTAACCTGCCCAGCAGTGACTGTGCCCCCTTTCTAAACCTCATTTGCAGGGGGCTAAATCTATGTGCCTTCTCTGCCCCTGAAGTGAGTTCTAGTATCACCAATGTGGCACATTTTCGATGAGCAGTTGATTAGTGAGATTGGGTGGGAGCTGGGAGGATCCTCTCTTTTACCTTTTTGAAATATAGGAACTAAGATCACATCTGACCATGTATGCTAACATCCCTGTCAGGAAGACTGTGGTACCAGACAGAGATATATGGAACTCTTTGGCACCATTTCTCAATGGATTGCGGTTTCATTTAGAGCAAGACCCAGAAGTAGTTTGATGATAAAGTGGATGGACTGCATGTGCCCTAACCATCTCTATAGGAACACTAAATGCTTCCTTATAGAATAAGGTTTCCTTTATGGGCTTGGGGTATACCTAAAGGGCAACTCCCTTGTCTTGGAAATGAGACAGAGCTGGGCAGCATAGTTAGGATACCCAGTCAAGCCTTTAGAGGCTGGAGTCCGCCATGAAGACATTTCCATCAGATGTTGCCCCTGGCCTGGCAATTCACACATCTGCCACACCAATCCTATGAAGTATTCCCTATGTTACGCCACACAAAAAAAAAGAAAACAGCAATCTCTCAGAATTCCTGATTACCCAGTGCCCTAAGAACTATATTTCACATATCACTGGATGTTGGTGAACGACATGGTGTGAACCCAACAGAATTAAAAGAAAATGGAGAAGTTCTAATTTTTTGGTTCAATTCCTGCAACCTTCAAGTGTGATTTAAATTGTCATCGACCCTGCAGAATTCTCCTTTATTGTGGTAAACACCACCATTATTATCCATGCAGTGATCTCCCCCTACTTTAAGGATTCCCCCATGGATTAGATTCTACACTGCTCCTTGGATCTACTTAACCACTAAAAACCCTCTAAATGATTTGCAATGTTCCTTTAGTCAGAATATATTTCCACAATGGTTTGGTTAGCTCCACTTACTCTATGACCATTAACCAACCTGTATTCCATTCATGTTAAAACCCTGAAGATGCTATAAAGTGTACATGTGCTTTAAATAAAAAAAGAAATTAGAGCAACAACATTCCCCAACCCTTTTTGTCATGATAAATGATTTGTTTGCTAATCACCCTCTGTGATTGCCTTTGGTCACTAGCAGCCATTACCTCTGTCTACTGTTAACATGAAACCCTCTGTACACCCTTCTTTGCACTATTCACAAAAAGGACTGTGCTCATCACTTTCACTGCAATCGTATCTGCAACCTATGCGTCCCTTCACATACCTCCCCCCTCTCTTCTCTCCTCTGCCTTTACCACTCTAAGATCCGTATCATAATTGTGGTGATGTTCCTTTCGAAAGACTGTCAAACAGAATTATGTTTACCACATGAAGTAAGAATGTGGTAACTTGAATTTCCTAATGATTTAGAGCTATGCAAACCCTTCAGTTACACCACATTTTGGGAATTATACATTTGTGATACCGAAACTTGTATTTTGACATAAAGGCAAAACATGGAATATTTGGAAATACCATATATTTTACCACAGCTGCCAAATTTGTAATCAAGTTCGTATGCGTGTGCTCTAGAATCTCTTTTCAATAAACAATGGGCCTCATGACAACCCTGGCGGTATGGGGTAAACGGCACTGTAAAAGGTGCCGGCGCAGTTTACCCCATACCACCTCATTACGAGGTCCCCTCGCGGGACCCAGGAAGCAACTCCTGGTCAAACCAGGCGTGCTTACCGAGTCCCGTGAGGGGAAGAGGGAGCAAACAAGGGGCCAACTCGTAATGGCCCGTTGTTTGCTCCCTCTACCATTCCCATTCAGCCCTATGTGGGCTGAAATGGGAATGGGGAAGGACCGGGTCCGGGTCCTTGGAGGGAGGAATTACCGGGCCTTCTGAACTCGGAATGGCCCGGTAATTCCTCATTCTGAGGACCCGGACGCGATTTCGGCAGCAGCCATGCCGCCAATAGCGACATGGCTACCGCCGAGGTCGTAATGAGGCCCAATGTGTCTTAATGACCAATCTAATCCCAACAGCGTCCATCTTACAATAGAGGGAATCACTGAAACCTGGGTGGTTAAATTTACTGCTTTGCTCATTGTACATTACACTGCTAAGTTTTCTTCACTCTACTCAGCTGTGCAAGTGAGGGTCAGGGGTTCACAGTAATGTCAACTGCACAAATCCCTCAGGCGTTTGACTGTCCCAAGTTTACTTTTGTGAACACTTCCACTCAATTCTTGTGCCAAACTCCCTTACTATAATTTTGATCTAGATATCCCTGGGTTGTCTTAAACCCTTCTCCCTGACCTAGTATTCTCACTTGACTCTCTTCCTATTGATGCACCCTTCACTGTAATTGAGTACTTCAACCTGCCAAAAAAAAAACAACACCTACTGTCTTGAACTTTACTCGCTCCTCTCTAACAACTCTCTCACCTTTATTTACAGTCTGGCAACCCATGCTCAAGACAATTATATTTGCTTGATCATCTCTACATCCTCCCTCACTTAGCCTTAGTATTATGTGATTCCTGTCTAACGCTCCATCCGATCTATTGGGTCGGGACTGGTTACTGATGTCACTTCATTCAGAGGAATTACTATTATTGTTACTCTAACTGTTATTTTTTAAACACTTTGTAGACATTTTAAATGCTTTTCGATCAGTGAGTATTTTATGACGTTATACATTTGACTATAGTGGGCGAGCAGCCGATAGGCAAATAGACAAGCTTTCTAACCAGTTAAGGCCCTCTAGGAGCAGTGGGAGTTCGCTAAACGTGAGCAGTAGTGACATTATGAAACTACATCCCCCACAGGGAGCAGCATTCGCATTCTAACGGTGACACGGATTTCAGGCGACACCGGCCATAACTGGCTCGCATCAGAGTGAAGTGCTTTCGCAAAGTCTGTTTAGGCCTATTTGCGGCCTGGTTCAGCAGTTAGCGGATGATGCTGCACGTTATTTGGTGCCAAAATGATATTTGCACACGATAAAGACTTCATTTCGTCAATTCTTTGGGTGGTAATACTTATCATTCTCTGTACATTTATGGGGGATTGCTACGGCAACATGGGTCTTATTACAAATGATGAAAATACGTTACGGAGTATTAGGAATCATAATGGATCTCTCCTGCTCTGTGCATTATATAAGATCCGCAGAGCAGATATTGAAGGAAATATGGGCCTTAACCCTGAAGGTCTGCGGTCTTTGGTAGGCACCACTTTAAACGCACATTGTAAAATGTTAGGTTGGCAGTGGCGCACTCGTCTGAAATAAGCTACCTCATAGAGGATTTCAAGTTGGATATTCTGTGAGGATTTCAAGATGAATATTCTGTTCATAATGAAAACCTCGTTCATGGATACCTTCCTTGCCATGCCACATAGTTTACTCCCAGTGGGATACTTAATACAAAATATTGATTGTCCTATAAAGAAAGGCGGCGGGGATTGCGTGATCTATAGATCACAGATGAAACTCTCCCACTTCGTACCACCAAACAGGGACGATTCCTCTGAGATTGGTCACTTGGTTTCTTGGACCTCTCCAAGAAGCTCCCTGATAATACTGCATGCCTACAGGCCGCTGGCCTCGGCCAGCTCTTTTGCTGAAGGGCTGGACCATTATCTTACAACCACAGGCATCAAGTATAAGGAATTTCTCTGTTTGGGTGACCTCAACATTTGGTTGGATGACCAATCAGGGACTGTTTCTAAACGATTGTGGGAAATAATGGATATGCATGATTTATCTCCACTTTTTGCCTCTCAGATAAATAGGCATTGCATTGATGTGTTACTGGCAAAAGGCACCAGAATGTTGGTGAGGGGCACAGTACCGATCTCATGGATGGATCACTACTTAAGGCTGTTTTCAGTGAAACAGAATACCTAGAGATCAGTCACTCAGCTCCAAATGTCTTGTAAAGTGCTGGAGAAAATCTCTGATACTGAACTGCAGAAAGGTCTAGGCTCTATTGATTCATCACTTAAATGTGACATCTCGTTTAAACAAGGAGCCACAATCATGGACAGCATTTGTTTTATGAATGCTCTTCTGGGACCAAAAGCACCCAAAACAATCTTTAAATCATGGTTCACCCCGAGTCAGACAAAACTGAAGAAATCCTACAAAGCTATGGAGAGAATGTGGTGAAAACACAGAACACAAAATGGTCAATTAGGTTAAGACATGCACAAGAGTTGGTTTTGGTAATTTATAATTGTGTATGTCCAAAAAATGCCATATTAGGCATAGAATTGTCAGTGGAGCAGGCCAATGCATTTAATACTTTATTTATGTATTTATTTATTTATTGTTTGCTTGTTAGGTGCTTATACAGTAAGACAATACTGTTTCAAAGTGCCCGCAGGGCAAGGGAGGGGGCAGGGGTGGGAGGTACATTGCAATACATAAAAACACAATATTTAAGAGCAGTTGGCGGGGGGAGAGGACAAACCTACTATGCCTTGTGAATATTCAGAATGTGCAATTGTAGCATGGAAGAGGGCAGGGGGTAGGCACTAGGGTGTCTAAACTCATGTATGAGTAACAGATGATGTACTTGGGGTGTTGAGTGCAACACAGCCTGGAGCGCGAGAGGTGCAAGTGAGAGTCTCCAGGGTGGAGGGTGTAAGCGCAAGTGCAGAGGATAGACAGAAGCTGGGCCAATTGGGTGGGGAGGTCAGTCAGGGCCCCTAGAAGGCATAAGGGCCCAGAACACCAATCACAGCAACTGTGGGATTATCCTGGGAGAGACACAGGGAAGGAGGAGGTAAAGAGGAGAGTCTTAAGGAGCTTCAGGATTTTAAGAAGATCCTGCTCAAGGTGCAGTTGGAGGGAGAGGCTGTCAAATAGGAGTGAGCCAGCAGAGGAAAGCGAACAACCATTTGCCTTCTGTTTAGCAAAATGCTTTACATATAAGAAGTTGGAGCCAGAGGAGCATAGTTGTCTAGAGGGAGAGTATCTAGTAAGATAAGGTTGACAATAGAGTTGTCCTGGACCCAAATCGCCTTGTGGATGATGCAGAGGGATTTGAATTTAATTTGTGAAGCAACCGGGAGCCAGAGGAGACTTTTTAGAGCAGCAGAGATATAGTCCTTGAGCTTAAGTCCAAGGATAAGTCTTGCTGCCCTATCTGGATTAGCGGGAGGGGTCGCAGAATGGAAGATGGTAGATTCAGGAGGAGGATATTCCAATAGTCAAGCCTAGAGAGAACCAGGGCTTGGATCACATTGAGCCTCTGGGGGAAAGTGAGAAAAGGGAGAATTCCTTTGAGAAGAAAGAGCTGAAAGTGGGACTTCTTGGCAATGGCCCGAGGGTGAGGGAGGAAGGAGAGAGAGGAGTCAAAGATGACTCCAAGGTTTCTGGCTTCAGAAGAGGGTGCAAGGGTGCAGGGGACGAGCCCAAGGAGAAAGGTCAGAGTGAAGGGAAGAAGGAGGGAGCAGGGGTCCCAATGGGAAGGAGCTCAGTTTTACAGGCATTGAGGCAGAGATCGTTGACTGTGCACCAGGACTGGATGGCAGATAGGCAGTCCAGGATGATGTAGGGTGCAAGAGGGTCAGCAGGGTGTTTGAAAAATAGCTGTGTGTTATCTGCATAACACTGGAAGTTGGAGGAGAAGGAGGAGATCAGGCTTGCAAACAGAGAAAGGTAGATATTAAAGAGCCAGGTGGAGAGGATGGAACCCCGGGGGACACCACAGGTGGAGAGGGAAGTAGAGGAGGAGAAAGTGCCCAGGATGACGTGGAAAGAGTGGTCAGTAATGGAAGGATGTCAAGCCAGTCCAGTGCCCGTTCTGAGATATCAAGGGTATTGTGGATCCTTTGTATGAGATTGAGAAGGATAAGGTCAGGGGAGGTGTTGGATTGCAGAGATGTAAGCAAATCTTCACAGGTGTTCATAAGAGCAGTTTCCGTGCCTCTGGATGCTTGGAATCCAGATTGATGGTCGTGAAGACCACCAACAAGGTCAGTGTGAGAGTTGAGTTGGAGTTAAAACAAACTTCTCCAGCATTTTCCCCAGGAAGGGGGAGATGGAAGGAGGGTGGTAGTTGGTGGGGCAGGTTGGTCTGCCGAAGGTTTTTTTCAAGAATGGGCGCACAATGTAGTGTTTATGGGAGGAGGGGAAAGATCCTGTGACAAAAGAGGGGTTGCATAAATCAGCTAGAGTGGGGCAAGAGAGCTGATGTTATCCTTGATGGTCCTGGAAGAGCAGGGGGATACCTGCTTAGAAGAGGCTTTCATAGAGCAGACAATTCTAGTAACTTCTTCAGTTGTGAAAGGGGTGAAGGAGGAGTGAAGTGGGGTAGGGATGGTAAGGGGCGTGGGACAGGTTGTGAGGGTATTTTGCAAGGGCGGTGAGGATGTCCTGGTTTTTGGAGACAAAGTGTGATGCCAGTGTATTGTAGAGGGGCTACGAGGGAGAAGGGAGGAGGAGACTGAGCAGGGGTTGGATAAGTCCCTGCAGATCTTGAAAAGTTCAGTCGTGTTATTGGATGCACAGAAAACCTGTGCCTGAACGTGGGCTCTTTTCTTGGCATGGATGGAGTGTCTGTATTGCCTTTGGAGCAGGCGGCATGCAAGATTGTCAGAGGATGAGACTGAGGTTTGCCATTTCCGTTCTGCAGCCCTGCACTTATGTTTCAGGGCTATAAATTCGGTGTCACACCAGGTGTTATGCTATGAGGCAGGTTTCAAGTGGATCCTCATGACTGGGGCAAGAATGTCAAGAGAGTTGGTGATGGAAAGGTGGAGGTTGCTGAGGGCAGTGTCGGAGGTAGAGTCAGAGGAGGAGGGGAGGTCGGGTATGAAGGTGGAAGCGACGGCAGTCAAAGACACTCATTTCATCAGGTGGATGTTAGCAAACAAGGTTGATGGGACTTTTGGGGGGACAGTAAGGGGGCCAATGGGACTCAAGTGGGTGGAGAGGAGAGCATGGTTAGACCAGGAGAGAGGGTGACTAGTTGTGGGAGAGGTCAGAGTATATGAGGGCATCCAGAGTGTGTCCTGCTGAGTGGGTTGGCCCAGATGGGAGAATGAAGTGGGAAAGCGAAGTGCAGAAGTCATTGAAGAGAATGGATGCAGAGTCTGGGGAGTCCAGTTGGATGTTGAAGTCACCCAGAAGGATGAGGTTGGATGTGGATGAAAGTAAGGAAGAGCAGAAGTCAGCCCATTCATAGAGCAATAGAGTGGTTGTTTCCTGGAGGCCGGTAAATGGTGGCAATGGTCAGGGTGGAAGAGGGAGAGATGAACAACTTGCAAACCTGATTTTCTGAGGAGGAGTAGAGCTGGGAAGGTAAAATGGAAGCAGGAACCCACTCAGGGAAGATTAAAGCAATCCCCTACCAGTGTGGTGAGGTTGAGGCTTGGAAATGATCTTGAAGCAGTCAGGGAGGAGGGAGCCAAAAGCAGTGACTGAACTGACACTGAACCACATCTCGGTAAGAGCAAGAATGTCAAGGTTGATGTCTTCAAGGAGACAGATGTCAGTGGAGTGTTTGTTGGCTGAGCGAGTGTTAAGACTTGCCAGGTGGAGGGGGTCTGTGCTTTTGTAGGTTTTCTGAGGGTGTACAGGGGTGTGGTACATCAGTCAGAGGAGGGGGAGAGACAGTAGACGGTGGAGATGCAGGAGAAGGAAGGAAGTTAATGAGAAAAGGCAGTTGTGGGGGTTGTGGACCCTGTACCAGGATAGTGCCAGTGTAATAGACATTAACAAAGCAAGGTCAGGATGGAAAGCCGGCCAAGTGGACTTCCAACTTGGTGCCTCATTGATGGTAGAGCGTGTGGGGGGAGAGAGAAAAGAAAAGAAGTGGGGGGTCCATAGACCCGGAGAGGGGACAGCGAAGAAGATATCAGTGAAAGCTTCTCTAGAGGAGGCACTGAGACAGGTGTCTGTGATGGCAAGTCTAGGGTTTGTATCCTTTGTGTGCTTTTTCCTACTAGAATTTGTGAGAGAGGGGAGATAGGTGATGGTGTAGCAGTTAGAGATTATAGGAGAAATGGAGAGAGCCATAGGACGGCAGAGGATTGTGTTGAGTTCTAAGTCCGACTAATGACTCCGACAACTTCAAGTGAACTGTAAACTCTTTACTTGGTTTAGGTTTATTAAATACAGTCACAAGGTCAGGTAAGTCATGGGGAATATAGGACACCCACCGGCATCCTTTTCAGGGCTTACATCTTTACAACTGACAACCCTGGAACACTCACTCATGGGTAAACATTCTCTGCTCTGCCTTCCATCTCAACATTTCACTCACTTGCACCAGATGCAGGTAGAGCTAACTACGACAGATTGGCCAATGAAAGAGGGAGCAGTGGCTGCAGAGTACAGTTCTAGCAAAACTCACAAGGTGTCTTAGTAGGTGAAGTCAAATTAGCTGCACAAAAAACTGTGAAATGCAGTGGGTTCACAGATGGAAAGTAAACACATCAAAGTCTGATTTAAAAGATGGAGGCACAAAAGAGTGAACTGAAGGGGGGTCACAGATGGAAAGTAAACACACCAAAGTCTGATTTTTAAGAATGGAGGAACAGAATAGTGAAACGAAGGGGGGTTCACAGATGGAAAGGAAACACACTAAAGTCTGATTTTAAAATTGAGGCACAAAACAGTGACATGCAGGAGGTTCACAGATAGAAAGTAAACACACACAAAGGTCTGATTAATAAAAATACAGGCACAAAAAGGTGAAATGCAGGTGGTTCACAGATGGAAAGTAAACACACCAAAGTCTGAATTAAAAAATGGAGGCACACAACAGTGAAATGCAGGAGGTGTACAGATGGAAAGTAAACGCACCAAAGCCTGATTTTAAAAATGGAAGCACAAAACAGTGAAATGCAGGAGGTTCACAGATGGAAAGAAAACACACCAACATCCAATGTACCTAGCAGTGTTTGGGCGTTGTAGTGGGGTTTCCATATGTTTGTACGCCTGAGGTAACGCATAAACAGTAACTCTGTCTCAGGACGCTCAAGTTGGGAAAAGGTGTTTAGTCTACAAAACACTTCCCTCTTACCACTGGCCTGGGCAAGCTGGACTTCTGCAAGTTCTTTGTGTGTGAGTTTAGCCCCTGTAAGCATAAATGTGCTTTCATCGCATCCACTCCATCACACTTGAAAACTCTGTGCGCAGTCAGACTGCTGCTTTCCAACACTACACACCATCACATGATTAAGCCTGCCTGCTGCAAACACCCACTGTCAAAGGACGCTTTACTCTTGTAAACTGTCCCTTTCTTTCAACATTCGGCAGAGCCGTTGCCCTGCTCTTCCTTTCAACCCATCGCCCAGCTTGTTGGTCTCTTGCAAACATTCCTTTGTTCCCATGTGGGAGGGAATCGGTTAATGTGTAGTGCCACATCAAAAAGATGCAATGGGAGGTAGTATGTGAGGTGGACGATTTATGCTGCTGCAGCAAGAAGAAAATGCATTAAACCAAGTGAGCCCCAGATAGTGAAATCAGTCTCTGCACAGCACTGTAGCCCTTAGGCTTCATCTATTTAAATAAACACACATTCCTTTGTTATATGCCGACGCCCCAGCTCCTGCCAACCCCTCATCTCCCGTATCCTGCTCGCTGTCTCTGACACAGGGGGTTTCGGGAACACCGCTCTTGATTGCAGCTGCTCGTTCCTGACATGGGTGGTGGCTGCCACCGTCTCACTGAGGACCTCTGTGAGGGGCCAAAGCCTCGCTCTCTGTAGCGTGGTTGCCTTTGCGGGAAGTCAGCTGATCCTATGTTTCTCGACCTCACGGATCAGGTCGGTGTGTGCCCCAGCTCCAAGCGCAAAGGATCGCTATTTCTGCCCTCCAAGGTCTCCACTGAGGTCGTGCCTGCCATTTTGGAGAATTCCTTGGCCGGACTAGCAGTAATGATAGCTCATGTTCCTCCAACTCGAGCTGTGCAGTGCACAGGAGTTCCGACCCTACCTCAGTTAGTCTGGGCGCATATAGTGGCCTCTATGGGGGTCTAGGGCACGTGGGGTGGTCACGGGCCCTGGAGCTCACGTAAGCAGCATATTTCCCACAATTCCTTACATTGTGTCTTGGTTAAGATTAAAACAATCCAGGAACATTTAACACATGAGAGGGAAGCAGAGGCAGGTGCAGCATCTAGGTATCTTGGTATGCTGATGGAGGGAGATAATAGCCCAATTACTTCACAGTTTTATTTTAACACCGTCTCAGAAGCAACCATTAGTCAATTACTAACTGCCCTTAAACCTACAAATGACTCATTATTTCATCTCCCTGCCTGTATGTCAAAGCATGTGGCAGCAGACAAAGCTTCTTTCATGACTTGTTTTGTAAATGTGTCACTGAGTCAAGGGATAGTTCTAGCTGAATTGAAGTTGTCCATATATTTCTCCACTTTTGAACAAAACAAATCTAGGCCGTGACAATCTGCAGAATTCTTGCCCAGTCGCAGGTCTCCCTTGGCCTGGTAAAATCCTGCAGAAAGTGGTTATGGTGCTGCTTCAGGTACATGTAGAGAGATAATTTTTATTGGACCTGCAGCAATCTGGATTCTGAAAAAAATATTGGAACATAAACAGCATTTATCCTCGATTGGGATGAACTATTGCGAGTGGGAGAACAATGGGGAAGTATCACTTCTCGTAATGAAAGACCTTTCCGTGGCCTTCCATACAGTCTACCATAACATTCTCATTGAGCGACTAAGGACAATAGGGAATGTCTCAGTCACCGCAATTAAATGGTTCACCTCTTTTCTGCCAGGGTAGTTGGAGAGCTACCTATCGGGTTCTCTCCTGCAGAACCTTGGAGTTCCCCAGGGGTCCTCCCTCTCACCACTGTTATTTAATTAATATCTACATCCTCTAATGGACATCCTGCAAAGTCATAAGGTCTGCTTTCAGTCATACATAAATGACACTCAGGTGTTCCTTAGGCTAAATGATATAGAGGTGAGCAGCTCTTTGGAGGAGGTTGGTGGTTGGATGTCCACTAATTGGCTGCAACTCAATCCAAACAAAACATTGTTTGGACTACATAACCAAATCACTTATTAGGTGAGTATGGCTGTCCCCCGTACCCTTTTCTGCTGGGATCAGAATTGTAGTATTCCAACTGCATGTGGCAGAGGGACCTTAGTTGTGAAGGTCAGATTGGGTCTAAAGTGCAGGCTGTCTTTTACAACCTGCTGTTGCTATTGTAGGCCCTCCCGTATGTACCACAGAAGAACCATGCAGCAGTGGTATGAACCATGGTCAATTCCAGACTGGATTATTATAACAGTTGATTGGCCGGAGCTCCTGTCAAACAAATTCATCGGCTGCAGAAGGCACAAAATGTAGCAGTTAGATTGGTGTTTGGAGTGATAATATCCACACCAATGTCAGCGCTTCGCCGATCAATCAACTGGCTAGCTCTGGAGGACGGGATTAAGTTCAAGATCGGATGCATG
The DNA here is from genome assembly GCF_040938575.1 of Ambystoma mexicanum. Classification (NCBI taxonomy): domain Eukaryota; kingdom Metazoa; phylum Chordata; class Amphibia; order Caudata; family Ambystomatidae; genus Ambystoma; species Ambystoma mexicanum. The sequence goes on from NC_090941.1 coordinate 874,161,630, forward strand.
ATATTTAAATGCCTGAATAATTTTGCTCTTTCCTACCTGGGAGATATGCTAAATTACTACCAACCAAGAGAGGCCCAGATTTTCAGTTTTTGGACCCAAACTATGGAACCATTTGTCACTAGAGATTAGGAAAGAAGAGACCTTGTCTGAAAAAAAAAATCATTCAAAACCTATCTGTTTGAATAATGCTGAGGACACATAGTTCAGGACCATCTGGTAACTTCCCTGACTTGGTGACCCATTGCGGATTTAGTTCTATAACAGCTGGTCCTAGATACAATTTAGTGAGTCATAGCAGTGCAAAACAGACTTCTGAATCAATCAATGAACACTGTTGCCCAAGCTTCAACATTGATGCTCACCTTTTAACCCGTTCCTGCTCACATCTTCTATAAATGTATTCACTTTTAAACCTGAGCCATTGGTTCCCTAAGTTGTCAATGTTATACCCCTCTCCTATCACATGCACCAAACATGATCTTCTGCATTTAACATTCCCACAAATAATTCATCTTGGTTCTACACTTTCCTTTCAAACACCACTATCCCACTCACACCTACATTCCAACCACCCTCATTCCCACTCCTATATTACCCGGGAGAGTTGCCATCTCCAAACTGAATATCCACACTAGAACAACAAGGAGGTCATCTCAGCCACCGCTATCACTATGACTGTACCAGAGTCAAGCTACTTAACTAGGCTAATCTCATCTGTCTGCTCTCAACACCACAAACTCTCCTCTACCCTTCCGCCCATGCTGTCTCAACCACCCACTCTCTATTTCAGTTTCCTGATCATCCATCAATATCACACTATATTTATCCTCTAAGACCTTTAAATTCTGTTGCAAGTTAACTACCCTCTTCTACATCATACTTTTGCCCAACTTCTCCTATAACCCTTTCACCTCTTTACTTTACTTCCTTGGCTCCTTATTCTCAAACTCTCTTGCTAAATTGGCTCCCATTCTCCAGACAGTTAATGCATCCTTCGGTGCAGTGAATGTGTTCTTGACACAGACTATGAAAGAACTTGACCTAACCTGCTTCTTTTATCAAACCAAAAGATCTCAACTGGGAATTTGACACATATTGTTCAGAGTTTCTTCTCAATCACTGTTTCAAAATCCTGCATCAAAAAGATCACCAGATACTTAAAGCTTGGTAGCCATAACTCCAATGATACAGAATTGACTCATGTTGCCAACTTGCTCACGACTGTCTACCACTACAAATGCAGACTGTTCCTTCTTGAACTTTCTGCAGTTTTTTTTAACCTAGTGACAACGGCTCTGGTGTTCTCACCATGTCCATCCATATAATTTGGGAAACAGCACTCCACTCTTTAGCAGGCAACCACTGTCATTGAACAGAGTCCATTGCCTAGAACTTAGACACTTCTACTTCCATCCTTCCCATTAGATGTCCTCCAAAGTTCTGTCTTTGGCCTGCTACACCTTTACCTTATACAGCTAATACACTGGCATGCTCAGCTCCTCAATCAGATTATTGTACTGTCACTTTGCTGATGATATGCTGCGATACGCTGATGTTGTTCTCTTTGCAGTGCTCAACCACTGACCTAGTTTCAAAGATCTCCAACTGTATCCAGTGTCAATATACACAACATTCATACATTCTGCCTGCTTCCAAACTTACACTCTACAAAACTTCTCACTTACTCTTAAGTATTCAGATAACTCAATTGCTGATATAGTCCCCCTAGTGGGATTTTTCTATGCTCCTTTGACCTCCCAACATAGTTCTCAGCTTTGTCACTCACACTTTTCAGAACCCACACCCACACACAAACTCTGTTCCTCCCTCTCCCTCTCCCGACCTCCTAGATCCTGGTTGGCTCCTTATTCTGCACTGGACCCTTATTTATACTTCTTCTATTTGTACTGTTTCTGTTCTGATCATTTCCAGTTACACCTGGACCCTGTCCTCAAATAGTAGAGTCTCAAATTGCCAACAATATACTCAGAGGTACCTGCTCATTTATGTATTTATTTATTTATTTTGGATTTGTAAAGCGCACTGCAGCCCTCTAGGCAACGAGGCGCTATAAGAATACTTAAGGAGGCTTGCTTGTGGGTTACAATAAGAAGCCCAATGTGTGAAGCTTAAACTACATACAGTTATTTATACAATTGAGTTACTGAGTACAATGTTCTACAATACAGAGTATGTCAAGTTCAAGTTATGGCAGTAGTAAAGACATTATACAAGAAGAAAAGCCTCTTTAGACAAAAAGCCTTGTTTTAGGGCATTGCGGAAGGCGGCATGGGACTCGATAGATCTAATCTGGTCTGGGAGTTTGTTCCAAAGAGTGGCAGCCATAGTTGGGAAGCTAGGTCCTCCAGCACGTGCTCTGCGTGAGTGAGGTACTGTGATGTGGTTAGCATATGCAGTTCTTGCAGGTCTGGAGGCTGTTTGTCTGGAGATCCTTTGCGTAAGGTATCTTGGGGCGAGACTGTGAATACATTGGACCACTCTGATCTCTACAATGTTTTTTTTCAATAATTGCCTATGCATAAAACAAATATGTCCCTAAATAATGCATTTGTATGAGAGAATTTTACCCTATGACCTAGACACTCATTATCTCCCTACATTTACAATAGTTGCAGTAGTACAAACATTTCTTCGTGGCATCCAGGCAAGCTGATCTCCAACTTGCATCAGTTTTCTCCTATTTGTGAGCTTGGAGAAGATTAAATGTGTTTATTTCCAATGTTGTCAATGAAGTGTTCATTTCCCAATGGCTTCCTATTAATTTAACCAGTGTCTGCAACAAAATCACTTTCTTTGTAAAATCTCATCAATTATAATGTTTACAGGCCACTGCCATTCAGGCACCACTTAGTAGATCTTTAACTGGAGCTCTAGCAGGATTTATGTAGAAGCACAGGTCAAATTCATAAAAAGCACCTGAGCCTTCACTTGGAAATGTCATCATTTAATTTTCCTAACAATGCACATCTGAGCACTTTTAACTTTTGCAAGCTTCTCCAAAACTGCTTACACAAGTCACATTGCCAACCATTTCTCTTGGTATTTGTGAATTGGATGGGTATTATTGAATCATTTGGGTGACAGTTCCTGACCGTGAGTTTAATTTCCTTGATCTCCCTTTATGTGTTGTGTATTATATTTTCATTTCAATATGTTCTTTATAGCTAGTTGTATACACTCTCCAGGACAGTAAAAACAATAATGAGAAGCATACATTTACCATTAAAGCAGTGGGCATTGCAATAGGCAATTTATTAATGGTGTGGCAGCTACCTAGGAATCATAACTGAAGAATGATGTGAAGCTGTAACTCCATCAAATCAATTTCCCTCTAATAAATAGAAACATGTTGTAGGATTTTTAATTTGGGCGACATCTAGTTTAGGGGACTTTGGACACATTCCAAAATCGGATTCGCACAATTTTTATTTATGTAGTTGAGCATCAGTAATATGACTCTGCTTGGGAATGTAACCAGGGAATAACTTAAAGTACATTATTTGTCTAGGTATGTACACCGTGAGATATCCTTTTGGATCCCTAAACAATTTTTCTGCCCTTGCTCGGTACACAGAGAAGGAGTCAGGGGATCTCTGAGTATGTTCGCCATCAGGCCTACTTTATTAAATCTATAATTGCAGAAGCACATACGCCTCGAAAATATGTCTTAATTATACATATTGTGCACTCAATTTATTTACCCCATTCAGGACTTTCACAAATACAAAGGACTAGGATTTAATCTATTCCCTTTAGAGTATAGAGCCCCACAATGATTTCCCTTAAATATTATACTTACAAAGAAATAATTGTTGGCTTTCTCTCAGACCGGTGGGCACCCCCCTAAGGCTTTGTTCCATTCCAACCATCTTGTAATATGTGGGCATCAGTCAGAAATACGGGGTCAACTTCGCTCTAGAGCTCGGTTTTCCTCCTTCTGTATTTTCCCTGTCAGATTTCTTTTTCACTGAATTCCTAGGGTTTTAAACACAAATGTGCCTCTCTAGCAGTGTAATGTTAGTAATACAAAACGGGTCCAAATGAAAGCTATTCATTACATTCTTCTTACTGTTTTTGTCAATTCTCCTTTCTATCATTCTTCCCATCAGTCTGTCAGTCAGTCCATCCCAGTCAGTGAATGAAACTGTGTGAGGGGCCCAAGCATCTTTGGGTTCGGTTTTGGAAATTCCTCCATTTAGAAGTGTGTGTCATTTCGCTAATGTAATTGGTTTGTGTATGCGATTGGACAATATTTCAAAAGTGACATCACACTAAACTATCCCCTTCATACTCAATGGGCATATTAAAGAAGTGTACAGTCTACTGGCAGTCGCTTCTGTAACCAGTTTCCATCCCACTTGATGAGATGTCATCTTGGAAAAGTCTACATTAAACAAATGTAGATTTCTGAAACATCATAATCCTCACATGTGATCATGTTATTAATCAGTTTGTCAGATTTCTCTCACTAAGGTGATTAAAATGCTAATCTGATTTTTGCTTTTGCACTGCATAAGTTATGTGTGTGACAGATGTATGTACTTTCACACAAAGATTCTCTTCCCATCTGAGATTATCGCTTACCTGGCTTGGATGCTAAGCTTTATGAATTACTAATGCCTGGGGTTTCCGTAGAAACATATCCACTGTAAGACAGGCATGGTATCAAGAGAGACACAGACTCAAAGATAATTGTTTCAAAACCTTTATTTTACTAAAGTTCATTGGATGGTTCTCATAATTGATGTTTCTAAGGGCCGTCAAAGTCTGGATGTCCCAAATAAAAATCTGTCTGTCCTCTAAGCTGTGTGCATGTGTGCTTGCCCAGCTTCCTTCTGGGTGCCGCTCAGAAGATTTTTAGCAGGTGCACACAAACAATTCTCACCTATTCAAAAAGATTTAATAAGGCACAAGCCACAGTAATTACCTGAAATGTTCTTTCTCTTAAAATAAGCAACTAGTCTTGAATTTCTGCTCATTTGCATAACACTACTAAGCAGGGGTGACCGTAAACACCTAAAATCTCTAACAGTAAAATACACACAAAAGAGGTTAAAAACTAATATGAAAAACTAACTTCATGAACAGAATAATATAACCAAGATATGCCTGCACACATTAACCAAATAATGTTCCCTCGCCACCAATGACTCCTAAACTTGACACTACCACACTTTTACCTTATGACTCTAACTTCTGCCCCAGAACACATTAAGATACTACCAGGCAACCTTGAGTCTTCCGCTCTTGTCTCTGCAAAAGGTTAGCAAACGTGTACCTACATCCACTTGTTTTGTGTTTGCTGTAATATGAATAACGTTCACACAGCAGAATTTCTGTATTCATTGTGCCTTACCAAAAGTGTCACCCACACTATACAATCGAATTACTAGATCAAACATTGGATAATGACTAATTAAGTAGGCTACTTGGATGTGTAACATTATCCCATACTTTCTCTTCTTTGTACATATATCACACAAGTGTTATGAGGTGGCCCCCTTGCAAGTTAATGCATTATAAAACTCAAACATTAATTTGCCCTCTAAGGATTTTGAGAAGACAAATGTGATGCTCAGCGTCTCCTACCTTAGCATCACTAACATTACCCGATAAGTGTAGAGCAACATTGCAATATTATTTACTTTGCCCACAATTGATAATGAGTATGGACTATGCTGGGGATTACTTGTCCATAGTATCACGGCACAGGATATTCATACAAGTGAATTCTTTCACACAATCTGCATTGTTTCCAAGTGTTCAGATTTCCTTTGGGTATAGACCTTCTTACATTATATGGTAAATCGCTGCTATACAAAAACGGTTTCACTGAGCACTGCATAATCCTCCACAATGATATAAGGGTGGGGTATGCTGCAAACAATCGTGTATGCAATGCTGAAACATAATTGTGTACATGCAGAGTCATGAAATTCTTAACATGCATAGAATATGTTGAGGCATTAAATATGCCTTGCTTACAAAGTATTGTGGGTCTGCAAATATCCCAGCAAGTGTTTACTGCTACAATCCCTCACCTTTTACAGTGCTCTATCAACTAGTATTTGAGGATAGCACATGGGCCGGGGAAGGGTATGGGTGGAAGAACACAGGTCATCACTTCTTGCGGGTGATGCACAAACCAGCATACATAAAAAAACAGGTCATATGTTTTGGCACTACACTGAAGGAAATGTGTTGCTTGTTTGCTAAAGGATAGGAAAGTCTAGTACCCATCTAGACAACAGCACCTTCTTTTTTCTTTCTATGCTCAGCTACTGAGGGCTTTTTAATATAACCACGTGTTCTGTGGGTATCGTCTCTGGCATCCCCCTAAATCTTATTTAATTGATAACAAGGAATTATAGAAGAGGCATCCATAGTTAATGAAGGAGGCACTCAATCAGTTGTTTCTCTGATGAGTTGATGCTATTAACTTAAAAGGCATATATATGATATTTTATTCAGCAGGGCTCCATAATAAACCTGGTAAGGCTCTTGTTTAATTTTAGCCACGCTGTGGTGTGGAAGGGTGGGCAAAACTGTGGACTGTATTATGTGCCCTGTTATTTCACTTGCTATGTCAGGGGTCTAAGCAGATTTTGCTTCCTACTTGGAATCAAAACAAATTTCAGGGAGTAAAAAAGTAATTAGATTTGCCAATAGGGATACTTTATGTTTATTAAAAGATGTTCTTCCCTTTAAAATGTGTCTTGAGATCCGGCATTAATATAAGAGTTCCTCCCTATGCCAGTGCTTTACCTGTCACTAATTTGAAAAAATGTCAGTGGAGATTTGTGAGTTGGAACAACAAAATGTTCATTGTTAATCGTTTTTGTTAGGCACATTTTCATTTTTTATGGAGTAAAAAGTGATGGTGCATAGGTCTCTTAGCTGTAGGTTATAACTACCCACAGGAGAACGTAATGTGGATAGTAAGCAGAGGTACAGGAATTTTTTGATCATCATATTCTGAGTGCCAGTTAATTTGATGTAATCATGATCCTTATACAAATTATTAGAAGCATGTTCTCCTGGCCCTTCAATTACTTAATTAAAGTGGCATTTGTCCTACTATCAGCAGGTTTTCGACACATTTCTTTTAATTTCCATTAATCCATCAGCAAATGTTTTCTGTCTGTATTTCATGACAGCCACACCTGTTATGACAAGATATATGTGTGTTTTGTAGTATATATGAGTGATTTTCCAGTGGCTTAAAACATTTACGAGGTACTGTGGCAGATGTTGAAGTCTTAGGCTGCTAGACCATAAAGACCGCATATGGAAACTAAGGCACAATAACCATATACCATAATGGCACGTCGGACGCGAGGTTCCTTTTCCAAACAAGTCTGGTTTATTGCAAAGGGTTGTCAGTCGGCCAACTGGGTCTCAGCGCCTCACAACATGTGTTCCCAAACACCGTAAAATGTGAGACAGAGCGAGCAGTGCTCAAGCAGCAATATATATATACATTTAGACATATCCTTTGTTAAGGCAATTTAACCCACCCACATACATGTCATACAGGCTAGGTTTCAGTGATTGACAATTATGACACGTTATGACATGTAAGAGGATTCAATTCAACACTACAGCTAAGTCAATGCCTAGTCTGGGATACTGAATGGAAACCCTTATTGATATATCTTTACGTCCAGTTCATGCGTTCTGGATGACTACCACTTTATAATAAATTAATAATTGAATATCACACTTAATCTGAGCAGTAATCAATAATGGATAGTCCGGCACTAGCACACTTCTTTATAATCAATGATGAGTGGTTATAGGATGGATACGATAGCAACAATACTTTTATGGTTTCAAATGGATGCAAGGTGGAATGAAATGCAGTACAGAAAATAACTTGATAGGATTTCAGCAAAAGACAATGTAATCACTTTCTTGGACAATTCACCCCCCCTTTTATGCACTGTAAGGAGATGAAGATGACACAGTTCTTAGGAATGCAATCAAATAGAATTCAGTTCAATTCCCCCCCAGCAGCTTATACAACCGATAGGAGTTTTGAAACACAGGCAAAATGCTTTGAATATGGTGACAATGCAGTGAGAAATATGCTGAAAATGGTTTTAATTCCCTTTAGGAGGTTCAGGGTGAGTGAAATATACTTGGGATGAGTTCAGGCTCACTTTAGCAAGGATCTAGGCGTAACTAGCAGGTTAAACAAATTTTTGGCAAAGGAAAGCAATGAAGCTGCTGTTTTCACCCGTGGCTGGATTTTTAACCAAATTGCAAATCGCGGTAAAATTCGCGAGTGCGAGAATCGTGATTATGGCAGAAGTATGAGGAGTAGTATGTCGGTTCTAGGCTCGTTGGAAAGCTGAGATGCTAATCTTTCAGAGGAAAGTTAAACCAAGTTCCTAGCCCAAACGGTTCCAGAGATAAAGACGATTAAATAAAGGTAGTTTTTCGGATTTGAAATTTTAAAACTTCAAAGCGACAGGTTACAGCTTGCAGCTAGAAAATGACAAGTGACAGCTTTGCAAATGACAGGTGACAGTTAGGAGGCAGTTCTGGTTAGATTAAAATAGATTGAATTATACTATTTTAACACACAGTTCTGCTAGGTACTCACAATATAATTTTAAAAGGAATGGGCCTCGCCACGGATCTGGTCAACAGGTTTTCTTCACTCGCCACGGACGGTTTCTGCGCACAGCGTCTGGGACAGCTCTACTCTGCTGGTCTGGTCTGGGTCTCTGGCTCTGATCAGGTCTGTGGGTCCGGATACAGCGGTCTCCGGTTCAGCTGGTCTCTCTCTGGATACAACACTGCTCTCTGGCAAATGGCAAGAGTTCTTGCAAAGAATTCAAACAGCTCGCCTGGCTGTGAATAGTGGCAATGATTTGAGGCCTGCTAAAGAGGGATTTAGCTTGTAGTTGACCTCTCTGCTACGAATTCTGAAGTAAAGTCTTGGTCTCTGAAGGTGGATAGATTGAAGTCTCTATGTTGGCTCTCTGAGGTTGATGGAGGTAAAGTATGGATTTTCCGGGCAGAGCGTCCCGCAGCAGATGGAATAGAATGACCCTATCTGTCCTGACTGTCTGCTTTTATGTGTTTTGAAAGTGGGTGGAGAGGCTAGCTTTCTAGGCCCTACCCCTCTCCACTTGTCATTGGCCACTTCCTCCTCTTCCCCTTGATTGGAGGAATGAAATGAAGTGTCATCATGATGAGGTCTGTTTATGATACAGAGAACCCACCCCTGTCAACTTTACACACAATCTATATTTGACCTAAAGACATATTTCATAGATACACAGTGGTTTGAAATTACATGCACCCATCACATATCACATGAAGTATACCCTGTTCAAACTCTGCTCTTCCTGGGCGCTTGGGATCAAAAATGGCAACATATTTCACTTTTTGGTCGGGTTACCAATATTGGATTTGTCCCTGCATTTACACAAATGTTCGCAAAGCATGTGGGCATTAGGTGGTGGAGTGTCAGATTTTTAACATACATACATTTAGAGTAATATCCTCTTTTCCGCTAAAAACCCCCCTGAACATACCACCGGGTCCTAACACGTCTTCAAATGTGCACAGAAAAATCACAAGAATAATGATATCACTTATAAAATTTTCACAAGTCCGCTCTATGAATGATCCATCTTTTTAGATTTATGTTCTGGCCCCAAAGGGGTGTGGTTTCCCAGGTCACATGGTGTAGAAACCAGTTTATCCAGTTTCTGCCAAGCTCAGAGACCCTGCCTCTCCCAGCTTCTGCCAAGAGGAAGCTATTTTACGGTCCCCCTAATAAACCATCTGCCTGGGCCCTGGAAGGCCCATTGTTCAAAAGGAAGCCATTTACGACTACCCTAATAAACCATCTGCCTGGGCCCAGGACAGGCCTTTGTTCAACTCCCTGTAGCTGCTCCACCCCTAATCTAATCAGAGAGGTGACAACTCCTTTTGGCAAGGGGAAGAGTGGCTGAGCAGGTTTTAACTCCTGTGGGGGTAGATGTCAGGCAGAATTCAGTTCCTTAAGCCAGGCCGCAGCTAATGTCACTTCTAGTTACCCAGTTTTCTGCATTCAAATAAACTAACAATTTTTACACATGCAGCTAGAATGCTGATTATAAGTTTAAAACTATGACATTTAAACAATTGAAACCTATGTGACACTCAAAAGTAGGTCACTCATTTCTTTTAAACATTTAGATTTTTAGTGTCGTTCAGTCCAAATTTACTTAAACTGCTGAAATCCACAGCTCAGCCAGTTTTGCTATGAACATTATTTTAGGCTCATCCTCTTTCCAGATTTTGTATGCCCACAAGACTTTATTCTGTCAAATGTCTGCTGGTGTTCAGTGAGATTGTTGGATATTCTGCAATGTTTGAAATGGGCATTCTGAGCTTGCCTTCAGAGAAACAAAGGGTGATTTTTAAAGTGCTTTCTAGCAAACAGGCACTGCTGTTTTTCTCTTTGGCACCCCATTTCACTCATGGCTCTTCTGACCCAGCACACCCGCACTGGGGGGTGGCAAGTCAGGCGACCATTTTGGTGTGCGCACAAACTGCGCTGTTTTCATAGATTCTGGCGCACATGTGGGCTTTTTTGGACATCTTGGATTTCCTAAGCCCACAGCACCAAATGTTGTAGCATAATAGTCCAAACGTGGGTCACAACACCCAAAAAAAAACCCCAGTCTGACTGCACTTGGATTGAGTCGAGGGGATGTCGGGTGCTAAGGATGTTGACCCACGTGCTCGGAGGTCCGCATCATCTTCTTCCAATTCCGCAGATGACAAAGTTCAGCATCCTTTCCTCCATCAGGGGTGGATCAGTCGGTTCTCCTCGCAGGTCCTGATGGGAGTATTGGGCGGTACAGTGGGCCCCTTGCGTCTCTGCTCCCGGTCTCCGGATCGTCCTCATTGGCCAGTCTCCAGGTTTTCTTTCTCCTAGGACGACAAAGGAAGAGCGGCAATACCTATTCATGGACATTTCTCCCCCACCATTGATATAGTGGGGTGGCATATATATTTTAGAACTCAACAGATATGAACATGCACATTTTTTTAAAATTAAGAGACAGGAACACATAAACTTGAGAAACACAGAATTTGATAGGCTATAGGTAGGATCTTTTAGGGTTGGAATTGAATTACTCTGGAGCGGTACACTCTGGGATTGCCGAGGACTCCTCCAGTTGCTGCAAAGTGTGCCTGGGATGGCAACACTTCAACTGGTTTATGTGGACCCACTTGTCTTCCCCCTCTGCCAAACCGCCTTTGGGGATGCGGATCTTGTAGGCCACAGGGGAGATCTTGTCTATAATCTCAAAGGGTCCTTTCCATGTAGGCAAAAATTTCCGCTGTTTGGCCTGGTTCCTTTGGAAATTGTATAGATAGACCCGGTCTCCCACCTGATATTCCTTCCTGGAAGTTTACAGGTCATAGTGGGTCTTCATGCTATCAGATGATCTTTCTAGACTCCGCTGAGCATAGGCAAAAGCATGTTGAAGGTGTTTCCTTAAATTCTCCACATACTCATGAGTTGTGGAGGCATTTATCAATGTCTGCTCTTGGGTCCCGTAGAGCAAATGCTGAGGAAGCACCATCTTGCGTCCAGTCATCAACTCAAATGGTGACATTTTGGTTGCAGATGAAGGGGTAGATCGGATGGCCATCAGGACCTGAGGTAATTGGATATCCAAACTTGGCCCAGAATCTGCCACAAACTTCTTTAATATGCTCACAATGGTTTGGTTGTATCGCTCCACTGCTCCAGAAGAAGCTGGCCTGTAAGCAATGTGTAGCTTTCTCTTGGCCCCTAGTATCTCCCACATCTTTGTCATTACTTCACTGGTGAAGTGGTTACCTCTGTCTGACTCAATCCTTTGAGGTAGACCAAAACGGGAAAAGATGTGGTTAATCATCAGGGCAGCTGCTGTTTCTGCCTTGCAATTTGGGGCTGGGAGACATTCCACCCACTTGGTAAACAAGCATGTCACAGTCAACATGAACTTATTTCCTCTAGACGAGCGAATCACAGGGCCTACGAAGTCGATTTGTAAATCTGACCATGGCAGTGTCATTCCCCTCTTTTGGAGAGGCGCCCGGTGTGTGAGGGATGTTGGCTGAAATTGTGCACACACAAGACAACCCTTCAAATATTGGTTGAGGTCCTGGCCCATGTGTGGCCAGTAGGCAACCTCTCTTAAGATCTCCAGTGTTGTGTGAAACCCCCTATGACCGGCGGTGGCCGCATCATGGGTGTGACTTAACATTAGGCTTCGGAATGAGGTAGGAACCACCTACTGATCGTGGCCAGCTTTGGATTTCCTTACCAACAAACCGTCTTGGATCCGGAACATTTTTGGACATTTCATCAACACTCTTAGGTCCTCTTTCCCATTGTAATTCGGTATCCGTCAGGGGAAAGTTCTCAGGGTCCTCAAGGTGTTGGTAAAATTGACCAATTATTGGATCCCCCTTCTGAGCGGTAATCAAATCAGCATCAGGGGTCTCCTTACTCCATTGTGCAATTGAAAGATCATTGTGAGCATTTGTCTGGGACCTAGTGATAGCAGTGACCTGGATTTCCCCCAACAGGGCCTCAATCTCGATTAGATCCCCTTGGATGGCCCCGGTTTTGGCCAGCTGATCAGCTAAGTCATTTCCAGTTTTGTCTGGTCCCTCTATTTTGGAATGACCCTTGATCTTTTTCCAATAGATGGTCATCTCATTCCAGGTGACCAGATCATCAATGTTTTGGATCAACTTCCCATGTTTTAGGGGTTTGTTATTAGCACATAACATGCCTCTGGTTTTCCAATTAAGCAGGTGCTCCACGAACCCGTTCCGTATATAATCCGAATCTGTGATTATGACCAGTTCGTGGAGTTGATGCTGGACAGCAGTGAGGATGGCCTGATGCACAGCCATCAATTCTGCCACCTTACTACTTCGGGGACCAATTTTGTATCCAACAGAGGGTTCTGGGGATTCATTCATCCATGCATTCCCTACGCCGGCCACCAGTTCTTTCTCCCCGTTGTTGTCAACATGGGAAGAGCATCCATCCACATAGACAGTGGGCATTCCCTCACACTTGTCTTCTTCAAAGACTTTGTGTGGGGAATGAAGGTATGCCTCTGTGTTGTCCTTCATTTTTAGACTTTCATCCTCGAGACAGTTTTCTCTGGCACAATCATGCAAGTCAGCCAGACCTTGCGTGAGGGGACTCTTCTTGTTTTGGCCATATCTGACCTCCACAGGAAAGCCTTGCATTGACAGAATCCAGGAAGTAATTCGGGAATTACTCACATTTCCGGCCCGGATTCTGTCACTTTGGAGATATTGCAGAAGCTGGTGTGGGGTCTCCACTATGATGTGTTCCCCCTGGATAAACGGGCAGTAATTCTTCAATGCCCACACCGTTGCCAGGAGTGCCTTCTCACAATCGTTGAATTTTTCCTCCACAGAGGATAAAGTTTTGCTTGCATAGGAGATTACTTTATTGACCTTGTCATGCTTTTGGTATAATACTGCCATCAAGCATGTATTAGAGAACCCCGTCTCCAGGAAGAACTCCTTGTTTCTGACAGGGTAAGCTAGGCAAGGCGCTTGTGAGAGGCTTCTTTTGAGCTGCCTTACTGCCTCAGATTGTTCTGGACCCCATTCCCACTTGACCCCCCCCTTCAGGAGATGAATCAGGGGTCTGGTGATCTCTGTGTAGCCCTCAATGAACTTTCTGCTGTAATTAGTCAGTCCAAGGAGGCTCCTTAGTTCCTGCAGAGTTGCGGGGTCTTTCAGTTTCTGAAGTGCTTCCACTTTCTTTTCCTGGGGACAGAGACCCTGAGGAGTAATCTCATGCCCCAAGAAATTAACACGGGTTCTACGCCACTGTGCTTTCTGAAAGTAAAGTTTTGCTCCGGCGGCCCTCAACTGGGTCAGAACATAATGGATCTCCGCTATGTGTTCCTCCACAGATGAACTTTTGATGAGGACATCATCTACATAAGCCAGGTTACCCCTCGCACCCAGGTCGGGCATGGCCTTATGTAGGAAAATGTTGAATTCATTGCCGGAGTTGAGGTATCCGAAGGGAGTCCGGGTCCATGTATACTGCTGGCCCCCAAAGGTAAAAGCCAGCTTGTATTGGTCCTCCCTACTGACAGGCACGGTCCAGTATCCATTGGTCAGGTCTATTGCAGTGAATACCTGTGACCCCTGGATCTGAGCCAGCCCTTGGTCAATGTAGGGCAGAGGCCATCGGGAAGTATGGACCCGTTTCTGGAGCTCCCTAAGGTCGGCGCAGAGTCTCCACTGGCCATTTGGCTTTAATATTCCCAGCACCGGATTGTTGAAGGTGCTGTGTATTGGACAGATTATTCCCCGGGACTCAAGGTTCTTAATTATTTCAGTAAGGGACTCCATTGATGCGAGAGGCAAGCGATATTGCTTCACAAACACTGGAGTCTTGCCAGGGTCTGTGGGGATTGTTGTTGTGTGGATGTCAGTGCGACCACAGTCATATGAGTCTACCGCAAAGAGATCTTGGAAATCCAAGAAGACTTGTTTCAACTTTTGCTTCTGTTCCAGAGTCACACAGGCATCAGCTAGGTTGACTCTCTCTTCCACCATCTGCCTGAAGCCTGGAAAGACTTCTGGTTTGGCTATCTCAGCGGCCTCCTCCAGCTGGGTGGAGAAGTCCCTGGTCAGAGTGCTGATTTGGACTGGAGGCTTCAGGTGGGAAAGGCAGCCCTCATGGACCTGGAAAATCACCTCATCCCTCCTGAAGTCACAAGTCACATCTTCCTTACCATAAGGGCAAGAAGTGTACACCAGGAAGTTCCCCCCACGGCGGGTAAAAATCCTGTCTGGTGTTGTATTGTCCTCACTGTCACTGTCAAAACAGTCCTTGGGGATTGGTCCTAACAGTTCATTTCCTAAATCGAAGGAAAAATGTCGGTCATCAACCGCCATTCCAATAATGGTGCCTGCGGCTAGAGTAATACTCTTTAAGTCGCTGTTATCCACCTCTATTAGAATGGTGTCATGTTCTATGTTGACTAATGGAGTTGGGTTTACCCCCAACCCTTGCTGTTGGAGAGAAGCATTTAGGTGTATATAAGCATCAGGGTTTTTCAAATGTTGTCCTCTTTTAACTTTCACCTCCAGGGAGAATTGTCGGGTCCTTTCTGGGATGGTGACTTCCTCTTTGATCTGAATCTCAACTGCATAAGGTAGCAATTGAGCTAACCTAAATGCTTTTTCTGGATCATCAAAGCCCATGGGATTATCCGCTAATCGGGACCAAGCTTTGAAGTTTATTAGGTCCACACTAATGACAAAGCGATTGAGAATGTCACTGCCTAAGTAAAAAGCGGCAGTGACGTCTCGCACGACCCAACAATTGTGGACTATGCTCTTGTTGCCAATGGAGATTTTGAGCATACACCTGCTTGGCAGGAGATGTTTGGAATTGGGTGCTTCCAGGTCCATTTCCCATTTGTCTATCAGTTTGAATGTGGGAATGGCTGGATCTTTTGGGAGTTGGCGGAACATGGCTTCGCTGATGAAGCTCTTACCGTTGTTCACACACACTCGAGCGAGAACAGAGTCCTTCCCATCATTTAACTGAACAGGGATGAACAACTGCTCTCCAATTTGCTGAATATCAGCCAGGCTCTGAGCTGATTTCACATATTTCTGGACTATAAGAGTGGGAGTTTCTGATTGTGGATTAATAAAGAATTTCAGGGTGTTTCCTTCCAGTGTGGAATACCACCTTAAACTGGAAGGGAGGTTGATTTTCAGAAATAGAGAGGACCCTCCATCACCAGTCTGTTGTCCTACTGCTATTACTGTCACATCTGGAATTTGGTTATTCTGGAAGTGGAATTCTACTTGGTCAGATTTTTGTTCAACCATGTGGCATGTGCCGTTTAAACTAACATGGTTGACACTCTGTTTTAATTTCATGGGTCGGCTAGTCTGGGTCCAGAGGACCTTGTTTACGCAATCTATTAGGGGTGACAACCTTCTCAGGAGGTCATTCCCTAGTAAACAAGGGGTGCCCTCTGGAGTCACAACTATGACCGGGTGTTTCAACTTGTGTCGCCCTATTTTAATGTCCAAATCTGCCGTCCCCTCGACGGGAATTTCCTTCCCGTCAAAGTTCTGGAGTTGTCCAGGAAGTGAGGTGAGAGGAATTTGGTAATTCCCTCCCCTTCCTGCATTCAGTTCATCAAAGGCCCTTCTGGACAGAAGGGTAGCTTGAGATCCCGTGTCCACCAGCGCTGAAATCGTACCCTGCCCCTGTACTTGTACCGGGGCATAATATCTTCCCTCCTTCTCCTCAAGGGGGCACAGATAATGCACATTTTTGGACAACTGGTGGGCTAACTTTCTGGTTTTGGACATTGCAAGAGAAGAAATTTGGGCAGAATTCTGTGGAGAGCCTTGGGAATCTGAAAGAAAAAGTTGGCAACTGGAGATCAGAGCCATTGTGGGTTCCCCTGGTTCCGGTTCTGGGCCGCCCCCCCCCTTTTTGGAGGCAGTCATCAGGATGGGTTTGAACCAGGGGATTTTGGTATTGTGGGTTCTGGGATGAGATGATGGGCGGCGGTAGCTCAGTCTCCATATCTCCCCAGTCTGAATTGGCATTCCTTGGGACCCATTTTTCCTTGGCAGGAGTTCCCCCATCTCTGAAGGAGAAGGTCCTTTCCCCAGGATCCTCTGAGGATCCCTCTCCCTCAAATTGGAAGACCTGTACCTCCTCCACAAAGTGGGTCTGTTTGGGTCCTTTGTTTCTCCTACCCCCCCTCTGCTCCTTGGGAGACGGGCTTTCAGGGGCAGGAGATTTTTTTTCCGGTTCCTGGTTTTCCAGGGGCTGTTTACAAGTTGGGAAGGAAGCTTCCTCCAAGGCTTTACACCCCCTTCCCCTTGTGCCTCCTCCCTGGGAACCGGTGTGTTATCGGGGTGCTGCCCCCGTCATTGTTCTGGAGCACCAGGTCCAGAGTTTGGGGCATTCTTCAGTGGCATGCTCATCTGAGGTTTCTGTTGAGCCCTCAGTATGTGACCCAGATCCCGTGCCATATTTTGGACCTGGCGCTCTAACTGGGAAACCCGCTCAGGCTGATACGGGGCTCTATTTTCTCCCCTGGGCTGATCCCGGGAAGGGTAGCTATCCCTTCTCTGGTAGTACCCCTGGTTGGGAAGATTTTGGTACCCCTCCACCCTTGGCCTTCCCTCTCCCGGATTAGGTTGTCTGGGCTCAGGGAATTGGGGAAAGAAGGATGGATGATTTTGGGGCTGGAAATTGGGTGGATACCTGGGGAAAACGTTCTGCCCAGGATTTGGAGAATTTCTGCCCTCCTTGGGGAAGTTAGGAGGGAAGTTCCCCGGGTCAGGTGCTTGGCTGGATCCCCCCCTTGGGCTGGAGGAGTCCACACATAACCCAGGATTGGTCTGTTTCCCTTGTAACGGGGACTTACATAGTCAGGAGAGCGAGGGACCTCATTTGTGGGACTACCTCTTTCACTCCCTGTCTGTGACTGGCCCGAGGACCTTCTGGGCCTAGCATTATTAGGTGCAGGTAGGTTTTTAGGCCCCCCCATCTCCAAATCCAAAACGGGGGTGACCTTTACCTCTGCCACCTTGGCAGCAGCAGGGGTGCTGTTGGTTTTGGGATTTTTCTGGGTATTGCTTTTATTTTCTATGGGCTTCTGCACCTCATAGATCCGGTTAGCCTGTTCAATGACCCAGTCTAAAGATCTTTTCTCATGAAAATCTCTCATGAGCTGGGTCATTATATATTTGGCAAGGCATGGAAAAATGTATTGACAAATTCTCTGCTGTCTGTGCGCACCCTTCTGGTGGTCTGCGCAAAGGCACGTTTCAGTTCTTGCACACATTTTTGTGGGGCCTGATCCTCCCCACATTGCAAATTGTAGGCTGCCTTGCGAGCCTCTTGAGGATTTCTGTGAACAGAAAAATGTTTCAAGATGGCCGCCTTATAGGTGGACCATCTTAAATGATTTTGGTCCTCCAGCCCCGCAAAGAAACTGGAGTATTCTGGGGAGAATGTCCATTTGACGTACTGGATGCAGCTACTGCTGTCCTTCAAATGGAAAGTCTCCATCATTTGCTCATAGAGCTCCAAGTGTTCCCAAACAGAGTACTTTGCGTTCTTATGATAAGGCGTGATGACACTCCTGATTGCCCTAATCTGTTTCAATGGGTCCTTAAGCAAGGCCCTTTTTGCCTTATTGGCCTTTTTGGTTCAGGTAACCCTTGTCCATTCATCCTCTGACTCAGAGGCACTGCTCCCAGAGGTTCCTGTCTGATCTTCCAGGTTTTCCCGGATTCTGCGAGCCTGGGAATGGCTGGCAGAATGTGGGGACCTGGTCTCCTGTGTCCTGGGTTTCCCCACTAAATTGCACTGTGCTTGGGTGCCCATACCCGGATGCCCGCCCATCCATTCCTGGGAGGTACTGGCCTATGAGCCCCATGCTTCTGGCTGGATAGTAATCTGCCATCCCTGTGGCCCGGTGCTCATGTGCGCCAGTGGACAGGGGGGTGGCAGAGTCCAGGGACTGAGAGAGATAAATGCCTCTGGTACTAGGGCTCCTGAGGTTATGCTCAGGAGTTTCCCTTTCCCAGCGAACCTGGTCTCTATCCGCCCCTGCTCCCTGTTGCAATGCAAGAGCCTGCGCCTTCAGTTCCTCAGTTAGGCCTTACTAGACTCTATCAGTCTCTCCTGCATCGCTACCTGTTGTTGGAGCCTATCATTGTGCTGGTAGAGAGCCTCATTCTCTCTCTGCGTTTCCTGATTGATCCTGGAGCACTGGGCCAGTCTTTGCTGCAGGAGGGTTACCTCCTGAGCTGTGTCCCTATTGGCCTGCTCCTTTCTTGCCAGAGCATCCTCCACCTTCCTGGTGTGCTCTAACAAGTTCTGGTGTTCTTTTTGGAGGTCACCCAGTCCCTGGAGGGCTATGTTATTTTCTTCCATTTTCCTTTTTAAGTGGCAGACTTCCTGGCCTAAGGTATCCCTTTCCTAACTAAGAGCCTGCATCTGTGCCGCCAGGTCGTCCCTTTGCCTTTGGAAGGCACCAGTTTTCTGGCGCTCCTGGTCAAACTCTGCCTGGGTATCCAGGTCTTTCAAAATCAGTTTATTGCTCTCTGCCTTCTCCCTATCTAGGTGGCTTTGCAGGGTGACTACCTGCTCAGCACATGCCCTATTGAAGTCTAACTGTTGCTCCAGCTTTTTCTGGCTCTGCGGTAGGGAGTCCAAATCTTCTTGGTACTCCTTCTGCAAGGCCAGAAATCTGGTATCCTGGTCCGCCTTTTCCTGTTGCAGCACATCCATATCCTCCTTTATTTTAGTGATGTACCGTCTGCTGTCATTTTCTTACTCCTGGCTCCCGAGAAGCCTCTGCTCAGAAGAGTCCAGATCAGATTGGGTCTTCTATAATGCCAGCAGTTGCCTACTCGCCAGATCTTGGCCTTCAGCACATTTGTCCTGCATGGCTCCCATATGTAAATATAAATATGCCGCTACCCTGGCAATCTTGTGGTGCTCATCCTTGGCCTTCGGGGCCATGTATAGTTCACTCAGGGCCACATGTAGGGGCCCCTGATCTCCCCATGTATCTGACCCTGTTTCAGTGACCTGTTGCGCAATTGCCTGCAACCAGACCGTTTGGTCCTGATGAGTCCACTCACCTCTCACAAATAGCTTATGTAAGAAGTGTTCTCTGGCTATTTTCATATCTACCAAGGTCGTCATTCTAGAGATTGGTCTCTGTCCTGACTTACAGAAGTTTGTATTTTATTTTTGCAAAACAGACCTTTTCCTTAGAGTGTTCCTTTGAGGAGTGCTTTACAGCGTAACACAGCGTGGTGATCCGACCGGATATGTGTATGTGGTCAGCTGGCACGCTGTATTAATCTGCACAAGTGATAGATCTAACCCAAACGTCCGGCTCGAGCCCCCAATTTGTAAGAGGATTCAATTCAACACTAGAGCTAAGTCAATGCCTAGTCTGGGATACTGAATGGAAACCCTTATTGATATATCTTTACGTCCAGTTCATGCGTTCTGGATGACTACCCCTATATAACACCCCTCTCTTGGAATACCCCTGACCTCACTTAGCCACGTAGTAGTTCTGTTTTGCAAGTTTAAACGGTTTATTTGATAATTTAAACAATATATATATATATCACACTTTATAATAAATTAATAATTGAATATCACACTTAATCTGAGCAGTAATCAATAATGGATAGTCCGGCACTAGCACACTTCCTTATAATCAATGATGAGTGGTTATAGGATGGATACGATAGCAACAATACTTTTATGGTTTCAAATGGATGCAATGTGGAATGAAATGCAGTACAGAAAATAACTTGATAGTATTTCAGCAAAAGACAATGTAATCACTTTCTTGGACAATTCACCCCCCCCTTTCATGCACTGTAAGGAGATGAAGATGACACAGTTCTTAGGAATGCAATCAAATAGAATTCAGTTAAATTCCCCCCCAGCAGCTTATACAACCGATAGGAGTTTTGAAACACAGGCAAAATGCTTTGAATATGGTGACAATGCAGTGAGAAATATGCTGAAAATGGTTTTGATTCCCTTTAGGAGGTTCAGGGTGAGTGAAATATACTTGGGATGAGTTCAGGCTCACTTTAGCAAGGATCTAGGAGTAACTAGCAGGTTAAACGAATTTTTGGCAAAGGAAAGCAATGAAGCTGCTGTTTTCACCCGTGGCTGGATTTTCAACCAAATTGCAAATCGCGGTAAAATTCGCGAGTGCGAGGATCGTGATTACGGCAAAAGTATGAGGAGTCAGTTCTAGGCTCGTTGAAAAGCTGAGATGCTAAGCTTTCAGAGGAAAGTTAAACCAAGTTCCTAGCCCAAACGGTTCCAGAGATACGGACGATTAAATAAAGGTAGTTTTTCGGATTTGAAATTTTAAAAGTTCAAAGCGACAGGTTACAGCTTGCAGCTTGAAAATGACAAGTGACAGCTTTGCAAATGACAGGTGACAGTTAGGAGGCAGTTCTGGTTAGATTAAAATAGATTGAATTATATTATTTTAACTAAGAGATTGGTTCTGCACAGTTCTGCTAGGTACTCACAATATAATTTTAAAAGGAATGGGCCTCGCCACGGATCTGGTCAACAGGTTTTCTTCACTCGCCACGGACGGTTTCTGCGCACAGCGTCTGGGACAGCTCTACTCTGCTGGTCTGGTCTGGGTCTCTGGTTCTGATCAGGTCTGTGGGTCCGGATACAGCGGTCTCCGGTTCAGCTGGTCTCTCTCTGGATACAACACTGCTCTCTGGCAAATGGCAAGAGTTCTTGCAAAGAATTCAAACAGCTCGCCTGGCTGTGAATAGTGGCAATGATTTGAGGCCTGCTAAAGAGGGATTTAGCTTGTAGTTGACCTCTCTGCTACAAATTCTGAAGTAAAGTCTTGGTCTCTGAAGGTGGATAGATTGAAGTCTCTATGTTGGCTCTCTGAGGTTGATGGAGGTAAAGTATGGATTTTCCGGGCAGAGCGTCACGCAGCAGATGGAATAGAATGTCCCTATCTTTCCTGACTGTCTGCTTTTATGTGTTTTGAAAGTGGGTGGAGAGGCTAGCTTTCTAAGCCCTACCCCTCTCCACTTGTCATTGGCCACTTCCTCCTCTTCCCCTTGATTGGGGGAATGAAATGAAGTGTCATCATGATGATGTCTGTTTATGATACAGAGAACCCACCCCTGTCAACTTTACACACAATCTATATTTGACCTAAAGACATATTTCATAGATACACAGTGGTTTGAAATTACATGCACCCATCACATATCACATGAGGTATACCCTGTTCAAACTCTGCTCTTCCTGGTGGCTTGGGTTCAAAAATGGCAACATATTTCACTTTTTGGTCGGGTTACCAATATTGGATTTGTCCCCGCATTTACACAAATGTTCGCAAAGCATGTGGGCATTAGGTGGTGGAGTGTCAGATTTTTAACATGCATACATTTAGAGTAATATCCTCTTTTCCGCTAAAAACCCCCCTGAACATACCACCGGGTCCTAACACGTCTTCAAATGTGCACAGAAAAATCACAAGAATAATGATATCACTTATAAAATTTTCACAAGTCCGCTCTATGAATGATCCATCTTTTTAGATTTATGTTCTGGCCCCAAAGGGGTGTGGTTTCCCAGGTCACATGGTGTAGAAACCAGTTTATCCAGTTTCTGCCAAGCTCAGAGACCCTGCCCCTCCCAGCTTCTGCCAAGAGGAAGCTATTTTACGGTCCCCCTAATAAACCATCTGCCTGGGCCCTGGAAGGCCCATTGTTCAAAAGGAAGCCATTTACGACTACCCTAATAAACCATCTGCCTGGGCCCAGGACAGGCCTTTGTTCAACTCCCTGTAGCTGCTCCACCCCTAATCTAATCAGAGAGGTGACAACTCGTTTTGGCAAGGGGAAGAGTGGCTGAGCAGGTTTTAACTCCTGTGGGGGTAGATGTCAGGCAGAATTCAGTTCCTTAAGCCAGGCCCCAGCTAATGTCACTTCTAGTTACCCAGTTTTCTGCATTCAAATAAACTAACAATTTTTACACATGCAGCTAGAATGCTGATTCTAAGTTTAAAACTATGACATTTAAACAATTGAAACCTATGTGACACTCAAAAGTAGGTCACTCATTTCTTTTAAACATTTAGATTTTTAGTGTCTTTCAGTCCAAATTTACTTAAACTGCTGAAATCCACAACTCAGCCAGTTTTGCTATGAACATTATTTTAGGCTCATCCTCTTTCCAGATTTTGTATGCCCACAAGACTTTATTCTGTCAAATGTCTGCTGGTGTTCAGTGAGATTGTTGGATATTCTGCAATGTTTGAAATGGGCATTCTGAGCTTGCCTTCAGAGAAACAAAGGGTGATTTTTAAAGTGCTTTCTAGCGAACAGGCACTGCTGTTTTTCTCTTTGGCACCCCATTTCACTCATGGCTCTTCTGACCCAGCACACCCGCACCGGGGGGTGGCAAGTCAGGCGACTATTTTGGTGTGCGCACAAACTGCGCGGTTTTCATAGATTCTGGCGCACATGTGGGCTTTTTCGCCCATCTTGGATTTCCTAAACCCACAGCACCAAATGTTGTAGCATAATAGTCCAAACGTGGGTCAGAACACCCAACAGACAAGTCTTCATTCAGCTTAAACATAATTATTTTAGCAAAGGCAGCAGAGACAGCTTTCTGTTATGGGGAACATGGAGCTCTGGGTGGGCAAGGATATCATGTTCTTAGCAGAGAAACATAACTTACTACGTTATCTGTGTGTTTTGGCTCATGAGCTAAGGGTCAGATATTTCTGAAGCAGAAAATACCACTCTCCGCGAAGGAGCACCTCTAGGAGAATATAATTCATGTTTAACTGCCTTTTACAACAGCGCTTGCCAGACAAACCGGCACCTGGACTACTGATTAGATGCGGCTTCTGCACGACTTCAATGACTTAGTGAGAGAGAAAAACAATGTATTTCTGCACAGTTTGACATTCCTGTCTGTGTTAGTATTTCAGCGTTCAAGCTGTGTGCGAGTCTAAAGCGTAGAATATATTTGTAAAGCGTTTTGACAGAAAAGGAAAAAAGCAAATGGCTGACTTTTCACAAAATGGACGCCCTATGGTTACATTGACGATTCTTGGATTGCGATGTTTATCACATGATGCGATTTGCTTCTGGACAACATATTATACATATCATTCGACTATAGGGTTGCTTTTCTGGTCTAACAAACCCTCCTTTTGGCCTTAAGACAATAGCATTATACATACATCGCGTCTTCATCGGACCACCTATCCAATTCTGAACTATCCATGTCGCTATAATCATCATCAGAAATATCAATTGCCATAAATTCTTTATTGTTTCATTTTCGTGTTGTGCACCTTCACTTAACATGCAAGAAGGTTTCGTACTAATTGCATGTAGACACTCATTTGAAATTTGGGAGCAGAGGACTGGCATTCATTGTATGCAACAACAGCAGAATATTAGGATTCCAAATATCATAACCAACATTGCAATTAGTTTCCATCCCCATGATCGTAGCAGTTCCCAAAACCATGAACTTATATTCAGATTCCAACCACCTGTGGGAACATGAATTTCAGAGATTAGAACGTGCAATTTCTTAATTGCTTCAAATATCAAGGGGGAGGAGTCACTTATGAATACACAGCACGCTGACCCCACCAATTTGCATACTCCTCCACGATCAGCCAGAATTATATCAAGCACCATTCTATTTTGAAGTGCAATTAATCTGATTGCTTTTTGTTCTAATGTCATATTATAGAGTATATCCGTTGTCCCATTTATCATTTTTTCTAACACCCTCGACAGTTTTCTTATATTCCATGAGTTTATTGCTTGTCCCCAAAATGGTATAAATGATTTCACTATATCCCCAGCAATCTGTCCGGCGGTATCATCTCGTGTGGCCGAGATCTAGATAATTGTGCTATTTCAGAAGTTTTGGAAAGAAATACACCAGGTAAAAGTATTCCTAAATAACAGGTCCCTTCCCAATTTCTAGGTAACCATGGATAGACCTGATCTCAACATATAAAATAGACAGAACTTCCTATATATAATGGTTTCTGTTCTTGTTCAAGCACAGAAATATTCATGCATCTAGATAATGTTCCCACTGAGTAGGAACCCTTTTTCCGTAAACAAAATGGAACAGGACATGGGCTATGATTAATGGTATCGGAGGGAGGCACAGCATCGTTGTTTCCTACCATAGCCATTTTAAAAGTGATTAGGGACTGGTAAGGCCTAGAGAGCCTATCTACTCGACTTGTTATCACTGGTTTTATTTTGCTTCTGCTTGTAAATACGGAACAAAACGTGTGCTGCAAACTCTCATCTCAGAACAGGTGTATGGGAGGATTGGTCCAAGAGACCCACCTCCCCTACATCTTCTCCCCCCTGTGAAGTCCATGGCTCATCAGGGGTTCCCTCCGCCACCAGGCCCAGGTGGTGGGTGGGACACTGGCTGAAGACATTGACCAGACATGCTGTATTTAGCTAGGCCCTGGAAACCATTTTGTAAAATAGCGATGGTTTGAGCCCTGTGCACCGCTGCGCGGCCCCCACCCTTGGAGAGTTTCACTTATCCCTGTGGCTGCAGCTCTCTGGCAGATCCGCTGAGAGCCCGTTCCCATGAACAGACGGACATGAGCTAGTGTTAGATACCAACACTGCAACATTTCACCTTCCGCAGTGTATCGCTGTTTCCAGTATGACCCGGCCAACAGGGCCGGGGTGGAAAGGAACTGTAAAATGGTCCCCTGACAAAAGCAGAGTCCCCAAATACTAATGAGCAAATCACCTGTGATGAAACTTTTCTCTCCACGACCTTTCTGACTAGAAACCTGTAACCTCCATGAAGATGGCAGAATGTGTGCTTATATGACATTCGGGATGAAGCACCCACAAATCCCGTAGCTATGCACAAATAGTAAAAGTGTCCCGGGGGTTTTTCATGTTATGTGTTTCGCCAAGAAGACTGCACCCCAAGGTCCCATGCCACAACTGAACTAATGCTGCTAGGGTGCAAAGGAAGACAAATACAACCCTATTGGGAGCTCATGTAAGTGGTGCACGAAAATGCACCATATGTACGTCCAAGCTCACTATGTGTCACTGCCATCAGTCTTATTAGTGGGTTGTTCCTGCGTGCTCCACCAACCTTACTACTACCTCGCTTACCGCACAAGTATAGAAAATGTAACAAAATGTTGTGGTTGTTAAATACTTAGCGTATAGGTAACGTGTTTGAAATGGCCATGTGAAAGGCACTAATAATGTCAAAACATAAGCTTTAAAAAGACTCAATGAGTATTGTATATTATGTGAATGTTTATGTCTCTTCCACTTAAATCTGCAACACACGAGGAAAATACCTTTGTGAGCATATACAAGGCCATTCCCCCCTCCTCCCATTGAAGCCTGCCAGACGAAAAAGCAGAGGCCTGTACTGCTCTGCTCCATCTCCCCCAATTCGGCTGGAGCCGCTTCAAACATTCACATTCCCCCACAGCACCCAAGGCCACGGCCTGCCACCTGAATTATTTACAACCCAGCAGTAAACCCCGGCATTAAAACACAGATCCAAAGGCACCCTTTCTTAGGCTCCACGACCCACCGGCTCACCTTAGGTTAATGGCCCCTGTAAAATTAGGACACCCAATATTATAGCAACACTACAGGAACACATTCATAACGACTTCTAACGAGACATGATAACTCGGACAGCCCGTCCCCTGCCCTGAGACCCAACCTCGCGACCTATGATACCCGGGCAACAGGAAGATGGTAACCATGTATTGATGTATCACCAAAAGACCCTACTCTAGGTGCATTCCTCCTGTGTTGCATTAACCTGTAGAATAACCTATTGGAAGATTTATCAGAGAAGATAATATTGCAATGTTGAATGACTGCGGTGTGCGTGGCCTTAGGGCAGAAAGTTAGGAAAGGCGTTCATCACTGACACTGGTCACGGCTGGCACAACAACACCGTCCGGATGAGCCCAGCTAACCTGCCCGGGCCAGCCCACGAGGGTTACCAGTGACGTCCACCGACCACGGCAAACCACATCGCAGCAGCACCTTTAGTTAGTCGTCGCCACCCAATCCCAACGAACTTGTGCCCCCTATAGCATGTAGGTTCTTATGACACTTTTTGTAAATATATACGCCTGTCTTTGCTATTGTCAGACAGAGCGCTCTCGGAGTTTTCAGAGTCCTTTGCATGCCCTATTCTGATTGATAAACTCCCATTTAAGCTCACCCACACTTTGTCCTAGCCTTATTCCCATCTTGGGAGAGTCCATTATTGTCTCTCATTGTGGGGAGGATCGTGCTATCTGGGGGACACTCGCTTTCAGTGGTGACCCCGAAAGCGTGATTGTTATTTTCTGCTAACATATATATATATATCCCTACCGTCCCCTTTGCCACGAAAATCTCTGGTCGAAAAGGGATACGCACGGTGCGCTGGCTCCGGAAGGCGGCCCGCCAATGGTGACCGGTACGCTCAGAAGTGCACACTCAACAGAGAGAGGGTACGGGATCTCGGTTGAAAAATCCCCTTTGAGTACCGCTCGCCGGAGCCGGGGCTGACCGTTGAGCGTACGGCAACACTGCCTGGACGGACCCAGTTTCGGAGACTCTCGGTTCAAGACAGGCACGTGAGTATTAAGTGCGAGCGACCATAAAGGGAGTAGGGGAGGAAAAATAGGACAGGGAACGAGGCTGGTTGAAGGGGGACACTTTGGGACTACTAAGAACCACTCTAGACTTTCTTTACTTTTTCTTTGCATATGGCCATTAGGATTAAGAGGTGAAAAGAGATAAAGAGACGGGAACCTAGCTCCGCGAGGGGTTAGAAGGCGGCGCCGCATAGTGCTATCTTGACTAGTACTAGGAATATATGAAGAAGTGGAAAATGAGATAAAGGTGTCTGGTAAAGGAAGACACGGTGAATACATTAGTGACTGCTATTCTTTCTATTCTTCTCTCTGGGGTTACGGGGAAAAAACAGGGTTAGTACAAAAAAAAATAAAAGAGATCATTTAAGTAGAAAGACGAGTTTATATCAAAACTAAAAGACACATTTATATCAGATTAAGACGGAAAGGGAAAGCTGGCAAGGGAGGAAAGGGATTACAAATTGAGCTATGAATAGAGTGTTGCCTATGAGTGTGTAAGCATCGTATGTGCCGGAACATGTTTGTTACAATGAATGTGTAAAGGTGGTCATAAGTGTATAATTATGGTGTGGTTATGGTAAGTGTGACCAGAAGAAATTTTACAAGGAAGAGTGCAATGCGGTAAAGTGATTGTTTATTTCTTGATTCTTTGGGTAAGGTTGCTGAAGATATTGATGGTGTACAAAGGGTGGTTTGCTTTTGTATGTGCCCCCTAAAGTATACGGAATAGAGGCTGTGCGCGGCCATTCCGATACTGTACAGGTGGCGGAAAAACACACAGGTCCCCACGTGCAGTAATACACAAACACTTAGATACATCTGGTGATACATCTATATAAAGATATATATAAATATACATCAGTATCGTGCAACCACGAACTATGGGGGCAGAAACACCCTTAGCACATATTTGTAAAAATCTACCTGGGTACGCTGAACGCATTAAGAAATATCACGATCAGTGGATCACAGAGCTGAAGGGGGAAGGATTACCCCAGATATGGCCCGAATGGGGATCATTTGACAAGAGTGTCCTAGATATGGTAGCTACATGCATTTGTTTGAAATACAGGGGGAAGCAGTTACATAATAGGAGAGAAATATTAGACCTATGGAGATTGTTTGAAGAAATACCCCCGCCTAAGAAAAGGGAATTAGGTACTGATCTGCCATCTACCACTTACAATCCATTACTGATACCAAAAGATGACAAGGTGTTGCCAGAAGGGGAGCCACCGGTAGAGATAACTAGGTTGTACCCAATACTAAATAAGCCAGTGCCAGCAGAAGGATACAGTGACCCAACATATGTACCCCCAACAACAACGACTATCACTCAAGGGCCAACAGCACCCCCACCGTATGAGAGTCATAGAGAGTGAGACCAGGTAAGTACACCAATAGTGAGCATAGAGAAACTAACAGAAGACCTAGAGTCCAGGCTCTCTATAGCAAAAGATGAGCTCTCGAGAATAAAGAGTGTATGTGAACAGACTGCGATTAATGCTGCTAGGTTAGAGCCCGCATCAAGAGCGCAGAGTGAGAATAAAACCATTGAAGAAGGGTGGAAGAAGGGGGCGAAATTGTTTAGGATACAAGAAGAGCCGGCCCGAATAATTGAACTAGAGGGGAGGGAGGAGCGCACTGATGATGAGACAAGGACTACAGGAGGTAGAGAGGAACTATTGTGTGATATAGGAGAAGACTTAGAGGAAAGTGAAAGGTTAAGCATGGCAATGGGAGGAGGAAGTGAGGAGTTGGATGGCGCATGTTCAGGGAGAACCATGGAAGAAGAGTCGGCAGGACGATTAAGGAATAGGTTGGGGAAAATGGCACCACTAGGAAAAAACGGAACGAAGGTGAGTGCAGATACGACAACAAAGGGGAGGTTACAACTCCCACTAATACACAGGGGAGGAGGAAGGCCAAATTACATACCTGGGCTCAGATGGATAAGGCCAATTTGTTAAAATGATTGCCCCCGCTATCAGGAGGGGCAAGCAAGTGGATATATGCATTCGAGAAAAACAAGCCGGGGTACCTCTAGCAATAGGTGATGTGAAGAGTTTGCTGGTATCAGCAGTTGGGGATCAAGCTGACAGAGTATGGGTAAAGGCTGGCTTCCCGGGAGTAACTTTAGACTGCGATCGCCATGATGGCGCCTCTTTTAACACAGTACGTGCCAGGGTGTGGGACGCCTTAAGAGAGACGTTCCCAGACACCCCAGATTTGCAGTCAGTCATGCAATGTACAATGAATGACGGGGAAGATGCTATGGATTACATTTTCCGGGTCCAAGAGATGTGGAGAGCGGAAACGGGCACGCCCTTGTATCAATCAACCTCATTATTCTATTTCATAATAAAGAGGGGGCTCCCTAACGAGGTACAAAAAGCACTTGACAAAATCGCAGGTATTGAAGCAAAAGGATGGCCCGAAATACAGAGTATAATAGTTCACCACTGTAAACGAATAAAAGAGAGGGAAAAGGAGAAAGCGCAGAAAAGATTGGCAGACGAGGCAAAATTGGTACAGACGAAGCTGGTGAAGGTCGCTGCCGCCGTAGCCGCGCTCCTACACAGCAGGGAGGGAGAAGAGGAGAAGGAGGGGCTGGTAGCAATACAGGGGAGGATGGCAACGAATTGGGCAGGAGCAGGGCAACGGCAGTGGAACGAGCAGGAGCAGAGTGGAGGTCCGCAGTGGCAAGAGTGGGCCTCTCGAGGGGGACGAAGTGGGTACAGGGGTCGTAGAGGGGGTAGACAGGGGTACGGGGAATGGGAGGAGGTGGATGGCAAGGACCCAGAGGTGCGCAGGGAAGCTGTTGGAACTGTGGGAGGTGGGGGCACTTTTCCAGAGAGTGCAGGAGTAGAACAAACAATGGATTCCCAGAGATAGAACACTATGGACACCCTCACCCGGGATGCCCATATGGTCTCCCAATGGGGCAACAACAAAGGGAACAAGAGCAGGGGTACCCAGAACAAAGGCAAGGACATCACTACAGAACACAGAATCACCCGCAAAACAACGACACTATGCACTACGCCCCAGGCAACCCTTTCGCAATGACTGCAAATGGAGCCCCAGCACCAGCCCCCTATAGTGGTGTATCAGTAGTTTCAGTAAGTGTGTTCAACCAGGGGGGGACAATGATACAACCAGCATAGGACAGCCCACAGAGAACACTTGCGTGTCCTGTACTATCTACAACCTACGATGCAGCAGAGGAACCATTGGTAGGGGCGCAGATAGGAGACAAGCAGTTCATATTCATGGTGGATTCGAGAGCGGAGAAATCATGTATTCGGGAGGGCCGGTTTCCGTTATCTAACCGGAAGTTAGAGACGCAGGGGTTCTCTGGGGCTGTAATTGAAGTTCCTTACACAGAAGACTTGGATGTGACAGTGGGGGGTAAAACGGTAAAGACACCCTTACTGTATTATGAACAATCGCCAATAAACCTGCTCGGAAGGGACCTTCTTAGCAAGCTTAACATGACAATATCATTTACAGAAAGAGGGATAGTGTGCTCGACACCAGGAATATGCCCATTACGCGTAATGCTGGTAGTGCAGGCTCAGACAACGGCACCGGAAATACGTGGCATGCCAGTGGACGAGAGAATGTTCATCGAAGGCTTAAAAAAGCTGGCCCAAGTAGTTCCCGAGCTAAAAAAGTTAGAGTGGAGAATACCCGTTTGTCTTCCGCCCAGTAGTGTGCCCAGACATAGCACCAGGGTCAGTAGTATCCTTAGACTTGCATGCTGTACAGGTATCAGCAAAAAGGATTGCAGTGATTGGGATGGACATAGATGGGTGTGAATGGCGCACTGTACTGTGCATCAACGCTAATATTGCCCTACGGGACTTTTCTGATGAAGACCTCTTTTCTGATGCGGAAAATGATGGCGAGATAATAATGGAAATAGCAATGCCCTGTGACATTTTGATTCAGACAAGACAAATTCCCGTCCAGTTGATGGCAGTGGTGGGAATGCCACTGTCCTTTTTTGACGATGACATGCGTCTGGTGCCAAACAATTTGTGGACAACAGGCCCCCATGATGTAGGGTTGTTGCCCCGCGAAGCTGAGGAAGGGATAAAAGAGACAATAAATGCATTGTTAGCACAGGGGATAATAGTGCCTTCAAACTCCCCATGTAACACCTGTATCTACCCGATCAAAAAAGCAAAGGGAGGGGCTTGGAGGATGATCCAGGACTTACGCCCCCTAAATGACATCATACAGAAAGAGTTCCCTTTAGTTCCGAACCCTGCTTCAATATTATGCAGCATCCCAAAACCGGCATCACATTTCACAGTGGTCGATTTGAAAAATGCATTCTTCTCCATCCCCTTGGCAGAAGAAAGCAGATACCTGACAGCATTCACATTAGGGGGAAAGAGATACGAACATTGCAGATTACCTCAGGGATACTGTGAAAGTCCGAGCATATTCAACCGCATACTACACGAAGACCTGGGTAATTTATCAGTTGAAAGCACAATCATTCACTACGTAGACGATTTGCTCATCTGCGCACAGAGTGAAGAAACGTGCAGAAAAGACTCAGTAACACTTCTGACGCTACTGGCGAATAAAGGGTACAAGGTGGACAAGGGAAAGCTACAATACTGTCAGACAGAGGTACTGTACCTGGGGCAGCTGATATCAAGAGACGGGAAAAGAATAATCCCTGACAGAGTGGAAGCAATAAGGTCAGTGAGAGAACCCACAACAGTGAAGGAGATGCAGAAATTCTTGGGAATGTGTAACTATTGTAGAGCATGGATATTAGATTATGCAGCCTACACCAGGCCATTACTGCAAGCACTCAAGGAGGCCCAACAAGAGAACAGGAAAATAGGGTGGTCAGAAGAGATGAGTGACTCGTTTAAGTTACTAAAAGAGCTGATTTCGAGTGCTCCAGTACTCGCCAATCCTGATTATGAGCGCAAATTTTACCTGTTCTCACATTGTAAGGGAACCCTTATGACAGCTGTACTGACACAAAAGACTTCCCTGGGACACAAACCATTGGCTTACTATAGTGGCACATTGGATGCTGTGATGCAAGGCCACTTCGCGTGTGAGCAATCTCTCGCCGCCGCCGCGTTCGCCATTGAGAAAAGTGCCACAATAGTAATGGGGTGCCCTGTCACGCTGTTCGTGGAACACTCATTATTTGCAATACTTGAAAGATCAAAAAGTACACTGACCACACAGCGAGCAACTGCCTATGAAATAATATTGTCCAGCGCCAATATTCACGTGGTATGGTGCAGGACAGTAAACCCGGCAACATTCATCACAGAACCATGCACATTAGAAGACATGCAAGAACACAATTGTGCAACTTACACAGGGGAAACAGGGGAGGACACGGTGGTGTGCGAAAATGCCCTGAGCGAGGGGGAGGTGTACTTTGTGGATGAGTCAGCATCGATTGACATGGACACAGGAGAGAAACATGTGGGACTGGCAGTAGTGAGGCTAGAGGAAGGTGAGTATGAAGTACTAGTACAGTATCGCCTTCCATCACATTTCTCAGCACAAGCAGCAGAACTTATTGCCCTAATAGAAGCATTACATGCAGCTAAAGGATGTGCAGTAACGATATACACAGACTCAGCCTACATAACGACAACAGTACACGGAGGTCTAGCCAGGTGGGGGCGGAGAGGGTTTCGAAGGGCAGAATATGAGACCCCAGTGCAACATGCTGAACTACTGAAAGAATTGATTGAGGCCCTAAAAGATCCAACAGTGGTAGCAATAGTGAAGTGCTACGCACATACGTCCAACACAGACGTTGTGTCTTTGGGGAACGCGGCAGCGGACACTGCTGCCAAGGAAGCCTCGTATTTTGAAAAACGTGGAACAGGTGAGTACATATTACAGCACAAGATGAACGAAGAACTCCCAGAAGGATACAATGCCATGCCCATATCACAAATACTAGAGCTGCAGGAAGGGGCCAGTGGTGATGAAAAGATGGTGTGGGAAAACAGAGGGTGCAGCCAATCAGCAACAGACTTATTATGGCACCAAAATAACTCAGGAAAGGTAGTAATGCCTATCAAACTGTTAGAGATAGCATTTCAGCAATTGCACTTTCCAGCGCACAACACCAAACAACACATTGCAGCAGGAATACAAGAAGACTGGTTCGTGCCCTGTCTCCAGGAACACATATCCAGATTGACAATGGAGTGCACAACGTTCCAGATATATAACTCTGGAATGACGCTACGAACCCTCAGGGGAACAATTCCAAAACCCATAGGGCCCTTCAGAGAACTGCACATTGATTACGCAGATATGGGGGAAAGGTGTAATGGGGCACGCTACATGATAGTGGTTGTATGCCCATTTTCGAGGTGGGTGGAAGCAGGCCCATGTGCATGACCTGATGCTAAAAGTGCCGCCAAGTTCCTAGTGAGGTAAGTGTTCCCGTGTTGGGGAATTGGCGACGTAATTCGCTCAGACAACAGCACTCACTTTGTGAACAAGCTCTTCAAAGAAGTGACCACGTTATTGGGGATAAAACATACATTGTGCTTGATTTATCATCCTGCATGATGCCTACCCCCGGAGCACCAGGCCAGGCCCAGCACCTCCGGGAGCAGGCATCACGCCCCCGGGTAAAAGCCCAGCGGCCCTTTATAGGGGCTCTTTGGACTTTGTCCTGGCGCCGTTGGCGCCAGGCTCATGTTGGACATCAGTCCTGGCGCCATAGGCGCCAGGCTCATAAGGGGAAGTGTTTGGTGCACTTACCTGAAGCAGACCATGCTGCACACTCACCTAATGCAGACCATGCTGCATAAAGAACCAAGCCAAATGAGGCTTAGGAGGGACTATTTTTTTGAAGGAACTATTTTGTTACTTGGGTGGGGCTGTGGAAGAATACTCACCTGGAACTTCTTCCAAGGCTATTTAAGCTACACCCGGACAGCCACACGTGCTTTGCGTTGTTCTGCATCCCAGCAGCTGAACGCTCACCGTGTTTGCTCCTGCACCTGGACTCCAGCCACGCCCGCCTCAAACCTGGAACACCTGTAAGGGAATAAGAGAAGAGAAAGGTGAAAACCAAGAACTATTTCAACCTTCTTACCTGCATCCGGAATCTTCACGCCAGCATTCCTGAAGGAAGACTTCCATTTAAAAGCACCGCTTTGCCCGCTACAGCGACGTGCTTCACTCACCTGTTCCCGAGAAGCCGCCCGGCTCCATCGCAGCTCTCAGTGCCGGTCGCCACATCTCTGCACCGCACCCAAGGGAGAAGAAGAAGAGACAAAAGGTGAGCAAGGGAACAAAAGAGGAAAGCCGGATTTTCAGCCATATTACTTACCGGCTATTCTTGGTGAGCCATTCCACATCTCGGGTCGGTGCCACATCTCTGGCAGGTACCACACCCCGGCCCCTATGGGGAAAGGACAAAAGACATTACTGGGGAATTATAAAGACATTTAGAGGGGTCGCTAACTCACCTGATTTTACCCTGGCAATTTAACCCCTCAATGCATCGCCTTTGTTCTGCACCTGAAATAAAGGACAGAAAAAGACAACATAAAAGGAGGCTCACACTTGAACTTTTGCATCTTCATACTTACGGCATATCGCTCAGTAAAGTCAAGTGGATTTTCCAACGCCATTCTGAAAACCAGTGAAGTAACTGGACGAACGCGCGCCCCTGCACCAGAAGCAGGATGGAGAGTTCATCCTTCCAAACCATAAGGTGAGCTTAAACCGGGGGTTTTGGAGGAAGTCAGAGGAGAACGAAGGGGGAAAGCGGGGAGCAAGCACATTATTCAGCAGACAGTTAATCCCCTTTCTCATTTGCAGAAGGATATTCCTACGGGCCAGACAAGCAAGATTTGGGGGTCCTGTTCAATCGGTGGTCTGAATTCTGCGCATCACGCTTGAAGAGGCCACAGCAACCCAGACCAGACCAGTGCCTCCGTGGGAGCCAGGTGAGCGTTACAGAACACGAAGCCTTCCTACAAATTCCCACCCACGAGCTATGGAAACTTCCGAGACCGACCAGTTGGCCCAACTACTGGGGGAATTACGGGCCGAAGTACACGCCGCTCGTCAAGAGACTAATGCTCTCAGGAGGGAAGTGATTGTAACAAAGGAAAGAGCTGATGACCTGGCTAGACAGCTTTTGCAAGGTCAAGCTGGACAAACTCCTTTACGCGGTTCCGGAGGGAACCCCGCTCCTGTGCTTTCCAGTAACCCGGTGCAGATTAATCTACCTGGAAACATGCCGCTGGCCCCACCCGAACACTTTGCTGGGGACCCCAAACGATTTGCCGTATTCATGAATCAGTGTTGTTTGCATTTCCTGTGCAGACCTGGGGCCTTCCCTAATGACCAGACCAAGGTAGCCTTTGTATTGTCATATCTCAGCGGCAGTGCTGCCGATTGGTCAGTTCCACTGGTAACTCAAGATGAACCGATTCTTCGTGATTTTCAAAGATTTCAAGCAGCATGGAAAGGTTATTTGCTCGTCACTCCCAGGGGCAGGCTCTAGATGACGAACTTCTATCTCTGCGACAGGGCAATCAAGACCTCCTTTCCTACATTGTAACCTTTAATAGACTAATTGTGGAAACTGGGTGGCCAGAGGATAAAAAAATCACGTTATTTTATCGAGGTCTACGCAGAGAACTTAAAGATGTTCTGGCCCAAGTTGTAAATCCGCCCCAAGAGTGCTCAGAATATACAGACTTAGTGGTCCAATTGGATCACAGACTGCAAAACAGAAAAGCAGATCGGTCCAAGTTTGAGACCCGGGTGTTAGTCAAGACCCACGCTAACCTCAAGGGGGCTGAAGCCTCAGAGCCAATGCAAATCGGAGGAGTTAAAGGACCTTTAACGCAAAAGGAACGTGAAAGAAGACGGCAGATGCACTTATGTCTTTATTGTGGATACCCTGGACACTTTCTACGAGATTGCCCGGCAAGGCCGCCCAGGAAGGTGGTAGGAGCCGCTTAAAAAATCCATGAAACCTCTGTATCGGGAAACGACCCCGCCCGCCAAGCGTAGGGGTCCGCTTGCCGAGCTTGAAAACGAACTCTCACACCTCGCATTTCACTGTGACAATGGTCCTCATAGATCCGGAACAGCCTAAGCGGTTGCATGCAATAAAGGCATACATCGATAGTGGGGCTATAGGAAACTACGTGGATCGTGAATTGGCCTCCAGCATTAACCTCCCCCTGCGTCCTAAAACCAGCAAAAATGTCATCACCACAGTCGATGGAACCGAAATTGCCTCGGGACCGGTAACACATTCCACAACTGAGGTAACACTTGTAGGTCCGGACGGCCATCGGGAGGCAGTTGTGTTTGATGTAATCAAGGCTCCACAGTTTCAGGTTATACTCGGAATCCCTTGGTTAGAGACACATAATCCTCTAATTGATTGGCGAGCGAAGAGAATAACCTTTCCAGAGTGTGCACGAACCTGCTACCCAGAAAATCTGAAGGTCAGTCTAGCATCAGTAACCTCTGTCTCCATGCAACTACCTCAGGAATACCAAGACTTTCAGGACCTCTTCCAAAAGAAACAGGCCAACACGTTACCTCCTCACAGATCGTACGATTGCCAAATCGATCTGGTGCCCGGTGCACAACCCCCTTGTAGCAGGATTTATGCCCTTACTGAGCCGGAGAATCTGCATTTGAGACAATATTTAGATCAATACCTAGCCAATGGTTTCATTCACCCGTCAAAGTCTCCGGCATCCTCGGCTTTGTTCTTCGTGCCAAAAAAAGAAGGCGACCTTAGAACTTGTATCGATTACCGCGCATTGAACCAGATAACTGTTAAAAATCGTTAAACTCTGCCTTTGAACCCTGAACTCCTTGACCAGGTGAAGGACGCTTGCATATACACCAAGTTAGATCTCCGGGGGGCTTATCATCTGGTACGAGTTAAAGAAGGCGACGAATGGAAAACGGCCTTCCGTACAAAATATGGACTATTCGAATACCAGGTCAGGCCTTTCGGGTTGTGCAACGCGCCTGCTGCCTTCCAATTCTTCATGAACGATGTCCTTCGGGAAATCATCGACGTCTGTGTTGTCGTGTATATCGATGACATTCTGGTGTACTCCTCTTCGGAATCTGATCACAGAAAACATGTCAGAGCCGTCCTTGAGAAATTGCGCCAGCACAAACTGTTTGCAAAGCTGAAAAATGCGTTTTCCATACCACCGAGGTTGAATTTCTTGGATTCATTCTGACACCTAAAGGGCCAAAGGGGTCCGAATGGACTCACGGAAAGTGGATGCCATCCTCAAATGGCCATCACCTAGTTCGGTAAAAGGTATCCAAAGCATGCTTGGTTTTGCCAATTTTTATCGCAGGTTTATACCAGAATTTTCACGGGTGGTGCAACCCATCACTGCACTCTTGCGGAAGAATAAACGTTTTGAATGGACCGAGGAAGCTGAACAGGCCTTTCAGGAATTAAAAGTTAAATTTACGTCCGCACCTATTTTGAAACATCCGCGTCCTGATCTCCCATATATAGTCGAAACCGATGCATCCAGTTTAGCCATGGGAGCAGTCCTGTCTCAGAGAGACCCCGAAACCAACCAACTGCACCCCGTAGCATTTTGCTCCAGAAAGTTCTCGCCGCCGGAGATAAATTATGCAATCACCGATAAGGAATTATTAGCCATTAAGTCCGCCTTTAAGGCTTGGCGGCATTATCTTCTTGGCGCCAGGCATACCATCACCGTGATCACTGATCACCGAAATTTACAATATTTAAAAACTGCCAAGGCTCAGTCTTCACGATAGCTCCGATGGGCTTTATTCTTTGCTGAGTTCGATTTTGTAATCACCTACCGTCCTGGCTGTAAGAATGGCAAAGCGGACGCGCTATCTAGAATTGGAATGGGAGAAATGGACACAAACTCAGAACCTGTGCCGATAATTCCCGAACAAAGAATCTTGGGGATAACCACTTTACAAACCCTTGAAGACATTCAAGCACGGGTAAAACTATTCCTGGACTCTTCAGCCTTGCAGGATTGGATCAAAAGGGGGTCTGCCTTTTCAATCAACGATGGCTTACCTTACTTCCAAGGACGTTTATTTTTGCCAGAAAAGAACTGGTTATTTCCCGTCATCACGATACTCTGATGGAAGGACATCCTGGCATTGCCAAAACAGAGGAAAAAATTAAATGACAATTCTGGTGGCCGTCCTGGCGAAAGGATATTAAATCTTTCGTGATGTCCTGTGGAGTTTGCGCCCAAAACAGCGGTCAAAAAACAAAACCCGCCTGTCTTCTTCAACCCTTAGACATTCCACCAGCACCTTGGCACACCTTGTCACTAGATTTTATCACGGACCTGCCATCTTGTAATGGATACAATACTATTCTGGTTGTGGTGGATTTATTTTCCAAGATCGCCCATTTTATTCCGTTGAAAGTATTACCTTCAGCTTTTGTTCTTGCCAAGGAATTCCTCAAAAACGTCATCCGTCTGCATGGATTCCCGTCCATACTAATCTCCGATCGGGGAAGCCAGTTCATTTCTCGTTTTTGGAAAAAGTGTTGTCAACTGGCACAAATCCACGTAAGACTCTCAACCAGCCACCACCCACAGACTGATGGTCAGACGGAGAGAACGAACCAGACCCTTGAACAATATCTACGATGTATGTTGCACCAATCGGAGGGTAATTGGAAGGACATTTTATGGGTGGCTGAATATGCATACAATAACTCAATACACTCTGGAACTGGTCAGAGCCCCTTTTATACCCTATATGGACATCACCTTCGTACTTCAGACCTGGACTCACCTTTGAGCCTCGAAATGCCCGCAGTGGACCAATTGCATTCTACGATTACTCAAGCCTTCAAGGATGCTACTGCACACTTACAACATGCGAAAGGGAAATACAAAAAGAATGCGGATCTGCATCGCAAGGAGGCGCCTCCATACCAAATAGGGGATCAAGTATGGTTGGCTACCAAACACTTATCGCTCAAGGGACCTCAGACTTTTAATACAAGGTATTTAGGCCCTTACTCGATCAAAGCTATAATTAACCCAGTGGCAGTCAAGCTAGTTCTACCAGCTAACATGCGGATTCATCCCGCCTTTCATGTGTCGCTTTTGAAACCAGTGCAACCAGGAACCAGATTAATAAAGCCACCAGAACCAATCCAGATAGAGGGGGAGCCTGAATTCGAGGTGAAGAACATTTTGGACTCTAAGATCTCAAAATCAAATTTTTTTTATCTAATTGATTGGAAGGGGTACGGGCCTCAGGAAAGATCTTGGGAACCCAGCGACCACGTACATGCATCTCGGCTAGTAAAAAGGTTCCATCGGAATTTCCCAAACAAACCGAAACCTCCTGGGGAAACGGCCTTGGGAGGGGCCTTGGGGGGCAGTGCTGTCATGATGCCTACCCCCGGAGCACCAGGCCAGGCCCAGCACCCCCGGGAGCAGGCATCACGCCCCCGGGTAAAAGCCCAGCGGCCCTTTATAGGGGCTCTTTGGACTTTGTCCTTGCGCCGTTGGCGCCAGGCTCATGTTGAACATAAGTCCTGGCACCGTAGGCGCCAGGCTCATAAGGGGAAGTGTTTGGTGCACTTACCTGAAGCAGACCATGCTGCACACTCACCTGATGCAGACCATGCTGCATGAAGAACCAAGCCAAATGAGGCTTAGGAGGGACTATTTTTCTGAAGGAACTATTTTGTTACTTGGGTGGGGCTGTGGAAGAATACTCACCTGGAACTTCTTCCAAGGCTATTTAAGCCACACCCGGACAGCCACACGTGCTTCGCGTTGTTCTGCATCCCAGCAGCTGAACGCTCACCGTGTCTGCTCCTGCACCTGGACTCCAGACATGCCCGCCTCGAACCTGGAACACCTGTAAGGGAATAAGAGAAGAGAAAGGTGAAAACCAAGAACTATTTCAACCTTCTTACCTGCATCCGGAATCTTAACGCCAGCATTCCTGAAGGAAGACTTCCATTTAAAAGGAAGGTGTTGCTCGCTGCAGCGCCGCGCTTCACTCACCTGTTCCCGAGACGCCGCCCGGCTCCATCGCGGCTCTCACTGCCGGTCACCACATCTCTGCACTGCACCTAAGGGAGAGAAGAAGAAGAGACAAAAGGTGAGCAAGGGAACACAAGAGGAAAGCCGGATTTTCAGCCATATTACTTACCGGCTATTCTTGGTGAGGTACCGCACCTCGGCCCCTTGGGGAAAGGACAAAAGACATTACTGGGGAATTATAAAGACATTTAGAGGGGTCGCCCTCATCACTAACTCACCTGATTTTACCCCGGCAATTTAACCCCTCAACGCATCG
This sequence comes from Ambystoma mexicanum, assembly GCF_040938575.1. Classification (NCBI taxonomy): domain Eukaryota; kingdom Metazoa; phylum Chordata; class Amphibia; order Caudata; family Ambystomatidae; genus Ambystoma; species Ambystoma mexicanum. Next base: position 874,202,303 of record NC_090941.1, read on the forward strand.
CCTTTGTTCTGCACCTGAAATAAAGGACAGAAAAAGACAACATAAAAGGAGGCTCACACTTGAACTTTTGCATCTTCATACTTACGGCGTATCGCTCAGTAAAGTCAAGTGGATTTGCCAACGCCATTCTGAAAACCAGTGAAGTAACTGGACGAACGTGCGCCCCTGCACCAGAAGCAGGATGGAGAGTTCATCCTTCCAAACCATAAGGTGAGTTTAAACCGGGGGTTTTGGAGGAAGTCAGAGGAGAACGAAGGTGGAAAAGGGGGAGCAAGCACATTATTCAGCAGACAGTTAATCCCCTTTCTCATCTGCAGAAGGATATTCCTACGAGCCAGACAAGCAAGATTTGGGGGTCCTGTTCAATCGGTGGTCCGAATTCTGCGCATCACGCTTGAAGAGGCCACAGCAACCCAGACTCAAAGTAATGGTGTTGTCGAAAAGATGAACGGACTGTTAAAAGGGAGACTGTCTAAATTGTGTTTTTCGTTGAAGAAAAACTGGATCTACTGTTTACCCCTTGCGCTGTTTGCGCTGAGGAATCAGCCAAGCAAGGACCACCATCTGTCCCCGCACGAAATTGTGACCGGGAGACGGATGCACACTGCACATTCCCCACTACGCCAACACTCAGATGCACACAGAAGTGCCACGATATTGGAAGATGAGTTCACAGAATACCTGAAGAAGCTAACTAGGGCAGCGCGTGCAATCTCAAAGCAGCTCTCACCACCATTCACAAGGGAAGAAGTAAACACGACAGTGACCCATGCAGAACATGAAGTACAGGGACAATTGATGCCAGGAGAGTTCATTTATGTCCGGAGCTTTGTGCGCCGGTGGAATGCCCCAAGGTTCCATGGGCTGTACGAAGTGGTATTTTGTACCCCTACAGCTGTAAAAGTAAAGGGGCTCAAATACTGGATACATTTGACGGATGTGCGAAAGGCATATAATAGTGTACAGGAAGAGGTGGATGAGGAGGCACAGACAACAGCAAACAAAAATAATGAAAATGATGAGTGAACGTGAACAATTGAGTGGAGGAATGTAACTGTTAGAAAAAAAAACGTTAACAAAAGAAATTATATTACAGGTTATCGATGGAGATAAATGAAAAAGAAAAGTGTAAATACGATGTGAAAAATATGCATATTGTCTGCTCCCTTCTCTGTACATCTCCCACCTTCCCCCCTCCCCTACCCAACCCATCTTCCTTCCACGACCTCCTGGCACAAATAGAGCCAACAAAAATGTTTACATGCACGCACTTAATGCACTTTTATATCTCAAACAGGAACTACCATGGCAACAAACGGGCAGCCTGCAACGGATAGATTTGTTAGATATAGAGAATTTTTAGCTGAAAGATGTAGATATTCGTATGAGTGTGGATTGTCTGTATCCATTACATTATTTTTTACAATACTGTTTGGCCTGGTTAGGTATTGGTTTATAGCGTTCATCTCTTTCGAAATGAATGAGGGGGGAGGGAATAACGGGTTTAATGTGACAAATGAAACAACAATTGTGAATACTAAAGAAGGTGATTTTTTGGTATGGGACGGACCTAAACTGGTATGGGGTTATTACACAACACCACCCAATGTTGCTATCTCGCCAAATGAAAGATTGCAGGAAAAAATGCCCCGCCAAAAGCATCTAATTACAATGCCCATAGTTTAAATGATCGTAACCCCTCTGTTATATCATGGTTATACAACACCCCCACCAGCGTGCCCACTCCTGCAACAGAAAACACACTGCTAGATAGCATGAAGAAAGAGAATGAAAAAATGAAAGTGAGATATGAAGCAGAATATGATGCCTGGGAAAAGAGGGGCAAAGGGGAGAAAGGGGGGCCCACACTGTTCCTCGCCCATGAAGCTGGAAAATATCTTAGAAATAACAGAAGGAAAAAGGGAGGCGGGAAGGAGGAAATATGACGAATATTATGGGTTGGGATTGGACAAAATGGAAGACCCACGACACCCCCACCAGACAAATAAATGGTATGCGGACATGAGTGCAACAGCTAAGCAAACAACAAACGAAAGCTGTTATCATTCCCCATGCTTCAGGTACACCCAAAGTATTGCTGCCCAAAGAATTGCCTATTGTCGATGCCCAGTGTCTCCTTCATCTCACGTTGTGCAGAATTAAGAACACCTTCCAGGCACATGAGGTAACTTTTAAAATGCTGCAGAATGAGAAGACATGTTATCCAAAGGGGGTAGGAGTGGTGTGTTTGGAGGAACCATTGTTTATAATACAAGGGACACTGTTTTCAGAAAATAAGTGGAAAGACGAAGAGATAATGTGCAAAGCCGAAGCGCTGCGAGGTGTGGCACCAGAGAAACTGCAATGGATAGAAAAAACGTGCACACCAGTCTGGAAGGAGCACATCTCAAAATTGACTTGGGTAACGACCATTGAAAAGCCCTTCAAGCTACAGAAGGAAATAAACTATGAACTGTGTTTCAAGGGAGACGGGAAAATCATCATGGGGTAAACAAAAATTGCAACAAGACCCTCACCATCCCAGATATGAGGAAGGGGACAGCGGCCCTCATGGACATTTATTGGTTATGTGGCAACCAGGCATACCTGCACCTCCCACAATCCTGGGTGGCAGCTGCTCATTGGCCACCCTACACTCCGCACTAATGGTGATACCGGAAAGCCACATTGATGGGAGCAAGAAAATGCAAGAAAGACCTCAGCAGAATGAGGCCCAGCCAATTGCAGAGTCACAAGTATATGTCCTGTCTTCCGGTAACAAGGAGGAGGCGATGTCACGAAACAAACGATCATCGAACTACATATCAAAAGCATCATCAGAACTGCTGGCACAGATCCCGGACAGATATCGATTATTCAGCTCTGCAGAAACTTTCTTTGCCTCACTCATCCCTAGCATCCAGGCACGAGCAAATGCAAAGTGGCTCCAAATCACACGCTGGGAGCTAATCCAGCTGGCGAATGACACAGAAGAAGGGTTTAACGTAATAAAGGTGGAACTGCGAGCACTGCGGCAATTGACCATGCAAAATAGGTATGTCTTAGACCTGTTGACAGCAATGGACGGAGGTGTTTGCCGAAAAATTGGAAGTGCCTGCTGCACTTTCGTACCTTCCGAAAATGCGGATAATGGTTCCTAGTCCCATGTGATCGAAGCAGTACATAACCTAGGAGAAAGAATGAAAATGGAAGGTGGAGCAGAAGAAAGCACATGGTTCGACAACATCTTCTCCTGGGTCCCATCGTGGCTGGGAATGACTGTTAAATTTTTGATGCCGGTAGTAGTGTTCCTCCTTTTTATTTTTTGCATGTGCCAGGTGGGTCTTCGATGTTGTGCTAACGCTGTACCAAATGGTGCAATGATGATGGTGACAATGGGCAACGCCCGCGGTACGATACAAACCATGAAGGAAGTACAGCTACAAACAGGAACAGATAACACGCCAAGATTCCAGATGGTGCCCATATACCACGACAGGGATATAGTAGATAAGCTATGGCACACTACAATTAAAGAGCCCCGTATACTTGAATGTTATGAGGAGGTGTGGGTGGACTTAAAAGGGGACAGTGGTTGTATATATCTGACCTGCACCCCGGACGAATATGCTAGGAGAGGAGAAACCCTGCAAGGAGTGTGCAGGGCATGGATGCCCATAAAAGGCACCCCTGCGTGGGATGACGCTATAGCTGAAGAGGAAGAATGCAAGAGATTGGAGGATTTAAAGTATTCGTTACTTAAGTAACGTAAGGGGGAAATGTATGGGAGGATTGGTCCAAGAGACCCCTCTCCACTATATCCTCTCCCCCCTGTGAAGTCCATGGCTCGTCAGGGGTTCCCTCTGCCACCAGGGCCCAGGTGGTGGGTGGGACACTGGCTGAAGACATTGACCAAACATGCTGTATTTAGCTAGGCCCTGGAAACCATTTTGTAAAATAACGATGGTTTGAGCCCTGTGCACCGCAGTGCGGCCCCCACCCTTGGAGAGTTTCACTTATCCCTGTGGCCGCAGCTCTCTGGCAGATCCGCTGAGAGCCCGTTCCCAAGAACAGACAAACATGAGCTAGTGTTAGATACCAACACTGTAACATTTCACCTTCCGCAGTGTATCGCTGTTTCCAGTATGACCCGGCCAGTCTCTCCACGACCTTTCTGACTAAAAACCTGTAACCTCCATGAAGATGGCAGAATGTGTGCTTATATGACATTCGGGATGAAGCACCCACATCCCCGTAGCTATGCACAAATAGTAAAAGTGTCCCGGGGGTTTTTCATGTTATGTGTTTCGCCAAGAAGACTGCACCCCAAGGTCCCATGCCACAACTGAACTAATGCTGCTAGAGTGCAAAGGAAGACAAATACAACCCTATTGGGAGCTCATGTAAGTGGCGCACGAAAATGCACCATATGTACGTCCAAGCTCTCTATGTGCCACTACCATCAGTCTTATTAGCGGGTTGTTCCTGCATGCTCCACCAACCTTACTACTACCTCGCTTACCGCACAAGTATAGAAAATGTAACAAAATGTTGTGGTTGTTAAATACTTAGCGTATAGGTAACGCGTTTGAAATGGCCATGTGAAAGGCACTAATAATGTCAAAACATAAGCTTTAAAAAGACTCAATGAGTATTGTATACTATGTGAATGTGTATGTCTCTTCCACTTAAATCTGCAACACACAAGGAAAATACCATTGTGAGCATATGCAAGGCCATTCCCCCCTCCTCCCATTGAAGCCTGCCAGACGAAAAAGCAGAGGCCTGTGCTGCTCTCTCCACATCCCCCAATTCGGCTGGAGCCGCTTCAAACATTCACATTCCCCCGCAGCACCCAAGGCCATGGCCTGCCACCTGAATTATTTACAACCCAGCAGTAAACCCCGGCCTTAAAACACAGATCCAAAGGCGCCCTTTCTTAGGCTCCACGACCCACCGGCTCACCTTAGGTTAATGGCCCCTTTAAAATTAGGACACCCAATATTTAGCAACACTACAGGAACACATTCATAATGACTTCTAACGAGACATGATAACTCAGACAGCCCGTCCCATGCCCTGAGACCCAACCTCGCGACCTATGATACCCGGTCAACAGGACGATGGTAACCATGTATTGATGTATCACCAAAAGACCCTACTCTAGGTGCATTCCTCCTGTGTTGCATTAACCTGTAGAATAACCTATTGGAAGATTTATCAGAGAAGATAATATTGCAATGTTGAATGACTGCGGTGTGCGTGGCCTTAGGGCAGAAAGTCAGGAAAGGCGTTCATCACTGACACTGGTCACGGCTGGCACAACAACACCGTCCGGATGAGCCCAGCTGACCTGCCCGGCCCAGCCCAGCCCACGAGGGTAACCAGTGATGTCCACCGACCACGGCAAACCACATCGCAGCAGCACCTATAGTTAGTCGTCGCCACCCAATCCCAACAAACTTGTGCCCCCTATAGCATGTAGGTTCTTATGACGCTTCTTGTAAATATATACGCCTGTCTTTGCTATTGTCAGACAGAGCGTTCTCGGAGTTTGCAGAGTCCTTTGCATGCCCTATTCTGATTCATAAACTCCCATTTAAGCTCACCCGCACTTTGTCCTAGCCTTATTCCCATCTTGGGAGAGTCCATTATTGTCTCTCATTGTGGGGAGGATCGTGCTATCTGGGGGACGCTCCCCTTCACAGGTTATCATGCCATGTTCTTTCTGGAGAGGATCGCCTGCTAACTTCTTTGAAATGTTTGCAAGGAACTTGGGGTTGGTCACCCTGAGTTACCTGGGGGCAACCAGACATTGACTCCCTGCTCACTGTGCTCAGAGAGACAAAGCTTCACCTCACTGATGAGGCCCAACAAGGCTGAAAAACGTGTATGGGGTTGCTTTTGGTACTCTTGTTCAGAGAGGAATTGCCATAGCATTTCGGTGCTAGACTGCCCATGTGGGCGGGATGAAGACTGATATGCAAATGGATATTTCCCATCTGTGAAAGGTACAGTGAGCAAAAAGCGTGTGCTGCAAACTCTCATCTCAGAACAGGTTATCATGCCATGTTCTTTCTGGAGAGGAGCGCCTGCTACCTTCTTTGATAAATTTGGAACAACCCAACAGTTCCAATACCAACCTTTCAAATTCATTTATGTTTGTTCCATCAAACTGACCAGTGACACTATCATTCATTTTTCTGAAAAATAGCGCTCTTAATGTTGCATAACAGGCGGTATTAAGTGGCAAAGGATGTACATACCAACCCATTCCTCTTTCCCCGTGCTGGGGTAAATGGGAACAGACCCAACAATTGGACCTATTGAGGATAGCATGGGTCATATTCATGATCAACAATAATATATTGTTATCATACCCTTTTCTATGTTTCACTTCTGGTGACGGAAGAGTATAAGAGAGTACATGTACAGGGCTGCTCATGGTAGTAGCATTAGTAGCAGTCAAGAGAGAGTTTAAGGGATTCACAGTTTCTAAATACCAAAATATTGGAACCAGTGTAATCAAAATGCAAAGCGTTATTATAAACATTAGCATATTATTCTTTCTGAACCAAGTCTTTCTTGGAGTAGGCATATTCTCTATCTCTTATCATCAACAACATTGATGCAGGAGGGACCAGGAGTGAATATAGGCATTGTCTGTAATGTTTATCTCAGGAAAAGTTTTTCAATGTCCGTCGAGAATGTTGTCCACAGCAACACACGTTAGTAACAAACGTTCAGACCAGTCCAGGCTAGCCTACTTATAGATGATAGCAAGCTAATGTTAATCTGAACAGAACTCCAAAAAGGCAGGGGCAAGTATCTATTTTATAGTGTCGGTATCATTTGCCACCGCTTGTCTGTGTTAGGTTGCAAAGACCTTCACTTTCAATGTTAGCACCGGGAAACCGCGTGTCAGAGCTTTCAACTTGATACAGCTCATACGCTCCTTTTCCCTTTCATCCATGAGCTAGGAACAAAGGTGAAACAAAAGCTGATCACTTCCAATTTTGTGAACGTAGATTGTACCTTACAGCTCCAGGTACAGTATGATCGATGAACAATGCACTCTCCTTTCCAGATGCAGGATCAGTGCCAACTTGTGATGCACTGTGTGATGATGAGGCAGGAGTCGGTCAAAGTTGAGGCAACTTTGACCTTTCAATCTTCGTGCAATCTTCCCAGGCCCTTTTTCCGGTTTAGGAAGTACTTCTGACAGAGAACTGGTAATGATATCTTTATGATCAAGTGCAGCTGTCTTTCTTTCGATGTCAGGATCATCAATCTCTTTCTCATTTGACAAAGGAAACAGAACTCTTTTTGTGTGTGTTGCGTGGATCCAGTGCTTGCGGCCTTCCACCTCGACTGCAGTCTGCGTAGCCAGTAACACCTGGACGGGTCCCGTCCAGCATGGTGCAAGCGAAGATTTTCTTTCAAAATGTTTAACCAGGGTCCAGTCTCCTGGCTGCAGACAATATCCTGGGCTGGTATTTCTGCCTGGGAGAGCCTCCTGAACCTGCTGATGAATCAAACACAAGTTTTGAGTCAACTTTTGGCACTAATCAATAAGTAATCAGTATTCAATATCCCTTAACGGTTTTGGTTTAGGCACTTCCAGACATTTGCTGGTCTTCCCATAACAATTTCATATGGGAGAGACCAGTCCTCACCTGTACAGCTGTTCACATGCAAAGTAAAGCTAGGGGTAGTGCATCAGGCCATTTCAAATTGCTCCCTATGCAAATTTTAATCAGCTTGTTTTTCAAGATACCATTTTGGCCTTCTACCAAACCGGCACTGATCTGGGTCTGGCCGAATGGAATTGTTTATCAATTTGGAGACCTGTGCAAATTTGCAATATCACAGCTGCAATAAAGTGCGGCCCATTTCGTGACCATATGACACGGGGTAGCCCGAATTGGGGAAAATATTCTTTTAGCATGGCTTTAGCTGTGGGCCTAGCTGTACAATCTTTCAGGGGATAGGCCTCTACCCATTTTCTGAATGCGCAGACCACCACAAGGACATACTTATAGTTCTGGCACCTCTCCATTTCTATGAAATCAAAATGGATGACTTCAAATGGCACAGCTGGTGGGCCAAAACGTCCTACTGGTGCCACTGTTCCCTTTCCAATGTTATGTTGTAAACAAGTCATGCAATTCTGAACCAATCTTTCAGCAGTTTTTCTAATGTGTGGATTCTGCCATACAGAATCCAGGTGTTGAATCATTTTTCTAACACATATGTTTGTCGGACTGTGGGCCCTAGTGACCATTGCCATCACACATGCATTTGGCAACATCCATCGGTTATTTTGTTTGTCCACCCAACAACCCTCAGAATCTAATTTTGCTGGACCCTCAGACCAATTTTTTATTTCATCTACAGTAACTTCTGCTTGAATCTCCTTAACTGTTGCATTTCCATTTTCTATCATGCAGGGTACTTTTTCTATCTTTTTGACATACATCTTTGTGTGTAAATCAGTGGCAGTTTGTTTCGCAATTTTGTCTGCAAATGCGTTACCCTTTTCCACATTACATGTTACTTTTTTATGTGCTTCACATTTCATTATCGCTAATAGCTTGGGAAGTGCAAGTGCTGACAACAGTCTCACTATCAAAGTGCCAAGTTGGATTTTGGTTCCATGTGATGTCAGGAAACCCCTTTCAGCCCATAATTGACCAAAATTGTGTACCACCCCAAAGACATACTGACTGTGAGTATATATGTTTACTTTGAGGTTTGCAGAAATTTCACATGCTCTTGTTAACCCTATTATTTCTGCAGCTTGTGCTGAGTTATATGGGATTAATTTGCTTTCTATAATAGTTTTCAGTGTAGTGATGGCATAAGCAGCAGTTGATGTGCCATTTGGTAATTTAGAACAAGAACCGTCACAAAACAGTTCTCCATCCGGCTCTTTCTGTGGGATGTCAGTTAGGTCAATTCTTCCTTTTGTCTCTTGTTCAGTAACCACTAAGCAATCATGGGGGAATTGTTTTTCACCCCCTTTCTCATTTGAAGGAGGCATTAACTCGGCCGGATTTAAAGTGCAAAATCTCTTAATTTGGATTTGTGGTGCAAATAGAACAATTTCATACCTTGTTAATCTGGCTGATGTGAGATGTTGTATCTGCATTCTATTTAAAAGAACGTCCACTGAATGAGGTACCATTACGGTTAAAGTGTGACCTAAATCCATTCCCTCGTTTTTTTTACTGACGCAGCAGCTGCAGCAACAGCTCACAAACAATGCGGCAAAGCACATGTAACAGGATCCAACGTGGAAGAGAAGTATCCACATGGTCTATTTATCCCACCTTGTTCCTGTGTCAAAACAGCCAAAGCACATCCATTCTTTTCATGCACAAATAACTTAAAACTCTTGCCGTAATTTGGCATGCCCAAAACTGGACCTGAGCACAATGCAGCTCTGAGCAGGTCAAATGCTTCTTGACATTCCATGTTCCATGGCAAAGGTAAGGTAACATCCTTCCTTGTCAATGCCACTATTGGTTTCACGATCATTGAAAAATTAGCGATCCACTACCTACAATATGAAGCCATGCCAATTAAAGCCCTGACTTCTTTCTGCATATTTGGAATAGGCATATCAGAGATGCTTTCTATTCTTTCTGGTGTCAGTCTTCTTCCCTCATTTGAAAGCAGGTAGCGCAAGTAGGCCACTTCCTTTCGACAATACTGGAATTTATTTTAGCAAAGCTTTGTGTCCATGCGCTGCTAAATGTGTCAATAATGCAACTTTGTTATTTTTATATATTTCTTCTTTGTCTGCTGCTAGTAATAGGTCATCTATGTACTGTAGTAATAGGCAACCTGTTGGTAGTTCAAGCATATCTAGTTGTTCCTTTAACGCTCTACTGTAAATACTTGGACTTTCAGTGTAACCCTGTGGAATTCGTGTGAATGTAAATGTAAATGAAACAAATATCTACTATCTGGATGTACTGGGATACTAAAAAATGTGTTTTTCAAATCGATTACACTAAAAAACGATGCAGAGGCTGGAATCATCATCAAAATTGTAGTCACATCCGGGACTAATGGAAATTGCGGATAAACCACTTTATTCACTCTGCGTAAATCAATTATAATATGGTAAGGTATATCATTACCTCCTTTCTTGTAAACCGGAAGAATCGGACTATTGCAAATACTACCAGAAGTTTCTTCAATCACGTTCCTTTTAATTAAATCTGACACAATGCATTTCAACGATTTTTCTCCCTCGGACGAAATTTTATATTGCGGAATACAGAACAATTTTTACTGGCTCTACTTTCAAACAACCAACATCATTGTCGTTCACTGCCCATATGCCCATATACAAGCCGGTACTTTACTCAATTCAGTCAGTAGCGGCATAGATACAAATTGTGATACAGGAGTCTTTTGTGGCAAAATTGTCAAATACACTCCATCAGGAGAACAATAAATGACTGCATTCAATTTCTTCAACAAATTTAATCCCAACACATTTTTGCCACAATTTTCCGTCAAAAGAATTGGGCAAGACTCTGTAAATGGACCTAGTGTTGTAGGTACTGGTTGTGACACTGGACTAATTACTGGCATACCTGAGAACCCTACTGAAACATTCTTAGGCCCTGACAGTGGTATTTCTGGAAGCAGCTGATGGTCAATTGAAAATATTTGTGCACCTGTGTTGACTAAAAAAATATGCTCCCTATTCCCAACATTCATTTCTACGTAGGGCCCTTTATGGTGAACGGGAATGGGTACTGGTTCCAACCCCTGTCTTGGGCTGTCCTAGTAGAACAGTACATCGTCAGATGTAAAGTCGCCTGAGTAATATGCATTGGACTGATTGTCAATAACATTCCCACCATTCTTATTGTTTGATTCTGATAACCTTGATTCTGATTACCCTGATTATCCTGAAATTTTGGCACCTTTTGGTTTCTATTCTGTCCTAGTATTCCCGGTAAACCTCTATTGTGTCTTCTCAGAATAGTCCAATTTCTATTCAGTATATGCGGACACTGTGCTCGCCAATATACTTCTTGTCTACAATAGGCACATTGATTAATCCCTATTAGACACCCTTGCATATTGGACGTTAATGCAAATTGGACTCTGGACGGTGCGTTCCCACCACCTCTATTATTGTTCGCTAATTGCTGTAACAATACTCTTGTTTTCAAATTCCCTTTGTCCCTTAGTTCCTTATTCTTTTCTGAATGTACTCTGTTTTCATAATATTGGCCCCTATGTAATACTTCACTTTGTGTTTTTGCTTGCTATGCACTTTCAGACATCATTATTAAACTTGAATTTTCGGTAATAACCCTCTCACAAACTTATCAACAATCAATCTCTTCCCGGGTTCAATACTTAGATCTTGACCATTAAAATCTGCAAATACTTCTTCAAACCGATTAAAATAATCTATCACTCCTTCCTCTTTGCCCTGTAAACAAGCAGTCAATTCATTCCAAACAATTTATTTTTGGGCACTAAAGTTTTCAATTTCTCTACTATTTGCTATGGTAAAGCCAACATTACCTGCGGTGTCTTCTCTCCAGCCTTTCTCTACTATAACCTGTGATACCTTTCTCTGCATCTCTGGTGTATACTGACTAAATGTATTATGCACTTCAATTGGGGAAATGGCGGCATCCGTAATCTATCTAAGCGCATCTCCTGTACAAATTTGCATCTCTTCACTAACAGGTTTCAACGGTGGTAGAAACCGTTGCTGAACATACAACATATGTGGTTTATCTTTTCTCAATAATTCTTTATGCAATCGATCAAGTTCTCGCTTAAACACAAATATTCAGCCTACATGCTCTCTTACTTTCATCGCATTATCTCACAAATTCGAAATAACAACCAAATCACGCAACTCTTGCGGTACCACTGTATCGGTCAAATCACTCCATATTTTCACAAGATAATTCCCCATGCATTCTAACAATACCCGCTGTTCACCGAGACCTCTATGATCAGATATGGAACTTTGAACAGCCACTTCGTTGTCATCATCAATATAAGTTTCGGCCCATTCTTTCAGTCCTTCTTTCCTTCCTTTGCGAATCATACTACAAGGCTGTCTAATGCTTCCTTGCGCAGGCCCCATCTCTGTAGAACTGCCTGCTAAACTCATGCTCTGGAGGTGCCTGAGGAAATGATGTCACAGGCACAGGGGGACTGTTTACTGCAGGTGCAGATGGAATAACGGAAATGGGAGGTACATAAGGAGGAGGTGCAACTTCGTCAGTACTTTGATGTTCATTTCTTCGCTCATTTAATATTGTGTTTATTAGTTCATCTGATGTATGCAAATCATGCTGGGGATATATTTTCTGTACATCTAATTGGGAAGCCCTGTCCATGTTCTTAATGGCTTGTAAACCGGAAGAATCTGACTATTGCAAATACTACCAGGAGTTTCTTCAATCACGTTCCTTTTAATTAAATCTGACACAATGCATTTCAACGCTTTTTCTCCCTCGGCCGATATTTTATATTGCGGAATACAGAACAATTTTTACTGGCTCTACTTTCAAACAACCAACATCATTGTCGCTCACTGCCCATATGCCCATATACCAGCCGGTACTTTACTCAATTCAGTCAGTAGTGGCATAGATACAAATTGTGATACAGGAGTCTTTTGTGGCAAAATTGTCAAATACACTCCATCAGGAGAACAATAAATGACTGCATTCAATTTCTTCAACAAATTTAATCCCAACACATTTTTGCCACAATTTTTCGTCAAAAGAATTGGGCAAGACTCTGTAAATGGACCTAGTGTTGTAGGTACTGGTTGTGACACTGGACTAATTACTGGCATACCTGAGAACCCTACTGAGACATTCTTAGGCCCTGACAGTGGTATTTCTGGAAGCAGCTGATGGTCAAATGAAAATATTTGTGCACCTGTGTTGACTAAAAAAATGTGCTCCCTATTCCCAACATTCATTTCTACGTAGGGCCCTTTATGGTCAACAGGAATGGGTACTGGTTCCAACCCCTGTCTTGGGCTGTCCTAGTAGAACAGTACATCGTCAGATGTAAAGTCGCCTGAGTAATATGCATTGGACTGATTGTCAAAAACATTCCCACCATTCTTATTGTTTGATTCTGATAACCTTGATTTTGATTACCCTGATTATTCTGAAATTGTGGCGCCTTTTGGTTTCTATTCTGTCCTAGTATTCCCGGTCAACCTCTATTGTGTCTTCTCAGAATAGTCCCATTTCTATTCAGTATATGCGGACACTGTGCTCGCCAGTGTACTTCTTGTCTACAATAGGCACATTGATTAATCCCTATTGGACACCCTTGCATATTGGACGTTAATGCAAATTGGACTCTGGACGGTGCGTTCCCACCACCTCTATTATTGTTCGCTACTTGCTGTAACAATACTCTTGTTTTCAAATTCCCTTTGTCCCTTAGTTCCTTATCCTTTTCTGAATGTACTCTGTTTTCATAATATTGGCCCCTATGTAATACTTCACTTTGTGTTTTTGCTTGCCATGCACTTTCAGACATCATTATTAAACTTGAATTTTCGGTAATACCTGCGGTGGCTTCTCTCCAGCCTTTCTCTACCATAACTGTGATACCTTTCTCTGCATCTCTGGTGTATACTGACTAAATGTATTATGCACTTCAATTGGGGAAATGGCGGCATCCGTAATCTATCTAAGCGCATCTCGTGTACAAATTTGCATCTCTTCACTAACAGGTTTCAACGGTGGTAGAAACCGTTGCTGAACATACGACATATGCGGTTTATCTTTTCTCAATAATTCTTTATGCAATCGATCAAGTTCTCGCTTAAACACAAATATTCAGCCTACATGCTCTCTTACTTTCATCGCATTATCTCACAAATTCGAAATAACAACCAAATCACGCAACTCTTGCGGTACCACTGTATCGGTCAAATCACTCCATATTTTCACAAGATAATTCCCCATGCATTCTAACAATACCTGCTGTTCACCGAGACCTCTATGATCAGATATGGAACTTTGAACAGCCACTTCGTTGTCATCATCAATATACGTTTCGGCCCATTCTTTCAGTCCTTCTTTCCTTCCTTTGCTAATCATACTACAAGGCTGTCTAATGCTTCCTTGCGCAGGCCCCATCTCTGTAGAACTGCCTGCTAAACTCATGCTCTGGAGGTGCCTGAGGAAATGATGTCACAGGCACAGGGGGACTGTTTACTGCAGGTGCAGATGGAATAACGGAAATGGGAGGTACATAAGGAGGAGGTACAACTTCGTCAGTACTTTGATGTTCATTTCTTCGCTCATTTAATATTGTGTTTATTAGTTCATCTGATGTATGCAAATCATGCTGGGGATATATTTTCTGTACATCTAATTGGGAAGCCCTGTCCATGTTCTTAATGGCTTGTAAACCGGAAGAATCTGACTATTGCAAATACTACCAGGAGTTTCTTCAATCACGTTCCTTTTAATTAAATCTGACACAATGCATTTCAACGCTTTTTCTCCCTCGGCCGATATTTTATATTGCGGAATACAGAACAATTTTTACTGGCTCTACTTTCAAACAACCAACATCATTGTCGCTCACTGCCCATATGCCCATATACAAGCCGGTACTTTACTCAATTCAGTCAGTAGTGGCATAGATACAAATTGTGATACAGGAGTCTTTTGTGGCAAAATTGTCAAATACACTCCATCAGGAGAACAATAAATGACTGCATTCAATTTCTTCAACAAATTTAATCCCAACACATTTTTGCCACAATTTTTCGTCAAAAGAATTGGGCAAGACTCTGTAAATGGACCTAGTGTTGTAGGTACTGGTTGTGACACTGGACTAATTACTGGCATACCTGAGAACCCTACTGAGACATTCTTAGGCCCTGACAGTGGTATTTCTGGAAGCAGCTGATGGTCAAATGAAAATATTTGTGCACCTGTGTTGACTAAAAAAATGTGCTCCCTATTCCCAACATTCATTTCTACGTAGGGCCCTTTATGGTCAACAGGAATGGGTACTGGTTCCAACCCCTGTCTTGGGCTGTCCTAGTAGAACAGTACATCGTCAGATGTAAAGTCGCCTGAGTAATATGCATTGGACTGATTGTCAAAAACATTCCCACCATTCTTATTGTTTGATTCTGATAACCTTGATTTTGATTACCCTGATTATTCTGAAATTGTGGCGCCTTTTGGTTTCTATTCTGTCCTAGTATTCCCGGTCAACCTCTATTGTGTCTTCTCAGAATAGTCCCATTTCTATTCAGTATATGCGGACACTGTGCTCGCCAGTGTACTTCTTGTCTACAATAGGCACATTGATTAATCCCTATTGGACACCCTTGCATATTGGACGTTAATGCAAATTGGACTCTGGACGGTGCGTTCCCACCACCTCTATTATTGTTCGCTACTTGCTGTAACAATACTCTTGTTTTCAAATTCCCTTTGTCCCTTAGTTCCTTATCCTTTTCTGAATGTACTCTGTTTTCATAATATTGGCCCCTATGTAATACTTCACTTTGTGTTTTTGCTTGCCATGCACTTTCAGACATCATTATTAAACTTGAATTTTCGGTAATAACCCTCTCACAAACTTATCAACAATCAATCTCTTCCCGGGTTCAATACTTAGATCTTGACCATTAAAATCTGCAAATACTTCTTCAAACCGATTAAAATAATCTATCACTCTTTCCTCTTTGGCTTGTAAACAAGCAGTCAATTCATTCCAAACAATTTATTTTTGGGCACTAAAGTTTTCAATTTCTCTACTATTTGCTATGGTAAAGCCAACATTACCTGCAGTGGCTTCTCTCCAGCCTTTCTCTACCATAACTGTGATACCTTTCTCTGCATCTCTGGTGTATACTGACTAAATGTATTATGCACTTCAATTGGGGAAATGGCGGCATCCGTAATCTATCTAAGCGCATCTCCTGTACAAATTTGCATCTCTTCACTAACAGGTTTCAACGGTGGTAGAAACCATTGCTGAACATACGACATATGCCGTTTATCTTTTCTCAATAATTCTTTATGCAATCGATCAAGTTCTCGCTTAAACACAAATATTCAGCCTACATGCTCTCTTACTTTCTTTCGCATTATCTCACAAATTCGAAATAACAACCAAATCACGGAACTCTTGCGGTACCACTGTATCGGTCAAATCACTCCATATTTTCACAAGATAATTCCCCATGCATTCTAACAATACCTGCTGTTCACCGAGACCTCTATGATCAGATATGGAACTTTGAACAGCCACTTCGTTGTCATCATCAATATACGTTTCGGCCCATTCTTTCAGTCCTTCTTTCCTTCCTTTGCTAATCATACTACAAGGCTGTCTAATGCTTCCTTGCGCAGGCCCCATCTCTGTAGAACTGCCTGCTAAACTCATGCTCTGGAGGCGGTGGAGGAAATGATGTCACAGGGGGACTGTTTACTGCAGGTGCAGATGGAATAACGGAAATGGGAGGTACATAAGGAGGAGGTGCAACTTTGTCAGTACTTTGATGTTCATTTCTTCGCTCATTTAATATTGTGTTTATTAGTTCATCTGATGTATGCAAATCATGCTGGGGATATATTTTCTGTACATCTAATTGGAAAGCCCTGTCCATGTTCTTAATGGCTTCTGTCTGCTGATGCTAATCATGCTCTAGCGCTTTCTCTACATTTGTTTTATGTCTGCGCGTGTGTTTCTCCCTACTTCTCAAACAGAGATTACCTTCCTTCCTCCAGCAGTCTCTTACAACGTCGAATGCTGCAGGTCAGGCCTTTTTGCATAGCAATACTGATCCTAGGTGTTCTATACTAGCTAATTCAAAGGCTTCCAATATTAGGCCACTGAAGGTCTGATACACGTCTGGTCTGCCTATGCCAAATCGCATTAAACACTATTGCTCCTATACCATACTTGATATACATTTCATGTGCCAGCGACGGTGCGACCTGGCAGTTTCCAAAGATTGTCTACCGCATTGAAACCAACTTACTAAACAGGAAGACAATTTCCCAGGCATGGTTAATTCTTACCCTTTTTTTACATTGGGCATTTGAACTTGCAAGTGCAACTCTCTACCAGTATCAGGACATTTAAGAATTGGGTCACGACTCACCTCATCAACCAATTCGTCCCTCAGGATGCAATTCCCCTGAATACAGACACAACCAAGAATCGTTGTGACTGCATGTCTGGCTCAATCTGCCTCGTTCCAGGATCCTCGCCTTGATGCTCTCTGGGCGCTGCTCATCGATCAGGGATTGGTTGTGTACAGATCTGCGGAGGAGTCTCTCATCACTTCTTCAGGGGTGCCCCGAACACCTTCCGATCCTGTTTCAACGTCTTTGTCATCGACTCGTTTTTGCCTTCCTTCAACTTCAATGTATGTGATGGAGCATTAGTGGGAGGGTCCCTTTTTGGGCGCCATATTTGCTAGGTCATAAAGACTGCACATGGAAACTAAGGCATAATAACCATGTACGATTATGACACGTCAGACGCGAGGTTCGTTTTCCAACCAAGTCTGGTTTATTGCAAAGGTCTCTCAGTCGGCCGACTGGGTCTCAACACCTCACGACGTCTGTTCCCAAACACCATGAGATGCGAGAGAGATCGAGCAGCGCTCAAGAAGCAATATATATATTTTTAGACATATCCTTTGTTAAGGCACTTAGACCCACCCACATACATGTCATACAGGCTAGGGTTCAGTGATTGACAATTATGACAATTATGACACATTATGACAAGTCTTCATTCAGCCTAAACATAATTATTTTAGCAAAGGCAGCAGAGACAGCTTTCTGTTATGGGGAACATGGAGTTCTGGCTGGGCAAGAATATCATGTTCTTTGCAGAGAAACATTCCTTACTACGTTATCTGTGTGTTTCGTCTCATGAGCTAAGGGTCAGATAGTTCTGAAGCAGAAAATGCCACTCTCCACGAAGGTGCACCGCTAGGAGAATATAATTCATGTTTAGCTCCCTTTTACAACAGCGCTTGCAAGACAAACCAGCACCTGGACTACTGATTAGATGCGGCTTCTGCTCAACTTGAAGGACTTAGTGAGAGAGAAAAAAAATGTATTTCTGCACAGTTTGACACTACTGTCTGTGTTAGTATTTCAGCGTTCAAGCCGTGCGTGAGTCTAACGCATAGAATATATTTGTAAAGCGTTTTGACAGAAAAGGAAAAAAGCAAATGGCCGACATTTCACAAAATGGATGCCCTATGGTTACAGTGACGATTCTTAGATTGCGATGTTTGTCACATGATGCGATTTGCTTCTGGCCAACATATGATGCATATCATTCGACTATAGGGTTGCTTTTCTGGTCTAACAGGACTGGTTGATGAGTTTTCTGTATAATAACATAGGACATATTTTATTTCAGCCTATATGTTTGGAAAAAGTGTTGTAAGATTTGTCAAGAATTGCAGTGGCTGGGAAGAGGAAATTTCTTTTTAAACTCTATTCTGTGATGGTAGTTCACTAAATACACATGCACACGAATTGGTTTACCTCATTAGTCAGTTGCGCACATGAAAAATAATGTGCGCACAACAGCCAACCAGTTCTGCACAGAGAGAAAAATAATTAGAGGGAAAAGTGGTCTGAACCTATGCTTGCCCTCACTCTTTTTAACTAAAATGTGTTGGGATGTCTTATAAAAGTAAAAAATTGTGGTTCAACAAAAATAGGACAAACATGTGTTCGTTTCCGGTTGTCTTCTCAACAGTTTGAGGGTTGGTCAGCTTAAAAATGATAGAGCTTACTCAAAAAGGAATGTTCATAGGACCTCCATTGTTCAAAAAAAGTCAATGTTTTTTAATGACTTAGGGTTCTCTTCCATAAGCTCAGGCCTTTTCTAAGTTCAAATACAAATACAACTTTTAGGCCTCTCAGGGTACCCTTCTCCAAGCTCAGGCACCAGCCCCTCTTATGTTTCAAATACAAGTTCAACTGTTTGGCCTCTCAGGGTTCCCTTCCCCAAGCTTAGGCCCTTGTTCCAAGTTTCAAGTACCAGTTCAATTTGTCTGGGTGTACCTTACTTTCACATACAACTCTTTAAAGTTCTTTAAAAGGGGTAGCATCAGAGACTTTTAAAAATACCAGGTTCTTTACTTCTCCCAAGTGCGACCACTCCAAGCTTTAAACCCTCTCTGTTTTCTGTCTCGTGCCCACTGGCACCTTTTCTTTCTTTCTCCTGTACACTTGAAACTTCTTCACCTTCTTGGGCCCTCTGGGACCTTCTTTAACTTTCACTGTGCACACTTGCACCTTGTTTGTCCTTTTTGTGCCCCCTGGCACTTTCCCCAGCTTTCAAGTCCACACTTGCATTCTCTTTACCTTTTTCCTGCCCTCTGGCGCCTTTTCCAGCTTCCCCATGCACACTTGCATTCTCTTTGCCTTTTCCTGTGTCCTCTGGCACCTCTTTCAGCTTCCCCGTGCACATTGCACTCTCTTTCCACTCTCCCGGGTCGCTTGCACGCTTCTCTCACTTCATGTCTCTTGCACCCTCTTTATTTAGAGTCAATTCACTTTGCGCCCCTTCAATGCTTAGCTTTTCTGACTTTCTTTTAATTTCTCTTCATCTCTTAATTCCTAATTCAGTCTATATAGCTTAACTGATTTCTTTCCTATTTCCACTCTGTGCTGATTTATGCAATTTCTTTCTCCCGTTCTGTTTCTATCAGCCGCCTGCTCCTGAGTCTCTCTCGCTTTGCTTTAACTTTCAGGAGATGAGTAGCAACATGGTGATGAACAGTCTGTATGTGTTATGCGGTCCTTAGGTCAGGGTCTGGCCACCTGCCCCTCAGACACTCTTGGGGCCAGCACAGGTCCAAAGGGAACAAGCAATGTTCCGACCGCCAATAGCAGGAAGCTCCAGCCCTTTGGAGAAACACTCCATAGCCATGCTGCAGCCCCTCAGAAACACTGGGCCAGTGTCTTGGCACACCGTTCACCTCTGGGCCGTAGATCCTGCTGGGCCCTGCATCCGTGGCTCCTCTGGTCCAAACAACATCCCCAGCTTGCTCAAAAAACTGTGTAGAACAACACCTTTTATAGTTGGAAAAGCAGTCAATAGGGGTCAGGTGTGAATGATAATTGGTAAATGCCTGACTCTGCCTGACTCCATCATGGGACAGATAAGTTCTTTCCTTTGGGAAATCTTCACTACTCTTCTTACCTCTTCCTCATCTGAGTATTTGTTGGAAATGGGAAAGGGGTAATGGAACAGTTTCGGGGGACAGATTTGGTTTCCCCTATTCTATCAGGGTACTGACCATGAACAGAGGGACATCTTTTAGCCTTGTTTTCCCTCAAGGTTTTCCCTCAAGGGGATGGTTGTCCCCTATGGGTTTTGAGAGTATTCTCTGGGGTTTAAATTGATAATGGATCAATGGATCTTGCCATCAGACTCCTGGTTCGGTTTTAATTGGATTATTTTTCTCTTTCTTGGGCAGATAAGGACAGGATTAGATTTATGGAAAATGAAACCTGGATTAAGGTGACAGGAGTCAATGTATCCCATGAAGGCATCCGGGACTTCTTCCTCCTCTTCCGTCAGAATACTGTATCTCACCTGGGGCATTCTCACAAAGGCGACCCAGGTGATACTCCCTTGCTCGTGAACCTCCAGGGTTGGGATCCAAGAGAGATGTCCCTTCCATGGCCACCTGAAGAGAGGACTCTTGAGGTCTTAATGGGAGAATACCCCTAGGTTTCTGACACTACATTCACCTAATTTGCATAATTAAATCAATATAAAATAAATAACATTTTACATCTAGCTGAGAGAACAATTTCAACAAAAATCTATTTTCTAAGAGCTTTCCAAAAATGTATTTACAGAAATATAATTCCAAATGTAACAATTAAACAGTGTCTTCTTTTTACATGTAATGAGATGATTCACCATATGAAATGGCATTCAAACCCCTCTGGCTGCAGATGGGAGTAGAGTTAGAAGGCTCTTTGAAGTTAATTTTCTCAGGGCAATGTGTTAATATAGCCCTGTCCAATCAAGTGATGTTTGTTGTCTGCCAGTCTCATATGTCAGATTCCAGGTCTCTCAGGGTGTTAATTGTTTCTGTTAGGATGGACTTGGTTTATTAGAAGATCTGATTACTTAGAGCGTAGACCACTGCTGACCACCTCTTAGAGCCTATGTTATATGGCATTTGTCTTCCTTTGCAAGCTCTGTTCCTGGAACAAAAGCAATAATTTGGGCATTGGTTGAATCCATAAATATCTCATAAAGGTTTATAGCTCAGCTTTGAAAGGCGCTGAGTTACATTTCTTTGGAGTGAACCACCCTCATCCTGTATCTGCTGGGGGAAGGAATCTAATTTTGCTATCCAGGCCATGTTGCTGGCTTTCATTCACAAATTCATACTTTAAAGTCATTTTCTTTTCCCCATTGATTTTACATTTCCACAATACAGGTCAGCATTATAATAGTTATTTGCAATCAAACACCTCTCAAAATTGTACATTTGTGAATCACTGCATCTTTTCTTTATACAATGCTGATTTTCACTCCTGTAAAAAAGAAAATAGGAACAAGGCAGGCACCAATGTATGAATGTATTTACTTTGCTATAATCTCTGCTCTGAGGAAACAAAATGTACTGTTCTCCAATTAACACAAGGTTTCTGATTCTTCCAGGTAACTGAAAAGATCTGTTTTTGTGCCATGTTATTTACTTTGATTAAATACAATCTTGTTGCGGATAGGCTGCTAACCTTACCATATGTCCTTGCATGTGTTTTTTTCCATTGCTTTTGACTAGAGGAAGTTCACATATGGAGTTTTGAAATCAGCAATTTTCTTTGCATCCTTTCCCTCGGTATAGATTTTTCATCAACGTGTACTGCCATCTTTTCTTCCCTTCGTGAAAACTGGAAAGGCTGCACCATAAATGACAGATAAACAAGTATCAGTTGAAAGTGGTGTGAAGTGCTTTGTGATGGGTGTGTCTGGTAAGGAAGGGAGAAGTGCTGGGAAGTGCTTTCCTGGATGGGTGGATGCAATCTAGTCTGTAACACATTAGGTGCATCCGCAGACACCTCAGGTACATTACATGTAAGTCCTTTATTTCGTTTACTCTTGAGTGCTTAAGAAGGGGAACCCATGGGCACCCACCACCCAGGCTACATATCTCCAACTCCCTGGTTCGAACACCAGCACACAAGCATTCACTCACTCATATATCAACAGAATCACCTACCAATACACTCTGAGCTCATGCATTCCAGACAACTTCCATCCATCCATCCATCCATCCATCCATCCATCCATCCATCCATCCATCCATCCATCCATCCATCCATCCATCCATCCATCCATCCATCCATCCATCCATCCATCCAGCAAAGCAGTTCACAACACAAAAATATACTAGAATCCAGTCTAATAACAATGTTATATACTTCATGGGGCTAGTGCATAGATGTATAATAGGATATTGCAAGAGGTGTCATTAGGGAATTAATTCAAAATGTTCAACACATACTTCTATTACACGAAAAAATATATAAAATAAACCAAATCAATATAATCAAATTAGTACATCGCATACACGTTTCAGTCTTCTGTGTAGCTTGTCAGCAGATGCAAATATATTGCATAACAAACAAGTGATAACCTTTTCTTAAAATTCCTTTCCCTTATATAATCAAAATACAGCTACTTGCAAGTGACCGCAGAATGTCCAGCTCTGAGAATTTTATGTTCACTGAAGAAAGCAATACAATTTTTGTTGAAAATATATATAATAAATGGTGAAAACTATTTTCGAAATATTGATATTCTTATGTGACATTATACAATGTGCATACATCCTCTGCTTTTTGACAGCTAAAAAAAAAATGTACATTCTGCTGACTGTAAGAACATATTTTTACTGCCTGACTTTTATAAACCACTAGCAGAAGTACCCGTTCTCTGAACGGGTTCTATAGACAGACATGATAACACTGATCCTGAATGTCGTTGTTCTGATTTGCTTATTGCTTGATGTGCTTTGCACCCTGAAGTAAACTGCACTGAGAATTGGCACGTGTTGCTGGCTGACATACCTTAGAGCAGATTTTGAGTGGAGGCACAAGTTGGAGTGCTGCTATAAAATGGGACCTTCTGTGCTCTCTTTCTCTCCACCTGTCGCCTCACCCTGGCTTGGTATAGCTCATTGCGGTACATTGCGGTGCAAATATCTCAGAAACCTTGCATCCTTGGGCCTTGAAACATGGTTTTCCTCGTGCCGTGGCTCGTTCTTCTGTGACCACATCGATGTTTCACCAATTTCAGACTACCGCCTCATGTGTGAAGGGGCTGAAATCTGGGGAAAGGGGTGGGTGTTCAAATGTCATGTAGCTAGTAATGTCAGGAAGCTCCTATGAGGTAGCTATGCAAAATCTGGCGCAGATTTGGGAAACAGTGTGGAATTGTATAAGGAACAAAGCTTCGGGAAGCCACTAACCCACAAACTAATTTTGACTTGTGGTGAAATCCAGGGAAAGGTGTGGGGTGTCCACATGTCATGTAGCCAGTATTGTCCTGAGGGTCCTAATAGGTAACTATGCACACTTTGGTGCAGATTGGTGAAATAGTGTGGAAAAGTATAAGGAACAGTGCTTCACCAAGCCACAAACTAACTGACAAATTGTGACTTTTGCTGAAATCCAGGGAACAGGGTGGGGTGTCCAAATGGCCTCTAGCCAGTAATGTCC
Source organism: Ambystoma mexicanum (assembly GCF_040938575.1). Taxonomy (NCBI): domain Eukaryota; kingdom Metazoa; phylum Chordata; class Amphibia; order Caudata; family Ambystomatidae; genus Ambystoma; species Ambystoma mexicanum. The sequence continues at coordinate 874,226,086 of NC_090941.1, forward strand.
AGAGGGTCCTAACAGGTAACTCTGCGGAATTTGCTGCAGATTGGTGAAAAGGTGTGGAATTGTATAAGGAACAACGCTTTGCCACAAACTCACATACAACTTTTGACTTTTATATATAGATAGATAAAATTACAGTGTTGTTAAGTGAGAATACATTATCATACAGTGATATAAGTAACATGACTTTCTCCGTTCTGTGACCCTGTCACCTTGACTCTGCCTCCTGCCGCTTATTGTAACTTTCAAGCCTGAAAACTCAAGTGATAGTCTCTTCACAGCAGCATAGATCAGTTTAATTTTACACTGTCAAGTAGGTCGACTTAATGACTGTCTTTGTCCTCACAGTGTAGGAACATTGGGAAGAAGGTTGTAGAGCATCACATTATGACAGTAAAATTGGGTAAAGAAAACATGGTGCAAATCCACACACAAACAAACAATTTACATCAGATGAATGCCATTGACAGACCTATTGGACCCAGGGGTACAAGGTTTGAATCCCATTTTGACTATGAAATCTACACCCATCACTGAGTTGATTGTGAAGGCGATGGGGACTGATGCTTTATAACCACAATAGTACATAAAACAAGGAGATAGCCTGAGGGGGTGCGTAAGGTGTGGATACGCAAGAATGGGTATAACTTGGTGAAGGAGGATGGAGGTATGGTCAATAAATTTACCAGAGGAGGGAGTGTAATAACCTTGTCCTGTCTGCTCCCAGATTTGCCAAGCTGCTTAGGAGTGCCTGAGCCTCTGATCTCACATGCTTCATCCACTCCAGAGCCTCTGGCATCCCGCAGGTTTAGAGACGCTGTCTGCCTCAGCCCTTCGATTATTGCGCTGCTGACAGATTACTTCCACGTCAAAGCTTACGCTTGCAGGATCTCTCTGTCTTCTCTCAGCTGTTGTTGATTTTTAACTCCCACATTATAGTTGGGAACCTCCTTGAAGCAATCAGGGTTTGAAAAACACTAGACCGCACATTTTGATTCCTCAGGAGAATCTCTCTCTTAGCAGTCCTCTCTGCGTTTTAGTACTTAATTCTCTATGAGATGAAAAGGTAACCTCATGAACTTCTACAGGGTATTTTAAGGAACTGTCACAGTATACCATCAAGGCATGAGGGATTGAGGGAGTTTCCTTAAAAGGAAAGGGGGAACACCATGTCTTACCCGATGATGTGTCATCCCGAGGGTCACCTCCCTTTTGTGGTTTTCCCTTTTTGTAGACATGAGGATATTAATCAGTAGTGTATGTAACTTGTGTCATCACCTAGTGGCCACCATGACTAGTTCAGAAGAGAATCTCAGTGAACACCTTTCAAGATTTAATCCCACGTGACATTCCTTGTCTGAGTGATTCAAATCTTTTGCCTGTATGAACTAAAATGCACTTATTTGTTAGAAGTGAGTGTTATAATAGATCATGTTATGTCATTTCATATTATATTATGTTTTGCTATCCCATGTTTGACATATCAAGTCACTCTGAATGAAGGCTGCAAAGCCTATCATTACGGTGTCCGCCAACATCTACCTATGGGTCTTATTATAGACTGTTGTCTACCTAGAATGTTGTTCTGATTTAACAGCCTCAACTCCAATTTAATCCTCACATTTTGCATTACAGTAGCTTATATACCACTTTACTTTATATTATTTCATTTTATATTATTTGGTGTTTCATTTTGCCCTTTAGAATAAATGCCTAATTTACAAGAAACTTAAAGCATCAGATTCCACATACTATGGGGGTCATTACGAGGTAGGCGCTAAGGGGTAAACGGCGCCGGTAAAGGTGCCAGAGCTGTCAACCCCTTACCACCCCATTGTGAGTCTGCTCACGGAACCCACTAAGGAAGCCTGGTTTTACCAGGCGCCCTAAGCAGGTCCCGTGAGCAGACCAGGGTGCTAACAACAGGCCTGTTATTAACAGGCCCATTGTTAGCACCCTCTCTATTACCATTGAGCCCTATGGGGGCTCGAATGGGAATGGGGATGGGTTCCTTGAATGAGGATTACCAGGCCCTCCAAGATCGGAAATGGCCCGGTAATTCCTCATTCAAGGAACCCGGACCCGGACCCGGTAAGGGGGTAGCCATGCCGCTAATAGCGGCATGGTTACCTCCTACCTCGTAATGACCCCCTATGTTTTGACCTATGGTGTGCATTTGACAGGACAATGGGCCTCATTACGAGTTTGCCGGTCTGGATACAACAATATCGGTATGCTTGCCGTTACCGTTGTATCTGGACCGGCAAACTCTGAGTTGTGCTCGCAGGTGCCTTTCATTCCACCAGGTCTGACCTGGCAGAATGAATGGCACCCACGAGCAAAGCATTTCGGATACCCAGGCATCATTGACCCTATGGGTCTCAAATGGGAATGTGGAAGAATATTTTCTGGTGCCCTGGAACGGGCAAATACCGGGTCCAGCAAGGCCGTAATGACCTGGTAATTGCCCATTTCCGGGCGCCGGAAAAAATGCATCTCTGGCGGCATCCGTGCCTGTTTTACAGGCACTGCTACCACCAGGGTTGTACAGAGGCCCAATGTAACTGCGGGCCATATGTAGAGGCTTATAAAAAAAGCTGTATTATGCAGATAAACTCCCATAATCATCTGCATAGGAGGGGTCATTCCTCACACAACTCTATAACTATTCCCATAAATTGCATAGCAGACCTCATGCATTTTCACAAAGCTTAGTGTTAAGATGGATTTCTGAACTCGGACCTGGAGTGGCAGAGGTTCAGAAGGCCAGCCTAGTTTCTTGGAACAGGGTAACCTCTGGACAAGCCAGACCAATCAGGGTAGCGATGGCGGCAGTCAGGACTAAGTCTCAAGAGGGGTGAGGGTGACTGAAAGACCTCAATGAGCACACAAAGCAAGGACACTTACAAATTACTCCAGACAGGTGTTATATTAAAAATATAGACACATTTATTACAAGGCCTTTGTAACATAGACCATAGCAAAGAATCACAATAATACTAAAGTAAACCAACACATCATGATCAATACAATATATATACAAGACCGAGGGGTCTAAGGAGTTAGAAGCACGAAATATGTAGACCACCTAGATGGGCAGGAAAACAGGCAGTGCAAGTAATCATTAGACCCAGTTCGACATCAGAAATACACCTAACTCGGAGGAAGTCCGAGCCCTACAAAGAGAGGAGCCTTATGCTCAAAAGTACCTGCACGCGCTGGTGCCAATGGACAACGTAGGGTCTCTTCAAGGGTCTCAGGCAGTTCAGGAAGGTGAATGAAGCTATGCAGAACAAGTCCCCACTATTTCCCAACAGCGGTAGAAAAGAAATGGGCTCCTGTGCGAGGGGCCACCAGTTGGGGTATGGACTACTCACCGGTTCCTGACGCAGGTGATGATCAGGACGTCTCGACACCATGTAGATTCCGCGGTAGCAGGATGCAGGGGCGAGGGTGTCCCAAATGCAGCGAACGTGCACAGGTTGTTACCAGAGCAGGGCAACACGGCAACCACATTTACTCTGGTCCGGGCGCACTTGTCTCACTTCAGACCTGGCAATGCCAAGTGTACGAAATTCAGTGTGAGGGTGCCGTGGACGCAGAGCAAGCAGTAGACCAAGTTTCGAGGGCTTCCCCGAAACAGCGGCGGTGACAGAGCAAAGTGTCTTGTGTAAGCTGGTCAGCCCACTGGTTGGCCCAGGGACACTTCCGAACAGGCTTACTTGCAGGGTTTGATGAAGGTGCGGGGAATAGTGGATCCCACTATTCCAATGGGTCGAAGCGCCTTTGCAGACCTTCTACGATGATCAGATGCAGAGGGGTCTCGCAGGACGACAGCGGCTCAGGGTGCCAAACCTTCAGCGGGTCACCAGCAGTTCCTCGACTCAGCTTCTTGTTGCAGGATACTTGCCTCCTTATCCCTTGTTCGGTGTGAACTCAGGAGATCGACATGGTAGTGGTGTTTTCAGCCTCCTCTTATCCAAAGTTCCCTTCGCGCCAAGACATAGAGGACCCAATGGGAGATCTACTCACAAACACTCACACCATACGTGGACCTATCACGGACCACGGTGGTCCCAGGCATTCAGGACACTCCAGACTCTCTGGCACCCAGGATGTGTATTGGGAACAGACATCCCAGCCCACATCCTGGAGGCACACACAAGGCATGCAGAAGCCCGGGAAAGCTTTGGGTTTCGCAGGAAAGTGCATGACCAAATATGGACGGACCCGGGTTGGTGCGACCTGGGGAAGGTGAAGGGGCAAGACGGTCAGAGGACAGGACAAAGAACCTCGTGTCATGGCCATTTTGGAGCCAGGCCACCAATTCGTGCCAAATGCGGTAAGCACGGATAACATGGCAAAAAAGGATTAAAAACACAAGAGAAACCATTCCTGTCTGTGACACACTTGCACAGTTCATAATAAGTCCAGCGAGAGTTTCTAGGGCCTTTGGAATGACTAGAGACCCAAGAGCGCGGTAAAGTAAGTTACAGTGCACTCTTGTTTCATGTTGCACAAAAGCTGCAACATGAGGAAAGGACTAAGGGAAACAAAGTCTCCCAGTACTGACTGTCCTAAGGGCATGTCAGTTTCCCCAGAGGAATTGTGGCGGAAGGCTGTGCTTCTCTGGCAAAGTCTAGATCAGGGTGTAAAACAGCAGCAAAAAAGTTTGGGGGTTGCCACATGGAGGGAAAATTACATACAATAATGAAATATTTCCTAACACTTAGCTTGCAGCATTGTTCTAAGAAGAGTTCTGGTTAAAACCCAACCCTCCTGCTTTCCTGGATGTAGAATCTGGCCGTATGTGTACATACAACATCCTACAGCTGTAAATCAAAGGAGATTGGCCTCATATGTTGGAGGTATGATTTCAACGTTGCCATGCTCACAATGGCATGCTTGCACTGTGGAAGACGTTAAGGTTCAATGCTCATTTTGCACAAACAGTATAAAAAACATTGTTTTATAAAGGGGGAAACAAAAGGGAGCATTTGTGTAATTTTTCAGGGAGTTGCAAACAGGGCAAATATGCATTTCTAACATATAACCCCTCACACGTTAATTCAAAGGGTTCCCTGGTGTTCAAGCTGCACACATCACCATTTCTGTATCCTGTGAATCACTTTTGGAACACATTCAATTCTGTTATATGCCTATTTGCTCCACTTGGGCTTGTTGGCTGGCTCCCCCTCTGTGTAGACTGGTATTTACATCTTTGGCTTGCAAACCAGATTCCATCCCTGTCTGTAAGTCCTGTGAGGTGATATAATTGTGGCATAAAGTGCTAATGCGCTGTTCAAATAATAGGGCATCTAGTGCTGCTAGTCCGACAGCCAATACATTGGGGGTTATTACAAGTCTGGCGGTAACTCGCTGGTGCTACCGGTGGGTGGCCACTGGACTGTAACACTGTTTCTGCCACCTGAGATCCCGGTGCCACTGCGACATTACAAGTCCTGGTGGCCTGGGATATCAGGCGGCAGAACACGTTAGTCCCCATTCCCGTGGTGTCGGGAATAGAGACTTGGAAGCACCAGTACCGTTTGTAACAGTGCCAGTACTTCCGTGACAACTGTGCCTACTGGGGCCGTTGCGCCGGTCATGTCAGGACTGCCACGTGCAACGGTACCGGCAGGCACAGTTGTAGTCTGCTGGTCTGGAAAGGGTTCCGGTACACTGCTACCGGCACCCTTATTTCTGGACCAGCAGACTTGTAATGACCCCCATTGTAACATAACATACCACAACAGTAAGAGCCAGACTGTCACTACATTGGGAAAGAGAGGCATTTGGTTGTTCTCACTCTGCCATCCCTGGTTGTCCTTCATCCACCTCCACCTGTCAAACAGTCTAATGAACATATCTTGCTGGGGAAGATCAGGGTATATTTTCTCTCTTTAGAAGTCTATGTTTAACTAATAATACTGATGATGTTTTTTTTCACTACATTCAGCAGTGCAACAGCGCCACACTATATTTGTATCCAATATAAAACATTTCTACTGCAGTAACTTGATGTTGCAGAAACGTGGCTGCATCTTTGACATATTTTACTCGCGTGTATGTAATGTGTGTGTGTTTCTGCTTGCTATACAGTGTGCATTTTCTCTGTATGTGAAGTATAGGCAGTTGCTCTTGATGCCAAGCAAAATGAGGTAGCCTGAATGTGCATGAATAATCATCAACATGATGATGCGTACAAATCGTTAAGAAGGTCTGCTATGTTAGAATTTAAAACCACCATAAAAATGTCTATTCTGTTACCAAGACTAAAAGGGGGGAGCTAGATCGGATGTCCTAGCATCCTGGGATCAGTTGAAGAGTTTTGAATTAATGTCAAAAGCATAACAATTCCCACGATATTGGGTAGGACTGGCCAGATGGCCCCTCGGAAAGGTCAAGCAAGTCATAAAACAAGCACAGAAAAAAGCTGTCATACCTCAGTATGCTTCTTTCCTACATGATATAGTGCATTGTTTATCATTATCACGATAGTTTAAGAGGTCTAGAAATGCAATTTCCTGTGAGTTTTCCTGCAAAGTGAATTTCAGTTCACATTTCTCTTGTTCATCTATTTGTGAACAGTCAATGATTGGACATATCTAGCTCAGATGAGTACAATGGTGTAGATGTACCAATGTCAGAGATGTAAATTTTTTTTAGTAGGGATCAATGGCATAAATTAAACCTTTCTTCAAGGCTTGCAATATAAACATTTGCAAGGCTAAGTGCCCCAAAGTTGCCCCATAGTCACTCACTTTTTTATGGGAATAGGAACTGCTTTTGAACAGGAAGGCGTTTTGAAATAAGGTCAACATAATAATTTCCACAATAGATACTGATGTAAATAGGGTGAGGAGGCTGACTTTTATTGAGATGCTTGTGCGTATTGTTTAATCCTTAGGGATGCACCCAAAAAGCTTGGTAATGTCAAACTTTATCAAATGATTCAAAGTAGGATTGAAGTCTGTCCCTCAATACATCCTGTGTTTCTCCCAGATACGCAAGTGTTTTCTGGGCCATGGACACTAAAATCGACCCATATCCAAAACAATAGCATTTCCAGGCATCCTTATGAAATTTAAAAAGGCTGCAGAAAGTGTGGGTTTAGGGCGTATATAAATTAGATATTCCCTTTATCGATGACTGAAATAGTCCTTAGATCTTGCCTTTTCTGTGCTTTCTTGAGTTATGGATTGAAATATGGATTGAATTCTCATTGTTGGCTCCCCTGTCAGGGTTTTGTATTGTGTGTGTTTATGTAACACTAATTTAGCATCACATTGGGCCTCATTACAATCTTGCAGGTATCCTGGAGGTAAACCCATCAGGATATCAGCAAAGGCTGCCACCGTTTCTGGCACTCAGTCAGCCAGCTTTGCTGCTGGATTTCGAGTTCCAGAAGGGCAGAATAAATCCCCATTCATGAAGTCCTATAGGACTCCATTAGGGGATTTGCTGTGATTACCGGTGTCAGTATGAGGACTTGGTTTGCAGGTAGGGCACCTGGTTTACCTCCAGCGTTTATCTGGAGGTAAGCCAAGGTGCCCCACCTTCAGGCAGTGCGGTAAAGTGCTGGTATCTGCGAACACAGGCACTTTTTTACCAGACCACACGACTTGGAATGAGGCCCATTGTTTCTTAGAAAAAGCACTTTACCTGCTTATCGTCAGGTTTTTTTTATAGTTACATCACCTTTCAATTGCAGCTGTTTAAGTACTGTTTTCTCAGCATCACTGCGTGTTAGAGGGAGGGTTACAAATATAATAAAATCCACAGGCATTCATGCATCTGGGGAATAATAATAGACTTGGGCGTAAGCCCCATCTTGTCAATGGGGATTTTTTAAATTGTTATTGAAAGAAAAAGATGATAATCATATAACACAGAGAAAACAACTCATTACAAGCTCAGCATCAAGATATTGCTTTATACGTGTGATCATGATTGAAAGAGCCTTTGAAAGGACCTCCATTTCTGTCAGAGTTAGAGTATGTTCTGACAATGGTGATTAACTCAGATATGCCTTGTGTCTGTTCCAGAAGACTTCCAGGGGAACCCTGATCCGTGTAACTGGATTCCTGTTTGCAGTTCCAGGCCCTACCTTGTCTCAAAATGTCACAAGTGATTGAGCACCTCTGTTTTATAGGCCACTGTGATTGTGATCAGACCAGTGTTTTTTTTTTTCCGACTGCTCTGATCACCCACATTTTTCTGCCCTGTTTTGAAAAGGTTCATATTGGATTCAAGTTTCAAATCAGGGACTGGGGATATAGTCTGCTTCTAAGTATGGATGAATGGTCATTTTATAAATTACTTGATGCCTTCTTGTAAGTTTGTTCCCTTTATTTTTTGTAAAAGTGACTTTTTGTGGTCCTCAATTTGTTGAGCAACATTTGCCAATTTGAGAGCTGGATCAGTTGTAGTGTTATTAAATGTGTTCTTAGCATCCTGAATCTCACCTGAAACCTTTAAACAAAGTTATGAAGCTGAAATAGTAATACCAAGATGTATTTGTTATATTTTCCAGCAATGCAGCTAAATTGTTTTCTATATCATTTAAAATAAGGCATACTTAATTATGACCATAAAGTATTATTTGAAATAGGCTTACTGTAAGGTATTCACACGGACAATGGTGGTGCAATTCTGTATGAAATTGTTTATGAAATTGTTTATTTTGTATGTCATACATCATCGATTATTTTAGTATTTGCTATTTGCACTCCACAAATATTGTCAAACAATGTGGGTCCCCTTTGATTTCCAAGGTATGGTTCTACTGAAAAGGTCAGGGTAATCAGCTTATGCAATGCTATGCAACTTAAACTATTCAAAGGGAGATCTATGAGTAGTCATCCAAGTCTAACTTGAGTTACAGGATATTGGCTCTTAGGAGTACATTACATAGGCATAGTGTACATTCCGCTTTGCAGTTATGACCAACCCCACATGGAAATGGGACAGAAAAAGAAACACAACTAAAGCATTTCTCAAATAACATTCAGTGTAGGACAATGAGAAAAATCAATGTTGCATTATTTATGAATATATTTTTAAAATATATCAAAAACACATTTGTATGCACAATCATTAATATTCTAGAGAAACTTCAATATGAGATAATCAGGAAAAAGTTGAGATAAAAGCTTATATTTTTATATGCAGGAGAGTCTTACATGCAGGGGTCATCATTTTGTGACAGCCCAAAATTCCTGGGGCCTGCCAAGTAGTGAATACACAATAATCAATAAATCAACATAACATTTATTCGGTTCAGAGCCATAAAGTAGATGCATCAGTAAAATTATTTCTAAAAAACAAGATTATACAACATTATAATTCATCACATAATGCACGTACAATATATACAATTGCTTAAGAACAATACTAGCCAGAGTATGATCAAATTCAATTCATCATATCCATCTAAATAATCAATTCATCATATCCATCTAAATAATCAATTCATAATATCCATCTAAATACTTATAAGACAAGCAATCATCAAAACCTGTTGGGGGGGGGGGAAATACATGCAACCGCCAGGGATAGGCTTTCCATTGATTACGACATAGGTTCCAGCATGAAAGGAAGCAAGCAAACATATCCCATGGTACACTTTGGGCCTCAAAAGCGAAGCACGATGTATATATTTTGCCACTCTATGCACTTCATCTTGTTTTTCAGATCTCTTAAATAATTCCACGGCCACAACAGTGGTACGAAGGCCTGAAGTTCTTAGAAGAGGGTTTAGGTATAGGGTTCTCATGCCTGGGGTTTTAGGACAGAGAAACAGCCAGTCGATGACTGTCTCTTCACAAGTGCTACAGAGAGGGCATATACCCAAGTTCCCTGACCCCCATGATGCAGTAAATTTAGCCACCTTCATTGTGCCCTACTTGAACTTAGTGTACACAGCACAAGCAAATGGGGTGAGAGGGTTTATCAGATCCAAATTTGTTCAAACCCAAAATCAAGTTTTATTCTTACATTCTTACACAGGCTACACTGGCAGGTATACCCATGCTTTGCACAGCAATGCCTAATTCAAACCTAGTTTGAATCTTATTTAATAAACCAAACCAATACTTCCGTGTAGACAATATTGCGAGTCTTTCCTATAAGAGTTAGTGTGAACAAATTGTCTTTGTTTGTAACTCCGGACCAAGCGACATAAAGCTGACCATGAGAAATGCATGAATCCCATAAATCGATTCCAGCTACAGCTTGAGTTGGAGCGTTGAGATTGCACAGCAACATTATTGGTGTCCAGGTCTACAGCCAAGGCAGCAGCAACTTCAACATAAGAGCTGTATGTGTAGGGTTGAATCTTGTAAACTTGAACTGCCGTGTATGGTTGAAGCATGTAAGCAACGTACTGTTGAGATGGCATAGATTCATCAATTTCCATGCAAAATGATGTTTCTGTAATTATTATGAGAGATTTGCCATGATGTGATGAACAACGTCATTGCAGACACTATTGAAGAGAAATTCACATGTTCCTGTCACCTGCATTACTACAAAAGAACCATTTTGTGTCATCCGGATGACTGATAGTGTTGAAAGTTTAGAAACAATGAACTGCTGAAGTTTTCATGACCTGATGAACTTTAGGAACAATAAACGTAGAGCTACGTCAGAACTACATTGCAAAGAGACATATGGCAGGCGTTATCATTGCAGATTGTTTAAAATAAAATCTGAAAAACGTATATTTTAGACATGTTACTTTGTCTGCACCATGGAACCTACCCACATGCCAAATGTCGGGTTTGTAGCATGATGGGAAGTATGCTGAACATTTTAAACAGAAACACACATATATCCAAGTATTGCAGATGGCTTAAAAAAATGCTTAAAAAAACCTGAAAAATGTATATGTTATACTTTTTACATTGTCCACAAAATGGAACCAACCCACATGCCAAATTTCAGGTTTGTAGAATGTTGGGAAGTATGCTGAACATTTGGAACAGGCACACACACATATCCCCAATTTTCCCTCATATATATATATATATATATATATATAGAGAGAGAGAGAGAGAGAGAGAGAGAGAGAGAGAGAGAGAGATCACTGTTTACCAGCTAGAGTTTTCTATATGGCACCACCATACTCTCTTTTTAACAATGTTTGCTTCTTTTACTTTTTTTAATGCCTTTGCATTGGGCACGCTAGCTTTTGTGGCAGTCTCAATTTGAGCTAAAGGTGTATTTATGTGTATAGTTCTATTTGCCAGCAATAGCTGTTCCTTCTGAATGATTATATGAACTGATGCCAGAATTCTCTCCTCAGGTGCAAATCTTAATCTCCAACCAACAGGTTAATCTCTAAGTCTTTGTCTGTGTCTCTGTCTTGCAAAGGCCCATTTTGAGTCATTAATACACATGGTGCAGAATGTGAGTGTGTTCTGGCAACCAGTGAGCTGCTTTGAAATACAGTTTTATCAAAGCATACAATGGTTTCACTCAGCAAAATTAGACACATACAATCTGCCAAAATTCAAAAGCCCTAAAATTGCCTGCAATTGCCTAAGTATGTTAGGCAGCCTTATGCTGGCACACTTCTCAAGAAAATTTGCTGAAAAGCCTCTGCCCTCTTCTGAAAGAGTGAATCCTAAGAAGGTAACCTAACTAAGAGCTATTCCTGATTTCTTGAAGTTAATCAGGTACCCTTTTGCAGACAATGTGCAAATGAGCACGTATAGATGTTGCAAGTGTTCAGAGAGATTCTCATGGGTGATGTAAATATTGTCTGGATATTGTCAACAAATACGAATGTCTGCGAGCAAACTCTGTATTCTGCCTGAGAATGTGCCAGGTGAATTCATATACCCCTGCATTATTCTACTAGTGAATTGGAAATACATTCCCTTAAAAGTGAAGAGTCAGAAGCGGATGGGTGAGAAGGTGTGTCTCACGATTTCACAGTGCGGCTTGACTCTGTTCCTGTTCAAGTTCCCATTCGAGTTTGAGTCTAATCTGCTAGGATCTGCTAGGACTTTTCCTCTAACTGTTGAGAGGAAGGTGAGGAAGACGAGAGGAGTTGAGGAGGTTTTCGGTGCCGGAGGCGGTGGTGCCTCAGAGGCGGTGGTGCCTCAGAGGCATGAGAGCCGCTTTCAGTGGGCTGCGGAGTTGCTGAGTTCCTGGGAACCCATCTTGAGTGTTTTGGAGCACTGCAAGCAGATACCGACCCGTATAACAACTCTGTTTGTATCTGCAGTCCCGCTGAGTCATTGGTAAAATCTTCCGTAGTGTACAAGCATTCAGAGGAATCTTTGGAATTTAACATGCTGTGCTACGTATTGTGTGCAGCACGGACTGTAGGAAACAAGCACCAAGTAGTTTGCAAGGTGAGGTGGAGGCTGTGCTGGGCTGTGTCGCGGTTGCACACAACACAGTGTACCTTTATCTGCGTACCTCCATCTGAAAGTGTGACAGGATTGCATATAACAAGGAATTGCGTGTGTAACGTGGGCTGCTAAAAAAAAATAATGAATGGTCCAGCTGTTTACATCTGTACACAGGAGCTGAGACCCAAACCACTTTATCGCCAACTGAAACTACGGAAACAGACATGGATCATGAAATGGTCTCAAGGAGGACTGAAAACCAGGACCCCCAAAAGGAGATGAGTGAACTGGGCCTTAACCATTCATGCCTGGTAAACTCCGTAAATGTGGTCATTGCGACGGGCACCACAACCTATATGGAAGCACACGATATGGGCCCGATTTCCAATAACACTGTGGCTTCATCATCCCATGATTTGTCGGTACGTATTACCCCGACCAACACTATGATGGATTATTCCAACGGTGCACCGCAAGAAGAGGGAGGCGAGGGCAGTATAAATACAACTCTGCCTCCTGCCCTTCAGTGTGCACCTTTGGAAAGATGTGACTTTGAACTCTATACCGGCAACTTTGTGGATAACCCATTTCGTGAATTTTCACGATCTAGACCACAAGGAAGGATCGACTGCATCTTCAGAACAAACTAATTGGGATTCAATTGGAACTAATCCAGCCGTGATTGTGAAGATTATCCATAGATCCATGACCGCACGAGCCCCGGGGCCTGACAGTTTAAGTAATGCCATCTTCTATTGATTCTATTTACTTACATTGTCAAAACCCAGAAGATTCCAAGTTCCTGGAAAACTATAATCATTATTCCGGTTTTTAAAAAGGGAATTCAGTCGCTCTGTTAGATGTCCCTGGGAAGATCTTTGCTTCTTTAATTCTGAAGTCACTATTCAACTGGTCCATGACATTAGGACACAGCGACATATGGCAGTCGGGATTCGTCAAGGAGCTGGGTATGATTCTAAACATCTTTATTATAAATCTTCTAAAAGTAAGAAGGGAAAAAAAACAAGGATAAGAAGATTTATATTGCGTTCATTGATTTGACGCAAGGGTTTGATACACGTCTGATGCTATGGAAGAAGTTACATTGGTGGGGTTTCCCAAATAACTGATTGGCTCCAATTAAAGACCTATATTCAGACACATCATTAAAAGTAAGACTCAACACAGCAGGCCTCCTAACTAAAGCTGTGCATACAAACAAGGGCCTAAAACAAGGTTGCCTGTTGCCTCCAGAACTTCTCAATCTCTACATTTCCGATGTGGATCAAGCCTTCACGGACATCAGATGTTTTCCGACACTCATAGCTACTATCAAAATCGGAAGACTTCTCTATGCTGATGATGTGGTCCTAATGGATCAGACCCCGGTGGGTCTGCAGAGGCAATTGGAAGCCCTACACTCTTACATCAAGGCAAACAGGCTCTTGATAAACCTCATAAAAATCAAGCATACTGCCTCTTGGTCACCAGAAAGGTCCACAAGGAAAGGAAATTGATGAAATGGCACCTGTCGGGTGTAAAAATACCAGTTGTGAAGTCTTTCACTTATATGAGAATTTGTTTCAACTCCAGCTCTACTGATGCTCCCAGATATGAGTTGCTGATCAGGAAAGCACAGAATCTTGCTGGTGAAGGGAATATACATCTCAAGAGGTATTACAGCTTCTCTATGATCCCATTAATTGCATAGTATAGATCTAAAGTAACACTAATTCTAATGTATGGTTCCGAAACCTTCCTCAATTTCAAAATTGGAAATTGGTCAAGAATTGAGGGAGTGTTTTGGAAGAAGGTACTGGGGAACCCGAAAAAGTACACAAATACAAGCAGTCCTCATGGAACTAGCCCTCGCCTCCCTCCAGGCAATTGCCATGTGGAAGTCCTTGTTGCTTCTAAGGAAATGCATTGAAGAGGCCCCAAAATGTGGTTTCGTGTGTTTGAAAAAGTCTTTATTTGAACAAAAAGAGCCTGCGGTGATAGAATGGGAAACAAACTGTAAACAACTATTATCGACATTGCGGGAATGTGAACAAACCCTTATCAGTAACTCTGACAAGATTAAAAGAAAATTGTACATCTGGGATTGGATTTGCACACAAGAAGAAAGACAGAAATACAAATCCTATGGGAGACCATTTGAAGAAAGCCGTAGTTTAAATACCATCCCGAAATATCTGCAATATTTTCCAAATTGGTTTTTCATAGATCAATTTCTGAAATTTCGTCTAAACCTATTCCTCACCAAGGAATTCTGAAGGCAATTTGTTGGCATGCAGATTGTGTCATGCAAGGGGATTCACAGAAACTTTAAAGCATCTCGTAACGGACTGTCCAGCAGTTGACCATCAGAGAACAAACTTAATGACCGAAGTGATCAACAAATACGGCCATAGGCCAAAATAACAATGATGGGAAATTCTGTTGTCAGGAGAAAGAATAGCCATAAAGTTGGCATTAGTCAAACTTTTAATTGTTATTTTGTAAAGGATTGCTACACCAAAAGTGTTGGACTAATATACGAAAGGTGCTTTCTTTTTTTTTCTTATTTTAAAGGTGTCTGTAAGTATGTGTGATGAAAGGATTTCGATTTGTCTAACCATGTAATAACAATAAAAAATAAAAATAAAATAAAATAAAAATAAATGAATGCAGTGTATTTCTGGCTTTCTACACTTAAAGGTTGGGTGAAATACCCATTGGCCAGATCAAGGTTTGTTTTGTATTTGCATTTGCTAGTAGTCCAGAACTGTGGTGGTTTTGGACTGCCTCTGTCTTGCAATGTGCATTCAAAATTCTAAAATCTACAATAAAATATTAATTAGGATTAGGTGTAAAATGCGCAGCCCTGAACTGTTTTGTGGGCTTGCTTGCTTTATAATTACCCCCTGGCCCATGATTTGGTCGACTATGGTTTGCATGTGGGTAACTGCTTGTGGCTCAACTGGATACTGCCTATGTGGTGAGGTGGTTTCAGTACTGGAATCACATGCACTGGACATTCCAGATCATGTCCTACATGATTTTTAAACAGCGGCACTGCTGCCAGCATTGCCCAGTTTCTTGCATATTTTTTTACTACTTCCCCAATCACTTCTTTGGAAAAGGCAGTCATCACTACCTCTTCACCTCTCGGTACTTGTCTCACATACAATGGTGGCCATTATTTGCTAATGTCTGGCCAGTGTGTGCAGTTATTTTTGCATTTCTATGTGGCTTTGTGTGCTCCAACAGTGCTTTGTGGCTACATTCAAATATGGAAATATCAGTCCCATAGTGTAACAGGACCTCTACCCAATCAGTGTGTTGCTTAGTCTTGGGAACATTTTGATGAGTCAGTGGACTCTGCATTCTGTGAAACTTGCAGGGCTTCTGTGTGTTTTTTTTTCAACTTTCACATCCTTCCCCTCAGTTTAAGAATGGTTGACATCCTTGCCTGTGAGGAAGCAGATGAACCCTCATTGGTGCAATACTTTTGTGGACATTTCATGTGTTTTCTGTCTCTGAAATCATACTCAGTTGGTCTAAAATGGAACTGCCCCTTAGGCTTATCCCAAGATTGTCTACCCCTGTGAATGCCTTGCCACTGTGGGGCATCCCTATCTCCTGTACCTTACTCATTCTTTGGCTCATGTTCTGGATACTTTTCTTCCTCTATTTGCGAAAGTTGTCACCTCGATGGTTTACCACCCTTTTTACCTTGAAACAATCTCGTCCTTTCGAGGGTTTCCCTTCATGGTGTGTCTCCTTGTCTGGCTTCCCATCTCTGTTAGATGCTTTCTGTGCCTCTGCAGGTCTCCTGCCTAAGTTATCCCTGCACAGCGATTGATAAGTGGATATCAATATATCCCCAAATTGCTCTCTTTTTTCTTGCTCATTTAATTGGGACAATGTTCTATGAACGTCTAACCTTACAGGCTCTCCTTTCAATAAGGGTAGAAATATGCTCTCAACCATTTGATTATTATTAGATGCTATGGACAAGCCTAAATCCATGGCAGCAGGAGGACCCTTTCTTCCCATAATGTCTGCCAATATCAATGCTAGTGATGTGATAGATGGCGTGCCTAACAGCTGTAAATAAAGCCAGCTATAATTTGAGATCCAAGTGTCACAGCTCGCTAAAGTCGGTTTGCAGCCAGAGGGAAGGAACATGGCTAGTGCCCTGTGCTGATGCTGTGGTTTAACTTGGGAATAGGTGGCCTGCAGCTGTCCTAGATTCTCTGAATACCACTTGGGTATGTCTTCATTTCTGGAAGGGCAAGACCCTAATATAATTCTCAATGTCTTTGGCTGCACTCCTCCTGAGTCTATCTGTCCTTGTGGCTGCTGAGCAGGTACTAAGCCTTGCTTTGCAGCATACTGCATTGCAAGGTTACGCACAATGTCAAAATGTGTAGCTAGTAATTTATAGTCTGTTTATAAAAAGGGGCCTTTGCGGTTTGGATGAAACCGGGCTATAAATTCTAGTGATAGGTTGGGTGTTGCTAACGGTCCATACCTGGCATTTGTTTGAGGATGAACTAGATTACCTACAAACCAGTTGACATGATTTGTATGTGTTAAAGCCAATTCAGGAAACTGGTAGGGGAGATATTGGATGGCGATTAAATCTCCCCTTATCAGGAGAGTTGCATACACGTTATTTGTCTTGTTAGCGTGGGTAAAGAGCGATACAGTCGGTAACCCACCTAGATGGGCTATTGCTACTGTGAAGTTGGTATTAATTCCCTGACAGTGAGATGGTCTAAGCCACTGAAACAGCACCATTTTCCAATGGATGGGGATATTGATTTCCTGATGGGCCCTCTTCTGTACCCACCTAACCTCTCTTGATTAAAAAAAGCTTTTTAGAAAAAATATTTTTGTTCGGTTAGGTTATTTTACGATTAGTAATGCTATGGTCATCTCTAAGACATCCCATCTGCCGAGGTGCCACTTGACAAGATTGCCTATAATTTAGGCTTGCCCACAAGCCCCTTAGCACCACCAGGCTGTGAAAATGAACACGTGATCATCAGTTGTTTCGTGCCTACATTCACCCTAGGCTTGTCTCAGCGCTACTAGACAGGCCTGCTTAGGTTTGTGTGTCTATCAGCATGCTTAACCATATACAGTCAGTAATTGTGAAGTTCTTGACTCAAACAGATACCACTCTAAGACATTACTCTGAATTATACACTTTACACAGGAGTTATCATGTTAATATATTTAATATGACACCCTACCTTCTACGGGTTCTTATTCACATCATTGTAGGAGGTTTTGTCTCTCGGGGTAAAATCTGGATTTGGGGGTATGTTCTTACCATGGTAATGCTGCAGTAATTTTGTGGTAACATGGCCTTATCGTTAGGAGCAGTTCAGCATTACCCTATTTTGGTGATATATAGTATTAGCTTATGTTGGCAGTAATTTCTAGTGAGATCGTATTTTGGTGGTATTTTAGAATTATCTTATTTTTGTGGTGTAGTGGTGAGAATGTTTTTTATACTACCACCCTATCATAGAACAAACACTCCCTCATTACAATTGTGATCCACCTTTGGCTGACTGTAGATATTCCATGGACCTACCACACCTTTAGTGAACCCAGTGAGTTTATTCAGAATGCCACTTATTGCATGCAATTCATGTTACTGACTTATTTACATTCAGTAACCTACGTGCCTTGGGGCACCACTTTCTCTTCAGCAGGCAGAGAAAGTGCATCCATACACACACAGAACCTTCCATCTTGCTTATTTGTATATATTTACTCTTGTCCTAACCTTGTTCCATGTGGTAAATGAGGTAGCAAAATTCTTTACCGCAGTTATATGACACTAGGATCACCAATTGACTTTTCACCTAACACAGTAATCATGAGAGACATAAAATAAAACCCCAAAGAATTGCACCAGCTTTGCCTTTTGTTATAATATTGGTCTTTGTTATACACATTCCAGAATGTTACAATTAAACATATGCTTAGCAACAGCAAGCACAACCTAGTCCTCTAGAAGATAAACACAGAAAAGAGAACAAGTACATGGCAACACGAAAAATCCTGATTCATTTATTTGTCTTTTCTTTTAAACAATTGTACATGGAAAGGAATACAAATAAAGCATTTCATGTTACAATTCAGCACCCTGAGCTAATCTGATCACATGTCAGCCACCCACGTACTCCTCAATTACATAACTTACAAATGTATTTGAAGTCTGCTTCTATGTTCCGTCTGCTTGTCTTGCTGCCAGGGTTTATCTTCGTGACCTCACAGCTCACGGGCACAGCCTTTGGAATTCCTTCTACTTCGATGCCAGCAACCCGACCCCTTTCTGCATGGTTTGCCAGCTGTTTTCAAAGCTGCATTCCCAGAGCCCCTTCCAGGAAGACACAGACAGCTTTAGAGTCTCTGGAAGCACTGCCTTCTCTCCCCAGCTCAGCTGATTAAAAAAACTCCGGCTGTCTGTCAAACTCAGATCAGCCTTCTCTGACCTCAACCCTACCACCTCTTGATTCTCACCAATCATATTACAAGAATTTGTATGATTGAAGTAATTTCCTGCGAGGACAATGGAAGCTCTCAGACTGCATACAAAAAAACTTGAACATATCAAACAGCCTTTCCTTTTTTTTTATCGTGCATCTCCTCATGGAAAAACACAAACTGAAATCACTTTCAAACTGTGCCTACCGAAATGCATTATAAAGTTAATTGGGACAGTTAATAGGTTAGCAGAATTTTTTATTAGTTATTAGTTTTTTATATATCTCCAATGCAGTTCCACACAGATATAAAAGCATCCAAGTTGTAAATATGCACGCTTCTTCATCTTAAAATGACTGCCCCTTTACAGAACGCTTTTAACAATAGTGCTTGCTGATATGCTGCTAGAAAGCTGTCCATTGCATCCATTTTGAAAAAGCTGCATCTACATACTGAACAATGAAGCTCCCACTTTTTCGTCCCTTTGAATCTGTACACATGTGCTGTTGTTTGCACAAATATTTCATGCATGAATATATCCCTACATCACACAAGCTAACGCAAAATCAAATATAACATAACATCACACCAGACAACAAGATTGCCATGTGGATAAAGAGCATGTTTGAATAGGCAAATAGAACAAGTGATCGTTTCAGTTTCACAGCATGTGTGAACTTTGTGCCTCAAGGAGATATGCTCTACTACACTAAGCTATGCTACACAACTTCAGTCTAAATGTGCCTAGCAAGTCCCCACCTCGCGTTTAGAGCAGGATGTGCTTCAAATGAAACAGTGCCTTCTGAGGTATAACAAGTCCTGCTTCGTTGCTTTGTTGGGCCCAGCTTTCTCTTTCCTGCTGCTGCTCTGCCCAGGCCTCTGCTCTGGGCTCTTCCCCAGCTCCGCTGACCTCGATGGATGTTTAGTCTGATGCTCAATGGGCAAATTCCCCCCCATTTGTGCTTGCACCTTATATGTAAGAAGGGACATTGTCTTCCTGCCCTTGTGCACGTTATATTTGCTATCTGGAAGGTTGTCGTACCAAAGCTGGTTTGTACAGCTTTGGTACGACATCAATGAAGCGACACCTAAAGTCATTGCACAGTGGGGCTATTCGCAAGGTTGTACCTTGTGATAAACATAGTAGGTTGAGTTCCACTACAACATCCTCTGTTTCCGCTCCTTTCACCACAAGAGACACTCCTGTGGTACAGCGCATCCCTCCAGCTGCCTCACAGTCCATTCATGATGCTGTTGACCCTTACCATTCGAGGGTCACAATATTGTGTATGTACTGCGACGCAGTACTCCGCAGGGGGGAGAACCTTCGGAGTGCTTTCGAGACTGCGGTCAAGGAGCATGAGAAGGTCTGCTACGGCCCACATTACATCTTCCTCTCTCTACTTCCCTTTCTTATCCCCGTGGTTGGTGTCCCTTCCTTACCCTCCTTTCCCCTCCTTTCCTTGTGTGTCGTGTTTTTAAAAATCAAACAAATATAAAACAACAAAAAACCAAAGAAAAGACTCTTTTCAGAGCTGCCTTTCACAGTTTAAAAATAGAAGTAACAAATAAAGAGTGCTGGGCCCTGTGCATTATTTAAAAGTCTGCGGACAGTTCGCAGACATTTATTTTTTGGGGTGCTGCCCTATCAAAACCATTGCACTTTTCTCTGGGAGGAAGTGGTGGCTCTGCAAAGAGCCTTTTGGTGGTGTTTTTTTGTGTTTGAAAAACTTCAAATGGTGAACACCTACTGCAAAATGGATTGCTGTAATTCCAAAAAAGGTCGCAATGCACTTTGTAAATTTCTCAGAAAAATCTGATTGCCAGCATAAGTAAAATGGACTCCATCTCTGCGAAAAATGTATGTGCTACGAAACATATTTTCATTGTGAAAAGAGGACATGCCAACATCTCTTAAAAAGGCACAAACAGCCTTATTGACATTGCGCCTCGCTTTCTCCATTTGTGGACCAAATGAAGAAGAGCGCAGCCACATTTGTCTCTGTGCAATACGAGAATAAATTACTTGGGAATTTGGAAACATGTCCATGACCTTCCCAAGCCCTTCTTTCATTTCAAATTTCAAAGAAATTCAAGACACATGTCCTAAACTGTTCCCTCCACAATGAATTATAATTATGTCTGGATGATGCTGTGTCTCCAAAGGAGCACAGAGAGGTACTAAGTCCAGCCACTTCATTCCACGCACTCCATGCCAGTGGCCTTCCACATGAGGGAATCCAAGATGTGCAGCTACTCCATAGCGTTCTGCATGCTCGTCCAACCAATGTATCCATGAGTCTCCCAAAATCCAGATAATATGTTTGCTGAAACACACAGCCATAGCTATCTGTTCTTCTCTTAGGACAAAGACTTTCTGACAAACTCTCTCCTTGCACAACAGACCCAGTAAACTTTATAGACCAATCCCTTGCTCTACTCATTCGCATTTGCATGCCTCTCCACCCCAAAATCCCTGTATGTAATACGCGATGTCCGCGGACACATTGAAAATCTGAGCGTGGTGAATTTAAATTTTAATAGTGTGCCCCATTTCCCCTTTGAGGTTGGCTCTGTAAAGAGCCATTTTTTTTTTGCAGATGCTTGACAGACACCTGTTATTTTGTATTTGTTTTTTTTGTTTTTTTCCTTACTTTACTCCTAAAATCTTCACATAAACTTCTCCAAAGCAATCTTTACATTCCAAAACAGCTTTGCATTTCCCATAAGAGATAAAGAAATGCCATCTTCTTTAAAATAAACAGCATTACTGGAATCAATATTCTCATTATTACAGAAAGTACAAACTTTGGCATTTCGAAGGATGTTCATTATAGCTTGAACCAAGAGTTCCAAATCTGCTAACAAAGTCGGGGCACTGGCATGGACCAAATGGACATCACCACAGTGCAAAACTACCACATGGGGACTGTTCATCCTGCCCATATCTTCACAAACTTGTACCATTCCCTGTACATTGCAATCAGGCACAGTGCTCCACACCACCTCCACTTCTTTAACATCAGAATTGTTTGCCCATGCCTGCATTGAGCATACTGCTGTAAACCATGCACAAACGTATCTCCAAGCACCAACACCCTGACTTTCTCCACCTCTGCCATCTTCACTACACACAGCCTCTTTCAACACAAATCCACATCCTCAACACCTGATTTGCTAATCCCTACAGTCCCCTTTCTATGCTGGATTTGCTGGAAAACCCCAGATGTGGCACGCCCTGTCCACGGACAGCCGCTGTGTCCGCGGACCGTGTAACTCATAGACAGCCCTTCTACCCTTTCCATTTCACTCTCTGTGCCATTCCCTCATTGGATACAGCTAAGCAGACACACAACCATCCACCAATCACATCCAAGACCTCTACATCTAACTCCATCATCAGAGATCAGCACTTCAAATGTAATGTTGATCACTCTGAATACAACTCTCATATCAATGGAAAGCACCTACTACAAAAACTACTTTACAAGATTTCTACTTGCAATCCACATGCATGAATACAAACTACAGATATGCATATTTTATACAACTCTTATAAATGCATAGAAACAGAGTAACTGCTACTTAACCTGTAAAACCTATAACATTAACTTACTATTATTTTTCCCATCTGCTATAATCAACTGTCACTTCCAAACCTGTGTGTTATCTAAATTCTTTTTTACACACACAACTATCTAAAAAAATACAATATTAATAATATTAAAAGATGGGTGGAATAACAGTATAATTGTAGAAAAACACTTAGTAGTGTATTATAAAATTACACACAGCCAGGATAAGTTTATGCATCTTTATACACTCACACAGATAGACACTATAATTGAAAAGCTCTCAGGTGAAATAACACCACTGTCTGTACATCACATCCTTCTGCTTTATTACCCACACCTTCACAAAAGCATACATTCTATGCTTCGCTATACAGTTTCTGCCATTTACCTTATAAAAGTTTTAAAATACGTATACCATTATTTTTTCTATTTGCTAACATCCAATAACAAGCCTTAAGAAAACAAGTGAGTTTCATACGCTTAGTATTATACTCATTTGCAAAGCATATTGAACTAACATATTGGGCCTCATTACACGGACGGCGGTAAGGGTTAACGGTCACCGTTAATGGCAACGGTGACCGTTAACCCTTACCGCCGTACTACGAGGTCCCTTTGCGGGTTGGAGGATTTAACGCCTGCTTCTTGCAGGCGTTAAAATCCAACCTGCTAAGGGACCTCGGAGCTAATTACGGCACCGCAAAATTGCGGTGGCGTAATTAGCGCCTTCCCCATTTCCATAGAGCCCTATGGGGCAGAAATGGGAATGGGGAAGGGCAATGGCGGAAAGGGGATTTACCGCCCCTCCAACCTTGGAATGGGGCGGTAAATCCCCTTTCCGCCAAGGCGGTGCAGGTATTTTACCGGCATGAGCCATGGAGCTAATAGCGCTATGGCTCACCGCCTACCGTGTAATGAGGCCCATTGTAAGTAAAATATAAACAGGCCGATTCATGGAATTAATGTGCGCTGAAAATTTCCACGCAAGCGTGCGAAAGCGTGCGAAAGTGTGCGAATCGCAGCGCAAGTGCGAAAATCGCAGCGAAACCCACGCACAGCGATTCATGGAAGTCTGTGCGCGTGTAAATCCATGGATGAGCGCTAAAATCCTGCGTGGCGCACGCTTGTGCACACGTCTTCAAACAGCGTGCATTATGCGCACAGCGAAAGCGCACACAACAAAAGTAGGCGTAACACGGGGCGTAACACGTGGAATGGGGAACAACGCGTGAAAATGTGGGCGTCACGGCGGAAGTACAGGAGGCAAATGTGCGGAACGCCAACACACGCGCCCACAACACGTATTCATGGAATCGAACGGGGCTAACATGTGCGCCAAAAAAGACGCGCTAATCCGGAAACACATACGCCAGCAGGAAGCAGGCGTACGTCGACGCACGCAGCATAAAAGTGCGCGCAAACAACAAACATGCTCAGACGCTAAGAAGAATATACCGTTCCTCGCAGCAGTGGTCGTGGGATACCGCAGGAGGAGGAGGAGTATAGTCAGGGCCAGAATGTTTACACCCAGAACCAGCCTTTTTGGGATGCCCGATGACCAGGTGTATGGGAGGTACAGGTTTCCAGTTCACTACTCATACTCGACCTGGTGAGTGAGTGGGAGGATGACCTCACATCACCCACCCTGTGCTCCCAAGCACTGAGCCCCTTGGAAAAGGTGCTCAATGTACTGCACTTCTTGGTCACTGGTTCATTTCAGCAGACAAGTGCCATAGTGAGGGGGGGTGTCACAGGCCACGCAGTCATGCTGCCTGCACCAGGTGTTGGCCATGACTGCACGCCCATCAGTCCGCAGGCCCATATACCTGCCCAAAACACCTGCAGAAAGGCAGGCTGTCGTCCAGGATTTTTATGGAGTGGCACACTTCCCCAAAGTGCTAGGTGCCATTGACTGCACCCATGTGGCTCTACATCCTCCCAGGGCAATTGAGCACATCTACAGAAACCGCAAGCACTGGCATTCCATCAACGTGCAGGTAGTATGTGATGCCAAGGGAATCATCACCTCAGTGTATGCCAACTATCCAGGATCCAGCCATGACAGTTTCATTTACAGAATGTCAACCCTAAACCGGGACCTAGAAGCTGGGCGGCATGGAGATACATGGCTGCTTGGTGAGTATAAATGCCCCTGCACATGCATGCATGTCAGATACTGAGTAATGTCACAACCCCACTAATAATACCCATCATCATCCCCCAGGGGACAGTGCCTACCCTCTGAGCACCCACATGATGATGCCAATTCGGAACCCCACCACACCACCTGAGGTAAGATACAACACAGCCCATATTGCAACCCGGGGCATAGTGGAACACACATTCTGAGTGCTCAAGTCACGCTTTCGCTCCCTTGACCGCTCTTGTGGGCAGCTGCTATACACGCCCCCAGTAGTGTGCAGGATCATAGTGGCAGCATGTGTCCTGCACAACGTTGCAACACGCCAGGGCCTGCCGGTGGACATGGTGGTGACACCCCCACCCCCAACCACAAGCACGGGTGCTGCGCATGGGAGGGGAAAGGGCATGTGGTGAGGCAGCCCGTACGCAGCTGGTGGCTAATTACTTCACCTAAAATCACACCCCTGTGGAGTGCACACAGCCCTGGCACATACCAGCTGACAATCAATGATGATGACATAAGGGACAGTCAACTGTCACAACCATACCACCCTGAGATTGGTCACCTGGAAGTGTTACATTGTGTGCATCCCTACCTACCCAAAGACAACCAATGCTGTGTCACAAAAAGACACACATTTATGCTGCATGAATGACTACGCTAAGGGCCTTTCCTCGAATTACATGCAGACGTGCAAGATTTTCACGTGCCAAATCACTCCGTATCAAGCTGGCCACGAAACAACACACGGAAGACCACACTCCTGCCCAGAAGGCCGAATTACTGCCTTCCAGAGCCCCGAGCATGCTCCCACATGCCATCTGCTGCTGCCTGCCTGCTGCCAACGTGCCCTGCTATTTGGTGCCTGCACGTCAGCCAGGGTTCCAGTTGCTGTGTCCACCCCTGCTGGAACAGAAGACTCCCGACTGGGATACCATCACTCCACAGCCCAGCCCCAGGACCCAGTTGCCCAGCCACGCCTTCCTCATAGGTCACCATGTTAGGGCAAACACCATCTGAGACCACTGGCGAGCCCCAGCCACAGATGCAGAGGGCCACCGGCTTCAGTGTGAGGGAAGTTGGTGTCCTGGTGGAGCATGTCCTGGGGCATTTTGATGCCCTCTTTGCAACATCACGCGCCAACAAGGAAGGACGGGAGAGGATCTGGGACGACGTAGTGGTTGCCATCAACGCGGAGGGGGTGGCAACCCGCGACATCAAGCACGTCAAGAAGCGCTGGGAGGACTTCAGGTCCAGGACCCTCTACAAGGTCTGGCGCCTCGCGGAGCGGGGCCGGGTCAGCATGAGTGACATCCAGATGAGTGTCCTGGAACGTGTATGCCCAGCGCTCCATGCCCAGATCATTCGGAGTAAGACCCGTCTGGAGTTGAGCTGTAAGTGGCCAAGCATTGGTGTGTGAGACAGGGCATGTTGCAGTGTACTGGTGGTCTGATACTTGCCTGTATGTGTGACATAGGCCGTGCATGGATGTGTGTGTGCAGGGACATCATGGTCATGCATGTGAGACCAGTAATGTGTGAACCACATGGTTGGTGCATGTGTTACAATACAACATGGGGAGCTGTATGCCAAATGCACACATGAAAGCATGCCAGTATCTTTTATTGGACATGGAGGGGGTGTGAGGGATGGGTGCTGCTGTCATGTACATGTATGGTACACATGTGTGTGTGTCTGAGAAGTGTGTGTGTGACTTTGAAATGCCATAGATGCATGACACATGTCCGTGATGATGTGTACATTCACGCATGCAGTGCGGTAACCATTGTATGCACTGTGTCTATCCACTGTGTCTGTGGTGTACAAGCCATGATGCATGACCCTCCGGTGATGTGTGTGCATGGGATCAGTGTGAGCCATGATGCATGTGAGTTTGAAGGCAACATTTTGGTTAATAGAGGCCCTTGTACATGGATGCTGATGTTGATTGCAGGCGCTGTGCCTGTTTCTGCATGTGTGTTGCATGCATTCACCCATGTGTCGTGGAAGGACAGGATGGAAGTGACGTTTGACAGTGCCACTCATGTGTTATTATTCCTGTCTAGGTGAATATTGTACTGTACCCTGATGCTTGTGTTCTATGTCTCCCTCTACGCAGCGTCAAGTGAAGAAGATGGTGGACACAGCGCTGTGGAGCCAAGAGGCAGGGATGCCTCCACCGGGTGGTGACGCAAGGCCCAGCCACCCTCCCAGGACTTGCCATCATCCGGACGTGAGGGGGCTGATGCCGCGTCTGCCACTACAGCTGTGGCAGAAGGGCCAGGTGAGCCCCCACAGGGGCTTGCAATGGCGGAAGACGGTGTGGAGACATCCAGGTTGGTGGTCTCCACAGAGGAGGAGGAGCCCGCTACTGAGCCGCACATGAGGCCTGGTGGGGGTAGTAACACTGGTGCAAGTGGTCCAACCCTGCCAGGGTCAGGAGGCAGCGCAGGTCACCGCGGAGGGGCCTGTGCATGTCGCTGTCCTTGACCCTGTGACTGCACCACAATGCACCAGCAGGGATGCCCTGTCCCAGGCCCGTCCGCAGGTAGGGGAGAGTGCCATGTCATCTGCCTCTCCACTACCTGCGGACCAGGGGTCCCCTGAATGTATGGGCTCCGTCCTGATTGGTCTCGCGTCTCGCACGTGTGACATTCGTGATGACGTGCGTTCTTCCTGGGCAGAGAACTCACGCCATAACGAACAGCAGCGTCGCAACGAGGCACTGTTGGGAGGGGCCCTGGTCGGTGGGTTCCTACATGTGACGCGCACTCTGGCGGACCTCTCCTCCTCTGTGGAGACTATGTGCCAGTCGTTCTCCCTGCCGTCTTCCGGCCCAGATTCCACCCAGACCCCCTGTGGACCTGGCCTGACCAACACAGCCAGCTTGGTGGAGATCTCATCCCTGCCACAGTCGGGAGTCGGCTGTCCAGCAGGGTTGGACACCACAACTGGAGACCAGCTGATGGAGAATGTGCAGGCATCATCGGACAGGGCACATGGACAGTAGCAGCAGGAGCAGGCTCTAGGTGGGAGCAATGATGGCTCGGGGCCATCGACATCAGGGGGGCAGGCATCGGCCAGAGGGCAGGAGGACCCTGGAATGGGTGTATCTTCCGTGTAGCTGCGGTTGGGCCAGCGTATAGGTGCGGAGCAGCGGCGGCCGGAAGATGCGCAGCTCACCATGGTCAGGGCGGAGTTCTCCATGCATCGGGCATTGAGGCAGGCAGAGTGCCTCGAGGTGACTCGCAGGGAGTTGGAGCAGGCCATGAGTGCCTCCCTGCGAGACCTCGGGGCCTGGACAGAGGCCCGCCTCCAGCAAATAGACATGGAGTTTGATTATGCCCTGGCCGAAAACATCACTGAGTGAGCCGCAGGACTTGCCCGTCGCAATTGTCAATAGTTTATAGTGTTAGGTTTCCTTTTTTTTATTTTGGGGCTTTTGGACTATGCCCCACACTTTTGTATATAGTTTTTTTGTTAGGTAGGTTATTAGATAGGTTTCATTTGTTTCGTTGGGCTCATGGACCCTTGAAAATTGGATTGTACATAGTTGGACGTTGGATTTATTTGGACATTTAATTTCATTTCACCATGGATCAATGGATTTACCTTTTTGCGTTTCATTTGGATTTGGTTTGGTGGACAGAGAGTTTTGGCCATTTTTCTTTTTGGATTTTTGAGGAATTACATTTTTTGTTATTTGGACATGCATTTTTGCCATTATTTTATGCTTTAAATACTTTCAATTGGTTGTCTTATCAATACATTTTGATCTTTTACTTCAATGTGTGGGATTCACTCATTGGGTTCATGCATGTTGACATGTGGGTTTACTCAATCAATGGCAACCTGTGTGTGTGTGTGTGTGTGTGTGTGGAACATGTGTTGATGTACATAGTTGACTTTTGGTTTGTGTCATGAGATGGACATGTCACTTCTGGGTGGGTGAGTGGGTGGGGGGACATGAGTGGGACATGAGTGGGGGCCTGCTGGCAGGTGACCCTCACTGCTGGGGGTTGGGGTGCAGGGGGACATGAGTGGGACATGAGTGGGGGCCTGCTGGCAGGTGACCCTAACTGCTGGGGGGTGGGAGTGCAGAGGGGCATGAGTGGGACATGAGTGGGGGCCTGCTGGCAGGTGACCCTCACTGCTGGGGGGTGGGGATGCAGGGGGACATGAGTGGGACATGAGTGGGGGCCTGCTGGCAGGTGACCCTCACCGCTGGGGGGTGGGAGTGCAGGGGGACATGCGAGGGGGCCTGCTGACAGGTGACCCTCACTGCTGGGGGGTGGGGGTACAGGGGGACATGAGTGGGACATGAGTGGGGGCCTGCTGGCAGGTGACCCTCACTGCCGGGGGTGCAGGGGGACATGAGTGGGGGCCTGCTGGCAGGTGACCCTCACTGCTGGGAGTGGGGGTGCAGGGGGACATGAGTGGGACATGAGTGGGACATGAGTGGGGGCCTGCTGGCAGTTGACCCTCACTGATGTGTGCTTGGGGACATGAGTGGGGGCCTGCTGGCAGGTGACTCTCACTGCTGGGGGGTGGGGGTGCAGGGGGACATGAGTGGGACATGAGTGGGGGCCTGCTGGCAGGTGAACCTCACTGCTGGGGGTGGGGGTGCTGGGGACATGAGTGGGGGCCTGCTGGCAGGTGATACTCACTGCTGGGGGGTGGGGGTGCAGGGGGACATGAGTGGGACATGAGTGGGGGCCTGCTGGCAGGTGACCCTCACTGCTGGGGGGCGGGGGTGCTGGGGGACATGAGTTGGTAGTCACTAGTGCAAGGGGACATGTGGCCTGGCTGGGGGCATGCCCATGGGGATGGACTGTCTGTGGGACATGACCAGGGGTGCTGGGTAGTCCCCTGTGGTGTGGTTTGTCTGCAGGGTCCGTGGAGGGGGTAGAGGGTACACCTGTGAGAACCCACACTGCCAATTGACGTGTGGGACTCCCCACGCACCCCTCTGGATACACGTACCCTGCTCTGACAGCGAAAGCATGTGTGGAACTTCCCCCATACCGCGTTATCCATGTACCCCTCTCGCACAGGGCCAATCGTGTGTGAAACTTCCCGCGCACCCCAGTTATCCACGTACCCCGCTCACACAGGCCCACACTGACTACCCGCACAGTGGGGTACGTGTATTCGGAGGGGTGCGCGGGGAGTTTTACTGGTGTTTTCGAGGTTGTGAGCCTGTGCGCCATGTACGGGATTTGTGCACTGTACATGGCGCACGGGGAGAGGTTGGGGGCGTAACTGGCGCTGCTGCAGGGTCGCTGCGCCACTCTGCTCCACGGCTCGTTTTGGATGTTAAAATCGATGAATACGCTTTGCGCGGAAGTGGATTTTAGTGCACACGGCTGGTGCAGGAAGTCACACGCGCACACTGTGCGCCAGCTGCGTGCGCCACTTGTGCGCAGAATTCTATGAATTACCCCCAAAGGCTGCATATAGTCAAAGGAAACTGCATGCACACACTATATTCAGTTATCAAACAACAATACTACCACAAAAACATAAAAATCAACGTCTAAATTAAGATCAGTGCTATAAACACACAAATTACCAACTTCTTTCTTTTACAATTACAGTGAAGACCACTCTCCTGGAAGGCAGCAGCATCTGAAGTACAAACAACAACTCAGAAGAAACCTGCTCATTCCAAACAAAAACAAAATAAGTACAATACTACCATAATATTCTTACTGTTACTCAAACACACTGTGGGGTTGATTCATGGAATTTGTGCACCGAAAAATGGGGATTTGTGCACCATCCTACCCACAAATCCCCATATGTTAAACAGGGATTTGCAGGCAGAATGACACACAAATACCTGTTTTTCGGTGCACAAATTCCATAAATCGGCCCATAGAATGTTAGTATTGCAGAACAAAGAACTGTTTTCATTCTTTACCATTAGATTTAGTATTAGTGCTTCTCCTCACCACTAGCTTACTTTCTACTGTCATCTGAAACCCAGTATAGTAACATACAAATACAAGAATATCCTTCCCAACTAGTTGTAGCTGCCCAATCCACAATCACACACCACCACATACATCCTTGCCATCATACTCAGACACTCATGCACACAGCACACATACATTGCAGAACAGCCAAACCCATACCTTCTTTTTTTTTCAACAAACCCTAAAGAATGCCTACCAGAAAGCAAGTCCATAGAAAGCAACACAGAAGTAGAGCAAATGAAAATGAATGTGTCAAAATAAACATCCATCTCTAGCAGAATTTGTACAAATAGTTCAAACAAAAGATCTAATAAAATCATTAAGCAAAACAAAACAAGCTTCCAGTACAAAAACGTTGCCTCCTCTTTTAAAATGTAAAACGAAACAGAAGGTGATTCAGCTACTACTACTGCTAACACTGCTCCTATAGATCTTGATGCAGTGGCAAGTAACCAAATCAAAAAAGTATTTTACAAAAAATGTTCCGCCACAGAGTCCTTCAGAATATTATAAAAACAGGAGAGAAATCATGCACAATCCTTAAAACCTACCATAGAAAATGAATCTTAGAAGCTCTCATAGACAGTGCAATCCTTCTCAAAAGGAAGTCATTTATTTTAGTGTTAAACAGAATAAAACCACTAACAAAACTAACTACTAAATTTCGAAAAAGACTTCTCAATAAACGGAATGTCAACAAAAATAACTTCTTAAATATATGTGGAGGTGAATGGAGTCACACCACAAGCACAGAACCATATTTCAATGAAGAAGCATACAAACAGAAGCAAACAAACACAATTGCCATACATAGCAGTGGACAAGGGTATGAAAAACCTAATAATACCATAATGAAACAAGAAATGCTGCTTACAACAATATCCCCAGAAAACTCAGTATCACCTCTCCATCAGACTGAACCAAAACACCCAGTGTACAAATGGCCATGCACGTCAATGTGTAACATTGACAAAAAATCTTTCAAATCTTTATGCCAGTTCTTCAATCAATATGTGAAAGGCAAAGACAAATTCAAAATTAAACTTCTACAAAATATGGATACCTGTCCAATGCGCAAACACACAGGACTACAAGGACATTCATTAGCCTGCATTTCAGGACCTAATTGCAAAAGCACCTCCCATCAAATCAAAATGATATCAACAAATCATTCAACTATAAGAAATCTAGTCCATAAACTGTACTATGCTAAAAGTCCAGCTTTAGCATTAGACAATTTAAATAACAATCTTCTACCTGGTACAGCCAAAGACCTACTCGAAGAAATAGAGCATATCCTGAAAAAATATTTTGGATGTTAAAGCCACTTACAAAATGCAATAGCTTTACAACAGACTACGAACAATTCTAAAAATGGCAACCTTCTACTACTACACACATACTAAAATTTAAAAGTACATCCGCTGAAGTACCAAACCATGTGTGTGTATGTTGCCGCAGAACTTTTTATAAAAGTAGCACAAAAACTGTAGACATAACATACAAAATAGAAGACAATGAAGATTCCAAATGGTTTGAATTAGCTCTCTACCTTATAGCAGAAAACAAATACGAAATAAATGACCCCTTACTACTTTGCAGTTACTGCACTGCAAAACAACAACCAAACTCCTTCCCGTGCTATCACAAATAACTTGGAATTATTCCCAATACCAAAACCCTTGCAACAACTCAATTTATATGAGAGCATCATAATTCAAACAGTGCACCCATTTCAAGCAATAATACACCTTCAACCAAAAACAGCAAAATTACTTCCCTCAGAATTATTGAAAGGCATTTGTGGCAAAGTAGTTTATTTACCATTACATCAGAAAGGAAATGTACACACTCTAGGAGTGCAACGTCCAATAGAACAATCTTTAATTGTCTTAGTAAATAATATACCTACAAAAGACAAAATAATTTGGCAACAACACATAGACTTACATAAAGTTAGACAAGCCTTGCAATATCTAAAAGACAATAATGAATACTACAAAGCAATTAATATTGAAGAAAACCTGAGGGAAACCACTGATATAATTCAAGAGTCACCAGAAACTGGTCAATTTGAACTTCTAGATCCTGTTACAATATTCAATATGTTAGACCATTATACAATTCATCCATTATACTCTAAAGACACCATAAATGATGCACTAGAAACATACTAAATGCGACAAACCAAAGGATCACCAATCAGCATATGGGAAAAAGGTATAGAAGCACATGCCTTTCCTCTACTCTTTCCTACCGGGAAAGGAGGAAGGTACAATGATAGACCCACTCAGATAACAGCATCAGAATACTGCTTGTTACAAGTGTATTCTGAAGATCCCAAATTTAGACAAAATGTGGAAAACATATTCCACCTACTATTAGAAAGTGAACTAGCAACTATATGCTACCGAGTTGCACACACATTGAAATCAGGTACCCATTTTCAAAATATGTCAGCTATGCAATTACTACAAAAAGTGCAAGAAAAAGAGGAGGTTTTACAATCAAACATTAAAAACCTGTTAGCAAACATACGTGGTACTAAAGAGTACTGGTTCCGACATCACAGAGATGTACGTTGTATGATAAGAAACCTCGGCCCACCCGCTTGGTTTGTTACATTAAGTTGTGCAGAATATGCATGGGAAGATTTACATGATTTCCTATGCATATCAAACAAAAACAAAACAAACATAGACATAGACATACTAACACCAGGAGAACGTTGCTCTCTAGATCCTGTTAATGTTTCAAGATATTTCCATTATCGCTTTATTGCTATGCTACACTTTATTTGTAATAAAACTGTTCCTCCCCTCGGAGAAGTGCAACACATCTTTTGGAGAAAAGAATACCAAGCCAGTGGAGCACCACATATCCACATGCTTTTATGGGTTAAAGATGTTCCTAAATTTGGTCAAGACAGTGATGCCACTGTTTTACAGTTTATCAAAAAATATGTCACTTGTGAAATTCCTTCAGAAGCAACAAATAGTGATCTTCATGCACACATTTTACAATTTCAAATCCACAAATGTGGGAAATATTGTTGTTGCAAATACAAAAACAAAGGGAAATACTGCACCAAATGCAGCTTTGGTTTGCCTAGGCCAGTTACAGCAACATGTCAAGTAAACAACTTCATGTTTTCAGTTAGACATAGTGTTAAAGGTAAATCACCTAAGAACACATATTACATAAAAAGAACAGAAGAAGCAAAATATATCAATGCTTACAATGCAATCATTGCCCTCTTATGGAATGCAAACGTAGATGTGCAGTACATTGCAGACAATTCCACTGCAGTTGCACGATATGTTATAGCCTACTTAACCAAAGCAGAAAAAAAAGAGTTTCAAGACCTCTGGGATGACCACATCATCACAGAAAACGCTGTCTCAGATATTGTACAGCTTAGCCATAAAAATGCTCTCTCGTAGAGAATGTGGCTCCTATGAAGCTGCAGACCGTTTAACCGGTACTGATTTATATGGAAAATCTGAAAATATAGTATGGCTAAATCTTGGTCCTGCTAAATCTAGAAAAAAAGTTCTCAAATCATACGACGCCATAGAAACAATAGCCAAAAATGATCCCAACAGCCAAGACATTTTGAAAAACAATTTACTTAACATATACTACCCAAACAGGAGTACCACTTTGGAAACCATGGGGGTCATTACGACCCTGGCGTTAAGAGTTTAACGGCGCCGTAATAGGTGTCAGCACCGTTAAACCCTTAACGCCTGATTACGGGGTCCCTTTGCGGCTCCCGACCTTAACGGCAGGCCTGGACCAGCCGTTAAAGTAGGGACCGGCAAAGGGACTTCCGAGGTATTTACGGTACCGCAATTTGCGGTACCGTAATTACTGCCTTCCCCAGTCCCATTGAGCCCTATGGGGCAATAATGGGAATGGGGAAGGGCCAATGGTAAATAGGGAACTACTGCCCCGCCAACCTTGGAATCGGGCGGTATTTCCCCATTTACCATTGGCGGACTCGTTACAATACCGGAAGCAACCATGATGCTAATAGCACCATTGGTTACCGCCGCTGTTGTAATGAGGGCCCATGTGTCTATACCACAGAGCCCAAAACTTCACATACAAAAATAATATAAAACCAGATGAAAACAAAGGTAGATACAGAGTGACACATTGTGAAGGCAGCTTAGTGAAACTTACCAAACGAAGCTTAATTAATCATATCAAACTGTCATTAAAACTCCTCAACATAAAGAACTATATTACATGTCCTGCTACAACTTTTTAAACCATGGAGGAAAGAAGAAGAGTTACTAGATATCTATGACTCCTATGAAGACACTTTCAAAGCAAATGAAAGCACTATAACGAATATAAACTTTACACAGTACACAACAATGTTGCACAATGTACAGCAACACGAAGAAGAACTCCAGGCCCAACTAGATAAGGACACTCCCGACAGTAGTCAACCTTCTGTAACAGGAAGCCAAGAACCACTGGGACAGCCACTAATAGCAAATGAGGCAGTATTAGCTATGATAGAAGTAGAAAACACCATGTGTCACTATGAAGAAGATACAGAAGACTTAACTGTACTGCAATCAAAACTGAACAATGAGTAGTGTAGCATTTTTCAAGAAGTAACAAAAGAAATTACATATGGTGTACAACATGAAAATAAAGAATGTACCTGCCAAAATTACAAACCTATACTGCTATACGTCAGTGGTCAAGCTGGTTCAGGCAAAACATTCTTAATCAAAATCATTAGCAAGTTCCTTTAACAATTGACAAACAACAAACTCTCAGCTGTTGTAACTGCCCCCACAGGTTTAGCTGCCTACAACATTGGCAGTGTCACTTTACACCGATTACTACCTCTTCCAGTAGAATATTACAAACTTTCTTCAGAAGCTGCAATGGAACTATGCAGAGTGTTAAAACAAATGAAACTGCTACTAATAGATGGTCCCCACCCTAATGTTGGCTTTGATTTACCTCAGATTACAAGAAGTACTCAAAACAAATGATGTAGAGCTCTGTGGAGGAAAACACATTATTGTTTTCAGAAATCTTTTTCAATTGACACCAGTGAAAGATTGACCTATTTTTAAAAACTTAGGCCACAAACTCTGCTGTAAAACTGTTGGCAGCATAGGAAATGTAAATCATTGGCAACATTTCCAATACAGAGTATTAACAGAAAACATGCACCAGTCTGCACACCTCACATATGCCAATATTCTAAAAAGGAATATAGTTGGTGTACTACCTCAAGAAGTACAATCAATATTAAAAACCCGGCACATCCATGCACTGTATGGCCTTAACTCATGTGCTACTGATGTCATGGAAAAATTAGCCCTGTGAGGCGATCCTCTACACACCGATCCACTACACACCAGAACACTGCTCACATTTCACCAACACCTTCCTCGGGTTCACACACGACTCCCTCCAGGGTTCGAGGCTCATGTGATTCGGTTTACCCAAAGGACCGAAAACTCCGTACCAGGTACGATTTACGGGCTCGATTGCAACCCTTCCTGCACTGGCAGTTGCCATGGAGAACATACAGCAGAAGGGGCGGCGGAACACCTCCACGCCGATCGCTCAATTGCTCACGTGATTCAGAGCGGTGTTTCCTACGTGACCTTGGTGGACGTCACATGACCCCGAAACACACAGTATAAAGGCCTGATGCACGGAACACTCATTGCTTCTCAGCTGTCTTCAGACCCTGTTTGGCGCTACGCTAGATAAACACTATTTGGTTACCTTGATCTTGGAACTCTCACTTGGACTTCTTCGGATTACCCTTTTTGTACCTTTGCCTGGAACTGTTTACCTATTGCTGGATTTTGGCTCGACCCTCACTTGTCTTCGGATCATCCTTTGGTACTTTGTTGAACTTCTACGATATTTCCCTTTTGGGATTCAAGTTACGCCTTCAGCTATACAGGTGGCTTATCCCGTATCCACGCTTGCCTGCGTTCCTCTTGTTCCAGGGACCGCATCATCTGAGTCTCGAACCTCCCTCCTAGGTTTCCTGGATTTTCTAAACACCGGATAGGTAAGACTATTCAGATCCTTTGATTCATGTGATATATTGTGATTGCCTGGTACTTAACCCCGTTCTTTTTGCAGCAGCATTGGTGTTCCAGAGGTTCCGTGGATCCGGGAAGTAACATCTCCCACCTGTGGCCCCAAAGGTCGCACAGCGGGATTCTTTTGTTATCTCTGTGCATCACTTGGGGACGGAGGTCTCAACGGTCTACACGACACTCAAGTCAGAACAAGCCCACAAAAATGTCAATTATACGTCCTTGATGCCAACTCTTGCAAGCTGTTCAAAATTCAATGAAACAATGTTGAAAAAAGAAATGAAACCAATAATTGAAATTTGCTCCACAGACAAACTGGACGTACATGGTATGACACTACCCATGTGTCAACAAGCCACAACAAGACTAAATACCTTAGAAAACTCTATCTCCAACACAGCTGGTTTGGAGAAAATATTATTATCTTTAAACTGTAGTGTAATGCTTAAACGTAGCCTTGCTGTGGAGCAAGGAATAGTTAATGGAGCACTTGGTACAGTTGTTGGCTTTCAAACATACCCACGTGACAACAACATTCAGTTTCTCAATATTCTCTTTCACAAACTATCAGAAGTAAAAAGGATAGTACGCTCAAAAGCCTGATCCTTCTTTTCAAAGACATGTATGTACGCAGAGAGCAATTTTCTCAAACTCTAGCATACACAGAGACCATTCACAAATCACAAGGTCTTACCCTAGATAGCAGTGATAGATATTGGGAACACAGTCATTAAAGAAGTCATGGGCTACGTAACACTATCATGCTTACGTACACTTGACAGTCTATTTTTAAACAACTTTAATGCAAGTTAAATGAACGCTGATATTCCTTGTATTTTTTAATACAATAGACAACGTTCACTGTACACCACCCATCTAAAAGCCTTTCTTATTCCACAAAAAGCAGAAAGTTGTAAAAGAAAACTACTTCAAACAGAAATGCAACAGGATCTCACTGCAAATCCTCTAAAGAGAGTAAAAGAAGCTAATACTTCATCAATTATTACAACCAAAGAAGAATCTCAGGTACTTCTTCAAAGAAGCAACACACACTCCGAAGAAATGACTTGGCCACAGAACTATCTGGTCCATTCAAATTTTCAAATATAACTGGTGTAAATTGCTATGCAAATGTAGCAATAAATATTCTATTCCAATTGCGACCAATTGTTGACAACATTTACTTACACAATACAGACCAATTGTGCTTGCAAATGTTAGTCCTTCATAGAAATTCAAGCAACAATCCTTACAACACATACAGTGTTCATCGAATAAGACAAGAATTGGACTACTGAGCTGGAATGGTGAAGTTCACTATAAACTCACAAGAAGATCCACAAGAATTTCTAATGTACTTACTACATGTACTGGAAAACAAAAACATACCTATAAATGAAATCTTCCAGATTTCATACTTGTGGAAACATACATGCACTCTCTGCAACAATGTGGCACAGGAACACATCCCTAATGAACGCTTTGTGTGTGTATCCATACCTAACTGTGAATCCATTCCATGTCAGCAACTTGTACAAAATGCAAACCATGGCAGATTATGTACTACCTGCATTTCAGATAATCGCTCCACCTTACAAATACAAACACATAGTAAATACGTAATACTAATGCATCTACGTTACAATGCAGATGGTAACAAAAACAACTGCAAGCTGATTGGATTGACAAATGGTCAAGTATCACTTGGTAAGAAAACCTTCACAACAATAGGTATAATCTACCACACAGGAGCCACAACCAATGCAGGTCACTACATTGCATATATAAAAAAGAATTGTGGATGGTTTGAATGTAATGATAGTACCATTACTCTAAAGCAGAGATTACCAGCAAATCTTATAAACACTTATTTAATATTCTTAAAACCAAAATGTAATAACCAATCTGTGCATAAACATTAATGAAACTTCAATTAGACAACTATAAACATTTAGAATATGCCAACAGGTATCTAACTGCCCCAAGATTTTGCAACAACCAAACAGATACATAAATACCACTACAATATAAGAAGAAATAAACAGTTAAAATACGTCAACAGGTATTTAACTGCCCCAAACATCTGCAGCAACCCAACAGATAGATGAGTAACTTGAAGATATAAATAAAAAACTATAACCAGTTAGAATACACCAACTGATATCTAACTGACCCAAGATTCTACAACAACTAAACAGATAAATCAATACCACTAAAATATAAGAATAAATAAACAGAATACGCCAAAAGGTATCTAACAATCTGCAACAAGCCAACAGATAGAACATTAGCCAAAAACAACAAATAAACACTGAAAACAAAGAAAGAAATGTATTGTACCATAACAAAAAAAAGTTTTTTTTTTAATCCAACATGGATTTTATTTTCCACAGACCCAATGATTTAAGAAACAAACACAGAATCTGAGCACATTGCACAGTACACTGGTTTGTAAACTACTAAATATCAGGGTCGAAATAATGCAGAAATGTCTATTATGCAATGCAATAACTCTTTATAAACACCTACACTAGCATGATCTTTTCTTTTATCACATAAATTGAAAAAGAATATATGCTCCAGTTACCCAAGTCATGAACAAAATATATTCAATCACAAAAAATCAAATAGTAAGTATATTATAATACAACTCATAAATACTGCTCCATAACACAACCATTGAAGCAAACATCTAACCATACACCACAATCCAAAAGGTTTACTTTGATGGATATGTTAAACTGCAGCGCTTGTTACCAAACTTTATAATCTTAATTACATGACGTAGCCAAAACTTCACATACAAACTATACAAATCAAACAGTACACAAACTGTAGATTTGTGGATTTTTGATGAATGTTTGATTCTATGGGTGTGTTATGCTGTGGTGGTTTTGGCCAGGGCATGGAGTCTTGTATGCATGGCCTACGGCCTACAGCCTTCAACCATGCACTCAAGACTCTAGGCCCTGGCCACAACTACCACAGCATAACACACCCATAGAATCAAACATTTTAATTGTGCTATGTGGGCTACTACATCTTTTATGTCCACAGACAGCCGCAGTGACATGACAAACACATCAGGGGCACCTGCCACCTAAACAAATACAGCATGTCACCCATCTCTTACTCCCCCAACCCCCTGAAGCACTCCTACACACTAACACACTCCCCAAAGTTGTATTTTCCCCCGTTTGTCACTGCGCTGTCCGCGGATGTCCACGGATCTAAGATGACGGGCGCATCAAAACAATACGACGCACCTCGCTTCATCCCAGCCAATCAGCGAACACATCATATGTCCGCGGACATGATGCAAGCCGATCAACCAATCAGTGTCCTGTCCGCGGAGCGAACAGGGAAATGTGTCCGCGGAGCGGAAATAGATATCACTAATTTTTTTAAACCTACTTTTTGGTCGTTTTAAAAAAAACTACTGGACGGATTTCCACCAAATTTACAAAAACATGCTGTTGGGAGCAAGCCACTGCTCCTGCCGCAAATTTGGTGGAAATCGTCCAGCAGTTTGGGTTTGGGGCGTGAGCAAAGTTTTTTCCCCATTCACTCTATGGGAAAAAATACATTTTGGGACCCCCCTTATAACTTTGCCCCCCCCCTGCACCAAAACCTCACTAAACTTTGCAAAAAGATTCAGAGTGGGCCATATACTTTTTTTTTGCAAAGTTTGGTGAGGATTCGTCCAGGGAGAGCAAAGTTATAAGCCCCACAAAAAGTGCTCTTCCTGTGGGATTCATATGGGATTAGCAATTTAACCATAACTACACGGCCACTACCGTGGGCCGTGTAATACATATATATTTTATAGATTTGAATTGCACTCCCAGGCAGAGTATCAAATTATTGCATGTTAAAAAATGCTCTGTAGTTCCAAGCAGTGAAAAGGAGGCAACAGCAAAAACTGACACTGTGATGCTGGAAATGCATCAGAGGGACAGGGCCTCTAAATCCTTGTCCTTTACTGCTTTTTATCGTGTGTTCTGTCATGTTTTCTGCCCAGGAGTCCATGTGGGACTCCTGGCAGTGCAGCTCTCTCTTTTGGTTTGGTGAACAGACCCATGGGATACCCTTATGGCACCCATGGGTAGGGGTACAACCCTGTGCCCCTAGTGTATGTTTTTGGGCACCTGTGGGTGGCCCCAGAGCAGGGTATGGGCTGGTGGCAGCTCCATGCTGAATTTGACAGGTGCTCTGGGTGTCCTCCATTTTGGGATACCCAGGCCCTGCCATTGGGATCAGTTGATTCCTGATAGAAAACAAGATGGCCCCTGTGGCCTCTTGCTTTCTATTGCCTGTTATCTTGTTTTCCCAAAGTCCTGGGAAGCCCTGACTCTGTCCCTTCCCCCTGACTGGCTGTTGGGTGGAAGTTCCATATATGGTGTTGTTGTGAAGGCCCAGCTAGACTGACTGGAGCCTTCCCAGTGACTGTATGTTGTGGGTACCTCCTGTGGGTGGGACCTGGGTGAATGGAGTGTGTGACCAATATACACTCCTTGTTGTGGTTGTCTGGTTTCTGGCATGAGAGACAAAGACTGAGACAGCCCTGCCCGAAACTGGCCTGAATGCAGTGTGTAGTGTTGAATGGCTGGGTACTTGTCCCAATCCACATTCCTTGTTGTGAGTGTCTGAAAGGGAGGAGTGTGGCCTGAATGCACTGTGTGCCTGATTGGCTGACTGCATGAATGCCCTTCTGTATGATTGGCTGCTGAGTGTGTGCCAGCAGTGTGGATGAGAGGCAGAATAGTATATCCGGGGACCTCTCACCACTGTTCAGAGGTTCAGGAACGTTCAGGAACGTTCAGAAGCATCCTGGAGCTGAGTCTCCACTCTAAGAGTAACTGGAACTGCTGATCCTCGACGTCCAGCTGGAAGAAGAAGACTTGCTGTGGCATTTGCTTCGACCGATCCGAAGGCTGCCGAAATCGTCGAAGGCTGACCCGAGAGAGGACCTGGTAAGGCGCCCTCTTCCCGTGCTCCGAGGGACCATCGAGCACCGCTCTATCTTCGCCGAAGCGCCCTGGAAGACAGACCCTCGAGAGGCTGTCGACCCGAGACGGGACCGCCGAGGAGATCGAAGTGAAGCACCCGGACATCGCCGCCGTCGAAGTCCATTGCCGTCGACCAGGGTTCGCAGGTTTGTGTAACCGCTGGAGGCCCGTTGAAGTTGGGTTGCCCAGCCGTGGGAACCACTTGACGGCGTGCCGCCGACAACCGGAGCCGTCCGCTCCTTTGCCTAAGAACATTCGAATCGAAGGACTCCATCGTCCGCACCGTCGACCGCTTTATCCTGCCGGAGAAAGTCGAGGACGACGAACGCGCCGAGGAGAAACCTGCCGGTGGGTTTCCCGCCACCCGAAGATCACAAAGACTCGAACGACTCAACGCCCTTGCTGGGCCTCCGTCTCCACAATCTTTGCGGTCCAGAACTATTGTCAACCGAGGTGCCCCGCATGCCTCTGCCTTGCAGGACGCCGACGCTCCGACGCCGACGAGCACCGCTCGGACGAAGCTGCCGCCTCATCGACGCCGTTCTACTCTGTTTGTCGACGGACGTTCGACGCCCCGTGCCTCCCGCTCGAAAGGGAAGGCATTCTAGAAGGGCCGTCGATTCCCCGTCGCCGAACGCCGAATTTCTCGACGTTTCTCGACGATCCATGACTCCCGCTTGAAAGGGGGTCGCTCAAGAAGGATCTGTCGACGCCTCTTCGAAGAACTCGACTCCACCAGGTACATTGGGGGGCTAAAAACATTATAGGAGGGAATAAGACTTGCAGAACAATATATGGACTGGGCTTGTGCTATATCTTTATTTTACAGGTTGCCCAGGTGGGGGGATCTCCACACAGAACTGTGTCTAGTGGTAGGGGCCAGTATTCTGCCTATTGCTCAACCATCTTATTTTCTCTCCTCTCTCTATTGCTGGTTTCACTCTATTGATCTGTGTGACATTGTTACAGTATTGTTCATGCACTTTAATGAGGTCTAATACAAAGGGTGGTACCACTTTAGAATTGTATATACTTGCCATTGTTGATTTTCCTGAGTACAAAGTGAGTTATTATGATAAGTGTACATAACCTGAATATTGATTATATAAAGACTGTGTTCTATCCAATACAGTGTGTGGACATTCCTTTGTGGGGGCTTGGGGACTACACTGTACTTAAGAACCAGCCTGCATCACCTCCTGAGAAGCTAGGCCTTGATTGCTCGACCATTGCTACCGTAATAGAGAATCTTGGCTGGGGTCTTCTGTGCCTCTCCTCTACCATATAGAGAGCAGAAGTACAGACACCCCCCACCGGTCTTCTTTCACAGACACGTTTCGTGAAAACCTAGTCGCTGGATAACATAGCTTAATCTTTGTTTGTCTGCCCATTTAACAAGTGTGTTTCATGCAGAATATAAAGAGAAATTGGTCTTTTGTTTTCGCAGCATACTCATCGTCCCATGTTTGTATCCATTGCAGACATTGTCCCTTGTTTATGTCGACACCATAATGCGCACTGATAAATATAATTGTAGTGCAAATGGATAAATAAACCCTGTTAATCAGCATTGAGGTACACATGCACATGACGAAGACCGAGTTATCCAATATGACATCTACCTTGCTATAACAACTTGATACTTTGGCAATCTTTCAGAAAAAAAAAATGTGTATAAAGTAAAACAAATATTCTCTTACCTGTCAATAGATGTGCCAATGAAAATGTATTCATGAACAGGCTGTTTTAAAAACCACAAATTCCCAGTCACGGAAGGCAGTGCTTTGAAGCATGGCATAAGAGAAAGGAAGTAGATTATCACAATTAAATCATTGACACAACAGTTTCTATACTTTTGACAGGTGGATTTGAAACATTTTACATTCAATCATTGATGTATCTTTCTCTGAACAAAAGCTGTCAGATGAGTCAGACAGGATGAATGATTAAATAGATAAAGATCTCTTGTAAATAAGTATCTTTTTAATGTTAGCTTTGAGGAAAGTTCCTTGCTTTGGAGCAAGAGGTCGAAAGATCATCAAAGGTTAAAATACATGTCACTTGGACATCTCATATACACTCTTAAAGAGCTCAGCTGTGCTAACCTACCCTTCAGCATATGTGTGAAGCCATTGATGGATCTACTCTCAGAGAGCCCCATCTGGTCTGCCAATTCTTCGTTTAGACATGCAGTTATTGGCATTTCGATTATTAGTATCCTCACTGTTTTCCTGAATATTATTTCCCAACCTAGAGTCAATGGAGCTAAACGTCCTTTATAGAGCATCCTTTCATAAATGCTTGTGAATATTCGACATATTTATTTTTAAGTAACCAATTTGCATTTATATCCCCTCTTAAACAAATCATCCTTATATTCCAGTAAATATTCTAGCAATAGATCTCATTTAAACACTATGTTTGCAGTGTTTCTATTTGTGTGCTCTACGTACTCTAAAATCATAATATCAATACAAGTAACAAGGGGATAATACTCGGCACAATTTGATGCAAAATTGGCCAATTGAGATTGGGGAGGATTTCACCAGCAGACACGCTTGCCAATTGCAGTCCATTATATCCTTCAGATTTATGTACCACGTTTTGAACTGTCATTGTACCGACAGAGCTGTGCTTTATTTTATCACCATTACACATTATATGGGGATTACCAAAATACAGTTAATTTGCAGAATGTGCATCTGTTAATTCCTCCTGAAACAATGCCTCCATTGCTTCAAACACCTAAGTATCATCACTCCCTCAGTTTTGATGTTTCTTAGTTCTAGCCCGTTTTGTTCCATAGTTTATACAGCC
This sequence comes from Ambystoma mexicanum, assembly GCF_040938575.1. Classification (NCBI taxonomy): domain Eukaryota; kingdom Metazoa; phylum Chordata; class Amphibia; order Caudata; family Ambystomatidae; genus Ambystoma; species Ambystoma mexicanum. The sequence goes on from NC_090941.1 coordinate 874,270,557, forward strand.
CTAACCCATAGCCCTCTCGTATTTGTGTATTTATTTATTTATTGTGTTTGTAAGACGCTTATACATCAAGTAAATTGTGTATCAAAGTGCCCACAGGGCAACAGGGAGGGAACATGGGAATAAATAACAAATATAACAATGAAAGATAGAGGCGGACATACTAGGCCTTGTGAGCATTCAGAACGTGCAAATGCAGAGAGAGAGATAAGGGATGAGGGAGTGTGGGGTAAGTGCTAGGTCTATCAAGTGGGAAGTGCTAGTGAGTGAGCAGCTGCAAGTGCCTATGTGGAAAGGCCTATTGGTACCGGCCTATTACCTTTCTGTTTAGTTAGAAAGGACCTGTTATAATTTCTCCTACCTTTTTGTCCTACCACTACTTGTACTGTCTCTCTGTTATTTCTCCTATTCTGGAAAGTATCAGTCTCTTTCTTACTCTTAGTAATCTCCTTAACTTTTCTAGGTCTGTGCTCAGCAGACACTACATCAAGAGACACATTTTCTATTTCAGTAAGTGTGACACCCTCGGATTCTGAGAGCAGGATGTGACCATTTCATCATCATCATGTTCTGTTTTTATACAGGATTACATTTTTAGACTTTATGCTGATTTTATGCTGCAGGACATTGTTTTTACAGTCCTATTGTACATGAACCAAATGGACCTTTGTCTACAATAATGCAATCAGTAGCCTCGTTCATGTTTACTGTGGTGCCAGCATCTTGTATTCAACTCTCTGTGACCATGATTTCTGTAGTTGCTGTGGATTTTCTGAAATTGCTATTATCAGTAGGCTGATGTGAAATCAAGATATCTCCAGTGTCACATGTTCCCATAGCTGTTTCACAGGCAACATTAGATTGAATCTTGGCTTGCACTTGTTTTTGCAGGAGTTTGTTAAGTAGCTCAGTATTACTATCACGCTTAACCTGCATTACCTCTCATGTGTTCATTACTACAGTCAGTAATTGTTCAAGGGCCATATACTGTGTCATAGATTTGGTGCTATCATGCCTGTTAGTAATCAGAGAAGAAGATACATGATTACCCTGTTCCTCGTCTTGTTAAACGGGATATCCTATTGTACCTCCGTTATTGTATATATTGGCCTAAGCCCAGTCGCTCTGCGAAGAAATCCGCGTTGCAAGGTTCCGACCTTAGAACGACCTAGCCGCCATTTTAGGTCCATCTGCCATTTTGATTTCTGTTTCAAAGTCACTCTGTTTTCTAAAATTTTTGGACAGTATTTCCCGCTTGTAACCTAGCCGTCCTGACCTTCACTCAAAGTTAATGTCCAAACTGCCAAGGGCCAAATGTTAGGACTGTGTAATGAGACCTTGTCCTACGTTTGACCTGTAGATCGAGGATTACCTGCGCCAACAAGTCCGATCCACGGACATACATCAAATACAATGTTGTTTAAATACTAAACGTGAACACTTGTTGAACTACATTGTATAGGACGTGTACTAAGGCTTAATGTTAAATTCAAAGATACACTGTTGCCATTGTGACTTGTTGATGTACAAACTGGAAATAATCCACATGAATATAGTTGGATAAACTAGAGGTGAACTCGGCACAAACCCTAGACCGAGAATTATTAACCTGCAGAGGGGTTGGACATTATGATTGGAAAAGGTATAAAAGATGCAAATGTTTAGACGTCCAGTACCTCTCACTTCTCACACCAAAAGGGCTGGTATTCGCTGTGATGTACTGAGGGCCAGATAGCTATCTGATACTTTGTTTCTTTGCAAACTGTACAGTTGTTTGAATAAAGATCTGAGAATCTTTATAAGCCTGTGTTTGGTGTATTTCCTTTTGGGATACTCAGCCTCAATATTTTCTTTTGCTTTTACAGATGGCGCCCGAATAGGGACCCTCAAGATTGATGCCAGCTTGTTGAAGGTTGACGCGGCTATCGGACTGGGATCGGACAGTGTAAAAGGGGGCCCCTTTCTTGGATGAGACACGACACCTCAGCAGCACTGCACGACCCGATCCCTGGACGGTGAGCACGCGGTCCGAGTCGGCATCTTGACGAGGGTCCATATTTTGAGACGGGCACATTTGCCGAAATCACCAACCACGTGCTACCTTAGAACTTTTGCAATCCGATCAGACCTCCTTAGGATTTGACCCAATTCTTAAGTATCCTCATAATTTGTTTTGGCGTATTGTTCTTGCAAGTACAATTATTGACCAGGTAACACCAGTATTTTGATATGCCTGGGAAATTGTCTGCCTGCTTCAGGGTGTTATTCCACAGTGACAGACAATCTTTGGAATTTGGCCGACCGGCGCCAATGGAGGGGTCACCGGCATGTACTATGTACTGTAAGCATTGGTAGTATAGTATTCAATGATATTTGGCACAGACAAACTAGACATGCTTCCGAACTTCAGTGGCCAATCAATGGTAGTTTTGAAATTCCTCGTATTGAATACTTAGAATCCATATTATTGAAGAGAAAGGCTAGACCTGCAGCATTCGATGTATTACAGAATTGGAAGAAAGAAGCTAAGCAGCAGCTTAAGAGTAGAGAAAAACATGCGCCGTCATATGACGAATGCCGAAAAAGTATTGCTGTATGACCAGAATAAACAGTCTGAATCAGTTAGGAATATGGATAGGGCTTTTTCACTTGGTATCCAGAAAATGTATCCTTCCAAAGACTTTCATGTATCTGATGAACTTATTGACAAACTTCTAAATGAACGAAGGTCTGGTGCCGCTGCGCCATCTCCATATGTTCCTCTTCTTGCTCTTATTCCTCCATTCTGTAGCCCCTCTTGCTCCTCCTATTGCTCCTCTTATTGTTCCTCTTCTTCTTCCTGTTGTTCCTCCTCTTGTTGTCGCTCCTCCACCTGCTCCTCCACCTTTACCTGCTGTTATGGGTCCAGTGGGCTCGCCTGCCGCGCCAGTGATAGTACCTTTGTTTCCAGATGTTCAAAAATTATCTACTCTCCCTCTTCCAAGTGGTTCTACACCGCTTGTAGTAGGCCAGGGAGTGGGATCGAGGGTTGTAACTCATAATACTGTGTCTTCGGCGACAAAGTGTCAATTAACTGCGTGGGCTAAACATTGCATGGAGAGGGATGAACAAGATGATGCTCTTGCCACACTCTGTAATTTGGACAATTTTCCTGAGAAAAACATTTTTATTGAAGGATTTGGAATTCATTTATGTATAATGTCGAATAGACTAAATGATATAGATCTCCCACAAGGGTTAAGGGATCTGAATACTTTAGCATTCTCTAGAGATACTGTGCAGAAAGTACAAGAGCATGTCGAGAGCGTTTTTGAGCATAGAAAGGAGTTGGAAAGGTTGAAGAATGAAGATGAAGATGGTGATAGTTTGGACGCTATGTTTGTGCAGAAACGGTTCTTTCCTTGTCGAAAATTGATAAATGAGGAAACACAAATTTGTACGAAAGATGCGATTCGGTGGATCCCAGACATGTCGCTAACTCCCATTGAAGTATATGACATGTATAGTCAGTATACGCCAGAAATGCAGAGGAAAGTGATACAGGTAATGGTAGAGTACCTGCAGGATGAGTGCATAAAAAGAAGTATTTGTTGTCCCGCAGAGTTATTGAGTATTTATAAGAGGGCGTTTTCATTTGATACTTCTTCAGCTGCTTTAGCGCTCGATTTAGCTCTTTTGCTTAGTAAGCGATTGGAGTTGCCTATTTCTCAGTTGCCTATGAGAGAAGTTCCTCTGACATTTGTCCCAGAGGTTGAGATTCCAGCTAATGCAGCAACAGGTGCTGCTGCTCAAGAAATTCCTGCACATTATGTGTCGCAGTTCGTTCACGTCCCGTTCTCTAGACTGGAAGTGAACACCATTAAACAATATATTCCCGATATTAGGAAGACTCCAACAGGGTTCTACAAAGAAATAGAGTCTGTCCTACAGTCGTCAGTATTCACCTTAAGTGATACTGATTTGTTATTTCCCGTACTCCTGCCTGTTGACTTATGGAAGCAGATTAGGACTGTAGATGATGTACCACGGTTAGGAGATTCATGGGATACTATGGCTAGACTTGATAGAGAAAGGCTAGCTGGTGAGAGACCTCCACAGGTAATACTAACTGTGCCTGATAGAATAGTTACAAAGTTGAAAAATATCCTGCAGGAAAGAAGGATGATTTGGGACAAGCTTACGGCCTGTGTCCACGAAAATCCGAGGGTGCTACCAAGTTCTTTAACTGGTTCGAACAAGTATTTTCGGATTACAGTGGGCAAGACTTAAGCACAGAGTCTGGGAAACGGCTATTCGTGGATACATTTGTGCATGGATTGCTGCCTGATATCCAGTCACAAATGATGTCTTCCGAGAGCGCTTGGCAAGCAAAGTACTGCACATGGCTCAGTTCTATGAGAATCGTGTCAATAATGAAAAGGAAAGAGTTGAAAAGAGAAAAGGTGACTTAAAGACAAAAGTGCTATTGCAACAAGTTGTTACAGGCCCTAGAGGGGGTACTTTGAAATTTAGAGGACAGTACGTTCCACAGGGAAATGCTCCATTGGGTCCTGCAAACATAAACCAGTGTGCTTATTGCAGACAAGAGGGTCATTGTCGTGCAAATGCATTATTCGAGGTCGAATAATGCATTTGGGAATATGGGTAGACGATCCAGAGATCGCCCAGGGTATGGGGGTCTTGGTAGAAGTCAGTTTTCACAGGATTCACAGCAACCTTTTCTGCAGGACAATCAGGCACCAAGTGTGGACAATAGAAACATTTTTGATCATCCTTCTGCCGCTTACCTCGCTGAAGAACTTCCTTTCAATGACATTCTGTTTTGCTTGGATTGCCCGAAGCAAGGTTTGGAACCAATGCCTATTCCATTAATCAGAAAGGTCCCTACGTTGAAATGATAGTGGGAAATAGGAAACATCTATTCTTGATAGATACAGGGGCACAGAAGTGTTCCATTGATCATTCACGGGTTCCAAACATTTCACTGTCAGGGCAAACCAACGTTTCTGTAGGGTTTTCTGGCACGCTAGTCGTCTGTCCGGTTTCTTCGCCGGTACCTATTACTTTGGGTTCATTTACGGACCACTGTCCATTCCTTTTGACCACGAATTGTGGAGAGAATTTGTTGGGGTTGAATCTGTTGAAAGAATTAAATGCGGTAATTCATTGTTCTTCTGATGGAGTGCGCTTGACGATTTCACCACAGCAACTTTCTGTCTCCCAATTCTTAACCAGACCTTTGCCGCCGGAATTTAGTAATGTTCCAGAGTGTTTGTGGTCAATTGATGACAATGATGTCGGTGTTTTGCAAATTGAGCCTGTTAAGATTATTCTGAAACATGGAGTAAAGTTGCCACGTATTCCCCAGTATAAGATCTCGGTCGATGGTGAGCAAGCTTTGAAATGCATCGTCTCCGATTTTGTGCATCGAGGGGTGATTGAGAAAATTGCAGGAAGTTTGTGCAATAGTACGATTTTGCCCGTGTACAAAAAAGGCGATAATGCGATTCCCTTCCGTTTTATTATTGATCTACGTGCCATTAATAAGATTGTTGCTCCACAATTTCCCATTGTGCCTAATGTGACAAAAATATTGACCATGATTCCGGCTTCAGCTACTCACTTTAGTGTTGTGGATCTAAAAAACGCTTTCTTTAGTATCCCTATACTTAAGGACAGTAGATACTTGTTCGCGTTCACCTTAGGGGGACGCTCGTTTACCTTTACCCATGCACCGCAAGGTTACACGGAAAGTCCTAGCATCTATAGTAGGGCTTTGAAAGAGCAGCTCGACACACTTGAGTTGCCCTCTACTTGTACACTGCTTCAGTATGTAGCCGATCTTCTCATAGCTGCTGACACAGAGAGTGCTTGTATGGAGGGCACTGTGTTGTTGCTTATTTACCTAGCACAACATGGACCTAAAGCTTTGCTTAAAAAATGTCAATATTGTCGACAGGAGGTCGCCTATTGAGGCTATCTCCTGTCAAAGGAGGGAAGAAGGTTGACGCCTGAACGGATAAAAATCATTTCTAGCATGTCTGTTCCAAATACACAGAAAGAAGTCAGAGCCTTGAGAGGAATAGCTTGTTACTGTAGGCAGTGGATTCCGAGTTTCTCCTTAGTGATTAAACGAATGTTGGCTTTGACGAAGAAGGGCATTTTTTCGCCATTGCTGTGGAACTTGGAACACCAGCAATCATTTGATCTGCTCAAGACTGCATTGTGCTGGGCATCAGTTTTGGGCACACCAAACTATGAAAAGGCCTCCTTTGTGTTGTATGTGCATGAATTTGCTGGATGTGCTTTGGCTGTATTGATGCAGGAACATGGAGGGAAGAATAGGCCATGCGGCTACTTTTCTTCCGCCCTTGATCCTGTTGCATGCGCTTTGCCAAGATGTTTGAGAGCTGTCGCTGCTGCTGTTGCGTCCGTAAAACAGAGCGAGGGAATGGTTCTAGGCCATGCTTTAACACTGATGGTACCTCACTCTGTAGATGTTCTATTAAACATAACACAAACACAACACCTCACCTCCACACGATTAACGAGATACGAATTGATCTTGTTTGCACTGCACAACCAAATCAAGAGGTGTTGTGTCCTTAATCCGGCTGAACTCTTACCTTTCCCGCAAGGTACTGCTTGCAGTGACGAAGAGTCACATGACTGCCTTTACACTACAGAACAAGAGACCAAAGGCACAATCAATCTAAGAGACAATCCTTTGAACAATCCACAAGGGGAGCTGTTTTGCAATGGCTCCTGTTTCAAACTCCCGGGTGGTACATCCACAGCTGCTTATGCAATCACCACATTGAGCACGGTCGTGGAGACCAAAAGAATCACGCATAACTCCGCGCAGGCCGCAGAGATTATAGCATTTACCTGAGCTTGTGAACTTTCCGGAGGGCTTATCGTAAACATATATACTGACAGTCAGTATGCCTTTGGTGTGGTTTGCAACTTTGGCAGACTTTGGGCAGAAAGAGGTTTCTTGACCTCACATGGCACTAAAATTCAACATGGCTCCTTGAGAGTATGGTTACTCTCAGCGCTTGCACTCCCTACTCAGCTAGCGATAATAAAATGCACAGCGCATCAGAGGATTGTAGATAATGTAGGAAAGGGGAACACCTTCGCTGACCAGATAGCCAAACAGACTGTCACTGATCTCTCTTCAGAAATGTATACTTCAAGGGAAGCCACAAATGCCTGTACTTTGGATGAGGGTATCGAATCCATAAAGAACATTCAAGCCGATGCCACGTTAGAGGAATCTTTGGATGATGACGGGGTTGGGTGGACAAAGTTGAAGGGAAGTGGTTATTGCCCGACGCGTATATTATGAAGATGGTTGTTATGGCTCATGGTCCCACCCATATTTGTGCTCGTCAGGTCACCAAAATGTTGCAAAATGTGTGGGTAAATGACAAAATCCCTAAGGTAGCTAAATGCTTCATTCAGGGGTGTATGATTTGTTTACAGCACAATGTGGGAAAGGGCACATCAACTCCTTGGGGTAGTTTTGGTCCACCTTCTGTCCCCTTAGAAGTAATCCATTTTGACGTCATAGAAATTGAGCATTGTAACAACTTTAAATATGTACTAGTTGTCATTTGTGCCTTTAGAAGATGGGTTGAGACTTTTCCCGTCAGAGATGCCACCACTATGTCCACAGCAAAGACCATGCTGAAGGAATATTTTCCAAGATTTGGTCTGCCAAGAGTAATCAGGTCGGACAATGGTCCACATTTTATCGCTGCTGTAATTCTGCAGATATGCGCGGGATTACAGATCGATAAACGGTTCCATTCGGCCAGACATGCACCGAGTGCTGGATTAGTAGAGAGACACAACGGCATCATCAAGACAAGCTCGCTAAGACGTGTGCCGGCACCAAACTAAAATGGCCGGACGCCTTACCGATAGTGTTATTGTCCATGAGAACGACCCCTCAAACTAAGACTGGGCTCTCTCCCTTTGAGGTGGTCATGGGTAGGCCAGCTAACATTTGGAATGTCCCAAAGCCCCGTTCTTTTCGAGATGTCGAAAATGTACTTCTTTCTGACTACTGTGGCCTGTTAACTAAAAATCTGTATTTGATTTATCACCAGGTGAAAGAGGCTTTACCTGTTAGATACGCGGACCCCGGTCACAGCATACGGCCAGGAGACTGGGTCCTCACAAAAGCATTTGAGCGATCTTCTTGCCTCGTACCTCGTTGGAGGAGCCCCCAGTAGGTCCTCCTGGTCACACAGACGGCAGTGTGTGTAGCAGGCAAGAAGCACTGGATCCACGTGTCCCACATCAAGAGAATTACGTGCCCCGTGCCACACGCTACTGAAGATACAGAACCCCTTAGCAGTACTACAATCAACAATCACGAAGCAGTAAACAGCATCGAGAGTGTGTCGGAGACCCTCCCTAAGCCCGTGGGGCCTGGGGAAACAGCCATTTCACCTCCACACTCTCCAACAGTTCCGTCTTTTAAATTTGTTCCGGATCTTGCATCAGATCCTGCTTTGGATTTGTTGCTTCCAACGTGAAGTGACGACACGTTGTTCACAGATCACTCAATACCAGGAGTCACAAGGTATGATCTGCGTCCGAGGAAATAGACATACGGCACGGATTGGCTGTGCCATCGAGAAAATCATCAAAGGGCTTGCCTTTTTGGCCCCATCATTTGTATATTAGGGGATTCTGTTGGCTGGGGCTTGTGAAAGGACTAAGAAGATGCTCGGCCTGGAGGTCGCCAGCAAATAAACTTTGGTGCAAAGCGTTTGAAGAATACAATGCCTGCAACCTCTCCCGCTCGTACGGAACAGATAAGAGACACTGTGACCAGCCACGAAAAAGAACGATCGAATGTGTGGTCCCCGAAAACGTATTATGTTTAGTGATAATGTTAACTGGTTTTAGAATAGTCATTGCTTTAGGATTTTGGTATCTGGAAGATGTACATCCGCTTGAAAATGTGTTACCCACTGAAAACGTACCTACTGTTTCTACTCCATTCGTGCATCTGCAAACTCTATCTCCTAGAGACTCTCAGCACAGACAGAGTTACCAGAACAACACTCTGCTACTCATTATGAATGCTACACATGCCATTTTTAATAGGTCCAACTGTTGTTCGCATTTACCGCCACATGGGGATAAGGGGCTGGATTGGTATATTCATACTTTGACAACGGCTTGTTATGCTTCTCTTAGACACTATTCTTTGGCCGATGGAACGATAGCATCTCAGGGAATTTTGATGGAACTAACTTAAATGATTTTGAGAAACATGCTCTAACGCCCCTGGTATGCTCACTCTTTGCGTATAGGATCAAGCCAAATGTTGCTTCTATCAGGCCTTCTGACAGACTTTCCTGTCCTTTTCAATCCTTGATCTCTTTCAAGATGGCTCCTATAGGCAATAGGGATGCCACGCCTTGATGCAGTTTCTTTCTGCCTACAGAGGAATGGTACTCAGTCAATGGGTGATTTTAAGGTTTGCGCCAACGTTGCAAATTTGACTAGTGAGGACAGATTTTTTGTATGTAGGCAAACCTGCCTACTTTGTTTGCGGTAATGTAGCATTTCCATGGTTGCCCAGAGATTGGCAGGGAACTTGTTATTTAGGGATTCTGTTACGCAGGGTATTCATTGCTAGCACTATAGAAGTTTCAAATGCTCGTCCACGGCGGGACGAGAATGGGGATACTTCAGCACACATTTTGGGCAATGTAGCTAAATCCGTTGTGCCATTTTGGGGACAAACACTAAACTCAGAAGATATCAGGAGACTAGCGAGAGTACTGGAGAGGACCATCAAACGGACCACTGACATACTCTATAATATGACGTTAGAACAGAAAGCAATAAGGTTAGTGGCACTTCAGAACCGGATGGCATTAGATGTCATTCTGGCTGAACGTGGTGCGGTATGTAAATTAGTGGGGTCCGTTTGCTGCGTTTTTGTCCAGATTCCTCCCCAACGATTTTCAGAGCAATTCAAAATCTGCACATCATTAGTTCAGAAGTGCATGTTCCCGAAGGGAAATTGGGATCTTAGCGCTTGGTTCTGGGACTTCTTGCGATCTTGGGGATGGAAGCTACTTTCTGTCTTGCTGATTAGTTTAGGTATTCTGCTGTTTCTCTGCTGTTGTATACAATGTCTTCCTGGTATGTCTTTGATGGTAGGAAGATGTTGTTCACAAGCGATGGGTGCATTAGGGCACAAGGTATACACCCCAGAGAAAATATCTAATGAATTTGTGCTGAAGGAAATCTTAGTTTCTGACCTCATGGAAATTGATATCTCCGATAGTGATTCAGAATGCATGGACATTGAGACGTGGAGTTGCTTGTAAAGTGACTAGAAGTAGTTTAGCGTTTGGTTTAGGCCAAAAGGAGGGTTTGTTAAACGGGATATCATATTGTACCTCCTTTATTGTATATATTGGCCTAAGCCCAGCCACTCTGAGAAGAAATCCGCATTACAAGATTCTGACCTTAGATCGACCTAGCTGCCATTTTAGGTCTATCCGCCATTTTGATTTCCGTTTCAAAGTCACTCTGGGTTCTAAAATGGTGGAGAGTATTTCCCGCGTGTAACCTAGCCGTCCTGACTTTCGCGCAAAGTTAATGTCCAAACTGCCAGGGCCAAATGTTAGGACCGTGTAATGAGACCTTGTCCTACGTTTGACCTGTAGATCGAGGATTACCTACACCAACAAGTCCGATCCACGGACATACATCAAATACAATGTTGTTTAAATACTAAACATGAACACTTGTTGAACTACATTGTATAGGACGTGTACTAAGGCTTAATGTTAAATTCGAAAATACACTGTTGCCATTGTGAAAATAATCCACATGAATTATAGTTGGATGAACTAGAGGTGAACTCGGCACAAACCCTAGACCGAGAATTATTAACCTGCAGAGGGGTTGGACATTACAATTGGAAAATATATGAAAGATGCAAATGTTTAGACGTCCAGTACCTCTCACTTCTCACACCGAAAGGGTTGGTATTCGCTGTGATGTACTGAGGGCTAGATCGCTATCTGATACTTTGTTTCTTTGTAAACTGTACAGTTGTTTGAATAAAGATCTGAGAATATTTATAAGCCTGTGTTTGGTGTATTTCCTTTTGGGGTACTCAGCCTCAATATTTTCTTTTGCTTTTACAGTCTAATAGTCCATCATCATTCATCTCACGACCTTCAACTATATCAGGGGTTGATGTTAGACAATTGTCATGTCTTTATGTCTGCTTAGCCTATGTACCCCAATCTGTACAGTATGTGGATCCTTACTCAAAGGTTAAACAGGCTCATTTTGCACATTTAGATGTGAGACCACCAGATGATCCTTATCGACATCAATGATTATGATGTTCTCTGCAATTTTGTCATCCGCGACCTCATCTTGATCCTTAGAGATGCAAGAAATTTCTTCCACAGATAAATCAATATTTGCCTAAATCAGCACAAGCGAGGAAAGTATACCATCTGTTAGTTTAGAACCAAGGCAGGTCGCAATCACACCCTCTAGTGTATTCGTTTCAGTACCACAGTCATTACCGGAAAGCACTAACTGATTCTATGGCAAGACAGGAGGCTCCTATTATGCATTACAATCTTTACTCTGAAACCACAATAGCAAAGAAAAACTTTTACAAACAAAAAGGTTTCAATAACAGAACCGAATAGAGATCTATGTCGATGTTAGGGGAATCTCCTCAAACCATCATGGAGGACAGGTCATGCCCTGCAGGAGACCAATGAGCATGGATCCCCTTCTATATAAGTCCTTTATTCCAATCCCAGGTGTTCTTTCTTTGCTGCTGACACCACAGCTAAGTCACTCCTTTCAGTTGTGTCTTGCATGTTAGTCAGTAGTAGGCCTTAAAGGTGTAAATAATGTATATTGTAAATATATGTTCAGTTACCTTTATGATAAAAGAAGTTTTCTGCTTGATACATTGTATCTGGGAAGCCGCGTACGCCCATTGCTTTTATCAATGTGTCTGTGGTTATAATGTTAGCAAATGATATTTGTTATGTTTGTAACACATCTTTAATGGGCATTGGTAAATGAAGATATAATGGCCACAGAAAATGGTTGCTCGGGCTCGTAAATTTATGGGTGTTAAGCGCATTTTAAATATATGTGAAAGTTATTTAGACCCATGCGCGCCTGTCGAACGGAAGCTCCTGCTTCGCTCCCGGTGAGCGCGAGCATTACTGATTTGACTTTGTGGCCCTTTAGGGTCCCGTTGCGCACTGGTTGCTTCAGACCCAGCATGCATGGGTCTCTTTATTGAACTGGTGCCCAACAAGGCTGAAACACGTGTATGGGGTTACTGATGGTACTCTTGTTCAGAGGAGAATTGCCTAGCATTTTGGCGCTGGACTGCCCCTGGGCAGGACAAAGGCTGATATGTGGGGACATTTCTTCTCTTTGAAAGGGACAGTGAGCTAAAGACTTGGTAGAGTCTCTCCCAGGGGTTATTCACCCAAGAACAGGTCATTGGGCTGTGTTCGTGCTGGTAGAGAGATTCCCAGACCCCCCCTTTGTTTTGAATAAATTGACTTTGGGTTTCACCCTAAGTTAACAGGGCGATCCAGACGTGGACCCCTTGCTCACTGTTCTTATAGAGGCAACAGTTTCACCTCACTGATGATGCCAACAAGGCTGAAACACTTGTATGGGGTTACTGATGGTACTCTTGTTCAGAGGAGAATTGCCTAGCATTTCGGCGCTGGACTGCCCCTGGGCAGGACAAAGGCTGATATGCGGGGACATTTCTTCTCTGTGAAAGGGACAGCGAGCTAAAGACTTGGTAGAGTCTCTCCCAGGGGTTATTCACCCAAGAACAGGTCATTGGGTTGTGTTCGTGCTGGTAGAGAGATTCCCAGACCCCCCTTTGTTTTGAATAAATTGACTTTGGGTTTCACCCTAAGTTAACAGGGCGATCCAGACGTGGACCCCTTGCTCACTGTTCTTAGAGAGGCAACAGTTTCACCTCACTGATGATGCCCAACAAGGCTGAAACACGTGTATGGGGTTACTGATGGTACTCTTGTTCAGAGGAGAATTGCCTAGCATTTTGGCGCTGGACTGCCCCTGGGCAGGACAAAGGCTGATATGCTGGGAAATTTCTTCTCTGTGAAAGGGACAGTGAGCTAAAGACTTGGTAGAGTCTCTCCCAGGGGTTATTCACCCAAGAACAGGTCATTGGGCTGTGTTCGTGCTGGTAGAGAGATTCCCAGACCCCCCTTTGTTTTGAATAAATTGACTTTGGGTTTCACCCTAAGTTAACAGGGCGATCCAGACGTGGACCCCTTGCTCACTGTTCTTAGAGAGGCAACAGTTTCACCTCACTGATGATGCCCAACAAGGCTGAAACACGTGTATGGGGTTACTGACGGTACTCTTGTCCAGAGGAAAATTGCCTAGTATTTCGGCGCTGGACTGCCCCTGGGCAGGACAAAGGCTGATATGCGGGGACATTTCTTCTCTGTGAAAGGGACAGTGAGCTAAAGACTTGGTAGAGTCTCTCCCAGGGGTTATTCACCCAAGAACAGGTCATTGGGCTGTGTTCGTGCTGGTAGAGAGATTCCCAGACCCCCTTTGTTTTGACTAAATAATATTTTACTATGTATTTAGTTTGATTGAGTTTCACCATTTGGCTCAGAGTTTAGAGCATGGATTTCCTAATGGGGAGGTTGTTGGTTCAAAACCTCTTCTTGCCAGGAAAATATTTATACTGATAGACTTTGTGTTTGTTAGGTCACATTTTTGACCCGCCCGCACAAGAGCCTGATGCGCTCCCAGTCTGCAGCTTTGTTTATGTGCTTTATATGGCATAGGTGATTACCTTATTTGTAGGTGTGCCTTAAGCTGCTCTGTGGCAGGGTTTGCCTGTGTTCTAGATCAAGGTTGCCCCCCTCGTGTACTGCTGGTTGCCACACCCTGCTAGGGTGAGCAGTTGAGGTCCACTTGCTCGCGTAAAGTTGGCATCTTAGTTTAGGTGCTGCATGTGGCATGGGTCATTACCTTCACTGTAAGTGTGCCATAACCTGCTCGGTGGCAGGCTTTGCCTGTGTTCTGGTGCGAGATTCCCCCTCGTGTACTGCTAGTTCCCACACCCTGTTAGGGTGAGTAATTGAGATGCACTTGATCAGAGTATTCCTCTCCTAAACAATATTTTAGGCTATGTGTAAGGCACATCAATGTTTTTTCTCCTGGCAGTAGCACGGATGGCTCAGTAAGCATCAGCTTTTATATAAGGGCTCGGGGTTCGGCTCCCTGTTGGGCGTAACCCCACTTTCCTAGGAAACGATTATTTTATATTGTTCATTTATTTATTTATTATATACATATATATATATATATATATATTGATTATGTATTTATTATTATTTATTTAGTACTTCAAAGAAAAGATTGTTTGTTCCCATAGGTTAGTTGTTTACAGGACAACTCAGTCCAACACTTCCTTAGGCATTTCTCCTCCCCAAGAAGAGGTCAGGGGGGTTTTCTACTCTACTCGCCTTCATAAGGCGCTTTAACCCTTTAAGTGCCAAGGGCGAGGTCCCCCCTCACTGCCAGGGGGCTGGATTACCTTCAGTTTCACGTCGGTGTGCGTAACGCACGTCGGCGTGAAACTGAAAGTAAATCCACCGTAGCAGCCATTTTCGGCTGCTGCGGTGGATAAAGAAGGTGAGTTCCCTTCTTTGTCAGCCTCGATCTCCGGCTGTATTTCAAGCTGGAGATCGAGGTGGGTATCGTTGGAAAGGGGAGATTCTCCCCTTTCCAACGATACCAATTGTGTGGCATTGCTGCCCGCGGATCGGGCGCAGGGCGCCTCGATCCGCAGGCAGCAACGTCACGGATCAAATGAAGATCCGTTTGTGACGCGGGGGGAGGGGGGGCTGCTTACTAGGTAAGCGGCCCCCTTCCCCCGTGGCCCCAAAGCATGGGGCCACAGCGCCAGGGACCCCTGGGGGCAGATGATCACTGCCCCCAGGGGTGAAATAAAAAAATTTAAAAAAAAAGAAAAATTTGAGGGATGGAGGGAGGTGGGAGGGGGTTTGGGGCCCTGGGGCCCACTGGACCACCAGGGATGGATCAAAAGTGGTGTCCCTGGAAAGGGGACTTTCTCCCCTTTCCAAGGACACCACATATGAGGCATTGCTGCCCGCGGATCGGGCGCAGGGCGCGCAATCCGCAGGCAGCAATGCCAGTGGATCAACGCAGATCCATTTGTGACGCAGGGGGAGGAGGGGCTGCTTACTAGGTAAGCGGCCTCCCTCCCCCAGTGGCCCCAAGGCATGGGGCCACAGTGCCAGATACCCCTGGGGGCAGATAATCACTGCCCCAGGGGTGAAAATAAAAATAAATAAAAGCAAAAAAAAATCAAGGGGAGGTGGGAGGTGGGAGGGGGTTTGGGGCCCTGGGGCCCACTGGACCACCAGGGATTGATCAAAAAGTGGTGTCCCTGGAAAGGGGACTTTCTCCCCTTTCCAAGGACACCACATATGAGGCATTGCTGGTCAGGGCTCGGGCGCAGGGCGCTCGATCTGTGACCAGCAACCCACTAGACCACTATGGATCCGTTTGTGAGGTGTAGGGCTGCTTCAAGTAAGCAGTCCTCTCCCCCTCCCCACCCTAAATTGGCAGCGAATGATGTACTGCAACAGGGGGGTGGCCCTCAGCCCCCCCCACCCCAAATGGAGGGCCCCACCTCATGCAACCCTTCCTGGCGGCAGATAGGGGGGGGCCCATGCATTTCCCAAAAGAGGACACCCGTGGGAATGCACAGAGGTCTGATTTGCGCGAAGCGGCCCAGAATTTAATACCCAGAACCCCAGACAAAGTGAACATTGTGTTTTTTCCCACCAAATATCACACTTTGTCGGGGATTGCGGCTAATAAAAACTGGGGCAATTTGCGCAAGGCAGACCTCTGTGGATTCCCACCCGTGTCCTCTTTTGGGAAATGCATGGGGTTCCCTGTTTCCCTTGCTGGCTTCGACACCCTAGGCCCAAATCTGTAGGTTGCCCACATGAACAAAATGGGCAGTGGCGAATGGCTTGGGGTTCCCAGTCGGTTACCCTTTTCCTTTTGCGGCCCCGGTAGGTGCACCCACACATGTGAGGTACCGTTCTCATCGGGACACGGGTGGGGACGCGGGAAGGTAGGCCACGTGTTGTTGGCGGTGTGTTTCGGTGGGTGGCCAGAGCGAAATTTCTGAGAATTGTCTTCATTTCCGGCCAATTTCAGAGACATTTCCCTGTGTCCACTCACCGAAACACGTCGCCAACAGCAGATGTCATACCTTCTCGTGTTCCCACAGGTGTCCCGACAAAAAAGGTACCTCGCATGTGTGGGTGCACCTACCGGGGGTGCAAAAGGAAAAGGGTAACCCGCTGGTAACCCCAAGCCTTTCGCCACAGCACAATTTGTTCATGTGGGCAACCTACAGATTTGGGCCTAGGGTGTCGAATCCACCAAGGAAAACAGAGAACCCAATGCATTTCCCAAAAGAGGACACCCGTGGGATGCACAGAGGTCTGACTTGCGCGAAGCGGCCCAGACGTTTTTACCCAGAACCCCAGACAAAGTGAACATTGTGTTTTTTCCCCACCAAATATCACACTTTGACGGGGATTGTGGCTAATAAAAATTGGGGCAATTTGCGCAAGGCAGACCTCTGTGGATTCCCACGGGTGTCCTCTTTTGGGAAATGCATGGGGTTCCCTGTTTCCCTTGCTGGCTTCGACACCCTAGGCCCAAATCTGTAGGTTGCCCACATGAACAAAATGGGCAGTGGCGAATGGCTTGGGGTTCCCAGTCGGTTACCCTTTTCCTTTTGCACCCCCCGGTAGGTGCACCCACACATGTGAGGTACCGTTTTCATCGGGACACGTGTGGGGACGCGGGAAGGTAGGCCACGTGTTGTTGGGGGCGTGTTTCGATGGGTGCGCGGAAAAAGTGTTTTTTTCCCCACATTTCGGACTTTGCGGGGTTGTCTGGGTAAAAAATTCTGGGGCGATGTGCGCAAATCATACCTCTGTGGATTCCCACGAGTGTCCTCTTTTTGGAAATGCATGGGGTTCCCTGTTTTCCTCGGTGGCTTGGACACCCGAGGCCCATATCTGTACGTTGTGCCGGTCGGCAGAATGTCTGAGATTTCGCCATGAAAACAGACTTGGGGTTACGTGTGTTGTAGGCTTTCCCTTTGGCGGCCAGGTAGGTGCACCCACACATGTGAGGTACCGTTTTCATCAGGACACCTGTGGGAACGCGTGACAGTAGGCCATGTGTTGTTGGGGGCGTGTTTTGATGGGTGCGTCGAGCGAAATGTGCAGAAAAAGTGTTTTTTTCCCGACATTTCGGACTTTGCGGGGCTGTCTGGGTAAAGAATTCTGGGGCGATGTGCGCAAATCATACCTCTGCGGATTCCCACGGGTGTCCTCTTTTCGGAAATGCATGGGGTTCCCTGTTTTCCTAGGTGGCTTGGACACCCGAGGCCCATATCTGTACGTTGTGCCAGTCAGCAGAATGTCTGAGATTTCGCCATGAAAACAGACTTGGGGTTACTTGTGTTTTAGGCTTTCCCCTTGGCGGCCAGGTAGGTGCACCTACACATGTGAGGTACCGTTTTCATTGGGACACCGGTGGGAACGCGTGATGGTAGGCCATGTGTTGTTGGGGGCGTGTTTCGATGGGTGCGTCGAGCGAAATGTGTGGAAAAAGTGTTTTTTTCACGACATTTCGGACTTTGCGGGGCTGTCTGGGTAAAAAATTCTGGGGCGATGTGCGCAAATCATACCTCTGCGGATTCCCACGGGTGTCCTCTTTTCGGAAATGCATGGGGTTCCCTGTTTACCTCGGTGGCTTGGACACCCGAGGCCCATATCTGTACGTTGTGCCGGTCGGCAGAATGTCTGAGATTTCGCTCTGAAAACAGACTTGGGGTTACTTGTGTTTTAGGCTTTCCCCTTGGCGCCCAGGTAGGTGCACCCACACATGTGAGGTACTGTTTTCATCGGGACACCTGTGGGAACGCGTGACGGTAGGCCATGTGTTGTCCGGGGCGTGTTTCGATGGGTGCGTCGAGCGAAATGTGCTGAAAAAGTGTTTTTTTCCCGACATTTCGGACTTTGCGGGGCTGTCTGGGCAAAAAATTCTGGGGCGATGTGCGCAAATCATACCTCTGCGGATTCCCACGGGTGTCCTCTTTTCGGAAATGCATGGGTTTCCCTGTTTTCCTCGGTGGCTTGGACACCCGAGGCCCATATCTGTACGTTGTGCCGGTCGGCAGAATGGCTGAGATTTCGGCATGAAAACAGACTTGGGGTTACTTGTGTTTTAAGCTTTCCCCTTGGCGGCCAGGTAGGTGCACCCACACATGTGGGGTACCGTTTTCATCGGGACACCTGTGGGAATGCGTGACGGTAGGCCATGTGTTGTTGGGGGCGTGTTTCGATGGGTGTGTCGAGCGAAATGTGCGGAAAAAGCATTTTTTTCCCGACATTTCGGACTTTGCGGGGCTGTCTGGGTAAAAAATTATGGGGCAATGTGCGCAAATCATACCTCTGCGGATTCCCACGGGTGTCCTCTTTTCGTAAATGCATGGGGTTCCCTGTTTTCCTCGGTGGCTTGGACACCCGAGGCCCATATCTATACGTTGTGCCGGTCGGCAGAATGTCTGAGATTTCGCTCTGAAAACAGACTTGGGGTTACTTGTGTTTTAGGCTTTCCCCTTGGCGGCCAGGTAGGTGCACCCACACATGTGAGGTACCGTTTTCATCGTGACACCTGTGGGAACACGTGACGATAGGCCATGTGTTGTTGGGGGCGTGTTTCGATGGGTGCGTCGAGCAAAATGTGCGGAAAAAGCGTTTTTTTCCCCACATTTCGAACTTTGCAGGGCTGTCTGGGTAATAAATTCTGGGGCGATGTGAGCAAATCATACCTCTGCGGATTCCCACGGGTGTCCTCTTTTCGGAAATGCATGGGGTTCCCTGTTTTCCTCGGTGGCTTGGACACCCGAGGCCCATATCTGTACGTTGTGCCGGTCGGCAGAATGTCTGATATTTCCCTCTGAAAACAGACTTGGGGCTACTTGTGTTTTAGGCTTTCCCCTTGGCGGCCAGGTAGGTGCACCCACACATGTGAGGTACCGTTTTCATCGGGACACCTGTGGGAACGTGTGACGGTAGGCCATGTGTTGTTGGGGGCATGTTTCGATGGGTGCGTCGAGCGAAATGTGCGGAAAAGGTGTTTTTTTCCCAATATTTCGGACTTTGCGGGGCTGTCTGGGTAATAAAATCTGGGGGGATGTGCGCAAATCATACCTCTGCGTATTCCCACGGGTGTCCTCTTTTCGGAAATGCATGGGGTTCCCTATTTTCCTCGGTGGCTCGGACACCCGAAGCCCATATCTGTACGTTGTGCCGGTCGGCAGAATGTCTGAGATTTCGCTCTGAAAACAGACTTGGGGTTACTTGTGTTTTAGGCTTTCCCCTTGGCGACCAGGTAGGTGCACCCACACATGTGAGGTACCGTTTTCATCGGGACACCTTTGGGAACGGGTGACGGTAGGCCATGTGTTGTTGGGGGCATGTTTTGATGGGTGCATCGAGCGAAATGTGCGGAAAAGGCATTTTTTCCCGACATTTCGGACTTTGCGGGGCTGTCTGGGTAATAAAATTTGGGGGGATGTGCGCAAATCATACCTCTGCGGATTCCCACAGGTGTCCTATTTTCGGAAATGCATGGGGTTCCCTGTTTTCCTCGGTGGCTTGGACACCCGAGGCCCATATCTATACGTTGTGCCGGTCGGCAGAATGTCTGAGATTTCGCTCTGAAAACAGACTTGGGGTTACTTGTGTTTTAGGCTTTCCCCTTGGCGGCCAGGTAGGTGCACCCACACATGTGAGGTACCGTTTTCATCGGGACACCTGTGGGAACGCGTGACGGTAGGCCATGTGTTGTTGGGGGCGTGTTACGATGGGTGCGTTGAGCCAAATGTGCGGAAAAAGTGTTTTTTCCCCACATTTCGAACTTTGCAGGGCTGTCTGGGTAATAAATATTGGGGCGATGTGCGCAAATCATACCTCTGCGGATTCCCACGGGTGTCCTCTTTTCGGAAATGCATGGGGTTCCCCATTTTCCTTGGTGGCTTGGACACCCGAGGCCCATATCTGTACCTTGTGCTGGTCGGTAGAATGTCTGAGATTTCGCACTGAAAACAGACTTGGGGTTACTTGTGTTTTAGGCTTTCCCCTTGACGGCCAGGTAGGTGCACCCACACATGTGAGGTACCGTTTTCATCGGTACACCTGTGGGAACGTGTGACGGTAGGCCATGTGTTGTTGAGGGCATGTTTCGATCGGTGCGTTGAGCGAAATGTGCGGAAAAGGCATTTTTTTCTTGACATTTCGGACTTTGCGGGGTTGTCTGGGTAATAAAATCTGGGGGGATGTGCGCAAATCATACCTCTTTGTATTCCCACGGGTGTCCTCTTTTCGGAAATGCATGGGGTTCCCTGTTTTCCTCGGTGGCTTGGACACCCGAGGCCCATATCTGTACGTTGTGCCGGTCGGCAGAATGTCTGAGATTTCGCTCTGAAAACAGACTTGGCGTTACTTGTGTTTTAGGATTTCCCCTGGGCGGCCAGGTAGGTGCAACCACACATGTGAGGTACCGTTTTCATCGGGACACCTGTGGAAACGGGTGACAGTAGGCCATGTGTTGTTGGGGGCATGTTTTGATGGGTGCATCGAGCGAAATGTGCGGAAAAGGCATTTTTTCCCGACATTTCGGACTTTGCGGGGCTGTCTGGGTAATAAAATCTGGGGGGATGTGCGCAAATCATACCTCTGCGGATTCCCACGGGTGTCCTATTTTCGGAAATGCATGGGGTTCCCTGTTTTCCTCGGTGGCTTGGACACCCGAGGCCCATATCTATACGTTGTGCCGGTCGGCAGAATGTCTGAGATTTCGCTCTGAAAACAGACTTGGGGTTACTTGTGTTTTAGGCTTTCCCCTTGGCGGCCAGGTAGGTGCACCCACACATGTGAGGTACCGTTTTCATCGGGACACCTGTGGGAACGCGTGACAGTAGGCCATGTGTTGTTGGGGGCGTGTTTCGATGGGTGCGTCGAGCCAAATGTGCGGAAAAAGTCTTTTTTCCCCACATTTCGAACTTTGCAGGTCTGTCTGGGTAATAAATTCTGGGGCGATGTGCGCAAATCATACCTCTGCGGATTCCCACGGGTGTCCTCTTTTCGGAAATGCATGGGGTTCCCCATTTTCCTTGGTGGCTTGGACACCCGAGGCCCATATCTGTACCTTGTGCTGGTCGGTAGAATGTCTGAGATTTCGCACTGAAAACAGACTTGGGGTTACTTGTGTTTTAGGCTTTCCCCTTGACGGCCAGGTAGGTGCACCCACACATGTGAGGTACCGTTTTCATCGGTACACCTGTGGGAACGTGTGACGGTAGGCCATGTGTTGTTGAGGGCATGTTTCGATCGGTGCGTCGAGCGAAATGTGCGGAAAAGGCATTTTTTTCCCGACATTTCGGACTTTGCGGGGCTGTCTGGGTAATAAAATCTGGGGGGATGTGCGCAAATCATACCTCTTTGTATTCCCACGGGTGTCCTCTTTTCGGAAATGCATGGGGTTCCCTGTTTTCCTCGGTGGCTTGGACACCCGAGGCCCATATCTGTACGTTGTGCCGGTCGGCAGAATGTCTGAGATTTCGCTCTGAAAACAGACTTGGGGTTACTTGTGTTTTAGGCTTTCCCCTTGGCGGCCAGGTAGGTGCACCCACACATGTGAGGTACCGTTTTCATTGGGACAGCTCTGGGAACGCGTGACAGTAGGCCATGTGTTGTTGGGGGCATGTTTCGATGGGTGCGTCGAGCGAAATGTGCGGAAAAAGTGTTTTTTTCCCGACATTACGGACTTTGCGGGGCTGTCTGGGTAAAAAATTCTGGGGCGATGTGCGCAAATCATACCTCTGCGGATTCCCACGGGTGTCCTCTTTTCGGAAATGCATGGGGTTCCCTGTTTTCCTCGGTGGCTTGGACACCCGACGGCCATATCTGTACGTTGTGCCGGTCGGCAGAATGTCTGAGATGTCGCTCTGAAAACAGACTAGGGTTACTTGTGTTTTAGGCTTTCCCCTTGGCGGCCATGTAGGTGCACCCACACATGTGATGTACCGTTTTCATCGGGACACCTGTGGGAACGCGTGACAGTAGGCCATGTGTTGTTGGGGGCGTGTTTCGATGGGTGCGTCGAGCGAAATGTGCGGAAAAAGCATTTTTTTCCCCACATTTCGGACTTTTCAGGGCTGTCTGGGTAATAAATTCTGGGGCGATGTGCGCAAATCATACCTCTGCGGATTCCCACGGGTGTCTTCTTTTCGGAAATGCATGGGGTTCCCCGTTTTCCTTGGTGGCTTGGACACCCGAGGCCCATATCTGTACGTTTGCCGGTCGGCAGAATGTCTGAGATTTCGCTCTGAAAACAGACTTGGGGTTACATGTGTTTTAGGCTTTCCCCTTGGCGGCCAGGTAGGTGCACCCACACATGTGAGGTACCGTTTTCATCAGGACTCCTCTGGGAACCAGTGACGGTAGGCCATGTGTTGTTGGGGGTGTGTTTCGATGGGTGCGTCGAGCAAAATGTGCGGAAAAAGTGTTTTTTTCCCCACATTTCGGAATTTGCAGGGCTGTCTGGGTAATGAATTCTGGGGCGATGTGCGCAAATCATACCTCTGCGTATTCCCACGGGTGTCCTCTTTTCGGAAATGCATGGGGTTCCCCGCTTTCCTCTGTGGCTTGGACACTCGAGGCCCATAACTGTATGTTGTGCCGGTCGGCAGAATGTCTGAGATTTCCCTCTGAAAACAGACTTGAGGTTACTTGTGTTTTAGGCTTTCCCCTTTGCGGCCAGGTAGGTGCACCCACACATTTGAGGTACCGTTTTCATCGGGATACCTGTGGGAACGTGTGACAGTAGGCCATGTGTTGTTGGGGGCGTGTTTCGATGGGTGCGTCGGGCGAAATGTACAGAAAAAGCATTTTTTCCCGACATTTCGGACTTTGCGGGGCTGTCTGGGTAATAAAATCTGGGGCGATGTGCGCAAATCATACCTCTGCGGATTCCCACGGGTGTCCTCTTTTCAGAAATGCATGGGGTTCCCCGCTTTCCTCTGTGGCTTGGACACTCGAGGCCCATAACTGTATGTTGTGCCGGTCGGCAGAATGTCTGAGATTTCGCTCTGAAAACAGACTTGGGGTTACTTGTGTTTTAGGCTTTCCCCTTGGCAGCCAGGTAGGTGCAACCACACATGTGAGGTACCGTTTTCATCGGGACACCTGTGGGAACGGGTGACAGTAGGCCATGTGTTGTTGGGGGCATGTTTTGATGGGTGCATCGAGCGAAATGTGCGGAAAAGGCATTTTTTCCCGACATTTCGGACTTTGCGGGGCTGTCTGGGTAATAAAATCTGGGGGGATGTGCGCAAATCATACCTCTGCGGATTCCCACGGGTGTCCTATTTTCGGAAATGCATGGGGTTCCCTGTTTTCCTCGGTGGCTTGGACACCCGAGGCCCATAACTGTATGTTGTGCCGGTCGGCAGAATGTCTGAGATTTCCCTCTGAAAACAGACTTGGGGTTACTTGTGTTATAGGCTTTCCTCTTGGCGGCCAGGTAGGTGCACCCACACATGTGAGGTACTGTTTTCATCGGGACACCTGTGGGAACGCGTGACGGTAGGCCATGGGTTGTTGGGGGCGTGTTTCGATGGGTGCGTCGAGCGAAATGTGCGGAAAAAGCGTTTTTTTCCCCACATTTCGGACTTTGCGGGGCTGTCTGGGTAATAAAATCTGGGGTGATGTGCGCAAATAATACCTCCTCGGATTCCCACGGGTGTCCTCTTTTCGGAAATGCATGGGGTTCCCTGTTTTCCTCGGTGGCTTGGACACCCGAGGCCCATATCTGTACGTTGTGCCGGTCGGCAGAATGTCTGAGATTTTGCTCTGAAAACAGACTTGGGGTTACTTGTGTTTTAGGCTTTCCCCTTGGCGGCCAGGTAGGTGCATCCACACATGTGGGGTACCGTTTTCATCAGGACACCTGTGGGAACGCGGGACGGTAGGCCATGTGTTGTGTTTGTGTGGTTTTCATAACGTTTTGACCCATTTGCTGGTGCCCTTTGTCTCACAACCCTTTCTTTTCCCAAATGTGACCTACATTTAGTCGCTGCTTTAGCCACCATACACTTTTGTAACCTGCACAAGTCACCTACCCTTGAAAAGGTCTGCCTGTGCTCTTTTAAAAAATGTATGGCTGCCGTTCCTTACCACATTGGTTTTCCCAATTTACACATGCTAAGTGCGTCTGGTCAGGCCGTGAGCGTAAAACTCCTGTGTACCATGGCTCAGTGTTTGGCTTGTGGTTTTGCTTGTTTTGTAAAAACACTACAAAAATTGTATGCTCTCCTAACTGCAAGAGTCGGGGGAATGTAGCGGAGCATTGCTTTTCTCAAAATTCATAGAAGCCATTGCCGTACCAAGCCAACCATGTCCAACACATACCTTTTTTTCAGTCATTTTCCCGCTTTTCCCTCATTCGATGGCAGTTTCCCCTAGCTAGTTGTTGCCTGACCTATGCAAATCACCCCTTCCTAAACTTGGAATTTTGTCTACTTTTCAGAAATATATGCCTTTCTGTCCTCCAATTTGGCTTTCCTGCCCTTTTCTTCCATTCCGTCCATGCATGTCCAATTGGCAAAAATGGCAAAAATCGCCTACCTCTCACAAAACGGTTGATAACCACATCAAAATATTTTTTTTCCATTTCCACTCAACCTGTTCCTGAAAGCCACGGAATTGGGGAACTCAGCACAGCAACCCATTTGTTCCTAGCTCTTACAAGGAAAAAACCACAGGCTTCTTTGTACATCATTTTATTGGCATTTTTTGAAAAAACACAACATTTTTGCACTTTATCCTTATTTTCTAACACCCCCCTACAGCAACCTGGGATTCCTGGGTGGCGTTACGACCGCCTAAATGTGGGAAAAAAAGGAGCCAAATTTGGCCGAGATATCTCATGTAACAAAAAAGTTACAAGCCATTGAATGGCCACATACCAAAATCACCAAAAAAGGCCCTGGCACTGGGGAGAAATACCCATGGCACTTAAAGGGTTAGAAAATCTTAGACCTGACCCCCAAACCCCCTTTTTTCTCTTTGAATAAAACAGTCCTGGTATCCTTTCTTTGCTCAGGAAAGGTAAAGACCCTAAGAAAGGTGTATATGTGGACTTGAAGGGTGGTAATGGTGGGTTGAGTTGATTACCCAGTTTCTCTCAGTTGGCTGAAGAGGGAAATAACCAATAATTTCCCTATTGACATGCAAGGACTGCGGGGCTTGATGTACAGACAGGATTTGCCGGCTCAGCAACTCCAATTCCTCGATCCTTAAGAGTAGCGTGCTTTCCCTCAATCTGTGTCCCAAGACGGCATTCAACAAAGCCAATATTAAGATATTTGCGGGAGCAAGACAACTCTTTAGTCTTGTAAATAACACAACATTGAGCAACCCAGGTACAAGCCCCCATACAGTGTTTTAAAACATTGCGGGCGTAAGGGCGAAGGATCACCAAAAAGGTAACATTATAGAGACCACCCCCATAGCCTTGACTCCCAAGGCTTTGCCTGTCCCGCTAATACATCTAGCGGTGTATGCAATCTCTCCACTGCTCGAGGAGTTCAAGCCCAAACTTTTTGCCCTCAGGAGAGTTTGTTTCTCGGTGCAGTTTGTAGGAGGTTGTTTATTTTTCCTTTTATTTCCCTTGACAGTTCTCTTTCCTTGACCCTTTTCATGGGGGAAGCAAGTCAGGCTTGCACTTTCATGCATGCAGAGGTCTTTAACTCAACTTTGAAGGGACGGTGTTCCCAGTATTCCTTCACAGCTTTTCAGTTGCTGTGCACGATAATTATTCCAGGGCCCCTGACCCCCCTCCTTTTTTCTGAGTGTTTGCTTAATAAGTTTACACGCCTCTGAGAGGAACACCTGATGGTTTCTGTTTCTCCCGTTAGCAGGGGGTTTCTTGTTCATGGCCAGTGCAGAGCTCACACTGGATATTTTGCTTCCCATCTGTTTGCTTTTTCTCTTTGACAATTCCTGGTATTTCACCAGGTTAGCATAGCCGATGCTGGCTCACCACAGCTCCAAGAGGTCTGGATGATATGCTTGTTTGGTCAAGTTTTCTCAGTTTCCAACCTCCTGTGGAGTTAATGGGGCCCCTTCTACAGTGATGGGGATGTGGTTATAAGTGCACACGAGTTCTTATTAGAACAATGTAAGGTGCTCAATTTCTGCACTTCAAGGTCGACTCCAGGCTTTGCATCCCTCTCCTTCTGGTTTACAGGTTTTTTCTTATATAAGTAGAGAACTTTTTTCTCCTTCTCTAGGAAGGGAGGATCTCCCTTAGAAAGATAGAAGGGTCTGGGAGCGGTGTTCATCTTTCATCCAAGTTACTCCAGCCCTCTCTATCACAGGGTGTTACAATGCCTCGCCATTATCATCCCCACAAGACTTTGTCCGTGCGATTGCTTGATGGCAGGGACACACTTTGTTAGTGATTGAATTGCTTAGCTGCCTAATTAGTAGATAGTTTTTTTTATTCCCTCTGGGGATTGTCTGGAATAAGAAGCCATAACAGTGTGCTGGGGGTGCCAGGATACGTTCAGATGTTCGCAGTCAGAGATTAGACCTCCTCCAGTAAGGAATTTTGTTTTAACGGCTTAGTGCTCAGTTTATTTTCACAGTTTAGAGAATTTTCTCAAGACCATGGAATTTAGTATCCTCCTTGGTGGGTCTATGGTTTCCTCTAAGAGGTATATCAACCATGGGGGAGGGTTTAAGGTCCAAGCTCAAGATTTCTCTTTGCAAGTTCTGTCTCTTATGGGTCAGGTTTGAGTAAATAGCTCCCTATAGTGATAGCAGAGTACTTGTTCAAGGGCACAGGATGGTGGCAATGAATTGTCTGTTGTTTCCCCTTTCTTTAACCTTTTTTCAGGTGTGTGTGTTTTTTTCTCAACTTCTAGAGTTGGGATTGCATTGGGTGATTTCTCTCTCTCTCCTCCCGAGGTTTTCTCTGACTCGTCAGGTCCCTCCAACTGGTCCTTAAGTGTCTCCATCTTTATGGCTTGGCACATTTAGCTCTCCCTGGTGTTTTTCAAGGATTTCACAGGAATATCTTTGTCATCTTTGTTCCCTGGTTGGTCTAGTCTTAGCAAGGGTACTATTAGCAGCTAACTGGGTTTCAGGCATGTGGCCCATCTCTCCCATCCCGCTTCTGCATCCAGAAGATGTAATACATTTCTGGTATATTGGTTTGGGAAGGTTTACTGGAATACAGGTGTTCTATTTGACTAAGGGCAATTGTGTCATTAAGGGCAGACCTCGAGGTACACACTTACGGGTGCTCGGGCCCTCAAGTCTATTTGCATTTAAGTTCCACCTAAGCTGGGTTTTTTGTCCTATGAAATGTTATTAAAATGTTCCCCTTTTTTCTCCCGCTGTGACCTTCTAATGAAGATTTGTCTTCCAACCCTATTCCCCAGGGTGGAAATGTGGTATGTCTAGGTTTACCAGAAGATGGTTTGACATTGAGTGTTTTAATTGATTTTGTGTTGAACACAGAGAAGCATAGCACTCCTATTGCCTTTTTTCCTGCTATTCCTATAGAAACACCTTTTGTCTTGCACATCTTCCTTGTTCTTTGCAGTTAAGACTGCTATGCCTTCTAGGACAGTTCCTGGGGTGATCTTAGCCTATAGGGAGTAATTGTGCAATCAGTTCATTGGTAAAAATAGAAACATTTAAAACATTTCCTCTCGTTTTATTGTATTGTCACTATTGTATGATCAGGTGGTAATTAATATGATGCAAGGGCTTCAGACTTGCATAATAGGAGCCTCATGTCTTGCAATCGAATGACTAATCCCCCTCACTAGTGTGAGAAGGGGGTTTGGGTTCTATTAAAGACAAGGAGGCGAGTATTATCCCACCCACCCTTGATGGGATATGATATAGCATTTATAGCGCGCCTATACACAGGTGTTTCAAGAGAGAACATTCTTTGGTTTGTTGTTCTTCCCAATCACCCACCCTTTCTCTGTTTGTTATTCTTCCAGCTTCCAGCTGAGAGGTTCTGTTCAGGAACGTGGACCACGGCTACAAGTTGTGGAGAGTGCGTCATCCAGGAGCTTTGCTGGTTTTTGTCATCATACTTTATCATCTAATCTGTGCAGTGGACGTCTGGTTTAAGACAGCTACAGAAAGAGGAGCTGGGATTGGAGTAAAGGATTTATGTAGAAGGGGGTCCATGCTAATTGGTCTCCTGCAGGGCATGACCTGTCCTCCATGATGGATTGCGGGTATTCCCCTAACATCGACATTGAACTCTATTTAGTTCTGTTATGGAAATGTTTTTGTTTGTAAAAGTTTTTCTTTGCTGCTGTGGTTTCAGAGTAAAGATTGTAATGCATACTACTCGCCTCCTTGTCTTTAATAGAATCTTAACCCTAGTCTCACGCTAGTGAGGGGGATTAGTCATTGTGGCTGGACAGCAAGAAGTAGCGCCCTTACTCAGACACAATGAAGCTTTAATGATTACAGGAGGGCACGTGCGAGGGTGCCGCAGCTGATATGCACAGCTCAACGGTGGGCTTGGGTTAGCAACACTCACTTCAGGGGTTTTCTGCAGACTCCAGCGCAAGACAGCAGGCTTCCACTTCTTTAGCAATAGCCGTCCCAGTATCCTCCATCGCCTCCTTCACCTGCGTGCCTGATGGCGTGACAGCGACGCACTTTGTGAGCGGCATGCGCATAGTAGACACGCTGCTAATGCTCTTCAAAGTTCGCTGTGATTTTTATATTAGCTTCTCAAATGGAGTGTTCCCCATCAGGGAACGCCAAGCAGGCTGGGTCCTGCAGTCCCAATCAACACCAACAAAGTAGACAGCCACATGAGCAGCATTCCAGAAAGGTGCATAATGAGTCAAGCCTCATTCTTATCTCGAACCTTCTTTAATGAAACCAGAGGATTGTCTACTTTTTGGTTCAATTTTTTAAACAAAAGTTCTTCTTTCTTTTCACCACTTTGAGTAAATAATTATTTTACCAGTTTATCATTCTCCTTTTTCTCTGAAGGGGTCTTCTCCGAATTGTTTGGACATTCACAGGGCTGTTTGGCCTTACCTGGATAGACCCCTTTCCTTTCAGAGAGCATGCAGCCTGTTTTACACCCTTGACCTTCCTGGGCAGGCTAGGACTGTCACAATATGAGGTTGGCTTTGGATCAGTATTGCAATAGATGATGGCCTGGCCCAGCATTTTCATCCTCCTGCAGGGCCAGATTACAAAAACTTTGCACAGGTGCAAGTGCAAAGATTGCACAGTATTAGCACTAGGGACAAGTTTGCCCCTATTTTAAAAGCACTGGGAAACATTAAAAAACCATTGCACCTCGACAAGTGAAGTTTGGCACCAGGTCTAAAATTGCCCTAGTGCTAAAAAGACACAGCTTGTACGCATTTTTCCATCAGGGCAAAGTTGTCCCTAGTGCTAATACAATTCCGTATTAGCACTATGGGAAAACCTTGCCCTGGTGCAAAATTGTAGTGAAAATGCATCTTTTTTGCCTTGGTACTTTTAATATGCCAAACTGCACTTGCCGAGGTGCAATGGTTTTTTAATGTGTCCTAGTGTTTTTAAAAATAGGGCACACTTTGACCTAGTGCTAATACTGTGCAAACTTTGCAAATGCACTTGTGCAAACTTTCTGTAATCTGGCCCCTGGTAAGGGTAGAGAGTGACAGCATACAGAGTGGAGCTAGAAGAGGTACACTTGAACCTCAATTT
Source organism: Ambystoma mexicanum (assembly GCF_040938575.1). Lineage (NCBI taxonomy): Eukaryota > Metazoa > Chordata > Amphibia > Caudata > Ambystomatidae > Ambystoma > Ambystoma mexicanum. The sequence continues at coordinate 874,300,529 of NC_090941.1, forward strand.
CAGTTCTACTATCTGGTTGAACCCCCTCATGTTTCGACTCAGTGTCATCAGCTAATGAAAAGCCTGGCTTATGTTCTACAGTCTGCTGATAAAAGAACCATTACTCCTATTTCTACTACATCCTTTGTGTCACCCCTCCACATGCACGTACTCCGGGGCGTTGTGTGACGATAATGACTGCTTTAGGACATTGCAGGAGGCATGCTGGGAAAGAACCTTAATACAGTAAGTAGATAGAGGGAGGAAAACGACAATGGATTAAGGACATGTTCATATCCTGTCGTACTAGGTGGATTTCACTTCAGTGAGGACTCTGAAAAAGAGCAGAACTAGGAGTAATGGGGATTACCAGTAGGTAATCGAAGCATTACAGCCCTTCTGCAAAAATAAATATTGGCCATCATAGTCCTGGCTGCTGAGCTATAATGCTTAAACATGATGCATTTTACTGACTATTTTATAGTTTGAATTCCAAATGAAATGCTGTGCAACTTCAAGCTGGAGCTTTACAAGCCAGAAGGAAATTGCGATAAGCGAACGGCTTTTGTTCCAAACTAACCATTCATTGAAAGCAGGTTTTTGATATACCCCCTTAGTTAACCATGTTCTGAGATTAAAGGGCCGGAAAGCGTGCATTCTCGTTTTATGCTATGCGTAATTATGCGGCTCTGCTGATTTTTTTCTGCATTATTTTCCAAGTCTACTTCTTGAAATGGAGTCCCGTTTAGAGTTAATTTCATCCTTGATTGTACCTATATTCTGTTGTGGCTAGAATACGAGACCTTGGCGGTCTGCATATATTAATTTCAACAACTGAGCTCAATGGATATCCGGCTCTCTTCCTGACAATTAGCACAGCTGAGTAAACTTTTCAACAGCAGCCTTGGACTCCTGCCATTCAGAAGGCTATTAACTGATGCCTCTCAGCTGCCGGGCAAATGGGGCTAAATTAAGTCCACCAGAGCTAGGGAGGCCTGCGGACTCCCAACACATTTTAGAGCGACGTGCGGCGTGTTTTTCCAGGCACCGAATCAAGTACATGTATATAAAAACCATCATTTATTTTGCTGACAACTCAAAGCAGTCTCGAATTGCCTCTGCATTTCCTGCGACACTGAAACACCTCTCGCGGTGGTCTAGTTTCTGCCAATCCTGCATGGACAAAATGGAATATGAAATTAAGTCGGTAGAGCTGGAGAACAAAAAAATACTAATGCCGCTAAATGTGAAAACGAGTGCATCTGTTTAATATTTATTTTGAGCCATGGTCTGTATGCACAGTAGATGTTTCTCTGTTAACATCAGCACCCTCGGCACATTTAATATGACTGACACGCTTTAAGCAGCTAAGCTGCGCATTTTACAACTCTTTGATCCCGATTCACAATGATCTTTTCGTTTTCTGTATGTTTTATTTTCTTCACAACAAGTGAATGGTATACGTTGGTGCATGAAACAGTGTGAGGCCAATTCATAGTGGAGAGTTTGAAAGTGCATGCATTCAGATGGAACAGTCACGCAAATCTGAGGAGGGTCAGGGAAAGACTTCACATAGGGCAAGGTTCATCAGTTATCTCCTATTTGATTTTTTCATTTTGCATTTTTTTTAAGAACAGAAAGACTTTTACACACTTCCTTCGCAAATGACAGAGAGTGGAGGTAGTCTTTGTGTAAGGCACCTTTAAAAAGGGTAATGAAGTCATGAATGTGTTAGTCCAACCGGTGAGGCGGTAGGAGGGGTATCATTTACTAGGGGCAGAGACAGTATGATGGAACATCCACATTTCTGACATTTCAAATCCTAAATAGGCATTTAGATAACTACAGCTTACACAAACTATTCCTGGGAACGGAACTCAAGAGAAGTGGGCGGGGCAGGCAGTAAAGATAAGACGGCGGGTGGGGGATGAGGGCTCCTTCTCGCAATAGAAGATGGCGCTTGAGCCTTGATCTGAAGTGTTCCAGGATGAGAGGCATACACAGACTCCAAGGAAAGTATTCCAGTAGAGTTGGACATGAAGGGAGGCGAGGAAGTAAGAAGGGTCAAATCAGGAGTGGGAATGGTATGGTGCAGAGACACAAGGAACGGAGAGTCAGAGAGGATGAGTGCAATGCAATGCACTCAGAGATATAGAGAATGGTACTAATACCATGGAAGTATTTAAAAATAAGGGCCAATTACATAAAGAGCGATTTTCCATGATGGGCCTTCTGGCTTGGGAATAATGGGAAGGGAAAGGGGAGGTTATTGAAGGTCGTAAAGGGTGCATGTTGAAAAGGGGAGAGCTTTACTGGGGATAGCAAAGGAGGATAGTGAAGTCCAAGTCGTAGTTTAGATTGCTGAGCACAAGAGTAGAGATTTGAGTGAGGGTCCAGTGGATTTTCTTAGTGTTTAGGAGGTTAAGTCTTGATGCAGAGACAGTTCTTTTGATGAACTAGAAGAGTGTCCGATACCTGTGGAAGAGAACTTCAGTGTTGCAGCCATGCATGAGAGCCTGAGAAGGTCAGAGTGAGTGAGATAAGGGAACAGACCAAAGGATTCTCATTGCAAGCTGGAAGAAAGATAATATTCATATTTTTACAGTTGAGCATGAGGCAGCAGAGGGCCATCCAGTGATGGATGACAGTTTAGCAGTTTGTTAAGCATTCAGGCGATTCTGTAGTGAATTAAGGAAAAGAGAAGAGGATCTGAGTATTATCAGAAAAGTGGTAGCTAACACCAAAGAATTGCATTGTTTTCTGAGGAGGGAAGTATAAAAGGTGAAGAAGAAAGGGAGCAGGACTGACACATGGGGAACACCTATGTGTACATGAAGAGGTGTTGTAGTTCCACACGATGGACAAATAGCACTCAGAGAGGTAGGAGAATAGTTACCAATGCTGGTGTGTTTGTAGCAAGGGAGGGCAAGAGTTTGATGATGGGATAATCCACAGTGTCAACGTGTGCTATGAGATCAAGCGAAATAGGGATAGAGTAGAGATGAGTGTTATGTGTAGTGGTTAAGAAGTTGGAGACAATGGTGAGAACAGTCTCAGTCGAATGCTGGGCAGTAAGAAGGAGTGAAGTAGGGAGGGACTGGAGATACAGGCAGGGTGTTGCATATTTAATCATTTTTAGAGAGGACGTTGGCAGCACGTTGGCAGCACAGCCATCAATGTGGGAGAAGGTTACATAATGGTTCCTTGATAGGAATATGATGGCCTGGAGGGTCAAACATGGTTTGTAAGTGTGTGAACAGAGAGAGGTAATGAAATTAGTAGATGTGGGAGATTTAGTTGCATTTAGAGAAGAGGTGAGGGTCAGTATATAGCCTTTGAATGCTGTGAGGTGAGTGGGGGATCAATCTTTGCACAAGTGGTTTGGACATGATGCATGGTTGTCCTTTGCTATTGGACGGCTGGGGTGATCCATGGTTTTGGTTGTTGCTGGGAGAAGGTGAAGGAGTGGACAGGATTCATTGCTGTAAAACCAGAACACCAATTTGAAACATGTGCAGGGGATCTCATTAAGTTATGGAAGCTCCTCAAGACCTTCCTTTTCTCTTCTTCTTTCCCTCTCCCCCTCCCCTGCTAACACCCCTTTCTGCCACAGTGACTGGCTGCCTGGTTCCCTCTGAGTTCTACAGGGCACCAGCATCCCCCCCCCCCCAGTGAGTCCACCTGCCTCATCGCACTTAGTATGTGGATCCCACCTCCAGCACCTCATGTAATCCCTGGCACTTGCCCTCCTGACCTCACCTTAGCACTCGGCTAGCCCCAGTGGTCCTCTTCCCCCATCCTTCACACCCCCCCTTTCACTTGCACTCTCTCCTCTTTCCCCTGCACTTCCCTTCCCACAATAGTGCTTCAATTTTGCACATACCATCATTCACCCCCCCATCCCTTACAATTCTTGTTACTGCACTTGCATGATCCGAATGTCACAAGGCCTAGTAGGATCGTTATTTTTATCTTTCTCACTTGCCCCCCACCCTGCTTTTTTGTTTTGTGGCACTTTGAAACACCATTTGTTGTATAGGTGCCTTACAAATATCCAATAAATAAATTCATTAATTAAACAAAATGCTCGGAAATATCAGACCTAACTTTCGTATTCTGGTCTTTTTAGATGGTTTGATGCTAGCAGAGCTATGAAACGCACGGCGCTCTACCTCTTTGAAATGAATTGAAATGTTTTCATTACACAATTCAGTACGTCGGCCATTTCAGGGCTCATCATGCCGACTTGCCCTCCCTTCACCCATGCTGGGAGCATAGGAATGCATCTGTGTGTGAAGTGCACAACCAACACTAAATAATTTGATGGTAATGGCAGCCCATAATGTTTACTAATTCTAATACCCTGAGAAATCTGCACATCACGTTTGGGAATGCATTGATATGACCTTTTCTCAGAATCAGGCTTCTTTCAGTGCTTTTTCTAGAAGCCCATTTCTTTGTGAATCCCTCCACTAACATGAGCACTGTGGGTCATAGGTACTGAAGGATGCTGTCATTTGTTCTGAATGTCACTGTATGAGAATAATTCAGCTGCATTTGTCCAATCGCAGCAGAGTATAATTAGTAGCATATATGGCACCATGGGAATACGCTGTCTGTATGAATTTTATGGAGTTTTGGGTCTGCAAAATGTTCATATTGCTTGGAAAATAAAACATATTTCTTAAAGTCCAACTTTGCTGTCAGTGTAAAAAGGTGAGCAAACGTTGATCCAGCGTGTAAATTACTTACCTGCAACCCCGCAGCAGTAGCATTGTATGGTCCTCACGAAGAATCAATCGAATATGCCATTACAAACAAAGGACACTGAAATCATCCATTGACCATTCTAATTTAAAGATATCGAGCAAGAACCTAATCCAGGAAGGTAAAACAAAAAAATATCCCACTAGTCTAAAAAGAGCTTTAAGCAAAATGCATCTCTTCCTTTATGCTCCATCCAGAGACATTATTTTACACTAACAAGAAGGGCCTCTCCATTTCGAAAATCTCAGAAATTCAAGGGTGAGTGGAAAATTGGTTTTGCTAGGTAATTCCAATAACGACAGACATTTTACTTTGAACATTACACCATTATGAGATATGTGAATGCCCATAGGGTTTTCAAAGAGGTCTACCACAACATACAAGCTTAATAGCCATCCCTGGGTCGAAGATTTTGCTTAAATAAACAGCTAGTCTGCCGGATGCCATCAACTCTCCCTGCCACATATCAAGAACAACTACACTGAAACTGCACAACCTCCCAGCACAAAACACTGTACAATGTCAACACATTCTCAATGATTCCAAGTTTCTGGTGTAACTGAAACCTGTTTACAGCCACTTTCAAACACAATGGGCCTCATTACGGGTTGGAGGTAGTTCAGTGGTAAATCCATAAAATTGCCAGTGGCAAAACTGAAAAACCCCTGAAATTCGCCAGTTATGGTAAGCTAAGCAACCATAACTAGTGCAACAACCGTGAACTGCTAAGAATAACACCCATGACATCAAAGATGACATCACAAATATGATTGAAGTCATCACTGACAACAAAGTACATTTAGCAAAACTGCTATTTATCTTAAAATGGAATCATCTAATTCCATCCCTCCAACCCAAGAAACACCACCAATGCCGTAATCAAGATGCATGAGAAACACTGCCCCCTACTGTAGAAATGACACATGTGCAACATTTTCCCCTGTCCACCTGACCCTCAATAGCAGTGTTTGGTGCCTCTTCCGTCATTTCCCTCCCCACGTTTCGTTCTAAGCTCTCCTGCCAAAAAAAAAAAAAATGCATCCAAAAACAATAAAAGAAATGTTCCTTTAGGAACCACCTTTCACAGTTAAAAAATAGAACTAAAAAAAAAAAAAGTACAGACTCCATCTACTTTATATTTCTCAGTAAAGTACATAGACTCAATAAGATTTTCCAACATGTCCATTTGCATTTTTGTGTTATGCTAATGGCAATATTGTGGCGTTTATCCTCCATTCCAGGGATGGAATGGTGGATACCGACCTGGCAGCCCAAGTTATCAAACCAAGCAAAGCGATGGTGGATAGAGAGGTCACTGGACCATCATCCCCCCATTCCAGCCCCTGTCTTGGGGGATGAAGGCCATTAGCACCCTAGGTTCCCAAAGTGGGTGCTGGATTTTTCCTACACCGGGACGCGTCCTGCATCCCAGTGTAGGAAGGAAAATCCTTTTCCAAGAAGTCCACCATGGAAAGGGAAGGCGGGGCTCCATAGAGGGCCCCTCGTCGCTTTCCATGACAGTCTGCAGAAGGCGAAAAGAGAACTCTATGACCATATTACCACAAGCACATTTTTCTTCCGTTTCAAATCTATCCCAATTTCGAATAACTTTACCACAAAGCCAGTCCCAGGTGGACATGGCCACTTTAACCCCATGTTTTGTTCCTCGTGGTCATGGCCAGTAGCCAGATTGTCCGGATCTTGACCTTATTCCATGACCCAGACAATCGGGCCACTGCCCCTGGCCACAGGCTACACCTCAGTCACCAAAGGTATATCGCTATTTTTTGTACCTACATTATGACACTTGTCAAAAAATAAAACACAGGCACATTTGCAAAACCATGCTTTCATGTCCTTCTCAATGCTCCTTACACAAGTTTGCTGGAAATCCACCCATGTTTTATTTTTTCAAAAGTGTCAAATGATGCACATGCAATCGTCATATAACCTGGCCCCCACTTGACAAAACCCATTCAAACTTTATGAAAACATTTATATCTAGAACTATAATCTTGCTGCAAACCTTTGTGTAGATTTGTCAAATGGCACCACATTTATAATCCTTTTCAATATTTTGGGACCCACCTCTAATTCTGCCTCCTCTTGATAAAATCCCACCAAACTTTGCAAAAACATTTGTATCTAGATCTATTATCAGTTTACCAAATTAAGTTTATATTCATCAAATGGCACTTCATTTATAAGCCATTACATTATTTTGGGACCCCCCCTCTAATTTGGCCCCCTCATAACAGAATCCCACCAAACTCGGTAAACTCATTCAGAATCAGGTCAGAAATATACATGAAAAATGTTAAGCAGTTCAATTAAGTGGCACCAAAGTTATAAGCCATTCAAGAACTGCATTTCACCAACCCTGTAATGCTGAGTTGTCCGCGAACTTTACAGGACTGTTCGCGAACATCCAAACTGTTTGTGGACTTTCGCGGCAAAAAACAACCATTTTTTTGCTTCTTGCAGCCATTTCCCATCCCAACCTCATCACCCCTCACCTCCCCAGAGATTATTTGCTAAGTTTGACAACTGCAATGTTGTGTTTTTTTATATGTTTTTACCACGATGTCCGCGGACAGCGGCCGATGTCCGCAAATCCAAGATGGCGGGCGTTTCCAAAAATCTGACGCACCTCCCGCTTCACGCCAACCAATCAGCGAACACGTTGGGTGACTGCAGACATGACGTAAGTCAATTAGCCAATCGGTGTCCCATCTGTGGAGCGAACAGGGAAGTGTTATCTTTTTTTTGCTTTACATTTTGGTCATTTTAAAAAAAAACACTACTAGACAGATTTACACCAAATTAACAAAAGCACGCTTTCAGGACCAAGCCGCCGATCCTGCCGCAAATTTGGTGAAAATCTGTCCAGCGATTTGGGCTATAGGCGTGAGCAAAGTGTTTTCCCATTATCTCTACTGGAAACAAAATCATTTTGGTACCCCCCTATAACTTTGCCCCCCCTGGACCAAACCTCACCAAACATTACCTTTTTCAGAGAGGGCCATATACTTTTTTGCAAAGTTTGGTGAGGATTTGTCCAGGGGGAGCGGAGTTATAAGCCACCCAAAAAGGTCTCTTCCTATGGGATTAGCAACTTAACCATAACTATATATATATATATATATATATATATATATATATATATGGCATTTTGGGGGGTTTTGCATTGGGTGGGGCTTGCGGGGGGTTTTCCCCCACATATATGTTACAATTGACCTTCACAATTCGGTCAATTGTGAAAAGGTCAATTGTAATTCGAGCAATTTTAAAACAAACAATTCGTATACAACCGTCTACACACCCTCAAAAGTCAACGTGTGGTATTTTTTCAAATAGGAAAGGTATAAAAAAAGTATTGCTACTTATAGTCTGTACAAAAAAAAAAACATTTGCCACAAGAATCTTACAACCAACTTGAGTAACACAACTTTGTGCCCCTGCATGATATATGACAATGTAGAAGAGCTGAATGATTATACAATGCCGTAATGTGCCTATGGACCAAAATAACATTGGTCACATGACAGAGTGCACTTGCTAGCAACTAACCTAGTGGTATTGTTGACTAGTTTTCTCTTTCTTAATGATGCTTTTGACAAAAGATTGTGCAAGGTTTATAAGAGAAGGTACTTCATGCCTTGGGACATTCATTAAATCATTATGAGGGCCAAAACACCCACTGCATTACTGTCACCATTCACTGGGTGACGTATAACTCTTCCCCCTGTCATGAAGATTTTGGATCCTGAAGATTCTAGAGAGCAGCAAAAGGATGCAGTCTAGCCCCAGGTGACATTTTAATTGCAAGGAATTGAAGTCAGTGTACACAAGGGACGTGACATTTTGGATAGGTTTAAGGAGGTGGTAGTTCAATGACAAAGACAGCTATGCTGAGTTTGTTGCACTGGTGAATGGGTTGAATAGCCTTGCTGCCTAAGAATTGGCATGGCCATGGATATCCTTTGCTATGTGCATGCCCATCACCTTATGGTAAAATGTTTCATTAGCAGTTGCAAGCAAGAGAAGGAAATGGTGCCATTAGCCATTAGCTGAATCTATTGTGCAAGGAATTGCAGCAGTATTCAAGGTTTTCTCAATTTGCCACACCACCAATTTTAAACCACAACTGCTGCTCTCTTGTGTGATGAACTGGAGTCTGCTCTGCAGGAGTACAATGATGAGTAGGGGTAAACTGGTTGGCTCAGCTCTCAGACGTCTATAAACCAAATCACAATGTAGTCATAAAGGTAAAACAGGGACAGTTATGAGATATACCTACTCCTCCTATTGTGATAATGGGGGCCAAGGCAAAACTATGCTGGTAAGAGAGGTCTGAATGTGAACCACTAGTGACCCAAAGAACACAGTATCACAATCAAAAATTAAGGTTCTATAAAAATATAAATACTTTAATTGAACACACACTCTATCTAGCAAGTAGAATTAATAGAAAATATACAGAAATCCACCCCAAAGGAAGAACAGAGAAGATGCAACAAACTGGAAAAAGTAGCACTCTATGCATAATTCCCAGAGCGGTAGGTAAATCACTAGCCACAAAAAAGGATATATCTTGGACAAAAACAGGAGCAATCCTGACCTAACCAATCTTTAGGGCCCAAGTGGACGAAGGGGGCAGATCAGAGTCAACACTACCTGAATTTAGTTTTTGGTGGTTTGACAGAGTCAGACCCGGTGTCGAATGAGAATGTGAGCAGATCAAGCTCAGTTTGGGTATATTGGATCGTGTGGCCCAAGCTGTAAGCGGGCATCGAGTAGTGATGATGGTGGTCGCTCTGTGCAGTCGAAGTGTGGCTCTCAGCATGCAGTTCGGCCAGTCCCATAATAGATTTGCAATTGACCAGGCCAAATCGGGTTTTAGCCGCCAGAAGGGATCGCTGAGTGATGCTCCAGCAGGTTGAGTTGGCGGCAATGGTCATCGAAGTGGTGATCTTGGGTGCATCAATGTGCAGGTTGATGAAGGTTGTCAAGCTGTGTCAAGCTGTGGTTGTAACACTGAGTCAGAGTTGGCATGTGACTCACCAGTGATTAAGTTCGGGACCCGCTTTGGGCCTAGCTGGTGATGAGCTTTAGATATGACACGATGCAGTGCAGGGCTGGTTTAAAGCACAAGAAACTTTAAAAAGGTGGAGGAGCGCAACATCCAGTGCCATAGGTCACTCCTGATGTGCCCTGGGACTGGTTAGGGGACAGATATTCCTTCTGCCTTGGACGGCTCCTTCTTCACCTCAGGATGAGGGCTATGGAAAGTACAGCCTTCTGAAAGGAAGCCCATTGAGTTCTTCAGAGCAAATCTGTGGCCTTAAAGGATCCAAGAGGATCTTAGTGAATCTGAAGAGTGAGTGGAAGACCCCTTCTTTTATAGGCAAAAGTCCTGAGGAGCTAGACATAAAGCTAGCCTTCCTTAGTGGTTCAATCCCTGCTTTTGAAAAGAGTGGACTTTGCCCTTCTGATGTCACACAGGAAAGGGAGAGAGATAGAGATAGAAACAAAATGATGGAAGTCTCCTTCCATTGAAAAGAGTCCTTCCATTCATAATCCTGCTCCCTTCCCTTCTGACTAAGAGCAAAAGCCTTTAGAAATGTAGCACCCTGGTGTGAGGCTACTCCTTTTGAATGGGCTCATTTGAGTCCTGGGTCCAGGACAGCTGCCTGCTGTGTGAAATGTTTTTGTGAAACATTGCTCCTCCTGTTGCAAACCCTCCACCTCACCAGATGAAGGGATGTTCACAAAGAGATCAAGTGGTACATAACATCTGTGAGCATGGTGGCCTCTAAGGGAAAGGTTTTCACATGGAATTTCTGGGGTGTCACATTAGAATTTTATTTGTCTCATTTTGAGGGGGTTAGAAAAATAACAGGATTTACTAAGGGTTTCAAAAAACAGACCGTTTTTACTATTTTTATGGTGTGCTGGCTCTTGGGAGATGGATATGGTGGACAGGTGTCTCTGCCTGCAAAGCAATTCTGTGTCCAGGGGCATGCAACATGGTCCCCATGACCATTGCACTAAACCCCAGTGGCCTGATACTGTGAGACAATCATTAACCCTGTCCCTTTAAGGGAATCTCATATTAAATAGGGCAGATTTCCTTGGTCCATGGTACCATAAATATAGAATAGCATAGAAGTACCATGAATATGGAATTGAATAGAAGTGCCCGATCCCCTGTGAACTAGGAAAAAATTCGGAGGCCCGGGCCACAGTGAAGCTAGATAACAGTGCTAGAACAACAGAATTCACTAAAACACTAACCACTCTACTGAATACCAGGATTTACTGAATTAGTGACATGTGGGAGAAATGCAGATTGCATAACTCAGCTGTATCAGTACCTTTTTTATTGATTTTCTTGAAAATGTGTCTAAAGGCTGTCCCCCTCTCTCTTGTCTAGAGAAAGCAAGACCCTTCATAACCAAGGTGTCCTCCTCCCTAGACCCCTGTGAAGGCTTAAACGTAACTGCCACATCTATTTAAACTCTCTCTGGGACTTCGTAGGTGTGTTCTATACTACGTTTGAGTTTAGTTATTTATTTATTTATTTTTGCATTTGTATAGCGCACAGAGCCCAGAGGCATCTAGGTGCTAAATTGAATTCTTAAGAAAAAGAGTTACATTTTGACATATCTTAGAAAGAGTACATTGTTACAAATATTACAATAAGCATTGTGATTAAATCATGTTTCGCTCCTTGAAACACTTATGTATAGCCACGTTATAAATGCCATATCATATCATATCCCAATAAGGGACTACATAAGACATTACAATATTAACATTTGACTTTATCAAGATATATCCTCCCCATAATAAAAGTAACAATAGGCTATTACTGGAGGTCAGAACTGAAGAGGAATGTTTTAAGTTTTTTTCTGAATGACCAATATGATTGATCATTTCTGAGTTGGTGCGGAAGAGCGTTCCATAGTTTAGGCGCTATTACTGGGAAGCTGGAGCCTCCTACTTTTGATCGCTTGAATCTAGGAATGCTGAGTTGATTCTAGTTAGTTCCAAATGATTGTGGGTATATCTTCTAGACAATCAAGCCTCACACTGACTCTCTGCTCTCCATCTGACTTATATCTCTCGCTCTCCCATATCTATTTCTCCCTCTAGAGTCTACCTCCACTCTCCAATCCTATTCTATATCTTGCTAATCTCCACTCTGACACACCTACCCAACTAATTCCCTGCACCACCCACTCTACTAGTACTCTCTCCTCCCAACACTCACACTACGATGTCACTCCACCTTCTACTCAGTCATTCTCCATTCACTCCATCAGTTACCTTCCACTGACTCAACATCTTATCTGGATGCACAACACACCACCACTTTCTCTCACCGATTAATAACTCACCTGTTTTGGAAACAACCACCACACTCCTGTACACCATCCTTCTGGTCTCTTAGTATGCCACCTCCTACTCCTCTATTCCCATACAAACAAACACACAACTTCCTGTTTCCTGTTCCCGTCTTTGTCCTCCCCCACGTCCTCACATTGGTCGTCCTCCAGTCATTTCCCGGGTCAATCTTGTATCCACTTTTTCCCTCATGGGAAGTGCTACATATTGGTAAATGCATAAAGATGGAGTTAAGCTCCAATTTTTTATGACATGTGGGTTCGGCGAGCTAGGTCAATGGTAGCGTGCAGTGGATAATGTTCCAGTTTGTGTAATAGAGGTGCCTTGCAGCTGGATCATAGGTAAGCAATTGAATTATGCTTGAGTGCATGTCAGGGAGCCTGTCTATGGCTAGTTTGTAAAAGTCTGTGTCCGGGAGTTGCGCCACAGCCATTTGATTGATCCATGCATTTATGTTGCAGGTATCGAGTAGTGTTCTTTGCTGCTGTGCAAGGTTACAACCATGCTGCATAATGGCTGTCTTGTCACAAACTGTTTGCTGGAAGTGCTGATGGGCTGCCATTTCACTGGTGATGTGGTGGGAATTCTGTGAAATGTGGTTGCCTGAAATTAGAAGAAAGAGACTGGCCATAATCTTCATACAGAGGTATAAGGTGATTAGAAATGGCACTACCCATGCACATATAGGCATTTAGGGAGAGGACAGAAACTTGACCCCCGAATCTGCCACCTTCTGCCTCTGGGATAGGAATGACTCTGGCTTTCACCCTGGTAGGCCTTTAAACCAAGGATGAGAGGAGTCCCCTTCCCCACTTGTCAAGGCTAGTCTTCTGACCTTGTCACAATAAGCACAAGGGGGTAGGTCAGGGAAGCCATGAGCAAGAAAACATTGACCAGACACATGCTGGAACACCAACCTTGGAACAACTGAAAGCGGTTGAGCAGGGTAAGTGCTTGTAGGAAGGACCAATCCCTTATATTAGTCCTGTGTATTGTCTGGAATTTCAGAGCATATGGAGATAGCAGCACAGCAGGGCTATTTTGGAGGCAAGAATAGTAGGAAGTCTGGCTAGAGGAGAGAAAGTGGAGTTCCAGAAGGTGGGAGGATGCTGGAGAAATGGGGCAAGAAGTAGGAGGCATGTTATGAACCAGTTAGTAAGGAGTTGTAATAGAGTAATCAGAAGGAGAAGGTGTTCATGATCAAGTACGAGGTGGGGAGTGAGAAAGTACTGAGGGGCCAGGAGGAGGCGAGGATTGGAGAAGAAAAGAGAAATGGAGAAAGAACATCAACAGAACTAGATAACGAAATATGGACAGAGGAGTTTAGATAGGGGAAGGGGAAGAGAAATAGATGAGATAGAGGGACTTAAAAACTGGAGTAAGTACGATAATTTGGTGTAGTGCCAAGGAGGTGTCAAAGAAGATAGGAGAAGGCCCTAACGGCGATCATGAAAGGGACACAATAACTGTAATGATGGCCTGGGAAAACACCGACATTACACAGGGGATCAAGAGCCAGAAAGTCTGGACTCAAATAATGCAAGTAGACCAAGTGAAAGACAAAACCTAGCTTCATTGACATCCAAATAAAGCAGGGACAGCATACAAGCAAAAATGTTGTCACGCTCAGAGCTTCCATACAAAACAGCAGTTTATAACTTGAACAATCATCATAAATGACATCACAGTACAATCTTAGTTGCCAAAACCTATGAGGTGAAGGTATTAGCCCTAGCAGCCTCACATTGGAACGCCCTACCTTCGCTCCTCAGGGGGATTGACTCTCACCTAGCCTTCCGAAAAGCCTTAAAAACCAGGCTGTTTGTCTAAACCTTCCTGCCTTTATATCTACAGGCTTACGAACGTCATTTGTAACTATGCTCCGCTCCTCTCTCTGTAACTAAGTACCTTATGTTTCCTATGTTTACACAATCTTGCTGCTTACGCCTTCATGTAATAGCGCCTCGATGTATATGGGCTGCAGTGCGCTCTATAAATGTAAATAAATGAATAAATAAATAAAAATAAATACATTAGTAAGGATAACTATATATGTGTTCTATAGGGGTTCAACCTCTAATTAGATAATCACAATCTGATGGCTCCTCCAAAGACCACCTCTTAATTATAATAGTGAATACACATAATTTCTACAATACCTTATTGATTGTCCCAACATGCACTAGGCGGCCAAGCATGGGGGGTTTAATTGATTAGCTTTCTACTGACCAATCTTGGACAACTGACAGGTCGTCAAGACATGAGCCAGGCAGGAGTAGGGGGAGTAGGAGTAGGGGGAGAGAGTTCCACAGACTGCTTTCCTTTCAATTAAAAGAGATACCATCTCTTATTCCTAGGCAATGAGCCAGGGTGATTCCTTTGTAGTTGGCCTTGTAGGGCTTCTCGTGTCTGGAAATATGTGTAAGGAGTGAGGCAGGTGTCCTATCTGTTCCCATTGCTAATGAATAGCTAGTGTTCTTCAATTATTGGTCACGTGTGATAAGACCACTCTGGAATTATTTGACCCTGTATTTGTTGGGATTTTAGCTAATATTAATATGAGTGTTATGGTTTGTTTACTCTACCACTGGAGACTCCCTTGAACCATGCCCCATGGAGTCGTTGTGCTTATAATTATCCTGCACCTGGCTTACAAAGGTTGTTTGTTCTTCTAATGAATCAAACAATATGAATTGGGAATTGCTATCTCCTGTTATCTTTGAGATGTTTGGACCTTCCTTCATTTCTCAGTAACCTTGGATTGGTCTGCATAGATACTGTCTGAGCTCCGCACGGATCTATATTTCATTAAATTCAGCGTTTGGCATTCTTGCAAAGCCTTGAGGCCTTTCATTTAGTTAGAAGCATGTTGTAGCTTCCATTTTGGAAATGATGACTGGCCATTACTGTTGTGTTTCTGTGTTAGTAAGCTATATTTACATGGCATTCAAGTTGCATTCAGCTTATACTTTGCTTATGTTAGTATTCTGTGTGTGTTTATGGATGCCATGTTAGTGTTATTCGTGTATAAATGCATATTTGACCTAGTGTTACTTTCTTCATGTGGTGTGCATAGTTGCTTTGTGTCTAGTGTATACACATGTGATGTTGCAACATCAGCTATGTTTTCCATGTGCCATCTCAAGCTTAAATTGTTGTACTTTCTTGGATATGGGTGGCATGGATGTCTTAGTGAGTAACGCCTCTCAGATGGGTGGTATTGGGCCTGGGGCAGGGCTGTAGCTATGCACAATCTATTCACCTGCCCCTTAACATTTCCCACTCTGGTTGAGTCCTCGACCACACCCTCTTTTTGCCCTCCCCGTGAAGGGCTCTTGGGGATAAATACTTTGGTCATCCCCTCAGGGTGCCTGTATGTCTTACATGTTTGTCCACACTCTAGGTCATATAGCAGCATTCCCCATTGGAGTCACAATGTACCCAGTGATTGCTGTAATTTTGAGGTCATTGATCCTGGAGGGGCAACAGTGCTTCCCATTGTGTGGGCTTTAGGCAAGTCATCTGTTTGGGTATACTCATATATGCGATCATTCAAGTCTATTACAATTTCGATTCCTACTGGCCAATTGGCAGCCTTTTTTGCAACCGTTTATTACTAGTCTCAAAACGCAGTTGGCAAGTAGTATTAGCACTACTATTGTTAGCAGTATTTTGAATGCTTTAGCTAGCCAGGTGGGTATCTATGAAAACAGGTAGCTCAACCAGTCATCATTTTCACTCTCATTCACCTCCTCCACCATTTTTGTGTGTAATTCTGATAATTTTACTATGACCTCTGTGAGTGTTCCATTTTCCTCATCGTGGGAGTATATATGTATGAACCAAGAAGGCCCAACCCTCCATGGCCTTTATCAGATTGAGGACATATCTTTTCTGAAGTTGTCATAGTTGCAGTACTTATATTACTGAATACCGGTCTAGCTATATCATAAATTACCAATTCTCTTAATGCCATACAAATAACAAGATAGAGGCTACAGAATGTAAAGAATATTGCTATAAGTATTATAGCTAGTGTGTCCACCTTTTGAAGATAACTGGAAGTGCTATTCCTCCTTAATGCTAAACGTGAATATCTAATGTTATTAAACAGTCCCATTATTTCCACCGAAAGAAAGATCTTTTAGTATCTTTGAGGAAACAATATTCACAGAAACAATTGGGGTATTATGGCAAGAAAGCTTCTTTCAAAAATAAAATAGTCATTTATGTTAAACAATAATATGGCGAGAGAGATATCCTGTACGCCTAAAAAGAATAGGTGTTCATCAAATAGGATAAATCCATTAAAAAAAAAATTGTTATAGGAAGCATTTGATACTTTTCTTTTTATCAGGCTTTGTTTCATGCGTGTGTAATTGCAAAACATGTTTTACTTGATTGTCTGTGTATATATAAAGGAATCAATGTATTTTACTCTTCTTGCTGCTAATTTGCTCTCAATGTGAACCATATCTGGACTCTTCTAACTTCGTTTTTACCTTAGCTCTTTGGGTGGGCTGGCAGGGGGGTCTCTCCTTTGTAGGTATTAAGGGGCTGATTCATGGAATTATTTGCGCCGAAAAATGGGGATTTGTGCGCCATTCTGCCCGCAAATCCCTGTTTAACAAATGGGGATTTGCGGGTAGAACGGCACACAAATCCCCGTATTTCGGCGCAAAACATTCCATGAATCAGCCCCGAAATGTCACAATGTCTAACCAGTCACACCTTCTTTGGAGCATCACTGCTGTCGGTGTAACCACCTACTATTATAACAGGTCCATTAAAATGGGTCTTGTGCCACTGTCTAGTAAAGTTCTTACAAAACACTAGATCTCCAAGGAACAAAACGAATGGCTTGAGCAAGCTGAAGCATCAACTTGTTTTTCTGCTTCATCAGTCTTCTTTGAATCCCCCTGCCACACTCAAGGCTGTTGGGACATACATTTGACACTCTCCATTATATCCATCAAATAATCATGCATTTCTTGTCCCAATTAGCTACACTTTCTGCATCAGTGTGAGCTGGAGTAGGAGGAGCAAGGGGAGTGTGCATTTGGTGTCCCGTCACCAGCTCATGTGGAGTCTGGTGATGATCAAAGTCAGGCTGACTGCGTAATGCAAATAGGGCTAAAAGAAGACAACAGAACCAACCTTTTTTCAGTGTCACTTTTAGTTTAGCAATTCGCTCCTTACAGAGGCTGCTGAGGAATTCAAAAAAGCTGTTTGCTTGTGGGTGATAAGTGGACAAGAATGTATGCTTAATACCCAACAGAATAGTAATATGTTCAAATATTTAATTTATAAAATGTGGTCCATTTTCAGATCAGTGCTCTTTGCACACTCCACACCTTGAGAAGGCCTTGCATACGAGGAACTTTGCAGCACATGTGGCACCGGGATGTGCATGGACTGGATTCAATCCATCGGGAAAAGAGACATAAGACTACTAGCATAACTGTATTACTGTGGCAAATTTGGAGCATATCTATATGGTCTTTATGCAAATGTTGCAATGGTCCAGTCGGACAGGATATTGTTCCTCTCACTGTCTACAAAGTACAGCCAGCTGTAAACTGCTGGCATATCAAACAATTTATAATAAAATCTGCAACATGTTCTGCCTAATTGGGTACAAACCACTCCTCCGAGATCAGTTCTGCAAGACAATGGCCCTCATTACCATACCGGCGCTAAACCATGGCGCTATTAGCACCATGGTTGGTGCCGGTATCGTAATGTGTCCGACATGGTTAAATGGGGAAATACCACCCCATTCCAAGGTTGGCGGGACGGTATTTCCCCATTTCCCTATGGCCCCTCCCCATTCCCATTTTTGCCCCATAGGGCATAATGGGAATGGCAAAGGCGCTAAGTACGGTACCGCAAATTGCGGTACCATACTTACCGCGAAGGTCCCTTTGCGGTCCCTACTTTAATGGCTGGTCTAGACCAGCCGTTAAGGTCGGGTCCCACAAAGGGACCTCGTAATTAGGTGCTAATGGGTTAAAGGTGCCGCAGCCATTTACGGCGCAGTTAACCCATTAGCGCCAGGGTCGTAATGAGGCCCAATCTCTTGGTGTGAGTACTGGGTAGTGCAATTGGTTGAATGTTACTTTGAGTAGCCCTACTTTGAGTAAAACTCTTGCTCTTCTGGTGGTGCTCTTCCCAGTAATTCTGTAATTTGGGCTATGGGTAGTTCATTAAAACCATCTTTCATCACCATGTTGCGTGCATGTGTGTATTTGTTTGGTGCAGTCACAAATTCAGATATTTTAGGACAATACGCTGCTATGTTTGCTTCAAGTTTGGTAGATTCATTACCCCAAGAAATGAAATCTGCACCTCGGGTGTGGACTGCACACTTCCCCACGGGAATGGCTGAAGGGAGATGGAGTGTGTCTATGAGCCTGTCCAATAACAGCGCAGACAGCACTAGTGGGACTTCTGCAAGTATGAAGCCACACCTTTTCCAATTTGATAGTCTGCATGTACTGGTGATATCATGTAGACAGAGTCAGAATACACTGTTACCACCTCATTTTTGTGCACTGCAAGTGCCGCCATAATCCGCCCTACCAATTCTGCTACTTGTACGTGAAAATGTGCTTGTCTCTGTCTCAAAGCTTTCAGTTAGCATTGCTTTTATTACTGCTGTCCCACTTTGCCGTTTGCCCCAGCTCTGGTCTATTGATGAAGACCTGTCAATGAAGAGAATCATCCCCCTTTTCTAGGGCATTTTCTTTGGCATGTGGTATGTCATCATAATATTCAGTGTATTTAGTGCAATCATGAACATTGTCTCCTTCCTTCTCTGGCTCTGCTATAAATCTGTCTGGATTGACCACTCAGCACCTGACAATTTTGATTGAGGGGTTGGATACAATTAATGTGCTATTACAATTTGCAAGGATCGCGAACAGGGCATGACCAACATATAATGTGACTATGCAGCCCATAGTTATGCTGGCAAATCTCAGTTGCAAAGGCTGCTGCCGCCAGTGCTTGTTCACATGACTAGATCTAGGGTACCACTCTAAAAATGCTACTGGCTTGTGTCCAATGCTAGTTTTCTGTTTTCTGTGCGAGGACTGCTGTCATCACTACCATGTTTGAATGGGAAAATAAAAAGAATTCTGCATTATAATCAGGGATCCCTAGCACATGTTATGTGCTGATTGCCATCTTCAGTCTATCACAGGCATCTATCATGCCTGTTCTGGCTGTATCAGTGTTGCCTTTTTGTGCCTCTTTGAGATCTTTTAAAAGGGGTCTGACATAAGTGCTGTAATCAAAGACCCATGCTCTGCAATAATTGCCAAGGCCTAGAATGTGCTGTACTTTCACTGTCTCTGGTCTGGAGGTTTTCATTATTGCTTCTGCTCTTTCAGGTGTAACTTTCCTTCCTTCCTTTGATGTTAGCTGACCTATGCATAGTATTTCCTACTGGTTCACTGACTCTTTCCTGCACTTTCCTGCACTCCTCTTCGGTTTTGCTGCACACTAACATGTCATACTGTATTATTGTGCTGTCAGTCTGTACAGTCTGGACATCTCCCAAATCCATCTGTGAAACCCGATGAAAAACCAAATTTGGCTTGATGCATCTCTAGGGTAAATAAGTATGTTTCAAAAAGATCCTGTGGTAGGTTAACAAGGTCAAACACTGGGGTGGAAAAGAAAGCATTATTTAAAACACTGTAAACTATTTAGCTTCAAAAGGAATCTTTCACAATATTGTAGCTTGGTTTGAGACAAATGGGAACTCTGCTTCAACAATATTGTTCAAGAGGCGTAGGTCCTGGATGAATCTCTATGACCCCCCGTCACTTTCTTCACTGGGTACAGAGCCATGTTAAATGCGGATGTTGAAGGCACTAATATTCTTTGTCGCATTAGGGTGGCAATTATGTCAAAGATAACTTTGTCTGCTTCTTTTGACATGGGGTATTGCCTTACTCGAGGTAAAATTGTTCCTTGCTTTAATTTTATTTTGACTGCCTGTATTCCTTTCAATAGATCAACATTGTATGGACTACTGGTCCACAATGTGCTTGGTACTTGTGCAAAGTTTTCCCCCAACACACATGCTATTTCTGTGATGCAGGTTGCTTTCAAATGTTGGCTATTTGTGGCTATTCTGTCCATAGCCGAGGCTATGGAAAAGCTTTGTGTTGCAAACTCAGTTCTTACAACACCTCCAAATCCCAAATGACACTTGGTGTCCTCTTGTCACCACCCACCTCTTAACTGATGGCTTCTGCGTTCTTTTTAACCTGCAAACAGCTTTTTGCCTGTGTTTCATTTTATGATACCCTCGGCTACTGCAGCGGCTATCTCTAACATCAAGCAAAAACAAAGATGGCGGCTGTTTCATTTCTAAAACACCTAGTTTTGTCAATTTACCTGAGATATAGCTATCTATTTTGGAGAAGGGGGCACCCCCTTCTCTGTCACTGTCAAATATTAAAATAACTACTGCATGGAGTAACCCAAAACTACAAAAATGCCCTATAGTTAATTTCAGCACTAAGTTCCATTGGAATCAATTGCTAATAACTATTGACTCAAATTAAATTTTGAAAACAGATTGTAGTCAGGATCTCTCCCTCCCCACTCCTCTGCCCCACCTCTCCCCATTGCCCCCCTGCCAGACTGGAGATTTTGGTAAAGATCAGTTAAAAACTACAACAGTTCTTATGATATAAAAAGATAAGTGCTGTTACGGCCTAGTCCCCATTAATTTTCCAAAACCAAAACTGCTGGACAGAATTGGACAAGGTATAAAGCATTGGGGAGGAGTCTGGAGTTATTGCATTCAGGTGTTTTAACAATATTTGATGGAGGAGTGCCCCCTTCTGCCAATATTACAGCTTTATCTCCCATGGTGTTTGGCAGCAGAGAAGCTGACAGGATTTTCAGTAATGAAAAAGAAGCAATTGTTTCCTGAAATTATCTAGTTAATAACTTTTGACTTGCTGGATGGATTTGGATGACATTCTCAAGAGAAGCAGATTGTCCAGGCAACGCAACCCCCAAACTGCAACCTTTAGGAACAATATGTTATAAAATGAAAACGTTATTAAGAAAACAAAACACCACAGTTTCACAGTTTTCAGCCCATTCATTTTCCCATAGAGAAAAAGTATAGTTTCTCAGTAGCATTACAAACCGATGGGCAGATATAGACCAAATAAGAAACATCGTAGGAACAACAAATTGACTTAACTCTCTTGCCTTTTTGGGGGTAAATCAATCCACTAGTTATTAAAATATTTCACAGAGAAGGAGATGCCCCCTGTTCCTTAAAACCTTTGTATAAGCTGTATATATGAGTGGAGTGAAGGTACATGAAAGGAATTAAGGGTGTGCATGTTTAGAGCTTGTGAGAACATGGAAGACTTTTTAATTCTGAGGACTTTTTTCCCGTTATCACGGGAATCGGTGAACTGCTACTCTACCACAGGATTTTTTGTTATTGGAAATGATTACTATGAAATTATCGCAGGAATAAGAAGTTAGAAAAAAAATGTAACAACTACAGTGCCTACATCTACTGGGCAGGGGGCAATGGGTGTTTGTTAACCAAGTAATGGTCTGACATTTCCAGTGGCCATGACCAGTGGGCCTAAATGAAAGATATTAGTGTAACACGAACAAAGGCTGGTGCCAAAGGTGTTCGCTAGTGTGACCTCAAGGATTTATGCAACATGTTCAGCTGTCACCACTGGCCATGACTGAAGCCCATGGCTGGTGGGCTCAAAATAAAACTATTGGTAGAACATGTGCAGTGGCCACAGCTGAAGGTCATGGTTAGTGGGCCCTGAGGAAACTAAGCTATAGCAAAACTCTTGAAATTCAGTGACAAACCATGTGTTAAGAGAGAGTTAAGGTGATCAGATTTAATGCACCAAAACTCCTGAACTTCAGCACTCACATTTCAATAAAGTCCACCTCGGAAAACAAAAATGCATCACACAAGCCAAACAATGATAGGGAGTAATGGCCAGGCGACAGCCATGGAGGAAAAAAAGCAATTGAGGGGAGTGGACGGACCATGGAGAGAGGAGAGGGGCACTTTGTCAGTGCCTTTGAGGACAGAGAAGAGTTTGAGATTTTTTAGCAGTGTCATGGAATATCAGGGAAATCCCAAGGGCATGGGTGATTCAATGCCACTGTATTTGTAGTTTGGTGCCATTATATGGGGAATATCATAGTAATCCTACTGGAATCGGGAGAGAGTGAAAAAAAAAAAAGATTTGACATGTGCAGCGATCACATCCCCTAGGCATGGTGTAATGGATCTCTGTGCCCAAGGGCATGGCAAGTGGGCCCCAAAGAAACCTATTGATGCAACGTGTGCAGGGCCACAGCCGAAGGCCAATGCTAGTGGGCCTTAAGAAACTATAATATAACAAAACCCTTGAAATTCAGCAAAAAAACTTTACTCAGGAGAGAATTAACATTATCAGACTTTGCATGAAAAATACATAGCAACTAACATTTGAAATTCAGTGAAAAAAAACTTGAATTTCAGAGAGTGTTAAGAGAGTGTTAAGGTAATCAGATTTAACGCAGCAAAACCCGAAAAAATCAGCAATTGCATTTCAAGCAAGTTCACCTTAACTACGTGTCCCCACTTTGCACAGCATATGACTACATTAGTGACATGCTGATGGGTGCTTAAAACAAGTGTTTCATTCTCGAAACAACACATCAATCCAATAACACCCATTGGCATATACCCCAGAATAGGTTTTTCAGTTGCCATCACGATAAATTATGATTGCCACAAAGAAAGGAGAAGAAGCATTCCAATATATATCCACTGATCATCCTGTGAGCTGAAAGAAGGTTATGCAACATCCCTTGGTCCCTCAGGTTCAAAGTCACATAGATACCATAAGTTTGAGTAAGTAGGTATCACTCATTTCCAGCAATATCATTGCATAGTAAACAATTTCAATGTCTGATGACTCAATGCTATGCCCAGAATGGAAGCCATATTGGAAGGAGACAGATTTGAAGGAACTAAAAAGATGCTCAGTAGAAATGTGATGTTCATGTTTAAATGTCCTACATCTCTCATGGCATTAACTTGAGAAACATACAGATATCCATTCTGGAAGTATAAAAGATAAGAAAGGTTTAAGACAATGCCCTCAACAGAAGCTGTGCTGTACCAAACTTGCACTTAGATAGAAATAGCCATTGAGACTGTGGAGCATTTAAGAGTGCATTTCAAAACACAGACATCAGGAATGAAGTTGGTTTTAATGGAATAGGATAACAGAAAACATCTCTTTAACCATCTCATGTGAAACAAGTACATGAGGAACAGAAGGTGATTAAGGTATTACCTGACCTACACATAATTCTGCAGAATAGTTTCACTGTTATATTTAGCATGCTTTCAAGAAAAATATATGTTGTCACTGATACTCGATAGCTACCTATTTGCTGAATTGTAATGCATTTGATTAATGTGTGAGCTACGAGTGATCCACAAATGTATTCTCCCTCTTCTTTACCTTCAATGAACCTGCATATCATAGAGAAGTTGGCTAAATAGAAGTCTTACTTAGTGAGAGAGCACCTCTATCGTCAGCAATGTGACTGGCTTGAGCATAAAAGTGCCCAGCTTAAACATTGGGTTCTTGTTATGAAGAAAACCAATCAGTAAATACTGTGATGTTGGATCCTGAGAGATGATCAGCAATCTGGGACAAAATAGGAAAACGTGCATATTATATTCTTGCACAAGCTGGGAGGCCTGCCATAGAGTTTTCAGCTATATAGACTGCCAACTTTATCGAGTTCGATACAGTTAAAACAAAGTCTGGGAAATAGAACACGTGTATTAATATACAAAACAATTAAAATGCGGATATTAATATCTGGATGGTGCATTAATTTTAATACAGAGATCTATTGATCACAGTAGAGTCATTCAAGCAATCAGTCCTACTAATTCTAGTCACGTCACCTGCTACCTATTTGACACATGGCACACGCACTGCCAACTGTCCCTCTCAATTTACTGTGAAAGAATGTCTTTACTATTGTTAATTATATTTAAAATAACAAAATAGTGTTTATTCACAGCACATCAGAGAGGTTATTTAGGCAAAGTGCCATTTGTAAAGTAAACGAGGGGCCTGATTGCAAGAGGCCTCACAACAGTTTTCAAAACTTGTATTAGATTGTTCGTTAGGTTTTAACCAGACTAAAACCCCTCACATCAGAGCCATAAAGGGTTACCTTTCTGGCTTTTGCCACATAACCCTCAAATATATACACATGCATGGAAATGGCTGAGCCTTACATCATTAGGAACATCCATAGCCTCCACCAATGGCTGTGGCATTCTTGCCGGCTGTCTCTTAGAATTAGGCTCATTAGATTAACTAGATGAAATACATATGTCTGAATACTCATAACACTTTACCAGTTAAATAGTATTGTTGCTAGATTACAATATTATGCATTATTGTTGAAATAGAGCACAAACACAAATGGTAAAAGATTGATCCGAATACCCATCTCATCTCATGAAGGATAATGGTTAAAGGATACCCATCTCATGAAGGATAATTCAGAGTTTTTCAGGGGTAACTGAATCCAATGTGGTAGCCAGATCCATTACTGCACCTGGTTCACACATAGGTATAATGCATTGTGAAGGTAATGGTGCTGCACATTGTGGTGGGTGTAAAATGAAGTGGGGTGTGTTGCTACATGGTTTCTGCTAAGGATGTGACTTTACCAAAAACAGAGCAGATGAAAAGCGATCCACCATAAGAAAATTAGTACACATTTAAAATATGAGTATGACTGTCCGGTATTCTTACATGCCAGGTTGAAAGTTCCAAGTGGACATTAAGAGCAATCAGTCAACTGAGCTGTGGTACTAGCATGCCAAAACCTGAAGAACCAAGCACAATCAGGACATTTACAGTATCAGGACATGTAGAGCAGCAGAATCATCATTTATTGTATAAGGACATGTACAACATCGAGATGGACGCTCACTATTTCAGACATAATCAGGGTGGGCACAAAATAATGTCAGCTGGGACACCCACATCATCAGTAGGAACAATTGTAACATCAGGGAAATTAATCATGACATCTGGAGCTGTATGTTCATCATCATCATGGACACGAACACTGTCAGAATATTCTCAACATTAGGACATCAATAACATCATGACACCTAGAACATATGCTTTGAAACCTAGTTGGCTATGCTCACAATCAGAGTCTCAACATGCACTTAGAAACAGTGTAACACTGCCTCACACAAACATGACGGCATGCTTGCAGACATTTTTCATATAGCATGTTCTCAAATAGTAATACACCAAAGACATGCATGACAATCTCCCTTTCAGGATTTATTGGGTTATTATAAAGTGCCTATAGAGCAAAAGTGGTTTCAAGGCCCAACAATACAAAAAAGGGCGGTGGGGGGTGGGGTGGAGAGGTAAGAAGAAAAACAACAACTGTTTTACTATGCCTTATGTCATTTGGATCGTGCAAGTGCTGTAACAAGAAGTTCAAGGGAGAGGGAATTGCCAGTCAGGGAGGAAGTGCCCATGGTTTATGCGAGTGCCAAGGGGAGGCCAGGTGGAAAAGTGCCAGGGTAATGACGAGAGTGTAGGGGAAGAAGGTCCACATGCTAAGTGCGAGAGATGGGGCTGGATATGCTCAAGGGGTGCAAGCCCAGCCAGGCTACTGCAGGGGGAGGGAGCACAAGGGCAAGTGCAGGAAAAAAGAGGGTGTGGTCAGGTGTGTGTGTGTATGAGCGTGTGTGTAGACGTACACACCCACAGACACTCTTATATAAGGCATGTGTGCACATTAATACATAATTCTGGACATACAGAGCAAAATGTATGCAGTCATGTACAAAATCATGCATGCACATTTGTTGCACACAATGAGTAATGAAAGAACCAATCATCTACATCCAATCAGGATGGTTCATGGCTGCTTGTGTTGCTTGATCTATCTGCCACCTTTGACACAGCGAGCCATGATGCAATTCTCTCTATTCTTGATGCTTCTATGGGATTGAGGTGCCTGGTTTCGAACTGGTTTTGGTCTTGGATGTCCTCAAGGTCTCAAGGTTCATACCATGAGATCTCTCATTCTTCTATGTGGTGCCCCAGGGAGCCATACTTTTTCCTTTCTTATTCAACTTGTATGTAACACAGTGCAATGTAAAGTGGTATCACAGAGCAGCCTCCTGCCATGTTTGCTGGCTAATCAGCATGTGGCTCTGTAGGAAAAAATGAAGCAGCTTTTCTAGTGGGATATCAAGTGAGGCAGGTGGAAAACGTGTGTTGTAGATGATGTTTGCATGTCCGATGTACCCAATACCTGAGCGTCTTTCTGCTTCTATGGGTTTAGCCAAGACACTTGGGACATGTTATCCCAAGAGGAGAGGATAGTATCTCATAGACTACATCACTTTTGGTTTGGTTACTCGCTGATGTGGTGGAGTGTGATAGGGCTAAACCGGATAGCTCAGTCTTAGTTGGATTAGTGCAGGTGTGCTAACTGACAGGTGTATGTTGGGCATCGGTGAGGGATGTGTGTGTGGATGTGCCTGTGTGTATGCTTATCTGTGTTGTGTACTTGATCCTCTGCAGGGAATTGCTCAAAAATTTGAAGTGAGTGTACAGCAGCATGCTAATGATAATCCCATGTATCTTCATAATTTGACCATTAAAGATATTCATAATACTGTGGCCTACCTGGTGGCGATTGAATGTCGCTAGCTAGACTCAAATGTATGTCCACTAAAACAAAGCGCCTTCTCTTTGCATCATCTGGTACAGAAGGAACTGTACAGCTATGGTCTTCTACTATTTTAAAAGCCAGACTTTCACCCTCAATAATCCCATTGGCAAATTGGCTGGGATTCTGGTTGTACATTTTCATTAAAACCCTGTATGTTGAAAAATACTCAAACTGAGACAATGGTCCAGGACCTAGCTTTCTCACATCATTGTAGGTAATGATTCCCTTAGAAGTATTTTAAAATGTGCTCTGCACTCCCCTTTACTGTCTTCCCTTGGAAGCATACCATTTTTACTCCATAAAGACATTATCCGAACACAAGAAAATCATTGGTGCAAAAAACATAAGCATGAGGACATTACACACTACTCACCTGGAATTCATCACTGAAGTTAAAGCTGCGTATTACAATACAACTATCATGGAAACCACTAACCGGAGTAAGCCCCTTTTAGTGGCAGCCAAACACTGCTCCAACTCCTTGCCTGACCCAGTAATCTCTGAGTCCACATGAGTCCACATGAAAATGAAACACAATTATAACTTCTTCATCACCAAACTAAGTATAATCAGACCAAATATCAATGCATCACAATACGTGGCCTCCTGCTCATGATCCCAGCTCATGCAAAACCATGCTGGACTGTACAAGTGGCACAAAAGACCCCACTGATATTCTTGAATCAGAAAAAACTGCTTATGCAAGAGAAATGTAACTCACCCTACCATCAGAAACAATTCTCAAGATCTAATCCTTCTAAGAACCTGGCTCCATCTGGTCATCTTTTTGAGCACATTCAAACCGGATTAATCTGGCCACTTCTCAAACTCTCTCTATAGATCCAGTCTTCCTTCTTCCAGCCAAACACTAGCATTCCCTTAATTTAGAAAATCATTGAGAAGGCAGTTTTAACCAACTCTATGATCAGATTAAACAACGTAGCCTGCTCCATGACTACCAATCTGGATTTAGACCCAGATACGACACGGAAACTAACACGTTCCAGGTCACAGATGACTCTCTCTAAATCTTTCATGAAGGTGACTCCTACTTCTTGGTCCTCTTTCATGCCTCTGCTCTGTCTGACATGGTCAATCACACCATACATACATGCCAACTCACAAATAGAATGAGGATACAGGCACAGTTCCAAACAGTTTTGCCCCCTAACTCGCGGACATATACTAAGCAGGCAAGATGGGTATTCTCAAATCTGACTGCCACCTGGTTACCTATGGAGCTCAAAAGCAATACATATACTCCATACAGATCATCACTCTCTATATGAAGCCACTTTGCCCACTTCTCACTGGCCGTAATATCTCACTTTCCCAATACTCTGAGGATACTCAGTTATAACTAAAAGTGATTTGTAAAATAACTCTACATTGATTTGCTTCAGTCTCTAGCATTTGTGTCATTATCATGCAGAAAATACCACAAAGCATTCCCGCCCGATAATACACCCTGCCCACCCATCATGTTTCTATGAAAAGGGATTCCACAACTTCACCCTGTCACCGGTTTGATTTTTCCAGGAAGTGTGGAAACCCCCAGCTTCACCCCTCTTCTGTCCCCACAGTTACCTGGCTCTGCACCCACCATCCTGTTTTACTGCACTGCTTTATTTTTTATTATTGGATTATGCTTATTTGTTCAGCACAAATCTAGGTCTGGGAAGCAAGTGAGTCTTACATATCAGTGGGAGATACAGAAATGCATAAGTTGGTGGTGGGGAACTTGAAAAGTCGCATTTATTCCTAGTATACCATTTACATAGCACAGAAGTGCTTATTGAGTGTTGGGATGCACATTCAGATCACTGCCCCTCCTAGAAGATTCAGATTGCGAAAAATATATTGAAATAATGGGAATGAGTACAGGCGAGGCAATAGACACCCAGAGTTTTACTGGAGCTCATAGCAGAGTTCCCTTTACTGATGCACTCCCAGTCTCAGTGGGTGAGTGCGACATGAATGCACCTTTATTGTATTCGCGTCAGTCCCCGGTGAATATCATGGGTCGGGATTTGATGACGAAGTTGAATATGACCATCTTGTTCACATAGGATGGCATAGTGTGCTCCACCCCAGGAATGCAATATTCAAACGTATTCGAAATTATCAGAGCATACTCTGGACGTGCAGCCATGAGAGCTGTACCGTTGGAACCAGAAGTTTTCGCATATGGAGTACGAGTGCTCATGGCAGGATTGCCTGACCTCACAGACAAGACTATGAGAACCCCTGATGAGTTTCTATTCAGGCCAAGAATACCCATGCACGAAGAGGAGGGACAGGTGTTTCCCTTAATGATACAATCTGCCGCGGTGCGAGGAAAGGTAGAATTGGTTGAAGGATGTGACGATGAGGGTAGACCTTGGTGTGCGATTGTCGCCATCGAAGAAGCGTATCGAGTGACTGACGTCACCGATGACGATCTGTTCGAAGAACACCTTGACCTAGAAGAGACATGGGTGCAAGTGAGTCTCATATTTTGGTTCAAAATGATCAGGCGAGAGGTACCACAGAGGATGATGTTAGCGTTAGTACGCCCAGGATACTTTGATAACGACATGGCCCTAGTGCCGGCCAAAGTATGGACTACAGGGCCCTATGATGTAGGTCTCCTGAAGGGAGCCGGCGAAGTAAAAATTAAATTGAAACCAGGAGCGATTCTGCCATGGGCACGACAATATCCCATGTCCAGAGAAGCAGATGAAGGCATTGCAAAGACAATCTCCGCCATGATGGAACAGGGCATTCTAGTGACATCGGAATCACCCTGCAACACAGTGATTTATCCTGTCAAGAAATCAAAGGGAGGGTCCTGGCGTTTAATCCAGGATTTACGAGCCCTAAATGACATAGTCGAAGCCGAGTTCCCTTTAGTCCCGAATCCATCCACAATTTTGTGCAACATACCCACTGAGGCAAAATGCTTCACAGTGATTGATTTGAAAAATGCATTCTTCTCGATTCCATTGCACCGTGACACACAAGACCTGACGTCATTTACTTTCAGACAAATGCGCCTAAAATGTACCAGGCTGCCACAGGGGTATTGCGAGTCTCCATCGATTTTCAACAGAGTCCTGCAAATGGACCTAAGCAATATTGCGGTGGAGAGTGTTGTTTTGCAGTATGAAGATGACATTCTAATCTGCTGCATCACTGAAGAGCAATGCCGACACGACTCAGTCCAGCTTTTAACTATACTGGCTGAGAAGGGATACAAAGTGGACAAGGACAAGTTGCAGTACTGCCAACAGGAGGTGTTGTACATAGGGCAACTGATCTCACATGAGGGGAAAAAGGTAACCACAGAAAGGGGCGAGGCTATCATGAACACAGCCAAAGATGCGCACAATAAAACAAATGCAAAGCTTCTTAGGCCTGTGCAACTATGTCAGAGCATGGGTCTTCGACTACAGTTCATATACCAAGCCCTTGTTGCAGGCCCTTAAAAAGGCCCAGGCGACGAAGGCAGAAATTGAATGGAATGAAGATATGGAGAAGGGGTTTACCGAACTCAAGGGGGCAATTTGTAAGGCTGCAGTTCTCGGGATTCCTAATTATGCTGAGGAATTCTATTTGTTTTCTAATACTGATGGCAACTTTATGACGGCAGTGCTCGCGCAGCGAACCTCATTGGGATATAAACTTCTAGCATATTACAGCGGGAGTTTGGACCCGGTAATGAAGGGCCACTTCCCATGCAAACAAAATCTAGCTGCCGCTGCATTTGCCATTGAGAAGGCGTCATCCATTGTGATGGGGTGCTCCATGACCCTATATGTTGAGCACTCGCTATTTGCCATACTGGAAAAGCGAAAGGGCACACTGACTTCTCAGAGAGCATCAGCCTATGAGGTGATTATCTCTAATCCATCGATCAAAATAGTGCGATGCAAAACTGTGAACCCTGCAATGTTTATAGCTGAGCCAGTCACAGAGGGAGAACCTGTGCATGACTGTGTGAACTATGAGGAATTTATGATGACATCCCCAGGGTAAAGGAAAATGCCCTGGCAGTTGGGGAGATCGTCTTTATTGACGGGTCCTTTAGAATCGACCAAGAAGATGGACAAAGATATATAGGCGTGGCTGTGATTAAACACATAGCAGGTGGAGAGTTCCGAGTACTTGTCAGTGCACGAA
Organism: Ambystoma mexicanum; assembly: GCF_040938575.1. NCBI lineage: Eukaryota > Metazoa > Chordata > Amphibia > Caudata > Ambystomatidae > Ambystoma > Ambystoma mexicanum. The sequence goes on from NC_090941.1 coordinate 874,331,657, forward strand.
TATCATCCCATTATTCGGCACAGGCTGCAGAGCTAGTGGAGCTGAAACTCGCCATTGAGAGTCATGCTGACCAGGAAGTAACAGTATACAGCGTCTCCGCCTATGTGATGTCAACAGTGCATGCAGGATTAGCACGCTGGAAAAGGAGGGGCTACATCCGAGCAGACGGCACGCCAGTGCAACACGCAACCTTATTGATCAGGCTGATAAAAGCACTACAGCTCCCAGTGGGCATAGCGGTTGTGAAATGCGCCGCTCACACCAAAGCGACAGATTTCGTATCACGTGGAAATCACGAAGCAGACATGGAAGCCAAACGTATGGCATCCAAAACTGAAACAATCATGGACGTGGAGGTGGCATGTACCCATGAAAGAATGATGGTTGCACGAGCCACACCAGAAGCTTATAGCAATATGGGGCAGTCACAGTTAATGGAGCGCCAGGGGGAGGCACCTCAGGAGGAGAAAAATGTATGGAAGCGTCGAGGGTGTTCTTTAAACCCCTCAGACGGATTGTGGAGGCAAGACAGCACTGGTAACCCAGTAATGCCTGTCGCCCTTCGAAAGGTAGCTCTAGAACAGCTCCACTACCCTTTACAACTGTCGAGGGAAAATCTTGCTGCAACTCTCGCCAAAGACTGGATTATACCGAATTTAGCAGTGCATGTGGCATTGTTTATGGTAAAATGCATTATCTGCCTACAATTCACCTCTGGGCACACATTAAAGGTAGTGAGAGGAATCATCCCTAGACCAAATGGACCTTTCCAGCACATGCACATCGATTATGTCAATATGATCCAGGTGTGTAATGGGTACAGGTATATTTACTTGTGGTGGTGTGTCCCTTCTCCAGGTGGGTAGAAGCACGTCCCTGTACACACCCCAATGCTGCCTGTGCTGCTAAATTCCTAGTGAGGGAGGTCTTCCCTAGATGGGGGGTGTGTGAGGTTATGAGATCAGACAATGGGCCTCATTTCGTGAACACAGTGTTCAAACAGATTAGCTTGTTGCTTGGTATAAAGCACAAGTTCTCGTCGGCTTATCATCCAGAAGGAAATGGGATATGTGAACGAATCAACGGCTTGCTTAAGAAAAGGATAGCCAAGTTGAAACTCACATTAAGAAAGGGATGGATGCACTGCCTACCACTGGCATTGTATGCGCTTCGGAACCAACCAGGCTCCGACCATCATTTTACGCCGCATGAAATAGTCACTGGGAGAAGGATGAGGACCCCTCTTACCGCCCGAGACAGAGCTAGATGTGATGCCCAGTCAACTAGAGAGGTTATGGGAGATGAGATGAAAGCGTACCTACACTGCCTCATAGCCAGCACCTCTATCATTTCAGGCCAGCTCCAGTGACGGCAGAAAGGGGACAGCACAGCACAAACCACAACAGACAATGCTGATGCAGGCGCAGCTCTCAGCCTTGGCGCACCCCTTGTCTTCCCTGGAGACAGAGTTCTAGTGAAGAACTTTACGAGAAAGAAATGGATGAACCGAGGTTTAACGGCCCCTTCATCGTAGAGGACTGCACCCGTCCGCTGTCAAGCTCGTGGGACGAAGAGCCTGGATTTTCATGAACGACATCAAGCTATTCATAGGAGAGGGCACTCCTGCTGCAGAATCTCAGCACGTGCAGACAAGATCTATGGCGAGGAAGAAGCAGAAAAGTAACGAGAACATTAGGAAAGTGAGACTGTAAAACAAGACATTTCCTCGAGCCAAGTGAAACGTGTCAAAAGAACAATTACACGAACAAGTCAGTATAGCCAACAAAAGAACTATTGTGAAAATTGTGCCTGCGACTGAACTTTTCATATACACTAAAAGAGACAATAGTAAGCAAGCAAACACTCTGTGCAGCCAAAGGTGCAGGGTAAAGGAAGAAAATCACGTACTCATATCAGCAAAAGCGTTAATCTCATGAACATTGAAAGCCACACAAAGCATTTAAAACCTAAGACTCTGATAAGAAGTAAAAGTAAGATCAAGATTTTTTCATGGATGTATGGTTCATCCCAGCATAAGCCTCACGTGGGATTTGCTAACCTACTTCCAACTGGTGGCACTGTCCTACCCTTCACTTATAGGCAGAGAAGCCAGCGTTACTGAATTCATTCAAGACCCTGCAAACAAGAAGGTAATCTGGCAACTATTGACTGTCATCGCAGAGGTCTTTGCCGAGTTGCCCGAGCACAGTGACTCAAAGACCAATGCTCCCGCCTCAAGTTATCATTGACGAGATCACATATACTTTGTTCTTCCACGTCATCGAAGAATGTCCAGGACTTATCGGGAGAACTACAGATACATTGACATTCATTAGAGATCAAAAAAACAATTACTTCCTCAACCAAGTGTGGTACAAGCTGAACCACATGGTTGTAACTCACGCAGCAATAAAGTGCAAAACTTGTTCACATCAAAAGAAGGGACTGTGATTAGGACCCAGCAAACGAGGCAAATGTCCCTATCACCTGAAGATACACGGCTGGCACACAATGTTTTATTTTGATTAGTCACAGACTATCCGGAAATGGTGGGGAGACCTGCAGATGTTGACGTCATTACCTTTCTTAGGAATCCGGCCAACACCCCACACATGGGCGCACTCCTCCAAGGCATCATGCTCCAGGTGGAGCTGTCCAATTTCCAGCGAGAATTCCTGAGGAGATTTCAGTGAGACTAGCCGACGAAGGACAGATCGGAGAGGAAAAAAAAACAAAAACAACTGAAAGCACACTGCGAGAGAAGGCCTGTGATTCTAGAGCCAAAGAACCAGACAAATGTCATTAACAACGGAAGACAGTCGGTACGCTTTTTCGCGTTTTGTTTCATCTCATTGATAACTTTCCAGAACTCGTGGCAGACCCCACAACAATGATGTGCCCACTTTTCTTAATGATCCAGCAAAGATTGCCCAACTAAACCGGCTCCTAAGAGCTATTGCATCACAATTAAGAAGCAATTATGGACATCCGCTGCTGAGGCGAGCCTTAGGAAGGAGAGATCCAAGATAAAACCTGTTAGAATCCCCAGCCGAGGGCAGAGCAAGGAAACAAAGACACAGTTCTTCATGCTTCCAACGTAGAACGAATCAAAAGGGGATAACTACATCGTGAACTTCTTTTCCTATTTTTCCCTATTTTGTGCATTATCATTCCACAGTGGAGTAAATGGGGAAGAGAGAGACTGTTCCTCAACTCGTCCTCGAACGACCAAGTGAAAGGAACAGCAACATGAACTTCAATGCCGTGTTTACCGTTTTCAACCTTTTTCTTATTTTTTCCTACCTCCTCATATGTTCACTTTTATTTTTATTTTTGTTTTTATTTTTTCAATGGTTTATCTATGCGTGATGTGTAACAAATTCATTTTTATGGTGTCACTGGTAACGAATTCCTGCATGTCCTCAGGGCCAAGAATTGGGAAGGTGCCCTGGGAATGCGTTGTACACACAAATGCAGGAAGAATGTGATGTGCTAAAAACGGTAGTCTAACCTTTTTCCATAGTCTAGCAAAGGATCTGTACTCCATAACTAGAGACTTCCGTCATCACTCGCAAGAGGGGGGACATTAAACTGCACCCGTCACTTTAGTGTTTGCTGAACTTTTTAAGTAACGAAATTAAAATGGAGATTTATGTTTAGGGGTGTAACTTGCCCAATCACAAGGGACCATGTAATCTAGGGTCCTATAGACATTGTAACCAATGAGACGTTGTACTTGTAGTGACGTCAATCACGTGTGGTGAAGAGGGAAGGGCATAGATGCCCACCTGATAAGAGTTATCCAATCCACTTGCATTATTTCCATATATAGTTATAGCACCTATACTTAAATTACCTTTCCCAACCAATTGTATTGCATGATGATTTGTTGTAGAATTAGACGTCAATGATGACAAAGTTTGCCTATAAAAGAGGCTGTTGTACTCAAGTTCGAGGAAGTCAGGGTGAGGCAGGTGTTCGTGATGCTGCTGATTTCCATAAGCTGATGTATGTATCATTAAACAGACTTCCCTTTGCCAATTTACTGAGTCCTGATTATTGATCCTTGCCGGAGTATGTGAATCCTGCACTCTGTCCTCGCATGGTGCAGCTATCTTGTATTACTAGTTTTCGAGGGTGAGTGCTGACCAATGGGCCCATCAGTAATTACCTCTCCTCATAAACAAGGTGTTTCAATATTTCGGAGTGTTCAGGGTTCCTGCAAAAGAAACATGTAACATCTAGAACTGTATTATTTTTTCTGGCAATTACAGTTTTGGTGGGCCACCAATCAAATCTCATACTCATGATATCCGCTCTATATTGGTGTTCTCAGAACGTCATAAGATACATTGGGGACGTATAATGTTTTTTCTCTGTGAACATACCTCGAGTAAAACTTTTATATTTCTTACATTCTGTCATAGTATTGCACCAGTCCATAATCCACAACTTTTATTTTGCCCTCTCAGGCTTAGTTATTGACAGATCTAAATCAATGTCAGCGCTGGTCATTATAGTAGGACAAGCACTCTGCCAAATGGCAAGAAAGCAAATTCCTTCAATGCTCATGTCCAGGCTTGATAATAGTGATGGAGTATATGGGTTCGCTGTTTTACATTGTGCATAAAGCATCAGCCTGTTCCACTCCACTACAGCACCAAGATAAATCAGACCCAATTCAAAGCGCACAATCTGTTTACGAATAGGATTTTGGAATAGGCAACAATGCCTTCCAAAATACGGCTTCTAGTAAATTCCATTCTATTTGGGTTTCAGGCAATTATGTATGTCCTCCATATGTAATTGCCAGAACAACCCTACCCCTATGTAATTTTATCACTGGGGCAGTGGAACAGTTCCTGTATTTTGCTTGTGTAACTTTAGCTTGAGATGTCAGGGTGTTGATTTTGCTTCTTAAATTAAGTTTATGCAGGGCTTCGTTCGTTTTGTCATTCATGATTACACCCAAATATTCATACTGCTTTTTATATGAATCGTTTAATTGTCCACCACCCATTTAAAAGCGCGCTCTGATTTTTTTTGTGGAGTTATTCCATCTCATGATATTAGATTTGTTGACCTTAATTGATAGCATTTTTCCTTCAGCATAGATTGATAGCTTTTTCAATTGCCTTTGCAGGCCTATTGGAGTCCGATCAATAATGACCATATCATCTGCATAAAACAGATGCAGAAGGTGGAAAGAAGGTGGTGTTATGGAACAGCGGGTATATGTCTTTTATGTAGAAGTTAAACAAGGTTGCAGCAAATATGCAACCTTGTTTAATGCTAGTGGGTATGGAATCAGATAACAGCCCGCTTTGGGTCAATTTGACCTGAATGGTCGTATTCATGTAAAACTGTTGCAGAGCTTGTAGGATGTAATTTGGACAACCAGCCTGAATTAGTTTTGTCCATAAGATTTTTCTTGATATTGAGTCGAATGCGATTCTAAAATCAATATGTGCTAGAAAGATTGTTTTTTTTGGTTCTCTGCTTGTTTTTTCAAGGTTGTCAGTATAGTGAGGTTAATAGATGTCCTAAGTCCAACTATGACTCCAGATTGATATGGATCTGAAAATGTGTTCTCAAAAGCCAACTGGTTAAATCTCTTAATATCAGGCAGGCGTATAGTTTTCCAAGAATATCCAAGAGCGCTAGGGGCCGGTAGTTGAGGAAGCTTCCTATCGCCTTTTTTTTTTTAAACTTTTCTTTATTGCAAGTAGTAGCGGCAAGTACACAACACAGTGCATAGACAGTTGCAATCATACAGTCAGTATAACCAGTACATTCAAGAGGTACTCGATGAGATGGGCTGACGGCCCGTTATGTCCCCACAATTCGGTACTGGAATCGTCTTGCACACCCACGGGGGGAGTGGTTCAATGTCACCCTTGTTGTTTAAATAGCTACAAAAGGCAGTCCACAAACTTTTGGGCGGGAAGTCACAGGGAGGGAGCTGATATATTCTTCCTCATACATCTGTGTCCAAGTAAGGGCCTTCAGCCACATCTCAAACGAAGGGGGGGAGTGACGGCTATCATGGCACTAACATTTAAACATTTAGACATTTTCTTCTCCTCCACCCGAGCCCATGGTCCAAATAGCATAGCTAGTGAATCGAGGCCCACCGGGGTCCCGACCATCTCTGAGAGGGCTTCAGATATTGCTCTCCAATATGCCCCAAGCGCATTACAGGACCAACACATGTGTACATGGTCAGCCTCTTCGGATCTTCATCTTGGCCATGTATATGTCTGATTAGGTGCAAACTTTCCCACCTTGTGCGGTGTGTAATACAATCGATTAAGGAGTTTATATTGCATGCAGCGGAATCTGGAGTTAAGGGAAATTTTGCATGTGTGCAAGCACATTTTACCACACATGTCATCTGTAATTTCGAAGCCCAGCTCCTTCCTCCACTCGTCCCGTGGTTTTGAGGGTGCGTCCTCTGATTTTTCAAGTAGTAATAGTAAGGGGGCTCGTCTGGGTAAGAGGGCCGTATATCGTGAGCCGCAGCCCTTAGTCTGAAGTATTGCAAGAGCTCTAATGCTGATCCAGAGTGTCCGGGTGCCATGCTTGCGGGGTGATGAATTTGCCTTCGGCGTATAGGTCTGTCAGTGCCTGATATCCCAGGTCTAGCCAGTGTCGCAAAAGGAGTGCGTCGTGGGTGGGAGTGAGGCCCGGAAAGCGCCAGATGGGCAGCAACTTGTAGTATGGGTTGTTCTCAGGCTGGGAGTGCAATAACCGAATCCATGCCATAATCGTGGTGGCCACGGGATGCTCTGGGGCGTCTGTGTGATATGTGCGGTGGAGAATTAGGGACATAGTATTAACTTTGTTGCTTGCTATTTTTTCAAATTTCACATGAGGGGGTGCCTCTTGGTGTTTGTACCAATGTGTAGCATATTGAGCTTGAGCGGCAAGCCAATACCGGGCTAGATTAGGTTCCACGAAGCCCCGTCTCTCATAGGGGAGGGTCATATGCTGCCACTTTTTGCAGACTGCACCGGCATGTCAAAGGAATCGGGCACACGCAGAGTGTACGTTCTTGAAGTATTGCTTCCCCGGCCAGACCGGGACATTGGCAAAGATGTAGAGGAGCTTGGAGACCCCTATCATTTTTATTAGTGCTTCCTTGCACGCTAAAGAAAGTGGGAGGTTACGCCAACATGCCATTTTTGAGTCTATGGGCCTCATTACGACCCAGGCGGTAAGTTACTATGGCTATGGTAAACTATGTTTACACCATGGTGGATGGCGGATTTACCGCCCCATTCCAAGGTGAGTGGGGCGGTAAATCTCCATTTCCCATTTTACCCTTCCCCATTCCCATTTTTGCCCCATAGGGCATAATGGGAGTGGGGAAGGCGCTAATTACGCCACCGTAAATTACGGTGGCGTAATTAGCACCATGGTCCCTTAGCGCCATGGAATTTAACGCCTGCAAAAAGCAGGCGTTAAAATCACCATGGCGCTAAGCGACCTTGTAATCAGGCGTTAAGGGTCGGCGCCGTTTACGGCGCCGTTAACCCCTTAACGCCTGACTCGTAATGAGGCCCTATGAGCTGTGCAGTAGTGGTGTAGATATCAGCCAGTAAGGAGGATCTAGATAGTGATACTTCAACCCCCAGATATTTGATACCGACTGGGGACAATCAGAGTGGGAATTCACATGCTGGTTGTTGGGTCGCCTTGGTGTGGGGGAATATCTCTGATTGGAGTAATTGATGGTGAAGCCTGAAAACGTGCCCATTTTCATTATGTCGCAAATGATCGGGTCTAGATGTGCGAATGGGTCCCTAATGTAAAGGATCACATCATCAGCATATAGTGATATTATTTCCGGTGTGTCCTGCAGGTGTATGCCCTTGCGAGTATGCAGATCTCTGACACTATCGGCCATGGGTTCAATAACAAGTGCAAATAAAAAAATGGGGGAAAAGGGGCAGCCCTGGAGAGTACCCCTGTGCAGCGTGAAGGGCGAGGATGTTAGGGAGTTGATCAGGACTTTTGCTATGGGGCCTGTGTATAGTAGCTAAATATAGGATAGCATGCTTGGACCAATCCCCATTTTCTTCAGCACTGCCCACATATATTGCCAGGACACCATGTCAAATGCCTTCTGAGCATCTAGTGTGATCACAACTGCATCAGCTTTCGGATCGATCCTGGCCATTACATTGAAGTGCCGTTGGATATTGAGGGCTGTAGAACGACCAGGGACAAAGCTGCTTTGACCTGGGTGGACCAGGTGTGACATAATTGCGAGGAATCTACTTGCGATTACGTTGGCGAATATTTTGGTATCCGTATTTATAAGCAATAGGGGCCTGTATGATCCACATTCGTTGCAGGGTTTCCCCGGCTTAGGAAGAACAATTATGAGAGCTTCATGAAGGGATTGGGGGAGGATGGACAGGCGGAGTCACTCATCCAGACTCCATGTAGTTTTGATGCCAATATGGCCACATGTTCCTGGTAGAATTCTGAAGTGAGCCCATCCAGTCCAGGGGCCTTGCCTTTTGGGTGGTCTGAGATGGCCTCAACTATCTCATCAAGAGTAATCGGGGCACCAAGTTGTTCCCTGGTGGTTCGGCAGATGAGGGTCATGGGGATATGGTTAAGTAGATCATTTATGGCCTGGGCGGTGTGTTGCTGCTGGGGTGCATACAAGGCAGCGTAGAATTCTGTGAAGGTGTCAAGGATATGTTGGTCGGACAAGTGTTGTGTGCCTCTTGCATCTGTGATGCTGTCAATACGAGTCTTGACCCCTTCTGTGCGCACCAATCTGGCTAGAGTTCTCCCTCGTCTTTCCCCCTCTTTGTACTTCCGTGCGCCAAGGGGCGCGCGTAGTACTGTATCTCTCTAATGGCATGTGACTCGAAATTTTCCAACTCCGATCTTATCTATGCCAGTTTGGCTGGGGCAGGAGAGGTGGCCTATTCGCGTTCTAGCTTCTTCAGTCTAGTTTCAGAGCGTTGCAAGTAACACCTTATGACCTTTAGCACCTCCACTTCCCTCGAGATACACATGCCTCTAATATAGACCTTGAAGGTTTCCCAGCGGATCCCCACAGATGTGTAATGCTGTTTATTGCAGTCGAAGAAGGTATTTAAGTCAGCTAGGATCTCTGCTTTGAACACTATGTGTCACAGTGCCTCCAATTTGAAGCGCCAGGCAGAGCGGGTAGGTGAGTCTAGGCTCAGTTTGACATGCATCGTTACCGGGGAGTGGTCTGAGAGTGTGTGTGCCAGTATCTGGACATCTATGATCTTGCCCATCAGCCCGCCCGATGTTAGAAACAGATCTATCCTGGATGAGCTATCATATACAGATGAATAATACATGCATTCTCTCATGTGTGGGTGGAGTGTTCTCCATGTATCACGTATGCCAAGTGAGTCAGCGTGAATATGTAAGTGGCGGGCAGCACGTGACATACCTCTAGGAGTTGCACCTGTTCTGTCAAGATCGTTATCTAGCATCAGGTTCATGTCACCCCCCCCATATGATAGGCACTTCAACATACCTCATGATTAGAGTGGCCACCTCGTCGAAAAACTCAGGGCATCAACATTGGGGGCGTATGTGTTCACAAGCAACTATTCCATGTTAGCTAACAAGCAGTGGAGAATAACGTACCTGCCCCCCGGGTGTATGTAACTTGTGCACAGTGAGAATTTCACCGATTTGTGAATCAGAGTTAGCACTCCCCTGGACGGGGTGGAGTGTGTTGTATAGAACCTATTAGATCCCAGATTGGTGCTAGGCAAGATGCAAGGTGCCCTAAGGCATGTGTTTCTTGCAAGAGGAGTATTTTGACTCCGCTTCTCTGGGCATATGCAGTAATTCTACAGGCTTTTGTAAAGTTGCTTTACCCCCGAACGTTTCATGTCATCAATTTAACAGACATGACATGGCATTATGGAACCTCCCAGCATCGGGAGCCAATACCACCCAGCACTGTGCGCGTTGCTGTGGCACGAACGTGCCCCGATTGAAACTCAGCCGCCACTTCCTTTCATTTCCTTTATGACTCTTCCCAACTTTGCTACCCCCCCCACCCTTACTGCCCACCCCCAACCAGCAGAGTAATGATTCCCACACATATAGAGGGCTGCAGCGTGCCGTTCCCAACCTGGCATCGTCAGCCCGCAATCCCAAAGGGGCACAAATTCAACAACTTCGCCTGAATAGGCATTGCAGCCGCAGTGGGGGTCACTGCTGCAGTGTGACCAACTGTATTAATATTTCTATGTGACAAACACCATTATTCTTTTAACATCAATAGCTGTACAGGGTTACCAGATAAGCCATATGATGCGTGTTGAGGGATCATAGCAGATGAGGCATAAACTTTGTGTCCTGCAGACGTACCAGGTAGACAGAGGCGCCGCACAAACACGTGCAGTGGTAATGATTAGGTTAAGGGGTGTCCCTTGACTCGGATGAGGATAGCCTCAGGATAATGTCTTTGGGGCTCAGTTAGCGCCGGATGGTGCGAACCAAGGGGAAGGGCATGCCATGCAGCAGAGTGCAGTGCTTCAGCCAGGTAGGCCCCACTTCAAGCGATAGGCATCCCCATCCTCAGTCATTGTCCATTAGGTCGTCAGCTGGATCTCTGAGCAGGATCTGTGCCTCTATGAATTTTACTGCTTCGGCGAGGACCGTGAAGAAGTAGAGTTTATTCCGGTGGGTAGATTTCAGGCGGGCTGGGATGAGCATCGCATGCTCTAGTCAAACTTGGGTGTGTTTGGGGAAAGTCAATTTTGGGTGTGTTTTTGGAAAGTCAATTTTGGGTGGGTTTTGGGAAAGTCAATTTTGGGTGTGTTTTGGGAAAGTCAAATTTGGGTGTGTTTTGGGAAAGTCAAATTTGGGTGTGTTTTGGGAAAGTCAATTTTGGGTGTGTTTTTGTTCACCTACATTGCTGCCTGCTAGCCCAGTGACCGCTCCATACCTCTGATCTTGTATATTTCTCCTACTGCCTCCTCCCTCTACCTGCCTATGGCATTATCTGTTTCTCCTATCTATTCCAACTGTTTCTCTGTCAACTTTCCTTCCCTTCTCACTAAGTCTGGTAAGAAGAAATTCAAAAAGGATATCTTGGTTTCTAACTCTGGTCTCCCCATCGCTGATATCTATTCCAGCACTTCTGCCAGACAAACCCTCACTGACATCCTCTTTTTCGTTCCTTCACAAGACCTCTGGACCCTTCATATGATCTCTGTGCTCTGTCCTGTCTCCTCCTCTCCCATTAATGGTGGCACCCGCTGGGAAGTACGTACGGATCTCTTTGACTCCTCTAGAGTCTTTATTAACATTTATCTAAATGGTAATGTCATGGTGCAAGGCCCTCAGGCTAACCTCCTCCTCTTTGATAGGCAGTTCCCTCGTCTCATCAACTTCCTCTCATCTCCAGATGTCCCCTACTCTGTTCCTCTGGCTACCTTGTCCTTCTCCGCCTCCTCCTTTGCCCCATCTCAAACTCCTTCCACACCTCTGCAGGGCGTACCTACGATCTGTAGCCCTCCCTAGAAGGTCTTTAAGTCTGGCAACCTTCTCCATCTCGCCACACTAAATTCTAACTCAGCCGTTAAATACTCGTCTAGCATCTGTCACCTCCTAGAAGAACTCAACCTTGATGTCCTCGGTCTCACCGAGACATGGTTCACAGCCAACTCTATCACAAGTTTTGACACTCTCCTCCCCGACGGCTACAAGATCCTCTCAGCTCCCAGATCTAATCGGCCTGGGGGGGGTGTAGCCTTTATCTTCCCTGAGTGGATCCGTGCCTTCCCACTGAAGCTTACTCCTCATTTGAATGCCTGGTCTGCAGGCTCTCTCTCTCTCCTAGCCACTCTCTTACTGTTGCTACTCTCTACCGGCCCCCTGGTCAAATCACCTCTTTTCTCTCTGAGTGGGCTGACCTCTCCTCTTCCCTCTTGGCTTCCACCACTCAACTTCTCCTCCTTGGTGACCTCAACATTCATCTTGATTCTACCTGTCCCTCATCTTCACTCTTTCGCCACCTCTGCGATACACTCTCCCTCTCCATCCTTCCCTCTGGCCTGACTCACTTGGCTGGCCACACACTTAATGTCTTGATCTAATCTGGCCTGCCCCTCTCTTCCCCCTTACCACTCCTTTCTCCTGGAGTGATCACTGCCTCCTCGCCTCTCATCTCTCCTTCTCCTCCCCCCAAGCCAAGTCCACTCCTAGATTGCCACCCACCTTCTCAGATATCCGGTCCATGTAGCGTGTGTCAGTCGAGGCCTTTGCTGCAACCTTCTCCCCCCTCCTCCACCCCAGGCTGACTCACACCCTCACACAGCCCTCTCTCTTCTCTACTCCTATTTCTGCTACTCTTGATACTCTTGCCCCCCTCATGAGGATCTGTTTGAAGTCCAAAGCCAAGTGCAATTCTTGGTATGACTCTGACCTAGTTACACTTAAACGGAAGTGTAGGGCGGTGGAAAGGAAATGGAGGGCTTCTTGCTCATCCTCTGACAAACTGGCCTGCCGCCTGCTCCAAAGGCAATACCGACTTGCTGTCCACACTAAGAAGAGAGTCTACATACAAGCTTGCGTCTCTGCGGCATCTAACAACTCGGCCAAACTTTTCAAAATCTGCAAGGAGCTGTCCAACCCTGCTGCGGTCTCCACCCCTTCTCTCTCCTCCCAGCATCTTTGCAATGCCCTTGCCTCTCACTTTATCTCTAAACCCCAGGACTTCCTGTCCACCCTCTCCTCCGCTCCCTCTCCTCCTCCCTCTCTTTCTCAGCCTGCTGACCCCTATTCAGCTACCCCTCATCCCCCTTTCTCCTCCTTTTCTCTTTTCTCCCTGATGAGATATCTGGATAAGTCCGATCTATGAAAACCTCATCAAAACAGGTCCATCCCTGTTCCTCTAAAACCATTAAGGACCACATTGACACCCTTGCACCATCCCTTGCTGATTTCTGCAACCTCTCCTTTGTCTCTGGCTCTTTCCCCACCCCTCTTAAACACACCCTTGTGCATCCTCTCCTCAAGAAATCCACTGCTGATCCGTCATGTCTGGCAAACTACCACCCATTTTCCATTACTCCCTTTTTGGGCAAGTTCCTGGAAAAGCTGGCCATCTCTCAGCTTAATCTCCCTTCTGACTCTGTTGGCTCCCTCCACGACCACCAATCTGGCTTCAGAGCTGCCAGAAGTACGGAAACTGCTCTCCTGAACATCCGTGAAAACCTGCTCTCCAACTTCGATTCTAACATTCCCTCTGTCCTCATCCTACTTGACCTCTCCTCTGCGTTTGACACGGTCAACCATACCACCCTGCTCAATCGTCTTTGTGACAACCTTGGTATCACTGATCAGGCTGTGGCCTGGCTGACTTCTTTTCTCTCTGATCGACCCTCCCAGGTACAACTTGGGTCCTTCCTATCTTCTATCTCCCTGTCCACATTTGGTGTTCCCCAGGGGTCTATCCTCTCGTCCTGGCTTTTCAACCAATACCTGGCAACTCTCGCTTACTGCATCTCAATGTTCTGCTCAACTTTCCAGTGCTATGCTGACGAGACCCTACTCATTTTCAGGCTTCCTTCAGCCTCCTCCTCTCCTTCCCTCGTCTCTGATTGTCTGATCGCCATTCAAAATTGGTGTGCCGCCAATGATCTATGTCTAAATGCCAACAAGACTGAGATCCTCCTTATTGGTACACCATCTCCATCCTTTCCTCTCACTCTCTGGCCGGCCTCCCTTGGCCCTCCTCCCACCCCGACTTGCGCGGCTAATAACCGCGGGGTTATCTTTGACTCTACACTTTCTTTCTCCGCACACATCTCTGATGTCTCCAAAAAATCTAACTTTTTACTTCACCTCCTTAAAGGTACTCTACCTTCCCTCTCCTTCTCTCAAAAGCTCACTGTCTCCCAAGCTCTGGTTCTTTCCAGACTGGATTACTATAACAACCTCTTCCTAAATCTACCTGCCTCCACTCTCTGCCCTCTACAACTAATCCAGAACAGGACTGCAAGACTTGTCCTTGGCCTCAAGCCCTGGGATCGTATCTCTCCAGCCTTGAAATCCCTTCATTGGCTCCCAGTGGATACAAGGATTACATTTAAAACCCTCTGCATTGTCCACAAGGCTTTCTGGGGCCTAGGTCCAATATACCTTCAACTATCCCTCCGTAAATACCTCCCCTCTCGAGCCCTTCGCTCCTCTACGTCTAGCTCCCTCAGGGTTAGTCGTTTTGCAAAAAAACAAGCTGGGGGTAGATCCCTGTCTTTGGCTGGTGCCTCCCTTTGGAACAGCCTCCCGGCCACCTTGAAACTTGAGGAAAAACATCTTCGGTTCTGGAAACTTCTCAAGACCTTCCCCTTTGCCTCTGCCTTTGCCCCCCTTCTCCCCTGTCGATCTGTTTCTTCTCATGGCATTGTTATCCTGGCAACCCTCTGTTCTTTTGGGCCCAGGTATCTGCTCACCCTGCCACCCTCCTGCACTGCCTCCAGGCCACCATCTGCACTAGGGTTCTGTATCTGTACCCATACAGTCCCCCTCCCACGTTTCATCTGCACTTATCAGATATACCTTTCTGACTAACTTTCACCTGCCACTTGCTGGCTGCACTACCATGGTTTAAAGCCCTTATTTATTATTTATTCTATTTAATATTTATTTATGTTTTCTCTCCTCTGCTTCGCACTTTTCACTCCCCCCACCCCCCTCCTTGCACTTTTCCCCCATTTTCCTTTCCCATGCACTTGCGCTTTCTTAAATGTCACTGGGCCTAGTAAGATTGCTGTTTTTTCTGTTTTTTCTCTCCCTTGTGCTCCTTCCTTTTTGCCTGGTCTTCGCAATTATTGGTCTAGGGAAGTCACCCGGTTTGGGACGGGGCACTAGTGCACGATGCGCACGCTGAATTGCAAAGAACGGGGAGAGTTCAGGATTGCCAAGTAAGTCCGTGAGGAGGTTTTCGATTGCAAGCTCCATCCGCCCCCTGAGCGCTGATTCGAGCACACCCACAATGCGGATATTGTTCCTACGTGACCTGGACTCTAAGTCGTCACACTTGGCTTTGACATGCTTCATGTCGCGTACGAGTTCCGTGACAGTGTTTTGCAGAGTGTTGACCCCTTCCTCATTGGCCACGATTCTGATCTCCGCTTCAGTAATCCTAGCCCTGTGCTTGGTTTTAGCGAGGCCACATTCGCATTTATATCATCAAGCTTCTCATGGAAGGAAGCAAAGTTCTTGGCCATGGACTCCATCATCACCATGAGGTCAGGTTGAGGGGGATCAGGCGGTAGGTCCGCATCTTCCAGTCCCATGGAGGGGCCTCCTTGCTCAGGCCTCAGCGCTACCTTGGCAAACTTGTCCATGGCCCTGACCTTGTTGGGCACACGAGACCTATTGGACATCGAAAGGGTATATGGGCACGGAGGCTGGGACAGTCAGATGTCGAACGTGCACCCTTGGGAACGATGGCATGATGGTGTTGTATTTGATTTGTGAACAGTTGCAGAGCTCTTGCTGCAATGTACCACTAGAGAAGTCAAATTAGTAGGGATCTCCCGTATGCCAGCTGTCAGGAGGTCCCCGCTACTTGCTCCAAGTTCTGCAGCTGGGTCCAAAGGAGCCAAGGCACAAAGAGTACAGTCTTGCAGTTGTGCACTTGACAGCCGGTAGTCCCAGAGTTGGGGAGCAATAGTTAGATGTACTGGCATGCCACAGGTATGTGGTCAGTTTGCTATCAGAGCAGATGTGTGGGTGAGGTGATGTGGGTGCAACCCAGTTATCCTACGTGCGCCAGTGGGCTGTGGCCCGATTGTTGTTTAGGGCGGATGCAAGATGAGGCGCAGCAAGATGCCAGGCCAGGTCCTCCGGCGAAAGGAGCTCCAGCTGTGCAGTCCAATGCAGGCCCTGTTTCATCCCCGCCTAGGCCTCGGCGAGGACAAGTATCCCCAGAAGTGGTGTCAGCCAGGGCACAGCATTAAGCCCCATGGGGCCCGATGAGCTGAAATGTGCTGGAGGAGAAACGAGAGACCACGCCCCACCAGCAGCTGCTGGACAAGGGTAGAAGGCAGTAATTTTGTGCACCCCAGGGGCCAGGAAGGCGGCAAGCCCACCCCCCACACCTGTGTCCAGCGAGGCGCAGGTGAAGGCCCAGCACGCTGTGTGAGGCGATGGTAGTGCGAATGGAGAGAGCCACCAGAGGTGTATGAGTTTATGGAGTGCGGTCCATTCAGCACACTCCCCTCCTTTCCGTGTTACTTGAGGCAAACAAAGTTATACCAAGTGATTAGCCCAGCAGTTATGTACCTGTAGGCCTCAAAATACCTGTGACAGTGAAAATTATAAAGCCCCAAGGTGGGCCCAGGAGGGATTCTGCAATCTCAGAGTGCCAACCCAATAACTGAAGCAATCTTCTCTATGCGCACCTCAGGGGCCGCGGGGTGAAGTAGGCCCAGAGACAGTTGTCACATGAGACAGAGTAGGGGCACCAGGGTGGGGGCCAGGGGGGTCGGATAATGTATTTCAGGGGAGCTCCCGCTCCAGCACAAGCAGGGCCCCATGCACTTACCCTCCAGCCCTCAGGGCAGCCACACCCTTTTCCCAGCAAGGTCGCGGCCCGCCCTCCACTGCAGAGAAGATGCACACCCCGGCAGCCGGAAAGTAGTCCAAAGGCGGCCCCACCAGCGCCGCATCCTGGCCAGGTGCAGGGTAGCGAGGAACGAACAGCACCGCACCAGCAGGCAGTCGCACCACAGTCCATGCAGCCCCAGCTGCCAGAAGGACCACACTCTGGGTGAAACTTAAAGCTGCCACAGCGCAGTCCCACGCCTCCGATTCTCGCCCATATTTGGAGCTGGGATGCAGTAAGGTATCAGCTTCCTGGTCGCCTCATGATGGTAGAGGGATCGTGGTATTGCCGCCGATATTTACGGATGACAGTTGGCAGGTCACAGAGCTCCAGAGCTAGGCAGTCATTTCTTTGCTGCTCAACAGCGCCCCCCCATCGCCTTTTTTAAAGATCAGTACTAGTTTGATTTCTTCCAGGTATTCGGTATGTGCCCTGTATTTGTAATTCTTGTGAACAGTAGATACAGGATTTCTGTCCAATCGCAAACATTAGCTTTGAGTACCGTGTTGGAAAGACCAACAGGTCCAGGTGGCAGTGAGGAACTCAGCCTTTTGATTAAGGTCATAATATCATGGCAATCAAATTGACTTGCTTATTATCTGGCTGGGTGGGAGTCATTTCAATTATCTGGTCGGGATCTTCATAGATATCTGTGTAGTATAAAATCCAATCCGCTTCCGGAATCAAATTTAGCATCAGTGGTTCTATGTTATTATTGGACACTTCATTTATCAATTTCTATATCATAGATGTTGATTTAGTTCTTAATGCCATTAACATTTCTTCATTCTGTTCTTGGTTAATCTTTACTCTATGTTGTAGCACAAAGTTCTTATATTTAGAATGCAACTGTCTCAATTTCAGTTTCTCATCATTCGTACTTAATTTTAGCCTATGTGCGTCTTTGTTTAACTTCTTTTTATCAATTTGTCTTTTCAAATTAGTAGTTGTGTTCGTAACTAGTTTGCATGCCTTTTACTTGTACTTCTGAGAATAACATAAGGGCAAGTGTGTATTGAGGAACAGAGGCCACCTTGTTTTGCTCATCTTCACTTTTCAGTTTTGCTAGTAATTTGTTTAGCTTCGGTACATTCAACTTTATTCTATTTTGCCCTTTTGACACTTGTATCTCATATATGTAATATTGTGTGTGAGTGGCATGAGTTCTACCCCATATAATTTCCAGTAAGTTATGGTGACTACCTTCATTATTTACCACTTTGAAATTGACAACATTATGTACCACAGACTGTGGTATGAACACATAATCAATGATGGATGAGGATGGACCTCGTTTCCATGTAGCCCTTGGAGGAATGTCATCTTTAAAGGAGCCATTCATCATGGTTAGATTTCGTGGTTCCATCAATATTAGCCATCGATTTGTTTTTACACAAACTGATTTCCTCCTATTATCCATGCAAGTTATGTTCAAATCACCGGCAATCAATATCATATGGCTATCATCATCACATGCTACTACATCAAGCAATTGAAATTCATCATCATCTATCAGGGCCGAATTCCAAAATACATTTAGTATAGCAATGCATAGATTCCCATCATAACCATCCGTTTTTATACAGATTCTGCTGCCTGTAGACAAGCATGAGATGTCCAGACAGTGGGCGAACTTTCTTTTGTTTTATGGCGGGGATACAAGCAATATCATAATCAGAACAGATGGGTTGATCTATCAACCATGTTTCTTGTAAAATAAGTATGTCATATGCCAAGAGATGCTTGCATTTGTGCTTATCTAGCAAGTTAGAAAACCCTCTTGTTGTCGAAACCGCAAATCTAAGCGGCAAAGTAGTTGAAGCGTGGCTTTAATTAGGATAACTCTTTTTTTGGTCCTTGAGTGTATTCCTCAACCAGACCCATGATGTTTTTAAATGAGTGCCTCTATCTTTGGAGTTTCCCATTTGACCACTTACAGAACTGTGTTTGTCTACTGGATTTGCATTTTTTGTACTTTCTCTATTCAGATTATAGTGTCTTCCGTCATTGAAACGTACAGTTCTATGGTTGTGATAGGTCTCAGCTTCATAACGCGAGCTCCTTTGAGTATCTTTCCTTGCATTGTTAGTATATGAGGCTGTTAAGATCAACCTTTCTTTTCAAGACTACTTCTCTCCTTCCAGATAGTATCTCTTACTATATGAGAATGCACCCATAATGACACTGCATCGCTTTTTACTGCACCTGTATACTGAATTGCTTCAATGTCACTTGATCAATGCATGTGTACTCTTGGGGGCTGGGCCCCTTTTTACCTACGCTGGGGTATGTGTACAGTCTTTGTGACTTTAAACAGACATTTTGGGTTTGGGGTGTTGTGGAGCACCTGGTAAATAAAATATCTGGCCATTTGTGAAATTCCCAGTTTTTCGCATGAGCCATGTCTGTCTGTCCAAACCTTGATGGTTGTACTTTAGGCAAAACTTAATTGAAATTCCTGCCTCTTTTAAACCCACTTAAAAGACCCTGTACTGTAGGTCTCCTTACAGATATTCACAGTGCATTGCACCGGATGAGATACTGCATCTGTTGTACCTTCTTTGATGCATGCCTCCGCAACGCGTAACACATCAAGCAGATGCAGCGTTTTGGCACTGGTGAGAGGTTGCTGTAGAATGTTGCAGTCTGAGCTTTTGAAGCTTTTCTGGAGAAATGTCCACAAAATGCAAAGGTGAAGTAAGGGATGTAGAGAACTATGTATGGTGCACATAGAAGTAAAGTACTGTAGGGACACCTCTCTTTAATTGATGAACCATACTGACCCCCTACTTTTTTATGACTGAAACAGCCCAAAGTTTCATCCAAACCCCAACCCCAACTTCAAAATAGAACACTCATAACCACAGAAACTAGCTGAGAGCAGACACCGAACATCCCCTAGCAGATTGATTAAACGCCATTTGAAATCATTGTCAACCACAGCAACTAATGTGTCTTTTTGGGGAACAGTTAGGTAAATTGTATAAAAGGGCATCCTTGCTTTAATGCGAAAGTTGTTGGGCGGATAGCAGCTGCCACCAGAGGGAGCGTCAAATCATCCACTACTTAGGTACATTGCTCAATGGCAGCTGGGCATATCAGAATCAGGTGTCAATATGCAACATTGATGTAAGTACAATCAGAGGCAGAGAGGTGGGAGAATTCATTTGCAGGGTGAATGGTGTTGTGGGTGTGGAGGGTGGCTAGAGATATCAAGAGGCGAGACACAAAAGGTGGGGGACACCTACTAAACAATTATTTAATTAAGTAATAGCAGACAAGGACAGTGCTGAATGTCCTGCCATTGAGAGGGTGGTGGGGCAAGTGGCATGTACCAACAGAGTGGTTGCAGAATAAACACAGCTGCTAGTATTACCCAGATTACATGTACTACTGTAGATATACTGAACGTATCATTAATATTTGAAATATCAGCCGACACAAGATGCGTCTTTGACCCCAATAGTTGATATTTTGGCTAAATGACTGACTTCTGGTCTGTGGCTCGGACCAGTGCAAACAAGTCGAATCCATACTGTTTGTGCGCAACATTTTGCTCAATCTGATTTCTTTTAATGCTTTTGTAACAGGCATGAGCAGAGCCTTTCCTACTGTAGAATGGTGCAATGTGATTTGACATGTTGCTTCTGACTGCATGTTGATGTATATGGATGTGTTGATTCCCATTTATGATTCCCGAAGCTTCATCGTCATGGTGTTGGTTGTGAAGCAATGAGAGTGTTCATCTTTACTGACAAGAAGCCACTGGAGCTTGGTTGGACTCTCTCCTCTTCCAATGGCTTTTTTTAAGTGATGTTTGGGAAAATATGATATCTGATGGTTTTATTTTAAAAAAAAACAAGAAAAACAGAACATAAAAAATAGCATTTAGACCAGAGATAAACAATATAGTATGGGGTTGTAGGGGGTGTATTCTTGAACAACAGTTTATCGCAAGGCTTGGTTCATGAGGGTTTCTGTGTAATCACTTGCTACCAGGAGAAAGTCTCTCCATAGAACCAGATGCCCAATATAGCTTACAATAGTCTGCGAAGGCATGAAAAAGCACAGGTATGGAAATGCTTGACAACCAACATAATTTTTTTGTTTGGGTAAAATAATATTAATCACTTACAGGTTGGCCCAGTTTGGTTTTAAATGACGTCCTTTTAATTTCTGGAAGGATTTTTGGTCACAGCAACTCCCCCAACTTGCTTAGTACATTACACTTTTGCATATTCTGTCGGTGGCCCTCATTACGACCCTGGCGGATTTCGCGGTGCTAAATGCACCGCGAAGCACGGCGGAAAGCCGTCGATAGCGCCATGGGGGTTGGCGGATTTACCACCCCATGCCGACCTTGGCGGAGCGGTAAATCCCCAATCCCCATTTTACCCTTCCCCATTCCCATTCTTGCCCCATAGGGTATAATGGGAGTGGGGAAGGAGTTAATTACGCCGCCGTAAAGTACGGCGGCGTAATTAACAACGAGGTCCCTTAGCGCCATGGTTTTCTCCGCCCGGTAAAACCAGGCAGAGAAAACCTCCATGGCGCTAAGGGAACTCGTAGTACGGCGGACGGGTCCGCCGCGATTAGCGCTGGCGGAAACCCACTCCGCCAGGGTCCTAATGAGGGCCGGTGTCTCTTTATTGAAACATGCATTATGGTTTGGTATGCCTTCTATCATTTCATACCTTGATTCATGTTTTGGGTATTTATGGCTGTAGGGTGAGGGTAATCCACACATATGGGGATGTTAACCTCTGCAGAGTGTTTGATATCACCTCTGTCCTCTGGATAGTAATAGAGAGGGCTGAACCGCAGAATGCGTTCTGCCCCACCTCTCCGCCATAAAAATGATTAAAAATGGGACGTGACATGAATGTAAAGCAAATACATTTTTCAAACGGTCATGCAGCTTGTGTATACTTATGAGCGCATATGATGTTCAGTTCTACTAAAAGATTTAGCCGGTCTTTGCATTTTAAACAAGCAAATATACACTCCCTTCAGTTAACAGGAACACCTCTGGCCAAATCTGAGCTATGGCCGAATTAGCAGGATGGTCCCTTGGGCAGTGAGGATAGGCCTTGCCATTCATGCCATATCCTGTCTATAACACTGTATTTTGTATTCTTTAATTGTTATCATCTTGTCCTGTGGAGATGCCTTATGTGGCCTTAACCTCTATAGAGATTGTGCATTCGAAATAAATCCATGATACCTTCTGAGGTGTACCGGCTATATGAACAGCAACATACCCCCAAAGCCACACCCATACCCACTAGTGGTGCAATACTAAATGTGGGAGGGGGCACTGTGAGCCATGATGAGGGGGCCTCCCACTACCCCGAAGATCCTCAACAAAGCACAGGATGCACCACACACCAGGTTTTCCTGGAAGACCATGTCTCTGTAATTTTCATGAGGATCATTCTGCTGCAGAGGCATGTACACACTATGCTAGGTGAAAGATGTATGTTCTTTTTTTATCAAAGCTTAAATCTTTCACCTAGTGTAGAAACAAGGGGGTGGTGCTTGGCTTCTGGCACAAAAAAAATACTAACCACCAATGGTGGCTGGTGATTTTTTTTTTATTTGAGGGGCATAAATATTTGCCACAAGTCCGTCCGAGTGTAACAAGGGAGCCTGAATAATGTCCTTCCCCTTATTTTCCCCATGAGAAAATGTTTTGAATAATGGTACAAATTGTGCATTATACAGAACACTTTTTGTGAAAATTGGGACAAAATCCAGACATTGTGCACAGGAAAATGTCCCATTGCATTTTCATGCATTTTCCCCAAAATATATGCCCATTTCCATGCTGGCTGCACCAATATATGCCAGTGTTCCCATAGAAGAACATACTCATGTTTGCTTTGCACATAATGCCAGTAATTGTGCTATAAGAAAACATCTCCATGCTGGCACTGCCAATATATGCCAGTGCCCCTACCTAAAAACATACTCCTGTTGCTATTGACATTAAACATGCCATACCACAAACGAAAATATGTCCAAACTGGATCCAATGTAGGCGAGTCTAGAAGTGTAAGTGCACTTATCATGCTTACTTCATCGGAGATGCTCAGTAAAAAAATGTAATATCACAGTAATAAACATATGAATATGGGGTTAAAATGTTGCACTATCCATCACACTAATTGTGAATAAATTGCTAAAAAGTCACACAGTGTGCAAGTGGTTGTGTTAGGTAACTCAGGAAAACATCCAATAGATGCAAGTCACCAGTAATTCACACAATAGCATGCCTTTCCCTACAATGTAAACAGTATAAAAACATGTTCATGCTCGTTGTTCCCATCCATTTCCATGCTGGCTGCACCAATAAATGCCAGTATTCCCATATAAGAACATATCTGTGTTTGCTTTGACAGTAGGAAAAACATTCCAAGCTGGGCCTGCAAATATAGGTCAATACCACCACATAAAACGTACTCCTATTGGCATTACCTTTAAAAATGCCACACCACAATAAGGAAACATGTCCAAATTGGGTACAATGTAGGCCAGTCTAGACATATGAGTACACTTATGCTTTCTTTATCATAGATGCTCAGTAAACAAATGTAATGCCACAGTAAGAAATAGCTAGGCTGTTTGCACAAAAATGCCATTCTAGCCATGTAGTAACACATATCAGGCGTGCTTGCTTCATCTAGCCTCCAGGTAAAAAATGTCATGAAGTGACTAGACTGGCTGAACCAAAGTGACAGTCTAGCCAACATATCTTGCTTGCATTATCAGAGATGCACAGGACAAAACACCATCCACTGTATGCAATGGCTTTACTGGCTGTACCAACATGCCAGTCTAGCCATTTAATAACAGACATAAGATGGCTTTTCCCACAAATCCCAGGCCAACATGCCATGTAACATAAGGAAATGCCAAAATTGCTCCTGTGCGCCCGGGCCCCCCAGCGACTCTCACACACACATATATTCACATTAATACCCGTTTAACCAACCAGTCCCTCACCCATAACCTTTCTCTCACATCACTCACACATGCACCTAGAACATTCACACTGCATTCTCCAAGTATGAACCCACAATCACATTCATACCCATTCACCCATCAGTCACTTAGCCATACACATTCTCTCACATTCACTCACACTGCATTCTCCACACATGAATCCACCCAGAACATTCACAGTTACATTCACCCCCATTGCCTCATTGGTCATCACCCATACTACTTCTCTCACAGTGAATCACACTCTATTCTCCACATGGCACCCATCCACCCAGAACATAAATAGCCATATTTTTACCCATTCACTCACCTATACACCTTCACTCATAGTCACTCACACTGTATTATCCACACAGGCACCCACCCAGAACATTCACAGTCACATGTATACCCATGACCTTATCTGTTACTCACCCATACACCTTCTTTCAGAGTCAATCACACTAAATTCTCCACATAGCCCCTATCCACCAGAACATGCACATTCATACCCATTCACTCACCCATCACCCATCCATACACCTAACACATTCACTCACACTGCATACTACAAACAGACACCCATCCAGGACATTCACAAACACACACACACAAACACACACACAAACATGTAATCACAATCACACACACACACACACTCACACAGAAAAGGCACATGCGCACACACATTCATACCCATTCACTCAGCCCTACACCTTCTCTCACATCCACACACACTGCATTCTCCACACATGCACCCACAACCCACATACATTCACAGTCACATTCATACCTAAGGGGTAAATCTTTAGGTTTCATGCGCTAAGGAAGGATGAAACTTTCAAATTTCATTTTTTGGATTATTATTTTGCTGCATTTTCGTGATAATCAATAGTGTTAATCCAAAATCAAAGTTCCCTTTGTTCAACAGATAATTCTGTAAATGTATCAAGAGAAACCTCTAGTGTTCATCCAAAATCAAAGTGTACTTTGTACAGCAGGAACATTCTGTAAATTTGTCAAGGCGATCCTCTACACGTGTTTCAGCACTATATGTGGATCCTCAGGAGGTGAATGGTGTTTATGGAGATTTTTATACTGTTCATAAGTTTGTTTATTAATCCTGTTGAGGATGTTCTTATTTATTTTTCAAATTCCGGAACATAGATCATTATTTAAGGTTGATTGCATTGGGTTTATTTTCCAATATTTGTTTTTTAATTGCAGAAGGAGATAATTCCTCTCACATTCAAACCTATTCACTCAACTATCCCTCATCCATCCAAATTTCAGATTCACTCACACTACATTCTATGGCAGGCACCCACCCAGAACATTCACACACACAATCACATTCATACCCATTCACTCACCCATATACCATCTCCCACATCCACTCACACTGCATTCTCCACACATGAACACACCCACAACATTTACATGAACCCACCCACAACAGTTATACCCATTCATTCACCTGTCACTCACCCATACACCTTCTGTCAAAGTTGCTCACACTGCATTCTACACACATGCATGGGCACCCACACATCCAGAACATTCACAGTCACATTGATAACCATTCTTACATCTGCCACTCATCTATAAACCAAACACATTCACTCACAGTGCAATCTCCAGATGAGCACCCAGAACATTCATCCATACACAATACATTCTCAATTACATGACAGGCGCACTCACCACCCATACATACACGCACCATTCAAATGCATGCACGCAAACCCATACACACACAAAAAACATACGTACATAAAGAATCACAACAGACACACACTCACACACTTAAACATTGACATTTCAACACAAAATAAGGTTTCCTTACCAGTTACCTGCAAGTGATGCTCTTTCCTCTCTCTCTGTAGCTGATGTGATGCTCCACCAGCTCCAGCTCACTTGAGGCACACAGACAGGAAGTAGGAACCCTGCTTCCTGTCTGATTTGCCATTGAGTGAGCTGTAGTCAACGGAGCATCGCGTCAGCTGCAGTAGGCCCCAGCACAACCTTCACCCTGACCTAAAGTCAAGGTGAGGGCTGGACCAAGGCCCCCTTGCATCTCGAGTTGCAGGGGCCAGCTGCACCACAGGGCTAGAAGACTCTGTTATGGCACTACCTCCCCCAAGAATTAGAGCCACCTGATAAGCCCAGCAGCTAACATGGCAGACTCAAAATGGAAGTGAGAGCAGCGTTCCAAAATCCCCAATTTAGGAGAGTCCATTTTTTGTACATTGACTATATAATTGCAACCAAACATATCAAGATCGGATTAAGCATCAAGTCCGATTGTGCCTATTTTAAAAAGACCTTGGAATTGAGAGGGGTGAGGTTGGTGCAGTTATACGTAGGGCTGGGCAAAATGAGCACTAGTGGTGGAAGGATTTTGTTGGCTTCTTCTTTTTATTTATTTTTTAATATTGGCCCTCATTACGACCCAGGCGGTAAGGGGTTTACGCCAGCGTAAACATCGCCGACCCTTACTGCCTGAGTACGAGTTCCCTTAGCGCCATGGTGAGTTTAACGCCTGCTTTTTGCAGGCGTTAAAATCCATGGCGCTAAGGGACCTTGATGTTAATTACGCCACCATAATTTACGGTGGCGTAATTAACGCCTTCCCCACTCCCATTATGCCCTATGGGGCAAGAATGGCAATGGGGAAGGGCAAAATGGGGATTGGGGACTTACCGCCCCGGCAAGGTCGGAATGGGGCGGTAAGTCCGCCAACCACCATGGCGGAATTGCACCCTTAGCGCCATGGACCATGGTGCTAATTGCACCATGGTCCTCCGCCAAGGTCGTAATGAGGGCCATTGTGTGAACCAAAAACACCTGTGTGAATTCTGGAATGCCCCCAAGAGCTCCATGCTCACGCACAGATATTATGCAGAATGTTACCATTGTAGGCGCGGGATCTAGTTTTTACTCGGAAAAGATGGAAATCCTCAACAAAAATACAGCAAAAGTGGGCGGAGGAAATCGTATTCCACTGGAATTTCACCTTCACCCATCCTTGCTAAAATGAAGGGCAAGGGCGTAATTTACAATAGGTAAAGCAATGCCACTTTTGAACAGGTAGCATCAGTTTCCAAGGGCCTTCTCAGCCTGCATGCCTCGGCAAATTGAGCACCATTACATTGTGAAACTGTAAGCAGACTTACAGAAGAAGTAGGACGAGTCTGACGTTGTGGTTATCATTGTAGGATTCATGACTGCCTCCTGCTTTCCAGGGTGTGATGCACTTTTCAGACACACTGCTGTTTTCCTCCTTTGTACCTCTGACCTTTCTCTTCTGCCGTTCGATTTTAGAGACATCAAGGGCCCGATTCACAGTGTGTTCTTCTATGGAATTGCTCCATTATAAAATGCAAGGTTCAAAGTGACTTTGCACTGCTGAAAAGTGACTTTGCACTGACTTTGTACTGAAAAAATACACTTTGCACAGTTCCCTGCATCAGGGTTTGTGTCGGTAGTGCAAAGTCACTTTGAACCGTGCAAAACATTCCATGAATCCGGTCCTGTGTGTTTATTTTTCGTTTATTTGCAAAGACATGAACATTAGAAACCATAGAAAGTATACAACTGATCTTAAAGCGTTCATACTTTAAAGTTAGTTAGCAAAATATGTCAATATTCCATGTTACAAAACCAACAATCGACAATTGCTTTCTTTGCTGATCAATCTGTTGGAGCATGTTTTTTAAATGGGAAGTCAGCAAAACAGGTATGTAATGTAAGTGTCTTGTTTTACTCTTTTCCCTTGTTTACGCAAATTGAGGCAGTAAAAATCTTAAACCAAATAAGACGTTTTTAGTCCTATCTGTTCTTTAGAAAGGGGCTTTAGAAAGGGGCTGTCAAATAAGGTCGTAAGTACAGAGAGTTTGCATTAAAGACTTCTCTGGATGCAGAGTGATAACCCTTTTGCCTACTTGGAGGAACCTTTCTTCAGACAAGGTGCCCCGACTTCAAGTCTGACAAACGTCTGGCGGAGTGACTTTGAGAATTGCAGCAGTCCTATAAATCCTCCACTGCTCTATGATTGATTTGCAGGTATGCAGTTTCACGGCCACAAACCACTGATGGGAACTTGCTGCAGAGCTGGCAATCCTACTAACAAAGACTTTTATCTGTGATCTTTAGAAGAGAAGTAGATTGGGTGACAGCATAAGTGTGCATCGGCGCACGCTATGCGAAAGAGCGCTGTAATTTCAGAAATGATGTCATCAACACTATTGAGTTTACCGTGACCAATTATAATTTGTTGATATGCAGTTTTAAACCATGGTAACATGTTTCATTTAAATTAGATGCTACCTGTCGTGATCCAAATGGGGCACGTTATTGTTCTGCCACTTGACTGTATGGATTATATTGGTTTTGTATTTATTGCACTGCTTGTGTGCTCCATTTTGCCTCTGTTACTTCCGCTCAAAATAGAAATTACATTTACAAAAACAAATTAAAGCAATTCCCTTAAAGTCCAAAAATGGGCATTAACGTAACCCAATCATGGTTCAAACAGTTGTGCCTACAACAAGCATGTTGTCTCTCAGAAGGATTAAGAATAGTCCAGAGCAAACGTTCTTTTGTTTCATGTTAGGGGCGAGTCTTGGCACTTCACGGTGTGCGGGAAGATGCTTGGTGTCCCAATAAAGCATAAAGAATTACAAGTATAGTCAATATAACCGAGTGTAAGTGGTTGGGCAAATAGATGGCAGACGCCACATTTCCCTCCTGAAGCTAACTATTAATATTTCCACATATCATGGACAGCTCACATGAGTAATGGGATTACCCTCTCCTCTCGTGTTTCAAATGGTAACTAATACAAACCATAACAATGGCCAAACAAAAAGTTTACAGTATCTGCCAGTGACAATTGTACATAGAATATTTTGAATTAAGCAAATTGGAAGCATCGTCCAAACAGCTCAACACTGTTTTGGCCCCAATGTCTGCATGGCACCCATCGCATGGCACCCATCGCATACATCCTTTTAAGTCCTTGATTGTCATTTCACACGCAGGTAATTCCTTGGCATTTAAGTAGAAGCGCCAGCAGTTTCATGCACTCCCTCTGGCCACAGGTGCGTCCTTTCAAGTATTTGGGCGTTCAGATGTCAGTTGCCCTCTGCAGCAATGGTGGACATGAGTTTCAATACCTACCTGCTGCACCCGCGAAAGATTGGGGACAGGCATATGAGCCTCAACAATTGGATGAATGCCTCCTCAAGTGAGTGGGCACTTAATCGAGTGAGTCCTAGGACTCAATCAGTCTCAACATGACATATTTTAATGTATTCAGTAAATTGGTAATTTTACATCAGTTTCATTTATTTAGTATTGATGTGTGGCTTTGTTTTTGATTTATCCCTAGCAGTTTTATATTTTCAGAGTTTTGAGTGTGAGGAATAGGCACTGAAATATAAGTGCTGGAAAATATGTGTGGTGTGTATTCCTGCTGGTTTATTGTCAAATTTGTACATGCATATCAAACAGAAACAATCTATTACACAGTGCACTTCTCAATGTTCGCCAAATTCACCATCTTGTTCACAAGTGGTGTTCAGCTCAAGCGTCCCTGCCTTCACTTACTCCTCTACCCAAGCCATTCACATGAAAGGGAAAATACGCCTCTACCCAAGACATTCACATGAAAGGGAAAAGAAAGCCTCTACCCAAGCCGTTCACATGAAAGAGAAAGGAAAACCTCTACTCAAGCCATTCACAGGAAAGGGAATAGAAATCCTCTACCCAAGTCGTTCACTTGAAAGGAAATAGAAACCTCTACTCAAGCCATTCACATGAAAGGGAACATAAAGCCTCTACCCAAGCCATTTACATGAAAGGGAATAGAGAGCCTCTACCCAAGTCATTCACATGAAAGGGAAAATAACGCCTCTACCCAAGCCATTCACATGAAAGGGAAAAGAAAGCCTCTACCCAAGCCATTCACGTGAAAGGGAAGAGAAAGCCTCTACCCAAGCCATTTACATGAAAGGGAAAAGAAAGTCTCTACCCAAGCCATTCACGTGAAATGGAATGGAAAACCTCTACCCAAGTCATTCACATGAAAGGGAAAATAAGCCTCTACCCAAGCCATTCACATGAAAGGGAAAATAAGCCTCTACCCAAGCCATTCACATGAAAGGGAAAATAAGCCTCTACCCAAGCCATTCACATGAAAGGGAAAATAAGCCTCTACCCAAGCCATTCACATGAAAGGGAAAATAAGCCTCTACCCAAGCCATTCACATGAAAGGGAAAATAAGCCTCTACCCAAGCCATTCATATGAAAGGGAAAAGAAAACCTCTACCCAAGCCATTCACATGAAAAGGAAAAGAAAGCTCTACAATGTTGGGCTTATCGGGCTTACAGCGGAGTTCATTTTCAACAGGGGTGTAATGTAAATGGAATGAGTAAACGCATTGTATGATTAATTAATTCAAGCATGGCACTTAATCACACAGGTTTATCTGGGATATGTCTTAGTAAAGAAACTAGTTAGGAAGGATTGCAAGTGGTTACATGTCGTCAGTCATGACATCTGTATTCTGGAACTCTTAGCCCTGTCTTTAAAACTTAGATAGCAGTGCATATCAGTACACAATGGAATGTGCTACCAATAACTAGGCTAACAGAACATGATTTAAGAGCTCTCCTCAGCTTACCGTTTTAAAAAATAATAGCCTGAAGACGTGTTTGGGTGATACAAGTTGGCAGTGGTTTGTCTGCATTGCTAGCATTAGAACGTTTGCACTCAGCGCTTAACTTGCATGTAGATTATTGTGTGGCAAGAGGGACAACATGTATCTCTAAGTGTGCATGCATGTCTGGATCTTAAATAACGTTAACCTAGCTACCAGTTCTAGGAGCTCTGTATGAAAAGTGTGAGATCTATCAGTGTGAGGCCAATAATACGAATGGACCCTCTCTTCCCAAGAGGGTCACGCGGGGGTAGACAATACCACAGGCCACACTCTTTTCCACCAGGACCGCGTTGATATGGCCCCACAACAGAGGAATGTCACTGATTTCTGAAGAAACCACCTGGTCTTGCTACTGCTCGTAGGAAAAGATGACTTTCTCTCTGTAGATCATCTCGTTCTCTCACTGCTTTGTCGCCCTCAGTGCCAAGGCTTTCAGAATTTCCAGGTGTTGTAATTAAAGATACTGACTACACAGATGTGAAATCAGTTACAGGTATGCCCTTAGTAACATCATCAGTCTGCATCCTCTGTTGAAGGTAAGTAACATGAAGAGGATACCCAGACATGAACCAATCAGCACATCAATCTTGTAATGGCCATATTCACCCACACACTCTCACAGTTACACACAGATGCAAGGTTACCATTATCAAAGCTCTCATAGACCAGCCAGACACAGGTCACTGACAGAACATGTATCCTTATACTTTTCTGCTTTATTGAGACATTTAGAACACGACTTAGGTTGTTGGAACATTGCTATCCTTAAATTAAAACAGGACAAATTGAAGAGCCTTGTTTCAATCTTCTCTGCGTTCCTTTATCTCTGGTATGTCACTGTTGTACTGTGTGTGGTATCTTTAGTCTACAATGTTGTTTATGTATAAAACTAACTTAGGTAATGTCAGTTGCACTGTGAGAAGGTGACCACTGGTGCTTGCATGTTACATGAGTACCTTAACATTATACTTACTTTGTAATCTTTGTGTTCTCTCTTTGAGAATAAATCTTCCCTACACATATACTGGTTCATCATGTGTGTTTCTGCCATGACTACCTTGTCTGCTATTGCTAAACCTGTTCTCCTATTTTAGGATTTTAGGAGTAGTTCACAGGCTCCACCTTTGAGCTTGGAGCACAATTCCGACCATCTCTTAATCCCCATTCTAATGTTTATGAAAGGCTACAAGGAGACGTCAGGAATGGTGGAAGAGACGGTAGCCTGATAGCTGCATGCATCTACTAACCCATGCAGGGAATGTTGGCACTGGACTGTGACTATTTGGTTTGAAGATTAGTTTGTTATATTACTTGTCCAAATATTGGAAATTGATGTGCTTCACCAAATGTAATGATTTTTCTTAGACATTCTTCTGAGGTCAGGAGAAAACAACTATGATGTTTGTTCTGTGTTAGAATAATGCTTTGTTGTGGTGTGGTGTGTTGTGTTGTGCATTTAATGTGGCAATGAGGAAACATTGTATTCATCTTCAAGTCAGTTTCCTAAAAAATGCTAATTCAGAAGACGCTTACAAAGAATGACATTGTTCACTGATATTCCACTATTGTAAACGTTGAACAATAGATTACATAATACGATGCCTAGGTGAGCAACATATACGAGATAAGTGATGATGTTTACAGAGATCGCCCTAATAAATTACATATCCCCCCTTAACACTGATGATACATTTTGCTTTCCCTAAGGATAAATAATCCTCTACATGCTGTTACAATGAATATAAAAGCAGGCCTTGCTCTGTTTTACTTTGTGGTTTGAGGTTCACACTTGGAGGGTGCTTGGTGGGATTTTGGATCTTTTGAGACGTGTTTATAGGAGTCTATAATAGTTATATGTGTTTGTTGTTGGTTGATTATTTAGTTTCTTGCTGTTTAGTGCATTATTGAAGCCTACACTTATGCCACTTTGACTTACTGTTTGTTTAGTAAGTGATAGTTTGTGTTAGTTTCACAATATACAAAAGAAGATTCAAAAGTGTTATCGTTTCCTCATGCACCCTTTACTATTTTTTGTCCCCTAATAGAATTAAAAAATACAACATAGTTCCCTACACCTATCTGTTTGCCCAAAACATACATCATACACAAGAAAAGTGTTTGATTGTCCCCTGTGTGTGTGTTTCTTGTATTGCAGAAGTACTTACTTAATGTTGCCCAAAAAGCCTTGCGCACAGAGGTGCCACCAGTGCCGACCTGTCTACCACCAGAAATGTATTCATTACATGGTGCTCATAATGCTTTACATGCACAGGCGTCCCCAGTGCCCACCTGTGTACCACCAAAAATGCACACATTTAATTGTGCCCACAATGCTTTGCGTGCACAGGCGCCACCAGTGCTCATCTGTATACCACCAGAAATATATTTATTTCATGTTGCTCATGATGCTTTGCACGCACAGGCACCGTCAGTACCCACCTGTGTACAACCAGATATGTACCCATTTAATGTTGCACACATTGCTCTGCACACACAGCCACCTCCAGTGCCCATCAATGATCTGCAACAACTGAACAAAGAAAGACTCTTACCCTTCCTACAGGGACTTGCCTTTAGACCCCCCTTCTCCAACGACCCAGAAACTCTTCCCAAGAACTACGATTCTGCCATCAAGGTAGCAATCAATACTATCGCCCCACTTAAACCGCGCAAAACCAAACCTAAGCCACACCAATGCTTTGTTCACCCAAGGCCTTCTCAAATTACCACAGGCAAACGAGCAGCACTAGCCCAATGGCAATCATCCCATGCTGATAAAGACAAACTTAACTTCAAATCTCTCGCAAATTAATATAAGAAAGCCATCATCAAAGCCAAATCATTTGAAGATAGAATATCTGAGGCCAAATCAAACACCAAGGAATTGTTCGCCATATTCAGGGAACCTGAGTCCCCTACACCCACCCCCCAAAACTACACCAAGGATAAAGCATGGTGTGATGACATCCAAACAGCCATGCGAAACAAGATCAGCTCTCTCCAAGCCAAAATTCTGAACACCGAACTAGCGCTCCCCATCCTCCTATCCCCGTAAACCTGCCCTCTCCTCACCCACAGAGGCCCCCCCCTACCTTCTCATTCAAAACCATTCAGGAGAAAGACATGATCAACATCATGAAAAACATCAAACCCTCCAATTGATAAGGAGACCCCTGCCCCGCCTCCATCATCAGAGACTGCGCAGACACCCTTGTTCCTTTCCTAACAGCCTTCCTCAATGTCTCCTATACTACAGGAAAAGTCCCCTCATGGGTCTAGGAAGCCTGGGTCCGACATCTAAAAAAAAAACTACACTTCACTCCACATCCCCTAATAACTACCGTCCCATCACCACAGTCCCATTCTTCCTCAAGATTCTAGACAAGGCAGCCTACCTGCAGGTCCAGCACTTCCTTGAAGAGCACAAATTCCTAGGACTGAGACAATCCGGCTTTCGGCCTAGGCACGGGACAGAGACCGCCCTACTCGACCTCAAAAACCAAATGGATGACGCAAGGGACCAAGGTAAACCTGTCCTGCTCCTCCTCCTCGATCTCTCTGTAGCTTTCGATCTTGTAGATCACGACATCCTTTGCCATCACCTCACCTCCACAGCCAACTTCTCCCAAGAAGCCACCATATGGATCACCTCCTTCCTCCAAGGTAGGACCATGCAGGTCTTCTCTGACCTAGCCACTGCGTCACCCACCATCATGCTATGTGGTGTGCCCCAAGGCTCCTGCCTTTCCCCTACCCTATACAACATCTTTACCCGCCCCCTCTACCTTATCCTCGACGCCATGGGCATCTCTTACACCAACTACGCTGATGACACTCAGATCCTTCTCACATTAACAGGTGACTTTGACACTGACTATGCAACTCTCAACAACATATATAACACAATCCAAATGTGGATGGCCAGCAACGGCCTCTGCCTTAACTCCGACAAAACTGAGCTCCTACTCGTAGGATCCCCTGACACTCTCATGAAACTTGACGTCCAGTTTAGCCACTTTACCGTTGACTCAATCAGAATCCCAGTACTGGACACGGTAAAAACGCTAGCCGTCTATCTAGACTCCACCTTATCTATGACCAGACAAGTAAACGCAATCGCCTCCTCCGCGGCTTACCATGCAAAACTCCTCAACGCAATCAAGCCTTTTCTGTCAAAAGCCACTTGCACCAACATAGCCAAAGCCATAACTGGTTCCCGGCTAGACTACTGTAATGTTTTCTTCCTAGGGACCTCTAACAAAAACCTCGAGAAGGTGCAAGTAATCCAGAACAGCGCCCTGCATGCTGCACAAGGCATCGCCAAGAGAGAGCACATCATTGCTGACAGGAAAGCGTCCCATTGGCTCCCCATAAAGGAAAGGATTTTATTCAAAGCGTTAAGCATCACCGACAAATGCCTCCACCTCTCAGCCCCAGCGTACCTATCCCAAAGAATCCACCCGGCCGCCTCCACAAGACCCACCAGGACACCCTATGCCAATATGCTCTCCGTACCCAGGGTAAAAAAAGCTAGAGCAGGTGGCGCCAGCTTCCCCTACCTTGCTGCTTTACACTGGAACACCCTTCCCACCTCTCTGCGAGCTGAACCCTCATTAACTGCTTTCCTCAAAGCCATGAAAACTACCTTGTTCACCTAACCAACCCCACATGTTTAAACTCTCATGACTAACATGTATGATGTACTATGGTGTATGATGTATTATGGTGTATTATACTCCCTATTGCTTAACACAGGATCCTGCCTTACTGTAACCCAAGGCACAACCTGTACCTGTACCTGTAACTAAGTTCCCTTACAAGTAATAGCACCACAATGCCCCTGGGCTGCCTGCACTCTATATAAATGCAATAAATAAATAAATAAATAAATAAATAAATAAATAAACACATAATGGCTTGGGCAGAGTTACACAGCTTGCCAAGATTGTGTCCAGCGTGCCCATCCCTTGGACCTTGTCACTCAGTTCCTTAGCCTCCACACTGCAGCCGACCGAAGTGAGCAATAGCACACCTGAAAATAATATCTTGCCTACATATGTATTGGCCGAATTGACCACTAGAAGGTCTGATATCAATGCCATGTCCACCCGTATCTCGCCTGAATTGGGTAAGTGGAACGTAGGAAAAAAGGCACCTGCCCTTTCAAGCAGGAAAAACGCTGCACTAGTCTGCCAACATCTGCAATATTGACGTGTTCACTTGCAACTAATGCACTGGACACTTGTGCTCCACCTGCCTGACTCCACTGTGTGTGTCCTTACCGAGCGCTCTGCCTTTCGGTGCACCCCCCATAACACTGTCAGAAACAGAAATATTGCCTGCTCCCCTGCCAATAATGCCATGGCCACTTGCGCTCCACTTGCCCAGCTCATAGGATGCTGGCCCCTAAGGCCCCTACTTAGTGCCCTGCTCCCTGACCATCCTCCACTCCCCTTGCTGGCTAGAAGAAGACCTAACACTCTCCCCTCCACAAAAATGCTGCTTAACTACTTGCCAGCTGCCCCGACACTCATGCGCCCGCCTCCTGACCTGCAACAAAAGTCTACTAAACCCTAATGTGCTCCTCACACCACCAAAATCCCTCCCAAGCATTCTCTTTCCCCTCACCAGATGAACGTCTCTACTGCCCTTGCACCCCTTGTCTCTGGTTGCCACCAAGGACAGAGCTAGTGACAACCATTCCCA
This sequence comes from Ambystoma mexicanum, assembly GCF_040938575.1. NCBI lineage: Eukaryota > Metazoa > Chordata > Amphibia > Caudata > Ambystomatidae > Ambystoma > Ambystoma mexicanum. The sequence continues at coordinate 874,367,706 of NC_090941.1, forward strand.
CCTGGCAACACCCCAATGTGCACTGAATCCTCTGCCACTGCTACTATACCCCTGCTCAACAGCAGGGAACCTCTCACCACCTACAGATCAAAAGCTCCTTAGCTTGCACTGGCTTCGCTATACTATGGTGTCTTTGCTCCCGCACCACACCTTTAACCACCGACCATGTACTGACACTCAGAGAAATGAATGGTCATGCACCCGAACCACCTGCGTTAATACCAACACATTCATAAAAGAAGACACCACCCTCCCAGGAGCAACCAACCATACCCTCCACTCCTCCCCCACCTCCCTTAAACTCGATGACCTCGCTTGTGCCCTCTGTGTCCATGCCATGGACATACATTGATATTGATATTTTATTTCTATCGCACTCGTACACAAGTGTTTCAGAGCGCAACAAGCCAAGGGGGCGAACAGGGGAGAACAAAACAGCGATCTTACTAGGCCCAGTGACATTGAGAATGCTCAAGTGCATGGAAGAGAGGCAGGGGAAAAGTGCATGAAAGGGAGAGAAGTGGAAAGTGTGAAGCAGAGGAGAAATAGATACATAATAATAAATAAATAAATAGATAAATAAATAATAAAGGCAACAAACATAAGCTCATACTTGATAAGGACCTGGACGTACTTGCAATCACTGAAACCTGGCTGCATGATGGTCCCACACTATCTCTCACCATACCCAATTGCTATGCAATTAACAGAGCAGACAGACACGCCAGTCCAGGTGGAAGAGTCACTATTATTTCCAAATCCTCCGTAACCATCAGGACCTCCACCCTTCCCAACTTTCTAGGCTATGAACTTCTTCTGAACAAAATTGAGCAATGCCCCGAAACTACCATCCACATCTTACACCTCTACCGCCAGCCCAATAACCTCAGCTCCCAGATGCAGACATCTCTCTTCTCCTTACACAGCTCATTAAACCTAATACCAAACTTATATTACTTGGTGTTTTCAACCTAGATTTTAATTACACTACTTATTCCAAGGTAAGAGCACTCAGTGCCACTCTACAAGTAATTGCCACCTACCGCTCACAGGCTTGATCGGATCATGAAATTTAACATGGCCATCGAACCCCTGTCTTGGACAGACCATTCTTTTATTCTCTTCATCCTAGCTCCTGTTGGGAAAGTGGAAAATGTTGAACTTCGCGCACCATAACACTGACAGTGGGGGATCGGACAGGACATCATTGTCATTTCTGTCACTTTCGCAAATTGCTCCAAATATTACAATATTTATGGTAAATGGGATAAGTGTTACATTTAGGTTACTTTATGTTATTTTATTGTAGCAGTGATAAATTAGTCGATTTGCATGCGCACAAACATAATGATGAAACATCGTCACATGGAGCGCCGCTCCACACTCAGGTGAAGCAGGCGATCAATAAGTGCGCATGGAGTTTAGCTGTATGAACTGCGGTCATGCGAGGATATCATAATAGGTATAAAATGCACACATAATGGTATACATATATGGGAAATATTTTTCAAATTTAGTAAAAGATGTTAAATATATGAGGCGTGGTTGTTCTATGTATCAAGGGGAGTTTTCTCAAATCATGGCAAAGGCCTGTCAGCAGTCAGGGAGTAGGTTTCCTAAGCTGGTCAATGGGGTTGTTGCGGTCAGTCTGCAGATGACTCAACTGCTGGAGGGCAAATGGAAGATATGATCTCTGGTAAACAGGAGAGCTCATTGTTGTAATGGATAGGCCTTTGTGAAACCTGCAGGGTTGTCGAACAGATGGCTTCTCCCAGGACACTTACGGAGATCAGTAGTAATACATTTCAGGAAAGCAATTGTGTAGTCAGAGAGTGGGCGGAACTCATGTGAATAGGAAGGGTGAATAGTGATAAAAATCAGACACCGGACAGGTTTGGAAAATGTGGTTAGCAAACACGAATAGGTCAAAGGGAATCTACATGTCTTTCTCTCATCTTCATGTGCTTAGGTATCTTTAGGGCATGTCCATGTGCATCATTAATAGGAATTCTGTTATTTTGTAAATAAGAGGCACCAAATATGGGTTTTTGAGAAGGGGTGTGTTAAAAATGTAAACCTTGTAATTATAAGTTTTAGGTGATTGTGTTATAATGTCTGTGTCCAATGAACAGCATGGGTTTTAGATTTCTCTTTACAGGGCAATCAATCATATTTGGGGGGATGCCTTTGTAACGGTATCTGGGAGAGTCTATTACCTGTTGAAAACTGTACATAATATGTGTTCTTTGTGTGGTTCAGAGAGCCCAGGTTAGTTTTAATGTTAGATGTCATCTAAGCCCCCTCCCGGCTGTTGTACAATACATTTGCTTTATGGGCAAAAGGCACAGCTTACTCATTTTAGAGGTGGGCCTAATTTGGGTAAAGGGGCAGAGCTAAAGGTCCACTCCTACACTCCTAAATCTACTACAGCCCACAAAGTTACTAACCACCCCCCTATTATTGAGAGACACACTCGCAAACTCAATACGGAGATGCACAAACCTACCATCTGTGCCTCCCTGGGGCTATTGCCTGACAGTGATGACCCAGAAAGCATCCTTACAGCCTATAATACTGCACTCCTGCACACCTTTGACCACCATGCACCCATCAAAACTACCTTACAGAAAAAATACAACAACCACAACTGGTTCACTGATTAACTAATTACTGCCCTCTGACAGAAAAGGGTGCAGGAACACTTATGGAGAAAAAAAAACTCCCAAGCACACAAAGATGCCTTTCTCTTCACTGCCAAGGCTTACAAAGCTGCTGTAATCACCACCAAAGTTTTGCTGAGCACATCCAGATTCAATTTTAGCTAAAAAAACAATTTTTACCCTTTTTTAGGAATTATCCTCGATTTTAGAACTGCATGTGTTGCCTTTTTGGAATTTTAAAAATTGCATTTCTTATGTTTCTTTGATTAAAGTTGTGTGCACCTGCACAGCCCCACGGTTCATAAACAGGCTGCCTAAGTGTTTCTGTGCTGGGAAGTACAAGCCCCACCAGACTTGTAGTCCCTCATCATGTTATATTTCTTGTCAGGCGTGTCGGCGCTGGCACGTCATGGTCCCGCAAGTCTGCAGTATTTAAACCCTGCTTTGTTTCCCGCCAGAAAGCTTAACTGAAAATTCAGCATTAGCGTGCTGACTCTAGATATTTCAAACTGTATTTTTAAAATCTTATTTGCTTAGCACATCCATATTCTATTTGAGCTTAAAGTGCATTTGTATCCTGTTTTAGGAATTATCCTCGATTTTAGAAATTGATTTGGTGCCTTTTTGGAATGTTTAAAATTGCATTTCTTATGGTTCAATAATTATAATTGTGTGTCCTGTGCAGCCCCACGCTTCCTAAACAGGCTGCCTTCACCTTTGTGCTCTGTACTGGGAACTACAAGCCCCACCAGATTTGTAGTCCCTCAGCACATTATATTTGTTATCAGGCGCGTCAGCGCTGGCACGTTAGGGTCCCGCAAGTCTGCGCATGATGGGCTGGGACTGACCCCTGGTTCTGGTGGAGCTATATACAAGTCACCTGAGGTGAGCTCAATAATAATTTGGGAAATGCATCACATGTTAACATTCTACCGCCTGTGCCCGACACATAGTGCAGGATTTCCAATTGTATTATGAAACCCAGGGTTAATGATGGCCAGCCTGTTGGCTTGATTAATTTAAAGCCGGCTGAGCACCTGACTCCCAGGGGCGGTCTCCTTAAGTTCTCACTACTGAATACAAGATCCTTAGACAGGCATGTTGTTAATCACATGATTGACCAGAAGATTGATATAATCAGGGTAATTCATAGATTTCAGCGCAGAGGCAGCACACGCGAGCATCGCAAAGAGGCAGCGTGCGCCAGTGTGCGCCAGCCGTGTGCGCTAAACAGCATTCTGGCACACCGTGTATTCATGGAATATCAAAGCCATTTTGAGGGCTGGCGCAGAGAACATCCCGCAGCGCCAGTTACGCCCACAAGAAGGCCCTTGCACAAGGATAAGGCATTGAAATCCCCAAAGCAGCACAAAGGGCTGTGCTAACCCTGCACCAGATCACAGGGCCGGTACAGTGTGTTTGGGGGGTGCGTGGGAAGTTTCACATGCGATAGGCCTTGGCCGAGTGGGGTACGTGTATTCTGAGGGGTGCGCAGAAAATAATACACGTGATAGGCCTTGGCCGAGTGGGGTGCGTGTATATTGAGGGGTGCGCGGGAAGTTATACATGCAATAGGCCTTGGCTGAGTGGGGTACATGTATCTTGGGGGTGCGCAGGAAGTTATACACGCGATAGGGCTTGGGCGAGCGGGGTACATGTATCTTGGGGGTGCACAGGAAGTTATACACGCGATAGGCCTTGGACGAGTGGGGTACGTGTATCTTGGGGGTGCGCGGGAAGTTATAAATGCAATAGGGCTTGGGCGAGTTGGTTACGTGTATCTTGGGGGTGTGCAGGAAGTTATACACGCAATAGGGCTTGGGCGAGCGGGGTACGTGTATTCTGAGGGGAGCATGGGAAGTCATATACGCGATAGGCCTTGGGCGAGCGGGGTATGTGTATCTTGGGGGTGCGCGGGAAGTTTCACACACGATAGGCCTTGGTCGAGTGGAGTATGTGTATTCTGAGGTGTCTGCTGGAAGTTATACATGCAATAGGCCTTGGCCGAGCGGGGTACGTGTATTCTGAGGGGTGCGTGTGAAGTTATACACGCGATAGATCATGGCCGAGTGGGGTAAGTGTATCTTGGGGGTGCACGGGAAGTTATACACGCGATAGGCCTTGGCCGAGCGGGGTACGTGTATCCTGGGGGTGCGCGGGAAGTTATACACGCAATAGGGCTTGGGCGAGCGGGGTATGTGTATTCTGAGGGGTGCGCAGGGAGTATCACATGCGATAGGGCTTGGCCGAGCGGGGTACATGTATCTTGGGGGTGTGTGGGAAAATATACACGCGATAGGGCTTGGGCGAGCGGGGCACGTGTATTCTGATGGGTGCACGGGGAGTCATATACGCGATAGGCCTTGGGCGAGTGGGGTATGTGTATCTTGGGGGTGCGCGGGAAGTTTCACACACGATAGGCCTTGGCTGAGTGGGGTACGTGTATTCTGAGGGGTGCGCGGGGAGTTTCACATGCGATTACGCTGGGCGAGCGGGTTACGTGTATTCTGAGGGGTGTGCAGGAAGTTATACACGCGATAGGCCTTGGCCGAGTGGGGTACGTGTATCTTGGGGGTCTGCAGGAAGTTATATACGCAAGAGGGCTTGGGCGAGCGGGGTATTTGTATTCTGAGGGGAGCGTGGGAAGTCATATACGCGATAGGCCTTGGGCGAGTGGGGTATGTGTATCTTAGGGGTGCGCGGGAAGTTTCACACACGATAGGCATTGGCCGAGCAGGGTATGTGTATTCTGAGGGGTGCGCGGGGAGTTTCACACACGATTACGCTGGACGAGCGGGTACATGTACTCCTGGGTTGCAACAATGCGAATTGGCAGTGTGTGTCCTCCCAGGTGTGCACTCTCCCCCTCCCCAGTCCCTGCAGGCAGCCCACAACACAGGGGACTACCCTGCACCCCTGGCCATGCCCCCCAGCCAGCCCACATATCACCATGCACAAGTGAGCACCCACACATGTCCCCCTGGACCCCCACCCACCCAGCAGTGACAGGCACCTGCCAGCAGGTCCCGTCTCATATCCCCCTGCACTCCCACCCACCCAGCAGTGACATGCACCTGCCAGCAGGCCCCGACTCATGTCCCCATGCACTCCCACCCACCCAGCAGTGACAGGGTCCTGCCAGCAGGACCTGACTCATGTCCCGCTGCACCCCCACCCACCCAGCAGTGACAGACACCTGCCAGCAGGCCCAGGCTCATATCCCCCTGCACCCCCACCCACCCAGCAGTGACAGGTACCTGCCAGTAGGCCCCGACTCATGTCCCCCCAACACATCATCATGATCCACAATCATGGGCCTTATGGCCACCCAAATCCCACTGCACGCCACCCCTGTCCAAAGAGCCAACCAAGTATTCAATCGAACCCACACTGAAATGCCCATTACATGACATAACCGAAATGGAAAGTATGTACATCAACACATGTCCATCACACACACACGCAGTGGGTGCCAGTGAATGTGAAAACCCACATCATGACATGCATGAAACCAATGACAGAATACGACAAATTGAAGTACGAATCAAAAATGTATTGAACACAAAATGAAGGGAATTAAATGAAAACACACAATAATGGAAATAAGAAATAAAATGCAGCATGTCCCAAAATTAATAAAATATATGAAATCAGAATCCAAATAAATCCAAATGAAGATGTGTCCAAAGTCTCCATCCAACAAAGCAAATCCAAAGGGAAAGAAATAAGTAAAATCCATTGCTCCATGGTGAAATAAAAAAAATAATGATGAAAAATCCACTGTTCCACTATATACAAATAACAAATCCACGGTCCATGAGCCCAACTATTGAAATGCAACCTACAAAAAAGACTATCTAATAAAGAACTTTCTACAAAAAGGTGTGGCATAGTCCAAGCGTCCCAAATGAAAGAAAAACATAAATGAAACCTAACACTAACTAACTATATACAATGGCGGCCGGGAAGTCCTACGGCTCACTTGTCGATTTCCCGGGTTAGGGCATCATCGAACTCCTGTTCTATGTCCTGGAGGCGGGCCTGTTCCATGGCCCCGAGGTTTCGCAGGGATAACACCATGTCCACCTCCAACTCCCTGCAAATTGCCTCGAGCTACTCGGCCCACCTCACCGCGCTGCGCATGGAGTTCTCCGCCCTGACCATAGTGAGCTGTGCGTCTATGTGCTGGCCCAACCGCTGCCACATGGAAGACACTCCAAATCCAGGGTCCTCCTGCCCTCCGGCCGATGCCTGCCCCTCTGATGTTGATGGCCCGAGCCATCATCACTCCCACCTTGAGCCTGCTGCTGCTGTGCCTGTGCCCTGGCTCTTGATGCCTGCACGTCTTCCTCATGCTAGGGTGCAGTTGTTGGTGTGGCCACCCCTGCTGGACCTCCGACTCCCGACTGTGGCAGGGATGTGTCCTCCACTTGCCTGGCCGCTGGATCAGAGGCAGCTCCACAGGGTACCCAGGTGATACATGGGACGGAAGATGGCACGGAGGACGATTGGCGCATAGGGGGTTCAGGTGATGAGGGGGTCGGAAGAAGGTCCAGCAGACGGAGGAATCCAGCACTGGTGACCCGTCCCAGTAGGTCGACGTGGTCAAAGAGGCATCCAAGATGACGTGCAGTGTCTTCACGAAAACACTGCAGGTCATCTCGCATGCCCCGTTGACGCAACGCCACCCCAGCCAGGACTGGCTCAACACGGTCCCGGATTGCCACATCCGCAGGGAGAGGAAGGCCACTTGTTGTGCGCTCATCCCCTCCCTGAGAACGGGTCTGAATGTAGGCATCCCTGCTGGTGCGGGATGATGCAGTCACAGGATCGGGGACAGGATTACACACAGGCACCTCAGCGGCGGCTTGTGCTGCCTCCTGTCCCTGACCCTGGACTGCACCACAAGCAACAGTGGAATCCCCCCTCCAGACCTTGTGTCTGTCCCTTCCACGGCCTCCTCCTCAATCAAACCCCCCACCAACCTGGATGACTCTGTGCCATCTTCCTCCATCGGACCCTGTGGGGTCTCAGCTGCCCCTTCTGCTGCCGATGAGTCCACCTCTGACCTCCGCCTCTTGGACCTACCCTCGGCAGCTGCGGCCACGGACGCGGCACCAGACTCTCCCCGACGAGATGACAACCTGGGAGGGGAGCCGGGCCTTGCGTCTCCGGCTGGCGGTGGGATCCCTGCCGCTTTGCTCCACAGCACCATCTCTGCCCTCAGTTGACGCTGCAGACAGGGAGAGATAGAACACAGGCATCAGGGCACTGTACAATGGTCTGATAAACACATGACAGTTGTACATGAGTGGCAGTGTCAAACTTCAGACATGGCATCACACTCCCCAACACACATGTCATTTCAACTCACACACATGAGCAAATCAACGGCAATGTTGCACCAGGCAGCACCATCCATACACAAACAACAGCATGAGCAGCCGAAGGTAAGCCTCACGTCACATGCAACTCGAGGAGTGCAGAACACATGCACACACGCCACCAGACATTCATGCATCTGTACATCTCCACCACCTGTCGCAGTGATAACATCACCATTCATGTCACATCTGGCAATCAGCCTCCTACATGTCAGTGTCACATGCATCAATGGTGTATCACAGTTGCACACTTGTCAAATACACACACATGCCCATGTACATAGTGCAGATACATGCAGGTGGAACCACCATCCATGTGTGACACCACAACCATGCCACTGTACATACACAGAAATGTAAAAATGTGTGCACCCACACCTGCATTTGGCCAGCATGCTTACCAGCACATACACCATTGATGTGTCTCACACATGAGAGGACTCACATGCGGCAGGCTCATTTCCCTGTACATACACATGCATACATGGCCCTACACAGACATATGTACAACCTGCACACTCCTGCCACACCTCAACATGCACAGCGTCCAAACAGTACGCAAGTACACTTACCGCTCGACTCCAGATGGGTCTGCGTCTCAAGGACCTGGAGGTGGAGCGCTGGGCGTATACGTTTCAGGACCCTCATCTGGTTGTGGTTAGGCAGACCCGGCACCTCTTTGTATACGCTGCCTTCAAGAGGCGCTGGGCCATGTTGAGGGTCCTGGACCTGAAGTCCTCCCACCGCTTCCGGACGTGTTGAATGTCGCAGACTGCCAACCCCTCCACATTGATGGCAGTCACGATGTCCATCCAGATCCTTTCCGTCCTTCATTGTCGGCGCGCAAACATCCAAAGAGGGCCTCATACTGCGCTAGGACTTCCTCCACAGGATACCAACTTCATTGGCACTGAAGCTGGTAGCCCTCTGCCTCTCTGGATGGGGGTTGCCAGTGGTGCCAGATGGTGTTGTGTACGACATGGCAACCCCAGAGGCAGGTGTGGGTGGGCAGCTGGGTCCTGGGGCTGGGCTGTGGAGCAATGGAATACCAGTCGGATGTCTTCTGTTCCAGCAGGGGTGGTCACAGCAACTGCACCACTGTAGATGGCTTACGTGCAGGCACCAACAGCAGGGCACATGGGCAGCAGGCAGGCAGGCAGCAGCAGATGGCAAGTGGGAGCGTGCTCGAGGCTCTGGGTGGCAGGAAAATGGCCTTCTGGGCAGGAGCATGGTCTTCCGTGTTTTGTTGTGTGGACAGCTTGATATGGAGGGATTCGGCACGTGAAAAAACTGCACGTCTGTGTGTAATTCGAGGAAAGGCCCTTAGCGCGTAAGTGCGTCTGTGACGTGACGGTCAAGGGCATTGGCCTCACCACGGGTGCATGTTGATTGTACATGTGCAAAAACTGCACGTCCGGGTGTCACTGCATGCAATTGGAGGAAAGGGCCTTAGCGCGTATGCGCGTAATTGACGTTGCACGTGTGGGCTGGGTTAAAAGGTATGCGTAGGATGCCATTTTCTTGTACATACTTTTTGTGGAGAGCGAGCGGGTGATTCTTGTACTTCTTGTGGGTTCACAGGCGATTACTTCTCAACGGTTCCAGTTCGTACTCCCTGTATACTCAAACAGCGTTCAATTCTTCTTTTGGTGGGGGTGTTGCCCACGCGCACACGCACGTCTTTTTCACGTTATTTTTCCAGGCAGACGGTGAGTCGCGCACATATTTTTAAACTGTGGTTGCCCCTGTGTGTCGTGCACCCATTCAGAGGTCATTGTATGCTACGTGTACCACGCGTACGCTTATTTTTGTGTTTCTGGGTGCCACAGCATAGTGCGGGTTCTTCATTCCACGCATGTGGTCTACCAGGGGTTGCGTACACGTTAAATATTGTTTTCAGGGTGCCTGTGCGTTGCGTGACCAGTCATCTTCCCCAAGGGGTCACAGACAGCCTTGCTAGAGCACTAGGATACGTATTCCATCTAGTACCCTACCGCTTTCACCCCAATTGCCCAGGACAATTGTTTACTGCAATTCACATACGCACAACAACATCAGTGCCACGGTTGGGATCAATCAGGGACACCTATGCCCCCCCCCAATGGTTCAGGGAGATGTAGCTGACACCGTCCCAGCTCAGGCCTTGTTAAACCGGCCCATATTGTCAACCGAACCGGCACAGGATGACTCCCAGGCTGACTTCCGTGTCACCAAGTCTAAGCCACGTGTGGCGGAGAAAGTTGCTGTCCCCAGGCCACGTGGATCTGGGGCACCAATGTCATCTGCTGCCCCAAGTTGCCAGGGTGATGAGGCTGCAGGGGCAGCTGCAGCTCAATCCACCTCAGCTCCGAGTCTCCCAGCCGGGACAGTGTTGGTCCAAGTCCATCACACTGAGGTTGGTCCTGCCAACATCACCCAGCAGCCAATGCCTGCAGTGAGACCTTTGGTCATCGTGCATTTGGCTACTTCTAGTGCCCAGTCCACCTGCGCTTCTGCCCCTACCAACCAGAGAGACGTAAGCCACTCAGGGTCCCCACCACCTTCCAAGAGGAAGAAGTGTGCTCTTGCGGTACAGGCTGGGACCCCAGACACGGCTACCCACTCCGGCACATCAAGGAAGCTTAGTTTCAATGATGCCGAACTAGATGCACTTGTGGGCTATGTGTCGGTCCATGGCCGCAAAATGGTGGTGACTGCAGGGTGCAAGACTACGACTGCTCAACATAGGGCCCACTGGCAGACCATCGTGGACCACATTAGTTCCCTTGGATTTGTGAAGCGCACAGCTGATGATTGCTCTAAGCGGTGGAATGACCTGAAACGCAGAGAAATAACAAGCTGGCTTCAAATCATGCCTCTACTCTGGTGACTGGCGGCGGGTCTCCACCAGAGGAGGAACAACTCACTGAACATGAGTCTATCGCTGGAGCATTCATCATAGAGGATCAGATCCAAGGCGTGGGAGACCTACCAGATCTTGAAGCAATTTCCGGTGAGTGACCATGCATGTGTGTTCAATCCATGCGTATGTTGCTTGGGTGATGTGTTTTGATTGAGTGCCAGGTGAGGCTGTGTAGTCATGACTGCTATGGGTCACCCATGTGGTCCCTCAAAACCATTCCCCCAGACTTGTGTTTCTGTTTCACAGTATCCCTTCTGACCACAGTTCACTTTGTGCACATGATTACTGCACTTGGCCTACAGCTGTCCTCTTGCCACAACATTGTTTATACTGTTTTCCTGTTCATTATGTGTGATTGATTAAATTATTAGCATTTTTACCACACATGTTTGTGGCCTACTGTCCCAAATGTGACATACTTCAGTCATAGATTACACCGCACAATGGGCCACATTTCTTGACTTATTATGGGAAAGATTTGAACAGTCAGGCTGATTGAGTAATGTGCACCTACACATAGCCTGCACACAATCATTTTGGGGCCCTGTTTGAATATTGAACATGACAATTGTATCCTCTCATGTCGAAGTGACCAACTATTGATGTATCCATGTGCCTGTCATCACTGCATCAGTGAACACTGGCTTTGTTGCAGCGTGTGGCACATGCGTGTTTTCACACTCTTTTTTCCATGTTTTATTTCATGATGTCCATCTCACATGGATGTGTGACAGTACTGATTTGCTACCATCTGGGTGTCCTTGTCTAATCTACCATGGCTATGGGACTTGCCGTCTGTGTGCTGGCATGTGTCATGTATGTGGATTATCCATTCCACTCACAGGCTAATGTTTGATTCCAGTGCTATCCAGCATGCAGCACATGTGTTGGTTTTCCATCTTGGAGTCATCAGTGTCTATTTTTTGCCTCCCCTTCCAACTCATTGACAGTGCATGCATGCCAGAGTTATTGTCATGTGTGACATGTGTCATTTATGTACTGTATCTCTGCCTCGTCATGCCTATGTGTGTGTTCTATGGTGCTCATGCCTTTTTCCATTAGTAATCTTTCATGTTTTTGTAGGTGATGAGGCACTTGATGCTGTTGAGGAGGAGATGGTGCAGAGCCAATACTCACAGCCACAACCGGGCACCAGTGGAGGATGTGGGGTGGTGGTGGGTGAAAACCCAATCATTCTACAGACCATCCTGTCCAGGGGTGTCTCTGGGTACACCTTCGGAGACCTCTGTGAATCAGGTGCTGAATCGGACATTGAGACATATGCCCCGTCGCAGTTGAGTGTTTCTGGCAGGGATCCTGTTCTGTCCAACCGACCTGCACCGGGGGTAGACCCCTCTATGGGGATTTCAGTGTTGGAAAGTCCGCCTGTGGCGGTTACGGATGCAGGGTCACACTCCACAATATTTGTTCCTGTCCCTGGGCCAGCAGATCAAAGGAGGAATGCAGTCCTGCAGCCTCAGGCAGTGCCAGCACAGCAAGGTGCCCATCACCTTGCCCCAAACCTGGTGTGGTGCCCGCCAACGCAGTGGCCGTGCGCCACCAGCCAATACTGTGTGGGAGAACTCCATGTACACTATAGCAGCACAACAGGAGGCATCGTGTGAAGTGATGGCTCAGGCAATGGATAGGGTGGCCACTTCCATTCTCCCCCCTGAAAGGCAGCTGGGGCTCCAGCAGCAAGCAACAGAGTCCATTTGCCACTCACACAGGGAGGACATGTTGACTTCCAACAGGGAGCGACGGGCTGGACTAGACACTCTGCGCACAGCCATATCTGTAGAGTCACAAGCCCACAGGGAAGCCCTGAGGTTGGAGCATAGCTCCCTCAGAGATACTCTGTGTGAACTTGAAGTGTCCCAAAGAACAAGGGCCGAACAGCAGCTGGAGCCGCTGACACGCATATTATCAGCTGAGCTCCAGGCAACCCGTCAGGAGATCCGGGCATCACGCGAGGCCATGCAGGCAGAAATAGCGTACTACCCGTGAGGTGCTGCATGGGGATCTCCGTACCATCATCCTGCAGAACCAAACCTTTCAGACCCGCATGCTTGCTGCCATGGAGTAGCATGGCAGGGCTTTGCATGGTCTGCCTCCCATATCACACCCACCTTCTAATGTACCACCAGAGGGTGATGACAGTGACAGCAGTTCTCCCACTGTAGCGTCGTCGTGCAGGCCCTGAGCCCATGGAGGTATTTCTTTTTCTCAACATCGCATGTGGGTGTTGGGGTGCACCCTGTACCTCGTACCTCCTTTTTTTTTTTAAACAGTGTGTTGCTTTGTGTGGCTCCCGTAGGCATCCACTGTGTATTCCAGCTGGGCACATGCAGGCTTGTCCTGTCTTTGGGTTAGATGCTTGGGTTCCTAACACACACACCACTCCTGATTTCCCTTTCCACGGGCTTGCAAAGGGTGTGACCAAGTGACAGTAACTTACACAGTGACATTGGGCTCCCATAAATTGTGTGGACAGTCTAAATTGTGAATACATCACTAGTGGGTATTGTTGTAGAAATCTCCACTGCATGGTGGATCTATGTATGGTTCTACATCCATGACTTTTTCCTTATATACATGTACCTTCTTCATGTCTTAACAAGCCCGTCAACTTTGCAGATGCAGTTCATGTTGTATACAGTACACTGAAAAAATGTGCCTACCAGCAACACTCTGCAGTTGGAAGGGGTCGATGTGCTGCCTTAGTGAGGTTGTGACACTTGCACTACTTTGATTTTTAATTCTCATATATTGCCGCTGTTTGAACATGTACTGATGTTTTCTCTTGCTGGTAAGTATTTGTTCATGTGTGTTGTTTTTTTATTCATTATTGAGAGCAAATTGTCTGTGGCCTGTTTCCATTTAGGACAGTGCACTTTGTGACACTTGTGTCATGTGTTTTGCATTCATTTAGTTGCTTTCACATTGCATGCCATGCCATGGTGTGTTGGGGAGGTGTTGGGTGACATGCCACTATTTTGATGTGGTATTTTGCAAGGGGGTAGTCATTCATGCTGCATGAATTTGTGTTTTTTTCTGACACAGCATTGGGTGTCTTTGAGTAGCTAGGGATGCACACAATGTAGCACTTCCAGGTGAACAATCTCAGGCTGGTATGTTTGTGACAGTTGACTGTCCCTTTTTTCATCATCATTGATTGTGAGCTGGTATGTGCCAGGCCTGTGTGCACTCCGCAGGTGTAGGATTTTAGGTGAAGTAATTTGCCACAAGCTGGGTCCGGACTGCCTCACCACGTGCCCTTTCACATCCAATACGCAGCAGCCGTGCATGTGGTTGGGGATGTGGGGGCACCACCATGTCCACCGGCACGCCCCGCCGGTTTGCAACGTTGTGCAGGACACATGCTGCCAATATGATCCTGCACACTACCGGGGTGCATATAGCAGCTGCCCACCAGAGCGGTCAAGGGAGCGAAAGTGTGACTTGAGCACTCCGAATGTGCGCTCCACTATGCCCCGGGTTGTAATATGGTCTGTGTTGTATCTTACCCTGGGTGGTGTGGTGGGGTTCCGAATTGGCGTCATCATGTAGGTGCTCAGAGGGTAGGCACTGTCCCCTGGGGAGGTGATAATGGTTGTCATGAGTGGGGTTTTCCCATTTCTCAGTTTCTGACATGCATGCATGTGCAGAGGCGTTTATACTCACCAATTAGCCATGTGTCGGCATGTCGGCCAGCTTCCAGGTCCCGGTTTAGGGGTGACATTCTGAATATGAAACTATCATTGCTGGACAACATGCACGTTGATGGAATGCCAATGCTTGCGGTTCCGATAGATATGCTCAGTGGCCCTGGCTGGACGTAGAGCCACATGGGTGCAATCAATGGCACCTAGGACTTGGAGGAAGTGTGCCACCCCGTAAAATTGCTGGACAACAGTCTGCCTTTCTGCAGGTGTTCTGGGCATGTATATGTGACTGTGAACTGAGGGGCGTGCAGTCATGATGGCCAACACCTGGTGTAGGCAGCGTGACTGCATGGCCTGTGACACACCCCCCACTATGGCACTTGTCCGCTGAAATGAATCAGTAGCCAAGAAGTGCTGTACATTGAGCACCTTTACCAAGGGGCTCAGTGCTTGCGAGCACAGGGTGGGTGATGTGAGGTCATCCTCTCACTCCCTCACCAGGTCTAGGATTATGTGTGGTGGAAACCTGTACCTTATTATCAAAAGAGGAAACCCGGTAGACCACTGTTCAAACTATTTTGCAGTGTCTACTTTGTCTAAATCCGGGTGGATCAAAATCAACATATAATAGAAGACAGAGCTAATG
This sequence comes from Ambystoma mexicanum, assembly GCF_040938575.1. Lineage (NCBI taxonomy): Eukaryota > Metazoa > Chordata > Amphibia > Caudata > Ambystomatidae > Ambystoma > Ambystoma mexicanum. Next base: position 874,382,963 of record NC_090941.1, read on the forward strand.
AAACAGGGGCTAGAGTCTAAACCTCTAAAAAAGGAGAGGGTAGTTACAACGAAAAACCTAGACTTGATCTGGGTCGGTCTCATAGCACCTGTAAAGTTAAAACATATAAAAACAAAGGATCAGCTGGCCCTGTCTCACTGCACTTTATGATATTTGAGATGGCTTAACGGGACTCTCTATTGCTATGTTCTGCATTTTTTTCAATATAGGCTATTGACTAGATTCTTTACTATCCTCTATGGCCTCCCCGTTCTTACCGATCTCCATCCCCTGTGATCTACTTATTTGTCATTCGCCACTGGCTTCTGTTTGCAGGTTTTCCATCCTGGATCCTGCTTGTCCTGTGGTAATGAACTATAGCATTGTATAATGAAGATCTCCACGTACCGGTTTTGATGACAGTTTGGATGCCTGCCCTCTAACTATATAGGCAGGTGAGCGCTACACCCCCTGCCTTACTTGTAGGATCTCTTCTACTTGTATTTTGACCCCTCTGGGGGTCCTCCTACTCCAACTCACCTTTTGAAGTTGAGAGCCCCCACAAG